>NC_044039.1:187337070-188636939 GCF_901765095.1 Microcaecilia unicolor | reverse complement strand
ACCACTAAAGTAGGAGCTGTTCACAGACCTTTTGGATAAAAATACAAGATATGCTTGCATATCACAGTGATGGAATACCTCTTAATTTCAGAGGTAAGACTTTAAGACAATCCTGATCCACTGGCATACTTTAGCTGATTGTAAAATGTAGCAAGACTACCATATACCACAATGCATTGGGGGTGGATAATCAATAACTAAGGGGTGAGGTTTCCCTTCATAAAGTCACATCACATCCCTAATATCAGGCAAGTAATATCTAAATGCATATACAGTAATTCCAAAATGTTCAGCCGTAACTGCAGTGATAGGTGTCTCAGTCTTTTTCTTTTGTGAACAGCATTTCAGTAGTGTATATATCATAGCTACCTACATGATAGAAAAATATTAGAACAGCCTTTCATTGTTTTTAAGAATAGTTGCAAAAGTTAGATCCAGTAAAGGAAAATCACTTGTGGAGACTGTCAAAGCTTGCTGTGTTAAATCTGCGGATGTGTAGAAAATAATACATTGACTGCTACAAACCTGTTAGTTAAAATTCATCTGACACACAGATTGATTTAGTTTGTAAGACTTGTGCCAGAAGTTATCTTATTAGTTAATAATTTGTGAGAGAGAGATCATAGCATTAATATTTTTGTGAAGGTGATAATCTATATGTTTCCTGATTTTCTGTAGCAATAAACATTTATAAGTAATACATACATTTATCATTTTTAAAGCCTGGGTAAAACGGGGATTCACAGTGGCAACCTTTCCCCCTTATCCAGACATGAGCTGGGGGACAGGGTGTATCTGATTGAGGATCTACTGTAGAAGTAAAAAGATCATCCCTGCTGTGATAGTACTTGACATTCTTTTCTAATTTCCATTTTATTTAAAAAAAATGACAAATATTGCTGGTTATGGAGATCTTCCAGCAGACTGCATTAATTTTGTGCTTGTATGTTTAGAACTCTTAGTTCTCAGTGATTCTCATTGGTTTATCCTTGCATGTTCACTGTCCTGGTTGCAGCATGAAGCGTGCCAGTTCTCTGAATGTTCTTAACATGGGTGGCAAGGCTACTGAAGATCACTTTCAAGTAAGAAGCCCTATAATATAATATTCTTACACAAGTACATACCACTAGTTTGTTCTAGAGATACTGAGGACTGTACCAAGAGGCCCCATTGCATAGCAGTGTATAAGCTGACTAAACTGAGAATGCATACAAAGGTTTTGTGCAAAATGTAATGTCATTGCTCTTGCAATACACTTGTTATGATACACTTCAAAATCACATTGTGAAATTTTTTAAATATACTTTCCTATCAGTATGAACAAATTCAGTTAATGAGAATTTGTGAAACATGGATATAATATATTACTAAATATTTAAAAAACAATGCGTAGTTGATCAGTTTCCAATTAGATATTTTTCTGTTTTGTTTTCTCAAAAAGCTGGCAAGCTAGGCTTCTAATAAAACACTTTGTGTAACTTACCTAATCTTACCCACCTCACACCTTTGCATATTTTAACCTGGTGAAGCAAAGACCAACCAGAAAGGTTTAGCTGCTGCTACCTAATGCTGTTGTGTACTGTTCTTGCAAAACACTATCACTCATATGAGGATTAACTAATTGGCCTTACAAACAGCTGTTTTTGATACCTATATGTTACATGCCCAGAAGGAAATGGAGGTTCCTGATGAAATGAACTCTATTCTAGGCAGGAAAGAGCAGGCTTTGCCATGAATGCAAAAATTGATGGCAGGAAATAACTGTGCTAAGATCATTTATTTTCCTCAGAAGAGTGTATGGTGTTGAACTATACTAACATCTTGGAGGAGTGATTTTAATGTCTGCATTTCTTTGTTTAGGTTCAAAGTACTCATTGAAACAACTTATACAAATAGTTAAATTTAAAAAAAAACCCAATTATGATAACTAGCTAGATAATGTTTTAAAAGACTAACCCTGTTTGCTGCGTGTCTTAGTAATGCCGACACAGCCCATTCAAAGTGAATGGGCTGTCCGGCATTTAGAGTGCGGCTTAGTAAATGGGGTAAGGAGCATTCAAAATGCAAGCTTTGGGATGAAACTTGCCCAGCAGACCTCAGTAGTCCCAAGAGCTCATACTTTGAATGCTCTTTGGCTTTATATATGTATTTTTATTTTATTTTTAGTATTTAGCTAATTCCTTTCCACTGGTAGTTTCAAGGTGAGTTACATTCAGTTACACCACACATTTCCCTGTCCATAGAGATCTCATGTTTGTACCTGAGGCAATGAAGGGTTAAAGATTTACCCAAGGCAACAAGGAGTATCAGTGGGATTCAAATCCCAGTTCAGTCTGCTGCTCTAGCCAGCTGTCCACTTTTCTTAATTCCATTTTGAAGAGGTTGGCACAGAGACCACTTCTGCATCACACACATGTTTGCTGTTGATAAAGTGAACAAAACCATGTTGGCAATTTATCTTTTTTTTTTTTTTTTTTTAACTTACAAATTTATAGGCCTTAAACATTTTCTTTTCAAGCTATTGTGCACTGCGTGTGGTGGAAATTTGATATGTTCACTTCTCAGATGTTTGGGTGAATTTTCCACTACTGTAAAGCATAAAATATAGATTCTTAAATATACTGGGGAAAAGTAAAATCCTCCTCTTAGTGCTTGAGGTATCTTGATTGGTGCCCATTTTAAAGTAAATTAAAAGTAATGTGTTGATTTACCCAAAGCTGGTTATTGGTAAAAGATCTCTCTTATCCTTATTTATGACAGAGCCATTAAAAGAGAATATGTTTAATTGGATTCTAATGAAATACTAAAATGTAGAAACTTAATTACTTTTACCCAGTAGATCTTACTCAAATCAGAACAAAACCTACCAACATTCTTCAGTGAACATTAGCTAGCTGAATGTCTTGGACTAACTGAATTCAAAGCCACTGTTGGATGGTTGGAAAGATGGAAGGAGAGGAACAGAACTTCCATCTCCTATAACTATATTGCTCCACCGAGCCTTTGCAGCCCTAATGTATGATCCTGTATGTTTTATCATTAAATCTTAACTTCCAGTCTAGTCAATCCTCAAGCTTTTGCTAGATCTTTTTTCTGTGTCATCTAGGATGTCTATCCTGTTGCAAATTTTGATGTTATCTGGATTGTCTTTACATGAATTAAAATGAGTCTATATTTAATTATGGCGCAGTACTTGTCAGTACTTGGTGTCAATGGAACAGTGAGCAAAACCAGACTAACCAATCCAAAAGTGAATGCCCAAATACCTAATCCAGGAGTAGAAGGATTTCTGTATGAGGTCAGCATTAGAGAACTGCATTCAATTTATCCTGCTGCTTGCTGAAGAAAAGAAAAAGCTAATTAAAAGCAGACGGTGTTTAAACAGTTTTAAAATAACTGTTTAGTGTAAAAGAACATTTTACTTTACAACAGATAAACATATTGTCTTACAATTTCTGCTCTGATAAAGCCCCCTTGCTGTGTCTTTGAAAGAGAACACAGGTGTGGGGATGGGAGAGTGTACAAAATCAAGAAAAGCCCTATTTATACAAATATATTTGGTATTCCATATCTTTGGCCTTGGTACTGGTGATTTCTTTATTTGGAATCCATTATGGAAAATCTGCTCCACAGGCTGCTACAGGGCAAGTACCACAAATTCATTTCAGCTACAGCGGGAAGAACCTTTGTTTAAAAATCATTTTTGGGTCTTCTGTGCCTTTGCTTTCAGAAGCTAGTGGGGAGTGGGCTTTTTTGTTCCTAGAAAGCACCTAATTTTTATAAATCTGTTTTTAAATTAAGCTTTTACCATACTCCCTTTACATGAGCAGTGTACTCCCTGCCTGCCCAAGTGTGATATTACAGCTAGCTTCAAATATTAAATAACCATATCTTATATTTCTAATGAAATGCTAGATTATCTTAAGACAACTTGTTCAGAGATGGACCTGGCCCTTCTCTAATGGTTCAGAGATGTACAGCTGATTAATTTGTAGGTTCTTAATGTGATTATCCCCCATTCTCTATCTCTGTTAATGGCTCTCACATCCTCCCTGTCACCTCGGCTCGTAACCTTGGAGTCATCTTTGATTCCTCTCTCTTCTTCTCTGCGCATATTCAACAGGTCGCCAAAACCTGTCGTTTCTTTATCTACAACATTAGCAAAATCCGCCCCTTCCTTTCTGAATACGCTACCAGAATCCTTGTCCAAACCCTTGTCACCTCTCGTTTGGATTATTGCAATTTACTTCTCACTGGTCTTCCTCTCAGCCATCTCTCTCCTCTCCAGTCTGTCCAAAATTCTGCAGCATGACTTATTTTCCGCCAAAATCGCTATACCCACACTAGCCCACTCCTCAAGTCACTTCACTGGCTCCCTATCCGCTTCCGCATACAATTCAAACTTCTCTTACTTACCTTTAAATGTATTCATTCTGGAGCTCCCCATTACCTCTCCACTCTCATCTCTCCCTACATTCCTCCCCGTGAACGCCGCTCACTGGACAAATTTCTCTTGTCGTCCCCCTTCTCCTCCACTGCTAACTCCAGACTTCGTTCCTTTTCCCTCGCAGCACCTTATGCCTTGAATAAACTTCCCGAGCCTATACGTCTAGCTCTCTCTACCTGTTTTCAAATCTATGCTGAAAACCCACCTTTTCACCACTGCTTTTGGCTCCTAGCTACTACTCAGTTGCCTCCCCTTGTTCCTTCTCATCCAGTACTTCCCCTCGCCCTTAATTGTCTGTCTGTCTATTATTTTTAGATTGTAAGCTCTATTGAGCAGGGACTGCCTCTCTGTCAGGTGTTCAACGCTGTGTGCATCTGGTAGCGCTATACAAATGTTGTTAATAATAATTATCCAAATGAAGTGTGTTTATTATGTCAGAAATACAGAACATGGTAAATAAAACTCCAGCAGTGTGTAGTCAAATATGCCAATCATAATCTGCCCCTACCCAATCCCCCACCCTGTGGTTTAACTTAAATCTGTGGCTAGGGCCGATGCTAGACATGGTGGGGCCCAGGGCAAACGCTAGGAAGGGGGCCCCAAAGCTTACTTGCAGATTGTCCCTCTTTTGACTTCAGGCAGGTTTGGGGCCCTCAGTGACATGGAGGCCCAGGGCAATTGCCCTATTTGCCCACCCCTAACACCTGCCCTGTCTGTGGCTAGCTTTTGAGCTGCTGAATTATCTAACCCCTATGCAATAGTAAATGCAATCATTAGCAGCTAGCTTGCTGAAAGCAGAGGATATACTGAAAAACAAAATTTTGCCAACCAGAATACACAGCGTTCTGAAAGTGTCCAGTCAGAATCCAGCTTCTGTAGTGCTGTGGTGAGCAGTTGTCATTGAAAAGCACCTATTAGATCTCTTATTAGGTTGCTGTATTTGTTTAGAATGAAGGGATTGACCTGATTTATTAAGCTTTTCCCCCATAAGGGCACAGTGGGAGAAAAGCTGTAATTGATCGTTGGTAGATTAGAGCATGGTTATGTAGAGACTGATGTAGCAGATCATCGCTGCTGTTCCTCAAACTATCATTTCATTGACAATACCTCATTAACACTGTTAGCATCCTCATTTTTAGTATTTGTTGTGTTTATTTGAACTTATGTTTTTCTTCATTTTTTTTTTTCTCATACAGGAGCGAAATAATTATCTGACAGAATCGAGAGGTTTGAGTGTCAGTCAGACTGATTTGGCACATTGAGTTACTTGGGACAGAAGCTAGCTAGAATTCTTTTGTGAATGAAGAAGCACTGAGACTCTCGAAAGCTTTGCTTTCTCAGCATTCTGTAGGAACATTTTGTGCAAAACCTTTTTCAGAAGGACTTCTCTTTTTACTTTTCTAAATAGTAGTTTTAAAAAATTTGTGTCACTAAAAGAGAAACTATATAGATCATATATATCTGTATATATACATACCACGTATTCCTCATTGCACTATGGTGTGGAATTCTCTTGATTTATAATTGGGTGATTACCACAGGATCCAAGCACAGGTAATAAACACCCAGTGTTTAAAATATACCAAAACATAGGTATGTGCACAGGTACAGGACTGTACATAAACACAGCTGAAATGACATGTATAGTAGTAAATTAGGAATGGGTTAAATTTTGTGTGTGCTATTTGCATGGCTATTTTTAGCTGATTTAGGTTTGAACAGCTACCAGGTATTGGAATAGCCTGTGCCTCATCTAACTCTGAGAAATTAGGATTTTGTGATTTGGTCTATCTTAATCGTACTCTGAAAAATTCAGTATCTGGCCACGTTCTATCATTGGTAAGCCCAGTTTGCTGTTGTAATAGTGTTAAGTTAAAATTTAGGCAGTGTTACGTGAGCCATACATTCAGAGCTGCTGCAGGAATGAGTAATGAACACAGTTTTCTGGAATTTGTAGTGATGACACTAATTTTTCTATTGTACTTCAGTTCTTGCAACTGGCACTTAGATCCTTTCATGGTTTCATTGCAGACTTCAGACTTAAAAGCTGCTTTAAGATCTGTGTGTAAAATAGTCCTTTAGAATAATTGAGATGGGGAACAAAAAAAGACACGAGTGTCATTGGGATAAGAGTAGAACACTTATTTGAAATGACATGAATACATTAACTTGAGCAATAATATAGCAAAATGAACAAGAACTTGATTTACAGGAAATAAGTCCTGTTTAGGTCAGTTTATACACTTTTGTTTTCTCCACCCAAGCTGCTCATATTATAGCAGTTCTCATGTCCTAACTATGCAGATGAACTTGACTTGAGTACTTTGACATTTCGATAGATGGAAGTGAGCAGAGCAGTGGATAATATTCCATAAAGATGACATGTCCATAATATTTGATGCTGCTAATGAGGTGGTATTTGCTAGCAGAGAGCCGTGCACTTCAGAAATAACCAGTCAGACTTTACGGTTACTGAGTTGTTCATTGTCTAATCTAGTGTTTTCAGTGTATGGGAGTGTCAATGCTTTGCAGCAGTCTAGCTTTTGGTAGCAATTCAGAATTAACATTTTTATAGAAAAAACCCTGTCATAGGATGGTTGTTAAACACCATTTAGGTTTCTATCAGAATTTTTTTCAAAACTTTTTCTAACTATAAATTATTAATTAGTAGTACTTTGCAGCCTGTTTAAGAACTGGAATTTCCCGCTGTATGTTAGAATATTCTGGCATTTGTGCATCTCTTTGTAAGCTAATTTAACGCAAGGCTCTGATACAAATGCTAGTTTTGAAAGCACTTGATATTTGTAAATAGCTCATACAGCATTTTCTAAAGTGCTTGAACATTGTGTTGATGTTTTGTGTGAAAATGTTACACCTGCATGTACTAAGATGTACCAGCATATGAGCAACATCTGGTTCATAGCTTTCAAATATGGTGTAGGTTCTTATTTGTTAGTGAAGCATTAAGGCCTAAGTCTCCATTGTTTACAGTCAACTTGGTGTGGAAATTTAGATGCAGTTAGCTGACTTGTGGCTCTACCCTAGCTGGAATAACATTTGTTACAAATGAGTAATTTTAGCCATTTGAAGGCAAAGGTTCAGACCCATATAACCACCTACTTCCTCTTCACCCCCCTTTAAAAAAATCTTAGTTAATGCCATAGAAATAAATATAAAACCAAACATCACATACACTTCCAGTGAATTTCCAAAGCAACAAAAAATAAATTCATCAACTGGGGTGAAAAAACAGTATGAAGGAAAAAAGTTAGTTACAAACCTTCAACTACCACACAGTAAGTGGAAGGAAAAGCCTCAAATTCTTAAGCAGGCCTATAATCAAATGTCATTTGCACTGCTTTTTCTATCATAGGTTTTTTAAAATCCTCCTTAAAAATGTCAGTACTTCTTTTGAAATTGGCAAAATGCACGTGTGGTCCTCATTTTACACCCCTGACTGAATCAAATGGAGTTGAAAAAGAATTGTATAGTTCATTACATAATATCTCAATATAGCATCAAAGTCTATTGACTTACTATACCCCACCGTAAGCATATTTTATATTCAAATGATACCCTATCACTAATTTTCTGCAGACTCCCATTTCTCTTGTAAGGTTAGCAGTTGAGAAATGAGAACCCGATTTGTAATTAGAAGCCATCTAAAAGCAAAAATTTTCATAGGAAAGTTTTTCAAATCTGCATTACTAGCTATAACAGCAGTAATAGAACATAGTAATAAAAGCAGAGGGTTTGGGGTTTTTTTTTTTTTTTTTGGAAGGCTTTTCCATTTTTCAAGTAAAATGTTGAGACTTTTCAATTTAGCCACCCAAGAGATATGTAAGTATATATTGACTATTACTACAGAGTATACATACGCCCTAGAGAATGTTACATAGTTGAAAAGTGAAACAGATTATTTTAACTTGATGGTCGTACATCTTGCTTTAAAAAATTGTGGTTAGCTTGCTCAGCACAGTTAACTGGCTTTAAATGGTAGTTTTCCACAAATCTGATAAAAGAAGCATATCTATCAAAAGCCTAATCAGAGTTGAATTGATCCAGTAAAAAGGTTTCATCTTCATCAGTGTCAAAATGTTAGGTCTTGCCAGATTCCCTTAGGACTTTTCCTGTCTAAGAACAAGACCAAAAAATGATGCATTAGGGTCCAGATACAGACTTGAAGGATGTGCCTTCTGCTGCTGCTGCTTTAAGAGAATGATTCCACCATGTGCTAGTTCTTAGATAAGCTTCCTTGTACACTTAAACACTATCAGGTTGGGTCACATGCAAGACTTGATTCTAGCACGTCGGAGGTCATGCCCATGATTATATTGGTTCCTGTGTGGTATTTGCAGATTGTTTATTTGCTCTGTCATGTACCTTTTTTTGTAACTTACCAGATTTCATTGGTTGTTCTGTGGTGTCCTTAGAACAGAGCTTCCCAAACTGTGGTTCGTGCACTGCCTGGAGGTCACATGCTTTCTGCAGCTGTGCAAATTTGGGTCACGGCCACAGAAAGATTGGTAAGCACTGCTTTGGAATTAGCATGTTAGCTGTCAGTACTGAGAAGTAACTTTTGGAAGTGTATAATGGGCATTTATTGGGAAGTGGAAATAACTTTTAAAGGTATGAACATTAGTTTAAGAAATTCTACATATGATTATGGTTTGAGGACTGTCCTGTTAAGAGCAAATTATGATGGGAAATGGTAAGTAAGGCTGTCATGTGAATGTGTGTACAGTGACTTTAAAGTTATGTTTACAGTATTAGGATAACGTGTTTTGTTTTTTTTTACCCAGTGATGAGGCTTCCTTTGAGCCTTATTAAGAGTATCAATGTTACATCATCAGAATATTCTAATTTTATAGAAACTTCGTAATTGGAGCTGTTTTGCATGAAAATTGTAAAAAAAAAAAAAAACCCAAACCATTGTAGTATGGGCTTTACCTTATGATAGGAATATTTACTCATGCAAAGACTATTTGTTAAAAAAAAAAAAAAGTTCTTTTTTGTTCTACTGAACTTGTGGGAAAATATTTTGAAAGTTTACACATTGTTTTCGAGCTGTTGAAAACAATATAGTTATTGAAGTGAAATACGACATAGGAGTGCATTACCCCAGGGAAAACAGTTTGTCTATGCCGTTGAAGCTCTCTAGAAAACTGAGATGTGTGCTATGTTTTCATTACTGAGGTCATGAAAGCAGAAAAGGTGTGACAGATGTAATTTTGAGATTGTTAGCAAAATCTATGCCTTATATTGTACCGTTAGTTTAAAACTGTATCTAAACAATCCTGATATAAATGTGAGCCCTTCCTTAGAGGAGCAGTGGTATGATCACACCAGGTGACAGAGGATGATGGAGGGGATACTAGGAGGTGGTTTGTGGGGAAGACAAATGCAGGAACAGTGTATCATACCTGCTGTCCCTGACACATGCTTAGAAAGCACTGGGAAGAGAAAAGACATCAAGGTAATCACATCACCATAATGTATTGTAATACATCAAAAATCAAAATGTGTTACGTTAGTAGACAGATGCAGTTTCAGGACCTTCTAAATTACAGATGCCTTAAGCTTCTGTCAAATAGAGAGAGAAATACTTTCCTATTTTCCTTATCCTAGTTGTAACATGTAACTCAAACAACTGGTAAGACGCAATTGATGCAGCACCAAAAAAGAGTAGCAGTATGCCTGAGCCAATGCCACAGCAAAATGTGACGCATCCGCTCCTGCCCCAGAGACTGGTTCCAGCCCAGGGAGCATCCTGTTTGCCCTACCTGAGTTCCGGCCCTGTGATACTAGTTATTTTACTCAGAATAGAAGTGAGAAGCACTTGGCAGTTACCTTAAGGTTACAAAACTTAAGTCATCTTCAGATTAACAGGATACCCATAATTGTCCCTGTTAGATTAAAAAATACAGAACCACTGCTGTGAAATAAGTGTTTGAGTTAGGTCCAAGGACTGTTCTATATCTATCCCATTTGACTGCAGTCTAATCAGTTTTGAGCAATTTCTACAAGTCGGTTCTAAAAATCTGACAATTATCATAAAAAAACTGGATAAAACTGTCATGATAAATGAATAACATAGACTACCTTCTGAAAATTCCAAGTGTCCAGCAGTGGCCTCCACCAGCTTTCATACATTTTCTTCCTCCTCCTTTGGCCCTCACTGTAGACCACATCTTGTGCTGGTGGAAGAACTGGAGCTGCCTTCTCTGAAAGTCACACTTTTCACACAGCTCTTGCACCAGGAGGACTTGCTCCTATGGCAGTAATTCCTCCCTGCCCCAAACAGGAAACTTAAACTCAAGTCTCCTGCACAGTTTTATTTTTATAGTTTTGATTTTTAGGATCAAGACTGAAGAACCGACCAATCAGTAGTACAAAAAAAAACTGGATTGGGCACCTACCTTGTTGAATTGTGATGCTTGTAATTCAAAATCTGTTTTTGTATTCTTCAAAACATTTAGCTCTACAAATGCACTTTGTAAGCCATTCAACTATTCAAGCTTTTGATCAGCAATATGATGTTGAACATGTATTTCCTATTTATGTCACTGTTACTATTAAAGAGGCATTTCAGCTAGCCCACCAAAAGCTGGCAAAAGTGAGTGCTTCCAAGGTGTAGTGTAGTAACCTACACACTTGCAACCAGACAATCGCTTAAACATTACTGTAAGTAATTTGTTTATTTCTACAAGCAACTCCCTCTGAACAAGATAAGAGAAGCATACAGTTGTCCCTTACAAAACTGGGCAGAGGCTGGAGCTCCATCAGGGACAAACACATAGGCACCTGAGATGCCCCATGTGCTCACTGGCATACATATGCTCTCGCCCTTCCAACAAGACCAAAACAATCTTACCCCCCATGCCTAGCTAGCTATTACCATCTCCAGCCCTGCTTGAGTACAGGCCATAGTTGCATCACATCCCCCAGCATGACTATTCCAGTGGGGTCTTACACCACCCTTGTTCTGTCACCCCAGCAAAGATCCATCAAATGGGGATTAACATCCTGCCTCAGCAACAGTTCTCTGACGGCTATTGCACTATGCTAGTGGTGCCTTCCTCCCCTTTTTAGCAACTGCTTTGGGTACTGCCTCCTTCAGCCAGCATGCTATGATGATTTACAACGTACATGAACATCTCAAACCTTAGGTAGCAGCTCCCCTCTTGCTTGTTTAGAAACTCAATCCAAGGGAGGGAAGATGCCCATTTGAGTTGGGGAAGCAGCAGTGGCAGCATGAGAACGCAGCTTATAATTCCTGTTTACCACATACTCTTCAGCTTCTCCCACTCTAGCCAGTACATGGCTGTGATTTGGCCACCTCATTCATGTTGCCCACACTGGTTTTCCACTCTGCTACCTTCTCCCCATTCCTTCTGTCCAATCTGTAGTGGTACTTTCTGGATCCCTTGGGCCATTTTAATGTCAGCTGCCCAGATTGGCCAGGCAGCCTTTCTACTTCTCTTCATGTGCTGAACCTGGAATCTTGGAGAAAGTAACGTCAACGTTTGGTTTGTTTTGTTTTGTTCCCTGTTTGGAGGATGGATAGTACTACATGTTAGAATTCTACACCTTTGGGGAGCACTTTAATGTGAATATTTTTATATATTGTTTTTTTCCATCAAAGCTGTACTGCCCTCTTTAAATGGTTGTTTCATGCATCTGTTCATAGTGTTTGTATGATTGTAAAGTATTGGCAGAATGTGGGTCAGTCCTCCATTTATTGTAAATGAAAATGTAAAATAAAGGTGGAGAGCTAAAGTCTAATTTTTTACATTAGATATCTAAAAGTCGTTTAGTAAGTAACATAAAAATGTGGAAAATAACTGCAGTATTTGCATATCTTGTTCACACAACAGGGTCCCTTTTGTTATCCATATGAATCCCCCAGTGTGCTAAAATTGGCCAAAAAATTGCTTTTAGGTCCCCAATCTATGAAAATATGCTAGAAGCTTGCATAAGGGCCATATTGAAGTCGTCACTCTCTGCTTTTTGAGCACATATGCTGCATAATCTAACCAGCCCAAAGTTAAAGCCAGTTAACTCGAGGAATCTTCCCAGCAGGCCCCAGTTAGTGATTAATGTACTGTGCATCCCCCATTTGATTTCCTGCATCCCCATACCACCCACCAGAGATCTCTTCCTTATGCTCCCATTTATCTTACCTTCTACTGACTGGACTCCAGTAAAAGTCTTGTGGCCCAGTAAATGTGGCTTATCGTGTGAAGTATTGCTGGGTCATATCCCTGTAGGAGGTGAGCCTGCAATAGGTGGGAAAATGTGGGTACAAATGCAACAAATAATAAGCAGTGTACCTCCTGGGTAGGCTGCTACTTTGGAGGTACTGGAAAAGGTAAGGGAGATGTTTTGGCTCTTGCCATGGTAATTTTAATGGCGGTGCCTTTCTGTGGTGGGAGGGTCCTTCTAATGTTACTATCTTTATAATTACCTTTGTAGTGTACCTTAGTGGCACATTAAAGAGTGTAAATTACATCAAGATTATCAAATCGTTCTTTTCTGAAGATTTATTGCTGTTCTATGCATCAGTCTCCACTGGATTTATATTAATCTATTCTATACCTTGCTTTGAACATCTTTAACAGCATTTGTCAATAAGATTACCAGTTGGAATCAGTTTGTACAAGAGTAGGCTCCTGTCTAAGATACGCTACCTACAAAGGTAATTATAAAGAGTTAGTAAATAGCATGGTAACATTAGAAGGACCCTCCCACCACAGAAAGGCACCTCCATTAAAATTATGGCAAGAGCCAAAACATCTCCCTTACCTTTCCCCAGTACCTCCAACCCTGAAATAAACACCCAGGGCCTGACATTTAGACAAACTACCTAATGTTTAAAGGGAAAACTGGTGCTTTACTTCATATATTCAACTGTGCTGTCTGTTCAACTAGCACTACTGAATGTCTAATTGGCAACTGTACTGGCAACTACCTTTTAATTTAGGTTTGCTACTTTGATTTTTGTGTTGATCCACTTTGAACTTGGTTGTGGTTTGGAGGGAGGGAGAGTGATAACATTCAATACAAAACATTACTAGTGCTAGCTGAGTAGGCAGCAGAATGCATTCAAAGCTGAGGAGAATCAAGGAGGGCCCTCAGTGTTGCCCCACTCACCTGCATTACTTTTGTTAAGGTACTCTGCTAAGTTGGGTTCCCTTTTAAAATTTAAAAAGACCACTGCAGAACTCGGGCAACAAAAGAAAGAGAATGAGAGAGGCCAGTAACAAAAATAGAGAGAGACTGTAGCATCTTTCCAGCTCACAGTCTGTTACTTGGCAACAACTACCTGGCCTCTGCTGCCTTATCAATAACAGTGTGGTCAAGTTGAGCAATTTCTGGGTATTAATATCTGTGCCTTACTCAAGCGCACCAACTTCCTTCTTTTATCAATCTGAAAATATCAATATACAGCATCTTGTTAACTTTCTCTGCAAGAATCTAGAGTCAGTTGCTACAGTTTGGTCAAGGTAACTAAAGCAGAAGTACCTCACTTGGCCATCTACTCTTTACCCTTCTGTACTACACAATCAGTGCTCTGTCCCCCTACTTTATTTAATGTTTGTTTGTGCGAATCTCATCAGCTGTTGAGATAATTTAGGATCGCTTGTTTCTCATGCTGATGACATCACACTATTTTCAGTTTTGCATGATTTCTCTGAAACTGCTAGGCAAATGATATGATCTCACATTAGATGTTAATGAATGAAGTGAAGATCAATCCAAGTAAAACTAATATTTTGTGGGTTGGGGAAGAGATGGAATCATTCCTAGCACAACCATTAGGTTGTCAGGTCTAGTATCAAAAATCTTCAGGGTTACCCAAGACTCCAGTTTTGAGTATGGAGTTGCATATAAATGAAGTTGTTCGGGAAAACCTTTAAGTTAAAGCTTCTTCAAAGATTAAAACCATTCTTGGAGTTATCTGAGAACAATTCTGCATGCCACTACTACTAGCCAATTGGACTACTGCAACATAGTCCTGTTGGGTCTGCCTAATGCTCAAATTTGCTGCTCATACTGTTGGAGCTAATTTTCACTTGGCTACATAAATTCAAGATCAATGGGACATTTATACTGGCAGCGAAGGCACCTGATATTTCTGTGGGCAAAAACATATTTGAACATTATACTTTAATTGTGCTGCTATTATCACCCCATCCCTGCCTCAAAAACAGCCTGATTGTTACATAACTAACTTTTCACTGCTTAGGTACATGACTAGATCCATTTAAAATCTTGTCTTTCTATTGCTATCTACTAAATACACCACTCTCTTTGTAGCTCACCTTCATAGGTATCGGTAGTAAGAGCAGCAGTGGAAGGCAGCTGCATAGAAGGCAGCCAGGCACAGGATGTTTTTAGTAGCAGCTGCGATAGAGACAGTGAGGGAACTGCAGCCAGCACAGCAGCAAATGTGAGGAAGGCAAGGCATGCCATCTGTGCAGGGAAATGGAGGCGGATAGGTGGCCCTTGAGCACAATCAACACTTAACAACAGTCAGTTACATTGGAGTCCTGCTGTAGCCCACCTCTTTCTTATGCAGGAGGATTATTTATATTGCTCCCACCAACTCAGTGTGGCAGAGACCTTTCAGGTTTCCTCTTCTTACTGCCCACTGTAATCCATCACTTTCAATGTGCTGAGCCTCTCCTCTGTGAATTGGACTGTTGTCCCACTGGTAAAACTACTGTTAAGACAAGTTGGAACTGCCATCTCAGCTTGACCGACATCTACAGGTGCAATCAGGTAGGGCTGATGCAGGATCTTAGACACCCTAGGCAAACCTTATGCCCCCACCCCCAAATAAATTTTAGACCCTTTGGTGGCCCCAACAATCATGATCAATACCACCCACCCTCTTGGAATAATTAGATTAAATGGACTATCTGACAACTGCCTACCTACCCTCCCTGCAGGCAAAAGTACACGCAAATGGATCATTGAGTTTGTGTAGTTGTTGGGACCTATTATTTTGCTGGCTCTGCTTAGGGGCAGCTTATCCATACTAGAGACTTGCATGGGGATTTGCAGTAATTCCCCGCCTGGGTTGTGGGGTTCCCACAGGGACAGTAGTTCTGCAAGGTTCTTGTGGAAATGTAAGCTGCATTTGCACCAGCCTCTCACCTACCAAGTTCTTTGAGTGCTGCCTCCTCCTTCTGGCTTTAACAGCACAGATGTGGAAAGTATTCTATTAATCCTCTTTGCTCCCAGGCTGATGCGTAGGCCTCAGCTCTGACACAGGCACGAGCTTCAGAGGTCACCCATCCTGTTGGCGTGTGCATGTAGCAACCTCTCAGCACATAGTGCCAGCTAATTAGAGACGAGTCTTACATGTGCGTACCAGAGTGTTCCAAGCTCCCAACTTCCATTCCTTCCTTGCCTGCAGTGCTGCGGTTTGAACCCAAACAGCTGACCAGAATTTGTCTTTAGGTACCATTAAATTCTTGTGGGGACAGGTGAGAACAGGAAAGGTTCCAGGGGGAACGGGTTAGATTTCTGCCCCTGTGCAGCTCTCTATAATTCTTCCTACCATACTATGGTCTGTCCTGCTATATTAGCCTATCCCTATCTCTATCACAATTTGCAGCAGCACTATAGCCACCCAAACTGTGAGGCATCTCATCCTTACCTTCATAGCTTTTCCCACCTGCATTCACTCACATCATGGGGAGCTCAAGAGCACAGCCTCAGAGCCTTGATCATGCTCCATAGAGACAAAGCACCTGTACTCTTCAAAGGCAGTGTTGGTATGTTTCCTTCCCCAGCAAACTTGTTTTGTTTTTTTTCTCAGTGGTCATGGGCCCCAGATCACCTGCTTACCTTGTTCCTCTGCACTTCTCTCCATGTGCCATAGCAGAAAAACACCGAGGCTTGAACAACTTTGAGGACCTTGGCCATTTACAATCTGCCCTATTCATTGAAACACTGGGCGACAACCTAGCCCAGTGATGGCGAACCTTTCAGAGACCGAGTGCCCAAACAGCAACCCAAAATCTAATTATTTATCGCAAAGTGCCAACAGGGCAATTTAACCTGAATAACAGAACTTTAAAAGCATTTGGCATGCTTTTGAATAATTAATGTGATTTTTGCTGTTGCAAATTAAATGATCCCAGGTTCCAATCTAATTCATGTTTAATGTGGGATAAAATGCCATAAATAATAAATATAAACTTTTAATGTTGAGCACCTGATTCTCAAAGTGGACATATTCCAAAAACTATCATGAAAATAAAATGATTTTTTTCTACCTTTGTTGTCTGGTGACTTTGTTTTTCTGATCATTCTGGCCCAGTATCTGATTCTGCTGCTATCTGTCCTCTTAACTCTGCTTCCAGGGCTTCCTTTCCATTTATTTCTTTACTTTCCGCCTTTCTTCTTCATTTCTTGCCCTACATCCGTAAGTAAAAGCTGGGTCCTCCGCAGACTTGACTGTCCAGTGGATCCAGCTTCTGCTTATTTTCTTCATCCATGTGCAGTTTTTCTCCTCTCTTCCTTTTCTCTCATCTCCTTCCTCACTCTTCCCTCCCCTCCATCCATCCATGTCCAGCGATTCTCCTTCTCTCCCCCTTGCCCTCCCCTCCATCCACCCATCTCCAGCGATTCTCTTCTCTCCCCCTTGCCCTCCCCTCCATCCACCCATCTCCAGCAATTCTCTTCTCTCCCCCCTGCCCCTCTCCTGCATCCACCTTGTCCAGCGAGTCTCTTCCCTCCCCCTGCCCCCCCCCCTCCAGCCACCCATACCCAGCGATTCTCCTCGCTCCCCTGCCCCCCCCCTACAGCCACCCAGGTTATCCAGTGGATTCTTCTGGGCAGGCAGGAAAGATCCCCAGTCTTGCCTGCCCGCTGCCGGTGCTGACTCTCCCACGGCGCTACAGCATCACTCTTCAAAATGGCTGCCGAGACTTACAAGGGCGGCCTCCAAGACAGCAGAAGTCTCGGGTCAACGCGGGCAGGCAAGACTGGGGATATTTCCTGTCTGCCCCGATGAATACCGCCTTCAGGTACTCGGAGGGACCCTGTAGCTCGGGGGGAGGGAGGAGAGCCGGCTCACTCTCAAGAACAACCGGCTCTTGCGAACCTGCTCCAGCACACCACTGGGTGGAGGGGACTGCGGTGCTGACGGGGGGAATTTTGGCCCCCCCCCCCCCTGCACCCCCCTCTCCGTGGCCCTGGCGATGGCGAGTGTGCCCTCTCTGGCACGCATACCATAGGTTCACCATCACTGACCCAGCCCATATCAGCTTCCTTAGCCTCAGCAGCAGATGAATCCAGAAACTGGTGGGTTGTATCCACCTACCAGCAGGTGGAAATAGAGAACACTGAAAGAAGGCAATGACCCTGGACGTCCAGCTCCTGGATTCAACTTAGTAGGGGGCGCCTGAGCTTGGCCAGTTGAGCAGGGTGTGTGTGACTGAGGGTGCCCTGCCTTACTGCATCCTTCCCCTTCTCCCAGTAGTCCTACTGTGTGCTGTTATTTTGGCTGCATTTGCTCTTCCTCACATGGAAAAAAAAAAAAAAAGCACTCCATGCAGCTTTAAGTACTACACGCCGAAGACAGAACCCTGTGTCTGACAGAGCTGGGTGCTGGAACTGTGGAGCACCGTTCGGTCTCCGGGGAGTACAACAAGCACAGTATGACAGGGTGAGTACTTTTTTATTTATTTTAATTTTTTTATTGTAGTTTTTAACATTTTTACAAGTCATTCACTTATTAACTGAAACACAGCCATGGAAAAGTATCTGTAAGAAAAAATTATCACAAAAATTAAATTACATCAGCTTTCTTAGACCACTAGAGTTGGAGGGGGGGGGGGGGGCGTGAAATAGGAAATAACATAGGAGTTTTATAGATAAAAATAAATAGCTTTAAAGGCTATGTGTGGTGCCTCTAATTTTTACTTTATCCAACATTATTTTAACTTTTTCAAATCTAGAAATGCTTTCAATTGTTCAGGTGTATAAAATATATACTTTGTCTCTCCAAATCTTATCAAACATTTACATGGATAGGCAAGGAACAATGTACCCCCGAGTTCCAATACTTCATAGACAAGAAAATCTTTCTCCTTTCTTGAGTTGTTTAGTAACGTCTGGATAGACCCAAATTTTTCCACCCTCCAAAAGTTCTTTGGAGTGTTTAAAATAGTCTTAAAATAACATTAAGGTCTTGTTCGAATACAAAGGAGACTAATGTGGCTCTCTCCGAAGCGTTTTCTATCGATTGTTCCAAAATAGCAGAAATATTATTCAGGTCAATAGTTTCTCCCCCACCTCTGAAGTCCCCTTCATTTTTTCCAGGCTTTTTAGGAAGATAATAAATCTTGTTGATGGGGGGAATAACATCTTGAGGTATTTTCAAATTTTCAAGCAAATACCTTTTAAATAAATCAATAGGCAAAGACCCTGGTACTTTTGGGAAATTCAAGAGGCGCAGATTCAAACATCTATTATAGTTCTCTATCTGCTCAATTTTCCTATGAAGAGCCATTTGTCTTTAACCGTTGTAGAGTTAAATTCTTGTATTTGTTTCATATCGTTTGAATCAAGTTAACCCGAGTGGGATATGCAGGAATGCTGGCTAGAGGCTTCTTTGAAGCGCTCTTTTGAGGTGTCAGCCCTGGCGTTACAGCCAGCCATTTGTAGCTCATATGCAACCAGGGCTTGTTTGTCCTGGCTCCAACAGGCAGTCAAGCAGAATCTAGAGTCTTCTTACTCCCTGTCAGTCTGCTCTGGATAGGGAATCAGCTCTGGCCTATTTAGTGGATGCTCTCTATGATCCGGTGAGAGCATCCACCAGTAGATGTCTTTGGCTGTTGCTTCTAGGCGCTTACTGTGGCTTTGCCATTGGTCAGCGGATATGGTCTCTAAGCAGTGGCTCACTAAATTGCCCTTTCGGGGGAAGCTGTTGTTCGGTGAGGACTTGGAAAAGATTGTTAAAGACTTGGGAGATTCCAAATCCCAGCACCTTCCAGAGGATAAGCCCAAGTCTTCTTCCAGGGCCTCCTCTTCGAAGCCTTGATTTCATGAGGCTCGAAGATATCGGCATGGGCGAGCCTCATCCTCTTTTCAGCATCCCAGATTTCAGTAGTGCTCTTTGTTTTAACAAGAAGCCCTCCGGAGCAGGCCTACAGCAGGGAGCTCCGGGGTGCTCTATGCAATGATGGGGCACCGGTCAACTCTTCTGTTACTTGGATAGGTGGTCAGCTGACCCTTTTCTAGGAAGAGTGGGCCAACACTACTTCAGACCAATGGGTTCTAGAGTTGATCAGAGATGGGTACAAGCTAGAATTTTTTGTACCCGTAGGAGATGCCTTTTTGGAGTCACGGTGTGCCACAGCTATCAAGTGGGCGACAGTAAACGACACCTTGCAGTCTCTGCTGGAGTTGGGGGCTGTGACGCCTGTTCCACACACCGAGCTTTGCTTGGGCCAGTATGCAATCTATTTGTGGTGCCCCGCAAAGGAGGTTCCTTCAGACGAGTTTCTATGAGTGAAGCATTGCTGCATGGAAACTTTAAGGTCTGTGGTGGCGGCAGTCCAGCCAGGGGAGTTCCTCATGAGGCTGTATCTCAAACAGGCCTATTTGCATATTCTTATTTGGCCCCCTCATCAACGATTTCTACATTTTGTGGTCCAGAGTCAATTCTTCAATTCTGAGCCTTGCCATTGGGCTGGCCATGGTGCCATGCACCTTTCCCAAAGTAATGGTGTTGGCGGCTGCATTCCTACGGATAGAGGGTGTCAGAGTACATCCTTATTTCAATGATTGGCTGATCTGGGTGGATTCGGAATATACTAGCCAAAGCCAGTGTCAAAGTTCTCCAGTCTCTCAGCTGGGTGATCAATTTTCCAAAGTCATCTGACTCCCTCTCAGACTCTGGAATATCTGGGGGTCCACTTTGACTCTGCATGGGGGTGCGTTTTCCTGCTGGAGGGCAGGAGACTCAAGCTCCTGAGTCAGGAGCACAGATTGTTGTGCCTTCCTTGACCCTACACATGGGACAATGTGCAGGTACTGGGCTTGAAAGCGGCTACCCTGGAGGTGGTACCATGGGCAAGGGCTCACATGAGACTGCTGCAGCATGCGTTACTGAACCGGTGGTCTCCAATGTCTCTGGAGTATCGGTGGTGTCTGCCTTGGCTTCCAGGGGGCGCAGCACAGCATGAGTTGGTGCCTCTGCGAGGTCAACCTGCTGTGGGGGATGCAGTTGTGACCCCACAGTGGTTAGTTGTAGTGACGGATGCCAGTCTTGTGAGGTGTGGGGCTCATTGCCTCCACCACTATGTCCAGGGTCATTGGACACAAATGGAAGATGAGTGGTCCATCAATCAGTTGGAGTTGAGGGCCATGCTCAGAGCCTTTCTGGCCTTCCAGACAATGCTGTAGGGTCAATCTGTCCAGATCCCCTCGAACAAATACGATGGCAGTGGCCTACATCAACCGCCAGGGCAGCACAAGAGCAGATTATTTTTTTATTTTTGTTACATTTGTACCCTGCGCTTTCCCACTCATGGCAGGCTCAATGGCGGCTTACATGGGGCAATGGAGGGTTAAGTGACTTGCCCAGAGTCACAAGGAGCTGCCTGTGCCTGAAGTGGGAATCGAACTCAGTTCCCCAGGACTAAAGTCCACCACCCTAACCACTAGGCCACTCCTCCATTCCTCCAAGTTGGAAGTGGAGGCAGCCACAACATTCAGGAATGGGCAAAGCATCATTTACTTCTCTTGTCAGCGGCCCACAGTGCAGGTCAGAGCAACGTGCAGGCTGATTTTCTCAGCCATCATTGTCTCAACTCTGCAGAGTGGGAGCTGGCAGCGGGGGCGTTTTGCCAGATCTGCTGCAAGTGGGGGACTCCGGAAATCGATCTCATTGCGTCCACCACAAATGCCAAGGTGGACAGGTTTTGCAGCAGAAGAGAACTCTGCTCCTAAGGGTTGTATGCTCTGTTGCAACCGTGGCCGGTATTTATCCTTGTGTATGTGTTTTCACCTTGGCCCTTAATCGGCCGGATTCTTCATAAGATTCGTCTTCACCAGGGATTAGTAATTCTGGTGGCACCAGACTGGCCATGCTGCCCTTGGTATGAGACTGGGTGTTTAAATGGCAGATGATGTGAGCAAGTGCAGAGTGATGCACGTGGGAAAGAGGAACCCGAATTATAGCTACGACATGCAAGGTTCCATGTTAGGAGTCACAGACCAAGAAAGGGATCTAGGTGTCGTCGTTGATACATTGAAACCTTCTGCTCAGTGTGCTGCTGCAGCTAAGAAAGCAAATAGAATGTTAAGTATTAGGAAAGGAATGGAAAACAAAAATGAGGATGTTATAATGCCTTTGTATTGCTCAATGATGCGACCGCACCTCGAATATTGTGTTCAATTCTGGTTGCCGCATCTCAAAAAAGATATAGTGGAATTAGAAAATGTGCAGAGAAGGGCGACGAAAATGATAAAGGGGGATGGGAGACTTCCCTATGAGGAAAGGCTAAAGCGGTTAGGGCTGTTCAGCTTGGAGAAAATGTGGCTGAGGGGAGATGAACGGGTAGATATGAAGCGTCTGTTTACACTTTCCAAAAATACTAGGACTAGAGGGTATGCGATAAAGATATAATGTAGTAAATTTAAAACGAATCGGAGAAAATGTTTCTTCACTCAAAGTGGAATTTAATCTCTGGAATTCATTGCCAGAGAATGTGATAAAGGTGGTTAGCTTAGCGGAGTTTTAAAAAGGTTTGGACGGCTTCCTAAAGGAAAAGCCAATAGACCATTATTAAGTGGACTTGGGGAAAATCCACTATTTCTGGGGTAAGCAGTATAAAATGTTTTGTACTTTTTTGGGATCTTGCCAGGTATTTTTGACCTGGATTGGCCACTGTTGGAAACAGGATGCTGGGCTTGATGGACCTTTGGTCTTTCCCAGTATGGCAATACTTATGTACTTATCCATTTGTTTTCAAAGTATTTCCATGTAATTTCATTGAGTGTCCCCTGGTCTTTGTACTTTTAGAAAAAGTGCCATATGTTCAGATGCAGTCCAGCAAAGAACAGCTCTCAAAGATTTCCTTAAATCTCTGTAGAAGCCAAGCCTATCAAAATCGGAACTTGAGAAATTGAATGTTCCCTTTACTTTAAATGAAGTAAATGCAGCTACTTCATCTCTAAACTCTGGCAAGCCCCTGGGGGTGATGGTTTCACAACTGATTATTATATGCACTTTTCACCTATAATAGCCCCTAAGTTTTTGTGTGTCTATACTTTTTTTTAACTAAATCCAAAAGTTCAGGTACCTTTGCTGAAGCAAATGTTGTACTTCTTGAGAAATCTGGCAGAGATTATTTGTTGGCAAAAAATATAGGCCAATCTCTCTGTTCAAAATTCTGCTGTACAACTTACATTCCACCAGTGCTGCTATGCTCATATTAGCCCTCTCCTCAAGTCATTTCATTGGCTCCCTATCCGTTTCCGCATACAGTAAAAACTCTTCTTGACTTACAAGTGCATTCACTCTGCAGCTCCTTAGTACCTCTCCACTCTTATCTCTTCTTACACTGCTCCCCAGGAACGCCATTCATTGGGTAAATCTCTCTTGTCTTTACCCTTCTCTTCCACTGCCAACTCCAGATTCCATTCCTTTTATCATGCTGCACCACAACCCCTATTCACTTGTTAAGTACCTATGTTTTATCATTCCCACCTTAAGTATTTCCTTTATCTCTTATTTGCCCTGCGTATGTCTAGTAGCACTATAGAAATGATTAGTAGTAGTAGTGTATAACTCTGTCTCCAATTTCAAACTTACATAGAACCCAAATCATATACTCCCTTTTCACCCTATCAAGGCCTTTCTCTGCATCCAAGCTTGCTAGCACTGCTCCATTACTACCCCTTCTCCATCAAGGCAAATCACCCTGGAATTAATGATGTTTTTGTTAAGATACTAGAAAAAGCAGTTTTACAACAGTATCAAGATTTTCTGGATGATTATAAAAACCCAGACATGTCCCTTGGGGGGGGGGGGGGGGGAGCATTATTTTGGATGGGAGGGTGTTGTCTGTAAAGGGGGTTAGGGGAAAGGGTTTCAAGGTAAGGTTGGGTTGGGGGGGTGGTATTCAAGCTATGATATAAAGTTGATGATGTTTTGTTGCCATTGTAGCTATTTGGCTGACGTTCTATTGACTCATTCAGAATATGTTTGTATCTGTTAACAAGTCATCAATAAAAAATTGTTAAACCTTAAATTTCTAGACATGTTTCAATTCAGCTTTAGACCAAAACACTCGACTGAGACTCTACTTATCTCAGTGTTTGATTCTATTTGCCCAAGTTTTGATTACGGTATACAGTACTTTATGGTCCTTTTCAATATTAGTTGTATTTGACACTATACAGCATGATCTTTTGATAAATTATTTAAAGTCCTTGGGCATGGTGGGAGGGGGGGGGGAGTTTAAATTGGCAATGTTTTCATGTTCCAACAGAGGTCTAATTCCTCAAATTGGAAGACTTTTGAGTCAGGGTTCTGCAAGGCTTTATCGCCAGTGCTGTTTAATATTTACATGATTCCTATCATGTTCTTTGTTTAGGTTTACAATTTAGATTATAGGCAGATCACATTCAATTTTCCTTTCCTATCTCAGGGACAATTGATGAGAAACGATGTCCTGGTTGTCCTCAGAAAAACATTTCACTCGCCATAATTGATGGTTTGAGTCATGGGGTCTACTGCTTTAAAGCCACTTCCAGCCCCATGCCGACGTGGGTCCATATCTCTCTCTGCCCAGCTTCCTTCATGATGCGTATCCCCTAACACCTGCATAAATGTTCTGCGCTCCTCCATCTTGGTACACATTTTGACAGTCCCCTGTTAAATCTTTACTCTTGCCAGGTACTGGAGCTCAAACTGGATACCTTTTATTGTAGAGCTGAAAGCAATATGAGATAAGCTCTTGCTATTTCACTACCACCTGTGCCAAAAAGTCTTTAAAAAAAGCAGGAGTGTCACTCCACTGAATTCCAAGGACCCTGCCAGTTTATAACATCAAGAACCTGGTTACTGCCAGGTACTTGTGACCTGGCTAGATGCACCATTGGCCTGTCCTAGTATGGCTACTCGTATGTTCTTAACCTTAATTTAACACTTGCACTACCACTGGCCTCAACCTCATGTTCTTACCTGATTTGGGGCCCAAATGGTGTGCCCATTCCATCTTTAGCACATTCTCCTTTTCAACCATGACTATAGTTTATTAAATTTACTTAACCGCCGTAACTGCCTGAGCAGAGCGGGGTACAAAACAAAAAAGAAAGGAGCAACAATTGATAGTTTTGTCATCTACAACAGCAATCATATTGCATTAAATGTCAAGCCGCCACCTCTGACATAATACAAGCTACTCAGGCCCTGCCATCTTGTCCCCTGTGCCTCTCAATTTCTCCACTGCCATTTTCCAACATATCCCTCAGTCTTCTTTCACAGGCAGAAGTATATATATCAAACCTGTCCCTGCCACTCGTTAAATTAGTTGCTATGATGGATGAAAAAGAATTTTAAGCTATTTTCAGGGGAATCTAAGGGGAGCTGCGTGGGAATGAGCCTGCTCACCCCAAGGTCATCCCATGATTCTGGCCTTCTTTCAACTCTTTATGAATTTCAAACACTGTTTTTGACTGATTGTTATCTTTAACATGGATTAAGGTCCAGTCATTATCCACAAAATTTCAAGTCATCTTCCCCCAGTCATGAAAAACATACAAATATCTCACAGCTGAAAACATTTGCATCATTTTACGTCACCATCTCATAGCTTGGTTCCACGGAAGTGATAAATAGCTAAAGTATATTAAAAACAAAATACATGCAAATAATGTATTATACAGTATGAAACATTGCCTCTATTTATATTAACCAGATGTATCTTCACTATTTTGTATGCCCATGGTAAACTTTATGTTGTACAACCTCTTAGTGACATTCCTTCAGAAAGGCAGTTAAATCATAATAAATATGCTGAACTATCAATAAAGCTTATTAACAAAATGAGAGAATTCTACTCTCCTTGGAAAATATATTTTAACCCTTTGTGATCAAGGTCTAGTTACTGTATGTGATGGAAATCGTGAATGAACCAAGTCACTTTATGCTTTGGAAGAGCAAATATTCCATTTGGAAGATATCCTGGCACCCTTTCTAGAGCCAATGAGTCAAAGTACTGAGATTTCAAGGCACATTTACAGCCTTGTGGAAACATTTTATGAATGCTAATCATTAAGAAGTCCTTTTACTAAGGTGCACTTAATGTTAAGATGCCAATTATATTCATTTAGTGTACTAACTGCAGTAGTAGATCAAAATAGCAGCTCCAATACTCCAGAACAGTTTTTTTTACAAATGTACTAGTTCCAACTTTGATAGAGGAATATTGATCTTTTTGTTAAGCTTTTCTAGATTGGAAAATGGGTTTCCAATCTCTTCAGAGAAAAAATAATAACCAGGATCATTTGGATTCCAAGATTTATAGAGTAGCTTCACAAATAACTTGAATTGGCTCTGTATATTTAGTAGAAATCTATAACAATTAGACATAATCCTTTCTGTGTGTGTGTGTGCGCGCATTGAAGGATTAACAATTATTATACCTAGGGGAACCCTCAGTGCAGACTATACAGACTAACAAAGGTCACTATACAAAATAGGATCTTTTGTTGTAGTACCAGCTACTTGTTTTATAGTGATTCTTTTCCAGCTGTTTTCTTTAGATCACTCTTGAGCATTCATCAGAAATCAGTAGCTATTCTTTTTCCTTTCTGCCCCTTACGCCTTCCAGATTTATCATATAGTAGCAAAGAGACTGAGGAAGATGAGGAGCAAAAATGACTTCCATAATCCGCAAAACATTTCTGTACTGTGGTGGTGCATCAGCAGGACATTCTTCTGGTTCTGCTTCAGTGTAGTGTGTTCGAGTCACCATCAGTCTCATCAGCAGCTGATTGGACCAGGTTATTCCCAAAGCTGGAGATACCTTCTTATCCAATAAACTAATAATAACAAAAAAAACATGTATGCAGTGTCTCAGAATTTGTTGAAAGGATTTTATCAGGTTTTCTAGAACAAATTATAACAAACTTGGACACACAAAACATGCTGAAAGTTGTCTGAGCTAGTGTTTAGATTCACTTGAATTGAGAAACTGGATGTCCTCTTCTCCATAGCCAGGAAGATCATCATTTTGACTACTATAAACTCCACAGTACAAGTAAATCAGGTCTTTAGGAAAAGGTTTATCCATGGAAATATTTCCAGCTGGCTCTACAGAGGAATGTGGCATGTCATGGCCTGAACTCAGACCATCCATTTACTCAAATTGATGTAAGTGTCTAAATCGAAGCAATAAAAAGGAGATCTAGCTGGCTTGGTAGGAGGGATGATGATCAAGAAAACAAAGCAATAGAGCTGAGACGGGGAAGATGAACGTGTTCCAAGCAGAACTGCTGTAGCCCTCTCAGAACCTCATTTTATTTATTTTTTTAAAATTTTTTAGCCCACCTATAGCCTAATTGGGTTACAAACATAAACATACATATTATAATTATAAAATTATGACTGAACACAGTCCTATGATTGTCAGACATTAAAAAATGCATGAACAAATGAATAGGTTTTTAACCACCTCTTAAAATGCACTGTATTCTTACATAGACGCAGAAACCCTGGCAAAGCATCCCACAGTACTGGACCAGCCACAGAAAATGCAGCTGATCTAAGATCTGCATAATGACTCTTTCTAAAGATAATCGCATTGCTGTCTCAGATCTCAACTTCATCCTTAGCAAATAGACTGACAAGCTGTGGATAAAATACCAGGGGGCTCAAGGATAAGCCCTTAAACTGCACACTATATATCACTGGCAGTCAATGTAACTGTTTAAAAATCGGAATAACATTAACATATCCATAAGAATAGCCATACTCGGTCAGACCAATGGTCCATCTAGCCCAGTATCCTGCTTCCAACAGTGACCAATCCAGGTCACTAGTACCTGGCAGACACCCAAATAGTAACAACATTCCAGAATCCCAAAGAATAGCAGTAGCTTCCCCATGTCTGTCTCACTAGCAGACTATGGACTTTTCCTCCAGGAACTTGTCCAAACCTTTTTTTAAACCTAGATACACTAACCACTGTTAGTACATCCTCCAGCAAAGAGTTCCTGAGCTTAACTATTTGTTGAGTTTAAAAGTATTTCCAAGTAATTTCCTTGAGTGACCCCTAGTCTTTGTACTTTTGGAATAAGTAAAAAATTGATTCACTTCTACTCGTTCAGCACCAGCTTGGAAAAGAGACATATATGGGGAGATATGATTGAAGTCTACAAAATCCTGAGTGAAGAGCCCTAACCTGTTTAGCCTTTCCTCATATGAGAGGCATTCCAGCCCCTTTATCATTTTCGCTGCTCTCCTTTGAACCTTTTCTAATTCTGCTATATCTTTTTTGATATGTGGTGACCAGAACGGAACGCAACACATGTACATAAGTACTGCCATACTGGGAGAGACTGAAGGTCCATCAAGCCCAGCATCCTGTTTCCACAATGGGCAAGAGTCACAACACAAACAGGGAAAACCTCTACGTCAGAAAGACCAAACAAGAAAATGTAGAGGCTGAACAAGGGACGAGTCCACCACTGGAGATGTTATGGAGAAACACTTCATTGATGTAAATATTAAGGGACCCGACATGGTCCGTGTTTCGGCGTAATCGCCTACATCAAGGGTCACATGGATAATTCATCCAAAGGAGCTTAAATCATATTTAGCAATTGTCAAACTGGAGGTCTGTTATACAGTCAGGACTGATAGGAAGTTATGCACAAATAAACTGCCATTGATAAACTCTATGGGGTCTGCTCCTTTGGATGAATTATCCATGTGACCCTTGATGTAGATGATATGCCAAAACACGGACCGTGTCGAGTCCCTTAATATTTACATCAATAAAGTGTTTCTCTATAACATCTCCAGTGGTGGATTCGTCCCATGTTCAGCCTCTTTTTCTTGTTTGGTCCATAGTGGCCAATCCAGGTCACAAGTACCTGGCAAGATCCCAAAACAGTACAATATACAATTTATGCTGCTTATCTTAGAAATAAGAAGTGCATTTTCCCCAAGTCCATTTTAATAATGGCCTTGGACTTTTCTTTTAAGAAGCTATCCAAACCTTTTTTAAACCCCGCTAAACTAATTGCTTTTACTACATTCTCTGCCAAGAAATCCAGAGTTTAATTATACATTGAGTGAAGAAATATTTCCTCCCATTCGTTTTAAATTTACTACTTTCTTGCTTCATTGTGTGCCCCCTAGTCCTAGTATTTTTGGAAAGAGTAAACAAGCAAATCACGTCTACCCGTGAATTTTATAGACCTCTATCATAGCTCCCTTCAGCTGTCTTTTCTCCAAGCTCCCCTAGCCGCTTTAGCCTCTCTCCTCATAGGGAAGTCGTCCCATCCCCTTTATCGTTTTCTTCACACTTCTCTGTACCTTTCCTAATTCCACTACATCTTTTTTGAGATGCAGTAACCAGAATTGCACATATTTGAGGTGCGGTTGCACCACGGAGCGATACAAAGGCATTGTAACGTTCTCATTTTTGTTTTCCATTCTTTTCCTAATAATACCTGTCACTGAGGATGGGAAAAATCGGGACATCCTATTTCCCTACATATTGTACAGTATCCACAGTGGCCAAGAGTCACAACACAAACAGGGAAAACCGCTACGTCAGAAAGACCAAACAGGAAAATGTAGAGGCTGAACAAGGGACAAGTCCACCAATGGAGATGTTATGGAGAAATATTAAGGGACCTGACATGGTCCGTGTTTCGGCGTAATCGCTATGCTGTAATTAAGCTGTCCAGTGTGCACCGGAAGCGTTACAATATTATTTGCTGGGGTGTCTCTTTACGCTGATAACAGACCATGAGCCCCCTCAAGTGGTTTCCCCATCATAAGGAATACAATAGTCAAATAATGCAATGGTTCCTGATACTATAGCCCTTTCAATTTGATGTATGACACTGGACTGCCTGGGAGCATAAAAATGCTAGACGTCCTCACTCAGGAGGTGGGCCCCGTTAATGCAAGCACTCAACAGAATATGATTGAGCTGAGGGGAGAGGATAGATAGTGGAGTATACAGGAAGTTGTCACTTTCCCTTAAAAATACTCCCTCATGGAGCCACATTAAGAAGCCAGTACAGAGAAGGGAAGGCATGGCAGGTAGGGCAAAGCAGGGAGGGAGTGGTTTAGGCAGCCAGACAAAACTCCTGAGCACAGTCAAGTCAGAGGCCCAGGAAAAAGAGAAATAGTCCTATAGCATATGCCTCCACTAAGCTAAAAGAAACCTACTTAAGGTAGACAAAGCTTTATCTTCGAACCTCATGAGTTCCATTCTGAGGCTTAGCTGGAGGAAGGCCAGAAATTGTGTAACACAACAGCTAGGCTATGTGCATTGTGACTTTGGGGTTTGTCAGCAACAGGCCTGTGTGAAGACTGCACCTGAATCCTAAGAGTCTTTAATTCTAATTTACTGTACCTGTGAAGTGATAGGCTTTAGCATATTTTGCATTAAAGTGTTTTGTTTTTTTTTATTACTTTTAGCTCCACACCCAAACCCTCACTCACGCTTCTATAGGCCCATTAACCCAAAAGCCTTAAATACAATTCAGCCAAGTGCAGTTAACATATGTACTGTAAGGCCTGTGTTAATGCATGCCTCATTTACATTTTATCACTGGCTATTATTAATGCAGGTATTAAACACTGAATTAATGCACAATAGCAGGTGATTATTAATATACTTTAGCATACCAGACCTTAAATCTTTTCATTTTTAATCATCTTTTGAACGTCTTTAAATTTGCAACAAGAACTTACCCAAAGTTACTTTGTTTAGCATCCGTGTCGCCCACTGCATCAGTCACCTAGAAGATTAGATGATACAGAGCTGAATTGGATAAAATTGCACTATACACACGTCCAAGAAAGACAAGTTGAGAGATCCTAGACATATATGGGAGGCTGTGAAAGCAAAAGTTCTTTATTGTTATAATGGAAGGTTGCAGTTTGGGATTTAGTTCTAATGTATCTTCATTTTTTTAAAAAAAATTTTCACACTGTTATTGAACATCAAAATCAGTATACAAACTATGGATAAACATCACCAAGTAACACTCCAGAAACACAAACATAATAATAGTGCTAACCTCCCCACCCCCCCTGCCACCCACTAGTCTATCTTCATTCCGAGATGCTGAATATTTTATTAGCAAAAAGAAATCTTGGTAGTCTTGAGTTTTTTTTGTAATTTTTTGTATGGATGTAGAGGTGTGTTATAATGAATTTATCATCTTTCCTATTATGTAGTTTTTTTTTTTCATCTTTGTGTATTTTAAATTGTACACTGCTGAGATCCTACTAGCTAAGCAGCATATCAATTTGAATAAACTAAACTAATTTCTCTTTCCACTCTACTGCGATTACCCTAATGTTCCAACTATTATTTCTTAAGCTCTGTTCAGTAATGTGGCTTATGGAAACTGAAGAACACACACCAAATGGCCCTCATGCCATTAAGCCTTACATTGAATATGAATACATAAAATGTATCATACCAGGTCAGATCAAAGGGCCACTAAGTTTCTGACAGCTTGCTCTGCCCACTACAGTTCTCATCCCCCCTCCCCCAGGGTACTTGTTCCAGCCCACTCCCCAAAGAGGTGGCAGAGAACATCTGCACATCAGGATGTTTCATCCTTCTGTGCTATCCAACTTCTGATTTAAAACATGCAGCTGTATAGAGCCCATGCAGGTCAAATCAGCACCTGGGCCCAGAATCATATAGGAGGAGGAAGCGGACCAATGTGCAGACTGTTGCTACCTCCTCTTGCTGCACAGTCATTGGTATAGGATGGGAGGGGGGGAAATGATAAAGGAGAACCATCATTTCTGCCTCCTGTTCCCTGCACAGAATATTGGGTAAATTCTGCATTCCACAGCGGTGCACAATTTCCCCCGGAAAAATGTGTGAACTCGTGAATGACACGGGGATAAAATTTGTTCCTGTCCCTGTGGGTTCTGTCTCCATCCCCACCCTGTCTGCGCAGGCCCTATCCCGTCCCCGCAGGTCCTGTCCCCGCCGGCTCTGTTTTCAGAAGCCTTGAACACTTATGATTTTATATTTAAATCTTTTTATTAAAGTATAAAAAGGAACAATATGCTGTGCAACTGTTGTGTATAAATTACAAATAGAAAACAATAATAACAATGAGCAACTATAATAAACCCTCCCACCACCACCACCACCACCCTCACCCTCTACCCTTCCAGCCCTAACAATATCTGACTTCTACTACCCCAAGGAATCCTAATCCACCCTGTTAAAATGTCTAGGGGTACAAAATACAACCCGTTCTGTATGCCCTAGAGGGGAGAAATATGCCCTATAAAGCACTGTTATGATTTTTTAATCTGTGGATGAATAAGAAGTCATCAACAATCTCAGAATTCAGTCTAGCTCTCCTGTCTTCCACAGTCCTTCCAGCAATAGAAGATGTCTTCTTAGAAGACGTGCTGGTAGCAGGATCAGGATCCCCCATGCAAATTTTGCTAGCTGTGGCCAGCATGTTTCTTGTTTTTCCAAAAAACAAAAATATTATCATCTGCATCAAACGAACATAAATAATAGTCCACTTCATGAACAGGCTTCAAAGTAGAAAGTGACACGGGGACAAAGATTGTCCATGTCCTCACGGATTCTGTCCCCGGCCCCATCCCCATGGTTACCGTGGGTCCCCGTGTCATTCTCTAGTGTGAACTGCTCCCTATTTACCTGTTCCACTCCACTCACAATCTTATGGACCTCTCAGCTGTCTCTTCTCCATGCTGAAGAGCCCTAAACTGTTTAGCCTTTCTTTATAGGGGAATTATTTCATTCGCCTTATAATTTTTAGATACACATTTCAATATTTCTAGAAAAAGACCCATAAATAATCTGCAGGATATGAAATCATTAATTATACCTGATTAATGCACAGTACAGGAGTTTGGAATCTGCTACTTAAATTCTGAAGTTTTGCACCAAATGTCTGTAGATATTTAGCTCTGATAGCTGAGTCTTTGGCTGCAAATTCACCTCGGAACAACGCAGCAATAGAGTCAATGATGATAAGCCGCACTGAGCCTCGCAAAAGCAGGATGGGAACACGTTTGGTGATACAGTCGTTCAGAGTGTCCTGCAAGAAAGTGTGACATTATGCAACAGCTCAAAACTGAGGATGCTTGCAAAGGCAGACTGTGATAGCTCATAACACATCTCTAGAATGATGACGCTATGGTGAAATCTGCAGTTGAAACTATAACCAGCTAAGAATTGCTAATGTATTCAAAATAACTTGTGGCTTAATACCTTTTTCCTCAAGTAATTTTGCTTGGTAATTCTCTTATTTTCTTCTCTCCCTCACTTGTGGCTTTGGCATGACAATTATGGTCTTTTCTTCCTCAAAAGCCACTGATGAAACGGGAACATGTTTAATCAACCATCAACCAATCTATCAACTAAGGAGGTAATTTTAAAGGCTAGATGCCATTTACACCTGCAAAAAGCTGATTTACATACATAAATGACACTGTGTGTCTAAGCAGTGACATGAGAAAAGTCACTATGAGTTAAAGAAGGTGTGTTCTAAGGTCCACTCAAACCACATCCAGAGGTAGACGAGTTAAAATTTAATGCAAAGTCGTGCAGAATGATGCATTTGGGAAGTACAAATTCAAGGGTGCCATATGTCCTAGGAGCTGAGATCAACAGACAAGGAGAAGGACCTTGGGGTGATGATACCCGAGGATCTTAAAGTAATAAAACAGTGTGACAAGCCAGAAGGATGCTAGGTTGCTTCTAGAGAGATGTAACCAGTAGAAGAAAGGAGGTGTTGATGTCCCTGTACAACTTGTTGGAGAGGCCCCACCTGGAGTATTGTGCTCAGTTTTGGAGGCTGTATCTTCCTAATCACGACATGATTAAACCAACAATGACTGTGATGTAAAATACTCGATAATGGTCTTTCTTTGGCATTTCTGGGACATAAACCGTAGAAGTCTGCCCAACCCTGTCCTTACGTTCCAACTAGTGGAGTTGCTGTTGAAGCCCACTCTAGCCTACTTGTCATATCATTTGCGGGACACAGACTGTAAAAGTCTGCCCAGCCATTGAAGTTGCTGTCGAAGCCCTTTCCAGCCCATCCTAAACCAGATTGTCATATACGGGACACAGACAATACAAGTCTGCCTGGCTCCGGCCCTAGTTCATCACAGCCGGAGTCACCATCTAAGCATCACTCGACACATCCACACACATGCAGTCATTTAAATTTAGTTTTTTTTATGCCATCCATTTTCTCATTAGAGATCATTTTTGTCTCTACCATCTCCCTCGGGAGGGCATTCCAGACTTTGACCACCCTCTCTGTGAAATACAATTTCCTGACATTACTCCAAAGACTACCGCCCTGCAACCTGAATTCATGTCCTCTAATGTTACCCTTTCCCCTTATCTGGAAAGATTTGTTTCTGTATTAATACCTTTCAAGTATTTAAACATCTGTATCGTATCTCCCCTGTCCCTTCTTTCCTCTAGAGTATACATATTCAGGTCTTCCAGTCTCTTCTCATACTTTTTTTGGCACAAACCCCATACCATGTTTGTTGCCTTCCTCTGGACCGCTTCTAGTCTTTTTCAGTTCTCATAAGTTATTTTCTTGTTGGGCAGACTGGATGGACCGTGCAGGTCTTTTTTCTGCCGTCATATGTTACTATTTGAAAACATATGAAGTAAAATACAGACAAACTAAGATTTTTTTTGTTGGCCTTAATTTCTACATGTTAGGTGAATTAACACAGCAACCACACTCAAGGTTTCTTAGAGGAAGAAAGAGACAGAAGAAAATCGAGCCAATAAATCAAGTCAAAGGCATATGCAGTTCTACTAAACTAATTAGAACAATTGCATTTGTCATTAAATATTGCTCTGCTACTTACTATATCTGCTGCATGCTCAATAAAAATATTGTCTCCGAATTTTATTTTCTTGATGACATCAAGTGGAACATCTGCCCGGAGTTTATGTTGATGTCCAATCAGTTGCTGCAAGCGCTTATTGGGGAAAACATCTTCTGTACAGATATAGACAGCTCCTAAAAGCAATATGGAAAAGTAGGCCTGAATCTCATTTCTTTTATTCACCAGACACGTTTAGGATAAATATAGTCCCTGATGCTGAGTGACTAAAGGAGCCATTGCATTCTCCACTGTGTCTCAATATCTTGGTTTCCTTCCCCTCATTTCTACATATATATAAACATTAATAATCATGTGATGGTGGATAAATAATCTATATATATATATATATAAAAGGCACCTCCAACGTTCCAATGAAGCCTCAAGCCGAAAACTTGAGGTGCCCGAGATATCCGGTTTGGCCTGCAGTCAGTGTAGCTCCGCCCTCGCGTCAAAACGCAATGACACAGAGGGCGGGACGGGCCTGCAGTCAGTGTACCTCCGCCCTCGCGTCAAAATGCGATGACGTAGAGGGCGGGGCGGGGGACGCAGAACGCACGAGTTCCAAACATTCATTGACAGCAGCGGGGACAGCGCTGCGAACTTTAATCACAAACTCGCAACCAAGTACCTGAGGGACGGAGGGAGGGAGAGGGGGGGAGGATGGTGGGCGGGAAATTACCTTGCTAGCGCCCGTTTCATTTTTTTCCGAAACGGGCATTTCTTACTAGTGGATAATAAAGAAGGTAGATTTCACTCAATTACATTACCTTCAAGAACAAATACTCTGTCTTCAGTACAGAACAAAAAATCATTTTTCCAGCTCTCCCTGTACTGTTCACATAAGGTGTGTTATTTCTTTCAAAGGGAGCACCCAGGCTTTTAGCTGCTGTTTTAAGTTGTGTCTTATATTACAAGTCAATGTAGTACTGGTGAGCGATTTTATTAACCTCCTAACTAGGTATGTAATGTGGACTATTTCAAGTTCTTCTTATGCCCTGGAAGGTCTGTGGATAATTGTCACTGGCAGCAATTTCTCATACAATCGTGCCTTGCCCAGATCTAGGAGCCTCCTCCAAAATATGCAACCATCAGAAGGAGCAGAACAGCAGCCGCACTGGGAAGGACCAAAGATACAATATTAACAAAAAATGCTTAGGTGCTGCCAGGGAATATTTTTACATTTCTGCTACATTGCCCAGCAAATTTTTAAAATAAGAGTGAGTCAGTACCCTTCTCCACCGCCGCCAACTCCAGGCTCCGCCCTTTCTGCCTCGCCTCACCCCATGCTTGGAACAAACTCCCAGAGCCCATACGCCAGGCCCCCTCCCTGCCCATCTTCAAATCATTGCTCAAAGCCCACCTCTTCAATGTCGCCTTCAGCACCTAACCACTATACCTCTATTCAAGAAATCTAGACTGCACCAACTTGACATTTCGTCCTTTAGATTGTAAGCTCCTTTGAGCAGGGACCGTCCTCCTTTCTTAATTTGTACAGCGCTGCATAACCCTAGTAGTGCTCTAGAAATGTTTAGTAGTAGTAGTATTAAAATCTATTTTAATATTTCTGTGTCTAGTGTTTTTTTTCTCATTCATTCTGTAGTGGGTTTTTTCAAATTTTATTCACTTTTCTTTAATTGTTTTGCTGTCTTTTCTATCTCAAGCTCAAACTCCTTATTTTCATCCTTTTTGTTATTTCCTATTATCTCTGTCTTCTTCTCCTCAAAACAAAACCATCCTCTTTGCTCTTGTATCTATATTCCTTCAATTCCTTTCTCTAACCTCGTTCTCTCTTACCCTCATACCTTTGAGCTCTTCTACTACAATCATCATCTTTGCAACCTTCTCTCTGCAAGCCCTACACCTGTACCTTTCTCTCTTCGTCAGTGGCGTTCCTAGGGGGGCTGACACCCGGGGCGGAACGCCAATGCGCCCCCCCCCCCGGAACAGCGCAATGCCCCCCCCCCCCCCGGCGAAAGAACATCCGATCCCCTGGCAAAATAACCCCCCCCCCCCCGGGGGCCCGCCGCTGGGGGGGGGGGGGGGGGGGTGCCGCGCGTCTGCTGGCTCTTCGTTTTCATGCTCCCTCTGCCCCGGAACAGAAAGTAACCTGTTCCGGGGCAAAGGAAGCATGAAAACGAAGAGCCGACAGGTGCGCGGCACCCCCCCCCCCCCCAAGCAGCGTGCACCCAGGGCGGACCGCCCCCCCCCCCCCCCCCCCCCCTGTACGCCACTGCTCTTCTTACCTCTTAGGTGTAGATGAGAGAAATGAGAAGGCCATCTCCTCAGCATTCTCCCTTCCCAATCCACACCAACCTCTTTATCTATTTCTCTCTTCATTCTCATTCCTGCTCACCTACCACTATTTCCACAGATTTCATCTCCACTCACACCTCTTTTCTCTTCCTACTGACATCTTCCCCTAAACCAGTGTAGTCTCCTAGGCAGTGCAGTGGCTACCCCCCCCCCCCCCCCCCCCCCCCCACACACACACACACCTGCTTTCCCTGCAGCACCATGCTCACCAGAAAGCCCCACTCTCCCTGAAGCAATCTTGGATGCCAGGATGTGATTCCTAGGTGCTATGGTGACCTGGGGTATGTCCAGTCCTCCATATGATGACACAAAAACATATTATTTACAAAGAGAAGAGAACTGAAAGGTGTGCCACATTCACCTGCTTCCAGTCCACCATGTGTGCCTGGATATTGCACAGAAAGGCACAGCTGCAGGCATATCTGGGTCTTCCCAGCAGAGCTCTCGCCGGCAAGTTCTGTAATTCCCACAAGAGGAATTCCACCTCGTAAGAAACTGTCCAGAATAGGGCATCCCAAGCTAAGTTTCTGGTGCTGCACTGTGAAAAGGTGTTTTTCATGGTACATCTGAAATGCTGCAAGATGAATAAATAACAGATAAGTATGTTTATCGTGTTCATAACGCAAGCCGCAAATGCTAATCATTCAACTGTGCTGTTGCCAAGCCAAAATGCATTTAGGGAAATACATTTGAAATATTAAGATCAGATTTTTTTTTTTGTTACATTTGTACACCGCGCTTTCCCACTCATAGCAGGCTCTCAGTGCGGTTCTCTCTTCCTTTTTTAATTTTTTTTAATGTTACATGTTAACGCTTTAGTGTCCAATGTTCCCATATGGCTTATTACAGGAACACTGGACAGTAAAGGGTTAAATAAGTCCGTTTTGTTTATTACATAGGGTCACTGTGGGTTCAAGTAAGCATACCACTGCAAACAGAGCTGTCGTTTATCCAAACCAGTAATGAATAAGTATTTAGATCACAAAACCTCCTAGCAAAACAGCACCGGTTCTCTCCTGTTTACAAATTCTTCATCATGTTACAGATGATACCAGAGGATTGGCACTACCCACTGATATTCAAAGTAATTTAACTAAGCAGGAGAGGCTCCTGCCCAGTTAAATCACTTGGGCTGCTTAAGCCCCGATACTCGGCAGCACTTAACTGGATAGTGCCACTGAATATCACAGTCTAGTCAGCACTGGTGCAACCCATGGGCTGAGCCTCGGAGGAGCTGGGACTCAGCCAGTTAGTGGCCATATTAAGACCCCTAACCAGTTAAGTAAGCATGAAGATAACCGGGCACTTGTCTGAATACTGGCTGGTGCTCGGTTAACTTCTGGGTAGCAGCTTCCAGGCATCTGGTTCCCCTTCCCGCCCCCCCCCCCCCCCCAAAGATGATGCAATTCAGGGCCCAAACCACCCCACCCTCAGGCCTACCTGGAAAGTCCCTGGTCTAAGAACCCATCACAGGTCTGGACACAAAGCACTAGATTCTATATATCACGCCAAAAAGAAATACACCTAGGTGTATTCTTTAAAGTATACCTAAAACGTAGGTCTACTTTATAGAATAAGCCTAAACTCCCGCACAGTTTATAGAATATGCTGAGCACCCATCCACGTGACTAGATTCAGTCACAGAAAGTTATGCCGAGTAAAACTTGGTATAAATGCCGACACCTAAATTACACGTGGAACAGGTGTATTCTATAACAACGCACATAGATTTTAGAAACACCCACGACCCGCTCATTCCACGCCCATGGCCACACCTCCTTTTCAACTATGCAACTGAATTTATGTGCATCACGTTACAGAATATGCTTAGACAGTTCTGTGCATAAATTCTAATACCAATTAGTGTCAATAATTGCTTGCTACGTGGCAATTATCGCAGTGATTGTCTTAACTGATTAAAGTTGCACATGCAAATCCAGAATACAACCGGATTTGCATGTGCAACTTAATCAGTGCTATATAGAATCCAAGGAAAAATAGCTACTGTGGACCCCTAAGGAGCAGTCTTGGGTTTAAGTCATGTCACTCATTTCAGCTCATGACTATGCATATTCTGCAGTCCACTTGCCGATCAGAATGTTTCTATACTCAACACGAGGAAATATTTCCAGCCAGTAACCTGTTCTGCTATTCCAGATTTTCTTCAAATGAATGCTTTCCCTGTCTTTACATAGTGCAAAATAAAGTCTTCATAGCAGTGGCATTCCTAGGGTGGCTGACACCCGGGGCTGATCACTGATGCGCCCCCCCCCCCCCCAGGTGCAGCGCGACCCCCCCTCACCCCCCGCGAAAGGATACACCTCCCCCCGGGTGCTTTTTACCTGCTGGGGAGGTGCCGCACGCCTGTCAGCTTCGCTCGTTCCATGCTCCCTCTGCCCCGGAACAGGAAGTAACCTGTTCCGGGGCAGAGGGAGCACGGAACAAGTGGAGCAGACAGGTGCGCAGAATCTCCCCCCCCCCAAGCGGCGTGCACCCGGGGCCGACTGCCCCCCCCTTGGTACGCCACTGTTTCATAGTACAGTGAGAAGCAGGAAGCTTGCTGGAATTGAGGGAAAGAAGGGTTCAGGGTGTGTGAATATTCACGTACCCTGAATCCTCCTTTCCCTCACTTCCACCAAGCTTCGTGCTTCCTTGCCCCCATCTCACTTTTTCCCCACTATGCCCTTTTACTATTAGAAGGAATCATCATCATATACTAAAATTAACCTCCCAGCTATAATGTTGGCCTAATTCAATTTCAACATCACTACTGATAGACCCAAATAAATTGCCGACTCCCAAAATTACTCTCAGATATTTTTCCTCAGCACAAAATGGTACTCTGTCCTTGCATCAGTATCGCATCCAGAGAGGGACTAACCGGCAAGCCTGAAACCAAACAAGACTTCCAGCCTGCTCCAATTTAACACCTTCTTGCTGAGAGCCTCATCCATTCTGATTCTTCAGTGACTTGTGTGAAGCGAGTGCTGTTGACTTAGTGGAAATGGGGAAATAATAGCAGCAGCAATATAGCGTAAAGAAAATTCCCATTCTATTCACTAAGGGCCCCTTTTACCAAGCTGCAGCAAAAAGGGGGGTAAGCAAACATGTGGACAATGGGGAGCCGGTTGATATTGTATATCTGGATTTTCAGAAGGCGTTTGACAAAGTGCCGCACGAAAGACTCCTGAAGAAATTGCAGAGTCATGGAATCGGAGGTAGGGTATTATTATGGATTAAGAACTGGTTGAAAGATAGGAAGCAGAGAGTAGGATTGCATGGCCAGTATTCTCAGTGGAGGAGGGTAGTTAGTGGGGTCCCGCAGGGGTCTGTGCTGGGTCCGTTGCTTTTTAATGTATTTATAAATGACCTAGAGATGGGAATAACTAGTGAGGTAATTAAATTCGCCGATGACACAAAATTATTCAGGGTCGTCAAGTCGCAGGAGGAATGTGAACGATTACAGGAGGACCTTGCGAGACTGGGAGAATGGGCGTGCAAGTGGCAGATGAAGTTCAATGTTGACAAGTGCAAAGTGATGCATGTGGGTAAGAGGAACCCGAATTATAGCTACGTCTTGCAAGGTTCCGCGTTAGGAGTTACGGATCAAGAAAGGGATCTGGGTGTCGTCGTCGTCGATGATACGCTGAAACCTTCTGCTCAGTGTGCTGCTGCGGCTAGGAAAGCGAATAGAATGTTGGGTGTTATTAGGAAGGGTATGGAGTCCAGGTGTGCGGATGTTATAATGCCGTTGTATCGCTCCATGGTGTGACCGCACCTGGAGTATTGTGTTCAGTACTGGTCTCCATATCTCAAAAAAGATATAGTAGAATTGGAAAAGGTACAGCGAAGGGCGACGAAAATGATAGTGGGGATGGGACGACTTTCCTATGAAGAGAGGCTGAGAAGGCTAGGGCTTTTCAGCTTGGAGAAGAGACGGCTGAGGGGAGATATGATAGAAGTGTATAAAATAATGAGTGGAATGGATCGGGTGGATGTGAAGCGACTGTTCACGCTATCCAAAAATACTAGGACTAGAGGGCATGAGTTGAAGCTACAGTGTGGTAAATTTAAAACGAATCGGAGAAAATTTTTCTTCACCCAACGTGTAATTAGACTCTGGAATTCGTTGCCGGAGAACGTGGTACGGGCGGTTAGCTTGACGGAGTTTAAAAAGGGGTTAGATAGATTCCTAAAGGACAAGTCCATAGACCGCTATTAAATGGACTTGGAAAAATTCCGCATTTTTAGGTATAACTTGTCTGGAATGTTTTTACGTTTGGGGAGCGTGCCAGGTGCCCTTGACCTGGATTGGCCACTGTCGGTGACAGGATGCTGGGCTAGATGGACCTTTGGTCTTTCCCAGTATGGCACTACTTATGTACTTATGTACTAATCAGCAAAGAGGCCCCCCTTTTACTGCAGCGGGTAATATGTAGGTCTTTCTTTTTTTTTTTCAGGAAATGGCTGTGCGGCAAGTGAAGCACTTGCCGAACAGCCATTTTGGGGGGGGGGGGGGGGGACGCTTACCGCCACCCACTGAGGTGGCGGTAAGGGCTCCCGCGCTAACCCGATAGTCACTTGGCAGGGTGCAGCATTGCCCGACTACCGCTGGGTACACACCGGCACTACAAAAATGTAGCGCCGGATATGACATGTGCTAGGGGTGGGAAGTACAGCCGGGCTGCTGCGGTAGCCCGGAAGTATTTCCTTTTTAGTGCACGGTAAGCCTGCATTGGGTTTACTTATAGGGGTTAAGCACTGGGCTGAAAATCTGGTTCAAATCCTGCTGCTGCTCTTTGTGATTTTGGGCAAGTCACTTAACCTTCCATTGCTACAGGTACAAAATTTAAATTATAAGAGCTCTAAGGACATGGAACTACGCAGTTTTAGCATACCTGAATGCAACTCACCTTGAACTATTACTGAAAAAGGTGTGAGCTAAACCCAAACTTGGAGGCAACTTCCTATGAACATTAATCCAGTCTTACACCCAATTCCCTACCCTCACCTGAAATATTTGAGATTTAGAACAAAACTACTACCTACACCAGTCTCTACCAAGCTTTTCAGCAAGATGACATGATCCAGAAGTCACATCTAAAAAAAGTACTCAACACTGCTTGATCCATCTGTTTCAATATTGGCAATATCAAATCTAATCCCAAAACCAGCAGTGCCTCAGAGCTATGCCCTGCCAAAACCCATGTTGACTTGGACCTAAAGTCGAATAAGTATCTTAAGTATCTTTTTAGCAATATGTAAGCCACATACTGTGGGAAAATGTGGGATACAAATGTAATAAATTAATTAATTTAAAAAAATACAAAACAAAACCTATTCTACCACCTTACTGACCAATGGTAAGCTTGAGATGGGGTGATATATATAGGTTCAGATGTGCAGAATAACTATCTTTTTAATTGGTCTAACACTACTTCATTTCAACATCACTGGCAATACCCCTTCAGCAAGGAAAGGCATGCCTAACTCAAAACATTGAGGGCTCCCTTTACAGAGCTGCGCTGATTCCCGCACGGCAAATGAGAGGAAGCCCTTAGGAACTGAATGGTTTTTCTCTCATTTGCCGCACCAAGAATCAGTAGTGCGGCTTTGTAAAAGAGGCCCTGAGTAACTGCTTTTCCAGCCATTTGCAGGTGCCCCATAGAACAGTTGTTCAAAGGGATAAAGTAGAATTCAGTGATTAATTGGTCTCTACAGTTCTAGTCTACTTATCTTTGCCAAAGTCCCCAGTTATGACTAGGAAATACTTGGGTAACTATACAATTGTCTTGATCCATACGCCCCTATTAATTCAGTACATGGTCAATCTTTCCCACAGTTGTTGTGAGGCCAAGGGAGAAAGCATAACATTTGAGCACGGTACATACAACAAAGTTTTAACTGCATCAAATAGAACATTCTATAAATAAGCCTGGAAAATTATTTTACAAAAATATTGTCCTTCAAACTTAACACTTTCTGTCGTAATGAACTGCCACCATACAACTCTTCATCACCTGTTGCTTCTCACCACACACAGTTTATCCATCTTGTCTCTGCCACAGACTCCATCACAGCTTGACTACAGCCTTATGGGGGTCCTTTTACTTAAAGTGCGCCGAAAAATGACCTGCACTGTTGTACAAGTGTGTATTGGACGCATGCAGGTCCATTTTTTAATATGCCTGCAAAAAAGAAGGCTTTTTTTTTTTGGGGGGGGGGGGGGGGGGGGAGGGAAGTAAAAAATTGATGTGCGGCAAAATGAAAATTAACGCACATCCATTTTGGGCCTGAGACCTTACTGCCTGCCACCCACTGACTTAGTGGTAAGATCTCACGCGTTAACCAGGCGGTAATCATCAGCGCACGTACAATGCTGATTACCGCCCAGTTAGCGCCAATTGCTGGAAAATAAAACATATTTCCCGGTGCACATACTGGACGCGCATAACAAAATGAAATTACCGCCCGGGCCACGTGGTAGCTCCAAATTGGTGCGCATTTGGCATGTGTAGGCACCTACGTGGTTTAGTAAAAGGGTCCCTATAAGAGCCCTTTTCCCTTGCCTTCCCACCTCAGACTTCCTATTATTATCCCAAGCAACACCTCAAGAAATGTGGGAGAGAATGACAGGATGGGTGGCAGCTACAGTGGTGGAAATAAGTATTTGATCCCTTGCTGATTTTGTAAGTTTGCCCACTGACAAAGACATGAGCAGCCCATAATTGAAGGGTAGGTTATTGGTAACAGTGAGAGATAGCACATCACAAATTAAATCCGGAAAATCACATTGTGGAAAGTATATGAATTTATTTGCATTCTGCAGAGGGAAATAAGTATTTAATCCCTCTGGCAAACAAGACCTAATACTTGGTGGCAAAACCCTTGTTGGCAAGCACAGCGGTCAGACGTCTTCTGTAGTTGATGATGAGGTTTGCACACATGTCAGGAGGAATTTTGGTCCACTCCTCTTTGCAGATCATCTCTAAATCATTAAGAGTTCTGGGCTGTCGCTTGGCAACTCGCAGCTTCAGCTCCCTCCATAAGTTTTCAATGGGATTAAGGTCTGGTGACTGGCTAGGCCACTCCATGACCCTAATGTGCTTCTTCCTGAGCCACTCCTTTGTTGCCTTGGCTGTATGTTTTGGGTCATTGTCATGCTAGAAGACCCAGCCACGACCCATTTTTAAGGCCCTGGCGGAGGGAAGGAGGTTGTCACTCAGAATTGTACGGTACATGGCCCCATCCATTCTCCCATTGATGCGGTGAAGTAGTCCTGTGCCCTTAGCAGAGAAACACCCCCAAAACATAACATTTCCACCTCCATGCTTGACAGTGGGGACGGTGTTCTTTGGGTCATAGGCAGCATTTCTCTTCCTCCAAACACGGCGAGTTGAGTTCATGCCAAAGAGCTCAATTTTTGTCTCATCTGACCACAGCACCTTCTCCCAATCACTCTCGGCATCATCCAGGTGTTCACTGGCAAACTTCAGATGGGCCGTCACATGTGCCTTCCGGAGCAGGGGGACCTTGCGGGCACTGCAGGATTGCAATCCGTTATGTCGTAATGTGTTACCAATGGTTTTCGTGGTGACAGTGGTCCCAGCTGCCTTGAGATCATTGACAAGTTCCCCCCTTGTAGTTGTAGGCTGATTTCTAACCTTCCTCATGATCAAGGATACCCCACGAGGTGAGATTTTGCGTGGAGCCCCAGATCTTTGTCGATTGACAGTCATTTTGTACTTCTTCCATTTTCTTACTATGGCACCAACAGTTGTCTCCTTCTCGCCCAGCGTCTTACTGATGGTTTTGTAGCCCATTCCAGCCTTGTGCAGGTGTATGATCTTGTCCCTGACATCCTTAGACAGCTCCTTGCTCTTGGCCATTTGTAGAGGTTAGAGTCTGACTGATTCACTGAGTCTGTGGACAGGTGTCTTTCATACAGGTGACCATTGCCGACAGCTGTCTGTCATGCAGGTAACGAGTTGATTTGGAGCATCTACCTGGTCTGTAGGGGCCAGATCTCTTACTGGTTGGTGGGGGATCAAATACTTATTTCCCTCTGCAGAATGCAAATAAATTCATATACTTTCCACAATGTGATTTTCCGGATTTAATTTGTGATGTGCTATCTCTCACTGTTACCAATAACCTACCCTTCAATTATGGGCTGCTCATGTCTTTGTCAGTGGGCAAACTTACAAAATCAGCAAGGGATCAAATACTTATTTCCACCACTGTATGTTATCAAGACCCGTTGCTATACAGGTGGTCATCTACCAGAGTTCTGGTAGCCGTGGTGGTTCTGAAGAAAACCAGTTTCTTTGCAGGTTGTGGTGTCTTATTGGACAGATGGAAGAATTATCACTGGATGCCCGATGATCACCCACTATAACATCAGAAATACTCTTCCCCATTCATAATGCATTGTGCCCAGTATGGCCCCCATCCCATGTGAATTCCATTAACAACTGCTGGAATAGTCCCCCCCCCCCTAGAGAATCCAGGGTCTCCCTACTTTTAGAAGACCTCGCAACAGGGATACCCTAATCAACATCTGACACATTAAAATCACTTATTAGTAATTATTTCCTTTTCACAGTTATATTACGAATATAGTCAATGAAATCTGTCCATTTCTTCTGTCTGTGGAGGAGGCCTGTATATCACACCAATGTAAATACATTTTACATTTCCTCTTCCCAGATTGATCTACAGTGCCCTTCCTTACCCTGTAGGTCCTGCAGGTGTGTAGCTTAACATATAAGCAGTAAAAACTACGCTCGACCACCTAAATTTCCAAAAACTACTAAAAACAAACCTGTTCAGAAAGGCATACCCCCACCGACCCAACATAAAAACTTGGACACCTGCAACACAACGAAACCAAAGACCGAAATGGACATTTCTAACCCTTCCTCTTCCTTCTCTAAGTTCCCCCATTGTATTTACCATACATGAACCTTATTCTACCACAATATCACCTTGTATTTGTTCATACCGGAACTCGCAAACGCCGTAATGGTACTATGTAAGCCACACTGAGCCTGCAAATAGGTGGGAAAATGTGGGATACAACATAATAAATAAATAAAATCCAAAAACAGCACATTTATGTAGTCTGAAAAGCTCAGGTACACCATTGCCTGTATATTCTTGGTTCATTAATCTCATCCCATGGCTTTTCCTATCATCTCTATGCTGATGACTCCCAAATCTACCTTTCTACCCCTAATATCTCACCTTGCATCCAAATCAAAGTTTCAGCGTGCTTGTCTGACATTGCTGTCTGGATGTCTCAACGCCACCTGAAATTAAATATGACCAAAACCAAGCTTCTCATTTCCCCCCCCAAACCCACCTCCCCGCTCCCCCCGTTTTCTATTTCTGTTGATGACTCTCTCATTCTCCCTGTCTCCTCAGCTCGAAACCTTGGGGTTGTCTTTGACTCTTCTCTCTCCTTCTCTGCTCATATCCAGCAGATCACCAAGACCTGTCGTTTCTTTCTTTACAACATCCGTAAAATCCGCCCCTTCTTTCCGAGCACTCTACCAAAACCCTCATCCACACCCTTGTCACCTCTCATTTGGACTACTGCAATCTGCTTCTTGCTGGCCTCCCACTTAGTCACCTCTCCCCTCTCCAGTCAGTTCAAAACTCTTCTGCCCGTTTCGTCTTCCTCCAGGGTCGCTTTACTCATACTACCCCTCTCCTCAAGTCGCTTCACTGGCTCTCTATCCGTTTTCACATCCTGTTCAAACTTCATCTACTAACCTATAAATGTACTCACTCTGCTGCTCCCCAGTATCTCTCCACACTCGTCCTTCCCTACACCCCTTCCCGTGCACGCCGCTCCATGGATAAATCCTTCTTATCTGTTCCCTTCGCCGCTACTGCCAACTCCAGACTTCGCTCCTTCTGTCTTGCTGCGCCCTATGCCTGGAATAGACTTCCTGAGCCCCTACGTCTTGCCCCATCCTTGACCATCTTTAAATCTAGATTGAAAGCCCACCTCTTTAACATTGCTTTTGACTCGTAACCACTTGTATCCACTCGCCTCCACCTACCCTCCTCTCCTCTTTCCTCTACACATTAATTGATTTGTTTGCTTTATTTTTTGTCTACTAGATTGTAAGCTCTTTGAGAAAGGACTGTCTTTCTTCTATGTTTGTGCAGCGCTGCGTACGCTTTGTAGCGCTATAGAAATGCTAAATAGTAGTAGTAGTAGTAATTCTTTTGTCAGCTCAATGAAGAGGTGTCACAATCCCCAAAGCATCCAGGATTTTTCTATGATATACTCTTGTTATCTACATCTTGCAACACAATTACCAGTGACCACAGAGTTCTTTCTCAGTTCGGATGACACGGCTTTCAGTAAGTGCTGCACATCAACAATGGATAATTTGGTCAGGCGCTGCAGATCTGGTCCAGAATACATCAGAACCTCCCTCGTAGATTTTATTTTAGCTGAAATAAAAGGAAGGAACTGACAAATTATTTAACATAAAAGAGTATGGCATGGCTGAAAGTACTACTTAATAACTTGTAGACGCTGTGCAGGAAAGAAATATATAGTATTACATTACACACACTACAAAGCAGTGTGTTGTTGCTTCTACAGTTGCTGTTTTTAAAGGCTGATTTAAATATAGACTGTCCTAGCTAAAAATAAAAGTAATTCTAAAGAATCATTTACTAACAGCATGCACTGTTAGCAAATGATCCTTGAAATGTTATTTAGAGATTTGAATTCATCTGTACAATTCACGCCACATTTGCATACTCACTGATAGGAGGCAGAGCTACAAATGCATCTTTCATTTGGACACACGAGAATTTGGTATTTCTTGCCTCTGTGCTGGTTCACGTCTGTTTTAAGAGTATTGTTTTCTTACAGTTCACTTGGGTTTGGAACTACCATGTCAACGGTATAGTCACTTTGGGCTTAGGCTCACCCAGAACTGCCTCACCTTTGCTGTGGCTGGTGAGAATCCTCCTCCTCTGGTGGCCAGACCATCTTCCAAGCTCAGTAGTTGGTGGCAGCGGCGCTGGGCTCACCGTGAGCATGCATAAAAACTCAGCGACACTGCCACTGAGCTTGGGAAATGGTCTGGCCAGTGGAAGAAGAGGTCTTTAGCTGGTGGGACTTTGGTATTTATATTTTGACGTGGGGGGGGGGGGGGGAGGAGCCGGGATGAGAGAGTAGAGAGAAATCTGTGCCCACTCACTTTGGGCTCAGGTCCTCCCAAAATTGGACATCTGGCTACACCACTGTGCCATACATATTTTCATAAAAAGAGGAACATCTGCAATCCTCATTATACCTCTATAATCGGTTCTGCTCTTAATGTCTCATAACAATAGACCCCAATTTGATAAATGAAAGTCATATTAGCCTCAGCCTGTTAAGTAGTTATACTACACTTCGTTGTGGAGGAGTAGCCTAGTGGTTAGTGCAGTGGACTTTGATCCTGGGGAACTGAGTTTGATTCCCACTGCAGCTCCTTGTGACTCTGGGCAAGTCACTTAACCCTCCATTGCCCCTGGTACAAAATAAGTATCTGAATATATGTAAACCGCTTTGAATGTAGTTGCAAAAACCTCAGAATGGTGGTATAGCAAGTCCCATTTCCCTTTCCCTATTTGAGATTCTACATGGAATGTTGCTATTCCACTAGCAACATTCCATGTAGAAGCCTGCCCTTGCAGATCAGCAACGCGGCTGCGCAGGCTTCTGTTTCTGTGAGTCTGACGTCCTGCACATATAACTCACAAAAACAGAAGCCTGCACGGCCGCATTGCTGATCTGCAAGGGCAGGCTTCTACATGGAATGTTGCTAGTGGAGGAGTAGCCTAGTGGTTAGTGCAGTGGACTTTGATCCTGGGGAACTGGGTTCAATTCCCACTGCAGCTCCTTGTGACTCTGGGCAAGTCACTTAACCCTCCATTGCCCCTGGTACAAAATAAGTACCTGAATATATGTAAACCACTTTGAATGTAGTTGCAAAAAAGCTGAGAAAGGTGGTATATCAAGTCCCATTTCCCTTTAAGGGGCAGACTGTATCATGGCTTAGCATATCAGCCTTCTGGTTGCTCAATTTAGAAAAAAAAATCTATAACTAATGCTGTTTTAATTTAATCAATGGGCCCTGTTTACTAAGCCGCAGTAGAGGCGTGTTAGCATTTTTAGCACATGCTAACCAGTAGCACGCACTAACTCTGTAGGCACCTACAATATTCCTATGGACACCTACAGTTAGTGCACGCTAATTTTGTGCATGTGCTAAAAATGTTAGCACGCCTTAGTAAACAGGGCACAATGTATGATACAATAAACATACCTCTATTAAAACCTCTTATAGGAAGTTCATTGAAAATGTTGTTTACAGGAAAAAACATATTGCATTAATTTATACATTATATAAAAATGTTTAAAAAAATATATTAAAATATTACTTTTACCTTTCTTCACTGCTGTGAGAACTCGAGGGTTCAGGTCCAGTTGGTCCCAATCCATTTCTTCATGCAGTTCTGTTTTTGAGACCTGTAAAACAGAGAGACTGATGTTCAAAGGGTTTACTGCTGGATTCTATATAGGGCGCCCAGATATCCATGGCAAAATCCAGACATATTCTAAAACAATGCGCGTAACTTACTTGGCTTAATAAGCTAATCAGCATTGATAACACTTAAGCAATACTCAGCAATATTTGACAATAATAAGAATTTACACAAACAAATTGCTAAGCGTATTCTGTAATGAACTGCGCCTAAATTCTAATGCGCGCAGTTCAAAAGGGGCATGGCTATAGGCGGGAAAGCAGGCATTCCCAAATTAACTTGAACAGTTATAGAATATGGCCCAGTGCACGTAAATCTACGCACGGGGATTTACGCCATGTTTTCGTTGGTGTAAATGGAGGTGCACAATTTTAGATGCTGGGATATCAACTAAGCGTATTCTATATACCATGCCTAAATGTAGGCACCGATTATAGAATACGCTTAGGTGGAAATGTTTATCGCACAGATTTTTTAGGTGCCTTATATAGAATCTGGCCCTAAATGCTCCTAACTTTGAGGTCCTTTTACTAAAGGTTAACACGTAATAATGGAATTAGCGTACTAAATGTTAAGGAGCCTATAGGTATAAAATGGACTTCTTAGCATTTACACCCTAATTCTATATATGGTGCTCAAAATTGCTCCTGCACCTACCAATTTGCGTGCGCAATTTAATTGACATACGAGCCAATTAGTGCCTATAATTGGGTGCTAATTAGCATTAATTAGCATCAATTTAAATTTACGTGTGCATCTTTAGGCAGATCTGAAAAGGTGGCACGGCCATGGAAGGAGCATGGGCGGATCAGGGGCATTCCCTGAATTTAGGCACAAGAATTTAGACCAGGTTTCAGTTGGTGTAAATCCTCATGTCCAAAATTGTGTGCGGATCCAGGCACTAAATGCTATTTTATAAACAGCGCCAAACTCTGAGTGCCATTTAAAGAATAGCGCTAAGTGCTAATTTTGATTGGCACCATATACAGGATTTGGTCTTAGTGTGCAATCAGTCCGTTAGCGCGCACTAAGCTTTAGTAAAAGGGTCCCTTTGAGAGAGAGTACTAAATTGCCCTCTATGAAAATTTACTAGCACTGAGTGCCAATCAGGCTTATTTTCGAAAGTGATCGCCGGCGATCTTCCGACATAAATCAGGAGATGGCCGGCGATCTCTCAAGCGGCAAAATCGGTATAATCGAAAGCTGCTATTTTGACACCATCGCTGCTTTCCCGTCGCCGAGCTGATGAAAGTTCAAAGGGGCGTGTCGGTAGTGTAGCGAAGGTGGGACATGGGCGGGTATGGGCGTGGCTACCAGATGGCCGGCTTTCGTGGATAATGGGAAAAAAAAAAAGCGGCATTCATCAGTATTTCACCGGGTTTACTTGGTCCTTTTATTTTCATGACCAAGCCTCAAAAAGGTGCCCCCAACTCACCAGATGACCACCGGAGGAAATGGGGAATGACCTCCCCCTACTCCCCCGGTGGTCACCAACCCCCTCCTACACTAAAAAAAATACAAATAAAACCTTTTTTGCCAGCCTCAAATGTCATACCCAGCTCCCTGACAGCAGTATGCAAGTCCCTGGAGCAGTTTTTATTGGGTGCAGTGCACTTCAGGCAGGCAGACCCAGGCCCATCCCCCCCACCTGTTACACTTGTGGTGGTAAGTGTTGAGCCCTCCAACCCCCCCCCCTCCAAAACCCACTGTACCCACATGTAGGTGCCCCCTTCACCCATAAGGACTATGGTAGTGGTGTAGAGTTGTGGGGAGTGGGCTTTGGGGGGGGGGGGGGGATTTGGGGGGCTCAGCATCCAAGGTAAGGGACCTATGCACCTGGGAGGTATTTGTATATTTGTTTAAAAGTTCTAGAAGTGCCCCCTAGGGTGCCCGGTTGCTATCCTGGCATGTCAGGGGGACCAGTGCACTACAAATGCTGGCTCCTCCCATGACCAAATGCCTTGGATTTCGCCGGGTTTGAGATGGCCGGCATTTTTTTCCATTATCGCTGAAAAACAAAACCAGTGATCTCAAACCCGGCAAACTCTGGCATTTGGCCGGGCTAAACCGTATCATCGAAAAAAAATACGGTTCCGGCCAGCTATTGCATCGCTGCCAAAATAGATCGCCGGCGACCTATTTCGCCGGCGATGTTCGATTATGCCCCTCTATATCTCTGCTGAAAATTTCACTAAACTCCTAAAGTTAGTAACTTAAAACGTGGGTGGCAACAGGGGAGGATTTACAGTGGAGAATACAAGTTAGAAGCTTAGCAGTGATTTTCGTACTTGGTACTTAAATTAGGCTCATAAACCTGGGCAAATTCTTGGCAGTCCTAAATTAAGGTGCAAATTACCAGCAGTCCTAAATTTAAGTGAATTTTCTGCAGAAAAAAAATTAAAAAGGACCCGTTTACTAAAGTGCGGTAAAATTATGCTCTTAATGCACCTTAGCCCCTGGATTCTATATAGCGTGGATAGAGATCTGCGCTGAAATCCAGGTGTATTCTATAACAATGTGCATAACTTAATTGGCCTAGCAAGCTAATCAGAGTTGATAACCGCTCTTAACAAGCAATAAGCACTAATTGGCAATAATTAGAATTTACACAGACAACTCGCTAACTTCTAACGCATGCAGACAAAAACGGGCGGGTTATGGGCGGGGAAATGGGCGTTTGTAAATTTACATGCGTAGTTATAGAATATGGCCCAGTGTGCCTAAATCTACACACCAGGATTTACGCCACGTTTTCGTTCATGTAAATGGAGGCGCGTAGTTTTAGGTGCTGAGATATCAACTAAGCGTATTCTATATATCCTGCCTAAATCTAGGCGCTGCTTATAGAATACGCTTAGTCGGCAATGTTTTTTTGTGCGGATATTTTTTAGGTGCCATATATAGAATCTCCCCCTAGATGCAAATATTAACACATAGGGAAAGGGAAATGGGACTTGATATACCGCCTTTCTGAGGTTTTTGCAACTACATTCAAAGCGGTTTACATATATTCAGGTACTTATTTTATACCAGGGGCAATGGAGGGTTAAGTGACTTGCCCAGAGTCACAAGGAGCTGCAGTGGGAATCGAACTCAGTTCCCCAGGATCAAAGTCCACTGCACTAACCACTAGGCTACTCCTCCACTGGCAACATTCTATGTAGAACCCTGCCTTTGCAGATCAGCAATGCGGCCACGCAGGCTTCTGTTTCTGTGAGTCTGGCGTCCTGCAGAAGCCTGCGCGGCTGCGTTGCTGATTTGCAAGGGCAGACTTCTACATGGAATGTTGCTAGTGGAATAGCAACATTCCATGCAGAATCTCAAATAGGGAAAGGGAAATGGGACTTGATATACCGCCTTTCTAAGGTTTTTGCAACTACATTCAAAGCGGTTTACATATATTCAGGTACTTATTTTGTACCAGGGGCAATGGAGGATTAAGTGACTTCCCCAGAGTCACAAGGAGCTGCAGTGGGAATTTAACTCAGTTCCCCAGGATCAAAGTCCACTGCACTAACCACTCTTTCGAGGCCTAAAAGAAAGCAAAAACAACAAAAAATAAGAATCCAGGTTTTTAACTTCAAGTTCATCAGATCAGTACACTTACAAATTCTAGAAAGTGGAAAAAAAAAAAGCAACATCTGGAGAGCCTTGTATGCCAATGCCCGTAGTATGGGAAACAAATGTCCAGATCTACAGGCTGCAATCATAGAACCTGACTTGGATTTAGTGGTGGTAACGGAGACGTGGTTCATGGAGGGAAAAGGGTGGAGGAGTGGCATTATATGTTAAGAATTATATTAAAGTGACAGAACTGTAAGATGTATGGGGTAAGGAAGAAGCGCTGTGGGTTAAACTGGCAAGAGGAAAGGAAAATAAATTTACATTGGTGTAATATACAGGTCATGTTCACAATCAGAAGAATTGGACGGAGACTTAATTGAAGACATCCACAAGATAGCTAGGAAAGAGGAAGTACTACTGATGGAGGATTTTAATATGTTGGACGTCGATTTGTGCGTCCCTGCTGCGAGGTCGTCTAGAAGCAAAGAGATCTTGGATTCTCTACAGAAAGAATTGTTTCAGCAGTGGGTGACGGAACAGACGCGGGATGGAGCTATTCTAGATCTGGTGCTTACAAAAGGGGGCAATATTTCTGATGTTACGGCGAGGGGTCATTTGGCATCTAGTGATCATCAAATGGTGTGGTTCAATATTAAGACAAAGGAGAGGAGGGCTTTTTCAAGATTGAAGATCCTAGATTTTAAAAGAACTAACTTTGCCAAGGTGGGGGAATTTCTCAAGGAAGAGTTAGTTGAATGGGAACAGCCGAAGGAAGTAGATCAGCAGTGGGGAAAACTGAAAGGAGCCATTTTAAAGGCGACAAACCTTTATGTTAGAAAATTACATAAAAGTAAGAGAAAAAGACCACCACTCTGGTACATAAATGTAGTTGCTGAAAAGTTAAGGGGAAAAAAGGATAGCCTTCGTATAATACAAGACAACTCAGAAAGCTAAGAGAAGCTGGAAAAATTGTCAGGGAAGCCAAGAGACAAACAGAGGAAAAGATAGCTAATACGGTAAAATTGGGGGACAAGACATTTTTCAGATATGTAAGTGACAGGAGGAAGTGCCAAAATAGCATTTAAAGCGGAGGGGGAGGAATATGTGGAAGCTGATAAAGATAAAGCTGAACTGCTTAACAACTATTTCTGTTGTGTTCATAGATGAAAGGCCAGGGGTTGGACCGCACTAAACAAATGTTAATAGGGATGGATGGATGGTAGACCTGGACCGATTCCCAGAAGACTATGTTCAGGAGGAGCTACCTAAACTAAAAATAGACAAAGCAATGGGGCCTGATGGGATACATCCAAGGGTACTCAAGAACTAGGAGATGTCCTGGCGGCTCCGCTGTCTGACCTCTTCTATGCTTCCCTAGAGTCTACTGTGCTCCCGGAAGACTGGAGAAAGGTGGATGTAGTCCATTTGCGCAAAAGCGGAAGGAGGAGGTTGGGAATTACAGACCTGTCAGTCTGACCTTGGTGGTGAGTAAACAAATGGAAATGTTTCTAAAGCGGAGGATCTTGAGGTTTCTCAAATCGAATGGACTGCAGGATCCGAGGCAGCATGGCTTCGCCAGAGGCAGGTCATGTCAGATGAATCTGATCGATTTCTTTGACTGGGTGACCAAAGAACAGTTAGATATGGGAGAGGCACTAGATGTGGTGTACTTGGATTTTAGTAAAGCCTTTGACACGGTTCCACATGGGCAACTGATTAATAACTGAGTGCCCTTGGTATGGGACCTAAAGTGACTGACTGGTTTAGAAACTGGTTACATGGGAGGAAACAGAGGATAGTGGTAAATGGAGCTTGCTCTGAGGATAGGGGTGTCATCAGTGGTGTACCGCAAGTGGGACGGCTCTTTTTAACATCTTTGTGAGTGATATTGCAGAAGGACTGTCTGGTAAGGTTTGTCTCTTTGGGGATGATACCAAAACTCTGTAATAGGGTGGACACGACGAAGGGTGCAGATGACATGAGGAAAGATCTGGCAATACTTGAAGAATGGTCCAAAAATTGGCAAGTAAGATTTAATGCTAAGAAATGCAAGGTCATGCACTTGGGTTACAAGAATCCAAGGGCATGGTACCATATCGGGGGTGAAGTGCTTCTGTTTATTAAAGAAGAGCGGGACTGGCGGGGGGGTGATTGTGTCTGATGACCTTAAGGTGGCCAAACAGTAGAAAAGGTGACAGTCGAAGCCAGAAGGATGCTTGGGTGCATAAGGAGAGGGATGATCAGCAGGAAAAAAAATAGAGGTAAGAAGTGACTGGTGAGGCCCCATTTAGAGTACTGCATGCAATTCTAGAGACCGCATCTACAGAAAGATATAAACAGGATGGAGTCGGTTCAGAGGGCGGATACAACACTGGTAAGCGGTCTCCGTCATAAAACATATGGGGACAGGCTTATAAACCTCAACATGTATTTTATTTGTATTAAGATATGATTATATGTCATTTATAATTTAGATGTAAACCGTTCTGATTTGCTATGTAAGAAGTAACGATATAGTAAATAAACGATGTATACGCTGGAAGAAAGGCAGGAGAGGGGATATGATAGAGATGTTTAAATACCTCAGTGGCATCAATGTACAGGAAGTGAGCCTTTTTCAAATGAAGGGAAACCCTGGAATGAGAGGGCATAGGAAGAAGTTGAGAGGAAGAGGAATCTAAGAAAATAATGCTTCAGGGAAAGGGTGGTGGATGCGTGGAATGGACCTCCCGGTGGAGGTAGTGGAGACGAAGACTGTGTCAGAATTTAAGGAAGCATGGGACAGGAATGTGGGATCCCTTAGAAAAAGGAGGAGTTAGTGGTTACTGAGGAAGGGCAGATTGGATGGGTCATTTGGTCCTTAAGTGCCGTCATATTTCTATCTTAGGTGAAGTGTTCCATCCTGACGAGCACTGTGCCTTATAGTTTCTAAACATAGTTCCCCACACACTAGGCAGCCTCAACAAGCCCGGATTCAAAGAATATAAACCACAGCATGGGACACGCTCAGGCAACCTCTCCAGAAGATACTCTAGGACCAAGTCCCACAACACTTTAAACACCAATCAACTTGAACTGTATCCTAAACTTAAATCACTACCCAGTAAAGTGAGTAGAGGTGTAGGGTGGCATGAGTTTGCCTTCCCCTCCCTGTCACCACCTTGGCCAAGATACACTAGGTTGCAGTAATATAACTGCAAAAGAACAAGGGCTTGAATCACTGCTATCAGATCTACAGATAAGGTCAGCGCTGCCAAGTCATCCTTACCTTCCAAAAGATGAATTAGTCCAGAGATTCTTAACCATTATTTTGCCAGGACACATACGGCAGATGGTGCTTGCATATTTGACACACCGCACACATGACCCTCATGGACTTTTGGTCTGATACAGTATAATTACCTAATTAGGGGGACACTCTCACCAACACCAGAGTTTGCTAATAATCTACATCCACTGTACTCCAGAGGTCCTTAATTTTATCAGTAATAAATATTCAACTTTATTTAAACACTATTTAAATACAATACTTGCCATATAAATTCACCTTCATTAAAACCTAAATTACTCCACTCTCACTCAACATTCCAGTGGAGGAGTGGCCTAGTGGTTAGGGTGGTGGACTTTGGTCCTGGGAACTGAGTTCAATTCCCACTTCAGGCACAGGCAGCTCCTTGTGACTCTGGGCAAGTCACCTAACCCTCCATTGCCCCATGTAAGCCGCATTGAGCCTGCCATGAGTGGGAAAGCACGGGATACAAATGTAAATTCACCTTCATTAAAACCTAAATTACTCCGCTCTCACTCAACATTCACTGTCACACATAACATTCTATTCATGGGGTAACTTATATTCCCTTCTAGTGCCAGTTACAAAATCATTTGACATTTTTTCTCATTAACACTTTTAACTTGCTCAAAGTTCATTTTATTCCTTGGATGATATGCAGTTTTTCCAATCGCAGTAGTCCTTATTACTGCATAGTTTCTTCCATTTTCTCCCTTACATTAAAATGTGTAAAGATTTTCCAGCTACAATAGTAGCTTGCTGTTCAAATATTTATTTCATCCAATGCTCATCTTTATAAATCCACATTGAGCATATTCTGCTTGTCATCCAATGTCATCTTACTTAATATCCATACTAGGTTCTCCACAGAAAGGGAATCAACTTCCCCTCTCCAATCTCACGCTTGTATCATCCCGAATAAAGCTTCCACGTTACTTTCTGAATAAGCTTTAACAGGTCAGCTTGTTCCCCAATAAGGACCCGTATTTCACTTTCTTCTTCAGGAGGAACAAAATATCCTTTAACACCAAAGGCAAGTGTCAATTAATATTCTGAATGTTTTTACATATCTTAATACATTTAAACAAAACAATCTTAAACCATAAGCTGCTTACCGGGAGGAAATCACGTCCAAGACCTGCCCCCTTTCCACTTCCGGTATCACTCCCAGAGTACCTTCATTTATGCCCACTGGGATTTATAGCCTGAACTCGCTCTCCTCATTAGGATTCATTATGTTCCTGCTCCTTATGATTACCACTCCACTTCTAAATTCAAACCATTGGGGACCACTATACGCCATGCAACAATTAGCCTCTGTTCTTGCACTCTTAGCACTTCACTGACATCTCCACCACATTTCAAAGACACATGAATTAATGCTGTAAATCGCAGTTCCTCTACTGCATGATTTGCTTCCCTCCAGTGGGTCACTAGTGGGGCTTCGAGGCGGGCATTTCTTATACAGCTTAAATGCTCAGCAATACGCTGCTTTAATTTTCTGCTCATATGCCCTACATAGTACAACTGACATGGGCATATTATACAGTACACTACCTGCTGTGTCTCACAGGTGGTATTGTGCTGAAAGAAAAATCTTTTTGTTCACCCTTGCTTTACAGTATAAACATTAACTGTAAGTATATTCTGCAACTACAAAAACCTTCCCCTCCTGAGGAAGTGATGTCACCGCACAGCATGGCAAAGTGAAAGACTCGCTCCAGGCGATAACCCCCATAATCGCAATTATCGGAAACGCTACATTTGCAATTTGAAGTTGCACGACTCCCTAGATGCAATCCTGATCGGAAGGGTATGAGTATACCGAGTGGAACAGTTGATTTCTCTAGTTTCGCTTATCAGGGAGCGAAGGGACCTGCTACCAGAAAGACCGGCAAAGCAAACAGCACCAATGGCGTATGAGATAGATCCGGCCCAAGCGGAGCAGTTCCAGGACCTTTTTCTGGCAAGAGAGGAATTGGAGGAAAACTTGGGTGAACCTTTGAAGGAGATCTGGGGATTGACTCCGAGAAATTAAGACAGACTTAAAAAGCGATCCGGGAAGAAATAAAGACACTACGGGCGGACTTGCACCGTGAAATAGTGGACCTGAGGCATAGAGTTGAGGACATGGAACAACAAGTGGATGAACATGCAGAAATATTGGTGACGGTGTCTTCTCAATTCCAGGATCTGTGGGCCACTAATCTCACATTAATGGACAAATTAGAGTATATTAGCAGACGCCACAATTTGCAATTTCATGGGATGCCTGAAACCCCAGCCTATACAGACTGTGAAACTGTAGTACAGTCTATCGCAAAGGCGCTCCTGGGAACGGATGAGGCCCTAATACATAGTAACATAGTAACATAGTAGATGACGGCAGAAAAAGACCTGCATGGTCCATCCAGTCTGCCCAACAAGACAACTCATGTGTGCTACTTTTGTGTATACCCTACTTTGATTTGTACCTGTGCTCTTCAGGGCATAGACCGTATAAGTCTGCCCAGCTCTAGCCCCGCCTCCCACCACCGGCTCTGGCACAGACCGTATAAGTCTGCCCAGCGCTATCCCTGCCTCCCAACCTCCAGCTCCGCCTCCCACCACTGGCTCTGGCACAGACCGTATAAGTCTGCCCCGCACTATCCCCGCCTCCCAACCTCCAGCCCTGCCTCCCACTACCGGCTCTGCTATCCAATCTCGGTTACTGGATAGAGCACACAGGACCTTGGGAGTACACCGCAATAATAAACCAAAAGGGCACTCCATTATAATAGACCGTCCCAAAAAAAACCAACAAAACAGACTACAAACCGACCATGACAAAAAAAACCGTCCCAAAAAAAACCCACAACAAAAGGAACCCAAGATAAAATAGACTCTTCATCAAGCTGGATTATGTTTTCAAGCAGATTTATGATTCTTACTAGATACCAAGTGTGAATAGTGAAGTCAAGCCACAGGTGCCAGGATTTTCAAGTGACAAGCTGTGGCCTTTCTCAGTAATTTACCCTTGAAATTCATACCATTGAAAAATAAATCTATTTCAACAAGCCCTTTTGTCAGGAGTCTATTTTGTTTGGGACTTTTATGTCGGGAACTTTTTTGGTTTTGAACTTTTTTGTCAGGTTTCTTTTGACCAGTTCCTTTTGACCGGGTACCAACTAAAAGATATAGTCGCTTGCTTCACACAATACAAAAAGAAAGAAAAAATTTTGCAAGCCACGAGGAAAGCTGAGAATTTTCAGTGGGATTCTTACTCGATTGAGGTATATCAAGATTTGGTGGGAGCAACTCTTAGCGCCAGATGAAGCTGCGACCAGTTACACAATGGATGAGAGAATTAGGAATCCCATAGAAATGGCACCACCCATTTGTGCTGCAATTCTACATGGAAGGTAAACGGCATCGTCCGCACACTGGAGGAAGAGAAAGAATTCTTCCCGCAATTGGCAGATAAGAACCAAGACCAGCGTTCGAAGATGACCAAAGAGGCTGCAGGACTCATGGTGCGACCAAATTGGCAACGGGTCTTGAAGGGCAGCGGTCGGCTGAAACAGCAAGCTTCAGTGAAAGATATGGACACTTCCACTGTGACCTCAGCCAGAAGATAGTGTGAAGGATTTTCAAAAAGTATTTGACAAAGTATATCATGGACATGGAAATTAGAAAGTTATGGGATAGGAGGTAATGTCCTATTGTGGATTATGAATTGGTTAAATGATCAGTATTTCTCAATGGAGAAGAGTAGACAGCGGGGTTCGCCAGGGGTCTGTGCTGCGACCATTGCTTTTTAACATATTTATAAATGATCTGGAGATGGGAATAACTAGTGAGAGAATTCAATATGCTGATGACACAAAGTTATTCAAAGTTGTTAAACGGCATGAAGATTGTGAAAAATTGCAAAAGAATCTTATGAGACTGGGCAACCAAATGGCAGATGACGTGAGCAAGTGCAAAGTAATGTATGTGACAAAGAGGAACTCAAACTATAGCTACATGATGCAAGGTTCCACATTAGGAGTCACCACCCAGGAAAAGGAACTAGGTGTCATCGTTGATGATACACTGAAACCCTCTGCTCAGCGTGCAGCAGCAGCTAAGAAAGCAAATAGAATGTTAGGAATTATCAGGAAAGGAATGGGAAAACAAAAATGAGAATATTATAATGCCTTTGTATTGCTCCATGGTGCAATCGCACCTTGAATACTGTGTGCAATTCTGGTCAAAAAATATATAGCAGAATTAGAAAAGGTACAATGAAGGGCGATGAAAATGATAAAGTGGGTGGGATGACTTCCCTATGAGGAAAGGTTAAAGCAGCTAGGGCTCTTCAGCTTGGCGAAGAGATGGCTGAGAGGAGATATGATACAGGTCTATAAAATACTGAGTGGAGTGGAACGGGTAGATGTGAATTGTATGTTTACTCTTTCCAAAAATACTAGGACTAGGGGGCATGCAATGAAGCTACTTAGTAAATTTAAAACAAACTGGAGAAAATATTTATTCACTCAGCGTGTGTTTAAACTCTGGAATTTGTTGCCAGAGAATGTAGTAAAAGCAGTTAGGTTAGCAGGGTTTAAAAAAGGTTTGGATAGTTTCTTAAAAGAAATAAATAAGCCATTATTGAGATCAACTTGTGAAAACCCAACTGCTTATTTCTAGGATAAACAGCATAAAATTTGTTAGGATCTTGCCAGGTACCTGTGACCTGGATTGGCCACGGTTGTAAACATAGAGGGGCATAATCGAAAGGGGTGCCCAAGTTTTCCTGAGGACATCCTCGCAGGACGTCCCGGCGAAGGGGCAGGGAAACCCGTATTATCGAAACAAGATGGGCGTCCATCTTTCGTTTCGATAATACGGTCGGGGACGCCCATCTCAGAAACGACCAAATGCAAGCCCTTTGGGTCATGGGAGGACCCAGCATTCATAGTGCACTGGTCCCCTTGACATGCCAGGATACCAACCGGGCACCCAAGGGGGCACTTTAGTGGACTTCAGAAAAAGCTCCCAGGTACTTAGCTCCCTTACCTTGTGTGCTGAGCCCCCCCAAAACCCACTCCCCACAACTGCACACCACTACCATAGCCCTTATGGGTGAAGACGGGCACGTAGATGTGGGTACAGTGGGTTTCTGGCGGGTTTTGAAGGGCTCACATTTACCACCACAAGTGTAACAGGTGGGGGGGATGGGCCTGGGTCCACCTGCCTGAAGTGCACTGCACCCACTAAAACTGCTCTGGGGACCTGCATACTGCTGTCATGGAGCTGGGCATGATATTTTTTTTTTTAACATTTTATTAGAAATCCATGCCAATATAACACAAATTATTTCACAGATAGCCACTGAACATCTGATATTCATAACACAGATTTCTACTGCAATTAAACATGTGCAACTAACCTCAACTTCAAGGGCATGATATTTGAGGCTGGCAAAAAATATTTTTTTAATTTTTTTTCGAGGCTGGGAGGGGGTTAGTGACCACTGGGGGGAGTAAGGGGAGGTCATCCCTGATTCCCTCCGGTGGTCATCTGGTCAGTTCGGGCACCTTTTTGTGGCTTGGTCGTAAGAAAAAAAGGACCAGATAAAGTCGTCCAAGTGTTTGTTAGGGATGCCCTTTTTTTTCCTATTATGGGTCGAGGATGCCCATGTGTTAGGCACGCCCAAGTCCCGCCTTCGCTACGCCTCCGACATGCCCCCGGGAACTTTGGTCGTCCCCGCGACACAAAGCAGTTAGGGACGCCCAAAATTGGCTTTCGATTATGCTGATTTGGGCAATCCGATTTGTGTCAAAAGGTGGGCATCCTTCTCTTTCGAAAATAAGCCTGATACTGTCCCAGTATGGCAATGCTTAAGTTTTGTTATCCTATGTTAAGAAATATTTTCTCTGATTTGTTATAAATTTACTACTTAGGGGGGGTTTTTTGTGCCAGTATGTGCCGGTACAGCGTACCGGCACCTTATTCCCCTTCCCTGCTCATCTCCTGCAGCCACACCTGCTTTTCTAATGAGCAGCAGCAGTGCCACGGTACAGCAAAGAGTAGCAGGTGCGGGGCTGCACGCGCTGGGTTGGTTCTGCTGATCCCCTGCCCTGGAACAGGAAATCAACATCAGAAGGGCAGGGGATTGGAAGAGCTGACAGCACACATCTGAGCATTGTGGTTTCACTCCTTTTACTCTTTAATTTGTCTGGCCACACTGCTGCTGGTTGGGAGAAGCAGCAGCGGCCTAGGAGAGTTTCTGGATGGGGAGAGAGGAGGCAAGAAAGAAATGTTGGATGTAGAGAGGTGGGAAAAAGGGGAGAAATACTGGATGGGGAGAGAGAGGGCAAGAGGAGAGATGCTGGATGGGGAGAGAGAGGGCAAATGCTGGATGGATATGGAAGGAAGGAAGGAAAGAAGGAAAGAAAGGGACAAGCTGCAGGCAGAAACAGATAAAAGGGGGAAACTGAAGATTGGATAGTAAGAAAGAACTAAATATGGATAAAGGCAGAAAATAAAATTGAAGAAAGCTAAAAGGAGGAGAGAAAAATGACAACAGGCAATAGACTTAAGCTGGAACTCCTCTCGTATGAGGAAAGGCTAAAAAGGTTAGGGCTCTTCAGCTTGGAAAAGAGATGGATGAGGGGAGATATGATTGTGGTCTATAAAATCCTGAGTGGTGCAGAACGAGTAGAAGTAAATCAAATTTTTACTCATTCCGAAAGTACAAAGACTAGGGAACACTTGCGGAAGCTAAATGGAACTACTTTTAAAACAAATAGGAGGAAATATTTTTTCACTCAACGAATAGTAAAGCTCTGGAACTCCCTGCCAGAAGATGTGGTAACAGCGGTTAGCATATCTGCATTTAAAAAAAGGTTTAGACACGTCCTGCTGGGGGCGTTTCAAGATGGCCGCATATTGACCAGCAGAGAAGCGCTCGATATTCTCGGGAGGATTATACCTTAAACTATGCCACATACCAAGCGGAAAGGCGTGGTGAAACGGCTTCCCTCGCCTCCTACGACCTCGACGCCAACACAGCCGAGAATTGAACGCTTCTTCTCTGGCTTCTCTCGGAACAACCAGGAGAGGGATCCCCTAGAGGAGTTAACCGGAGAAGCGGAAGCTTCACGGGGAGAGGAAGTCTCCTTGTCGCCACCGTTGTTGGTACTCCCTCCGTGCCCGGCGTCGCAGATAGCCCTGGAGAAGACGTACTCAGCCACCGGAAGTGTGGAAGAGAAAACGCTGTCTGAGGGAGCAGTGCTGTCGGAGGAGACGCCGGGAAGTGAGACAAGTTCTCAAAGAAAATCTTCGGAGGTAAACCTAGGAATGATTTGGACTCTGTTGAAGAAAATAGAAGGGGCTTTGCAGACGACATCGGGTGAGGTACAAACTTTAAATGAAAAATTTGATGAGATGAAAAATGCAGTGGATATGGCGAAACAAGAATTTGCAGCAAAAACAATTAAACTAGAGAAAGAAATAGAACATCTACAAGACTTTAAAATAACAACAATTAAAGATAATACAGATTTAAGGCGAAAAATAGAACAAATAGAAAATTATAATAGACACCTGAACCTTCGCGTCCTGAATTTCCCTAAGCTCTTAGGAAGTTCCCCATTGGATTTATTTAAAAGATACCTTAAAGAAAATTTAAAAATTCCTACAGACGCTATGCCTCCAATAAATAAAATTTATTACATTGAAAATTCCAGAGGGGAAGTGGGAAAGACGGGAACCGAGGGTGAAGGTCACATTGATTTAAATAATGTTTCGCTTTTGTTAGAACAATCTTTGGAAAATGTAACACAAAGAGCTACTCTTCTAGTATCGTTTGTGTTTGAGCAGGATTCCAATTCTATAATGAGACTGTACTTCAGAAATGCAAAATCTCTTTTTGGAGGAGAGCGAGTGTGGATTTACCCCGATGTCACCAAACAAACTCAGCAAAAGAGAAAGGCATTCCTTGCTTTGAAAAAAGGGACATTGGAGGTTGGGGGTTCCTTTTTCTTAGCATACCCATGCAAATGTATTGTAAAGCTGGGATTAACAAAATATGTGTTTTATTCACCAGAACAGCTCAAGTCATTTATAGAGATGAGACAACTGAAATGAATAGTAGAATGAGAGATATGCAACCTTGTTTAATTATAATAATATATGATGAATAATCTTCTCTTTTCATTAGCCCCACTGTATCATAGTTTGTGGTCTAAGGAAGCATGATAGTTTATTTTGTTGATTTTAGTTATGCCTTTTGTAAAATATTTTGCTGTATTTCAATGACCTTTGTCGCTGTTTAAAAGGTTGAAATAAAGAAATATATTAACCATAAAAAAAAAAAGGTTTAGACAATTTCCTGGAGGAAAAGTCCATAGTCTGCTATTGAGAGGCATGGGGAAGCAATTACTTGCCCTGCGGCTTCTGCCAGGTACTTGTGACCTGGCATTGGCCACTGTTTAGAGAACAGGATACTGGGCTAGATGGACCATTGGTCTGACCCAGTATGGCTACTCTTATGAGAAGACAAGGCAAGTAGAAACCTGAGCACGTGGCCAGACAACAAAGGTAGAACAAAAGAATTTTATTTTTATTTTCAGATAAAGTAGTGTGGTACCTATGTTAAAATCATTTGTAGTTGTTAATTTGTAATGTAGTAAATGGGAATATTTTAAATTTATGCCTGCTATTTTTATAGCAAGGGGAAAATTCTTTTGCTTTTCTGGTGTTATCCTGCAAGCCAGAGTCAGGTTTTGGTGGGGAGGGGGGATTCAGCTGATTTTTTGGCTACGTATTTTATTAGTTTATGGTCACTCTTAGAGATTCTTTTGGTGGGCCTTGGGACTTGTGTACTATTTTCAGTGATGCCTTTTTATATGCTACATAGCTGGTAAAATGGGTGTGGCTGTTGGGGTGGAGCCATAGTGACCCCACCCTTAAGGCTGGCACTGTATGAGTATTCAGTACCTTTTTTCCTACAAAAAAAAGGACTGCTGCTTAGTAGCTTCATTAATCATTGCATGCCCCCTAGTCACGGTTGGCAGATGGGCGGTTTTCCGCAACCCGCCGCGGGAAACTTTTGCCCGCGGCGGGTTGCGTTTTTTTGGGCTCGTTTTGTTTTTTTTGTGCTGGTTTTGGGGCGGTTTTTCGGCTGGCGGGGTGTGGGGCTAATGGCGACAGAGGCGGGGTTTGTGACGTTTTGGGCGGGGTGATAACTGTGGGGGCGGGGGTGATGACAGAAGGGGCGGGGTTGATGACGGCGGGGGTGGGGGTGACGACAGAAGGGGCGGGGTTGATGACGGCAGGGGTGGGGTGTGCGGTTTTTGGGTGGGTTTTGGGCTGTTTTGTGTGGGAATTTTTTTTTTTATGTGGCAACCCTGCCCCTAGTCCTTGTACTTATGGAATCAGTAAACAAGCGATTCACGTCACGTCTACCCGTTCCATTCCACTCAGTATTCTATAAATCTCTTATTATATCTCCCCCCTCAGCCGTCTCTTCTTGACACCAGAAACTTAGCCTGCAAGCATGAGTGGGGAAAACAAACAAACGAAAACAAGTAGAAATTAGCATCAACAGAAGTTATTCTGTAGCGCTTCCTGTAAAGATCGCATTTGGGGCCACGCCCAAACACCCCCCCCCCCCAGAAGCAAATTGGTTTTAAAAGTATTGCCACAGAGAGACCCAAATCTTAACATATTGACAACCTGTATCTACATCAAACTGTACAACTCTCATTCACCCTTACCACGCTCCACACGGGTCTTCACTCTTCATAGACAAATTGATTGAACTTTTCCCCCTCACCTTGGAATCTTCCAATCACAATCTGCATTACATCCACTCTGATCGATGATTGGCTCACAGTATTCACTAACACTGATGCTAGAAGAAAATGTTTCTTTCCGAACATCTTATTGGTAACTTATCAGGCGTACGCACGGCTCCTCCCCCTCCCGTCACTCTTTGAGGAACGGGATTGGCTTGCAATGTGTGTGGCACGACACGCCCCGCACCTAAACTCGAAAACAGAAAGCGTCGAGCAGCGCCGTATGTGTCATTGGGCCAAGCTGCTGCCAATTATGATGGGGGTGTGCGCGGTGGCATGTCTGATTGGCTGAGGCGTTCTTTGCTCGGTAGTTTTTCCCTTTGGGGGCTGGACTAGAGAGAGTGGCTCTTCGGGTCAGGGGGGCAAAGATGTCCTCTGAACGGGATGGGAAGAAACTGGTGCGGTCGCCAAGCGGGCTGCGTATGGTCCCCGAGAGCGGAATGCTCAGCAGCCCCTTCTGTTTCGACGAGCCGCAGTGGGTACCTGATAAGGAAGTAAGTGAGGAGGGCCGGGGGCGCGCGCCTTTCCTCCTCTCTCATCCCCCCCTATTAGTGCCTCTGGAGCTCCTGGACTGCGCCCGTTTCTAATGAGAGATCTGTGCGGAGAATGCTTGCAAACGGGATCTGGCAGCGCCTTTGCCCTGCTGCCTCACCAAGTCCAACATGCGGTGCTGCGGTGATCCCTTCTGGGCCTGGCCCCGTGAGCATATGTGTGAACCGAGTTTTTGTGTCGTTGCAGTTTTTATTACTGGGTTGGTCTTTTGATATTTCACGTTTAAGCGATTCGTGATTGTGCAGGGATAGAGGTGATGCCCACATTTCGTGTGCATCATGCCAGTGCCAGAAAGATGTTGGAATCGGTGTATGGTTTAAGGTTTTTTTTTTTTTTATTCGATGGTTGATGACTTTTTTTTTTTTTTTGCAGTTTTTTGCTAGTTTTTATTCTATCATCTCCCTATCGACGTTAGCGAATGCGTGTCTCAATTTACGGAATAGCACTTCCACCGGGTCTTCCAGCCTCTCTTGTTTGGCTGAAGCTACTAATCTGTCAGAATCAGAAACTTTTAGAGAATACTGTGTACATAGGAGCCAACTCAGTGGGTGCTTGAGCACCCCCAATTATTGAGAAAATTCCTTGTGTCTGTCCAGGGAGGGGTTATTTCCACTGGGCTTAGCACCCCCAATAATTTTGAAAAGTTGGCTCCTATGACTGTGTATAAGCGAAAGCTGTTAATGCATGGGACATTAAGTATACGTTTACTGGGGAGGTGTTCCTCCTTCCAGGAATGCCCCCCCCCCCCGAATTAAACAAACAAACAAAACCCGACAAGAAGAAAATTCATGTAGCTGCGAACAAAGCTAGCTGGTAGTATGCACAAACAAGTCTTATAGATCTATAGGCGGATGGAAGATGTCAGCAATGCTTTTCAACAGTTGAGGTAGCCCTCCCCCGCCCCCCCCCCCCCCCCCCCCAAAGTATTACTATTCAAAACAGAAGACTCTCTTATGTATTTCTAATGGAGGGTTTCCATTGTCAGTATTCATAGTTCTGTTAGAGCTCATGTTAAGTGATTTCAACACAGTAAGAGGGGTATTCTCGATATGAGGTCTACGACTTTGGGGGCAAGATGCACAAAAGTCCTCTTTAGAGCCGTTCTGTACCGAATTCCATAAAGAAGCAGTACGGAAGGTCTATGCGCGAAGGAAAGGGAATGCAAATGAGCTGCTCGTTGCAGCTCACCTGCATTCACTAACCCTTCGTTAAAGCCGTCTGTAATCGGCCCGTAAAGCATGTGCAGAGCAGCCAAGCGTTATGCTGGCTGCTCTGCGCATGCCAAAAACGTAAAACAAAAACAAACACGTCCTTTATGGACGGCCTTGGCCCGCCCGAGGTCGCTACTGGATGTTTTCCTTGGAAGCCGAATAGCGAATATAGCGATTTTCAAAACTGCAAAACTTTTTTTTTAAAACTGGTCACTTGCTAGATGTTTTTCTGCTCAGTGCAGTTAGCATTTTGGTCTATTAAAAAAAAGAAACAGTGAAAAAGGCACAAAATTAATCCATTTGAATTCAGTAAGAGGCAGTATTCTGACTGGCCACACATACATCCAAGCAGAGCTTGGGGCACCCTAGGGGCTCTGCAGTGGACTTTGCATAAAAGCTCTCAGGTACACATCTCACCATTACCCCCCTTATATTGTATGGGTAGCCCTCCAAAACCCACCAGAAACCTACTGTAGCCAACTATAAATCACTACAGTAGCTGCTCCTGCAGGAATTCTGCACACAAAGTTTGCAAATTCTGCAAGATTATTTGGCAGAATTTAACTAATATTACAGCTCCCTGTCCCTAGGTACCATCTGTATTTTTCCCAGCACCCATAGCATCCATTTTTTTAGTCCCTCCCTCATAGCATCCCCCTCTTTTACAGCTACCATCCACCCACAGCATTCCAATTTTTTTACAGCTCCTCCCTCCCCAACACATAACATCCCCCTTTTTTGCAGCCCTTTTTTTTTTTACAGGCTTTTTCTCTCCCACACATAGCATCCCCCCTTTTTTTTTTAAGGTATACACAAAAAGCAACAAATATGAGTTATCTTGTTGGGCAGACTGGATGGACCGTGCAGGTCTTTTTCTGCCGTCATCTACTATGTTACTATGTAGCCCCTCTCTCCCCCACATATAGCATCACCCTTTTTGCAGCCTCCTCCCATCCACAGCATCCCCCCTCTTTTTTTATTCAGCTCCTCCTTCCAGCCACCCCTGCACTCACCCATGACGTAGGAAGAGGAGGAGCTGCAGCAGGAGAACCTCTTTGGGGCAGGGAAAAAACCCCACTCTTTCCTGCCTCCGCTGTCTTGCTGGTGCCGTGCTTTTTCCAAATGGCCGCCTAGACTTCAAGCAATAAACTCACAAGATTACCACTTGAAGTCTCGGCGGCCATTTGGGAAAAGTACGGCACCAGTGAGAGAGTGGTGGCAGCGGGGCAGGAAAGAGTGGGGTTCTTTCCTGCCTCTGAAGAGGCCACTAGCCCACCAGGGCATACTGTGCTCAGGGTGGGTGGGCAGGGGGGAGAGTGCAGATTCTGCGCAGAAATGTTGAATTCTGCGTGACCGGGGAATTCTGTGCAAGTTCTGCACTCCACAGTCGAGCAGAATTCTGGCAGAGTAAATAGCCATTATGGCTGCAGGTGTTGCCTATATGTGGGTACGCTAGATTTTTGGTGGGTTTTGTACGGGCTGACATTTTCCACCACAAGTGTAACAGAGTGGATTGTGGGCTTGTGTCCCCTTCTTCATAGTGTACTGCACTTACCATTAGGCTATTCCAGGAACCTGCTTGTTGTTTTAATAGGATTGGCCATAACATCTGAAGTTGTCATAGAGGCTGCTTTGTACTGTTTCTTTCACATCTTTGAGACATGGGAAGGGGTCAGTGACCACTGGAGAAATAAGGGGGGTCATTCCTTTATTCCTCCAGTGGTCATCTCATTTAGGTCACTTTTTTGTGGCTTAGTCGTTATTAAAACAGGTCTAGCTCAAAAATGTCTTAGTTCTAGTCTTGGACGTTTTTGTTTTGTTCCATTATGGCAGAAAAATGTCCAAGTGTTAGGAATGCCCTAATCCTGCCCCCAACACGGCGCAGATGAAATGCATAGATAACATCTGCAAAATAAGTTTCAGAATAGTGACTTGAACATTTTGGGGAAGCAAAACATCCAAATGCTGCTTAATACCACTTTTGAAATGCTATTCTCTTTCAAAAATGAGCCCGTAAGCCTGTTTCTCACTGTTTAGCTTTCCGTAGGACCATACTTTAGCTGCCCGTTTTCCTCCTTTCCCAATCCTACACTAGAGTATTAGGGATCGTGCTCGATTCTTCACTCACCTTCTCTTCCCATATTAATCAGCTTTGGAAGAAAACGCTATTGAAAATGAGACAGCTACGTCTAGTCAGACCATTCTTTGACGAAAAAGCCTTTGTACTTCTAATCCAAATGTTAGTCCTACCTCAGTTGGATTAGTACTGTAACATTCTATTTCTTGCCTATATTAGAAAAAAAAACTGCAAATCATACAGAACACAGCTGCTAGACTGATATACAGATTGAATAGATATACTATTGTTTCAACTCCTCTAAACAAACTTCACTGGCTTCCCATAGCAGAAAGACTCGGGTTCCGAGCTGCTTGCTTAGTTTTTCAAATCTTACAGGGCTTCACCTCTGAGCTGCTAAGACTGCTTTGCTATATCTGGTCCAGTCTAACAGACTGAAACAACAACTGATGCTAGCATCACCCTTTCAAAAGACAACTCAAAATCAGGATTTTCAGCTCTCTATTCCCAGTACTTGGAGTCAAAAACTCTCTACCTGTTCCCAGCAGAACAGAAAATAGCTACCTCAGCTTCAGGAAGAGGCTAAAAACTTTTCTCTTCCCAAAGACTGCTTCTTAATAATCCATCATGACTTTTTACTACTTAGTATCATCCATTATCCTTTCCTTTGTTTTTAGTCTTATGCATTACACCAATGGTCTCTAATGTTTCTCATACCTCACACTAACACTATCACTTTTGTCCCCTCTAAAATATAAATTGCACTGAACCTTGGAAAGGGGATATTAGCAGTATACAAGAATTGAATTGAAAGATTCTCACACCAATCAATCTGCCCAATTAAAACATTACAGAATGCCTTGTTTCACATTTTATAAAATACATTTTAACACATCTTTCTCATTCTGTTTAAATACTCAAATGGTATTCATCTACAAGCCTCGTGGTTTATGTAGAAGGATTGCCAAGAGCAAAAAATCATTATTGTACTTGGACATCTTTTGTACAACCTGTTGCTTAATCTGATGAGTTTTTAAAGTATTGCTTTGGACTTTTTATCAGAAAGTATATGACCCTTGAGGCAGGCGCTTGTCTGCCCCAAAACATGGCCCGTGTCGGATCTTTGGCATTAAAGATCTCTACATTGTGCCAGTCTTGAGGTGGCCTCACTTGTGTACTTTTGAACCCTTTCTTCTGCTGTCAGGTCACTTAACCTCTCATTGCCCTAGATACAATACTCTACTCAGATTGTAAGACCACTAGGGACAGAAAGTATCTGTATATAATAATTATAAACAGCTGTCCTGTCCCTTCCTCTTGAGTAGGATCTGCTGGAGAATTATTTAAAATGTATATAACCCACACAATCCTTAGAGCTCTTAGCGGTTTACAGTAAGTGCATTCATAGTAATGAAATGACATCATAACAAAAACATATCATATACATACAACACCAAAGGCTCCACACACAGTAAGCAAACTATCATCAACTATACATTACTCACTAGTTTACCAAAGCAGCTATGATTCGTACCTAAACAGAAGCTTGCTGGTAGCCAAATGCTTCTAAGAACAATGGCTTAAGCTACCTCCTAAATTGATCTAAGGCCTTCAAAGACCTTATGTACATAGGCCACTTGATCCACAATTTTGGCCCCTCAACTTGGTGATGCTCTCTTTTTAGGAGACCTCCCTTCTCCAAAGCACAGGGGCTGCCAGACTAGAGGAGGGACTTCTCTGCAACGTCCCTGTAGGTCTCCTCTATGTACCTCTGTCCCACTCAGCTCTTCCGAGTCTGCTACTCTAGCCTCAAGAGACCAGGCTCATTCTCAGAGCTAGGAGCTTTTTGCATCAATCACACACATATAACCTCTCGCCAACTGGGAGATAAACATACATGTGACATTCAGTGCAAAAGACTGAATAGCACCTCTGGACTGATGTCAGTATTATTGAGTTTTTTTTAATTAAAACTTAAGGTACTAGGGATATTAAAGTGCTTAAGATTATATGGTATATTATGTGGTTTTATTTAGTGTTTGCCTCTCAGAAACTAATGAAATGTAATTAAACTCTAATGAAAACTCCTTTCATTATCCTAATTAGAATAATTGACTGTAAATTAAGACTATAAATGAAGAGATGTGTCTGGGGTGGGTATGAACCCTGAACTAGGCCCTGCCTTCTACAGGCTATCTGTTAGTGCTGTAGACTATGATAATTAAATTCCTACCTCTTGCAGAAATTTCAAGTTTAAAACTTTGGGAAAAGGGTTTTATACCATGGAAACCCATTAATAACGTTTGAATTTTCAAACTGTCTAATCAGTAAACATACAATTTCTCTTTTATCCCCAATCTTTAAATCGTGAAAGCGCAGAGCAAAATAATGTTCACTTACCCAGCGAAATGTCCGCTTCTCTCAAGACTTCTCATAACTCTGGGTCTTTTCTCTTCCCACACAAGAAGAGATCTCCGTCTGCAACTTTCAAGTCCCCATTTGTTACCCTAACAGGTAGGACCTGAAAAAGATACAATAGCTTAGGCAAGACATTCAGTTTTACACTACTGTTCTTCCCCACCATGACAGATAACTCTTGCTCCATATCCCCAAGTTACTCTTTATTTCCCTCAAATTTGCTGTAATTTCATATAGACAGACCCATTTCCCAATTTTGAGATGGTATAAGAATTTATTTAGTGTACAACGTATTGATTCTTGTTACTCAAAAATTATGCTAAGAGTTTAAGTATGTTGTAACGCGATTACATTGAAAAACTTACATTCTTCTTTTGTTTTCAGTGTCCCCGCTGCATGCAGTGCGACACGAAATTCGATTTCATAACGAGAAAGGTCAGAAAAATGTTTTTAAATCAGAAATTCCATTTTTTTTTCTTTTATCTGCCTTGTAAAGTACAACACCTGTGTCCAGAATGATTGGTATCAAGGCCGTTCAGAGGTGATTCTTCTGGATAACAGAAATTATTCCCACTTCTTTCCTCTGTATGTTGTTTTTTTTTTTTTTTAAGAGTCTCTTGGCTCTTTGTGCTAGGCTTACAGTTACCACTGCTGCTAGACTAACTAGATTTGATAGGAGCGAGGATGATGCTCTACTATGGCAACATCTCATCTGGACAGAAATGTTTTGCGTACCAGGTGGGATGAGGCCAAAGCACTGGGCTGCGATATCTATACAAATAAAAATCCCAAAGAAAATATATTTTTTTCTGGACGAAGACAAAACACAACCTGGGGATCACAATTGCTTGCTTTTCGTTTTGAGATGTTTTGGAGTTCTTTGGAAAATGGGCCTTTTGGATAAAAGGAGTATTTTTTTTAACTCCTAAATGGAGTCATTTTCTTCTATCCATCTGTGATGTTAACACTCAGTGAAGTTCAAGACTTTGTGGCCCGAAATCTCTACAATTAGTTAGTAATGGTGCATGAAATGGGAGCATCAGCTAGCAAAAGATTAATGTTCCCTTTCATTTACACACATGGCCTATACTAGCAGGTATGAAACAAAAGTATTTAAAGCAGTTCTTCCGACACACTGCAGAGATAAACTTTCCAGCAAGTAGAAAGCTGAGGTGCAGCATAGCTAAAATGTGAGCTCTTGGCAAGCAATTGATTAAGCTCATGGAAAATGCAGTGTCCTCTGCCCCCCCCCCCCCCCCTCCCCCCCCCTCCCTCCCTCCCTCCCTCCCCTCCCCTCACCTCCCTCAGCTCTTTGAGGAGAGAACATCAGCTCCTGAGGTTTAGAAGCAGCAGTGGCTTGGCATTTTTTGCAAAGCCAAATAAGATGCCAATTACTTAGACAGGGGAGTTCACTTTCTCACCACCTGTGCTGTATTAGTAGTATAAACTTTACAGAACCTCAATTTATCTTACACTTTTAACACTTTATATATTTATTTACTTTGTATTGGGTGGAAAAATTGAATGTTATAAGCTGCTCTTAATAATCAAAAGATTTATTGATTTATCGTGTCAGAAATCTCACTTCATGATGCAATTCATATATATTTATGCAATCCAAATCTAATCATAATCAACTCTAAATTGCAATGGACCCTTCAATTAACATTCACTTGGTAACTTATTCAACAAATCAAACATTATAGAAAATTGCATACAAGCGTAGCAATACGTATACCTGTTGCCACTTAAGTCCTCTTAATCCTCCTGTGTATTGAGCGATAAGCTCTATTGCTCTATGGCAAAGCCATGTTCATTCCTCTGATGACTTAATGTCTAAGGGAGACCGTTGTATGAGTGGTAAATTCCCTGAATCCTTCTTACAAATTCAACTCAGGCTTGTTCAATGAACTTCAGTTTGACTGCAAACGATGAACATTGCATTATCGGTATATATCACTCCTTTTCCTTTTATCGTGATTTAATATTCAAAATTGTAATTCACTTACCACACCCCAGCAATTCCAAGGTTTGTACTAAATAAATCCTTCACTTGAAGTGTTCGTCCACTGTTTTCAATAGTCTTCAATGTTCGGCGTCCTTGACTCTGGCCGAGATTCGCTCTAACTCTTTTTTTTAAGACACGCAGTGTCATTCCCTACAAACAAATCAAATCACATAGCGTTGCTCAACTTCTCATTAATCCTTCCACCCTCTTTACCCTATAAGCATCCAAAAACCACTCATTTACATTAACATATATTAGCTTACATGCTGCAGCAACCATTCAAACTGGATGAGTTTTCAAGCCAGTGAGACTCACAGTTCTGGCAGCTCATAATGCCATGCCCTCCTTTCTCCAATATATACCACAGAGGATGTCATACCAATTTACCTATCCCACTTAATCTCCCTATTAAGTCCCCCTGGCTGTGTAGTGTTCCACATGTAGATCAATCTCTGTTCTTTCTGAATCAACCAACAATCTGGATTAATTGTACCACGAAATTGAAGCTTCAACACCACCACAAATCTTAATTCCGATATGTGATGCTAATATTCCTTCCAATGAGCAGAAAGCGGGGCATCCTTTTTGTTGGTTCTAATACTGCTGACATGCTCCCCTATGTGAACTCTTATCTTCCTTGTGGTCTGCCCGATGTAATAAAGACCACAGGGGCATACTACACTCCTTCTGAATTGCAATCTGTTCTAGAATTTAAACGGAATTTCTTCTGCGAGTGAGGAATTTGTACCTCTGTGGTTTGAATTGCATATTGGCACATATTGCAGTTCCCACAAGTAAAATGGCCCCTCTCAGTCCTGAAGGGACTTGTGTAATGTCTCCCTTAGACATTAAATCATCAGAGGAATGAACAAGGTGACTTAAGTGGCAACCGGCATGTGTATTGCTATGCTTGTATGTGATTTTCTATAATTGATTTGTTGAATAAGTTACCAAGTGAATGTTAATTGAAGGGTCCATTGCAATTTAGAGTTGATTATGATTAGATTGGATTTGGATTGTATAAATATATATGAATAATTGCATCATGAAGTGAGATTTCTGACACGATAAATCAATAAATCTTTTGATTATTAAAAGCAGTTTATAACGTTCAATTTTTCCACCCAATACAAAGTAAATAAATATATAAATTAAAGTGTTAAAAGTGTAAGATAAATTGAGGTCCTGTGAAGTTTATACTAAAGCCAAATAAGAGCCAGAAACTCTAGTAGGACAAAAATAATCCCAAACCAGAACTGAGTGATTAACTGTATTGAGAAATCTGTATTGATATTGGTTGTCTGGTGGGGGGGGGGGGGGGGGCAGATAGAGTTGTACAAGATACTTGGTTTGATTATAACTAATTGTGAAATATAAACAAACTGCAGTATCTTACATTTCATTGTAGTGACACTCAAGCCAAGTTATTGTATTTAATTTTGAAAAAAAATTTTTGGGGGGTGGGGTGGCAGGGGAGTGAGTTTTGAGTAAAAGTATTAAAGAAGGAAAAGGAGAGGGGCAGCATGGCCTAAACATCCCACCACCTGTGGATCTGACTTGGTCATACCATGTGCCCCTGGCATGATTGAAATTACCACCCCAGATTCATCATCCTATATAATAAAATGCACCTCCAACGTTCTGAAGCAGAGAAGGTGAAGCCTTCAAGTCTTGAAGCATTCCTGCAACGTTCCGGAACTATGTGTCGTCAGTTGAGGAGATGGAGCCTTACGGAGCGCACGAATGCTTCAAGGCTTCACTTTCTCAAACACACACACTCACTGTCTTTCACATGCACTCTCTCTCACACACAGACTCAGACACACTCTCTCTCTCTGACACACACACTGTCTCTCTCTCACTCATTCTCTCTCACGTACACACTCCCATCTCTCACCCACACACTCACTCTCAAACATACGCACTCCAAGGAAAGGGGAGCATGGAACACGCTGGGGAGGAGAGGGAGGGGGGCATGGAACTCTGAGGGAAGGGGGGCCAAGAACTCAGTGGGGAGGGAGGGGGGTCTGCACCTCGGACGGAAAGGGAGCCTGGAACTCGGAGGGAGGGAAGGAGGGGGTCATGGAAGTTGGAGCCCCCCACACACACACACTCTCTCTGTCTCTCATGTACACTCTCTCACACACACACACATACACACTCTCTCTCACACACACATACACTCTGTCTCTCACATACTCTCTCTCTCTGACACACACACTCTCTCTCTCTCTTTCTCTCTCAAACATACACACTCCGAGGAAAATCTTGCTAGTGCCCGTTTCATTTGTGTCAGAAACGGGCCTGTTTTACTAGTCTGTTAATATAATAGAAATATTAATTGTAAGCATTACACAAGACTGTTTACAATTTATTGTAATCCAGATTAGCACTGTGAGTATAACATACTTCCAGTGATGACTCAAAGCAGTCTGCTGCCTGGTGAGATATGAGATGGGGCTCCTTTAGAGCTCCTTTCAGAGAATAAAGTTGGGGTGGAGGGTCCCCTTGTTCAAAATACTGATCAGGCAAGAAAAAAGAATAAACCTTATATACCAAGCTATATAGTAGGAAAATTCTACAATCCCAGGTTATACTCTGCCAGTGTGGTACAGTAGCAGTTGATTTGAGTTTTAGGGTACTTAAAAGGGGGGGGAAATGACTTTATACAATGAACTATCATGGTGTTAAATATAAACATATATTTTGTATCTACAGAAGCCCCCATCACGAAACTAAGATATTGCTTCACTGAAATTGCTGTACAAACTGAAAATTTATGATTCCAGTGTCACCTCAGTGACAGCAACATAAACCCTCACAACGACGGGCCTATTGTGAAGTAATACAAAACTCTGCAAATGTCACTCAGGACTTCTGTACAGAACAATTCTACCATACCATAACAGTAACTCCCAAAACCCACACAAGGACCTTACCTAGGAAATGACAGCACTGTATTGCAGTTGGCCCTAACACATATCAATACACCTATTAGGAAAACTAAACAAGCTGGACAACTGCAGATCCTTATATAGAAATTGGGCCGGTGTTAGAGATGCCTGGGCCAAGAGTAGAAACTTGTGAGGGGACATTACAAATAATTAGCAGGTTGTGTCCTTTTCAGCCCTGGGCAGGGTTGGAGCCCCCTGAGGCTGGCCCTGCATAGAAACTCCATGCTAATATATACATGACCTCTGTCTCAAATACAACACAGACCCTCACCAAATACAGAATAAATGTACCACAAATTAAAAATAGAAATATGTAGACAAAATTAAACTGAAATCCCAATGAGCCACACTCTGCATGCATTGGAACACTAGAGATTCAAACAGCACTTCCTTCCCGTCCAGACCAGTGGGTTATGTCCATCTACCAGCGGATGGAGACAGAGAAATAGTTCCAAGTAATTCACTTCTTCAGTGTATCGTGCAACCTGGCATGTTCAGTATTTTCCTCTGTCTCCAAGCGGATGGTAGCAGATCATGCAGCACCTGACCCAGTTCTTCCAGGTGTCAGTTGTGCAGGGGTCGTTGCTGGTTGGTCTGGCTCTTTTACTATCTAAACTTGAATGATACTCAGTGTCCTGAGTTACTCATCCCCCAGCCTGGGTGGCATACGGTTTTGCCAGTTTCCTCTTCACCCCCTCCTGCCTTACTCCATGGGGTCTAAAACTAAACGAGGGAAGATTTTATATGGAATGTAATAACGCTACACTTTATTGTGTAAACTACCTTGGCCTGCATGAGACTAGTCTGAACGCTTTCCTGCTGGCAGGTATGTTTGTCACTTTTTCCAGGGACATGTTTCCTAAAGTAAGTGCTGTTTTTTTAAATTGTTTCTTAGGTTTTCAATGGTTTTCTAAGCTGGTCGCTTTTGCGTGGCGAGAGTTCTTCCTGCAGCCCTATCCCACGCCATAATGGCGTGGGATATTCACTTGAAAACTATAACTGTTAGTGGTATTTTCTTCATGGCCACTTGTTCCATCCATATGTTATTGTTAACCAGTCTCATGTGCGGCTGCCGTCTATAGTTTTTGTGGGCTGCCTCTTTTCCAGATGGTTCCACAATGTTATGACACGCAGTTTCTGATCTTGCTTGTCTAGCTGCTATACATATATAACTTTTTACCTCTGCCAGTACTATTGTTTATTCTTGTGCCCAGATGAGCTAATGTTTTCTCCCACAGCTAAGGGGTACAGGAGGGCCATGAAGTAAGTCTTATTTGTTCTTGGTATAGCTCGGTGAGTTTTTTGGTACTAGCACCTTTTGGTACAGTATATTTCCGGCATTGTGAGAACTCTTCAGATGTACACGGCCATTTCAGCTCTTCCGTGCTTGTTTATTTCCTCATGCCCATGTGCATTTGGATAAGCACTGGTCTTCCCAGGGTTTCACAGGTGTGAGTCTTTGCTGTGGTAGCAGGCACTTCTGTCTGACACAGTCCTTTGTGCTCAACCATGCTGACAGCCCGCTAGGCTGGGCTGTCTGGCACTCTATTCAGTGCTCGTTTTCCCTGTTATTCTACGGTCGGCATTTCCTCAGCATATTGTCCACTGGTCTGGTTTCTGCTTCCTCCTCAGAGGCCGTTCCAGGTGCCTTGTGCTTGGTCACAATCTTTTTTGGGCTTGGTCCTTCTCATCGCCTGATTTTCAGCACTCGGATTTCAATGCTATGGTATGTGGCCACCTTAGCCAGGCGGTTCCATTTTACAGCTTCCCTCAAGGCTTCCGCTATGGCTTCCTGAGCTATTGCGCTCAGCCACAATTTCACGTTTTTTGCACTGTTGGTGCACTCAAGATTTTTAGCTGTCCTCCAGCAGCATTTCTTGCAGTTTGGAGCAGTGCCTTGCTGTTCCTCCACTGGTTTTCCTTTCTAAATTCAGCCCTGTTCAGCAGGCCCCTTTCTGTCTTGGGTCAGTTCTTCCTCCGACTATACAGTGCAGTTGTGTCCATGTCTTCTCCCTGCTGTTCCATCCTTGCTGGCTTACCACAGCTTGTTCTGGAGGTTATTTTTCAAGTCTTGGACTCTGCTATTTGTTGCATTTGTCACGGAGAACTCTCAATGCAGCTAAACTTTATCTGTTTCTCCGCTTATGGGCCTCTGGTCCAGCTCCTAAGGTAGCGTTCCTCGATTTTTGTTTGGTGAAAATAGCTGTTTTTTGATTACGGATATGTCTACTAAATAAAAGTTGGCATGCAGCTGTTTCTGAAAGCCCTGTTTGATGGTGGAGCACAGCTCCATCTTTCTGTGTTTAACCAACTCTATTGCGGCTGTTGGGCACAGATCCAGCTCTGCAAGTGGGCCATTGATGCATACCTAGCCGTGGAGTGTTTTTCTCTCTGCCTGTGTGACATGGCCATTCCTCTTTCTGCCTGTAGAACATGCCTCCGTCTACCATGTAGCTCCATCTCTGTATATAAAGCATACCTCCATCTTTGAAAGTAGGACGTATCTCTCTTTCTATAGGCACAGCATAGCTCCATCTCTGAATGTAGAGCACCTCTCTTTTGTTTAAGGGTAGGTCATAGCTCCATCTCTGAACATGGAGCAGAGCTCCATTTCTGTATGTGGAGCATGGCACCATCTCAAAAAGGTTGGCGTAGTTATCTCTTGAGTATGCTCTAACTTCCTTCTCTGTATGTGGATTTTAGCACCGTCTCTGCAGAGAGAGCATGGCTCCATCGCGGAATGTAAAACATAGTTGGGGAAGTGCAGCATAGCTCCATCTTTGGGGACATGGCACTATCTCTGAAGATGGAGCATAGCACAGTCTCTAATGGTAGCACTTAGCTTCATCTCTGAATGTAGAATATAGCTTAATCTCTGAATGTAGAGCATAGCTATCTTTGAATGTGGAGCACACCTCCATTTTGGCTGGTACAGAATAGCTCCATTTCTGAGTGTGGGGTATTGCTCCACCTCCAAATCTTGAGTGTAGCTCTGTCTCTGCACTGGGGGCACAGCTCCATTTCTGAAGGTTCAGCATGGCTGCATCTCTAAGATTGGAGCATAGCTTCCTCTCTCATATGCAGTTTCTATGAATGGTCAGCTTCACTACATTTTCACATGTGGGCTTCCTTCACCTGTGGCTTCGGGACGCATCTTTATCCCACAATAAGGGGCTCAGCTGAAGGTGGAGCCCATTCTCCCTCTAGGTATGCATCAGGCTTTGTCTCTGGATGTGCATTTCAGTTCCATCTGGCTGCGGAGCGCTGCTCCCTATCTGGAATTGGCATGCGGTGCCATCTCTGGATCTGGGGCAAAGCTCCATATTTGGATGGGAACCACTGCTCTATCTCTGGAGGTACACCAAATATCCATCTCTGCACGTGGACAATAGCACCATCTCTAGAGGCTGGATGCTGTCCATTTTGATCTCTCAGCCTCAGCTCGTCCTTAGCATCTCTGATTTTCCCAACTTCTCAGAGTTTATGGTTCTGGCTGTGGTGTGAGACTCATGTTGGTCTATAGAGCATTGCTCAGCCTTTCCTGTAGAGAGTGACACTAGCTGGTTTGTATGGCAGCTAGTCTTGTGTCTACAGTCTTTGACCTATGGTTAGCCACAGTTCTCTTCTGTGCCAGGGCTTTTTTCTGTCTTCAGCTTTAAGCCCCCTGTTTCTGAGGTTCAACAGACTCCCTCTGGCTTATGCTCAGAGTGGCTCTCTCTTTGCATGTTGTGCAGACCTTCAGCTCTGCATTTCAGCATGTTACCTTCTCTGATTAAAGTGTGTATATAGACCCTACTGGTTTTGGTATAACTCCCTTTCTATAGTCCCCCTCGTTTGGGGTTAGGCTAGGGTTTCTTTATGCATGAGCCTCTGAGTTCTCAGTTCTTTAATGTTGCTATCTCTGGCTCTGAGGTGCATCATTCTTACCACACTTTAACTCTCATGTCCCTCGGAGATGCAAGTTGATAGCAGCCCAGTTGCAATTTGCATGTTGGGGCCTCTGTGTTATTCTGGTCGTATATTCCTTTTTTCACCCTTCAAGGTGTCTTCTCAACTCTCATGCTTATTATCTTTGCAGAATTCTTCCTTTTGCTATGTTTGCCATGCCTTGGAGGCTGACAATCTCCTGACTCTGTGTGATATCAGTATGTCAGTTGAGTATGAGCCACGTTATAAATTGGATCTAACATTAGTGAGCCTTTTGGCTTTTCCATGGTCCAAGTTATTTGCTGTTTAGAATGAGAGCCCCATTGCTTGGCTGATCGAAATACTGAACATTCCAGGCTGCATGATACCTTTTTAAGGGGTGAATTACTTGGAACTATTTTTTCTCTGTCTCCATCCACTGATAGTCGGACACAACCCATTGGTCTGGACTGGTCAGGTAGAACTAAAGGAAAGAAAATAATCAGGTAAGACGACTTTTCCTTCATTTCCTCCTGTACTTGCAAAGTGTATAGATAGATTTTTGGAAATTAAATCTACTGACGTATGTCATTCACTAATTTGAAAATAGTTTTGTTTTTTTTTTTCTAACCAGTTACTGGTTTCTTCTTTCCTCAATCTTCTCTTAACTTTTTCTTTTCAGGGTCTGTTGTCCATTCGCCGTTTCTTTCCTTTCCTATCTTTTCACTTCTGACATTGTTCTTTCAGTTTTCTTACATTTATTTGTCTGCCTTTCTGTCCACTCGGATTTCATCCAGTCTTTAAACTCTCTTTTTACTACATCTACTTGCACTTTTCCATATTTTTTTCTCCAGCCTTTTACGCTCCCCCCCCCCCCCAAGTTACATTTCATCTTCATTGTACAGGAATTTCTAACCCGTATTCCTGCCAGTGGGAATGATGTGGAAATATTGTAGCTTGTCAGAAAGGGGCTAGTCCACTGGCATTCCTGAAGAACTTGCCTTGCCTTCTGTGATATGAAACAGTAATATTGCTTCACCACCTCCACTGGTAGGAATGTTGCTGTAAAACTGCTGCTCAAACCTAGGAGAATCATTGTTGTTGTTCAGCGTCTCTCCCTTGCTTCTGTTCTGGCTGCTAGGGACAGCATCTCTTCCCTTTCCTTCCTCTGGCCACCATGCTGCCTGCCAAACAGAGGCAGCACCAGGTGTTCAAATCCCTGCATAAATTAAGGTCAGTCAGTCTCACAGACTTTGGTTTCAAAGGAGGTGGGACTGACAGCCTTTAAAGACATACAGGGACTGAAAGGCTGCGGCACTGTTGTTCAGTTTTACTGCCTTTTTTTTTTTTTTTTTTGCAGTTCTTGGGGCTCTAATTGTGGGGGTGGGGCAGTAACAATGGCACCCTGCCTGAAACAAAGTGAGAGGACCATTGCAGGGGCATTTTGGAGAAATTTGTTGCCACTTCCAAACGTTTTGCTGCCTGAGATGGCCACCTTCCCAATTAAAGAGCCGCCCCTGCCTTTGTTTTTGATCCTGTTTCACACTAGTTTAGTAAACTGTATAGGCACCTATTTATTTATTTACCACCTTTTTGGAAGGAATTCACTCAAGGCGGTGTACAGTAAGAATTGATCAAACATGAGCAATAGACAGTTACAGCAATAAAAATATTCGAAAACAATACAAAGTATGGCATGGTATACTATTTACAATGTCAACACAATACGTAACAGAACATTATAAGTGATAGCGAAGGGTAAAGCAAAGATGTAACATATAGAAGGGTAAGAAAGTAGGAAGAGTTAGAAAGTAAGGTGATTGATTTAAAGAAAGTTGTACATGAGGTCAGAGAAATGGTTAAATGTTATCTCAGCTAGAGTAGGAGTGGATAAACATGTCCTGCTGCAGTGTGTGTGTGAGAGGAGTTAGTTGCTTCTTCCAGTAAAGGCCTGGTTGAAGAGCCAAGCTTTCACCTGCTTCCTATGAATAGGGTTGCACAGTTAGTGGCAGCTTGACCCTTAACGGCCTAGTGTGAAAAGGGGCAGGGAGAAGGCATGGGCAGTGCCTTACAGTTAATGCACAGTCATCTGCTGCATATTAACTGTTACTACAGCAGATCATTTAAGTCCATGACACTACGTGGCATTGTGTATCTGCATTATCTGTCATGTACCTAATGTGCAGTCAGTGTTTGGGACATTTTTTTTTTCTCTGTGTCAACTGTATGGGAAGATGCTGGACATGCTTCAGTAGTTACCACAGAGGCATTACATATTGTGCAGCTAATTCAGTTTTTACCACACTTCAGTAAAAGGGCCTCTGCGTTCTCTTCTTCGTATATCAGCAGCCCTAACTACAAGGAGAACCTTCAGCATGCTGGCCTCTAAGAAGGAATTGAATGCTTTTATGGACTATTGCCTGATTTTGTCAGAGCTCAGATAAAGAATTAACTGAAAACTTGGATTTTAGTCTCCTTTGTGGACCTACCAGGGACATTTTTTCTCATTGCCCCAGTATTTGCTTCCTTTGCTGTAAAAGTTAGTTGCAGGGTAGGGGCACACAGCATCTGTAACTTAAAAGCGAGAAAAGGCATAACATCTCAGCTTGTTAAATAGCGATCACTGTATTCCAATGCTTGATGGAAAGGCAAGGTTTGATGTCCTTTGGATTAGCAGATAGGAGTGGTTTATGCATTTATTGATTTGAAAAGATGCTCAATCAGACTTCCGAGCAATTAGCTGCATTTTGACCCCTGTAAAAGGCTTTGTTTCCTTATATTTAAATGTATTTAGAAATCTCCATGTGAAACTGGGAATAAACTGTTTGCTGATGTCTAGAATGCTGAATAAGATACTTCTCTGCTTTTTCATGTGCCACTCTTTGCAGCTGTAGAAGATGTTGCTAATGTGCTGTAGCGCTTTCTCTCTTGTGAAGAGCCTTAACATGCTGCCATTGTGCTTTGTGTGGCCAGCACCACTGCCGAAGGTGTGGGAAGTGCTTCTGTGACAAGTGCTGCAGTAAGAAAGTGCCTCTGCCTCGGATGTGCTTTGTGGACCCTGTACGGCAGTGCGCTGAGTGTGCGCTCATTTCGCAGAAGGAGACGGAGTTCTATGACAAGCAGCTGAAAGTGCTTCTGAATGGTGCGTAGAATCCCTGTATCTTCCATGGGTTCGCATGTTACACAGTGGCATAAGCTTTTTAGATTGAAACTACACTGAATTTTACATTCTGCTTTGAGTTGTGTTGAATTTGAGCTATTTTGCTCAAAGACAAGTTAAGTTTAACCTTTAAATTGCTTTGGACTTGAATTCTAGAGTTCTGTTGAGAAATTTGAGTTTTCTGTAGCAAACCAAATTGTACTTTGAATAAATTCAAAGTGGTACCTTCTTTAATTAGATAGCAATTTAAATTAAATTCACTTTCCCATGAAGTATTTTTGCTGCACATATAAAACACTTTTTTATTGTAAAAACAATCATATTTTAAATAAATTAATAAAGCCCAGTTGTGTAGCAACTGATGAGAGGTGGAGAGTAAATGTTAATTTCTGAAGTCAAGCAGGCCTTCATATTCTCACATCTGGGTGATATAATCCAACAGAGCCTGGTGCAGACGCTGACTACTTTCTAGTAGTGTCCCACCGCGCATGCGCTGGTCCCTAAGTCTCATTTATTTTCCTGCAGGGTAGGGAGGACGCTTTTTGTGGTGCACTCTCCCTTTCACAGTGCCTTTCTGTGTGAGTATATTTCCTTTTCTAGGCTACTATTTTTTATTCTTCTTTATCTTTTCTACTTTCCCTTTATTTTAATTATTTTTTTTTCTTTTTTGACTCTTAAGTTTCCTTTATTGTTCGCGAGCTGCTTGGCCCATTTAGGCCAGAGTACCGACCTCAATTTGAACGCTGCCCCTTTTTTGGTTTACAATTGAAGAGTTTAATTTGGCCGCAGATCTTTTCTCGATGTCCCAGAAGACCCCCTTTCGCTTCAGGAAGTGCACCCAATGTAATTGGATGATTTCGGTGATGGACTCACACTTGGCGCATTGGGTGCCTTGATCCTGACCATGTGCCTTACTCTTGTTCTCTGTGTTTAAAACTGAGGTTAAGGACACACAGGATGCGGCAGGTCCAACAGGAGAATCCTTTTGGTTCCTCGAAGGTTGGTACATCGGCAGTGAAAGCATTGATCTTGAAGCCTACCAAGGCTTTGACATCCAGTGGGAGTGCACCAGCATTGAGAAGGTCTCCACCTCTTTTGATAACAGTCAGTGAGAGCATTGGACCCAACACCAGGGACACATATGGGTTCAACATCGTCTTCATGCACCAAAGGACCACGATGCTGAGCATCGGGGGAAGCCCAAGAAGCACAAGCATAGGGCCTGAACAACGTATGTGTAGAAAGCACCAAAACATCCGAGAAGTACTCCCCCTCTTTAGAAGAGATGCCAGTGCGCAAGTCTCCAGGCAGCCAGGTCCCTGCCACTGGTTTGGCACAGACACTTTCTCAGACTGCCTCTCTCAGCTTCCCCCCTTCCTTCGATAAGCGAGCCATGCTCAGGGAGAAGCTGGCGTAAACGCTGCAGCTTTAACCTGCTCGGGCATAGAGGGTGCTTGGGCCAACTGCAGTTCAGCTCCAGATTCTTCTGAGGCTCAGCCTATGCCTGTGCAGAGATCCTTTATACAGACACCTCGAAGGGTGTTGACATTGATACATACCATACCATTCGCAACGTTGGAGAAGGAAGCTTCCCCAGAGTTGGATGGTAGGGCTGTACCTCGGCGTTCTTTGTAGTATGGACATGGTTCCACTGAGCTGAGGCAGGTACAGACTCATTCAGCCAGGACTGAGTATTGATAAGTCATTCATGAGACGCAGAGGAGGACCTACACTTCTTCTCGCAGTTGTCGTCTTATGGGCTATCCTCTCATTCCTCCCCATTTCAAGAGAGATGTAAATCTCCACCTGAAGATCTCTTTCACAGTTTTTTTTTTTGTTTTTTTTTTTAGAGAGGTGGCTTCTGCCATCCCATTTAAGTTAGACTGAGGAAGAGTCTAGGGTAGAAATGTTAACTGTTCTAGACTACGAAACCCCTAAGAAAGGGGTTACAGTACCATTGCATCCTATTCTTTAAAGATGCACTGAAGAAGAACTGGGAATCTCCCCTCTCAGTGCAGATTGCACCTAAGAAGGTGGATAGGCAGTTTCATATCCAGAAGGCCCAGCTGCCTCACCACTCTCTGGTGATCAAATCTGCCCTCTAATGAGCTGGGATTTGTGGCTTGGCGCCCCCAGGTAGAAAGGCTCTGACACTGGACTTTTTTGAGAGGAAAGCTTTTCAGTCCTCGATACTTATTGCCCGCATCCAGTCCAACCAGCTCTATACAAGCCTTTACCTGTAGTACACTTCTTTTTTTTTTTTAATGGATTCTCTTCCACAGGAGCAGGCCGTAGAACTTTGCCAGCTGGCCAGTAAGCAGCTGGAGTGTGGAAAATATCTGGCTAGGGATGCATATGACTCTTTTTTTTTTTTTTTTAAATATATATATATATACATACTAGTAAGCCCCGTTTCTGATGCAAATGAAACGGGGGCTAGCAAGGTTTTCTTCTGTGTGCATGTGGGAGTGTGTGTGTCCCTGCCCTGTCTCCCTTCCCCTGTGCTGTCTGTCCTCTCTGTCCCCTCCCCCCGGGAGTCGAGTCCTTCAGTGTTAAGTTTCCTGCTGTGCTGTGTTTGTGTTACAGAGATAGTGAGGGCTTCTGCCCTCTCTCCCCTCCCCCCTCTGAGTCCTTCACTGTTACAGAGAGAGCGATTTGATTTCGTGCTTTGCTGTGTTTTCCTTCACTGTTTGTGTTACAGAGAGAGCGAGGGCGGGGCAGACACTCATGGGGAAACCGGATATCTCTCCCCCTTCACACTTCTAGCTGGAGGCTTCATTTAGAATGTTGGTGGTGCCTTTTATATATAGAGATATAGCATCCAGACTCTCCACTGTGGGTGCGAAGATGTGCAGACTTTCATGGCTGCAGTCTGACCTAGAACCAATGGCTCAGGAGCGGTTGCAACCCGTTTGGAAATGAGGTAGAGATGTCACGGATCTCATCAAGAAACATACAGATACCATCCAAACTCTGTCTCTGCAACCTCCAGCTGCAGCCTTCTCTTCTAGGAGGTTTTTGAGTGGGCCTAGGCAGCAACCTTTCTATCAGAGGCATAGGTTTCCACCACCTTCTCGCTTTGCCCAGAACCTCCAGATCCAGTGTTCTCGGCCTTGCCAGTCCCACCCTCAGAAGCCCCAGCTGGCTCCCCAGTCAAAGCAAGGAACGAACTTTTGACTGGCCCTAGAGGAGTATAGCCGCACTCAAAGTAACCGTCCTGGACAGCTTACCAGCAGAAGGAAGGCTGAATTTTTACCAACACAGGTGGCCACTTGTAACCTCCAACCGATGGGTTCTTCAAATCGTCTGTCTCGGTTACACCTTGCATTGGCGTCAAAGACCACCAAATTGCCCACTGAGCGCTTCACACATCAGCTCTCAGACCAAGCAGGAACTTGTAGAGGAAATCTCTGCCATTCTACAGGCCAATGCGGTTGAACCTATGTCACCAGGACGAGAAGGGAAGGGCTTCTATCCCAGGTACTTCCATGTGCCCAAAAAGACAGGGGGATTTTGTCCCAAGTCCTGAATAAGTTCCTGGTAAAAAGTTCAGGGTGACTTCCCTCGATACCTTTCTCCCCATGATTCAGGGAAACGATTGGCTATGCTCTCTAGACTTGAAGGATGCCTATATCCACATTTTAATACTTTCCAGTCACAGGAGGTATAGCTTGGATTTTGGATAGGGAAACACCACTACCAGTACCACATTCTGCCATTTGGTCTCGCTTCAGATCCCAGGGTATTTGCCAAGTGTCTGCCAGTAGTAGCAGTGTATTTACGCAGACTTGGAGTGTATGTGTTTCCCTATCTGGACAATTGACTGGTCAAGAACATCGCAGGAGGGGGCGACAGTCAATGCACCTAACTACTCGGGTGTTGGAGCTCCTAGGGTTTGTTATAAACTACCCCAAGTCTCACCTTCTTGTTCAGTGATTGGAGTACATAGGAGCCCTGCTCGATACTTCCAGGCTCGGGCTTTTCTTCCGCAAGTGAGGGCAGACACTTTGACAGCACTGGCGTCGCTGGTCTGCATCATCAAGCAGGTCACAGCTTGGCAAATGTCGAGATTGATGGGCCACATGACCTCAACCGTGCATCTTTCTCCCATGGCACGGCTTAATTTGAGAGTGGACCTTAGCTTCCTAGTGGTCTCAGGTGGCTAGGAGTCTAGTTGATTCAATCCAGATTCTGCCAGAGCTACCTCATGCCCTTCTCAGGTGGGCAATTTGATAGAATTTGACTCTGGGACTACATTTCCAAATTACGCCTCCTCAAAAAGTGTTAACAATGGATGCATCCAGCCTGGGCTAGGGAGCTCATGTAGATTGGCTTCATACCCAGGGAACTTGGTCTGCTTAGGAAATAGATCTTCATATCAACCTTCTCAAGCTGAGGGCCATTTGAAATGCTCTAAAGGCTTTCAGAGATCAGTCAAAGAATCAAATTATTCATTGAAACAGACAACCAGGTTGCAGTATTCTATGTAAACATGTGGGGGGGAGGGGGGTACATGTTCCTACTCCTTATGTCATCTCTGAAACCCTTTTTAAAACTTGGCGTTACATTGACCACCCTCCAGTCATGCTTAATTTTAAAGATAATTTACATAATAGTAGTAGCTCTGCAAGTTCTTTTTTTTCTTCTTTACTTCTCAGTACCCTGGGATGTATACCTTCTGATCAAAGTGCTTTGCTATTCTTTAGTTTAGCAAAATTGCCCCATTACATATTCCAGGTTTACAGAGATTTTTTGTTGTTGTTGTTGTAGTTCCTCTGACTCATCACCATTCAATACCATTTCTGGCATCTCCCTCTTCCATAGCATCCTATCAGACCAGCCCAGACAAATGGATTGTATCCCTCTACCAGTGGATGGAGACAAAGGAAGAAAATAGTTTGTGACTCACCCCTTAACAGTGTTATGCAGCATAGAGTGTTCAGTATTTCCTCTGTCTCCCAAGCGGATGGATGACGGACTAACAGCCCTGCTCCTGACAGTTTTTGTTGAACTTTAACTACCCTTTTGGGGTTTTATTCTGAGTCTCAGTTGTTTGGGGGTGCCTATTTGGCTTGTTTCCTGAACCAGCTTCTCAGCTGTGTTTGTCGAGTTGGGGGGGGGGGGGGGGGATTATTCTTCTGACTCCAATTCACTCAGACTTTTAGATTTCAAACAACTTCCTGACTCAGTGAAATATTTGCATGTCAGTAGAGTATATACCTCACCAGCTGGTAAGTTTATGACCCGATTGAGTCAGTTGGTCTTGAAATTTCAGTATTAGCCATCAGATAGATTTTGATCACCACTGCTTGGCTATTCAAACATTCTATGCTGCATAATACCCTTGGGGGCAAATCAAAAGAACTATTTTCTTCCTCTGTCTGCTGGTAGAGGGACACAGCCTATTTGTCTGGACCGGTCCAATTGGACTGAAGCAGTGGTCCCCTTACCTGGTCCTGGAGGCACCCCAGCCAGTCAGGTTTTCAGGATATCCACAATGAATATTCACAAGAGAGATTGGCATGCACTGCTTCTACTACATGCAAATCTATCTCATGATATCAGGCAAGATATTACTTTTCCACATCTTCAGTGAAGCCTGAGAAAAGAATTCATTTAGTCTCTTCGCTATGGCTTTGTCTTTCCTGAGTGTCCCTTTTACACCTCAGTCATCTAGCAGCCTAACTGATTTCTTTTACTGGCTTCTTGATTCTAATATACCTTTAAAAAAAAAAGTTTTTACTATCGGGCTTATTTTCGAAAGAGAAGGACGCCCATCTTTCGACACAAATCGCAAGATGGGCGTCCTTCTCACAGGGTCGCCCAAATCGGCATAATCGAAAGCCGATTTTGGTCGTCCCCAACTGTTTTCCGTCGTGAGGACGACCAAAGTTCCCGGGGGCTTGTCGGAGGCATAGCAAAGGCTGGACTTGGGCATGCCTAACACATGTGCGTCCTCGACCCGTAATGGAGAAAAACAGGCGTCCCTGACGAACACTTGGACGACTTTACCTGGTCCTTTTTTTTTTTTCTTATGACGAAGCCACATAAAGGTGCCCAAACTGACCAGATGACCACTGGAGGGAATCAGGAATGACCTCCCCTTACTCCCCCAGTGGTCACTAACCCCCTCCACCCTCAAAAAAAAATTTTTTTTAAATATTTTTTGCCAGCCTCAAATAAGCTCCATGACAGCAGTATGCAGGTCCCTGGAGCAGTTTTAGTAGGCTCAGTGCACGTCAGGCAGGCAGACCCAGGCCCATTCCCCCCCCCCCCCCCCCTTACCTGTTACACTTGTGGTTGTAAATGTGAGCCCTTCAAAACTCACCAGAAACCCACTGTACCCACATCTAGGTGCCCCCCTTCATCCATAAGGGCTATGATAGTGGTGTACAGTTGTGGGGAGAGGGTTTTGGGGGAGCTCGGTACACAAGGTAAGGGAGCTATGTACCTGGGAACTTTTTCTGAAGTCCACTGCAGTGCCCCCTAGGTTGCCCGCTTGGGGTCCTGGCACGTCAGGGGGAGCAGTGCACTACGAATGCATTTGGTCATTTCTGAGATGGGCGTCCTTAGTTTCCATTATCGCCAAAAATCAGAAACGACCAAGTCTAAGGACGACCATCTCTAGGGACGACCTAAATTTCAAGAGTTGGGCATCCCCGACCGTATTATTGAAATGAAGGATGGACGCCCATCTTGTTTCGATAATACGGGTTTCCTCGCCCCTTCGCCGGGACATCCTGCGAGGACGTCCTCAGGAAAACTTGGGCACCCCTCTGTTTTGCCTCCAGGGCAATCTTGTTTTCAAAGTCTCTCCATCTCCTTTTCAGTATTTTGCATTTGACTTGCCGTTCCTTATGCTGTTTTCTATTATCTTTATCAGTTGAATCCTTCTTCCTTTTTATGAAGAATGTTCTTTTAACTCTAATAGCTTTCTTCACCTCACTTTTTAACCATGCCAGCTGTTTGTGTGCCTTTTCACCTTTTTTAATACATGGTAGGGAGTTGCTGCCACCTACCCTCCAGTCCCATGGGCCTGAATTAGCAGAAGACTACATTTTGTCTCTCCACTCACTCTGAGTGCATTCACACATGCATGCGGTCTTGCACTCTCTTCCCTTTGATTTGACCTGTTGTGCCCAACTAGCATGGATGGGAGGAAAGTATTTTTTTTCTCTCCCAGCCACTTCACTCACCGCCTACTGTCCAAGGTCTTCTCTTCCTCACAACCACTTCTCTTGACTCGAGTAAAGAATGTGTGGAGAGGATATGATAGGAGGTACTGCCTCCCCTTCCACTCATTCCTTTTGATTATTATTATTAGCATTTGTATAGCGCTACCAGACGCACGCAGCGCTGAACACCTGATACAAAGAGACAGTCCCTGCTCAAAAGAGCTTACAATCTAAGTAATACAGACCAACAAGACAGTTACGGGTGAGGGAAGTAATGGGTGAGAAGGGAGGAAGGGACAAGGGGAGGGCAATTGTGGCTAGGAGCTAAAAGCAGCAGATTATTGGGGTAAACTGTGTCTCCCCCTCCATTCTCCCTCTTTCACACAATCCATATGGAGAAAACATGGGTGATGGGAGAGGATGTGTGTGGGGGGTGGATTTGAGAAGTTTGCACAGTTTTGCAGTCCATCATAGTCTCTTCCTTTCTTCCCCAACTCTGTGATCTCTCTTGCCTGATTCCAGTCTTTTTTTAACACCAGCTTGCACCTATTCACATATTGCTGCTCTCAGCACTATCCATTGGGAGAGAAAGCTGGTCCTTCTTCCCACCTCTGCAGATGAACACTGATTCTTCCTTTTCCTTGTGCCAGCTTGCACAGGCTATTGCCAGTGCTGCTACCTTCTGCATTCTAGTCAGCAGAAGCATGGCATTCCTCCGCTTACAGCGATGATGGTGTAGGAGCCAGGGCCAGTGGTAGATCACATGGGTTCTGGCCATGTGTGTCACAAGCTCCACCTGGGACTTTAAGTATGCACCTCTAATCCAGTGCTGAGCACTTGGGAGTGCTGCAGTGGGAACCACACAGCAGGTGTTGGCCCATGACTAGAGAGGAAAGAAAGGTGATGAGCCCCAGGCAACAGAAAAGTGGCCTAGTGGTTAGGGTGGTGGACTTTGGTCCTGAGGAACTGAGTTCGATTCCCACTTCAGGCACAGGCAGCTCCTTGTGACTCTGGGCAAGTCACTTAACCCTCCATAGCCCCATGTAAGCTGCATTGAGCCTGCCATGAGTGGGAAAGCGCGGGGTACAAATGTAACAAAAATAAAATAGATACTATTGGAGATTCTACATGGAATGTTGCTATTCCACTAGCAACATTCCATGTAGAAGCCTGCGCAGCCACATTGGTGATCTGCAAGGGCCGACTTCTAGTGGAATAGCAACATTCCATGTAGAATCTCAAATAGTAGCAACAGTGGAGGAGTGGCCTAGTGGTTAGGGTGGTGGACTTTGGTCCTGAGGAACTGAGTTTGATTCCCACTTCAGGTACAGGCAGCTCCTTGTGACTCTGGGCAAGTCACTTAACCCTCCATTGCCCCATGTAAGCCGTATTGAGCCTGCCGTGAGTGGGAAAGCGCAGGGTACAAATGTAACAAAAAAAAAAAAAATAACCAGGAGGCGAGAGCATCTTTTTCCTCTTAAATCACCACTGTTTGGTTTCAGAGACAGGCACAGAACAGAAGATGGGACAGTGTATGCGCTATAGAAATGTTAAATAGTAGTAGCTTAACTGTGTGTAGAGTTAAAATTTCTTGAACAGCTTCTGAGATCTTTTTAGCAAAACGGTGTTTGAATGAAAAGTGTTTATATGCAGGTGCCACGTTCTTTGTGACTTCAGAAACATCAGAAAAATCAGAGACTATGGTGTGCCGACTTTCCAATAACCACAGGTGAGAATTGGCGATAACTGAAGGTATGGGTTTTGAGACTCAGTAGTACAGGTACCATATCGGTGCCCAGGGATGCCTTTCCACAGTACAATACAGCACGATGGGATATAGCAGCCAGAATTAATTTTTTTTATTTGATTTCCTATATAACATGACACATGAACTTATACTGCTTATACCAACAGATTGGTTCAAGGCAGCTTACAAAATTGTTACATATACATAATACAATAAAACAATTCTATAAAAAGAATCTGAAGAACTTGAAAAGTCTAGTGTGTGTTAAGTAATTTCATAGAAGTCTGATAATTAGATTCAGTATGAAGATCTAGCAGTAGAGAATTAACATACACAGGGTAGCAGTTGTAAAAAAAAAAAAAACTAGGCCATTTGAAAAATAATTTCCAAGTTGAAGAGGGCAAAATTTGAAATTAACATAAATTTTCTGTAAAGAATATGTTTGTGATCTTGGTATAAATCCAGAAAGATTTGAAAGGCATAATCCATAAATCTTAAAAGCTAGTAGCTTAAATTCACCTCGTGCAACGATGGGTAAAGAGGAAAACAAAGGCATCACCCTATCGTATCTGCTTTTACATAAAATAAGCCTAGCTGCTGTATTTTGGATTAATTGACTCCCATTCATCAATTTCTCTGCGAGTCCTAAATAAAGGCAATTAGAATAATCAAATCTTGAGGATATCGTCATTTGGGCAACAAACAATTGCAAAACCATTCAAGGAAAAATAATCTTAAATCTGCCTCGGTAGCCACAGTTGACAGAAACATGATTAGAATCTCAGATTGTTCAAATGTCAGAGAATCACAATTCCCAAAATAAATTGGTCGCAAAGAGATTTTTTCTCCTCTCAAGGACGGGGTCCCTTCACGGGAATGGATTCATCCGTACCAGCTACCCACGCAATTTTAGTCTTGCCAGCATTCAGTTTTAAAGAATGAAACTTCGTTCAGGCAGCTGTTTGTAGCAAAACAGAGAATTTTACATCTGCAACAAAGATGTTGCACTAGAAAGACCAGTTCAACGTCGTCAGCATAAATGAAATATGATATCCCCATAGAGTGCAGCCCAGCACTGCCTTAATTGATACAGCCAGAGTTGCCATCTAAGCATCTCTTGACATGCAAACTTAAAGGGTTGCCTCTATGTTTGTATGTCAAATGGTGCTTAGATGGCAACTAAGGCTGAGCTGGCTTGTATGGTCTAAGTCCCACATATAACAATTTGGTCATAGGAGGACTGAAGAGAGCTTTGACGGAAACTCCAGTAATTTGGAATGTGACGACAGTGCCAGGCAGACTTTTAAGGTCTGTGTCCTGCAAATGACAAAACTGATTCGGATAGTCTGGAGTGGGCTTTGATGGCAACTTCAGTAGTTGGAACATAAGGACAGAGCTGGGCAGACTTCTACTGTCTATGTCCCTGAAACACCAAAGAAAGACCATGATCAAATATATAATATCATGTTCATTGTTGATTTAACCTTGAATTGATAATGAATGAGTGGAGGAGTAGCCTAGTGGTTAAGGCTGTGGGCTTTGATCCTGACAAGCCTGGGTTCAATTCCCACTGCAGCTCCTTGTGATGAGCAAGCCACTCAACCCTCCATTGCCCCAGGTACAAAAAGCTTAGATTGTGAGCCCTCTAGGGACAGAAAAAATACCTTCATATAATGTGTAAAGCGCTGCGTATGTCTAGTAGCGCTATAGCAATGATTAGTAGTAGTAGAAATTAGTAGAATGTGACTGTCTTTATCTTCCATCACTTACCATGTTGCTATGTATTTTGTCCAATGAGCTCAAATAAACATTAAACAATATAGGAGATGGTGGGGATCCCTAGGAAACCCTACAACCTGGACAGCAGTACTTAGAAATCCCTTCATTCTGTCTAACTCTGTAATATCTTTGTTTTAAAAAAAAAAAAAAGGTGGGAATTGCAATAGCACATTATACCAGTTATCCCTGTAGATCTGAGTTGAAAGACTAAAATATCAAAATACTAAATCAAATTCTAATAATAGAGCTGTCTTCTTTATCTAAAATAAAACTTCACTTCATTAATCAATGTTAATAAGCAAGTTTCTGCACTAAAGTCCTTCTGAAAACCTGATTGCATACAGTCCAAAAACTCAAACGTAACTAGAAACTGAAATAGTTGAGCCATTATTTCCACTTCAAGCACTAGTCGAAAAAGATATACTGGTCACAGGGCGATAATTAACCCTTCAGTTGAAAGATGGAAAAAAAAAAAATCACATAGGATTGCTCTAAAGTGATAGATCCTAGTGACTCTAGGAAATGACCCTGTTCCAAGTGCCAAATTTAAAAATGAATATAGACAAGCCATAACCCTTTTAAGGAAGGTAACCAAAAATTGTTTGCAGGACCAGGATCTAAATTGCAGAACTCTTTACCAAGTTTATGTACAAGCTTATATACTGTGGAAGTGACAGAATAAATTAATCCCAATTTATATTACATCTACCAGAACATCTGACAAAACATCATCAGTAGTACTAAATTTTTCAATTATGTTACAGTAATACAATTAACCTTTGAACAATTCCTGCAGACCAATCTTGAGTCAGCCAGATCTTTTACCATGGTCTCCCTTCTGTAATTTTAGATTGTTGCTTTCCAAACGATAAATGTACTTCTCTGCTATTGAAATTGTGTACAATCAAGTCCAGGGATTGTGGAGGGTTTACAAGAGGCAGTAAAGGGTTAATTTACTGAAGAATTCTGCGAATATATAGCAGCAAGGTCCATAAATCACTTACCAAGATGTATGGCTCTCAGTGCGACAAATGCATTTACTGTACAGGTGGCAGCTAGGAGTTCTCATGGCATGCACACATACTAAAAAAGGTGTTGACGATTATGTTGGAATCATATTCAAATTGGGACTTTAATAGGACAACTGAGTGGCTGATCTCATTGGTTTTGAGGGTTTTTTGAGCAAATAGAATGGGGGCAGACAGGGCCGCCGAGAGACTGGGCCTGGCCCCCTGCATTGAAATCAGAGCGCCTCTCACCTCCGTGTGAAAGCACTGCAGGCAGGAGGGCAGCAGATCGCCTCCTTCGGCCCTCCTTCCCTCCTTGTGTCCCGCCCTCGCGGAAGTTACATCAGACTAGGGCGAGACACAGGGAGGGAAGGAGGCCTTGAGGAAGGCGATCTGCTGCCTGCAGCACTTTCACATGGAGGAGAGAGGCGCTGTGATTTCAATGCAGGGGGCCCGGCCCGGTGGCAGACGGTTGACGACGGAGGGCGTGTGGGACTGTGGCGCTGGGCCCCTCTTGGAGGCCCTGGGAATTTTATCCCCCCTGGCACCCCCCTCTCGGCGGCTATGGGGGCAGAAGACCTAAGTTTGGGCATGGAACACAGTTCTGCAGCATGACAATGCACAGCACTGCCACTAGGCCATGTAAAATCTGTTAACAAATGCTTTCTGTGTAATTATTAAACAGATTTCATGTTGTGTCTAGGTGTCTGTTTTTGGATGGAAACAGTCATTACGAAATAGAATTTGCTCGGATTTCAAGTGTTCAGATTCTTACTGAAGGATTTACTCCAGGAGGTAAGATTCAGAGAATAAACTATTACTGTTCTCTTGTGAAGTTAAAAACAGGTATAATAATTGCTAAATACTTATGAAAATTAAGTATGACTTGTTAAATTTGCTATTGTCAAGTAAGCTTTTTGGTTTTTTTGTTTGTTTTGTTAGAACTAATTCTCGCCTTCTACTTCATTGTCTGCCGTGAGAGGAAGCATTTTGTGAAAAAATAAATTCTGGAATATGAATGTTTTTGAAGACTAACAGTTCTTAGAAGGCTGGATCATGTTAGTCTTGAGTTATTTCACTTCGTGTTTCAGCCCCTTACTAACTTGGCTTTTGTTCTGTTTGCTAAATAATACTTTTCCCAAGTTTGTAAAATCTAACATGGGAAGGGAATTGCTGAAACCACACCAGTGATTTACTAAAAACTGTTCCTCTTAACAAAGTAATAAAATCAGGACACATGCTTTGTTGTCCCATAAAGATAAACTGCTGGTCAATGTACAAGTTATCCTAATGTTTATTTCTGCCAGATTTACTTGAATAACCTAAGATGATAAATGTTTGTAAATGTGCTATAACTTCCCCCACCCTTGCAGTGCTAAATACTCACCACCATTAATATCCTTTTATTAACAGGTTTCTTGGAAAATATTCTGTGCTGCAGTTATGTACCGCTAAGGGTTCATAGTCATAATAAATGTTTGTTTTGTTTCCCAACTGGTCTTTGATTAACCTGTCTCTTCATTGCATGCCTTCTTGACGGATAGAGAAAGATATTCACACATACACCAGCCTACTGGAGAGCCAATACATTACTGAAGGTCAGAGATTGCACTGTTCTTTTAGTCGTTGGAGCATGCTATTTTCACTCTCTCCAGCTACCTCTATTCTCCTTTCCCCTTCATATAAAACAGTACTTTAAGAGGGTTGCCTTTTTTTTACCTTGCTGGTGACTCTAAATCCAGTGTTGGTTGTTTAGTGTAGAACTGTGTCATGCTGTGATCATAACATAATCAAGCATAGAAAACTTGTAAGAGATGAACGTTTGTATGTATTGATTTTACTAGAATTTGTAATATTAAGAACAGTGCGACCAGACAAAAATGGCCCAGAGCTTCCAAATTCTCTAGACCTCTGCAAATGGAATATCTTGGTAGTGGTTATTTCAAATGTTGGTTGTCACTCAGTGAACAGATACATTTTTTAGCACTGAAAAATTAGATCTGAACCCCGGATAGTTGGTCTTAACTGAAATTTTATGGCTTCCCTAGAATAACCACATTGGTGTATGGAGTGCTGAAAACCATGAATTACAAAAATGTGATTCTCCATGAGCACAGGTTTTGGAAGGCAAACATCTTAAATACTGATTGTGTTATTCACTGAATGAGAATGAATACACCATTTCCAAAGTGTGTTTCTGTGTGCTTTGTGGCAAACATTACTGAAACCAAAAATTAAAAGCTATAACGTTAAGATGTCTGATCAAAATAGAAAAATGTTTAGACCTAGGAAGTGATGTGCTGCTTTTCAGGCCAGGGGGCCGATGTCCTATTAACATATTTCTGTATGTTTGGAGATGACAGTGCAGTCGATGCACATAATTGATTTTATGAAATGTGATAAAACCACCTTGTGCCATAAACATTTTAGTAGAGGGTGACCTCTTGCTGAAATGGAAGCTATGGCTGCAATTTGCTGCTCAGTTTTTGCCAGAATGAAAAATGAAACCATGGCTGCCCACCAACTCCACCCTCCCCAGGCCTACCTTTATAAAAGCCCTGGTGGTCTAGTAGCCTCTTCGGAGCAAGACCAGAGTCACTCCTACCCCTGTCGTATATTCAAAATGGCAGCCACAACATTCTGCAGGAGGTTGGGGGCTGCCATTTTCAGATTGGAATTGGTATGGACAGGAGCAATCCCCTGTCACTCCTGCTTATGCCATTTCCAGTCTCAAAATGGCAGCCTCAACCACTGCTGCAGGAAGTTGCAGCTGCCATTTTAACTACACAGTGAGCGGGGACAGAAGCAACTTGAGATCTCTCCTGCTCCAAAGAGGCCACGAGATCAGCAGGACTTTTAAAAAATGGGGCTACAGATGTGAGTGTGGTTGCTTTGCAGCCTAGGAGGATCCAAAACCAAAATTCAGTTGGCCTCTACACATTGCAGCTGTGCAAACGTTTTTTCCTTATCCTGCTAGACATCTGCAACATAATCACCAGTATAAAGAGAAATTGCTAGTATTGTTCTGGCAAGAACCACAGGTATTATTAGCACAAGACCTTGTAAGTAGATGAGTTTTTATTAAGATATCCAGTGTGGCCATGTTTCTCCGAGGTGCAACCGGACCATCTCAGGTACCGATACCCACGCCTGCTATTTCTAGTGCCTTGGGCCCGACCATAGCCCAGCCGCTTGCAGTCTTGTGTGTTCGTATGAAGAAACGGACCCAAGCGTCTTGAGGTCCATCGAGAAAAGCTTTTGGGGGCTGGGCCCGGTCCTTTGAGATCGACATCGGTATTGAGGGAAGCAGTGGTGTCAGGAGCGGAGGTAATGGCTGCTGAAAGACCAATTCATGCTGGGAGCAGTGAGGCATCGAGTGGGTCTCCACCTGCCTCAAGGCCTCCTGTTTTGTAGCCCCCCCCCCCCCCCCGGGACCGACCTTTGTCAGACCTGGCCCCGAGGAGGCGTGAGGATTCCGCGTCCTCATCAGTACCAAGGAGTCTTGTTGACAGGTGTCAAACGAAGGCGAAGAAGCACCATTATCGTTCTCCTTCGACACATGGTGCCGGGAGCTCCAGGGTGTCGAGGGAATCGGCCCCCGAGAAACGTCAGCGCCGAGAGGATCGCTCCCCCTCTATTCAGGAGGTGCTGATGCGTCGGTCTTCTGACAGCCCGGTTTCTGCTCCCGAGCCTCGACGGATTCTCCCACCGGCTCCTTTACCGACCCCACGTCCTTGTCTGACGGCGGCTCTCGCAAGCACATCAGGGCCCTGCTTCTGGAAGGATTGCTGTGCCAGTCTGCTTTGGTGTCAGGGGTGCTTGCGCCTTCCGTACCATATTCTGCGACATCTGGCCCTTTGCCTGTGGTGAGGTCCCCGACCTCGGTGCCGCCTGCCACCCGGATCAACTCCCCTTCGAAGTTGGTGGAGGAAGCTTCACCGCAGTCCAGGCGGGCGTCGACTTCTTGGCATTGCCATCGAGGTCGAGGCAGGCTCAGTTTCGGACTGCTGTGAGGGATGTATTGTCCGACACGGAAGATGAGCGTTCGTGGGAGGAAGAGGACGATCCCAGGTACTTTTCTTCTGATGAGTCCTATGGGATTCCCTCTGATCCTTCCCCTCCATCGGAGAGTCTATCCTTTACCACCTCTGTCTGGGAAATGGCTGCGGCTATTCCCTGCCCTATGGAGGTTGAGGATGAACCCAGGTCTGAGATGCTCGAGGTCTTGGATTATCCTTCTCCGCCTAGAGAGGCTGCAACAGCTCCTTTGCATAATGTACTGAAGGAAGTCCTTATGCCAAACTGGTCGTTCCCTCTGTCTAATCCTGTGATCTCGAAAGAAGCTGAATCCCAATATCGGCTCCACAGTGAACCTGGATTGATGAGGTCTCAGCTACCTCACAATTCCATGGTGGTGGACTCCGCCCTCAAAAGAGCCAAGAGCACTAGGGACTATGCCTCAGTGCCCCCAGGCAGAGAATCTAGAACCTTGGACTCTTATGGGAGGAAGATGTATCAGGCCGCTATGCTCACTGCCAAGATCCAGCTATGCCAGCTCTTCACGAGCGTCCACTTGCGGAACTCGGTGAGGCAACTGTCCAGCTTGGTTGATGCACTCCCTCCGGAGCAGGCCGAGCCTTTTCACCAGGTGGTCAGGCAGCAGAAGGTGTGTCAAATTCCTGGCCCAGGGGAACGTTCAACACCTTTGATGTAGTATCCAGGATCGCTGCCCAAGGTATAGACCTGGATCATTCTGTCCAGCAGCGGATGGCGGATGTTCCTTGCCGGAGGGACAACCTTTTTGGAGAAAAAGTAGAGGATCTAGTTGACCAGATCAAGAAGCACAATGCTGCTATGGATTCTCTCTCCCACCGGGCGTCTTCTGCAACTACCTCCTCATCTAGGGGTTTTTTTTTGGAGGGAAGAGGAGTGCTCCCTATTCCTATGCTACGCGTAGGTACACTTCTGCTTCTCGGCAGCCTGCCCAGGCTCAATCCCAGCACGCTCGTTCTCGTCAACCAGCTGGTTGGGGGGGGGGGGGGGGGGGGGGGGGGGGGGTTAATGTTTTTTTCACCAAAGGTGGCCTCTTATAACCTCCGACCGGTGGGTTCTTCAAATTGTCCGGTTAGGATACACCCTCAATCTGGAATCCAAGTCTCCAAATTGCCCACCAGGAGCTCAGTCCTTCAGCTCCCAGCACAAGCAGGTACTTGCAGAGGAACTCTCCGCCCTTCTACAGGCCCAAGCGGTCAAACCCGTTCCACAAAGGGAAGAAGGGCTGGGATTCTAAAACAGGGGGGATGCATCCCATCTTAGACCTAAGGTCCCTGAACAAATTTTTTATCTGAGAAAAGTTCAGGATGGTTTCCCTAGGCACCCTTCGTCCCATGATTCAGGAAAACGATTGGCTATGCTCTCTGGACTTATGTTTACACACACCTCTCGATATTTCCAGCTCACAGGAAGTATCTTCGATTTCGGCTGGGAACTTTCAGTTCCGTGTACTGCCTTTTGGCCTGGCGTCTGCGCCCAGAGTGTTTACGAAATGTCTAGCTGTAGTCGCAGCATCTCTACGCAGACTGGGAGTGCATGTGTTCCCTTATCTTGATAATTGGCTGGTGAAGAACACCTCAGAGGCAGGGGCTCTACAGTCCATGCAGAGGACTATTCAACTGCTGGAGAACTCGGGTTTGTTATAAATTACCACAAGTCCCATCTCTTCCCTGTCCAGAATCTGGAATTTATAGGAGCTCTGTTGGACTCACGGACGGCTCGCACCTATCTTCCAGAGGCAAGAGCAGTCAAACTTATGTCTCTAGTTTCCATGGCCAGAGCATCTCAATGGATCACAGCTCGGCAGATGTTGAGACTTCTAGGCCATATGGCCTCCACAGTTCATGTAACTCCCATGGCGTGTCTTCACATGAGATCAGCTCAATGGACCTTAGCTTCCCAATGGTATCAAGCTGCGGGGAGTCTAGAGGATGTAATCCATCTGTCCACCGATTTTCACAATTCCCTTCAGTGGTGGACAATTTGATCCAATTTGACCTTGGGACATCCCTTTCAAATTCCTCAGCCACAAAAAGTGCAGACAACGGATGCATCACTCCTGGGGTGGGGAGCTCATGTCAATGGGCTTCACACTCGGGGTGTTTGGTCCCTTCAGGAAAAAGGTCTTCAGATCAACCTCCTGGAGTTGTGAGCGGTCTGGAACACTCTAAAGGCTTTCAGAGATCAGTTGTCCAGTGAAATCATTCTTATTCAGACAATCAGGTTGCGATGTACCACATCAACAAGCGGGGGGCACCGGATCTTGCCCTTTGTGTCAGGAAGCCATCAGGATGTGGCTTTGGGATCACCACCACGGAATGTTTCGCCAGGCCACATACCTTGCAGGCGTAAACAACAGTCTGGCCGACAGGTTGAGCAGGATAATGCAACCTCATGAGTGGTCACTGAACGTGGCCATTGTCCGCAAGATCTTCAGAGCGTGGGGCACCCCCTCGGTGGATCTTTTTGCCACTCAAGCCAATCACAAGGTCCCTCAATTCTGTTCCAGACTGCAGGCCCACGACAGGCTAGCGTCGGATGCTTTTCTCCTTCATTGGGGGACAGGCCTTCTATATGCGTATTCTCCCCTACCTCTGGTGGGGAAGACTTTACTGAAACTCAAGCAAGACCGCGGAACCATGATTCTGATTGCTCCCTTCTGGCTGCTTCAGATTTGGTTCCCTCTTCTTCTGGAGTTATCCTCTGAAGAACCGTGGAGATTGGAGTGTTTTCCAACCCTCACCACGAGGGGGCGGCTTCTGCATCCCAACCTCCAGTCTCTGGCTCCCACGGCCTGGATGTTGAAAGCGTAGAATTCGCTTCCTTGGGTCTTTCTGAGGGTGTCTTCTGAGTCTTGCTTGCTTCCAGAAGATTCCACAAAGCGGTGTTACTTTTTAAAATGGAGGAGGTTTGCCGTCTGGTGTGACAGCAAGGCCCTAGATCCTCACTCTTGTCCTATACAGACCCTGCTTGAATACCTTCTACACTTGTCAGAGTCTGGTCTCAAGACCAACTCCGTAAGAGTTCATCTTAGCGCAATTAGTGCTTATCATTGTCGTGTAGAGGGCAAGCCTATCTCTGGACAGCCTTTAGTTGTTCGCTTCATGAGAGGCTTGCTTTTGTCAAAGCCCCCTGTCAAACCTCCACCAGTGTCATGGGATCTCAATGTCGTTCTTACCCAGCCACTGAATACCTGCCATCTGAAGTACTTGACCTGGAAGGTCATTTTCTTGGTGGCTGTTACTTCAGCTCGTAGGGTCAGTGAGCTTCAAGCCTTGGTAGTGCATGCACTCTCTCAAATTTCATCATAACAGAGTAGTCCTCCGCACGCACCCTAAGTTTTTGCCGAAGGTGGTGTCGGAGTTCCATCTGAACCAGTCAATTGTCTTGCCAACATTTTTTCCCCGTCCTCATACCCGCCCTGCTGAACGTCAGTTACACACCTTGGACTGCAGGAGAGCATTGGCCTTTTACGTGGAGTGGACAGGCCCCTTCAGACAGTCCGCCCAAATGTTTATTTCTTTTGATCCCAACAGAAGGGGAGTCGCTGTCGGGAAACACACCATTTCCAACTGGCTAGCAGATTGCATTTCCTTCACTTATGCCCAAGTTGGGCTGACTCTAGAGGGTCATGTCATGGCTCAGTGTTAGAGCCATGACTACATCATTGGCCCACTTGAAGTCAGCCACTATAGAAGAGATTTGCAAGGCTGCGACGTGGTCATCTATCCACACATTCACATCTCACTACTGCCTTCAGCAGGATACCAGACGTGACAGTCGGTTTGGGCAGTCGTTGCTACAGAATCTGTTTGGGGTTTAGAATCCAACTCCACCCCCCTAGGCCCATTTTTATTCTGTTCCAGGCTGCACTCTGTTAGATGTTCTGGTTTTGTTACATCCTCGCTGTTGCGGGGCCCAATTGACCTCTTTGTTGTTTTGAGTGAGCCTGAGTGCTAGGGATACCCCAAGTGTGAGAAGCAGCAGCCTGCTAGTCCTCGGAGAAAGCGAGGGATACATACCTGTAGCAGGTGTTCTCCGAGGACAGCAGGCTGATTGTTCTCACAAACCCACCCACCTCCCCTTTGGAGGAGGAGTTGGTTGCTTTTTGATTTAACTGAGTGGGAATGCTCACGCGGTGAGCGGGAAGACGGCTGCGCATGTGCGGTTCGCGCGCCAGAAAGCTCTGGCAAAACTTTTTTTTAATTTTTTTTATTTTGCTAAGGGAAAATTTCCGGTTCCTGCGCCAACTTGGACGTCAAGCCAAGTGTGAGAACAATCAGCCTGCTGTCCTCGGAGAACACCTGCTACAGGTAGGTATCAGCTTTATTTAAGTTGCAGGAGCGTGATGTGAACACAGCCATCCTAGCCCTCACCCAGTTATATATTTAACAGCTTTATACAGCAAAATTGAGATTAGTGTTTATGTGCAGCTTAATTATAGTTAGGCATTAAATAGGTAGATTATATTAGCTCCCTCTTCACCAAGTAATTTTAATTCGTGTAATTCGTATACCTCAGATATAACATTCATGTGGTTATAAACATACATCCAGGAAGGTAAACTTTTACATCTAATGAACACTGATGTCTTCTCTTTCAGGCGGTAATACCCGTGCCACTGGTATGCTTCTGCAGTACAAAGTGCCAGGGTCAGATGATCTTAAGCAGATGAAGTTTACTACTAGTGAAGATTTGAACAGTAACAAAAAGCTGTCAGCAACTTGGCTTGTAGCTATGCACAAGGTAACATCTTCAGCATCCTAAAAAAAAAAGTTTGTACCCTATTTTTGGCAGCTAGTAATATAGCAGAACTAAATAAACTTGGTTAGTCATAGAGCTACACACGAGGTATACTGAATTATTCTGTGGGATATACATTGGGTTACCTGTTAAGTGTATAATACTTTGAAGTGTAAAGTTTGGTTCATAAGGTTTTTCATAATTAGAGAAAAATATAGGCCGATAAAGACTATATGGCCTATCCAGTCTGGCCATCCATACTATCACTCCTTTAGAGATCCTTGGCCAAATTTTCCAAGCACTACTATTTAACTTTGTAAGTCTATATGTTTTGAAAATGAGCCCTCCCAGGCACTTGTCCCAAGCTGTCTTGAATTCAAATACTATTTTTAAATAGTCTCCACTTCTATGGTGAGGCTGTTCCACAAATTCACCACCCTTTCAAGGAAGACTCAGAAGTAATCTGAGGAAATATTTCTATCCTCTTTCACCTTCATCCTATGCCCTCTCATTCCAGAGCTTCCTTTCAATTGAAAAAGAGTCGCTTCCTGTGCATTTATGCCACATAGGTATTTAAATGTCTCTAACCTATGTCACCTCTCCTGCCTTTCTTCTAAAGTATACATATGGATATCTTTGTCTCCATATGCTTTATGATGAAGATCATCGCCGACTCCACCCTGTTTATATCCTTTTGAAGGTGTGGTCTCCAGAATTGTACACAATATTCTAAATGAGGTTTCACGGGGCATCATCACCTCCTTTTTCCTACTGGCCATTCCTCTCTCTATGCACCGAAGCATCCTTCTAGCTTTCGCAGTCGATTTTTCTACCTATTTGGCTACCTTAAGATCACATATGATCATACTCAAGCCCCTGTCCTCTTTCATGCAGAAAAGTTCTTCACCCCCTAAACGTTCTCTATTGCATGCAAATCTATCTCATGAATATTCATTGTGGATATCCTGAAAATCTGACTGGGAATCACTGCCGTAGAGAATATTTTTCCATGCCAATACAATTGTCCTCCTTTCTTTTTAACCACAGGCTGCAAAACTCCTGTATGAATCTCGGGACCAGTAATGACAGCAGTTCAACAAGTGAAAAAGAAAGGCCAGCACATTAATAACATCTTTTTGTAAGAGTCATTTTGAGATACTGTTTGTATAATAAACTCGTTTTCTTCCCCTTTATAGTACAGAGACAAGCATCGTCAAATGCAGTTTGAGTATTTTTCATATCACAAGGATAAACTTACTTAGTGTGCAATACAGATACTTTATTAATGCTTTACTTTTTGGCTTACATTAAGAAATTTTGTATATTCCTTTATCTTTTCAAAGTACAGAAGTCTCTGAGCTGCACTAGATGCTGTGTATCTAATTGTTCAGTACAGGCAACAACCATTGAGTGTGTGTCTTGTTGGCTGTGACAGATTGCAAAAGTTTTGTTCCATTTATCAAAAATTTGAGAATTTGATCAAACCTGTAAATAATTTAGTCTACTTTTATTTGTACTACCTTAACTTTTGCCAATTTAAAATGGAAATTAATATATTTTAAGATATTTTTATGTATGGAAGATAGTTGAACTTATTTTGAATGTTAATCATTAAATTCCAGCTTGTTTTGTAAACATACATAGGTGCATTGAAACTGTGTGGAAAAGACACAAGATTCTTTCTTGAGATGGATCAGGAGGGCCTTCTATTGTATATTTTCAGATAGTAAAAAAAAAAAAGCTGCATTAGTAAAAGTTATGTGATATAATATACAACATTTAAGAGTGGTATGGGCATAGGTTAAGATTCCAGAGCAATGCACACAAGTTTTGACACTACGCTATAAAATAAAACCATTTTACTACTCCAGGCATGTTTTAGTGGTATTTTATTATGCACATTTACAGGAGTGTTGGACTTAGCAGTATTCTAGAAGTTTTACAAGAACAGCTGTGTAGCAAATGTTTTAAAACAAATACTTTTACTTTCCATCATAACCATACTATGTACAATTAATGCTAACGTGACCAAATATATTGCATATAAATTATACACAAAACAGTTCCATGAGAGAATAAACAATTTTCAAGCACAAACTTAGAAGGTGAAGGAAAAATTACGTCTGGATCCAATAAAGCAATATACAATTTAAACTCCAGTGAAGTGCTTTTTTTGGTTTCAAATTACCAATGTAAAAGTTTACATAACTTTCACGCTGGCATTAAGGGGATAGTCAACCTACACCTCACCTTCCTATTCAACAAACAGTGATCTCTTTACTAACTTCAAATTCTTTTTTTCTTTTTCCCAAATCACTTAATTCCTTTTTCAGAACTCTCTAATGGCAGTTTCCAATTTTCTAAACCCTGTTCAAAAGATATGGTGAAAAACAAGAGAACATTTTTCACAGCAGTATATAATAATGGATGTGACAATCAACTATCTACACCAAAAGATGGTTACTGCACTTTTTGTTCTATTCTAAAATGTGCCCATTGCCCAGATATTGGTATGCATGAAGGTGGATCAGGTTAAAAGCTTTTGTATAGAATAGCTTTAGTTATAAAATTTAATCTGAATGCAAAATGCAGATTTATGTCCCCTACACAGAAAAGGTTAAAAATTGCGACAGAAAATGTATTTTAGTCCAATAAAGGCATGGTTGCCTAATACAAGTGTTGATTCTTTCTTTCTTTTTTCTTTACTTGACTACAAAGAGAGTGCTGCTTCAGTGAGGAAAAGGAAAGCAATTTAAAATAGTATACTGAAAAGTAAATAGCCTCCTTGGTAGGCTCAAAACAGAACCTGTGCCGCTGAAGCAAGCACAGGTAAAATCCAATAAGTGAAACATTATTGAAAAAGCAGATTTTTAAACAATTTCTAATAAGGGAGAATAACTACAGAGGTGATAGATCAGGAAGAATTTAAGGACCAGCCAATGTAGAGAATCTTGGCAATAAGTCAGATCTGACAAAGCAACGCTCCCAGGTACCTTAAAACTCATTATACTGCAAGGGCTATTCTCCATAACCTGTATAATTCTGTAACACATCAGCATTGTACTGCTACATCATACATGAAAGTGTCTTTCTAGAATATTTAATTAGCATGTACTGCTGCTTTTTGGCACAAACACAGGAGTTCATGTGTAAATTGCAGGTGAGGAAAGGTTGGAAGATCAGCTGTCTATGACTGTTGCAGATTAATTGGGGGGGGGGGGGGGGTTAAGACTGTGGGAGATTGAGGTAAAGTGCTTGGCATTTGCAATAAAATATAGATCATGGCATTTTCCACAGTCCATAACCACTAAGGAATATTTTATAGGGCCTCTGACAAGAAAAGGTTATTGCAGAAATGTAGTTTGCCCAATTGTAAGGGATAAATGTTTTAATTATCTGGAACCTGATATTCAGAATAGCTGGCAAATAAAGTAAAGCATTGGCACCTAACTTTGTACACTCAGTAGCCATTACTGCCACTTATCCATTTTGAGTTAAGCCTGCAAAGTAGCACTCCTAACTTACGGATAGTTTATCAGAACCAGCTGAATTTACAGCTCAGCATCTACCCTGCCCCCAAGCATATGGATATTTTATCCATAAAGTTATTCACATATCCTATGGAAACTGATATTCTTGTAAACATGGTTGGCACAGTCATCAAGGCTCTTGAGTAGCAGGCCTGAACAGTTTATGTTTAGAAGATATCCCAAGTTGATCAGATTGTATAAAATATCATCTGAAATGTACTTCACAAGTCATCACACTCACCTCCCTTCAGGTAGCTTCAAAACAAACCTATCAACAAGACTATCAATGTTTTCTCCGTTCGTCTTACTTTCTCAACAACTACACTTTCATTCTGACAAACATACAAAACCTTCAATAATTTAAGTTGAAAGGCAAAAAATCATGCCATCAGCAGAATAGTAACAAACATTCAAAGCAGCAGCTCAACAGCTGAAGCTCTCAAACATACTTCATATCTTTAAACTCCTATCTATAGCATTTGCCACTGGTTCACAACCAGGCTCCAGGATGAAATGTTAAAGCACTAGCCTTCAAAGGCCCTTCGCTCACCTCTGAAATCCTACACTGTGGGTGACTCGCTGTTGCTCAGCTGGGCCTCATCAAGCAGTAAGATCGTGTGGGACTCCAAAGGCAGCTGAAAGGACTGGGAAATATACTTTATCCGTAAGAACTGTTTTCTTGCATAAAATGAGTAACTTTGATACCTGCTTTGCCTTCAAAAACCTCTGACGGAGCACCAAGGCACTTTTTTTTTTTTTTTAATTCTTGGCAACTGAACTTAATGAGAAGTTCCTTGGGACACACCCAGCCAGTCAGGTTTTTAAGATATCCACAATTAATGTACAGGAGTCAAATTTACATGCATTACCTTCTCTGTATGCAAATCTATTTCATATATATTCATTGTGGGTATCTTGAAAACCTGTCTGGCTGTGTGTCCCCCAAGGACCAAGTAAAGAACTCCTGTTCCAAAGTAAACCAAATCTGACATCAAACTTGTAATTACTTTAAGACAGTTTACTCTGGCATCAAAACATACTAGAAAGTGTATCAGAACCTTGTAAATGAGATAACAAGTAGCAGCTTTTAACATTTCCACCCTCTTCTACCATGTGGCCAAGTCATTAGTGATGTTTAGGCTGACTGACCCCCCTTAGTGATATGCTCTAGTAGCAAGCACCTTTCCAATTCACTAGTGTTTTATTTTTAAAAGTTGTAATGTAACTTGTAATCTGCAGATTTGTAAATGTAACTTGATAAGGAGGAAAAAAGCACCACAGAAACCAAAGTTACAGCTTGAAATATTTTTGCTGAAATGTTTTTCTGAAGTCTCCAGTGTATCTTCATTTCCAGTTACCAGCAAGGTATTGCACAGCCAGAATTTAGGCAGGGCTTGAAAATCAAGCAAGAGTTCTCTGTCTAGGCTTTATTCTTGGATATAGCTGTAAAATATTAAATCAAAAGTTAGTGAAGTTTGAAAAGTTGAAGATTTTATGACACACAACCACTAGGAAAAAAAGCACACTAGTACAATAACATACATTTTAGTCCAATCAACTTTAAGAGGGAGTAGAATCCATCTGAGCTCATACAGCAGATGACAACAGACAAGGTTAACCACTAGGACAGTACACTCACAGACACTCAGAAAATCTTCCAGACCTTTCTGGGCTTTCAGGGAACAGGTCTGAGCTGGCACCATTACATATCCTCATCTATGGATGGCTGTCATTCAACTTGTTCACAGGGAAACACTTTAGTTCAGTCAACTTTGATGAATTTTTGGGGGCCCAAAAGTTTCCTCCTGCTCCTTTTAACTTTCAGCTCAATCAATCACACCCAGTTCTGGAACCTGTTGCTATGAGCTTTCATTCACAGCTACTAAGGGATTTTTTTCCTCCTGTCATGGACACAGTCCAGCCACTAGGTGTCACTGTTGAGTGGTCACACTGCACATTTGCCAGAGCTTGTGAATGCTGTCTCCATAGCATCCCCAGGCCCAGCTGTAACAAGGATTGGAAGGTCTGATAGGGGGATTAAACCAGGGACTTTCTGTGTGAAAAAACACAACAATTCGAATACAAAACAGGAAAATATTACTAAAAATAATAATTAAATTTTCATATACATTTTTTATTTTTATTCCCAAACAAATCATATATTAAACTTATCAAAATACCTTAGTTTTACTATACAAATGCACAACAATCCCTAACAAAATTATCTAAAACATATCTTCACATCCATACATCCATCCATTACCCTTAGAAGTTCACTAAAAAAAACTCCGGAGAAATCGGAAACAGTCCGTGATAGAGACTTTTCTTCTTAATGAATCACCAGTCCATCTGGCGAACCACATCCGGTTCTGCCCATCTCATAGTTCCAATTTTAACCACGGAAATATTCTCGTATTCCGTAATTTCCAAACAGATTTAGAGTCGAACACTCCTATTTCTCCAAACGATTTGTACATTTGTATTATTCGAGTTGTGGTGAGTGGAATTTTTGTTATGTATGATTAATTATGTTTAATTTGTTAGATAAGTAATTCAGTTGATTCTATATGCACAGACTGACAGCTCCTGAAGACAGCAACAGAGCAAAACACAATTTCTGTGTCGGGCTGGACAATCTTTTGCAGAAATAGGAGTGTTTGAGTAAGCTGTGCAATGTTACAACTTTTTAACAGAGCCAAATAAGAGAGCAGAACAGGGAGCATTCATCTTTCCAGTATCTTACCAAATGTGTCTTAAGAATATATTTATATGGTGAATTCAGATCAACCATTTAATTTAAACTGGATTAATTTAATCATCTTCACAGAAAATGTCTGCAAATCATAATATAAACCCAGATAATACTGGAAGTTCCCTCTAAGGGAAGTTCCCCCCCTAAACCCTCCTCCCCTCTTCCCCCATTCTCTATCTCTGTTAATGGCTCTCATATCCTCCCTGTCTCCTTGGAGTCATCTTCGACTCTTCTCTCTCCTCTGCTCCTATTCAACAAATCGCCAAAAATTGTTGCTTCTTTATCTTCAACATTAGCAAAATTCGCCCCTTCCTTTCTGAACATGCCACCAAAACCCTTATTCACACCCTTGTTACTTCTGGCCTGGACTATTGCAATTTACTTCTCACTGGTCTTCCGCTCAATCATCTTTCTTCTCTCCAATCTGTCCAGAATTCTGCAGCTCGACTTATTTTCCGCCAGAATCGATGCCCACACTAGCCCACTTCTCAAGTCTCTTCACTGGCTCTCTGTTTGCTTCCGTATACAATTCAAACTTCTCTTACTGACCTTTAAATGTATCCACTCTATGACCCCTCATTACCTCTCCTCATTTCTCCCTGCATTCCTCCCCGTGAACTCCGCTCTCTGAGCAAGTCTCTCTTGTCGTCCCCCTTCTCCTCCACCGTTAACTCCAGACTTTGTTCCTTTTATCTTGCTGCCCCTTATGCCTGTAACCATCTTCCCGAGCCCATACGTCTAGCTCCATCTCTATCTGTTTTTAAATCTATGCTGAAGGCTCACCTTTTCACTGCTGCCTTTGGCTCCTAGCCGCTACTCATTGCCCTCCTCCTCCCTGTTCCTCTTTACCCTGTAATTCCCTTGCCCATAATGTCTGTCTGTTTTACCTAGATTGTAAGCTCTTTGAGCAGGGACTGTCTCTCTAAGTCAAATGTTCAGCGCTGCGTGTGTCTGGTAGCGCTATATAAATGCTATTAGTAGTAGTAGTAGTAATGGAATTCAAAGGCAGTCTACGTAAATATAAAGCATGAGAATTGCCATACCGGATCAGACCAAAGGTCCATCTAGCCCATGATCCCACCCATTTTCTACAAAGATAGCCTCTCATAAGTACATAAGTACATAAGTAGTGCCATACTGGGAAAGACCAAAGGTCCATCTAGCCCAGCATCCTGTCACCGACAGTGGCCAATCCAGGTCAAGGGCACCTGGCACGCTCCCCAAACGTAAAAACATTCCAGACAAGTTATACCTAAAAATGAGGAATTTTTCCAGTCCATTTAATAGCGGTCTATGGACTTGTCCTTTAGGAATCTATCTAACCCCTTTTTAAACTCCGTCAAGCTAACCGCCCGTACCACGTTCTCCGGCAATGAATTCCAGAGTCTAATTACACGTTGGGTGAAGAAAAATTTTCTCCGATTCGTTTTAAATTTACCACACTGTAGCTTCAACTCATGCCCTCTAGTCCTAGTATTTTTGGATAGCGTGAACAGTCGCTTCACATCCACCCGATCCATTCCACTCATTATTTTATACACTTCTATCATATCTCCCCTCAGCCGTCTCTTCTCCAAGCTGAAAAGCCCTAGCCTTCTCAGCCTCTCTTCATAGGAAAGTCGTCCCATCCCCACTATCATTTTCGTCGCCCTTCGCTGTACCTTTTCCAATTCTACTATATCTTTTTTGAGATACGGAGACCAGTACTGAACACAATACTCCAGGTGCGGTCGCACCATGGAGCGATACAACGGCATTATAACATCCGCACACCTGGACTCCATACCCTTCTTAATAACACCCAACATTCTATTCGCTTTCCTAGCCGCAGCAGCACACTGAGCAGAAGGTTTCAGCGTATCATCGACGACGACACCCAGATCCCTTTCTTGATCCGTAACTCCTAACGCGGAACCTTGCAAGACGTAGCTATAATTCGGGTTCCTCTTACCCACATGCATCACTTTGCACTTGTCAACATTGAACTTCATCTGCCACTTGCACGCCCATTCTCCCAGTCTCGCAAGGTCCTCCTGTAATCGTTCACATTCCTCCTGCGACTTGACGACCCTGAATAATTTTGTGTCATCGGCGAATTTAATTACCTCACTAGTTATTCCCATCTCTAGGTCATTTATAAATACATTAAAAAGCAACGGACCCAGCACAGACCCCTGCGGGACCCCACTAACTACCCTCCTCCACTGAGAATACTCCACTCTCACTCAAAGAACTTACCCCCAGCAAATTTTTGGGCACATAGCCTTCTTTATCATTCAGTCGAGCCCACCACCAGTCAGTCTCCTTATCATCTTTGCGCCTCAGGATGGTAATAGTATCTCCCTCATGAAATGACAACTCATCACTATTTTGGGCTTCATACTCCCAGAGTGCATACACAGTTCCCTTGTTCATAACACCCAGCTTTTCTTGAACACCTATGTTGAATAGAGCATGAAAAAAAAAAACATGTTAGATGACTTGGACTATATGCAATTCAAACGTTGCTTGACCCTGAGTACTAACTAAACACCCCCCCCCCCCCCCCCCCACACACACACATTGTAGTTTCCATTAATGCAATCTTGAGATGACGATATACATGAACAGATTTACTAAATGAGGATAAAAAGACAAAAGGGCCCTGCTAAGCAAGAACACTACTTGCAGTAAATCACATTTCAAGGAAAGTGAACTTTTCTAAACATTAATTTGCCACTCTGACAATATGTTTTATTTTCAAAATCTTATGTTATAAAAATCTTTGAAAACAAAATATATTGCCAGGTTGACAAATGACTCTTCAACTGTAAATGTACCAACCAACAGCATCTTTACCTTCAAAGGATACCACCACCACCACGTTTACCTTACAGCTGAGCTCCGGATTTTTCTCCTTCCTCGCTGCCTCAAAGTCTTTTGTCTTCCGGGGCCCTGCAGAGACTTCAGCCATACAGGAAGTTGGGGAATCTCGCGATTTCAAGTCCCACGAGATTTCCCCAATGTCCTGCATGGCGCGGCTCAAACACCTGCAAATCCTGGACATACAGGTGAAGACAAAAACTCTGAGGCAGTGAGAAAGGAGAAAAATCCAGACCTCCACTGTAAAAGTTCACTTTCTTTGAAATTAGGGGTGGGCAGTTAATGTAATTAACATGTTAATTTTTTAATGCAGAAAGTTCATTTTAACATCACGTTTTTTTTAATGCATTCCTCTCCCCCCCCCAACGTTTACCTTTACAGCTGAGCTCCCGATTTTTCTCCTTCCTCGCTGCCTCAAAGTCTTTTTCTTCCCCTGTACGGCCAGGTTCTGCAGATATTTGAGCCACGCAGGAAGTTGGGGAAATCTTGTGGATGCGATTCCCCAACTTCCTGCAAGGCGCAGCTCAAGTATCTGCAGGGCCCTGCCATGCAGGGGAAGAGAAAGATCTTGAGGCAGCGAGGAAGGAGAAAAAAACCCCGGGGCTCACCTATAAGGTAAACACCGGGGGGCGGGGGGATCATTTGAAGGTAAAGATGTTGTTGGTCAATACATTTCCAGTTGAGGAGTCATGAATTCAGAAAAGATAAAAACAATTAAAACAAAAACATGGACAGTTAGAAGAGGATCCAAGGCAGCCAAGGGTGAAAGAGTACTAGAGGATGGTTTTCAGGTTCTTATCCTGTAAATCGCAAGTAAATACACCCTCACGCATTTTGACCTGTCTGGGAGCTGGTGTAAATTTATGCACATGTACTTCATGGCTTCCCCCATGCTTTGTTCATTCAGTATTTGTCAGCTCTGCATAAACTGTAGTGCACTAAGCCGCCAATTAACTGTTAGCCTATGCTAATTCCTGCATTAGCCATTTTAGTGACATGGCCATAATTTTACTCACATATAGATCAAGCAGTCTTTAAAAAGCCTCCTTCTGCTGGTAAAGTATTGCTTTTACCCTTGAAAATAGCTTCAAAACAAAGGTCTGCCCTCTTCCTGTGTCAGCAGAACTCATGTAAAACATTGACTAATCAGAACTTTAAGATTTCCCATTTTTTTGAAAATGAGAAGCCTCAGAAAGGCTGAAGCAGAGCAGTAAAATGAACATTTTATCATACTAGACAACCAGAAAAACTACAGGCAATAAAGGCTGAATCTGGCTGTGAATTATACTGCAGGAAAGCACATGTGATTTATTGCAATCATAAATGAATAGCCCTAACTTACTTGTACGGTCTGTGTCATGTATATGGAAATCTGGTTTAAGATGGCCTGGAAAGGGCTTCAACAGCAACTTGGCTAGAACCTGAGGACAGTGCTGGTCAGACTTTGACAGTCTGTGTCTGGCAATGCCAAGACGGATAGGCTAGAGTAGGCTTCGACAGCAATTCCAGTAGTTGGAACGTTAAGGACAGGCGTGGGCAGACTTCTATGGTCTATGTCCCAGAAACGCCAAAGAAAGACCATAATCAGGTAATTTAAATGACATTTATTGTTGATTTAATCATGAATTTATAATGAGTGTGACTCTTAGACTGGATGGACCAGTAAGGTATTTATCTGCTGTCATTTACTATGTTACTACTATAAAATGGCTAACTATAGCCATTGGTGCTTTTTATGTATTTCATGAGGTCAAACACATCTGACCGAGGTTCTGTTTCCTGTTGTAGAGGAAAAGTAACCTCTGTGCACATGTGCTGAATGAAAGCTTAGGCAAGAAAGCGAAGATACATACCTGTAGCAGGTATTCTCCGAGGACAGCAGGCTGATTGTTCTCACATGTGGGTCGAGTCGGCGTCGGCTCGGGAAACCGGCAATTTTGCCAGCAAAATATAAAAAAAACCTTTTCCAGAGTCTTCTGGTATGCACGGCACCGAGCATGCGCGACTATCTTCCCACCCGTCGTGTGAGCATTCCCGCTCAGTTTAATAAAAAAGCAACTAAACAACAAAAAACAAGTCCAAAGGGAAGGTGAGCGGGTTTGTGAGAACAAGCAGCCTGCTGTCCTCGGAGAATACCTGCTACTGGTATGTATCTTCGCTTTCTCAGAGGACAAGCAGGCTGCTTGTTCTCACATGTGGGGTATCCCTAGCAACCAGGCTCACTCAAAACAATGAACATCGGTCAATTGGGCCTCACAACGGCGAGGACATAACAGATTGACCTGAAAACATAAACAACTAACTGAGAGTGCAGCCTGGAAACAGAACAATATTGGGTCTAGGGGGGTGGAGTTGGATTCTAAACCCTGAACAGATGCTGCAGCACCGACTGCCCAAACCGACTGTTGCGTCGGGTATCCTGCTGAAGGCAGTAGTGAGATGTGAATGTGTGCACTGATGACCACGTTGCAGCCTTGCAAATCTCCTCAATGGAGGCTAAGTGAGCCACTGACGCAGCCATGGCTCTAACATTATGAGCCGTGACATGGCCCTCCACAGTCAGCCCAGCTTGGGCATAAATGAAGGATATGCAATCTGCTAGCCAATTGGAGATTGTGCATTTTCCAATGGCGACTCCCCTCATGTTGGGATCAAAACAAAAAAACAACCGGGCGGACTGTCTAAAGGGCTTCAGTCCACTCCACGTAAAAGGCCAGTGCTCTCTTGCAGTCCAAGGTGTGCAAACTGCTTTCGCCAGGGCGGGTATGAGGACGGGGAAAGAATGTTGGCAAGACAACTGACTGGTTCAGATGGAACTCCGACACCACCTTTGGCAGGAACTTAGGGTGCGTGCAGAGGTCTACTCTATTGTGATGAAACTTAATATAAGGTGCATGCACTACTAAGGACTGAAGCTCACTGACCCTACGAACTGAAGTAACAGCCACCAAGAAAATGACCTTCCAGGTCAAGTACTTCAGATGGCAGGAATTCAGTGGCTCAAAAGGAGCTTTCATCAGCTGGGTGAGAACGACGTTGAGATCTCATGACACTGGTGGAGGTTTGACTGGGGGCTTTGATAAAAGCAAACCTCTCGTGAAGCGAACAACTAAAGGCTGTCCAGAGATAGGCCTACCCTCTACATGGCGGTGATAAGCACTAATCGCACTAAGGTGAACCCTTATGGAGTTGGTCTTGAGACCAGACTGATAAGTGTAGAAGGTATTCAAGCATGGTCTGCCTAGGACAAGAAAGAGGATCTAGGGCCTTGCTATCACACCAGACGGCAAACCTCCTCCATTTAAAAGAGTAACACCTCTTTGTGGAATCTTTCCTGGAAGCAAGTCTCGGGAGACACCCTCTGAAAGACCCAAGGAGGCGAATTCTAAGCTCTCAGCATCCAGGCCGTGAGAGCCAGAGACTGGAGGTTGGGATGAAGAAGCGACCCCTCGTTCTAAGTGATGAGGGTTGGAAAACACTCCAATCTCCACGGTTCTCCGGAGGACAACTCCAGAAGAAGAGGAAACCAAATCTGACGCGGCCAGAAAGGTGCTCAGGATCATGGTTCCGCCGTCTTGCTTGAGTTTCAGCAAAGGCTTCCCTACTAGAGGTTTGGGAGGATAAGCAAACAGAAAGCCTGTCCCCCAATGCAGGAGAAAAGCATCTGACGCTAGTCTGTTGTGGGCCTGAAGCCTGGAACAGAACTGAGGGCCCTTGAGATTGACCTGAGTGGCAAAAAGATCCACTTAGGGGGTGCCCCACGCTCGGAAGATCTTGCGAACTACGCCCCTGTTTAGAGACCACTCGTGAGGTTGCATTATCCTGCTCAGTCTGTCGGCCAGACTGTTCTTTACACCTGCCAGATAAGTGGCATGAAGAAACGTGCCGTGACAGCATGCCCAAAGCCACAACTGAACGGCTTCCTGACACAGAGGGCAAGATCCAGTGCCCCCCTGCTTGTTGATGTAGTACATGGCAACCTGATTGTCTGTTTGAATTAAGATGACTTGGTTAGACAGCTGATCTCTGAAAGCCTTTAGAGCGTTCCAGATCACTCTTAATTCCAAGAGGCTGATCTGCAGACTTTTTTCCTGAAAGGACCAGGCTCCCTGAGTGTGGAGCCCATCTACATGTGCTCTCCACCCCAGGAGTGATGCATCCATTGTCAGCACTTTCTGTGGCTGAGGAACTTGGAATGGTCGGACAAGGCTGCGGGGTCGGGATAGGAGCCGGTGGCAGAATCTGTCGAGGCTCGGGAGCAGGTACCGGGCTGCTAGACCAACGCATCGGCACTTCCTGAATAGAGGGGGAGCGATCCTCTCAGCGCAGATGCTTCTTGGGTGGTGAATCCCTCAACGCCCTGGAGCTCCCGGCACCATGTGTCGAAGGAGACCAATGACGGTGCTTGTTCGCCTTCGCTCGACGCCTGTCATTGAGACTCCTCGGTACCGATGAGGAAGACGTGGAATCCTCGTGTCTCCTTGGGGCCAGGTCCGACAGTCGGTCCCGGGGGGCCTGCATAACAGGAGGCCTCGAGACAGGTGGAGACCCACTCAATGCCTCACTGCTCCTAGCACGAGTTGGTCGTTCCGCAGATATTACTTTCGCTCCCGACGTCAATGCGTCCCTCGATGTCAATGTCGAAGGACCAGACTGAGCCCCAAAAAGCTTCTCTCGTTGGGCCTCTCTAGATACTTGGGTCCATTTCTTCATGCGAAGACATAGACTACAAGCGGCTGGGCTGTGGTCGGGCCCAAGGCACTGGATACACCAAGCGTGGGTATCAGTACCCGAGATAGTCTGGTTGCACCGAGTACAACGTTTGAAGCCACTGGGTGTCTTCGATGACATGGAAGAAAAAACGGCTTTCAACACAATCAAAAGACGCGATCGTGCCTGTTAAAAGAAAAAAAGGGCACGAAAAGAAAAAAAAGACAAAAGATAACGCAGAAAACTTTCCCGGGCCTGAGAGGAGCGAGGAAAACTTGACCACATCTCACTGCGGAGAAAAAATAACTGAGAGGGAACGCTCATGCGACGGGCGGGAAGACGGCCGCGCACTTGCGCCAGAAGACTCTGGAAAAGTTTTTTAAATATTTTGCTGGCAAAATTGCCGGTTTCCCGGGCCAACGCGGACGTCGACCCACATGTGAGAACAAGCAGATTCGTGGCAGGAGGAGGGGGAAGGATCAGAAGGAAATCTATTGAATATTCATCCATAAAAAATAAGATTCAAATTGAATGAAATCAGGATCTGGATGATCATGTCTAGTCCAAATTTACAGATTTACAAACATAGTAAAGAAGGTAGAGCAGCACTTATCAAATTCTGTGGTCATGGCCCCATTACCACAGCCACAGAAAGCACATGGCATGGGCTGATGTGTCTTATATGGACAGTTTGCCCAGGTGGCAACCCCAAATGCAGTTCTGTGACCCATTTGAGATCATGACCCCCAGTTTGGGGAGCCCTGAGTTATAGTGGTCCCTCCTTGCAGTTAGAGACACTATTGAATCTTGATATGAATGACCATCTCTATACACAGGGTTAATGCCTGTGAATTGAGACGCTTGCACTACACCCATTTCTTTATACTAGACTGATAAAAAAAAGGTAGTCTCTGACATACTCAAACGTTTTTATAGAAATGAAATTTGGCGCCTATTGTGACAAGAATGGGAAGATCAGGGCGCAGAGATGTGATGTGTGCTAGGAGACTGCAGGGATCTCTTGTCCTGGGTTTTCTACCCTCAGTATAGTGCACACCTATATTTGCGCTTGGAGGCTACACCCTTAGGTGGCTGTGCTTCTCCAGTGCTATAGAGGGTGGCTTTGAAAGTGCCTTAAATTCAGGCCTCGAGTGTTGAGGACCACTGAATAGCAGGCCCTGAAATCTTAGTTGAGGTACCACTTTACAAAATCCCCAGTGCTGCTCCTTTGGCAGCTGGACTCAAAGCCACTGCACATGGAGGTAGATATCTACTACTACTATTTAACATTTCTATAGCGCTACAAGGCATACGCAGCACTGTACATCTGCACAGAATCAGCTGTGTGAGGCAAAGAAAATGTTCTCTCCTGTTTATGCACAAGTCTTTTCTCTGCCTGATGATGATTATGGAATGTATCAAGGTAATAGATTCTTCAAAGTTGTGGAGATATTCTTCCACAGTGCTTATACTCAGCCTGGCTATGGTCTGCACCAAGACAAATGAGGCATTTGAAAGTGTGCCAAACCTCTGGATCTTTCTATCACACTGAAGGCAGGGCTGGAACTCCAACTATGTTTTTATTATTTCAAAAATAAAAACAAATAAAATGCATTATTAATTTGTGGAAACGATGAAAAGCAGTGTCAGAAAACAATTAGGAAACCCTCATTAACTGGAGCTCTTGCTCACAGAGCAGAAGAAACAAGAGACTGGGGAGATCACTATGCACAGTATAGGCTGTACATGTTCAGAACTTTGCACTTCGTTCTAAGCTGGGAGAGTTGTTCCATCCTGACTTTGTGCAATGTCATCACCTATTTGTGTATCCAACTCAATCCTGCTTGTTAAAAGAAAAACAGACTTCTGTAGCGAAGGGCGACTAAAATGATAGCGGGGATGGGACGACTTCCCTATGAAGAAAGACTAAGGAGGCTAGGGCTTTTCAGCTTGGAGAAGAGATGGCTGAGGGGAGACATGATAGAGGTATATAAAATAATGAGTGGAGTGGAACAGGTGGATGTGAAGCATCTGTTCACGCTTTCCAAAAATACTAGGACTAGGGGGCATGCGATGAAACTACAGTGTAGTAAATTTAAAACAAATCGGAGAAAATATTTCTTCACCCAACGCATAATTAAACTCTGGAATTCGTTGCCGGAGAACGTGGTGAAGGCGGTTAGCTTAGCAGAGTTTAAAAAGGGTTTAGGCGGTTTCCTAAAGAACAAGTCCATAAACCACTACTAAATGGACTTGGGAAAAATCCACAATTCCAAGAATAACATGTATAGAATGTTTGTACGTTTGGGAAGCTCGCCAGGTGCCCTTGGCCTGGATTGGCCGCTGTCGTGGACAGGATGCTGGGCTCGATGGACCCTTGGTCTTTTCCCAGTGTGGCATTACTTATGTACTTATGCTCCCAAGTATAGTTATTTACTTTTGTCTAACATACCGTACAAGAACTGTGAGCACTGAATATAGCCTTCCTCCATCTCCTCACACTTGTCAACGGCAGTTTCTATGTCACTTATAGTTGTAGCAAAAATTGCTGCTCCAGATTCCACCAGCAATTTACAGAGATGAACACTGTTGCAAGAGGCAGCACAATGTAACGGAGTCCTGCAGCAAAGGGAAGAATAAAAACCTTTGGTCAGTTTAACAGATTAAAAAATAAAGTATTTCACCTTTCTTCCACTAATGCCACACAACTTGCTATACAGCACCTTGAGTGAATTCATTCAAAAAGGCATTAAATAAATCCTAATAAACTACCTCATAAACAGATATTTTTCCTACTGAAGAATCTGAACCAGAAAGATTGCAGTTCACCCTATGTAAGTTCAGGTCTTTGACAGTCAAAATCTTAATCAAAATTCACTAAAATGCATTCAAGACAATACCAGCAAATCTCTAGAGTTGAAAATCTCTAGTTCAAAGCATTCATAAATTAACTTTACAATGTATACCTGACAAAATTATTTCTTTTTTTTAAACAGGCTGCTGCATCAATGGCCTTATGATTACGGTACTTAAAAAAGGAATCACCACAGCAGTCCAAAAATGTAAGACAATCAAAATTAATATGGTCACACACTTTGAAACAACCACAAAGGAACTTACTAGTGCATTCTCACTTATTACTAGACTTGAGTGCCTATGCATGAAGCATTTCTCCCACAGGAAACAAAATGGGTCATAGTCTAGGGCAGGGGTTCTCAACCCAGTCCTCAGGACACACCTAGTCAGTCAAGTTTTCAGGATTACCATAATAATATACATGAGATAAACCTGCGTGTACTGTAAACCCACTGCATACAAATCTCTCTCATGCATACTATGTATACCTCCAGGAAAGGGTGGAAAAACACAGTTCTAGTGTAACACAACCTGCAATTCATTTGTATAGTTGGATAACATCGTTTATTCTATGCCATCCTTATGATGAAAGAAGGACTCTCAATGGCTAGTCTAATAAAAATGGACATATCATAAGCCTTAAAAAAGGCGGCAGATGATCCGCAAAATCCAACGTGGATACAAACAGAGCAGATCAATCAGTGGTACCAAGATAGATGGCTCCTTCTCAGCATTGTCTAAAATCTTATCTAGGTGACATGTGAGGTCCTCTACCTTTGCACCAGGCAGGCAAGTGACACTCACATCCACCAGGCACTCAGCTATCTACATGCCTAATGATTGAATCTCCAACTAAAATGGCAGTCCTATCCCTTCCCTCCTGAGCACAAGCCCCTGGAGTGAGATTCTCGGTAACAGAGGATACTGCATCCCTTGGAGGACAGGTCCTGGCTACAGGATCATGTCCTGCATCTCCATGGTGAAACTCTCCCTTCAGGTGAGCATTTATTTACTTATTTTTGTATTTATATCCCACTTTAATCCAAAGCAGGTAACAATAAAACAAACATATCATCAATAAAACAAAAGCAGCAGACAACAATTTTAACAACACGGTGGACATAAACATAGTAACATTGTAGATGACGGCAGAAAAAGACCTGCATGTTCATGTAGGCCTCCTCTATAAACCTCTTTGTCTGCCTCAGCTCCTCCAAGTCTGTTACGCTAGCCTACAGAGATCAGACCCATTCCCTAAGTGCTAGGAGCTCTTTGCACCGACTTCTTACCAACAGGTAGATAATCAAGCATGTGACACATGGTGCAAAATAGTGGATAGTCCCCATCTCACTACTGGACTACTGCCTGCATCTTATTGGTGATTTCTGAAGTTGCTAATGGAGTAGAAGTACGTAAAATAAAGTCCCCTAAGTTTGCTAGTTATATGCTAGGCTATGCTAATATTTAGTTTATTATTATTCTGTTATTAGTAGATTCACCTCTATGGACCAAAGTAGACTATTTCTAAGAGCTAACTACTGGCTGATGGAGATGTCCTAATCAAATTTCTACCCTCCTAACTGATTCAAAGTCCTATAAATCAGAGATCAGGCAAGGGGTGGGTGGGAGCCAGAGTGTTTGGACGGGAGGGAATTAAAATCTAAACTGATGTTTCCTGCGACTATTAGCTATGTTCTATACTGATACTATGGTAAAATCTAATATAGTCCCTTTAAATACTAGCCTATGGAATTGCAATGGACTTGATATGCTGAAAAGCTCTTCCCTGAACTGCCTTTATTACATTAGCAGAGTAACTTAAATTCTCCGAGGACAAGCCGACTGCTTGTTCTCACATGTGGGTCGACATCCATGGCGGCCCAGGAATCGGATATTTTGCAAGCAAAATAACAAAAGGTTTTTGCCAGAGAGTTCAGGCGCGCGAACGACTTCCCGCCCATTGCACAAGCGTGTATCTCAGTTCTTATTTCTCCGCGGTTAGGTGCGGCAGTGTTTTCGCTGTGCTCCGTTGAGGCCCAGGAAGAGAACTTCTCTATGAAAATTTCTTTCGCTTTGTTTTCACTTAGTTTTGTTACTGTTTTTCTTTCAATATAAAAAAAAACCATAAAATAAAATTTATAATTCCTGTAGTTTTTGTATTTCTTTTTGCCACCTTTAAAGTTTCTTTTCGACGAGATCAGCCTTACTCCCTTTTTGTGCCTTCTCTTTTTGGCACAAGCCCGTCATTTGATTTTGCCGAGGCCATTTTTACTTCCATGTCATCGAAGACACCCGGCGGCTGGTGTATCCAGTGCCTTGGGCCCGACCATAGCCCAGCCGCTTGTAGTCTGTGTCTTCGTATGAAGAAACGGACACAAGCGTCTCAAGAAGCCCAACGTGAGAAGTTTTTGGGGCTCAGTCCGGTCCTTCGTCGTCTACATCGGTACCGAGATTGGCGGCATCGACAGCAGCATCGACGTCAGGAGCAAAAGTAATGGCTGCTCAGAGACCAGTTCGCGCTGGAAGCAGTGAGGCGTCAAGTGGGTCTCCACCTACCTCGAGGCCTCCTTTTATGCAGGCCCCCCCGGGACCGCCCTTTGTCGGACCTGGCCCCGAGACATGAGGATTCCACGTCTTCCTCATCGGTACCGAAGAGTCTCGATGACGGGCATCGAGTGAAGGCAAAGAAGCACCGTCCTCGTTCTCCTTCGACACATGGTACCGGGAGCTCCGGGCGTCGAGAGAGTCAGCAGCCGAGAAGCATTGGCGCCAAGAGGACTGCTCCCCCTCAATACAGGAGGTGCCGATGCGTGGGTCTCCTAGCAGCCCGGTACCAGCTCCCGAACCGCCATGGATTCTGACACCGCCTGTTCCACCAACCCCGCAGCCTTCTCCAATGGCGGCTCTTGACGCGCGCATCCAGGCCTTATTTCCAGAACTTCTGAAGGGACTGCTACGTCAGTATCAGTGTCGAGGGTGCTTGCGCCTTCTGTACCATCTGCTGCAGCGGTGTCTGGCCCTTACCTTTGGCATCGACGTTGGCCGCCACCCAGGTCGACTCCCCTTCAACGTCAGTGGAGGGCGCATCGGCCTCTCGACATCGAGACAGGTCCAGGGTCGAAGCACCTTAACTCAGGTTTTATCCGACACTGAGCAGGAGCGTTTGTGGGAGTCAGATGAAGATCCCAGGTACTTCTATTCTGAAGAGTCCTACGGGATTCCCTCTGAACCTTCCCCTCCACCAGAAAGGAGACTATCTCCACAGGAGAGTCTGTCCTTCTCCTCTTTTGTCCGGGAAATGGCTACGGCTATTCCCTTCCTTGTGGAGGTTGAGCCCAGGAGTGAGATACTTGAGGTTCTGAATTATTCTTCTCTACCTAAAGAGGCTGTGACAGTTCCTTTTCATAAGGTACTGAAGGAAGTCCTTATGCGAAACTGGTCAGCCCCTCTGTCTGGCCCCATGGTCCCGAAAAAAGCTGAATCCCAGTATTGGATCCATGGTGAACCTGGATTAATGAGGTCCCAGTTACCCCACAATTCCATGGTGGTGAACTCCGCCCTCAAGAGAGCCCGGAGTACTAGAGACTAAGCTTCAGCACCCCCAGGCAGAGAAGCTAGGAATCTTGATTCTTCTGGGAGGAAGACGTATCAGGCCGCTATGCTCGCTGCCAAGATCCAGTCATACCAGCTCTTCACGAGTGTCCACTTGCGGGACTCGATACGTCAACTGTCCACCTTAGTTGATGCACTCCCTACGGAGCTCGCCGAGCCTTTTCGCCAGATGGTCAGGCAGCAGAAGGCGTGTCGCAAGTTCTTGGCCAGGGGTACTTTTGACATGACATCCAGGATCGCTGCTCAAGGTATAGTGATGCGCAGACTCTCATGGCTGTGTCTCTCTGACCTGGATCATTCTGTCCAGCAGCGGATGGCGGATGTTCCTTGCCGGGGGGACAACCTTTTTAGAGAAAAAGTAGAAGGTCTTCTTGATCAGATAAAGAAGCATAATGATGCTATGGATTCTCTCTCCCACCGGGCGCCTTCTGCTACTGCCTCCTCATCTAGAAGGTATTTTGGGGGAAAGAGGAGTGCTATTCCTATCCTAGGCATAGGTACACTCCTGCTTCTCAGCAGCCTACCCAGGCTCAGCCCCAGCGTGCTCATTCTTGTCAACATGCGTCTAAGGCCCACACTGCTCTCCAGCAAAAGCAAGGGATGGGCTTTTGACTGGCCCCAAATAAGCATAGCCTCAATAAAAGTGTCTGTGCCGGACGACTTGCCGGTTGGAGGGAGGTTTATATTTTTTTCACCAAAGGTGGCCTCTTATAACCTCCAACCGGTGGGGTTCTTCAAGTATTCCAGTTAGGATACACCCTCAATCTGGAATCCAAACTTCCAAATTGCCCACCAGGAGCTCATTCTTACAGCTCCCAGCACAAGAAGGTACTTGCAGAGGAACTCTCCGCCCTTCTGAAGGCCAATGCGGTCGAACCCGTTCCACCAGGGGAAGAAGAGCTGGGATTCTATTCCAGGTACTTCCTTGTGCACAAAACGACAGGGAGGGATGTGTCCCACCCTAGACCTAAGAGGCCTGAACAAATTTCTGGTTCGAGAAAAGGTCAGAATGGTTTCTCTGGGCACCCTTCTTCCCATGATTCAAGAGAACGAGTGGCTATGCTCTCTGGACTCAAAGGATGCTTACACACACATCTCGATACTTCAAGCGCACAGAAAGTATCTTTGATTTTGGATGGGAACACAGCACTTTCAGTACTGTGTACTGCCGTTTGGTCTGGCGTCTGTGCCCAAGAGTGTTCACAAAGTGTCTGGCGGTATTTGCAGCGTCGCTACGCAGACTAGGAGTGCATGTATTCCCTTATCTCGACGATTGGCTGGTGAAAAGCACCTCGAAGGCAGGCGCTCAGCAGTCCATGCGAATAACTATTCAGGTGCTAGAGCTACTGGGGTTCGTGATAAATTATTCCATCTCACCCCAGTTCAAGAATTGGAATTCATTGGAGCTCTGTTGAACACACAGCTTGTGATTATCTTCCCAAGGCAAGGGCGGACAACCTCCTGTCCCTAGTGTCCTTAGTACGAGCGTCTCAACAGATCACGGCTCGGCAGCTGTTGAGACTCCTCGGGCACATGGCCTCCACAGTTCATATAACTCCCATGGCACGTCTGCACATGAGATCAGCTCAATGGACCCTAGCCTCCCAGTGGTGTCAAGCTACAGGAGATCTAGACGATGCAATCCAACTGTCCACCGACTTCTGGAATTCTCTGCAGTGGTGGACGATTCGAACCAATTTGACCTTGGGACGTCCATTCCAAATTCCTCAGCCACAAAAAGTGCTGATGACTGATGCATCCCTCCTAGGGTTGGGGGGGGGGGGGGGCTCATGTCGATGGGCTTCACACTCAAGGAGCTTGGTCCTTTCAGGAAAAGGATCTTCAGATCAATGTCCTGGAATTGCGAGCGATCTGGAATGCTCTAAAGGCTTTCAGAGATCAGCTGTCCAACCAAATCATATTGATTCAGACAATCAGGTTGCCCTATACTACAGCAACAAACAGGGGGGCACCGGATCTTGCCCTCTGTGTCAGGAAGCCGTCCAGATGTGGCTTTGGGCTCGCCGTCACGGCATGTTTCTCCAAGCCACTTATCTGGCAGGCGTAAACAACAGTCTGGCCGACAGACTGAGCAGGATAATGCAACCTCACGAGTGGTCACTGAACATGGACGTTGTCCGCAAGATCTTCCGAGGGTGGGCCCCCCCCTTCGGTGGATCTTTTTGCCACTCAGGTCAATCACAAGGTTCCTCAGTTCTGTTCCAGGCTTCAGACCCACGACAGACTAGCGTCAGATGCCTTTCTCCTGCATTGGGGGACAACCCTTTTGTACACGTATCCTCCCATACCTCTATAGTAGGGAAGACCTTGCTGAAACTCGAGCAAGACTGCGGAACCATGATCCTGATTACACCCTTCTGGCCATGTCAGATTTGGTTCCCTCTTCTTCTGGAGTTGTACTCAGAGGAACCGTGGAGATTGGAATGTTTTCCAACCCTCATCACCCAGAACGAGAGGTCGCTTCTACATGCCAACCTCCAGTCTCTGGCTCTCACGGCCTGGATGTTGCAAACTTAGAATTCGCCTCCTTGGGACGGCCTGGATGTTGTGAACTTAGAATTCGCCTCCTTGGGTCTTTCAGAGGGTGTCTCCCGAGTCTTGCTTGCTTCCAGAAAAGATTCCACAAAGAGGTGTTACTCTTTCAAATGGAGGAGGTTTGCCGTCTGGTGTGATAGCAAGGCCCTAGATCCTCTTTCTTGTCCTACGCAGACCCTGCTTGAATACCTTCTACACTTATCAGAGTCTGGTCTCAAGACCAACTCCATAAGGGTTCACCTTAGTGCAAATTAGTACTTATCGCCGTATAGAGGATAAGCCTATCTCTGGACAGCCTTTAGTAGTTCACTTTATGACAGGTTTGCTTTTGTCAAAGCCCCCAGTCAAACCTCCACCAGTGTCATGGGATCTCAATGTCGTTCTCACCCAGCTGATGGAAAGCTCCTTTTCAGCCACTGAATTCCTGCCATCTGAAGTACTTGACCTGGAAGGTCATTTTCTTGGTGGCTGTTACTTCAGTTCGTAGGGTCAGTGAGCTTTAGGCCTTAGTAGTGCATGCACCTTATATTAAGTTTCATCACAACAGAGAAGTCCTCCGCACGCACCCTAAGTTTCTTCCAAAGGTGGTGTAGGAGTTCCATCTGAACCAATTGTCTTGCCAACATTCTTTCCCCGTCCTCATACCCACCCTGGCGAAAGCAGTTTGCATACCTTGGACTGCAAGAAAGCATTGGCCTTTTACGTGGAGCGGACAAAACTCTTCAGACAGTCCGCCCAGTTGTTCATTTCTTTCGATCCCAACAGAAGGGGAGTCGCCATCAGAAAATGCACAATCTCCAATTGGCTAGCAGATTGCATTTCCTTCACTTATGCCCAAGCTGGGCTGACTCTAGAGGGCCATGTCACGGCTCAATGTTAGAGCCATGGCTGCGTCAGTGGCTCACTTAAAGTCAGCCTCCGTTGAAGAGATTTGCAAGGCTACAACATGGTAATCAGTCCACACATTCACATCTCACCACTGCCTTCACAGGACACCCGATGCGACAGTCGGTTTGGGCAGTCGGTGCTGCAGAATCTGTTCGGGGTTTAGGATCCAACTCCACCCCCCTAGACCCATTTTTGTTCTGTTCCAGGCTGCACTCTCAATTAGTTGTTTATGGTTTCAGGTCAATCTATGTTATGTCCTCGCCGTTGCGAGGCTCAATTGACCAATGTTCGTTATTTTGAGTGAGCCTGGGTGCTAGGGATACCCCACATGTGAGAACAAGCAGCCTGCTTGTCCTCGGAGAAAGCGAAGATAAATACCTGTAGCAGGTATTCTCAGAGGACAGCAGGCTGACTGTTTTCACAAACCCGCCCACTTCCTCTTTGGAGTTGTTGTTAGTTTATTTGTTTGCTTTTTGATTTAACTGAGGTACACACTCGTGCGACGGGAAAGAAGTTGTCCGCACATGCGCAGTGCTCGCGATTCGTGCACCAGAACTCTCTGGTAAAAGCCTTTTGTTATTTTGCTTGCAAAATATCCGATTCCTGGACCGCCGTGGACGTAGACCCACATGTGAGAACAGCCTGCTGTCCTCGGAGAATACCTGCTACAGGTAAGTATCTTCGCTGTAAGGATGTTGTGAACAGGAACCTTCATAGTATCCACAGGGGGAAAATCAAAATCCAGGATCCCCATTAACTCAGCCCTGGGCTCGTCCTCCAGTTCCAACTTAAAGGGAAGACGCCTGCCATCTCCCACAAAAAACTGGCAAAGAAGCGGTCCTATGGAGAGGATTTACATCTCTCCTGTGGAGGGGAGAGGTCTGAAAGCAGGCCCAAAGACATATCTGACAGGTCACTGGGATCCTCGGACACCCAGGAACAATGCATTTCAGACTGAGCAAAATACTCTTCATGAGCCTGCAAGTCTCCATCTGCCTCAGTCTGCTGACACGTCCAAACCCAGCATGTGGGCACTGAGGTGCAGCCGCTTCCCTGTTCTTCAAGGCAGTTTCCTTCCCTGATGGGCTGGAGAAGGCAACTGCATTAGCCTGTGCCAACTCCACCAACTGTCAGAGCACCAGCATTGATGACCACCTGACAGGTAAAGCATGAGCCTCCAGGATGGGCTGGAGCATCTCCAGAGTCTAAGCAAGTGCCCTCAATGTCTCGGCACTGCATGGTCCCACGAGGTGCCCCAGCAACTCTGGAAGCAAGGCCTGGATCTGTTTTGAGGTCAGGCATCAGAATGGGCAGGTGGGTGCGCCAGTGTGGTCACATCCTGAGAAGGTGTCGGTGCTGAATCGAGAATGGGATCCTGACCTTGGGAAGACTGGTGGGATGGCACCTTACCACGGAGGGGGAGCGGTCTTCATTGCACCTAAGCTTCTTGAGTGCCAACAATGTCGATGCCCCGTAGCTCCTGGAACTGTGCATTGAGGACCAATGCTGCTGCTTGGTGCTTGGCATCTAGGTGCTTTAGGGCCAAAGAGGATGATCAAATCCAGACACTTCCTCATTTTCAGGTCCAAGTGAACTTGACCCGCGGGCCCACTATCAGCGTTTGACAGGAACCCAGGCCTAAAATAGCCATAGGTCATGAAAAAAGAAAACAAACCAGAAGTGTTGAAAAGCAAAACAAAAGGGGAAAGCGGCTAACAGTCAACACCCCAAAGGGAATCAAAAATACAGCAAAGGAAGGCACGATGAACAACAACAAAAAAAAAGTAAAAACCTGAAGAAAACCACACCACAAGACAGACATGTCTTGTCAGCTCCACGGAGAGAAAAAGACTGGTGATCCTGTGCAACTCCAGCGGGAGGGAAGACACTCAAGCATATGCAGTGTGGGCCTACCAAAGGCTTCTTAAAAGTAATAGATATGCTGGGTACCATCTGTACCAGGGTTCCATCGGGAATGTCACCAACATGTGAGAAACTAAATCCTACTTATCCTTGGAGAAATTAATATTTTTGTTCTTCCTAGTTGCTCAAATTTTTATATTGAAAGAAGAGGATTTTGATACCTGCTCAGTCACCAACAAGTGTAGAAGTATACTGGGGTGATGCTGAACTATATATCATAGATAGTGCTTGAGGGTACTATAACCTAAGTACACACAACAGCCTTTGAAAATCAGCAAAACAACTCACTAGAAGTTCCATCTCTTAGTGTTCTCCTTACACCAATTTAAAATAAAAGCTTGGGGTAATAAACCACCGATGGACTTAGAAGCAAGATTAGAAATATGCAAGCAGATGTTTTGATTACGATTTGTTATTGCACGGTAAATACTAGCATAGTCTTACCATCCATCACTGTCAGCTGCATTCACATTCACACCAAAATCTAGCAGGAATTTCACAATATGATGATGGCCGGCACATACTGCATTATGAAGAGGAGTGATTCCTTCGTCATTAGGTTTGCTGGGATCATCAACCTAATTAAGGATCAGAATTTAAGAACATTACTTTTCAATAGTAGTAAATCAATGTTTTACAACACAGACTATTCTTGAGGTGTACCTCGTATATGATCCTTTGTACCAAGTCAAATTCCCCTTCCAAAGAAGCATCAAGAAGAAGAGCCAAAGGACTGAACTTTACCCTCAGCCCATGTCCAGTTCGTTCAGAATTAGGTTTCTTCAAATTTGTGCGTTTGGTCTAGTATTAAAACAAGATATAGTAGAAAAATATAATTTGTATATTTTCAGGTAATGTGAATATCCTGTACAATACATAAAATAAATCCAAGTAGTATCATATTCCACTGACAGCACTGGCCAAGATCAAAACTTACAGGTCCACTGGGTACAAGATGGATTAAAAAACAATACGTGTACATTGGGTGGAGGAGGGCAGAAGGTGGTGGCAACAATAAGGGGAAGGAGAGGGTGGGTTGGGAGCGTGTAAGAATTTCAGTTGTATTGTTTGCTATCCCTGCAAAAGTCTGATTAAAAATAGTTTGGACTTAAATATCACAATGTATCTAAACAACATTTAAAAAATGAAAAGAACAAGAAGAAAGCGAAGAGTGAGAACAGAATCAGGCTCTTCAAAACAGACCAAAGACACTCAAAATGGATTACAAATTTTAATAGAGGATGACACAACACGGTACCATGTTTCGGCACTGAAAGTGCTTTCTTCAGGAGTCTTTATAAAGACCATTGAAAGGTGTTATATGAGTAATATCGCTTCTGAACGCCATAACACCTTTCAACAGTTTGTTTTTTTTAAATCACGGCCTCCCACCTGCCTTCAAGTTCTCTTAGAAAAGTCACCAAAAAGTACACACACAACCAGGTTTTTTGGTGGCCACAGGCAAAAATCAGATGCACACAGCATTTGCCATTATGCCTATACAGAACAACAGATGGGGGCACTGCACATATCCGACCCCTGCCCCCTGCAAAGCAGAACAGGAAACCCCACACAGCAATCACCTCCCTCTGAAGCTCCACTTAGTTACACTCCATGCTATCCTGCTTGTGGGACACAAAGTTTAGGCACTGTCCATGCAACTTGCAGGACATTAATATATGAGGTAAAACAACCACAGAGGCAGGCAGGAGGCCACCGAAAAATCTAGTTGTGTCTGCTTTTTTGGGTGACTTCTGTAAGACAACTCCAGTGGCAGATTTGCTTATACGTGCACCAATAGTAGGCGGTTACAAGGTCTTTGCCTCCCATCTACCATGTACTATCGGTGCTCCACTGTACTAGTTCAGCAATGTTTAAAGAAAGTATTGAGGATTTAGTTGTCCTTCTGGACCTTCTATCCAAGTTCAGACCTTTGCTTTTTCAACTGCATTTGTAGATAAAGAAAAATTGGAAAAGTTCTACCCCATCAATGCTGATGAAATTGTTGAATTGTTAGCTTCATTTAAAAACTCTGTATTTGATACAATTAATTATGAAATTCTATTATCTCACTTATTAAATTTAGGCATTTTTCCAAAGATCTTGCAGTGGTTTCCTTCTTATCTAACTGGGTGAATTCAACAAGTATGATTCAGACCTCAGTATCTTCACAGTTCCCACTGACCACTTGTATACCACAAAGTTCTGTCCTGTCTGCCACATTATTTAATATCTACCTCAGTCCAATACGCAAAGTGGATGAGAATCTAGGAATTAATCTATTGTCTTTCTGCTGATATTCAATTTTTAGTCCCAGTAACATCATCACTGGATAATGCTGTGGAGATGGAATCCAGATGTGCAGTCCCATCAGTTAACAAATGCTTTCAAATTAGCTTTAACACTGTGAAGACCAAACTGATGGCACTGAGTTTAAAATTCATCCATGAACATTCCTATTAACTACATTCATTTCTTCCCATACTAAGAATCTATGGGTCACATTAGATCCAGCCCTCTTGCTACTTTTACAAGTTAAAGGAACTAAACTACCAGTGCCACCAATTTAGGCCCTTCCTTTAACTATTACAGCTCTATTTAAAGCTGCTAGCTAATATATTGAATGCCTAGCAGGCAGCACAGAATGCATGACCAGCCCAGAGTACTGTCTGGATCATGTTTCTCTATCCATCTCTTTTTTATTCTGTAGTTTTTACACTGGCTACCCATTCACTGGAATATTAAATTTAAAATTGTAATTTTAACCCACTGTGTGCTAAATGACAAATTATCAGTACACATTAGTGCATTGTTGCATATTGTAACCACAGAAAGGCGGTATATCAAGTCCCATTCCCTTCTCCATCAACAGTGGGATTGACTCTTTTTGTAATGCTTTGCTGTCCAACTTCAGATCTGAGGTTGGCTTGTTAACCTTCAAGAAAAAGTTAAGAGCTTATTTTTTCAACAAACATTTAAGCACTTATGACGTGTGAGTTTATATCTGACAAAAGTCAGGGATGTTGAGATGCTGTATAAATGAATTATTTGTAATTGATACTATGTTATTTTATATATGTATCTGTTCCCATTTTGAACTGTAGATAAGGCAGGAAAATAATATTTTAAATAACAATGCGAGAATCAATAAATATCGGTATTTGAGGTCTCTTCAATGTTGATGCATCCCCATGCACTTGAGCTTCTCCTTCTACTCTTCATAGCTACAAAGACACCTAGATATCTTCTGACAGATGGCACAGCTAGGGATGTTGTGTTTGGGCTCAAGGTATGTTGGGCACAGTTTGTGGGTCAGAGATAACATCTCAGTGCACTGTTCATACTTCTTTAAGTCTTTGAGATGCTTCTGGGACATTAGTCAAAGAAAAATAGCAGTAGTAAATTCAAAAGGCCTGATGGTAACAATCTGAGTCAACATTGCTGGATACATCAGTGCTGATGCAGATCATAGCTATACCAAATTTCAAAAATGACTGAAAAAAACAAACCAAAATCTTAGGGCTCTGTTCAGAAAGATGCGCTAATCGAGTAGACACCCATAGGAATATTATGGGCATCTACATAATTAGAACGCCTTTGTAAACAGAACCCCTAACTAGGGATTTCAAAGAGTAGGGGAAATTAAACTGAAGTGAGAAACATTCTAATATTTTTCAGAAGAAAAAAAATATAGAAATGAAAATAAATGTTCGGTAGGTTCTGCAGAAATTTTTAACTGTGGTGGCCCTCTACAATGAAGCCAGATCAAGAGGGTACAGTTCACTGATCTTGAAAGCTCTTTTTGTTTATCTTTCTACCATCTGGGCTCCATCTGCTCCCAGTGTCAAGGGGTCTCGAAGCAGCCACTCCTACTGTGACTCCCGATGCCAGTGCGATGCTCGACGTCGATGCTGATGTCGAGGAATCGGACCCGGCTCCAAAAATCTTTGCGCATTGAGCCTCTTGGAAAATCTGGGTCCTCTTCTTCATATGAAGGCAGAGGACACAGTTGGCAGGGCTATGGTCGGGGCCCAAGGCACTGAAGACATCAAGAATGGGTGTCCTTCCCAGAGATGGTCCAGTTGAACTGTGTACAGCCCTTGAAGCCATTGGGAGTCTTTGTGGACATGGAAGAAAAAAACACACCGGCTAAATCAAAAGCCATGATGGTGCTTGAAAAAAGGGGGAAAGGCACAAAAAGAAAGAAACTCAACCGGGCAGACCTAAAAACGGCCCATGTCAAAAAATAAAGGAAACTTTGATGCAGGTCAAAACTAAAAAAATAAAGCTTTTTTTTTTTTTTTTTCAAAGGCAAAACAAAGCAGGTAGAAAAACCCGCCGAAAGGCACTCATAAAAGAAAGAAGCACTCTGATCGGGTGTGTGAGAAGCCACCACAGAAAGCAGCTGCTCCTCACGCAGAAAATGTGAAACTATGGCAGGTGCATTCGCGTGGCAGACAGGAAGGCACTCGCACATGCGAGCTGGAGCACGGCTCGTGCTCCTAAAAGCTCTAGTTTTTTCTATGGCAAATTCGCTGGGCCAGGCAACACGGGACAGCGTCTACCCACTTGTGAGAATAAGCAAGCCTGTTTGTCCTTGGAGAACCTGCTTGCTCTTGGAGAATAAACGGTAGCTATTCTATTCTGAATCTTCTATACCGCTTTTAACAAAAATGTCAAAAACGGTTCTTAACAAAATCATTAAGATACAAAATAAATTCACTTACAGGGGAACTCAAAAAAAAAAACATTCTTAAACTGGTTTATATCTTCCTCAGGCTAGCATTCCTGGATGACTTGGGTTTTGGTTGACCAAGCGCTAGAGGGCAGTTTTGGTTAGCTGGGCTGGAGTCACTCCTACAATACAGCAAATGTTCTCCACTGACCCACAGTGCATCATCTCAGTGACCATGGAGTAGAAGAGTGGCCTAGTGTTTAAAGCAATAGTCTGAGGACCAAGAAGACACTGGCTCAAATTTCACTTCTAGTAGTAAGTAACACTCCTTGGGACATTAGGTAAGTCACTTTACCCTCCTCTACCCTCAGGAACCAATTTAGATTCTAAGCTCTGTGTGGTAGAGACCTACCTATTGACCTGAACTGTAAGTTGGTTGCAGCAGGTGTGCAACTAAATCCATTTCGAGCAAAGAATGTGATTGCGTGTGTTAGACAATTTGGATATATGAAAATAAGGGGTCAACAACAAAAGCTGTGAGTGATACATTAGTAAAATAAAAAGGTATCACTTATAAGTTGGTTGTTAACCCTGATTTCAATTCAATCCAAAAATCCAAGCACAAGTAGGTTCAACCTCAACAGACCTAAAACTGAACATACTATAGCACACATGAAGCAATTACAAGTTGTTTTTTTTTTTACTTAAAACCTACGAGCAGTCCCAACTGCAGTTCAGTTAGAATTGAAGCATTCCATTTTTTGAGATACCATTTTAAGATTGTTAAAATATTACATACTAGTAAAAAAAGCCCCGTTTCTGATGCAAATGAAACGGGGGCTAGCAATGTTTTGTTCTGTGTGCATGTGGGAGTGTGTGTGTCCCTGCCCTCTGGCCTCTCTCCCCTCCCCCCTCTGAGTCCTTCACTGTTACAGAGCCAGCGATTTGATTTCGTGCTCTGCTGTTTTCCTTCACTGTGTTACAGAGAGGGCGGGGCAGACACTCATAGGGAAACCGGATATCTCGCCCCCTTCACACTTCCGGCTGGAGGCTTCATAGAACGTTGGTGTTGCCTTTTATATAGAGAGATTATATAAACTGGCAAAACAGCATTACATGCTCCTCACTAATGTCATAATGGAACTGGTACCTAGCTAATGACATCACTGAATATCATCAGTGCAGAAAGCAACTTGCATCATCATCAGAATGCAAAAAGTGTGATCTTTTCTATAGTTTGGTCTTTAGTAATGCAGAATTACAACAGGTGGGAGACTAAACCATCAAAAAAAATTCCACACTCTTCTTAAAGTAAATAAGTTAGGATAAGAATCATATGGAACAATAAGATCCCACAGAGACTCAGACAATAAAATGAAGACTCCCAAATCTTCGATTGCAATAATTAACTTACTGAAGGAGCAGAGGGAGGGACAACTGGTAGTGAAGGTACTTCATCTTCTACTGGAGAAATAACCTCTGGTATGGGACTTGGGATTTCTGTAATGGGTGGCACAAAAGCAGGGTTGTTATTACTGTCTTCAGTTGTCTCAGGGGATTTGATCATATTTTCAGTGCTGGTAAGTTCTTCAGTGGCTGGAGAAGGTAACTGATTATCATTGTCATCTGAGGAAGACTGAGGTTCTGGGAGAAGAGAAACCCCAGGTTGCACAGAAATAGTCTCCTCAGTATTGCTATTGGTATTTCCATTGTCAACATCTGCCAAGATGCCCATAAAGTCTGGTGGGTTGCTTGCTTGATAAAATGGTGGGGTCTCTATCCCTCCAGCAAGCGTGTTAAAACGTTGATAGAGCAACTTCTGTATATTGGGCCCACTTGGCCCTTCAGGTTCAGTAATTGAATTGCGTTTCTTCAAGGGGCGAGGAGCATTGGCTAGTTTTCTTCTCAGAATCTCTAGATCTGCATCACTTTGATATCGCAGAGGGGAATGCACAATAGGTGTAAGTTTAGTAGGACTCAGAGGACGAGGAATATTTTCTACTGTGCTGTTTTCAGTAGATGGTGGGGTGTTTTCTAACACTTGGTCACTTTCAGTGCTTTCATTCTGAAGCTGTGGCAAGGGTGATGGCAAAGATCCATGAAGGAATGGCAAAGGTGATGAAGTAGCTGAGCCAGATTGTAACACAGGTTTTCCATATACTAGGGAAAAGAGAAGAAACAGTATTAAGGGATGCTCCAAAATGTCATTTTCAATTACACTGGCCATTTAAAATCTACTGCATGGGCAATCTGCTGACCAGAAATAAAATGTAAGCAACATTCAAGTTCCTGATAAGTCTGTAGCTCCAATAAATAGTGTCACTTGTAATTCCAGAGTGGATGGCACCCCACTCTAAAAATCACAAATGAGCCACTGAAAAAAATATGACTGACTGATGACTAAGGCTATAAGGTCAACCTTCCTAACTTGTACGTTGAGAATAGGTGCCTGGAAAGCCGTTCCCTACTACAATGAAGTCAAATGCTAATCAGGACATTGTGGCATGCATGATTTAAAAGGTAAATACTTCTGCAAAAGTATGATATCTAACTCCTACCACATGCACAGACTAGGAAATAGTTTGCCTCTGAAATAACTTTTCATGGGAATTGGTGTGGTACCTTCTTCCTGCTCCTTTGGGCTTCCAGCTCAAATTACAATTATCTGTATCTCTTCTCATCCTTAAACTTTTCCCTCCTCCTTTCCAGCTCATTCATCAGAACCATAATCCTTAATTAGAGACTACATATCCGTTGGGATACAGTGTTCTGTCCTCTGACAGCCTTGGACTAGTTTATAATGTAATCCTAAAATGTGTTTAATGCTTTTACTGTTATTCTCACTTCTAAGGATTTTCATTGCTGCAGTTCTCACTGCAAAGATACGTGAGCAATGCATTGTGCGTAATGTAGTTCACAGGCAATGCAGCCACACTTGCTTGTCTGTATAAGAACTGTTACCACTGGTTGTGCGGCTGCCCAGACCTCCTCTCTCTCAGCTAAGCTTGGCTCCTTTGTCTACCTGCTATCATTTCCTGGTCATTCTTACTATCTCTGTCCTGAGAGGTCAGCCAGGTATGACCTTTGCCTCCAATCGAGGGCTGTCCTCTAGGACCACCCCTTGCTACCCGATGGCAGGCTCTGTCCCCATTGGTCTATTTACCTCCTCCTCCCTGGGCCTGTGTGAGCCCTTCTTAGCCTCTCCCTCCCCCTCGCCATGAGGCATTCTCATCTTGCTTCAGACAGCACCTGTCCTGCTTCACTCCTTGGAACAAACTTAGTTTGGTTTTTTTTTACCTTGAATATATCTTCTTAATGAGATATTGCATTTTCCAGTCACCCAGCTCTGAGATACTTCTATCTGTTCAACTATTTCCCACCTCTGCAATAAAGCTGCCTCTCTTCAGATTTCTACCTCCAACCACTGATACAGCTCTCAGAATTATGGAGTCTCTGTGCCCTGGGGCAACACTTCTGAACATGATGACTGTGAGTAAATTATCTGTATTCATTCAATAAAAGGAAACTTTAGAAAATAATAGAGACTTCAGGTGTGCCAAGGTTATACTTCAAGATATTAGGACTTTACAGTATCAAGTCTTAAGAGGCTTGACATACAGTACACATGTATCCTAATTCTGGCCACTAGATGTCACCACTGTGTAACAGTTGGGACTCTCTCCTCTCAAGCTGCCCAGTCCTTAGCTTAGCTGGTTCACGGAACAAAGCTGGGCTCAAAAATCACCTCACATCTCCTATATAGCAGAACACAGCACCATCACTGTTTCACTGGATAAGCCTCATTGAACATTTAACATATCGCAGTGCATAATTAGTCATGCATGAAGATGGAAGAATTATGAGATTTAAAAAAAATCATTGCTGACATATCTGTTATATGATTTCTCTACTGTGCTGCTTTAATATGCATACTTCTGACACTAGATCATGTTATTCCTATTAGAATTCAATTTGCCTGTCTCCAAGTTTACATAATCGATTGTAGTTGTTTTTATTTGGTCATGTTACTATTACGCAGTTAAGAAAACTTTAAATTTTATGTCAAGCTGTATCTGCTATATACTGCCTTTAATTAATCTCTTCATAAAGGCAGCTAATAAATCCTAGCCAAATCAATCAAAAATATTTTGTTAATATTGCCATAAGATATTCCGTATCAGTAAACAAAATTTTCCTTTCAAAACTGGCAACCTATTTTGGAAACAATTTCCAGTTTCAATTTGCCAGAGGTGTGCAATATTTCCTTACAATATGATGGTTGTAGTGTTTAATTGCTCAATCATACTAAGGTTGTCCTTTCCAGCAGGATCTTTAAGTTTCATCTGTGGAAACCTGAAATACTAGAGTTTGGATTTATTAAAGATAGAAATGGCATTTAAAGCATTTAATCTCAGCTGATAAATCACTACTGAAATGCTCATTTCTGAATAGGAAAACCAAGTTGCTGCTTCCGTAATTGTGTGTGTTGGGTGAGGGAAGTGAGTACAGTGTAGTTTGGTTTCTGCAATCTGGTCAGCTTCCAAACCACACCAGTACCTACCCTTCAAAAGGCAGCAGCCCAATAGGTAGCTATGGAGGGTCAGAGAATCACCCACATACAGAGAAAATGCCACCTACTTTTCCTACTTACCGAAATAAATTATTTTTTCAACCCAGTTTTCTTCAGCAACCATGCACTTCCTGCTTGATTTAATTCCCCCCCTTCCCCCCCCCGGTCATTGCTGTGATATCTTACTGGGGGGGGGGGGGGGTCATGTACGAGGGCACCCTCAGGAGCTTTGCAACTGTGAGCCCAGAATACAAATCCCAGGTGTCACTCTTAAGCAAAAAAACAATCACCGCCACCTCCTTCCAAACTAGGGCTGCGTCTGCTACCTGGGAACTGAAAGACACAACTTGGGGATCGAACCAAGGACCTTCCATTTGGCAAAGCACACTACTTGCCACCTGAGAATCTGGGCCAACCCTATCAGATGCTTCTTAATTTTTAGTTTTACCCTTGCTCTCCTGTGCACATACATGTATTTACAAGGGCTGCACATGGATTAAAAATGTTTTAATCACATTTCCTCTAGTACAGTGCAAAACAGACAGCAGATGTTAATTCCCAAAACTGAATTTCAATTACTAAACTGAAAGTAATAATTTCTTGCCTTTGTTGTCTGGTAATTTTATTTTTCTGATCTTGTTCCCTGTCTCTGTTTCTTCTGTTTGTGCTCCCGGATAGTCACTATTTTTTTTTGCTCCTTTCTTCTTCACTCCCTGCCCTATATCCATCTTTCACATGTAACTTTCTTCCATTCTAATTCCTTTTCAAATCTGTCTAGCTTCCATCTGATCCCCTCCCTCACCTCCCCTCCCATCATCTCCCTTATTTGTTTGTTCCAATCCAGTTTCTAGCATCTGTCTCTCTCAACTTGATCCATCAGCCCACATCTCTCTCTCTCCCTTTCCTCCACTTCCTGCAGGTCCAGGCACCTCTGCTTGCCTCTCCTCCTTCCCCACACTCCAGCATCTCTTCATCTACTGCAGTCCCCCCCCCCCCACCCCGCCCCCAAGCTCTATCTTCTCTCACTGGTCCACTACCTCCCCTCATGGTCTTATGAACTTGCTTTAACACTGCAGTGCTAAAGCATGCAGCTTCTCACCTGCCCGAATCATCTCTCCATAGGGTCCCACCTGGAGACAGGAAGTTCAGTAGGAGGGGGGCAGGATGCTACAGAGAGGCTTCTGGCGGGTGAGATGCTGCATGCTTCAGTGCTGCAGTGTTAAAAGCAAGTTCAGAGGGCTGCCAGGGGAAGTAGAGGAAGAGTTAGAGAAGATGAAGTGCAGGGGGAAGGGGGCCGCTTCAGAAGAGGAAGGGGATGCTGGAGTGTTGGGAAAGTGGAAAGGCAAGTAGAAATGCCAAAACCTACAGGAGGAGGAGGAGGAGGAAAAGGGGAAGAGAGATGTAGGAAAAAGAGCAGGGAGCCTAATGCATTGATCACATCAATACTTTTAATGCAAGTTAAATTTTTAATGCATTAATCACATTAAAGGTGCAGCCCTAGTATTTACACACAGAGTTAAGAGTATAATATACTCACAAATCATTGCATAATTTTCTTCTCCACCGATATTAGCACCCAGTCATTAACAAGTTAAACCAATGCTAGTTCTCTCCTGATTTCTCTAAGGGCCCAAGTACATCAAGCTCTGCTAGTTAGGGAAGCCAACATAATCCCCTGCCCAGATACCATGCTCCAGACAATGCTTAAGAATAAAACAAAGCATACTCTACCTGCTTTAACAGACTTATTTAATGTATTGTATCCAGCCTGTGGATAGTTCTTTGGTGGAGTTGCTTGCTGAAGATACATAGAATAAATGGAACTAGAGTTAACAGTTTGAGGTCCTTTTCTAGGAGACTGAGGTCTTGACCCTTTGTCAGTCAAAAAAGGTCTGATAGCCACAGTTAAGGGAGGGTCAGACCTGCTCTCTCCACCTGGGAAAATGGGAGAAGCAGTGTGTTGATATGTGGGGCTGGGCGGTACTGAAATTCTCTGCTGTATCTGTTGTGAGGAACTAGGCTGATGTATACTGTCTGAGGCTGGAAGTGGTTGAGGTCTTTGACGGTTTATCATACTGATCCCAGTTCTCGGCAGACTGCTGTCTTTCCTTCTTTCCAGTGAATTTGTACAGCTTGTTCCCAAAGCGACAGCACTTGGGTATGTCCCGTAGTTATGTGGCAGCTGCTTACTTAAAGACATTGGTGGAGGTATTCTCCCCATATCAGGGCCCTAAACAACAAACAGAATAAATTAAATGAAAACTAAGAACCAGTAGGTCATATTTTTAACACTCAACAGTTACACATATTTGTTTTTCCTACCTTCCAAATATTGTACCCTAACAATGCCACTGATCGTTGTGCTAAAATTCAGGAAATAACCAAAATGTCCAAATTAACCTGGCGTTTAGATACCATGCAGTATTGCAAACACGCTAATCTGAAACCAGAGCCACATGACTGCCTGCAAGATGAGATCAGAAATATACTGTGCTGACACAATACATTTCTCCTTATGATTCATGGCTAGCTAATTTGACATTGAGACGTGTTTTCAAAACACCTAGACTTACAAAGTTCCATAGGAACCTATGGAACTTTGTAAGTCTAAGTGCTTTGAAAATGAGCTCCATTGACTATGAACATGTCTTTCCAAAGGAGGTTACTAATGGGTGTATATACTACATCACTCTTAATGAAGAAATCTGGATTGACTGAAAGGGCAGGCATTTCTGTTGCTGAACTCGCTGTATCAATATGTTACTGCCAAAGGAGAATTTTTCTGATTTTATTATGTGGTTGCAGATATGATCTATACAGCCACATTTTCTAAACTATAGGTCGTGACCCAAATGAGTTTGCAAAATCCTCCCTGGGTTCATAGCCACCTGCAGCATTAGGAAAAAAAAGCAAGCACTGCTGTGGCCACAACTTAAAGCAACAAGCCCACACTTTCGTATAGCCACATGCAGAGAGTAAACAACATGAAGCTGGCTCCCATGTTTTGCAGCCCATCCTGAAGCATTCAGTCCTCACTGCAATTTGGTAAGCAGTGTTTCTTCCTCTGCCAAGTCTATGCCACTGCATTGGGGTGACTGATATGCTGCATTTAAGTGTCTGGGTTTTTTTTTAATCAAATCAGATAACTTGTTTTGTGAATACTAAAGCATAAAGTGTTAATTTGTAAAAAAAAATCTTTCAAAATTCAAACAAAAAATGTGTTATTCCTGAAATAGGTGTGAGGTTTTTTATGCGGATGATTGTTGCAGCAGGAACACTTGTCTAAATACTGATATAAATGTCCTGCATTATCTGAGGCTTTTCCCTCTCCTGTTTTTAGAGTATATCAACTGCAGTTTTGTGAGTAAACCTAGCTGAACACGATATAAGTGAAGTGTTTTGTGTATTTAAATCTAGGTCTCTGTGCATAACTGCTGAAACAGCTGTCTGCTGCTGCTCCTGAGAATTTTCTCTGGTGCTTTCTCTGCCTTCTGCTGTAAACCCTGAGGTTTTATGGCCCTGCCACAATCCCCACTCCTACTCCTGGGGCTTTCTTATGGCCCTCTGGCTGCTCTTAGGGCCACCTCCATCTGCCTCCAACAATGAGTCAAATGCAGGCCTCCTTCCCACTACCACACTGCTGGAAACATCTTACTTTTGATCCTTTCCTTCTTCCTGCAAAGCTCTACTGATGATATTGAAAAGGTAATGGCAGGAGTGTGGAGGTTTGAAACAGGGAGGAACTATGAGAGTAAGACTAGATGGGGATCAGAGTTGAAGGAGGCTTGCATGTGGGTGGGGGGGGGTATGGGGGAGAGAATGTTACTGGGGAAGGGTACAAGAGGCATGAGCCTAAGCAGGGTGCACGTGTGGATAAGAAGACAGACTGAGGAGGGCATGAGCAAGTCATGAGCCTGGGTAAGGTGGTGAGTGGGGGGCCTCACAGCCCCTGCACAGACATTAGCAAGGTGATGATGGAGGAGGCTGAACACCACAGTGGCAGAAAACAGAGGGTTGAATAGGCAAGGGATGCCAAGGTAGGCAGGGGAAACGGAGGAATGACTGAATCCAGGGGGAAAGAGTGAAGGGAGAAACCTGGGGAATGATAGAGAATAAGATTACCAAACATCCCCAATTTGGGGGGATTGTTCCTGACTCCTCCCTATCTGCTATCTTCTATCCTCAATTTTAGTAATGGGGACAGAGGTGTTGTATTGAAGTTCAGAATGGGCAGTACTATGCTCCCTACCTACCTTTCCCTATGTGGTCCAGCCTCTCCCCATCTTCCTACCGTACTACCCCCTAGGATCTACATCTCCTCCCAAATCTTCCTTCACATTTCCTTGGTAATTGTTCAGGTGTCAGCATAAAAAAAAAAAAAAAAAAGAACAGCACCACACCGCAGAGCCTCCATGAATGCACTATGCATCCCTGCCAGGCCCTGCCCCCAGACAACAGTTGAGTGCCAAACTGTTATGTAAATTGCAGATGATTCAAAATACAGCTGTACATTTGGTTTTTCGGTTGAAAAAATAAGGCGGAGTATCTCAGTATGCTAGAAAGTTACACAGACTTCCTCTTAGGGCTCCTATTATTTTTAAATCAGTTCACTTGATTTTTCATGCTTTAAATTATAGTACCTCAAAGTTGTTCGTTTCATCTCTTTCAGATTTATTTTTTCTTTCCTTCTGGCTAACGGATAATTTTATATTAAAACTTCCTGATTTTACTGGTGTTCAATAGAAACATCATTTCGAGGTTATATTCTCTTTTCAAGCTATTACAATTTGGAATGTGCTTCCTCTTAGTATTCATTCTGAGTTTAATTATATTCAATTGCATAAAAAATTGAAGCCATTTATTTTTAATTAAGTAGATCCTCATGTTTTGAGTTTTTCTTTTGTAAACATGCTGGGACTAGTGCGGTCTTAAATTTCAGATTAGATTAGAGGGGGTAGAACATGGCAGAGACGTGCAAATTGCATGGGAAGAGTTTCTGTATGAGGTCCCTATTCTTCTCTAAGTTGATGTTGGAGCGAATAAGGAGCTGCAAAGGAAGATTTGAGAGCAAGGGGGGGAGGAGAGGAGAGAGATTAAGATCCTGGACTATAAAAGGGGAAGAGAGAGAGAAAAGAGGGTTGGGGAGAGAGTGAGTTGCTTGTCGAGGAAAAAGAGGGGGGTCGGGATGGGGGGGGGGGGCGGAGAGTGAAAAGGAATAAGAGTACTCATAGGAGGAATGGAGAAAATATGAGAACAAAATGCTGGATGAAAAGCGGAAGAGATCTGAAGAGGAGAGAGAGAAGGAATAGAAAAAAAGAGAAGGAAGAATAGGAAATGGGGAAGCATCAAAAGAAAGAGGTTGAAATATATAAAGGGAATGAAAGATTCAAATAAACATTGATGAAGGAAAAAGACAAACAAGGAAGAGAGATGAAACTGAAAAGAAAATGAGGGGACACACCAGAGAAAAAAACCAAAAGGAACAGATGAGACCAGAAAAAAAAAAAAACATAAAAGAGATGCTGAACAATAAAACCAAGCCAGCCACACCAAAGATTGGATAATTTACTGTCCTATTTATAACTCACCAGTATAAAATATCTTGAGACCAAACTCGGAAAGTTCAGAACTTGAACATATGTCTCACTGGTGGTGGTGGGCCGGGGGGGGGGGGGGGGGCAATTCTATAACCAAGGCTCCAATGCTTAGAACTCCAGCGATAAGCAAACAGCGCAGAAACCATACCACTGGAACAGCACAGAAACCTAGCTCACCAATGCTTAAAAGGAAATGGTATTCAAATTATACACACATTGTAAAAGTGAAAGCAAGGGGATGCGAACATGCTTGGTGCACGTGCAGAAGAGTTTCATGGTAAGCTCGGCTCCTGGGGTGTTTGTTGCCAATTGAAAGAATATCCCACTCGGACTATATGGAGTACCCACCAGTCGGAGATTATAAGGGGCCACCTTGCTTGGTAAAAATTCAGCCTCTTCCCTACTAGTAAGTCATCCAGAATGGATACTTTGACCGTGGCTATGCTCCTCTGGAGCCAGTCAAAACCTTGCCCCCAAGTTTGCCTTTGGAGCAGGCTGTGACTTCTGTGGATGAGGCTGGCAGGCCCAAGGGTGTGGGGTCTGAGGCTGCTGCTGAGGAGGGACAGAAGTGATAAATATACACCACTGAGAGTAATAGGTGCTTCTTCGAGGCCCGCCAGAAAACCTCCTAGGAGAGGATGATGCAAAAGGAGGATGCCAGGAAAGGGACTGGATGGTATCAGTATGTTTTTTTGATGAGGTCAGCAACCTCTTCCACCTTGTCCCCCCAAAAACTGTCTCCTCAGCAAGGTACATTCGCTAGCCTCTCGTGAACAGCAGGTTAAAGGTAAGAGACCTCCTCGATGCTGTTGCACTCCCAGTGTTGGACGAAGATCAGGCAGCCATCAGGGTCAATACTTCTGATGCAGATGTCGATGGGCCAGATTTGGAGGATCCAAAAAGTTCCCTCAAGTGGGCCCAACGTGCCTTCTTGTTTCTGAACTTGTAAGCAAAGACCACATTTAGATGGGTTATGGTCAGGCCTCAACCACCCCCCACACCAATTATGTGGATCAGTGCAAGATATCATCCGATTACATTGAGTACATCTCTTGAAGCCACTGGGGGTTTTCTGGAGCATGTCAAAATGCACCTCGGCTAAATCAAAAAGCTCAATGGTAAGGCCAAAAAGGGGCTTACCTCATTCTACTCCAGCCTAAGAGGGTCTCTGGAGCTGCAAAAAACAAAGAAAACTTAAAAATGCTGAAAACAATAATAAAATGAAAGGGAGGGAAAAAGCTAAACTTTTATAAAGAAAAATAGGAAAACAAGTAAAAAAAAAAAAAAACCCACATGGGAAGGCACAAAAAATGCAAAGGAGAAGCGCCGAGGAGACACAAAAAAATATGACCTCCTAGCTCCATTGAAAAGAGATGATCAAGGGTACCGAGCTCCCACGTTGTGCAGGAAGGCACTCATGCAAGCACAGTGGGGCTGCTGCCAATAGCCTCTTAAAGTTATAAAGTGCTGAGTAGCATACCACACCAGGCTTCACCATGATGATGTCACCCAAATATAAGGCTATCACTGTCCTGCCTGTCTTTGGAGAACAAAATCCTGCCTTGGTCCTTAAAAAGATTGCCTTGGGCTCCAGTACATTTTAAAATATTTATTCAGTAATTCCTTCTACTTGTGTATGAATGAAATTTAGCTGTTCCCCATTACTTGAGGAGTTCTGAGAGAAGAGGACATTTCTCCGGGTACATGAACACTATTTTGCTCTGTGCTTTGGTGATTTAAAGACTAGGATAAAAGAGAAACTGTAGGTCTGGTAAAACGTTAAGAATGAATAGGAAGAAATATTTCTTTCATTCAACTAATAGTTAAGCCCTGGAGCTCATTGCCAGAGAATGTGTTTACAGCGGTTAGCATATCTGGGTTTTAAAAAAATAGGTTTGGACAAGTTCCTGGAGGAAAAGTCTATAGTCTGCTATTGAGATAGGCATGGGAAAAGCCACTGCTTGTCCCTGGAATCAGCAGCATGAACTTTGCTACTATTTGGGTTTCTGCCAGGTACTTGTGACCTGAATTGGCCACCATTTGGAAACAGGATGCTGGATTAGATGGACCACTGGACAATTATTCTTATGTTCTTATGTTATCACCTACTTATTTTCAGAAAAAGTGAAATGAGTTTAATAAATGCCGCATGTTTACCACCACTTTAAAAAAATAACAATCAATACTATCAACCCATAAAGATGGTTTTATAATTCAACAAATTCATGATCTAAAATCAGCAAAAATCTGGCAATCCATAAACTAGTTTAGCAATGAAAACTAATCACAGTAGCAGCCACTCAAATACAAGCAAAAGCTGCACAGATGTCATAAGGAGCTACACAAAAGCTGCATGAAGCATACCATGACGCATACCAACTTATCAGAAGCTCCTACCACTGAAGGCACAGACTGATTAGAGATGGCCACAGGTTTTAAAGCACTATCCATGCTAGATTCCTTCCAGTCTGTATTGGAGATCACAGATGGTTTCATTGCAGACGTTGCCCCTTGTTTAAGCGTTGGCCAATTTCCATCATTAGCTGAAAGAAAAGATGATATATGTTAGGCTAAAAAGGCTTAGAAAGTGCAGGTAACAGGTTCAAACTAATCATTACTAGAGGACATGAAATGAAGATGCAAAGAGGTAAACTTAAGAGCAATAGCAGGAAATACTTTTGTTCCCACCACCACTCAAATGATTTTCACATGCGAACAAAAAAACAAAACAAAAGAGAGGAATGTAACATGTACAGTGCGGCAAGTACAATTCTACACAAAGGCATAGAGAGGTGTAACATGCATGTTGCAGCAGTTTAAATCTAGCCGCCTTATTGGGCAGACTAGATGGACCATGCTGTTCTTTGTGTATTGTCAGTCACCATACTACTTACTCATGGATAAATGAAAAAAAAAAAAAAAACAACTCTGACAAAAATGAATGCATCTATAATGTGAAAGTCGCTTGGAAGACAAAGGCAAATTCATCAAGCTTTCCATTAATATTTGCTGTCAAAAATATCATCTGTGTTTAAGTTACATTTCTTATATAAAAGGGCACATTTAACTGGTAAAATGGGAATGACTTTTTTTTTGGGCGGGGGGGAGCTGTATCACCTTATACAGCAAGCATGAAGAAAGCTATACTGTTCAGTCATTAAGTTTCGTATTAGAATTTACAGCAAACAAAATGAAATACACATCTGACTCACTAAGAGTCAGCCCTGCGAGAAAAGGGGTGTGGCAGCTTTGGGGGACAATGCACAATGGGAAAGCATGGGAATATACCCCACGGTATTACTTCCAGTATATTTTGCGCATCACTATTTTGTTTGTGTATGAGTATGCGTCTGTGCCTGTGAAAAAAGGGAAGAGGGGAGAAGCAATCTGAAGGGGGGAATTCCTACCTGCTATGTATGAGTGTATCAATATTCTCCTATAGAAAAACATTAGGACTTTTTTTTGGATGTTGGGGAGGGGGGAGGGAGCTTATTTCTGTTGAACTCCCATCTTATCTAGTACACTGGGACTGGAACTGATTGCGCATGCTGCAGAAGCAGTATGTGTCAATCTGTGAAAGAACAGTACTGATGTTGAGTCTCTTTAGTACTAGGGCCAAAAAGCAGTTACGCACCTATAAGCAGGTGTTCTCTGAGGACAGCTGGCTAAGTAGTCTAACAGCAGGGTGACATCATCTGACAGAGCCCAGTGCTGACACTGACCAGCGAGATTAACTTTGAACTTTCTAGCAGTGTCCTACTCTACATGCGCTGGTGCCTTCCCACCCGATGCAAGAGCATGGGTTTCTCAGTCATTTTAAAAAAGCTAAAGAATACAACTTCAAGGGGAGATGGGAGGGTATGTGAGAATACTTGGTCTGCTCTCCTCAGAGAACACCTGCTAAAGGTGAGTAGCTTTGCTTTCTCCGAGGACAAGCAGGCCGTTGTATTCTCACAGCTGGGGATCCCTAGCTATCAACCAAGCCCACTGAAAACAATGATGCTAGGATGATAGGAACTCGAAACGTTGAGGTCTAAAGGTAAATTAACCTGAAATTATTTACATACTAGTTGTGAAGGTTCAGCCTGGAAGTTAATAAAACTGAGCTAGTGGGAGGAGTTGGATTCTAGACACTGAAAAAAAATCGATCAGGAATGCCTGCCTGAGCAAGCTGTCACATCGGGTATCCTGCTCAAGGCAATAATGAGAGATGAATGTGTGGACAGTTGCAAACTTCATAGTTTTGCAAATCTCCTCTATGGAGGCCGATCTCAAGTGGGCCACCGTTGTAGCCATGACTCTGACATTATAAGCCTTGACATGTCCCCCTCTAGAGTTAGTCCAGCCTGGGCATAAGTAAAGGAGATGCAATCTGCTAGCCAATTAGAAACTGTGCGTTTGACGATGGCTACCCCCATTCGGTTTTGGTTAAAAGAAACAAAAAGCTGGGTTGCCTATCTATGGGCTTTCCACTCCAGATAGAAGGCTAAGGCTCGCTTGCAATCTAAGGTATGCAGTACACTCTCAAAGGATGGGATTGTGGTGTGGGGAAAAATGTTGGTATGAAGATTGACTGATTAAGATGGAACTCTGACACTACTCTATTGTGGTGAAACTTACAGTAAGGTGGATCAGATACTAGAGCCTGAAGCTCACTCAAGTGTCTGCCACCAAAAGCACAACTTTCCAGGTCAAATACTTCAGATGAAAGGAATCAAGCAGCTCAAAAGGAGCTTTCATCAGCTGGGTGTGGACAATGCTGACATTTCACGACACAGCTGGAGGTCTGACAGGGGACTTTGATAATAACAAATCTCACCTGAAGCCATCAACTAGAGACTGTACAGGAGATGGGCTTACCTCCCACACGGTGGATAAGCATTAATTGTACTTAGATGAACCCTTGCAAAGTTGGTTTTCAAACCAGACTCAGAAGAGGTGCAGGGCGTATTCCAGCAGTTTTTGTATTAGGCAGGTGAAGGCATCTAAGCCCTGCCCTCTGACCAGAGGCAAACCTCCTCCACTTAATCAGTAACACCTCTTAGTGGAGTCTTTCCTAGAAGCCAACAAGATGCAGGAGACTCCCTCCAGCAAATCTAAGGATTCAAATTCTGTACTCTCAATATCCAAGCCACAAGGGTCAGGGATTGAAGGTTGGGATGTAGAAGAGATCCCTTGTTCTGCATGATGAGGTTCGAAAATATTCCAATCTCCACGGATCTTCAGAGGACAATTCCAGGAGAGGGAACCAGATCTGCCTCAGCCAGGCCAGTAAGGCACAATTAGGATCATAGTTCCTTAGTCTTGCTTGAGTTTCAGCAAAGTTTTCTCTACAAGAGGTATTGGAGAATATGCATACAGAAGACCCTCCCCTCACTGTAGGAGAAAGGCATCCAATGATAATCTGCCATATGACCTGAGCCTGGAACAGAAATGGGGGACTTTGTTGTTTATTTGAGTGACAAAAATATTCACCAAGGGGGTGCCCTAGTCTTGGAAGATTTTGCAGGTTATGCCCATGTAGAGAGAGACCACTCATGCGGTTGGCAAAACCCTGCTCAGCCTGTCCGTCATCAAATGACAAGCTCAGCATGCTATGTATATGACTTCACAGACTTAAAAACCTTAACGGAAGGCCACTCCTGTGGAATAAATGTATGTCAACTGCTTTAGGGCAATAATCAGAACTAGCTACATTGGCGCAAAACCCTTGTGCACTTTTTACCCATAGGGTTAGCACCAATAAGCAAAGCAAAATTTGCAGGCAAGTACTGTTTTGACTATTGTCCCTGGAAAAATTACCTGTAGAAATGTGTGGCTCCTTTTTTCCAGAGGTAATTTTTCCAACTGAAACAACATGGATATGTTTGAAAAATAAAACCTACATGTGCTGTTCCTTCCATCCCAAAGAATGCCTCTAGACACCGGATAATAGTATACAGGTTGAGCAATATTCAAAACCCCCAGTGCCACAGATAAAAAATATTTACCCATGGGTATGATTTTGAATATTGCCCTCTATAATTAAGGCTCTAATTAAGCTGACCATAAAATGATAAACTAGCACAGGGATATGAATATAAACAACAGCACCAGCATTCCCTCTCTCAAGTAAAGAATGAATACCTGCAGACAATGTGTATGTATTTGATTAAATTTCTATATAAATTAATATTACAAAACCTTCAAAAAAAGAAGAAAATGTCAACTGAATCATCATTTCCATTGTATATGTCAAAACACAAAGGTAAGATAAAATCAAATAATTATAGCAGCGACACCACAACTTAACTATGTCTAAAACAGATGATATTTTACCACTATACAAAGAAGAAGATTAACCTGCAAGTTTCAGTGGCAAAGACCATAACAGAGACACATACAAATGGCATATGAATTAGAAGATTGTTGACTTGGACCTAGTCTAATTAACTTCTTAAAATTATCAAAACATTGATGCAATTGTGTCATACCCATACATTCAAATGCCATTCTTCTAAAAGAATAGCTCATTTTAACCAAAAGGAAACCTAACCACCAGGAAAAATGAATATATAATTGCTTACCAGATTTTGATCGGCTCTGAGATGCACTGGAGGCAATGGTAAGGGACTGCGGTTTTACAGGGTCTCCAGGTACAGAGTAGCTACTAGTATTGGAAACTTGTATATAAGGCCCTACAGCTGCCACTGCAACTCTGCCAGATGCATTTAGGGTAGATTGGGGCGACTGTGTCCCATTAATGCGATTTAACTAATAAAAAGAAAACCAAAAATGAATGTGTTTGATCTTACTAAGATGCAAAAGGATAATACAAAGGATAACAGTCGTGACCTTAACATACAGACAGTATAAAAAATTCTAGACAATACTGCTTGGACAGTCAACAGTTTCATGCAAACCATTTAGTATCTCCTATTCATATTTCAAAGCCTGCATACATCCTACAACTGAACACTTACAAACAAAATTAGTTATTGGGGTTGGCCTGGTGGTTCAGTGACAGTGCTGTATACTATCATAAAGGTTCTCAGATCAATCCCTGACTGTGTCTTCTGTTCCCCAGGTCGACTGGGGTTGCTCTGAAGAGAACATACACAGCTCCTAGGAAGTGAGAAACAGTAACGCTCATTGCTAAAGGTGATGTGCAACATCATAGGGTGAGTCACTACGGCTATAACCTCACCAATATGTTGCCCAACACAGCATCAGCAAATAGAAAATTTGGGGAAAGGACTGGAGAGTGGTTTGTTTGGCCCCTCCAACCAAAAGGGTGTTCCAATGCCACTGTAAAAGGTCATAATGTGACTAGATTCAGTGGTCATGACTGTAGCATCCCAGAAGGAGCCTCCAAGCTCAAGACCATCACTGAAATGGCCAGATTAGATAAGATGAGGTAGGTGATGGAAAACTAGGGGAAAATCTCTGGGTAAATAACTAACGAAAGCTCATAGTGTCAGATTTCAGCCCTGATTCTGACAAGGAAATGCAAACAAAGCAAGAAGAAACTGCCAGGTCAAAAGAAATAAATCTTGATCTATATGTTATGGAAACCAGTATAATGTGAAATGTGGGCCCTTTAAATAAGTTATCTTACAGGAATGTTTTCTTTTTGACGTGCCTCAGCTTTTTTTTTGTACAGTCGCTCACGTAGCTCATTGATGCGCTTGTCCATCATAGCCACCTCCGTGTTGCGTTTGTTCAGAAGTTCTTTCTGCTGCTGAAGTTTGGCATTCTGCTCTTGGTTAAGTTTGTTACGTATCTAAGGAAAGAGATTTTTAAAACACAGTAAAGCACTTTTATATTATAATTTAAGCTGCTGATATTTTCAAGTTTGAATGTATATTTTACAACTAAGAGAAAGTGAGTGTGGCCCAATGAAAGTGTTTAGTGCATCATACTGCAAAGTAGGTGCCCCCAGGTTCAAGTCACTAGTTCAGGCTTCTGCCTCTTGAGCAAGATGCAATAATTTCCACAGAAACATATATGAAGCCTGTACTGTCTTTCTAGGGACACCTAGAGGCAGATGTTCAAAAACATTAAGCTGGCAACATTCATGCTTCCTGAACCTCCAATCATTTTGAAATGTTGGCATCTATGTTTCTCACCAAAGCACCTTGCTTAACCAGTTCTGGTTGACTCTAGACACAATTTTAAATGGTGCCTGTAGTCTGTTATCTGCTTGTGCAAAGTAATCTATTTCCTTCCTGGATCTGAGATTCATAAATCCACAAATTCTGCCAATATGCACCCTAACCTACTTTAAATTTAGATTTCCTTCATTTTCCTTCTGACTACCATTGTGCTTTATCTCATGGAGATTATCTGTATACTAGGGGGATATCTTATTCCGTCCACTCCATCTCTCTCTCTGCACAGCTAAGGTGTTATAATTCTCTGCCAGACTCTCATTCCAGCGGTCCACCAACTGCTCTGCTGTGCCTACCATCCCTAAATTGGAGTGAGTTGACAAAACAGTCGACAAATTATCATCTTTAAACTACAGACAATTCCCACCCTTGAGATATATGGACCATACCACCAAACTTTATTAACCAATGGTTTGTACAAGCCATTCCAGTAACCTCTAAAGCCTCATGCTGAAGATGGAAAATTTCCAGGCCAGGTAAGAATACTATATCTAGACACAATGACTAGAATGTGTTGGATCCCTCCCTCATCACATGCGAGTATACTTGCAAGTCAAGTATCAAATCAAATTTCAAATTTCCAGTCCAGTGCTAGGTACATTATTTCCAGCGACAGTGTGTCAACAGAACAGATGCAAAATTAATATCCTTATTTCAGTAGGTTTGAGTAATTTTTTTTAAATTTTTAATTATTAAATTTTAACCAAAAAATAGTGAAAGCAAACCTTTCATAACATGTACCAGTCAACAGCACTGTAAGGTAACATTCCAGCTTATTCCCTTTCTGTAATGTAAAACCTAAATTAACACACACATAAAAACTCTCAATAGCTATTTCACATTCTCCCACCCTCTCCTAATTAAGTCTTAGATAGTCTCATTTGGGGACCCATTTGTTTTCTGATGCTAAAGTTAGATATTCTAGAAGGATTAGTCTCCTCAGTTTATTCCTCCACAGGTAAAGAGTGGGGGGGGGGGGGGGGGAATATCTTGCTTCCAAGTGGATGATGTAGCAATCTTTAGTTGCTAAGTAACATGTAGGGCTATTTTCAAAGCACTTAGACTTACAAAGTTCCATAGTAACCTAAGGAACTTTGTAAGTCTAAGTGCTTTGAAAATGAGCCCCATAGTAATTTTTGTTTAACCATATGATCTTCATAGTTTGTACCTGTCCATTCCAATCGACATCTTAATAGATCAAGTGGCCACATACATTTGTGTAAGTGAACTGAAGTCATATACATCTAAACAGCAGCTTCCAGCTGGTCTCCTTGATACCAGCAGAAACAGACAACTTATCCACACTCTTTCAGATTATCTTGCCATGTTTGATTTTCTATGTCTACTCCCATTCCTTCATATAGGTTAGTTTAAGAAATATCCTCTGTGTAAGAACCACATATCCATTAGAAGTCAGTCCCCTATCCCCTCCCTATGTTATCCATAGTAGTTCCCATTTATTATGCTCCCTCCATCTAGCTGTCTCCCACTCCTTTTGCTGATCCATGTGTGCGATTCTTAAAAAGGCATAAAACTCTCTAACGGGGACCTGAAATTCTGACTGAATTTGAGAAAACAATTTAAGGTGGCCTTGATTTAGCAGATGAAAAAAGATCTCAATCTCAAAGGAACGCCAATCAGGAGACTGGATCAGGTCCCCCTGACCCCCAGAGACCAATTCTCTCACAACAGGGGACAACAAGGATTTAAAGCCCTTTCCAGAACATCTGTCCTGAATCCCCCACCATAACCCTATTATGTGGACAGTAAATGGATTCTCCACATATATTTTTCCATAGTTTCCTATGAGTCCAAATCAAAAATCGCAGGGGGGCCTTTGACAGATTATATTGCTCCACATTGACATACCTCTTACAGTGTTGAGCTTCTCTCCAATCCCACAGTTGCTGTAATTGAACCACTTCATAATAGGAACACAAGTCCAGAACCCCCAGCCCCCAATCTAATCTATGCCTCCATAAGAAAATGTGGGCCACCCTTGGGGGTGGGGGTCTTCCCTTCCAGATAAACTTTTTAACCTCTCCTTGCAGACCCTGCAAAGTTCCTTTCAGAAGTTGAATAGGCAAGGATTGAAACAAATATAAAAGCCTAGCAGGATATTCATTTTGAAGGCAGCAATCCCTCTGAACCATGACACTTTATTTTTGCTGTGTGTCTGTCTTTGGACAGCTTTCCCAACAGGGGGCCATAGTTGGCTTTAAACAGATCAGCTAGACCCCCATTTAAATGGAAAGTTAGACTGAAGCCATGCTAACAAGGTCCTCGATTTATTCCCATACTCAAAGTACCTTTTTTGTTATCTATATATAAATGTTTGAGGTTCATTTGAAGCTGTTTCAAACAACAGAGAACCGAATGATTCCCGCTCCATATATGCTCTATTTCCACCCCCCATATCTGATCTAAGAAGACCTTCTTTCTTTCCAAATGTTGCCTCTACTATAAAAATCCCCCTTATCACAGCTTTTAGGCATTCTATAGCAAACCCACCTTCACCTTCCAACTATCATCATCTACAATGTAATCCTTAATGCTGTTCTCAAACTCTTACATTACTTTTTTGCCCCTTAGTAGGCTTTCATTTAAGCACCAGACTCCTCTGATTTTCTTCTATCTCAAAATTAAAAACCCCCTATACTGCAGCATCAGACCAAGATACACACTCAGGTTTAAGCCAGCAGAGAAGGAGGAGAATGTGACCCAAGGTGCAGCAGTTCACTTCCTCCTCCTGTGCCTCAGTTTCTGCGGGGGAGGGGACAGAGCAGCTGATTCTGGCAGCTTTGTAGAATTCTACACGTGCAGAATTCAATGCAAAATTTTGTGCTGCACAGTTGCACAGAATTCCCCCAGGAGTAAATGAAGACCCAAAATAATATACCCAAGTAAATTTATCTCATGTATATTCACTGTTTCTATCCTGAAAAGCCAAAAGACTGCAGGGCCTCCAGGACTGATCTGGGAAGCTCTGTTCTAGATTTACCGGTGCATTTCCTAAATTTGTTACCCTATCAGGTTTTGATAATATCAACATATGGTTGCTGAAGGGTTCTACTTTCTATTTAACAAAGCCAAATTCTATCCAGCATTTACCTCACATTTGTAAATTAAAGAAATTATGTCACAAATAAAACCTATAAAAATGTATACTAAGTTGATCTTTGCCCTCTTTTTCTATGTCTTAGTGATGTGATGTTCACAGCTATAACCGGATACTAAAGGTCATAAAACAAAGTTCTCCATGAACAGGAAGAATGATTGACAATTTCAGTGTGGTCTCAGTCTTTGACTCCTTATATTGATTTGGTATCCAAATTCAGAACATAAAACATTACCAGAAAAAGCCACACCAAACAGTCTGCACCAATAACAGTTTGCTAATCTGAAAAGTTTTATCGGATGACTTTGTTAATCGTTTACCTGTAGCTCTTGGTACAATTTTTTAAGTTCTAATGCTGCAGGACCTGTCATCTGTCCATTGTAAGACTGGAACCCATTCAGTTTCCCTTTCTTTAAATCTTCTAACTGCTGAGTCAGTTGATCCACTTTTAACACTGCAGCTTGGAGCTCTTGCTGCTTTTCCTGAAACAGGTCACTGATGTGCTCGATTTCTGTAGCTAGAATTCACAGAACTATTAATATAAACAGCAAAGTCTGCTCAAAAACATGGTTTAACTGCACATCACCATCACTACAGCAAAACCAAAGTAAATGTTTCTTTTTATCTTTAAATACAAGTTAACAGATGCTGTGAGGGATGTCTTTATTAAATACAAAATTAATTCTGCACATAGGATTACTTTCTAATAAAGAGGCATGTTTCAGAGGACACAGTACCAAGTTGCCAGGACAGTCCTGTAAAATAAAATGGGTGATTACAAATTTGTAACTGATGTCACAATATACTTGCAGCCTTGTAATTCTGAAACTCAAACATGTTAATGCCATTAAAATAGTGGGAAAGCATACATGCTCCAATGTATAAAACAGTATTGGAATGTGCCACATCCATGATAGCATTCTTTGAAAACAAAGCTGTACCATCTAAGTACTGCGTAATATTTCATTCATTCATCTAGGGAAGCAAGTTACCCATAATAGGTGCGCTCCAAAAACAGCAGTTCAGTCAAACAAATCAGTCATATGATCATGCATGATATTAATTGGAACAAAATGCCACAGTTTTCTAGAAAGACTAAAAGTATTTTCTATGCATGTATGGAACTTCCCTACCTATGCCCCACCCCAAACAAATAAGGGTGGTAGGAATGAACAAAAAGAACCATCAACAGAAACCCTTTGGTATTTTGTGATTTTCCTTTTTCTGGAGCTGGAATGGAGGAGATTACTTGCGGTGGAGACAGGTGGGGATGGGTTTGATTCCCCACAGGGACGGGTTAGATTTCTGTCCCCTGTGCAACGCTCTAATCTGTATTTACTTAAGCCAAATGCATTTGCTTTCCAGTGCTGCTTAAGACAAGATTTAATGTTAACCTCCTGCTCACTGACATAGTGCCTCCTTGGCCTCAGCTGCAACAGGTACCATCAGATTCTGTATCTCCCTCTCTCAGTATAAAACTACACTAACAGCATCATCATTTCTGAATCTTCCAAGGCTCCTGATGAAAACATAAGCAAGGCTCCATCAGGTATGACCCCCTGCCTGCACATAATCAGTAGTCCGCTGAATCTAATTTTTTTTAAATCAATGTAAACTTGGGAGGGTGGAAGGGTGGCTATATACTGTAAACTGCTCAGGCTAAAATGTCTGTTATATTACTATATACACATAACTGGCAGAGCCCTAATCAGCCTCACTTAGACAGTGTGATCCAGTGAACCATAGATCACATACAAAATCAAAATCGAGCTAAATATATTATGAAGCAGGTATCTTAGCTACGTGCAATCAGCCACATGGCACAAATATTTTCTACAAGATAAAGGGCTTCAAATAATTTTGAAAATGTAATATCCTTGATCTATAGACATATTCTAGTACATGGTATATATGTACTTTGATAACATTATGCATTTTTCTTCTAAAAGAACAGTGTCATGGGACAGTTTCTACAAGCTGCACGGTGACGAAGTTCTGGTATTTGATAATGTTGTATATAGCTGGACAGTGGATGTATTTTTTCTTTTACATATTCAGTACATTTAAAAAAAAAAATACTGTCCCAACTTGATTTTTACAGAAACAACAAATAAAGGTTACGTACAGAGACTACCATTCATAACTTTGCTGTAGTCTACTTGTCCTCTCATGGCCCGTATTTTCTTCAGTTTGGACTCCTGGGTCTCCACACGTTCTTTAAGCTTCTGAAGTTTTTCGCTCTCGGAGACAGACTGCAGCTGACGCCGTTCTTGTTGTTTCAGGTACCTTAAACGTTGCTCCTGTCCCAAAAGCAATAAAGACATTTTAAATTATGAATAATTCAATTCCAATAATCCTTAAACTTGCATTAAAGAAATTTTGACTTCAGAGCAGCCTACTTCTTCAGTATAATTATCAGAATGCTGTCCTGCCTGATTAATGTTTCCAATCTGACTGAAGTGGAAGAACTTTGCTTATGGTAATAACAAAAACAAATGAATCTTTTATAGATGAAATCAAATCACTAGTTGAATATAGTGCTATAGCACAATTCAACCTTTCTGAAAAATTTAAATTGCTTCTTTATTCAGAAATGCTTCCATGCTTGTAAGAATATTTTAGAAGTGGCAACTACCTAAGCAATTCCAGTTTGCAAACTCAGTCCAACACATGCAACACTTCCTTTTGTCTGTTTCCTGCTGCAAGCAACATTCTTCCTGCTGCTGCAGAATGGCTCCTATCAACCATTACCCAATTTCCCAAAGGAAACAAACAATGAACAGCAAAGGACTTTAGCCATGTTCAGATAAAGATCCGGGAGATAATTATTTAAATTTGCTAGAAAAATAGAACTAGTTAAAAAGTAGAGCTGCATTTAGATTAAAACTTTTAATTGGATTAACTGCTTGATTAAAGGTATTTATTTATTTCCTACTGCACGTTTTTGTGACTTTGGGTAAACCACTTAACCCTCCACTGCCCCAGGTACAAAATAAGTACTTGTATTTAAATCTGTTTTATTAAATGACATATACAAAATTACATCCACAATTTTCAACAAGACACTCAAATCATATGTCACATATCCAAAAGATGTGGAATAATATGTCCTTTTTATCAATCCTAAACTATTTTAACTCCCCCTCTCCCCCCCCCCCCCCCACCTGAAATCAAGACATTACCAATATTGTTATGTGCAAACTCTCAATCTAGGCAACAACAGAATATGCTTTGGTTGGGTCAACAGTTAGTAGATAACTATGTGACTTTGGTGGAAGAGTCAGCGAAAAAGGTTCCCATGTAAGCTGAAAACGCTGCCCTGGGACACTGTCTAATGCAAAAATTCCTTGTCTCTCCAACCTCATTTGTAGTATCAGCAGCAATCTCCTTTTCTGTGGGGAGGGGCCATGTGGTTCTAGCCAACTCCACAAGATACTTTTAAGTCCAAACAGAATGGCATAGTGTAAAAATCGTTTAAAACCTCATGGTGGGATAGACATAAGAGAATATTGTTCAAACAATAAGTGAGGGTGTACATGAATTGTACAGCCCCAAATCGTATTAAGAAAGGCCAATATGGACCTCCAGAACTTTTTGATTTCGGAGCAGTGCCAGAATATGTGCCCCAATGTGTAACTCCCATGGCCACATTTCAAGCAGTCCGAGCTACGGATGATGGCAGCTTTATATGCTCAAGAGGGTGAGATGTGAAGGTACAATGCGAATTAATAAAGCGTCTCTCTCAGTGATTCTTCTATCTGACATTTGTAAATTCTAAGAACAAACCCATTGTAACTGTTGTGCTGTAAGAGTACAATTAAGGTCTGCTGACCAATAGGATGCTAGTTGTTTGTAGTCCAGGTCTAGTGTGGTGTCCTTCAAATGCTGGTGATGGTAAGCCAAAGGCACATCCCATGCTTGATGCCATGAGGCCCTGCACCTTTACAGAAATATGTTAATCTGAGCAAGCAATAACCTTTAAAATCTCCAATCATGTGCAATTCTCCTAAGACTCGATTAAGGCAAACTGTGACTATTCATTATACTAGCGTAACTACAACATAGCAACTGACATATCCTAAGTTGTATGAGAATCCATTAGAGAGATCTATTTTGCCATAGTAGCCTAGACAATTACAGATTTCACCAGTATATCAATTCTGTGTGGGAAAGGTGGTTTTGGGAAATAAAGTCTCGTGCCAATCCAGCTGAGGCAAATGTCTTCCACTGTCCATTATGAAGTAATTTTAAAATGGCGGGGTAAAGCAGCATGAATTTAAATTTTCTCTCAAAGTTGTATAGTGTACAAATTGTTGTGAATTTCTTTTGTTGCTCCTGTAGGATCATTGAGTAGTCCTGGAAGATTCTGATGGGGTGTTCTTCAAAACTTAAGGATTTCTCTTTTCTACCGGTATCCTCAAAATTTCTACTGAAAATTTTGATGATTACTGTTTGCAGGGTCCAGCGGCCATCCTGTTCTTGCTCTTCACGGTGCGCTCGTTCCAAGCACAGCGGGCCTGCATGATCCAACAAAGAGAATTCAACTTTCAACCAGCTTTCCAGTATCGTGGGCAACACTCTCGTCTCCTACTGACTCTGGTAAGTCGATTATGCGTAGATTTCGGCGTGAATAATTTTCCAAATCGTCAATCTTGTTTGCCTGGTCACGACTTCTTGTTTTAGAGCTGATAGAGCCTCTGCTGTAAGAGAAGTGGTATCCTCTAACTCTGAAACTCTTTGTTCCAGCACTGATATTCTCCGACTTGCCTCTGCTAACAGTGTTTCCAAATTATTAATCTGGCTGGAGAGCAGTTCCAATTTAGGGTCAATCGCCTTGTCCACTGCTGCTGTAAGCTGTGTAAGTTGCTCTGTGGTAAAGGACACCCCATATGGTAGCGTTGCACAGTCCATTCTGTTGTCAGGCCCCCGCTGCTTTTCTCTCTCTTTTTTTGAACTTTTGTTTGACATTTCTTCTGGTATTAAGTTTAAGTACTTTTCCATACAAGGGGCTCCATTACAGCGATCCATTATTGGGACAGTTTGTGCAATTTTAGCTTGCTAATTGAAAAATTAGGTGCAGGAGCCTCCGAGAGCTGACAAAGCAAGTCCTGCTCCCTCACTGCATCACGTGGTCTTCTCCCAATCAGTACTTGTATATAATATGTAAATGCTTTGATTTTAATCACAGAAAGGCAACAGATTTAGATTTAATATTTATAACCTGCCCTTATCCAGGAAAAAGTACAAAGAAAACATACATACATAAAATATACCAAAAAAACAAAACAAAACATACAACAGTCATTAAATAAATAAAAGACAATCTATACAGTATACCTCATTAACATCTCATAAAAAGGAATGCAAACCTGTGGTGAAACAGAGGACTTTATGCTTACGATTTTGTATTGTTGCTTAAATGACACCTTTCTTTCAATGCATCTTGTTTGGCCAGCAGGTAGTGTTTGATCTCTGCTTTATAGCTGTAACAGAGGTTGGGTTTCTTTTTTTAAGCTTATCTTCCCCACTGGCCAGAAACCCTTTAGTATTAGTGCTCTGGGCCCTGATTGGCCCTGAAGCCTAAAATCTACCCAGAATGTGCTGGAACTTCTCCAGTCAGTCAGAGAGGACGTGTGGAGAGTGAAGACCTCTGCACTGAGACCGTGTTCAAATACTATGAGCAGTTATTTTTCCTGAACTCCCCAGGTACTACTTAGGTAGTAAGACAGTGTTTAGATAGTAATAGGTAAAATAACATAAATTAAAATTAAAACTATTTGCTGTTTACACTTTTTTACTGTTCACTGTTCTACCTTTTTAATTATAATAAACCTAATATAGTTTGTTAGCTCTGTTGTCCTGGACTAAGAATCCTGGCGGTTTGGGTTCTCTGTCTGTGCTTTCTAGGAGCCATGGGATCCATAGGATTGTGGCCCCATTGTCCTTAGAATCCACCAGGGAAATAATTTACGGGTGGGAGACTTGCCCAGGGCCAAGCGGGACCAGGTCGGTGGGTGGAGGATATGCCAGTGTAGGAGCACCTGTGCCGGTGCAAGTGGGCCAGGGCAGTGCTGGGACAGACTCTCTAGGTGGCCATAGGGTTAACCAATGTGGGTACTAAAGGTAGTGCTTATGCATTAAGGGCCCGATTCTATCTATGGCACCTAAAATTAACACGTTAGGCAATTACGCGTAAGCATATTCTAAATACCACACATAAATCTACGTGTGGTATTTAGAATGCACTAAAGTGTAGTTCATGTGACTAAATCTACGTGCATCCATTTACTCCAACGAAAAGCTGGTGTAAATCCCTGCACATAGATTTACATGCACTGGCCCATATTTTATAACAATGCACGTAGATTTTGGAACGCCCACAAAATGCCTATTTCCATGCCCCTATGCACGCCCCTTTTTGCCTGCACGCATTAGAATTTAGGCACAGTACATTACAGAATATGCTTAGCAATGTACATAAGTAATGCCACACTGGGAAAAGACCAAGGGTCCATCGAGCCCAGCATCCTGTCCACGACAGCGGCCAATCCAGGCCAAGGGCACCTGGCAAGCTTCCCAAACGTACAAACATTCTATACATATTATTCCTTGAATTGTGGATTTTTCCCAAGTCCATTTAGTAGTGGTTTATAGACTTGTCCTTTAGAAAACCGTCCAACCCCTTTTTAAACTCTGCTAAGCTAACCGCCTTCACCACGTTCTCCGGCAACGAATTCCAGATAGTTTCTCAGATTTGTTTTAAATTTACTACACTGTAGTTTCATTGCAAGCCCCCTAGTCCTAGTATTTTTGGAAAGCTTGAACAGACGCTTCACATCCACCTGTTCCACTCCACTCATTATTTTATATACCTCTATCATGTCTCCCCTCAGCCGCCTCTTCTCCAAGCTGAAAAGCCCTAGCCTCCTTAGTCTTTCTTCATAGGGAAGTCGTCCCAGCCCCGCTATCATTTTAGTCGTCCTTCGCTGCACCTTTTCCTATTCTACTATATCTTTCTTGAGATGCGGCGACCAGAATTGAACACAATACTCAAGGTGTGGTCGCACCATGGAGCGATACAACGGCAATATAACATCCTCACACCTGTTTTCCATACCTTTGCTAATAATACCCAACATTCTATTCGCTTTCCTAGCTGCAGCAGCATACGAAGCAGAAGGTTTCAGTGTATTATCGACGACGACACCCAGATCCCTTTCTTGTTCTGTAACTCCTCCAGGGCCGTGCCAACACAGTAAGCGGGGTAAGCACTGCAGGGGGGCGCCGACCTCTGGAGGGCACCGCCCAGGTCCGCTCACTTGCAAAATCTTTTACCTGAAGTTGTGATTCTCCTCTCTTCCCTGCCCTTCCCTCTCCGCGTCAGGAAGTGAAGGCAGCCCAGCAGTGCTAACTGAGGCAGACACGCTCTGCTAAAGTTGCTTCAAAGAGTACAACCAGTGCTATATATGTCTTTGGTGTGGGAAGAACTCCTCATTCAGGGTGAGCTTGAACAACATTCAAATTAAAGAGAACAGGTTTGGAGGGAGGTGTGCAAGTGAGACTGGGGAGAAATAAAAAATAGTGTAATTGTTTGTTAAAATCTGTAAGTGGTTCAAAGTTTTTGGGGTTTTTTTCTGAGCATGTACACTGAGAGGAGGGCATGACTGCAATGATGTGTGCATAATTATCAGGTAACCTGGGATATCTACAGCTAAAAGCCATTTCATTGGCTGATGGTTCAAACAGTAGGTTCAAAGAGGAAGTTTAGCTGTGTTGAAGAGCTGGTAAGTGAAAATCTGATTGCTTTTTTGTGTGTAATTACTAAATGTTTTGTGTGTAATTACTAAATGTTTATTTCTTATATATCTCCACCATTCATGATGTATTGTAAAGCACATTGAGCCTGCAAAGAGGTGGGAAAATGTGGGATACAAATGCAATAAATAAATAAATATAAAACATTCTGCTTGGATAGGAAGAGTTTATGATATGTGAAAATACATTTTGCTTTAATGAAATTGCTAAACTTTAGAGTCAGTGCTTTTTTTGTGTTTGTTTTTATATAAAACATTCTCCTTGGATAGGAAGAGTCTGTGATATGTGAAAATACATTTTGCGTTAATGAAATTGCTAAACTTTAGAGTCAGAGACTTATCAATGAGGGATACATACAGTGCTTTTTTTGTGCCAGTGCGTGCCGGTACAGCGTACCGGCACCTTTTTCCTGAGGTCCGGCTCACTTGCCCGCTCCCTTCTGTTCCTGCTCTCGCGTTCCAAAATCTTTTACCCGAAGTCGCGATTCTCCTCTCTCCCCTGCCCTCCCCTCCATGTCCAGCAATTCTCTCTCCCCTCCCCTCCATGTCCAGCATGTCGCCTTCTTCCCCTGCCCTCCCCTCTCCATGCTGGATATGGAGGGGAGAGGAGAAGAGGGCAGGGAAGAGAGAAATGCTGGACATGGATGAGAGGGGAGGGCAGGGGGCAGAGGAGACATACTGGACATGGAGGGGAGGGGAGGTCAGCAAAGAGAGATTTGCTGGACATGAAGGACAGGGGAGAGAGGAGAATCGTTGGACATGGATGAGAGGAGAGAGCAGGGAAGAGAGATTCTCTGGACATGGATGGAGGAGTTGGCGGGGAGAGAGGAGAAATGCTGGATGGAGGAGAGGGGAGAGAGAATTATTTTTTTTTTTTTTTGTTACATTTGTACCCCGCGCTTTCCTACTCATGGCAGGCTCAATGCGGCAGGCAATGGAGGGTTAAGTGACTTGCCCAGAGTCACATGGAGCTGCCTGTGCCGGGAATCGAACTCAGTTCCTCAGTTCCCCAGGACCAAAGTCCACCACCCTAACCACTAAGCCACTCCTCCACTGTTTTATATGGATACAGGGGAGGGACGAGAAATGCTGACCATGGATGGAGGGGATGAGAGAGGAGAAGTGCTGGACATGGATGGAGGTGAGGAAAGAAAAAAGAAGATGCACATGGATGGAGATGAGGGAAAGGAAAGAGAGGAGAAAAACTGCACATGGATGGAGAAAATAGGCAAAAGCTGGATCCACGTTATACCTCCTCCAGTCAATTCCATAGAGGAGGACACAGCTTTTACTTGTGGATGTAGGGCAAGAAATGAAGAAAAGAGGAAAGTAAAGAAATAAATGGAAAGGAAGCCCTGGAAACGGAGTTAAGAGAACAGATAGAGAGCAGCAGAATCAGAGATTCGGACCAATATGGATAGAAAAACAAAGTCACCAGACAACAAAGGTAGAAAAAAATCATTTTATTTTCATTTTAGTGTTTGGAATATGTTCACTTTGAGAATTTACATCTGCTATCTTATTTTGTAATGTATAGCAATTTGTTTTCTAAGAATATTGCTGACAATTCCTGTCAGTGTGGCAAGTGGTGAGCGATCATTTTCACGGTTAAAAATCATAAAAAATTATTTGCGATCAAGTATTTCGCAAGAAAGGCTTGTAAGCCTTGCCATCCTGTGCCACCCGGGGGGGCGCCAACTGATAGTCTGCAGGGGGGCACCAGAGACCCTAGGCATGGCCCTACGTGGAACCTTGCATGACGTAGCTATAATTTGGGTTCTTTTTTCCCACATGCATCACCTTGCACTTGCTCACATTAAACGTCATCTGCCATTTAGCCGCCCAGTCTCCCAGTCTCATAAGGTCCTCTTGTAATTTTTCACAATCTTGTCGCGAGTTAACAACTTTGAATAACTTTGTGTCATCAGCAAATTTAATTACCTCGCTAGTTACTCCCATCTCTAAATCATTTATAAATATATTAAAAAGCAGCAGTCCTAGCACAGACCTCTGAGGAACCCCACTAACTACCCTTCTCCATTGTGAATACTGCCCATTTAACCCCACTCTCTGTTTCCTATCCTTCAACCAGTTTTTAATCCACAATAGGACATTTCCTCCTATCCCATGACCCTCCAATTTCCTCTGTAGCCTTTCATGAGGTACCTTGTCAAATGCCTTTTGAAAATCCAGATACACAATATCAACCGGCTTCCCCTTTGTTCACGTTTGTTTACTCCTTCAAAGAATGTATGCACATAAATTCTAATTTTTGCCATTTAGTGCTTGTTATTGCTTGTTAAGAGCTGTTAACGCCACTTAACAGCTTGTTAAAACAATTAATCTATACGCATAGTTATAGAATACACCTAGATTCATGCGCAGAACCGCGTGAAACTCTAGGCGCGCTATACAGAATCCGGTAGTATGTGACAATACCTCCAAACAGAAAGTTATGTGTGTTTAGCAGGGGGAAAAAAAAGAAAGCTATACACAATAACTGTGCTTTCAAATAGAGTTTAGATATCAGCAAATACGTAAAATCAGTCCTTACCTGATAATTTTCTTTCCATTAGTCCCAACAGATCAATCCAGAGACTTGTGGGTTATGTCCCTCTGCCAGCAGGTGAAAATAGAGAGAACTTCAGAGGTTTGGTATACGTGGTTCCATACAGCTGCCTTAACAACAGTATTGTTGATACCAAAGCAGTGGAAGAAATAGGAAACCCAATCAAGAAGACCTCTTCTGCCTCTATAAAGCTCATGTAGGCACCTCAATCGCTCCCGCAGAGGCAATACATGTAGCATCAAATTTTTTTTTTAAAGAACAAAACAAATAAAGGAATCTGACTTGCAGCTATGGAACTGACCAAACTCAGAGAAAAACCCTGGAACAGTGAATAATAAGGGTGGGCATCTGTATTGATCTGTTGGAACTAGCAATTATCAGGTAAGGACTAATTTTACCTTCCACAGCATCCCACAGATCAATCCAGAGACTTGTGGGATGTACCAAAGCAGTCCTCAAGTGGGGCAGGACACTGCAACCCCAGTAGCCGTGACCGATGATCCAAAAGCCGCATCCAAACATGCCACCAGTCTAGTCTGTAATGCTTAGAAAAAGTATGTACCAAAGCCCAAGTGGCTGATCGACAAATCTCATCCAAAGGAATCAAACAGGACTCAGCAAAAGAAGTCATCTGCACGCCAGTATAATGTGCTCTCATCTGCAATGGAGTGGACCTCCCCATTTCAATGTAAGCTGAAGAAATTGCCTCCCGTAGCCAACGGGCCACCATGGCTTTCGAGGTCTTATCTCCTTTCTTGTGCCCAGCCAAAAGGATGAAAAGATGATCGGAACAACGGAAGTCATTAGTGACCTCCAGGTATCAGAAAAGAACGCACCACACATCAAGGCACCGCAAGGCCCGGAATTCGGATGAATAGTCCTCCTGTCGACAGCAGGCTGGCAGGAAAAGTGGCCGATTCAAACGAAAACACACCACCACCTTAGGCAGGAAGGATGGCACTGTCCTGATGTATACAACTGCCTCTATAAAGCGGAGAAAGGGATCCAAGCAGGAGAAAGCCTGCAACTCCGACACTCACCTGGCTGAGGCGATGACCACAAAAAAAGACTGTCTTCAACGTGAGGTCTTTTAAGGACAGCCAGTCCAAGGGCTCAAACTGAGGCCTTTATCGTGTGCAATACCAAGTTACGCGTCCAAGTTGGAACAGGCAAACGTGGTGGTCAAAGGCAGATAACACCCCCCCCCCCCCCCCCCAAGAAAACATACTATGTCCGGGTATGAGGCTAGCGAAACGCCCTGAAGGCAGCCCCAAAAACAGGCCAAAGCTGCCACCTGAACCTTTAAGGAACTGAAGGATAAAGACTTAGAGGCCATCCTGCGAGAAGGCCAGGATGGATGCCAATGAAGCCAAAACCACCGAAATGCCAGCCTTGGAACACCATGATTCAAAGGTCCACCAGATCCATGCATAGGCCACAGAAATGGAGCATCTCTATGCCTGAAGCACTGTGGTAATGACTCTGTCCAGGTAACCCTGCCTCCTCAAATGCGCCCTCTCAATAGCCAGGCCATATGATCAAAGTGGGAGGGATCCTCCGTGGCAATGTGAACCTGCATCAGCAGTCCACGCTAGGCAAACAGGTGCAGCGGTCGGTCGACCAGTAGACTGATCAGGTCCACGTACCATGGGTGCCTTGGCCAGTCCGGTGCCACTAGAATCATCAGACCTGGGTGACTCGCGATGCGCCCCACGAGGGTCAGGGCTGAAGTACATCAATCCGAACTCCCTGCTTCTGCTAAAGAAGCAGGGTATCTTCGTGTCGTTCCTGCAAGCCATAAGATCGCTCTTGGTGCCCCCTGCCTATTGACATAAGCAACCGCTGTCGTATTGTCAGAGAGAACACAGACTGGTCAGCCCTGAAGGAGAATAACAAACTCCCAAAGCGCCAACTGAATTGCACGCAGTTCTAGCCTGTTGACGCCTCCACCGGGGACCATGTTCCCCAGGTCACCTGCCCAAGCCAACGGGGTCCCCCAATTGGAGAGGCTGGCATCCGTGGTAACCATTACCCATGTTGAAAATCACACCCAGGTACTCCAGAGATTGCAAGGGAGACAGGTGGCATTTGGGTAGATTGATCACCCAGCTGAGGGACCATAGGAGGCTGATTACCCTGTCACCCGCAAACTTTCCTCGTAAGACGACACCTGAATCAGCCAATCATCCAGATAGGAATGGACTTGTATCCCCTCCTTCTGGAGGAAGGCCACGATGACCACCACGATCTTGGAGAAAGTTCTGGGTGCTGTGGCAAGCCCGAAGGGCACAGCCTGTATCTAAAAATGTAGACCCATCTGAAATGCAGCTCTACTTTTTAGCTGTGCTACTTTAATGACTCACAAGTGCACACGCTTGTGTGACAAGTCATTTCCAAAACTTAGAAGCAAAATGGATTGGGTTAAGAACATTGGGATAAAAACTAACAGTAGCTGTATTCATTGTATTCGTGGTAGTTTTACTTTTACTCAAAAAGTATTATTATATTATGCAATAACAAGTTAATTTTTTTATTGCATTCTTCACTGTAATTTTACTTAAGTACTTTGAACAACACTGATTACATTTGGGGACAATTACTGAATTGTGAGGTCACCATTCAAAAGTCATCAGCAGAACAGACCCCATAAGTACCTTTTATTTTCTTTGTAAAGTCTGAGCTATTTTAACAGATAATTTTGGATGTATAAATTGCTACACTGTCAAAATTATCCGTCTGAAAGGGGGTTAGAATCTGGGGCATTTCAGAATGGTGATATTTAATGGCCTAACATATTGAGCCGCTAAGTGTAAACAGTGGACATCCAGACTAAACAAATAGGTATAATCTGAAACAATTTAGACATTTCAAGTTATATGTGGATATTCTATGGTGTAACTTAAATGGAAAGCACTGCTGAATGAACATGATTTGAAAACATCTAAATTAGATGTCTCAAATTATATGTTGACTACACAGCTGAATATTGATCTCTGTGTGTTTAATAAAATCCACATTCACTATGCTCTATATTTTAGTAATCTGGGGTTTGTCAGAGCCCTACTGAGCTACTTACTACCTTTCTGTTATAGACCATTTTACCTTGGCAACCAACATTTGTTGCTGATTTTCTATCTGCTGTTGTTGTCTTGCAGCCATGTCCTGGAGCTCTGACAGTGTAAGTTCAACACGTGGATTGCCAACCTAAAAAGAGAACAAAGTACTAATTTAAAACAACTGTGCGTGCAGTTAGAAGCTGAAAGAACTAGGAGTCAGGTATTAGCTCCCAAGGCCACTAGAGCAAAAGTATCAGAAATAGGAAGTGGTCTGGGTTTTCATTTCTTAGTTCAAACATACCATAAGATGCTGGAAATCTGGAAACTGTGGAACTCTTTTTAAAAAATTGATGTTATGTTGGCTATTTTAAGTACCACAGATGATTTTTAACAATAGGTGAAAGATTAATAGTAGATCTGTAATTTCATTTTTTTCAGTTAAGTATTTTGGTGTGTATACCATCTGGTTCAGGTGATTTGCTGCTCTTTAGATTGGTGATTTTTCCCTATTACATCATCTAGATTTAATGAGATTTCTTTCAGCTCCCCTGAATAGTCACCTTTTAATACAATTTTTGGCATGGATAGCTCCCTTATTTCATTCCAATAAAGACCAAAGCAAAGAAATAACTTTACCTGCACTACAGCCTTTGAGTGCCCCTTTTATTCCTTTACTAGTAAAGAAGGCCCATTTCTGAAAGAAATTAAACGGGCGCTAGCAAGGCTATTCCCCTGCATTCACCCATGTGTAACAACCCTCCTGTCCCCTCCATCCACCCATGTCCAGCAACCCTCCTCTCCCCTCCATCCACCCTCCTGTGCCCTGCCATCCAGCAATATGCAGCAACTGTCCTGTCCCCTGGCTTCCCGTCCATCCAGCCATGTGCAGCAAGTGTTACATGCCATGCCCTGCCCTCCATTTCCACGGCCCCTCCCCCGTCGATGTGTACACCCACTCCCTCCCTCTTCGAGTTGAACGCCCCCTGCGCTGTGTACATGGAAAGCAGAGCGTCTGTGACCTGTGAGAAAGTGGTGCAGGCAGAACGGTTCATGTGCAGCAAGTGTCCTCTGCCGTGCCCTGCCCTCCAGTTCCACGCCCCCTCCCCCTGTCGATGTGCACACCCCCTCCTTCCCGCCCTCCCCCTTCGACTTGAACACCCCCTGCGCTGTGTACATGGAAAGCAGAGCGCCTGTCACCTGTGAGAAAGCGTTGCAGGCAGAAGAACGCCTCGCTTGGATCTCCTTCCCTGCGTGTGTCCTGGCGTCATATAACATGACGCAACGTGACGGACGCGAGGGTGGGACATAGGGAGGGAAGGCGATCGGAAGGGAAGCGATGTTCTGCGTGTGCTTTCGATGTAGGTAGGGTGGTCCACTGACGGGGGGGTGTATGGTTGGAGCGGCGACCAGGAGGAGGCAGGACGGTGGCGTTTGCGTCGGAGAATGTGTAGCGGTGGCGGCTTCGGGTGTGGGGTTAAAGGTGCGGCTTGGGGGGGGTGGAGCGGAGGGTGGGGGAACTGACGATTTGCTGAGTGTCACAGCCCCACCCTCGACGTCATCACGTTGTGGCGTGAGGGTGGGGCAGACACACATGGGGAAAAATTCCGATCTCTAGCACCTCAAAAACGGAAGTTGCAGCTTCAATTAGAACATTGGGGTTGCGAATTATGTGCGGAAGGGGCGTGGCTGAGGGCGGGTCTATGAGTGAGAGTGAGTGGTGCATGGTGAGTGTTGCTGACAGCCTAAGTGCAGGGCTTCAGTGTTTCCCTGCCACAGAGTGAGCTTCAGTCAGAATGTTCAGGTGAGACTTATTTATATAGATGATTTAATGGTCCAACTGACTTCTTAACATGCTTTCTGGTTCTAAAATTTGTATTATGATTTTTTCCTCCACAGCGGGCTTCTTTTCAAATTCTCTTTTAGCCTTTCATATCAGTGCTTCCCACCTAACTTGCCAGTACTTGTGATGCTTCCTGTTTCCTTATCCTTTACCATATTTTAAATGCTTTTCTGGCTCTAACAACCTTTCACCTCACCTTTTAACCATGCTTGCTGTTGTCAGGCCTTCCTTCCACCTTTCATAATATATGGAGTAGATCTGATCTGGTATTATAAGATAGTATTTTTAAACATCCACTTCTGATTGAAACTTTTAACCTCTGCAACTGCTCCTTTTACATTTTTTTCTAACTACATTCTTCATTATTTACATTCCAGTTGGTAACTCAAATTTGATCATGCTGTGATCACTGTATTGCCAAGCAGTTCCAACACCATTACCTCTTGTACCAACTCCTACATCCCACTAAGGTCTAGATCTAAAATAGTTCCCCTTCCTTGAGTCTGAAACAAGCTGCTCCACGAAGAAATCGTGTATTTCATCTAGGAACTTTACCTCCCTAGAAACTCCGAGTTACCAAATCAGTATTGGGGTAGTTGAAGTGAGTCAACCAACCAAATAAACAATACAGAAACCAAAAGAATACACTAGCAATCACAAAAATGTCAATACTAATGGAAAAAATATAACAGTATATGAATGGCTTATCATACACCTTTAAATTCAAATCATGGAGGGGAAAAGACCTCAGTTTCTCATAAAGCCATGAGTTACAAGGTACATTTTCACTTGCTGCTTTTCAATCATCCGTAAAAAAAAACATATAAATAATATTAAATAACTATGTCCAAAAATATAAATAGAAGAGATTTTTTTTCAAAGCAGGGTTTTTCCACGTATAGCCATTCAAGTCTAAAACAGTGCAAAGTCACTACTAGAGTCCCCAACAGTAAACAAATCTTCAAATTGCTAATAATGAAAAGTCTGTTTTAGAAAAAAAAAGCTTATTTAACAAGTAGAGCTAATTAATAGAAAGGCTTCCACCAATTTTTGGGAGGACTTCCTACTTCCCAGGTGGGTTAAATACATGTTGACATTTAAAATAACCAATCCAATAACTTAGCTCAAACACAAGCTTCAATCCAATCAAAAAAAATGCATTCCTCTTCATTACAAATCAACCCTTCTTAAAGAATGTACTTAACATAAAGGCCCACTTCTGCTTATATGCAAAGATTCCAAATTTTATCAAGAATCAGACATTAAATCTTTAAGAACATGTTGTGCCCCCTGAAAACGTTTAACTAAGGACTCATTTTCCTTGTTATGTTTAAAAAAATATTGATGTTCAATTAATCTAATCTTTAAAGCTCATGAAGTCTGACCAATGTAAAAGAAATCCCAAGGGTGTTTAATAAAATAAATTACGTTTCTAGAAACACAAGTCCCCTAATTCTACAACTTTTGCAACTAGAAGTACCATTTGCGCACACTCAGTGCTATTCTATAATTTTGGCACAAATTCACTCATTCCAAAACACCCACAGAAGGAGCAGTTAAAAAAACCCACTAACAAAATACGCACATGCTAACTGTCTATTATACACCTGCCCAATTATATGATGAAAAACCCACCAGAATGGTTCAAATACCTTGCAGAACATACAGAATACATGTTCTCAAATGGCCATTTTCCCTCTGACATAGTACTAATTCCAATCCCTAAAAACACAACCAGCAAGATAAGCAAAATCACTAACTATAGACCAGTGGCCTCAATACCACTCTTTGACCAGAACAATGGAAGATCTACTAGCTGAACAACTAATGGATTACCCAACGCATTTCTCAATCCTCCACAACTCCCAATCAGGTTTTAGACTATTACACAGTACTGAGACAGTCATAATAACTCTGTTAACAATATTCAAAAAACTAATTTGCCAAGACAAAAGATACTACTACTCCAGTTCAACATGTCAAGCACATTCAACCGAGTCGATCACACAGCACTAATGTATCTGCTCGACAATAAAGGAATTAGCGGGGCAATGGCCATATGGTTTAATGGGTTCTTAAGGACCAGATCCTACATTGTAAAAATGTCCGACCAGCTTTCAGCCTCCTGGACCACTCAGTGTGAGGTGCCTCAAGGATCACCAATATCACCCATACTGTATAATGTTATGATGGCCCCACTCGGCAAAAAACTAAAACAAATGGGCTTTAAACCATACATATATGCTGATGATGTCACTATATACATACCTTTTAACAATAGCATCTCAGAAATACTATCAAAAATGTAAAATGGTCTGGACACCATGGAAAACTGGGCCACAACCTTCAAACGCAAATTAAACAGAGAAAAAACCACATGTATGGTTCTATCAAGCTCGCACAACCCCACTTCCGACCAAAACTTCACAATCGACCAATCATACCAAATCGAAATACAACTAAAAATACTAGGAATCATCCTTGACAAACATCTCACCCTTGAACACCAAGTATCAACGATCACATCAAAAAGCTTCAGAACATTATGGAAATTGAGAAGAATCAGAGACTATTATCCCAGAAAATCATTCCGTCTAAGAGTGCAATCGTTGATAATGACACAACTAGACTACTGCAATGCAGCATACATAGGGTGCAAAGAAAACACACTAAAATCACTACAATGTTCAAAATATGGCTGCAAGACTAATGATCAAAAAAATCCAAATATGAAAGAGTGACCCAACTGCTAGAAATGCTTCACTGATTCCTGATCAAAGCAAGACTGTTTTTCAAAGCCAGCACCCTCATCTTCAAAATACTATCTGGCATGACCCCCGAATACATGCTAGACCTGATCGAACTACCTCCAAGAAATGCAAGTCCAGAAGCCAGAAGTTACCTATTACTCCACCTACCTGATTGCAGAAACATAACCTACAAGTCCTTATATATGGCTGGATTTAGTTATCTGGGATCCAAATGGTGGAACTCAATACCAAAGGTCACAAGAAACATCATAAACTATCTTCAGTTCAGAAAAGAACTGAAAACCTACCTCTACAAGAAATTCTATGGATAACCACACAAGCTACCGAGAGTACCACACCGCTTTGTAACTGTCTTACATCACCACAACTTCACTAACTGTAAAATTGCAAAAAAGCTGATCCACTTGTAACTATCACATCATTGTAATCCGCTAACTGTGAAACTGTAAGCCACTTTGAAATAAAAAAAAAAAACTTGGTTTTGGATAACAGTAGGATACAAGAACGAAATAATGATAACAACAACGAAGGAACAATACTGTAGAGAAAGAAAACAGGACTCCCAAATTTAAGGCCTATTGTTAGTCTCAAGACTAGGAAGTAAAGTATTAAACAGATTCATAACTTATAGCCTTCAGCAAATAAACTATGTTATCAAATTACAGTATTCCAGGGTACCTGCCTTCCTTAGCACGACTATATGGTACTCATTCATCAGAAACGAGTAGGAATGGTGTCAAGGGCCCCTGTAGAAAGTGGTTCTACTTCCTCTTTTCCTTAAACAACACTAGTCACACATATAGAAGCAATCAAGCATTAAAAAAGGCCAAAATTCACTACAGGTAATTTACTAACTTCAGCTTTAATCAGACATTTTCATCAACACAAAACACAGCAGACAGCTTGTGGCCCACAAATCTTGTTATTTATTATAGCCCCTGACGCAGTCCTATTGTTGGGCGAAACACGGCCTGTGTCGGGCATTTGTTTCATACACGGTATCCTCAAAGTCTGTTTGGATATTATACTGATCTGCTGGTTTATTTTCCACTCACAAAACTTAATTAAATGTTTTCCTCCAAATTAAATACGAGAACAAAATCAGTCATCTTTTACCTCTTTGCATTCATGCTGCAACTCACACTTTATATCTGATGCACTGAAACTCAAGAAAGGATCCCTCGGATCCCAACAGATTACAAGTGAGCAGTACCTTTTCTGCCTACATTATTCTAGATATAATCCCAAAAAGATCATTTTAAAGATGTCTCAATTATGAAAATAATTTTAAACAAAAGTTATTTTCTTCCTGAGTATTTGGCATGCAAGGAAATGTTTTCCCTTTCTATAAGTTTTAGCAGAGAGTTACATTAGATCAAGAAGAAAGTCAGAAACGTTTGTCCAAGGAGTGTACAGTCCTATGATTCAGAGATATACGAGTACAGTTGTAAGGCTTCATTCCAAGCTTGCAGTTTGTTAGGAGTGGTTAGTGCAGCAGACTCTGATCCTGGGGAACTGGGTTCGATTCCCACTGCAGCTCCTTGTGACTCTGGGCAAGTCACCTAACCCTCCATTGTCCCAGGTACAAATAAGTACCTGTATATAATATGTAAACCGCTTTGAATGTAGTTGGAAAAAACACAGAAAGGCGGTATGTAAGTCCCATTCCCGTTCCCCTTAGAACAATTGTTATCTGCTTCTAATATTTGGTTTCACAGTGCAGTTCCCAATGACTGCCTCTAAAGGAAGATTACTCTGCCCTTGAATAAATTGCTACTTTCTCTCTTTACAGCTTTACAGTCTGTTCATCTACTCTAAAATCCTCCACATACTTTAAACAAGAAGCCATTCTCAATGTGTAAACATACAGTATCTACTCAAATACAACCATGCTTATGATTTTAACCTAACTATAATCAGTCTCCCAAACATATCATTACTCACACTAACTTCTCCATCTTTATCACCATCAATGAACATGCAAAAATAAATGTTTTGCTACTCGGGGATCTTCAGATATTTCAAAAGTTTCCACCATATGGGACTTTGCCACAAATTGTAAATGGTGTCCTTTGTATCCTCATGGATCAACCCGTCAATTTTTTACTTTATCTTTTCCTTACATTTGCTCTTTATATTTTAAAAGAAATTGTATGTCTCCAATTATTTAACTTATCTTATAGAAATAGCAGCAGCGATTTCCTCCAGCTCAAACCTCTGCCTATGATTTTAACCTAGCACATTTCTCATTTTACTTAGAAAGCATTGCACAGTTCTATAACCTCACAGTTAAAACAATGACAGAAAATGAAATTTAAACCTGTAACTTCACTTGCTGTTTTCGTTTCATCCACATTGTGCACAGCTGAGAGAAGAATTCAGCTGAACAGCCTTGTATGTATATCCTTGTAAGTAATGTGCTTTTTAAGACCCAAATTAAACATAAAATAAAAGGCTGTACTTTCAATTCTGGTGAAACACTTTCACTTTGGAACTCTTCTTACATCTGTCCCTGTCTAATCATCAGCCATCAGCAAAAATGGGAGGACAGAAAGACTTGAAAGCAGCTTGTCAGCATTTGATCCCCCCTTCATTTTAGAAGAATGCAGAGGACACTAGAAGCAACTGTAGGAGTATCTCTGTCCTTAATGAGCTTGTCAACTTGCTTAACCCTTGAATATCTGTGAATAAACTTCTTGGCATTTTCCTAACCTGGTGCATAAAGCCATTATCTTCTGAGGTGTCTTGGTTTGTTTCTATCTTAAAATACTTAGCAGGCCAGACCCATGAATAGTAGCCAAATAAGTGCAAAAAGTACACATGTAGGGAATAGCATTCTTTTATAGTCAAAAGTACAAAATGAGCACCAATTCACTTTTAGTGCCAAAAACACAACACATGTAAGGTGAAACTTGATCCTACCTAATTTCCTTTCCTCAATTCCTGCCTCACTAGTCCACACAAGTGGGTTATGCTCCCCAATCAGCTGATAAAGACAGAGAACAATAACTTTCTATGTCATCATCACTGTATCTGGAGTAGTGCAGCCCTGGAACTCACCAATATTCTACTGACACAGCAGAACTTCAAACCAAAGACAAAGTCAACCCTAAACACACACTCCTCCAACCTCAACATGATTGAGAAATGATTTGCCTGATTGACAGCAAAGTCACACTGCTGCGAAAAAAGCTGCAGAGAATAATCAGAAGAGCATTGGTCTTCCTAAGAAAGTCCTGATTGGTCTAGCAGCAATCATGGAAAGGAAAATAGCAGGTAAGAACAAAGTTCACCTTATTCTGCTAGACCAAAAGTGGACAACTGGAAAGAAGCTCCTGTAATGGATTGTACCTTCTTAATATCTTAAACTTTAGTCTTGAAAAACTTGCAAAAATTAGAGGAGCCTTTATACAACGATATGGAAATGAATCCACCACCTTAAACAGTCTTGTCTTATATTTTGCCTCTCTAATGTTGTTAGAAGCAAATGTTTGCAGTGTATAAATTTGAAGAAGAGGTGTCCTAAAATAAAGGTAATATTAAAACAAAACTTATGAGGTGAGGAAGAGGCACTGTGAGTTAATCTGGAAAAGAAAGAATGGGAAATCTATTTACACTGGTGTGACTTACAAGCTTTCTTCACAGGTAGAAGTGGACAGATTTAAGTTCTTCCTCCATAGCCTTTCTTCAACTGAGTTCTGTACAGTGCTCTAGGGTGGTTCAGGTAGGCCCTCCTAGGTGGACCTCTGCAGGAGTCAGGATCTGCTTCGTTGAGGTCCTATCAATGGAAGAGGCTGGGTTCCTGTTCAGGTTGATGCACTGAGATTGTCAACAGTAGTAGTCATGCTACTGAAGGCACTCCAGTATTCTACTTCTTTTGCATGGTGTGTGTCAGTTGTTGAGGATTGGCGGTTTGGACCAGGGAGGATGGTGAATTTGGAAAGTTATTTTCAAGGAGGCCTTGTCTTCCTCTTAGGGCCTTAAAGCTTTGCTGTGTTCTACCTGACAACTTACTGCATCTAACCCAGAGACAGGGAAAGGAACAGTTATCTTGGATCCTGTCCCACCTTGACTCTAAGAATGAGCAAAAAGCAATATTTTCCAAGGTACTTAACAGACCAATAATGAAATCACAACTGGAAAAAAACTGTCACTTAGTTCTATACCTGCTGAAAATGACAGACCTATTTCTAATTCTTTCCCTTTTTTTGGGAAACTGTGGATGCCCAAAATACTGATAGACTGGATGAACTGAACTTTTTGGACATATTACAGTAAGAATTACAGAAGAACTTCCATTCCAAGGACTCTTATGGCTCTAATAAATGATCTAATTTGAGTGTAGATCTCTGATGGGCCAGATGCCACTGCAGCAGACGGTACGGAAGGCACAAGCACCCCCGACATCGAAGCAGACTGGTGCAGCAGTCCTTCCAGAAGCTCTGGAAGCAAGGCCCTGATGCGCTCATTGAGAGCCGCCGTCGGACAAGGCTGCGGGGTAAGTAAAGGAGCCAGTGGCAGAATCTGTCGAGGCTCGGGAGAAGGTACTGGGCTGCCGGAAGACCGACGCATCGGTACCTCCTGTATAGAGGGGGAGCGATCCTCTCGGCGCCGACGCTTCTCAAATGCCAGTTCCTTCAACGCCTCGGAGCTCCCGACACCGTGTGTTGAAGGAGAGCAATGACTGTGCTTCTTCGCCTTCGCTCGACACCTGCCATCTAGATTCCTCGGTACCGAAGAGGAGGACGTGAAATCCTCACGTCTCCTAGGGGCCGGGTCCAGAAGGTCGGTCCCGGGGGGCCTGCATAACAGGAGGCCTCAAGGCAGGTGGAGCCACCACTTGATGCCTCACTGCTCCCAGTGCGAGTTGGTCTTTCAGCAGCCATTACCTCCACTCCCGACGTCTATGCTTCCCTCGATGTCAATGTCACCAACCTTGGTATCGATGTCAATGTTGAAATCGAAGGGCCGGACCGAGCCCCAAAAAGCTTTTCTCGATGGGCTTCTTCAGACGCTTGGGTCCGTTTCTTCATACGAACACACAGACTACAAGCGGCTGGGCTATGGTCGAGCCCAAGGCACTGGATACACCAGACGTGGGTATCGGTACCTGAGATGGTCCGGTTGCACAGAGTAGAACGTTTGAAGCCGCAATGACATGGAAGGAAAAATGGCTTCAGCAAAATCAAAAGACGCGATTGTGCCTGTTAACAGAAAAAGGGGCACAAAAAATAAGGGAACGACCCGGTCGAAAAAAAGAGGAAACTTTAAAAACTGAAAAAAAAAAAAAATCTAAGACACTAAGGGATCTTTTTTTTTTTTTTTTTTTAAGACAACTGAGTGCTGTCTAGCTTGTCAAGCCGTTCTTTCAGAAAGACAATGTGCGTACATACCAATCGGGGTCCGGCAGACATATTTTAGAACGGCCTTGTTCCGTATATTACCCTTAAATTTACAAAATAACATATAGGATGTCTTTTGTACTGTTTAAAGATAAATTTCACATGAGCACAGGATGACTATTGATAACCAGTTTCTAAGAAGTAGAAAGAATAATAAATCAAGGTAACCTCAGAATGTACTTAGAAATAATTCTTTACAAAAATATCTGTGTATACATGGTTTTTCATGTTTTTATATGTACATATGTGTTTCTGACTAATACGTTTTTAAATATATACGTATACGTACATTTTCAATTTATGTAATGATGAAAATTTTTTTTATAATATGTATATGTTCTAACTGATACATTTACATGTTGTTTTTATGTGAGACCCCTGAAGCAGGCGCTTGTGTGCCGAAATACGGCCCATGTCGGGTCAAGTTTGCAATAAAGGAGAACATTGATTATCCCAATCTTGAAGGTCCAGTGTTGCTTCTTTTTTTGTTGTTGGATTGATTTGTATGTTGTTTTACCCTCTCTTTTGTGTTTCTGTAAAAATAAAATTGGAAACAAATTGGCAACACCATTTAAAATTGAAATCAGGTAGAAGATAACTATTTGCAATTCAGTAAAACAATTCTGTAAGCAAGTTACATTTTAAAGTGATTATGGGTATAAACTCATTTTCCTATGTAACAGTACAAGCACATTTTAATCTTGTCGCACTGGCCAGCAGCCATAGGCTTCAATGCACTTCAGTTTCATTTTTTCAGTCTGTAACTGTGCTTCTCTGACCCCAGGAATAAAGTCGGAAAGACAGTAAGTCAGGCCAAAACCTGCATTAACATACTGCAAAATATGTGCTGTTTCCTAACAAGTTTCTCTACATCTAGGGACTGCAGTCACTTACAGTCACAGTATTTTATTTTTAGAATGCCAAACAGAACTTTCCCTTTCATAATCCTTTGTCAGTATGAAAAGCTGTCCTGTCGCATTTATCAGCAAATCAATGAACAGAAAAAGAACAGTGGATTTTGCCAGCAATCAAAGACCTAATCAAGGCAAGATCAAGGCAGCTGTCAACTCACATCAGCATAATACACTATGCTTTTCAGTCACTAGAAAAAAATCTTTCAGCAAAACATGTGCCTAATTTTACAGTTATGGTTTTCAATAACAAGTGCTTTAAAATTAAAATAATGGGTCTTGTGCCCTTTTTTGTGAGGGGAGGGGGGGATTTACCACATTTTATGATAGCATTGTTAATTTCAGTCTAGTTTAGTTGCATCTTGAAGCAGCTGATCTTACAGATTCACAGCTGCTATGAACCACACAATTAGCAGGGGGAAGTCAATGTCAGACATCAGAAATCCAAAGTCATATCTGGTCACTGCACAACTTTCCTAAATGCTCTGAAGCACAAACTAAAAGTGGAAAAACAACTTTACTCAGACCTGTTCAAACAAATTTAAGTTTGGCATTAAAAGTGATTTTTTTTTTCTTTACTGATCCTCTGGTGCACAGAATATTCAAGTTACTGTGACTTGTAAGGTCTATCCTTGCTCCTCCTGAGTGGCTCTCAAAGATCAATCACTCCCTCCAATACACTGACAGATTACCTAGAATGATGACTGTGGCTGACAGTAGAATTCGGTTTCCTCAATTCTGCTCTCAGGGGACCATATAAGAGTGTACAAAAAATCCATGTTTAGAGGCACATTTTAGATAGAATGTAAGCTTCCAAACATACATTTAGCGAATGCTACATACCTGTAGAAGGTATTCTCCGAGGACAGCAGGCTGATTGTTCTCACTGATGGGTGATGTCCACGGCAGCCCCTCCAATCGGAATCTTCACTAGCAAAAGCCTTTGCTAGCCCTCGCGCGCCGATGCACACCGCGCATGCGCGGCCGTCTTCCCGCCCGAAACCGGCTCGTGCCGGCCAGTCTCATATGTAGCAAGACAAAGACAAGGGAAGACACAACTCCAAAGGGGAGGCGGGCGGGTTTGTGAGAACAATCAGCCTGCTGTCCTCGGAGAATACCTTCTACAGGTATGTAGCATTCGCTTTCTCCAAGGACAAGCAGGCTGCTTGTTCTCACTGATGGGGTATCCCTAGCCCCCAGGCTCACTCAAAACAACAACCATGGTCAATTGGGCCTCACAACGGCGAGGACATAACTGAGATTGACCTAAAAAATTTACCAACTAACTGAGAGTGCAGCCTGGAACAGAACAAACAGGGCCCTCGGGGGGTGGAGTTGGATCCAAAAGCCCAAACAGGTTCTGAAGAACTGACTGCCCGAACCGACTGTCGCGTCGGGTATCCTGCTGCAGGCAGTAATGAGATGTGAATGTGTGGACAGATGACCACGTCGCAGCTTTGCAGATCTCTTCAATAGAGGCTGACTTCAAGTGGGCTACCGACGCTGCCATGGCTAACATTATGAGCCGTGACATGACCCTCAAGAGCCAGCCCAGTCTGGGCGTAAGTGAAGGAAATGCAATCTGCTAGCCAACTGGATATGGTGCGTTTCCCCACAGCCACTCCCCTCCTATTGGGATCAAAAGAAACAAACAATTGGGCGGACTGTCTGTTGGGCTGTGTCCGCTCCAGATAGAAGGCCAATGCTCTTTTGCAGTCCAATGTGTGCAGCTGACGTTCAGCAGGGCAGGAATGAGGACGGGGAAAGAATGTTGGCAAGACAATTGACTGGTTCAGATGGAACTCCGACACAACCTTTGGCAAGAACTTAGGGTGAGTGCGGAGGACTACTCTGTTATGATGAAATTTGGTGTAAGGAGCCTGGGCTACCAGGGCCTGAAGCTCACTGACTCTACGAGCTGAAGTAACTGCCACCAAGAAAATGACCTTCCAGGTCAAGTACTTCAGATGGCAGGAATTCAGTGGCTCAAAAGGAGGTTTCATCAGCTGGGTGAGAACGACATTGAGATCCCATGACACTGTAGGAGGCTTGACAGGGGGCTTTGACAAAAGCAAACCTCTCATGAAGCGAACAACTAAAGGCTGTCCTGAGATCGGCTTACCTTCCACACGGTAATGGTATGCACTGATTGCACTAAGGTGAACCCTTACAGAGTTGGTCTTGAGACCAGACTCAGACAAGTGCAGAAGGTATTCAAGCAGGGTCTGTGTAGGACAAGAGCGAGGATCTAGGGCCTTGCTGTCACACCAGACGGCAAACCTCCTCCACAGAAAGAAGTAACTCCTCTTAGTGGAATCTTTCCTGGAAGCAAGCAAGATACGGGAGACACCCTCTGACAGACCCAAAGAGGCAAAGTCTACGCTCTCAACATCCAGGCCGTGAGAGCCAGGGACCGGAGGCTGGGATGCAGAAGCGCCCCTTCGTCCTATGTGATGAGGGTCGGAAAACACTCCAATCTCCACGGTTCTTCGAAGGACAACTCCAGAAGAAGAGGGAACCAGATCTGACGCGGCCAAAAAGGAGCAATCAGAATCATGGTGCCTCGGTCTTGCTTGAGTTTCAACAAAGTCTTCCCCACCAGAGGTATGGGAGGATAAGCATACAGCAGACCCTCCCCCCAGTCCAGGAGGAAGGCATCCGATGCCAGTCTGCCGTGGGCCTGAAGCCTGGAACAGAACTGAGGGACTTTGTGGTTGGCTCGAGATGCGAAGAGATCTACCAAGGGGGTGCCCCACACCTGGAAGATCTGTCGCACTACACGGGAATTGAGCGACCACTCGTGAGGTTGCATAATCCTGCTCAACCTGTCGGCCAGACTGTTGTTTACGCCTGCCAGATATGTGGCCTGGAGCACCATGCCGTGACGGCGAGCCCAGAGCCACATGCTGACGGCTTCCTGACACAGGGGGCGAGATCCGGTGCCCCCCTGCTTGTTGACGTAGTACATGGCAACCTGGTTTTCTGTCTGAATTTGGATAATTTGGTGGGACAGCCGATCTCTGAAAGCCTTCAGAGCGTTCCAGATCGCTCGTAACTCCAGAAGATTGATCTGCAGATCGCGTTCTTGGAGGGACCAGCTTCCTTGGGTGTGAAGCCCCTCGACATGAGCTCCCCACCCCAGGAGAGACGCATCCGTGGTCAGCACTTTTTGTGGCTGAGGAATTTGGAAGGGACGTCCCAGAGTCAGATTGGACTAAATCGTCCACCAATACAGGGATTCGAGAAAACTCGTGGACAGGTGGATTACGTCTTCTAGATCCCCAGCAGCCTGAAACCACTGGGAAGCTAGGGTCCATTGAGCAGATCTCATGTGAAGACGGGCCATGGGAGTCACATGAACTGTGGAGGCCATGTGGCCTAGCAATCTCAACATCTGCCGAGCTGTAATCTGCTGGGACGCTCGCACCCGCGAGACGAGGGACAACAAGTTGTTGGCTCTCGTCTCTGGGAGATAGGCGCGAGCCGTCCGAGAATCCAGCAGAGCTCCTATGAATTTGAGTCTCTGCACTGGGAGAAGATGGGACTTTGGATAATTTATCACAAACCCCAGTAGCTCCAGGAGGCGAATAGTCATCTGCATGGACTGCAGGGCTCCTGCCTCGGATGTGTTCTTCACCAGCCAATCGTCGAGATATGGGAACACGTGCACCCCCAGCCTGCGAAGTGCCGCTGCTACTACAGCCAAGCACTTTGTGAACACCCTGGGCGCAGAGGCGAGCCCAAAGGGTAGCACACAGTACTGGAAGTGACGTGTGCCCAGCTGAAATCGCAGATACTGTCTGTGAGCTGGCAGTATCGGGATGTGTGTGTAGGCATCCTTCAAGTCCAGAGAGCATAGCCAATCGTTTTCCTGAATCATGGGAAGGAGGGTGCCCAGGGAAAGCATCCTGAACTTTTCTTTGACCAGATATTTGTTCAGGGCCCTTAGGTCTAGGATGGGACGCATCCCCCCTGTTTTCTTTTCCACAAGTAAGTACCTGGAATAGAATCCCAGCCCTTCTTGCCCGGGTGGCACGGGCTCGACCGCATTGGCGTTGAGAAGGGTGGAGAGTTCCTCTGCAAGTACCTGCTTGTGCTGGAAGCTGTAAGACTGAGCTCCCGGTGGACAATTTGGAGGTTTTGAGGCCAAATTGAGGGTGTATCCTTGCCGGACTATTTGGAGAACCCACTGATCGGAGGTTATGAGAGGCCACCTTTGGTGAAAAGCTTTCAACCTCCCTCCGACTGGCAGGTCGCCCGGCACTGACACTTGGATGTCGGCTATGCTCTGCTGGAGCCAGTCAAAAGCCCGTCCCTTGCTTTTGCTGGGGAGCCGAGGGGCCTTGCTGAGGCGCACGCTACTGACGAGAGCGAGCGCGCTGGGGCTTAGCCTGGGCCGCAGGCTGTCGAGAAGGAGGATTGTACCTACGCTTGCCAGAAGAGTAGGGACCAGTCTTCCTTCCCCCCAAAAATCTTCTACCTGTAGAGGTAGAGGCTGAAGGCTGCCGGCGGGAGAACTTGTCGAATGCGGTGTCCCGCTGGTGGAGCTGCTCTACCACCTGTTCGACTTTCTCTCCAAAAATATTATCCGCACGGCAAGGCGAGTCCGCAATCCGCTGCTGGATTCTATTCTCCAGGTCGGAGGCACGCAGCCATGAGAGTCTGCGCATCACCACACCTTGAGCAGCGGCCCTGGACGCAACATCAAAGGTGTCATACACCCCTCTGGCCAGGAATTTTCTGCACGCCTTCAGCTGCCTGACCACCTCCTGAAATGGCTTGGCTTGCTCAGGGGGGAGCGCATCCACCAAGCCCGCCAACTGCCGCACATTGTTCCGCATGTGTATGCTCGTGTAGAGCTGGTAAGACTGAATTTTGGCCACGAGCATAGAAGAATGGTAGGCCTTCCTCCCAAAGGAGTCCAAGGTTCTAGAGTCCTTGCCCTGGGGCGCCGAAGCATGCTCCCTAGAACTCTTGGCCTTCTTTAGGGCCAAATCCACAACTCCAGAGTCGTGAGGCAACTGAGTGCGCATCAGCTCTGGGTCCCCATGGATCCGGTACTGGGACTCGATCTTCTTGGGAATGTGGGGGTTAGTTAAAGGCTTGGTCCAGTTCGCCAGCAATGTCTTTTTTAGGACATGGTGCATGGGTACAGTGGACGCTTCCTTAGGTGGAGAAGGATAGTCCAGGAGCTCAAACATTTCAGCCCTGGGCTCGTCCTCCACAACCACCGGGAAGGGGATGGCCGTAGACATCTCCCGGACAAAGGAAGCGAAAGACAGACTCTCGGGAGGAGAAAGCTGTCTTTCAGGAGAGGGAGTGGGATCAGAAGGAAGACCCTCAGACTCCTCGTCAGAGAAATATCTGATGTCTCCTTCGTCTTCCCACGAGGCCTCACCCTCGGTGTCAGACACAAGTTCACGGACCCGTGTCTGCAACCTCGCCCGACTCGACTCTGTGGAGCCACGTCCACGATGGGGGCGTCGAGAGGTAGACTCCCTCGCCCGCATCGGCAAAGCTCCCTCCGCCGACGTAGTCGGGGAGCCTTCCTGGGAGGCGGCGGCAGCCAGTACCGCACGCGGCACCGACGCCGGAGACCTCACCTCGGGCGATGGGCCAGCCGGCGCCACGCTCGACGGTACCGGTGGCGCAAGCACCGCCGGTACCGGAGGGTTAGGGCGCAACAGCTCTCCCAGAATCTCTGGGAGAACGGCCCGGAGGCTCTCGTTCAGAGCGGCTGCAGAGAAAGGCATGGAGGTCTATGCAGGCGTCGACGTTAGAACCTGTTCCAGGCGTGGAGGCTGTTCCGGGCTGTCCAGAGTAGAGCGCATCGACACCTCCTGAACAGAGGGTGAGCGGTCCTCTCGGTGCCGATGCCTGCTGGGTGCCGACTCCCTCGGCGACCCAGAGCTCTCGGTGCCAACACGGGAAGGGGACCGATGACTATGCTTCTTCGACTTCTTGGAACGAAGCATGTCACCGGAGCTTCCCGGCACCGACAAGGAGGACGTAGAATCCAGCCGTCGCTTCCTCGGGGCAGAGACCGAAGGAGGTCGGTCTCGGGGGGGCTGTACCGCAGGAGCCCTCAGGGTAGGGGGAGACCCACCCGAAGGCTCACCGCCACCAGCAGGGGAATGGACAGCCCTCACCTGCACTCCAGACGAAGCACCACCGTCCGACGACATCAGCAGACGAGGTCCCGGTACCACCGACGTCGATACAGTCGTCCGATGTCTCAGCGCCAATGCAGAGGGCCGATGCCTCGATGCACTGGCAGCCGAGGATGAAGGTCTTGACGCTGAAGACGTCGATGCACTCGATACCCCCGGTGCCGATGCCGACGAAGAGCCCGAGAACAAAATGTTCCACTGGGCTAACCTCGCTACCTGAGTCCGCTTTTGTAAAAGGGAACACAGACTACAGGCCTGAGGGCGGTGCCCAGCCCCCAGACACTGAAGACACGACGCGTGCCTGTCAGTGAGCGAGATTACCCGGGCGCACTGGGTGCACTTCTTGAAGCCGCTGGAAGGCTTCGATGTCATGGGCGGAAAAATCACGCCGGCGAGATCAAAAGTCGAAATGGCGAAATTTGGCACCAGAAAAATAGCGAGAAGGAAATTTCGACCGGGGCCTAATTAAGGCCTACCCCGACGACGAAAGAAAACTTACCGGGGCGAAAAAAACTCGAAGTACAGGAAGGGAAAAACCAAAAGAGGTCTTTCCGAAACAATTTTCAAGGTTTCTCACGGAAACGAGTCGAAAACGACGCGCGAGGTCGACTTTTCGGGGCACGAACGGCAAAACACAACCGTACCGAGCGCGGAGAAAAGAAGACTGGCCGGCACGAGCCGGTTTCGGGCGGGAAGACGGCCGCGCATGCGCGGTGCGCATCGGCGCGTGAGGGCTAGCAAAGGCTTTTGCTAGTGAAGATTCCGATTGGAGGGGCTGCCGTGGACGTCACCCATCAGTGAGAACAAGCAGCCTGCTTGTCCTCGGAGAAATATAATTATGCCTGCTTGCTTCGTCATCTGGGTGATTGGGTGCTAGAGGAAGAGGGTTACACGCCGCGAGCGTACGAGACGGCGTATTTATTCTCCATGGCATATTAACTCTCTTTTGCATTGATCATCGGGAACTCCTGCCGCCCTGTTTTCACCAAAGTGTGATACTACGTTCGTTGCGACGGGTCTGGCGTTATCTGGTCCCACTTCTCAGGAGCCGGTCTGAGATATCGGATCAGCTCCCAATACAAGGTAATTTGCAGAATGGAAAAATATGAAAGAAGGGAGAAGACTGAATGGAGGGAGAGGGAGGGAAAGGTTAAGAAGGGGGACAGAGCTGGAGAAGGTGGAAAATGGCTAGGAGGTATTGGAAAGGAACAAATGAAAGGGATGGATTTGACAAGAGAATGGAGAAACTGGGTAGCAGGTTAAAAGAAAGAAGACGTGATCACCTGGGTCCCATCAGGAGCAGGAGAGAAAGAGAGAGAGACCCCTTGGCGGCCCGGGGAATTTTGCCCCCCCCCCCCCCCCCCAGTGGCCCTGGAGGAGACAACTGTGTGGAAAAACTCCTAGGCAGTTGAGAATGAAGGCTCATGGTACCTGATCCCAGTCCTAGTTAAAAATAAATAAATAAATAAAATAAACTATTAAGTTAGAAAGAGAGAGAGACTGCAATTTTCACTGTAACTAGGTGTGTATTGCTAAAATATAGCTTTACTTGAATTTAATAACAGATCATAACTTTTAATTAATGGTTATTTTCCTTAATGATCGGTATGCACCAAGTGAGCTTCTGTTTGCTCTCTCCCAATGTTGCAAACCTATGCTAAATATGCGGAGTGGTACATTCTTGCAACAGCTTTCCCAGCTGAGTACATGCATGTGGTCCCAGTTATTTTTCCATTATGGAGTAACCATACTGCTCTTTGTGAGACGTACACATCTGCCAGCTTTTGAATAGGTTGGTTGCATGCAGTACACCTTTGAAATGAGAGCTTTGTTTGTTTTCCTTTATAGTGTCTCCAAAACTTTCAGAACTTGACCTACCTCTACTTTTTAGCAGAAAAACAATTGTTGTAAAAGTAGAATAATCTTTTGGCATCTATTTAGATCATTACTAAAGAACTATTTCTGCCTCAGCACCCCCCCCTGGCGTCGGCACCCCCCCTGGTGTGGACCCTAACCCCCCCCCCCCCGGCGCAGCGCCTCTCACTCCCCCCGACAGTCCCCACCTGCCTACCAGCTGAGCTCCGGCCGGCACCTCCAATCTGCAGCGCTGCTGCTGACTTTAAATGAAGAAAACCGTCTCGTCTTTGGCCCTTCACTCACTGAGTCCCGCCCTCGAGGAAATAAGAAGTTATATCAGAGGGCGGGACTCCGTGAGTGAAGGGCCAACAACGAGACGGTTTTCTTCACTTAGTCAGCAGCAGCGCTGCAGATTGGAGGTGCCGGCCGGAGCTCAGCTGGTAGGCAGGTGGGGACTGTCGGGGTGAGTGAGAGGCGCTGCGCCGGGGGGGGGGGGTGGACGGAGCACCCCCCACCCATTGACACCCGGGGCGGACCGCCCCCACCACCTCGCCCTTGCTACGCCACTGCGTGGCAGCGACATCCCAGCCCCCCAGTGGCACACCCAGATCTTCCTCCCATCTAGCATTCAACCAAGAAAAATCTCTTTCTGGGATCCCTTTCAGCGAAGACCCAAAACGGACAGGCCTTGGATCTCAACCTCTTGAAAAAGATCCCAGACCTGAGCACCCAAATGCACCCCCAGTTGCATCTTATCCAAGGATAAAACATAATGCTTAAGTTGCACGTAAGCAAATTGGTTACCCCATTGCTGTCCCACCTGTTCCTGTAACCTCTCAAAGGTGATCAGCCCTCCCTCTCTTTCCAAGACATGCTCCAAAAAAGAAATACCTCTTCTTTCCCACTCAACAAAAATTGGATTATCCATGCCTGGCTGAAAAGACATGTTACCCCTAAGAGTGAGTTGATCAGACACCGAAGGATTAACTCCCAGTTGCCCCACCAGTAGACACCACATCTCCTGCAGCTGCCTTAATAACAAGCTCCTTTTCAAGCGAGGAGGCGTTTGTAATTTAGACACGTGTAGCAATGAAAAAAATTTATATGGTGCATAATACTCGCCTTCTAATTCTGTTTGTGTGTAAGTCTGTGTCTGACCAAACCAGTCTCCCAAGTGGCGTAGTAGACATGCGTGGTTATACTGTTGTAAATTGGGGAGAGCCATGGCCCCCCTTCTCCAGTCTCCCATCATGACTGAAAGATGCATCTTCAGTTTTTTCCCTGTCCAACAAAAGCCACTAAATAGCCAATACAGGCCCCTCAGATCTTTTTTTATAATCGTAAGTGGCAATGACTGGAGAACATACAACCAATGTGGAAACTGAACCATCTTCAACAAGTTCACCCGACCTAACAAAGACAGAGGAAGATCCTTCCACTCCTCCAAACTCCATTTAATACTTTCCATGAGAATCCCAATATTAAGCCGGTACAGGGACGCAACATCCATTGCCAGTCGAATAGCTAAGTACCGAAAAGAATCCACTGCCCATCTTAATGGAAAAACCTTCCCCCAATCTTTTGAAGCTGCGGCGAGGACGTTAGAGCCTCTGATTTATCGAGATTAAGACAAAGCCCAGTGTAGTCCCCATATTCTTGGAATAATTCTAGTAGGGCTATAAGGTACATAAGTACATAAGTAATGCCATACTGGGAAAAGACCAAGGGGCCATCGAGCCCAGCATCCTGTCCACGACAGCGGCCAATCCAGGCCAAGGGCACCTGGCAAGCTTCCCAAACGTACAAACATTCTATACATGTTATTCCTGGAATTTTGGATTTTTCCAAGTCCGTTTAGTAGCGGTTTATGGACTTGTCCTTTAGGAAACCGTCCAACCCCTTTTTAAACTCTGCTAAGCTAACCGCCTTCACCACTTTCTCTGGCAACGAATTCCAGAGTTTAATTACACGTTGGGTGAAGAAATATTTTCTCCGATTTGTTTTAAATTTACTACACTGTAGTTTCATTGCATGCCCCCTAGTCCTAGTATTTTTGGAAAGCGTGAACAGACGCTTCACATCCACTCCACTCATTATTTTATATACCTCTATCATGTCTCCCCTCAGCCGTCTCTTCTCCAAGCTGTATAGCCCTAGCCTCCTTAGTCTTTCTTCATAGGGAAGTCGTCCCATCCCCGCTATCATTTTAGTCGCCCTTCGCTGCACCTTTTCCAATTCTACTATATCTTTCTTGAGATGCGGCGACCAGAATTGAACACAATACTCAAGGTGCGGTCGCACCATGGAGCGATACAACGGCATTATAACATCCTCACACCTGTTTTCCATACCTTTCCTAATACCCAACATTCTATTCGCTTTCTTAGCCGCAGCAGCACACTGAGCAGAAGGTTTCAGTGTGTTATTGACGACGACACCCAGATCCCTTTCTTGGTCCGTAACACCTAACGTGGAACCTTGCATGACGTATCTATAATTCGGGTTCTTTTTTCCCACATGCATCACCTTGCACTTGCTGACATTAAACATCATCTGCCATTTAGCCGCCCAGTCTCCCAGTCTCATAAGGTCCTCTTGTAATTTTTCACAATCCTGTCGCGATTTAACAACTTTGAATAACTTTGTGTCATCAGCAAATTTAATTACCTCGCTAGTTACTCCCATCTCTAAATCATTTATAAATATATTAAAAAGCAGCGGTCCTAGCACGGACCCCTGAGGAACCCCACTAACTACCCTTCTCCATTGTGAATACTGCCCATTTAACCCCACTCTCTGTTTCCTATCCTTCAACCAGTTTTTAATCCACAATAGGACATTTCCTCCTATCCCATGACCCTCCAATTTCCTCTGTAGCCTTTCATGAGGTACCTTGTCAAACGCCTTTTGAAAATCCAGATACACAATATCAACCGACTCCCCTGTGTCCACATGTTTGTTCACTCCTTCAAAGAATTGAAGTAAATTGGTCAGGCAAGATTTCCCCACACAAAAGCCATGCTGACTTGGTCTCAGTAATCCATGTCCTCGGATGTGTTCTGTAATTTTGTTTTTAATAATAGCCTCTACAATTTTCCCCGGCACCGACGTCAGACTCACCGGTCTATAATTTCCCGGATCTCCCCTGGAGCCTTTTTTAAAAATGGGTGTTACATTGGCCACCCTCCAGTCTTCCGGTACCATGCTCGATTTTAAGGATAAGTTGCATATCACTAGCAGTAGCTCCGCAAGCTCGTTTTTCAGTTCTATCAGTACTCTAGGATGAATACCATCCGGTCCAGGAGATTTGCTACTCTTCAGTTTGCCGAACTGCCCCATTACGTCCTCGGTTTACCGTGAAGTCAGTAAGTTTCTCCGACTCGTCCGCTTGAAATACCATTTCCGACACCGGTATCCCACCCAAATCTTCCTCGGTGAAGACCGAAGCAAAGAATTCATTCAGTCTCTCCGGTACGTCTTTGTCTTCCTTGATCGCCCCTTTTACCCCTCGGTCATCCAGCGGCCCAACCGATTCTTTTGCTGGCTTCCTGCTTTTAATATACCGAAAAAATTTTTTACTATGTTTTTTTGCCTCTAATGCTATCTTTTTTTCATACTCCCTCTTGGCCTTCTTAATCTGCGCCTTGCATTTGCTTTGACACTCCTTATGCTGTTTCTTGTTATTTTCAGACGGTTCCTTCTTCCATTTTCTGAAGGCGTTTTTTTTAGCCCTAATAGCTTCCTTCACCTCACTTTTCAACCAGGCCGGGTGTCTTTTGGACTTCCGTCTTTCTTTTCTAATTCGCGAAATATGTATGGCCTGGGCCTCCAGGATGGTATTTTTGAACAGCGTCCACGCCTGTTGTACAGTTTTTACTCTCTCAGTTGCCCCCCTAAGTTTTTCTTTTACCGTTCTTCTCATTTTATCATAGTCTCCTTTTTTAAAGTTAAACGCTAACGTACTTGACTTTCTGTGTACAGTTACTTCAAGGTCGATGTCAAAACTGATCATATTATGGTCACTGTTATCAAGCGGCCCCAGTACCATAACGTCCCTCACCAGATCATGCGCTCCACTAAGGACCAAGTCTAGAATTTTTCCTTCTCTCGTCGGCTCCTGCACCAGTTGCTCCATAAAGCTGTCCTTGATTTCATCAAGGAATTGTATCTCTGTAGCGTGTCCCGATGTTACATTTACCCAGTCTATATTTGGATAATTGAAGTCACCCATTATTATCACATTGCCCATTTTGTTCGCGTCTCTGATTTCTTTTATCATTTCTGTGTCTACCTGCTCATCCTGGCGAGGCGGACGGTAGTACACTCCTATCACCATTTTTTTCCCTTTTATACATGGAATTTCAACCCACAGTGATTCTGTGTGATTTGTGTCCTGCTGAATTTGCCAAGTGAACCAAAAGGTCATCAGCAAACGGGATTCGCCATAATATCCCTAATGAGGGGATCTAGCGGCGATAGTGGACACCCTTGCCTGGTACTCCTGAGTACTGGAAAAACCTGTGAAACTTGTCCATCCACTAGCACTCGTGCCTTAGGCGCCGAGTACAACGCTTTTATGACTGAGATGAAGCGTCCTGTAAACCCATAAGCTTTCAAAGAGGCGAAAATAAAGTCCCAATGCACCCTATCAAACGCTTTTCTGCGTCAAAACTAGTAAGTATGGATTGCTTATCTCTCTGTTGTCTATATTCCAGAGTGGTGAGTATTTTACAAATATTTTTAGCCACTGATCACCCTTGCACAAAGCCCACCTGTGCTTCATGAACAATACTAGACAGAACTCGCACCAAACGATTTGCCATTATTTTTGCCAGTAGCTTAGCTTCATAATTCAGAAGTGAGATTAGGCAGTATGATTCTGGAAGCAAAGGGTCCCAGCCTGGCTTAGGCAAAACAATTATGTGAGTTATATCTAAGGATGTTGCTGGGTATTTGTGACCTGGATTGGCCACTGTTGGAAACAGGATGCTGGGCTTGATGGACCTTTGGTCTTTCCCAGTACGGCAATACTTATGTACTTATGTTGGCATGACCACCTCCATGATCTTATTGAAAAGGCCAATAAGGGGGGTACCACCTCTCCCCCCATTAATTTATAAAATTCTGCCCGAAATCCGTCTGGCCCGGGGGCTTTCAGCAAGGGGATGCGGGCAATGGCTAGTGCCACTTCATCCTCTTGTACAGGCTCATTTAAATACTCTCGCTCAGTTTGATCTATTGAAGGCAAGGTCAAACTCTCCATATATAAGGACCCTGGGAGACCCTCCTCTAAAGGTGAGGCATAAAGTCGTCGATAGTAATTATAAAAAGTGTCACTTATGGCCTCATCTGTATGGATTCTAATCCCCCCAGAGGGTCAGGACTTTTTGGGGGCCCCCTTTCGGGGGAAATCAAACAGGCCATCAGCCTCCCTGTTTTATTTCCATGACGATATAACATCTGCAATTTAAGGGCCCTCAGGTGAATAAGAGAATTCAACGCCACCTGTAGATCCAGAACTTGTTGGCGCTGTTCCCATGGACAGGCCCCCCACTGCTGCCTAACTTTACATAGTTTCGAACTCAGCCGCAGAATTGCCCTGTCTCTCATCTTCCTCACATAATGGGAGCAACTTATTATTTCTCCCCGCAAAACCGTCTTTGCAGCTTCCCAGTACAATACCGGATCCATCTCATGAATCACATTGTGGGCCTTGTATACCTTCCAGCATGTTAATATGCGGTCCTGAAATCCCAATTCTTTGTACAATTCCACTGGAAAAACCCATTGACCACCCCATCTTCACCCAGGCATGGTGTGAAATAACATAGGGGCCTATTTCTACTTATTCTACTCTTCCAAATTCTCCCCTGGACATTAGGATATAATCTATCCGGGCTTGAGTTGAGTGTGCCCGTGAAAGATGTGTGTAGTCCCTTTCTATCGGGTGTAACTCCCTCCACAAATCGAACAGATCAAGCGCTCAACTTAATTGAATCAGACCTTTGTTAAGGTGATATGACGCAACTGCTCCTGGTGAAGTCCATCCCAGGGTCCCATACAGCATTGAAATCTCCCCCAATGACCAAAGATCTATGTCTATGTTGCAGCAGCAGATTAATTATGGACTTGTAGAATTTTTTATCATATTGGTTCGGGCCATTAATATGGGATATGATAACCACAGTACAGTGTGATCAAAATCATGGTCCTGCAGTCTTGCTTGAGTTTCAGCAAAATCTTCCCCACAAGAGGAAAGGGAAGATATGCAAAAAGAAGTCCTGTTCCCCAATGAAGGAGAGAGGCATCCAGTGCTAGTCTGTCTTGGGCCTGGAGCCTAGAACAGAACTGAGGGACATTGTAATTGGATTGAAAGGCAGAGAGATTCACCAGGAGGGTGCCCCACACTTGGAACTTGCAGGCAACACCTATGCTGAGGGACAACTCATGCGATTGTATGATCCTGCTCAGTCTGTCAGCCAGGCTACTGAATTTCCCAAGTAAGTGGTCTTGAGGAGCATCCCTTCCTGGTGCGCCCAACCAGTGCCCCCCCTGCTTGTTCATGTAGTACATAGCAACCTGATTATCTGTTTGAATGAGTGCAATTTCGTTGTTCAGCCAATCTCTGAAAGCCTTTAGAATACTCCACATTGCCCATAAGGTTGATTTGGAGATCTGATTCCTGGGCTGACCAAGCACCTTGAGTGTGAAGACCATCTAAATGAGCTCCCCACTATAGGTGGGATGCCAACCATCGTCAGTACCTTTGTGGGCCATGAAATTAGGAACGGGGGTCCCAGAGTCAAATTGGATCAAATTGTCCACCAGAGTAGGGATTGAACCAGCTTTGGTGGAACTCAGATAACATCTTCTAGGTTTCCCATGGCCTGATACCACTGGGAAGCTAGGGTCCACAAGGCAGTTCTCTTGTGAAGATGTGCTATGGGTGTCACATGAACAGTAGAGGCCATGTGCCATGGGTGTCACATGAACAGTAGAGGCCATGTGGTCCAACAACTTCAACATCTGTCATTCTCTGACCTGCTGAGCTACTCAGACTCGAGTGGCAAGAGCAACAAGAGCATCTGCCCATGCCACAGGGAGAAAGGTCCAAGCCTACTGAGTGGCTAGCAGGGCTCCAATGAATTCCAGTTGCTGGACAGGGAGCAGATGGGACTTGGGGTAGTTTAAAGCAAACCCTAGTAACTCTAATACATGAACAGCTTTCTGCATGGACTCCTGAGCACTGTCCGGCGACATGCTCTTCACCAGCCAGTTGTCGAGATAGGGGTAAACATGGATTCCCAGTCTGAATAGCGACACCGCAACTACTGCAAGACACTTGGTGAAAACCCTAGGAGCCAACATGAGGACAAAAGGCAAAATGTGATACTGCAAGTGACATTTACCCAGCTGAAACCGAAGATACTTCCAGTGAGCTGGAAGTATTAAGATATGAGTATAAGCATCCTTGAAGTCCAGAGAGAACAGCCAATCGTTTTCCTGAAACATGGGAAGAAGGGTGCCCAGGGAAATCATCCTGAACTTTTCTTTGACCAAAAATTTGTTCAGGCCCCTTAGGTCTAAGATAGGATGTATCCCTCCTATTTTCTTTTGCACAAGGAAGTACCTGGAATAGAGTCCCTTCCCTTCTTCCCCTGGTGGAACAGGTTCGACCATGTGGGCCTTGAGAAGGGTGGAGAACTCCTCTGCAAGTATTTGCTTGTGCTGTGAGCTGTGCTCTCAGTGTGCAATCTGGTGGTCTCTGCAGCCAATGCAGGCCGTAACAGAGACAGACTATTTGAAGAACCCACCAGTCAGAGGTTACAGGGACCACCTTTCTTGGTAAAACTTCAGCTTCCACCTGACTGACAAGTCATTTGGGACAGTCACTTTTACAGCGGCTATGCTCTCCTGGAGCCAGTCAAAAGCTTGCTGCCTGCTATGACTGTGGAGTTGTCTGGGCCTTAGGTGCACGCTGTTGATGAGAAACAGCTTACTGGGGCTGAGCCTGCTGAGGCTGGCAAGAAGGGGTGTACCTACGCATCTGTGAGTAATAAGTACTCCTCTTTGACTTGCCAAAAGACCTCTACAGAAGGAAACAGGTGCAGAAGGTGTCTAGCGGGACTGAGAACTGATGTTATCAGTGTGTTTCTTGATGAGGTCAGTGACCTCCTCCACCTTCTCTCCAAAAAGATCATCTCCCCGGCACGTGGCATCCACCAATCTCTGCTGAACTCCTGGGTCCAAATCAGAGACATGCAGCCATGAGAGTCTGCGCATCGCTATATTCTGGACATCCTAAAAGCCACATCAAAAGTGTCACTGGTGCCCCGGCCAAGAACTTAGACACGTCTTCTGCTGCTTGACCAGCTGCTTGACCAGCCTGCTCCGGTGTGTGAGTCTGCTAAATCAGATATACTGTGCACAGAGGACTGCAAGTACAGGCTCATGTACAGCTGGGTATGATTGGATATGGGAGATGAGAATGGAGGCCTAATACATCTTCTGCCTAAAAGAATCCAGGGTTCTAGCTTCTCTTCCAGGGGGTGCCAAAGCACAGTCCCTAGAACTCCTGGCTCATCTGAGCACAGATTCTACCATCAGGGAACGAGGAGGCAATTGGGACCTATCAAACCCAGAAGACAACTAAATTCAGTACATGGTGTCAGGAGGACCGACAGAGGGGACTTCCAGTTCTTCACTGGAATATCCCGTAAGATCTTGTAAAGCAGAACAGTCACAGCCTCTCTAGGAGAGTTGTAGTCCAGGACCTTGAACACCTTAGCCCTGGGCTCGTCCTCCACTTCCAAAGGAATTGTGATGGTAGCCACCATCTCCTTCACAAAAGAGGGGAATGAAAGGCTCTCAGGTGGAGACTTCCTCCTTCCCTTCGGAGGGAAGGGATCAGATGGGATGCTATAGGACTCCTCTTCCAAGTCCCATAAGGGCTCCTCACTGGTGTCAGCAAAGATCTCCTCATGGTAGGGCTGAGACCAAGCCTGCATTGACATAGAGGTACCATGACCCTGAGAGGGGTGTCGAGGTGTTGGCTCCTCCACTGACCTAGAGGGTGTCTCAACACGGGTGGCGATGCCGAAACCTCAAGCAGCGTTGGTGACATCACCACAGGCTGATAGCCATGCAGGACTGTAGAAAGTCATAGCTGGTGCAAGCACCCCTGATACCGAAACACTCTACATGAACCCCACCAACAGCTGAGGGAGAAAGGCCAGGAGGCACTTACAGAAGGCTGACATCGGGAAAGGCTGAGGTGCCGGTGTAGAAGCAAGCTGTTGAATCTGCAGGGTTGAAGCAGGTGCCTTGCCTTGACTGTGTGGAAACCCACACATCGTCACCTTCTGTATGGCGGAGCAGTCCTCTCAGCGTCGACGCTTCTCAGGAACTGGTGAAACCCTCAGTGCCCCGGCACAGTGCGTTGAGGACGTAGAGTCCTCTCATTGCCTCGGGGTCAGGTCTAACGCTGATTGGTCCCAGCATGGAGGCAGGTGGAGACCCACTTGATGCATGGTCACTCCCAGTGTGCAAGGGTCTTGCAGCCATGTGCACTGACGCAGCCAATGCAACACCAAATGCTGATGCTGATGCCAAAGACACCAATGCCAACAGCAATGTCAACACAGATGTCAAGTTTTCGGACTTGGCTCCAAAATCTTTTCTCTGAGCCTCTCTGGCAAACTGTGCTCTCTTCTTTATACAAAGACAGAGAATACAGTTTGCAGGGGTATGATCAGGCCTCAAACACTCTAGACCAGTGGTTCCCAAACTTTTAAAGTTCACAGCACCCTTAGTGTCTGAGCAATTTTTCACAGCACTTCCCTCCCCCCTCAGCCACATAGATCTCCACCCCCTACCACATAGGTCTCCCTTTCCCTGCAGCCCCCTCCTCTCACTCCAGCACACCTCTCCTTCCTGTAAGTTCAGCACACCTCCCCATTCCCTTTAGCCCCTCTACTCCCAAAGTCCAGCACTCCTCTCCATTCTCTGCAGACTCCCTCCTCCCAGAAAGTCCAGCACACCATTCTCTGCAGCCTCTCTCCTCCCATAAGTCCAGCACACCTCTCCATTCCCGCAGACCCCCTCCTCCCGTAAGTTCAGCGCACCCCTGCCTTCCCCAAATCCAGCATTGCTCGCTACCTTCCTTCCAGCAGGTCCAGGATCACTGCCACTTCCTTCTCCTTCCCCCGCCACCACTGCAGTGCTTGCAGCTTAACATTACAGCTGTCCACGATTCACACATGCACTCTGGGTCGGAGCCTTCCCTCTGCTGCGATGTATCCTGCCCTTGCTGATGCAACTTCCTGATGCGAGGGTCAGATGCAGCAGAGGGAAGCCTTCACAGAGCCTGTGTGAATCACAGACGGCCCAAAAATGTAAGCTGCAAGCACTGCAGAAGTGGTGGGGGAAGAAGGAGAAAACAGCAGATTCCAGAACTGCAGGAGGGGAAGTAGGGAGTGATGCTGGACTGTGGGTGGCTGGGGGTTGCCATCGCGATACGGGTGGCGGCAGCAGGATGGAGGTCAGGATTTGCTGTGGCACCCCTGAGAGTAGCGGTGCATCAGGGTGCCGCTGTGCACAGTTTGGGAACTGCTGCTGTACACACCAAGAATGAGTGTCTTTGCCAGAGATGGTCCTGTTACACCGACTGCAGCGCTTCAAGCCACTGGGAACCTTGATGACATGAAAGGAAAAACAGCCGTGGCCAAATCAAATGATTCAATGGTGCTAAATAAAGAGGAGAACACCAGAAAAGAGAAGAGGGAAAGACCCAACCAGAGCTCAGGCCGAAATGCGGCCTAGTGAGTGTGGTAAAACAAAGAAAACATACAAAAAAAGGAAGAAAAAAATCTTTAAAAATACAGGGAAGGAATAAAATAAAGACAAACCCTGAGAGATGTATTATAAAAGAAAAAGGAAGGCACAAAAAGACCAAATGTCCGAACCAGCTGTGAGAAATGGAAATGAATGCGTCCTCTCCTAACCGCGGAAAAAAGGAGAATTGGTGGTCCCGTGCTCTCATGGTGAACAGGAAGGCACTTGCTCATATGTGGTGGAGCGCGTCTTGCGCTCCAAGACCTATTTTAATCTTGTTACAAGCTCCGGACCTGCAATGCGGACTCTGTGTTACCCATATGTGACAATTATAGGCCTGCTTGTCCTCAGAAAATGTCCAGGTCTAAACCTAAGTAAAATAGAAGATGATAAATAAAATTCTATGATCAACATTACAGCATTTTATTTCCTTTAGCTCACTGACTAAATCATTTCTTTTACCCTTTTTAAACAATTTATATGCTCATGTCAAGGTAGGGACTGTATTATACGTCTCTGTACACACTCTATACATTTATACAAACAAAACTATCAACTCTACTCAAACATTTTTTTTTAATTGACGTAGCTATTGCATACCCCATTTTCAATCCGTTTCTCTGCAGGTACATTTATTCCATTTTTTTTATTTCTTTGATCTTGGTTCTGGCGGCCAGCTAAAAAACAAAAACAAAAACCTTTCAATTTCCTTTTTATGAGTCACTTAACACATTTTCAAGTTTAGAAAACCATTGCTCTAAGTACTTTTTTTTTTCACAGAATGTGCAATTAAGCTGTGAGATTTGTTACCAGAGGACAGGGTTAAAATATCTACTACATCTGTATTTGAAATAGGTTTGAACAAGTTCCTGGAAGAAAAGGCCATAATAAGCAATTATTAATTAAGTAGTCTTGAGAAAAGCCACCACTTAACCTGAGGAATGGATCTACTCTTTGGGACCTGCCAGATACATCCTAGTGACAGTCAGATACATCTTAGTGACAGAACTGGCCATCATCAGAGAAACGATGCTGGACAATGGACCCTAGGACTGACCCCATATGGCATTTTTAAAAAACGTAATTTGTATTTTGCAAAATTACAGGTTAGAAACATCAAACAATTAAAAGAAAATAATAGCTTCCAACAAATATTTTGAATAATTTATCAGTACCCTCCCTCCCAATAAGTATGGCACTTTTTTTTATTCTTTATTTATAACTTCCATTAATGTTTTACAAGGATAACATTCGAACAAGCAAAACAGAGGAATAATTTCAAACAAAAAATATTAAATTTAAGAAGAAAATCACAAATCCTCCTTAGCCCACAAATATGGGGGAGTGGTGTAAATAAGGATAAGGAGCTCCGTTAAGAGAGATAATGCCAAAAGGTAGAAGCTATAACGTGAACAAATCCAAGTCTTCCTAATAGCAGGCCAAAATAGCAAGCCTCTTCATCTTCAAGCTTCAGAAATTTTGGAGGGCATCAAGAAATCATACTTAATGCTATTATTTAGTTAGTATTTAGTTATTTTCTTTAAATCAAAGAAGGCTCTTAGATCAGAAACAGAGAAGCACAAAATATATCTGAGATACTGGATTCATCTTTATCTGAAGATACTGATAGAGCTATGTTAATTTCATTTTTCTTCAAACAGGATTTAATTGCAGTAATGAAACTTTTTTCATAAAATATGAATAATAAAAATAATAAAAAATCCTGATGTTGGTAAACAAACTCAGGCTTGTCGAAAAATGTTCTTGGCTTGTCATTATTGGGAACTTTTTTTCTGCTTGAATTTCATGCAAATGTTTGATTAAATATCTAGGGATAAAATATATAATGGCTTTTATGCTCTCTTTCTCTCATTCCTTCTCCCCTGGTGTCTTGGAAGGTAAAAAGTAAATTCTATTCAAGGAGTGAATTTTAAAACTTCTATAAGGTATCTTCTAAAGACAACCAATGGAGACATTCCCAAGGGCTGAGGCAAATTCAGTAAATGCAAATTAAGTCTATGATAGAACAATTGGAGAAATTTCAATCCTCTGATGTAAAATCAATTTACATAGTAACATAGTAGATGACAGCAGAGAAAGACCTGCACAGTACATCCAGTGTGCCCAACAAGATAAACTCATATGTGCTACCTTTTGTGTATACCTGACCTTGATTAGTATCTGCCATTTTCACGGCACAGACCGTAAAAGTCTGCCCAGCACTAGCCCCACCTCCCAACCACCAGCCCCGCCCCCCACCGGCTCTGCCACCCAATCTTTGCTAAACTTCTGAGGATCCATTCCTTCTGAACAGGATTCCTTTATGTTTATCCCACGCATTTTCGAATTCCATTACCATTTTCATCTCCACCACCTCCCGCAGGAGGGCATTCCAAGCATCCACCAATCTCCATGAAAAAATACTTCCTGACATTTTTCTTGTGTATGCCTCCCTTCAATCTCATTTCATGTCCTCTAGCTCTACTGCCTTCCCATCTCTAGAAAAGGTTCGTTTGTGGATTAATACCTTTCAAATATTTGAATGTCTGTATCATATAATATGTCAAGAAGTTACATTGACATATTATTGTCAATGTAACTTCTTGAACAGTTTTTAATTCTTGCTTAACATCCTTCATCTGTATAGCGAACTCTTGTTTCGTCCCTTCCAGTCCTTTAGATAAAAAAGATTCCACAGTACTCACAAGTGTAGCAATCCCACATGTGAATTCACCAACTGTCCCTTCCAGCTTCCGAAGCGCAGACCAGATACTTTCCAATATAACCACCTCTGGCTTCTCATTCCCTCCACAAACGCAGAGGGTGAGCTTCCAACATTCTTTCCAATGCCTAAACTCTCAGCGACTTTGCCCCCACTGAGGGCCTCCCAAATAACACCTTCCGCTGTTGGAATTCCTTCCAGAGTAGCTGGGGCAGGCAGACGAGGCAGAGGATTGCATGCTGGAGGAGACAAAGAGACATTGAGCCCCAAACGACCAGAACCTCCTTCATCTGGTACCACAGTAAGACACTCTCTTCTCAGCTCATACTCTTGGATCCAGGCAGCATACCTCAGGATTGTTTGCTAAACAGGAGACAAATTCTTGTTCGCTGAGGGGAGCAGCCTTGATGACTCCCTTACGTTTAGTAGGAGGCATACTCTACCCAAAGGGGGGAAAAAGGTAAAATGTCAGGCAAACTTTCCCTTCGAGGCACAATGCTACCAGTTCATGCAGCCATCCACATCTTAGGCTTTCAGTATGTGGACAGCAGAAAATAATCCACAGTTATGCTCCCTCCACCACCACCCCAAAAAAAAACACAAACGTGAAATCCAGCTTTGAACATAAAAAGTTTAAATATCATGCTCAAGTTCAAACACTGGGTAATAAACAAGGTAATCACATGGTACCACAGGTTCATAGCTTTGTCTTTCAACCACCAAGCGGCACAGACCACCCTACTCTGACAGACAGTACATTTGATGCACACCTTCTCCTACTTTTAACATGACTGAACCACCTCCATAGCACACCCAGACCATACTAGTCCTGGACTGGCTAACTGAATATCCAAGAAAGCTACAGGGCTGTCTGCTTTTGTTTTGCCATCCTGGCTATCTGAATATTCAGAAATGCTGTCAAGTATATTCAAATCAAAATTCTTCATTATTTCAATTCCCAACTCCAGCTTGTCTGAATTGAGGATTACTAATTCTAGAACAGTGGGAATTAACAGGGTTTACAATAGTCCTTCAGCTAAAGTCTAGAAAACAAAATGTTAATTATTTATCACTTCTACTAAATCATTGTTAGTTCAGGACCCACAGAACTAAGGGCTCCTTTTACAAAGCAGCGCTACTGATTAGCGTACGCTAAATGCAAAGAAGTCCATCGAAACTGAATGGGCTTTTTTGCATTTAGCACACCACTAATACATAGCACTGCTTAGTAAAAGGAGCCCTAAATGTTTACAAAAACATTTTTTTCCAATCTGATTAAAATTATAGAAAACATAATTCAACAACAACCATTTTGGAGATAGCCAAGACCTGTCGCTTCTTCCTCTATATCATTAGCAAAATTCGCCCTTTCCTCTCTGAGCATACCACCCGAACTCTCGTCCACTCTCTCATTACCTCTCACCTTGACTACTGCAACCTACTCCTCGCTGGCCTCCCACTTAGCCATCTATCCCCCCTTCAGTCCGTTCAGAACTCAGCTGCACGTCTTATCTTCCGCCTGGAACGATATACTCATATCACCCCTCTCCTCAAGTCACTTCACTGGCTTCCGATCAGGTACCGCATACAGTTCAAGCTTCTCCTACTAACCTACAAATGCACTCGATCTGCAGCCCCTTACCTCTCTACCCTCATCTCCCCTTACGTTCCTACCCGTAACCTCCGCTCTCAAGACAAATCCCTCCTCTCAGTACCCTTCTCCACCACCGCCAACTCCAGGCTCTGCCCTTTCTGCCTCGCCTCACCCCATGCTTGGAATAAACTCCCTGAGCTCATACACCAGGCCCCCTCCCTGCCCATCTTCAAATCCTTGCTCAAAGCCCACCTCTTCAATGTCGCCTTCGGCACCTAACCACTACACCTCTATTCAGGAAATCTTGACTGCCCCAACTTGACATTTCGTCTTTTAGATTGTAAGCTCCTTCGAGCAGGGACTGTCCTTCTTTGTTAAACTGTACAGCGCTACGTAACACTAGTAGCGTTCTAGAAATGTTAAGTAGTAGTAGTAGTATTTTGGAGTTCAGCAATGGAGAGACGTGCTTATCTGCAAAATGATAAAATTATCCAGACTTGTTTCTTATAAGCCTATATATGGTAATCTATGTAACTTTGCAAGTTTATGTGCTTTGAAAATGAGCCTCCAAATGTCACATTGCCCTATCTGAATTTCCAGCATATATCCAAGGTAAAAAAAAATAAACTAGCTCTTAAACATTTTTTTTTTTTAATTTTGAAAATTTTTATTAAACACAACTTAAAGAATACAGTAGACGGCAATGCAGCCTTCAGACTGCTGAAATACACCAAACAGTTGATTTACATCTCAATATACAACCATAACTTTTAATGGTTTTCTCCCAACCCTCCCACTCCTACCCCCCCCCCCTACTCATTACATACCATTGCATGGCTAGATCCCCTGTACGGGCAAATGCTAGCTCTTAAACATTTTAATAAAAATGAGACAAATATCACACAGTCTGTGCATAATAAAATGGGCAATGGATTATACTGTATGTATTACAGTTTGAGGCCAAATTATCATCAGGTAAATGTGTCTGCTAACAGGAGAGTGCACACAAACACCAAATAGTATACATTACCATATTTATGAATATTATTACACGCTATCTAGCATTTATTTGTATACATTAGTTTTTGCCTAAAAACCTATTTGTACATCTGCAAAACTGATATTGACCTAAGAAATCATGCAAATTAGCTCATTAGTGATTAAGTACAAGTTAAATCTCATGCAGAAAACTGCAAATAAACCTCAAGGAGGGGTGGTCTAAGAAATTTTTTTTAAAGCTGGAGATTTATTGCTAACTTTTTCACACAGACATCACTGTAGGAGCTATTTGCTTTTCAAGCCAGTGGTCTGCCAGCCCAAGTAAAACATCTTATAGTACTGGGCTAGTCAAAAAATGTATTGGTTCAATAAAAAGCTATCACTATTAACCTTTATTTCTACACTAAGAAAATGTCACGAAGAGGAGAGTGCTACTGTAATCTTTTACTGTTTTTTTGTAATAAAGAATAGTTTCAAAAGAAAAGGCCTAATGGATCCTTGTTTACTGGGACGTAAAATTAAATCTGTGGATCAAACTATCAAACTTGTGGGTTCTTGTACCAAGTAGAGCGCTGCTGAGCCCAGTACTCAGACCAGGTTCTGCTTGGCGGCTGGATAACCTCGGGTTTCACGTGCGCTGACCACCGTTCACCAGAGGTTGAGCCCCTAGGTGTGGGTGGCCTGCAGGACTTATGGGACGGAGCTGGAAGCGGGGTGATGAATGTATCGGCCAGGCAGGCAGCAGGTCAAGAGAGTAATCCAGGTACAGGCGAAAGTCAGTAGGCAGGCAAGAGAGTAATCCAGGTACAGGCGAAAGTCAGTAGGCAGGCAGCAGGCAAGAGAGTAATCCAGGTACAGGCGAAAGTCAGTAGGCAGGCGGCAGGCAGAAGGGTAATCCAGGTACAGGCAAAGTCAGCAACGAGGGACCAGTAGATAAGAAGCAGACTACAGAGTTAGAAACACCTACCAAAGTAGAAGCCGAAGCATGGAGTCCAGGGAGAGCTCAGCTGATAAAGTGCTGGTGTCTGACATCAGCAGGGAGAAGGGGCACAGCCATAGGACAAGAGCAGGGGAAGGAGGAGGAACCGGAAGACCAATAGGAGAGAAGCAAGGGAAGCCAGGCAGAGGAAGAGCAGACCCAGGTGGGTGGAAGCAAAGCAATCAAGAAACCTGGAAGCCAGGCAATTAAGGAGCCTGCAACTACTGTTCTCAGAACAAACCCAGAGAGGACTATACACACATGGCTCAGGCAGTGCCAGTCAAGTGTGCATGTCAACGGGACCCCGCAGAGCCCGAGGACGCTGCTTGCATTGAGGTAGGGGACATGACACAAACAGGGTCCATGGTACTGCAACAGGAAGTGAACATGATAGAACTATCACTAAGAAAGGCAAGTCCAGAAACCAGAAGCTACCTCTACTTCACCTACCCAACTGCAGAAACACAACTGACAGAACCATCTACACAGCAGGATTCAGCTACCTGGGATCCAAATGCTGGAACTCAATACTAAAAGCCACATGAAGCATCTCTAACTGTTTCCAGTTCAGAAAAGAACTGAAAACATACCTCTTCAAAAACTTCTATAGCTAACCACGTAAGCTACAAATTACCTCTAAGTCACAACTGTAAAACACCAGTGTAATTTTACTGTAAAATGTAAGCCACTTTGAACCGAAACTTGTTTTTGGATAACAGTGGGATACAAGAATGCATAAATAAATAAACACAGTCAGGCTAGATGCATCTTGAAGACAGCAGTCATTTTCTATGCATCTGTGACCTTTATGAGTCAAATTTTAAACAATTTTGACCTTTCCAGATATTTTCAGTTGAAATCATATCTTTCCTTTACAGCAGGAATGTAGAAAGTGAGCAGATTGATCAAGGGATAACCAAGTGAGAACTTGATGTGACTAAGCGGGGAAGAGACTCACCATAATAAAATCAGCATTAATTCAGAGAGAATGAAATACTTAAGAGGTTCAGAAAGACAAAGAACTTTATAGTTCTATTTCTATTAATGCCATCTGTGGTATCAAAGCATACAAAGGTTGACATGAGATCATTACCACTGTCTTCTTCTCAGGTGCCAAAAGCTTAAGTTTCTCCACATTATTTTAGCTCTAAGTTGACATTTTACACACAGCTTTCATAAGCAAGGTGCAACATCAGTCTCTGATTTGCAAACAAGATCTACATCAGGGGACACCAAAAGGAGATCAAGGGGGTACAACATTTGCTTCACAAAATTGCCGAATTCCTTAAATTATCAAGCAACAGTTCAAACTGTCAGCATGAATGAACCAGGATTGGTTCACATCACCCTTTATGACCTGTAGCTGTCTGGTAGCTCATAAACGTTTCAGATTAAAATTTTAGGAGCAGCTACAGTTGAAAGCAATTACATTGCTTACAGCTGCAGGGTCACCTAGTCCAAACATTCCAGAAGCACAACACATCAGTGCTCAAAAGGCTATAAAAATGAGTGCCACCTTAAAAGCAAAGTTACTTACCTGTAGCAGATGTTCTCAGAGGACAGCAGACGTATATTCTCACATGAGTGGATGTCATCCTCAGAGCCTAGTGCAGACACTGCCATAGTGCATTATGAGGCAGTGTCCCCACCGCGCGTGCGCAGATGCCTTCCCGCCTGACGCTTTTAGATACATATTGACGTTTTCTATGACAGTATTTTAATAAATTGTAATAGACGTCTTTTCTATGCAAGCATTTTGACCTATTCAAATATTCTCATCTCAATTAAATATTTTGTGGTCATTGATTATGATTTTTTATGTCATTATTAAATTCTGGATTTTATATTTTATATATTATGCTTTTAACTCTTAAAAAATAAATATTGACGTTCTCTATTACAGCATTTTAACAAATTGGAATAGACGGTTTTCCTATGCAAGTATTTTGACCTCTTCAAATATTCTCATCTCATTGTTCGTATTGATTATGATTTTTTATTATGCTATTGATTTTATATTTTATATATTTTGTATTGTAAAGAATTTTTTGTTACACATTTTTAATATATGGATTATGGCTTTTATTGTATTATTTGGTTTTGTATTTGATATTTTATATAATATGTTTTGATCCCTCATATTTGTAAATTTTATATGTTACTTACTGTTTTTATATGTTGTTTTGTAAATAGACTCCTGATGCAGGACCTGTGGGCCAAAACATAGCTGTGTTGAGTCCTGGTCAATGATCAATAAATATTGAATTTTTATTTGGATTTTCATCTGAAACATCGTCCTTTTATTATTATTTCTTTTTTGTCTTCTTTGCTGTTTCGTTTTTTTTTTTATCATATTCTTTGCAAAGACTTGTTTCTTTTGTTTTTTTTCAATCGTTGAATAGAGTTTTAACAGTATCTATATGCTTTTTAAACTAGGTCAGCCATTTCCTTAACTTTGTTACCAAATAAGTTATCTCCATGAACAGGGCTATCTGCTAGACGGCTCCTGGGCAGCAGATTCAAGGTTGGACACTGAGCCAGAAAGACACTGCACTGCTACTCCTAAAGCGGAAATACGAGAAGAGACACCAAAGGCATGTCTTGCCAGATATTTACAACAATCTAGAAGTTTCCTGTGAAGCTTGAGGAACAGCCTTTTCAGGAGGAAGGAAGTATGCAAAGAAGAGAGTAAATTGTGGAATAAAGTTGATAATCTAATATGTGATTTGTTAGCATTGAGGCCTGAAGTGTTCTTCTGTCAAAAGAATCTAATGTTTTAGCTTCTCTGCCTGGATAAGCAGAAGCATGAGATCTCACACTGTAAGTACGCTTTAAAGCAGATTCCACAACTAAGGAATGTTAAGGTAACTGTGTTTTTTCAAACAGTTCATTTCTGTATCCTGTACATTGTATCAATTTTCTCTGGAGCAACCTGAACTATCAGTGGAGTCTCCCAGTATTTGATCAAAGTATTCTTCATAATTGTATGAAGTGGAACAGTAACTCCTTCTCTAGGAGGAGAGTCACAATCTAGAACCTCAAAGAGTTCTGAACGAGGTTCTTCCTCAGTCTCCAATTTGAAAGGTATGGCTTAGGCCATATCATGGATAAAGCCAGGAAAGGATATACTTTCTGAAGGAGATTTACATCTCTCAGTCGGCGAAAAAGGATCAGATGGAATACCATAGGACTCCTCAGCCGAGAGGTCCTGTGGGTCCTGCTCTGTCTCAGGAGAGGTCTGAGTCCGACTCTTCAAAGTACTGTCCTTGGGAAGTACATGGAAGAGAGTGTCGACTACAGCATCAGCTCCACGTCAGAGTGCATCGAGGCAGAGGAGTCTTAGACTGGAGAAAGTTTCTCTGTCGATGTCGACACATGAATTGGTCGGGTTCATGGTGCCCCCAACTGTTGATGCCAAGCCGGTGTGCAGGATCTCTCCTGTGACTGTCTCTCCGATGTATCTACTGGCTTGGCTGGGCTGGGCTGAGGCTGGCACAAGCACTCTCTAAGCCACAACAGACTGTATATGCAGTACTCCTGAGAGCTCCTCTTTGAATATAGCCTGGACTTCCTCCTGTAAAGTAGGCATCGGTACCAGCTGAGAAAACAGTGTGGACACAGCCTGAGTTATGGCCTGTGTAGGTGTTGATCTTAAAGACCTCGAAGGCTCTTGATGAGAAAAGTCAGAGAGAAGTAGAATGGTCACCGTAGCATGGATGCTTCCCGTGCATCGAAGATGTCGATGCAGGGGAGTGTTGGCAGAGTGCCTTCATTCTGCAGGGAGAACGATGGTGAAGCTTTAGTGTTTTTACGCTGCAGGTCCCTCAATGCATGCAGCACTGACAGAAAGGATGTAGAGTCCTTACATGTTTGTGGTACCGAGTCCGATATCAGATCCTCTCGATGTTGCACTGGTGCACCCAATGTCTATGCCGATGCAGGTTCTGCAACGAGTGCTTAGTCTCCTGCCATGCTCGATGCCAATATAGAACAAAATATTTTATCACGCTGGATTCTGTGGGCTTTAAGTTGTTTCTGAGCTCTCTGGCGGCTCTTATATACACAATCTACTGGTATTTCTGCTTATTTTTATGCTGATGATATTCTTATCTATTCCACTTCTCATCATGCATTCTCAATTAGTCCTCTTCAACAATGCCTTGAGTTGATCTCTTCCTGGTTAACTGATCATAAACTAGTATTGAATAAAGAAAAAAAAACAGTTGCTTGCTGGTTTTCACAAACTTGTTCTCCACCATTAATTCCCATACCCCTCTTTGGTACCTTAATTAATCCAATAACACACTTTTGGTATTTAGGCGTTATTCTGGACATTGACATTTCAACCTCAGATTTCACACATCATCAAAGTTAGTTTCTTTGTCTTTTTTCAACTACAAGCAGTACATCACTTCTCTATTCATGATACCTTTCATGTATTGATTCTTTCCCTGTTTATGACACATCTTGACTACTGCAACATTATCTATGCGGGTCTCCCCCGTTCCTCTTTAAAGAAACTTCAATCTTTACAAAACACAGCTGTTCGTCTTGTCACACTCACCGTAGTGATCACATTACTCGACTTCTGAAAGTGCATCATTGGCCACCGGTTAATCAATGGATCATCCAGAAAGTGGCTACTCTCATATTTAAGGCTTTTCGGATAGGTACTCCCAACTGTTTGTCCCACCTCATCATTTCACATTCTCTGGCTTTGCTTCTGTGATCTCTGAATGACTACCGCTTGGTTCTCCCTGGCCCCAGATTCCCTCAACTTGAATCCACTAGACGGTCTGCTTTCTTTTTTTCTTGCACCTTTTGTTTGGAATGGGTTACCTTTATCTCTTCGTAGTAATCTTTCTTTTAAACAATTTAAAAGTGAACTAAAAAGGATTTTTCCCAGGCCTACGATGATGATTTTCTGAGGTCGTAACTGCAATCCAGCTCTCCTCACCCCTACTATGCTGTGTGACTCTTCCCGCTTTCTTCTTGTGTGTTCAGTGTGCTATCCTATTGTTATTGCAGCTCTTTTTCTTTCATGTTTAAGTAGTTTGATATTTTTAAATTTGTAAACCACTCTGCTCACCAGCTAGAGCGGTATAGAAAATGCAATAAACTATAACTCACTTGAACGCGAAAGGCAGAGGCCACACTGTATGTCCCAGCGCTCCACACCCAAGCACTGAACACACCAGTTATGAGGGTCTATGCCTGAAATGTTCCTACTACAGAGATTACACTTCTTAAAACCACTTGGCACCCTCACTGGCATGGAGGAAAAAATGGCCGACGCAAGGTCAAAAGGCTCAATGGCCCAGGGAGCGTGATTGTCCATACCCAAAAATGGTTGAAGCTTCCCGGGCAAAAGGAGAACTCAGAGCCAAAAAAATAAAAATAATTTGAAAAAAAATCAATAAATTGAACAATAAACTGAAAAAGGGAAGGCAACAAAAAGGCTAAATCGCTGGTCCCATGCTCACGTGTCAGGCAGGAAGGCACCCGCATGGTGGGGGCTCTGCTTCAAAGTTTTAAAGTGACAGTGCATTATGGCAGTGTCCGCACCGGGCTCTTTGGATGACATTACTCAAACACATGTGAGAATATATGCCTGCTTGTTCTTGGAGAAATAATTCTATAACATTTTAGTAATACCTGCATGTGGTCAATATGAACCAGAACAGATATCTGGAAAGTGCTACTTTTCAACCTGAAGGTCACAGGAATCAAGGCTGGCTTGTGCACAATTGTGGGGAATAAAAACATGCCGAGACTGAAACATCTAATTAGATGAGTGTATATCCTGAATCCTGTCTCTGCCTAGCCTTTGTGTACGTCTTGTCCCCTTGGTCTGTCTTGTGTTTCTGGCTTAGTGGCTGCATGCAGCTTTCAGTCCGAGTCTAGTATTTAGCCTAGTCTCCCTTGTGTACCCCGGACCCAGGGTGGGTCCTCTGGATCTTCATTTCCTGCCTTATCCTGCCGGCCACCTGCACTCCGGAGCTCAACTCCGGAGGAACAGCGGTCAAGCGCAGGTGAAGTTGTTCCTGTTCTGCCTGTTCTAGTTGCCTGCCTCAGTACTACTCCAGTCCAGAGTTCCAATCCTGCTCTTCTGTGTATTCAGTTCCAGGGTGGTCTTGCCTGTCGCTGCCACTCCTCAGCAGTGGCCCAAGGGCTCACATATTCCGGTTCTGCCTCGAGGACCAGACACCATGGTTGTGTGCAACTGAGGTGTCCTCTAAATTCAGTGCTTCAGGGACTCCTCCGAGTTTTATGTTTTTACTTCTACCTCTGTTCTCTATGTCATCTATTTTCCATGTAATGTTCTTGTGCATTGATTGATCCTTCTGAAGATGAATTTGCAAGTTTCAGCATAGTCTTCTATTTTCAGCTCTGCCTCCTCCACTCATATTCACAAAGCCCACTGTGCAGATCTTCAGTTTTAGTCAGATCATTTTCTACATTCTCCGAGGACAAGCAGGCTGCTTGTTCTCACTGATGGGTGACGTCCACGGCAGCCCCTCCAATCGGAAACTTCACTAGCAAAGTCCTTTGCTAGCCCTCGCGCGCCCGCGCGCACCGCGCATGCGCGGCCGTCTTCCCGCCCGAAACCGGCTCGAGCCGGCCAGTCTTCTTTTGTCCGCACTCGGTACGGTCGTGTTTTCGCCGTGTCGAGCCCCGGAAAGTCGACCTCGCGCGTCCAATTTATTTTGAGCGTGTTTTTTTTCCTTCGGGAAAGTTTTCCTCTTAGTCGGGAAGTGCTCCGGAAACCCCCCGCCGGGTTTCGTGTAAATCCTCCCCGTACTTCCAGCTTTTTGCCCCGGTAAGTTTTCTTTCGTCGTCGGGGTAGGCCTCTTTTTGGCCTCGGTCGAGATTTTTCTCCCTCTAAATTTGGTGCTTCAAATTTCGCCATTTCGGCTTTTGATTTCTCCGGCGTGATTTTTCCGCCCATGACATCGAAGCCTTCCAGCGGCTTCAAGAAGTGCACCCAGTGCGCCCGGGTTATCTCGCTCACTGATCGACACTCGTCGTGTCTTCAGTGTCTGGGGGCCGAGCACCGCCCTCAGAACTGCAGTCTGTGTTCCCTGCTTCAAAGGCGGACTCAGGTAGCGAGACTAGCCCAGTGGAACGTGTTGTTCTCGGGCTCTTCGTCGGCATCGGGATCTTCGAGTGCATCGACGTCGTCAGCGTCCAGACCATCTTCCTCGGCCGCCCCTGCATCGAGTGCATCGAGGCATCGGGCCTCTGCATCGGCGCCGAGACATCGGATAGCTGCATCGACGTCGGTGGTACCAGGACCTCGTCTGCTGATGTCGTCGGACGGTGGTGCATCGGGTGGAGTGCAGGTGAGGGCTGTCCATTCCCCTGCTGGTGGCGGTGAGCCCTCGGGTGGGTCTCCGCCTACCCTGAGGGCTCCTGCGGTACAGCCCCCCCGAGATCGACCTTCTTCAGTCTCGGCCCCGAGGAAGCGACGGATGGATTCGACGTCCTCCTCGTCGGTGCCGGGGAGCTCCGGTGACATGCTTCGGAAGAAATCGAAGAAGCATCGACACCGGTCTCCTCCCCGTGTCGGCACCGAGAGCTCTGGGTCGCCGAGGGATTCGGCACCCAGCAGGCATCGGCACCGAGAGGACCGCTCACCCTCTGTTCAAGAGGTGTCGATGCGCTCCGCTCTGGACAGCCCGGAACAGCCTCCACGCCCGGAACAGGTACTGACGTCGACGCCTGCATCGACCTCTCAGCCTTTCTCTGCAGCCACTCTAAACGAGAGCCTCCGGGCCGTTCTCCCAGAGATTCTGGGAGAGCTGTTGCGCCCTACCCCTCCGGTACCGGCGGTGCTTGCGCCTCCGGTACCGTCGAGCGTGGCGCCGGCTGGCCCATCGCCCAGGTTGAGGTCCCCGACGTCGGTACCCCTGCGTGCGGTGCCGACCGCGGCCACCTCCCAGGAAGGCTCCCCGACCACGTCGGCGGAGGGAGCGTCGCCGATGCGGGCAATGGAGTCTACCTCTCGACGCCCCCATCGTGGACGGGGTTCCACGGAGTCGAGCAGGGCGAGGTTGCAGACACAGGTCCGGGAACTCGTGTCTGACACCGAGGGTGAGGCCTCGTGGGAGGAAGAGGAAGATCCCAGATATTTCTCTGACGAGGAGTCTGAGGGTCTTCCGTCTGATCCCACTCCCTCTCCTGAGAGACAGCTTTCTCCTCCCGAGAGTCTGTCTTTCGCTTCCTTTGTCCGGGAGATGTCTACGGCCATCCCCTTCCCGGTGGTTGTGGAGGACGAGCCCAGGGCTGAAATGTTTGAGCTCCTGGACTATCCTTCTCCACCTAAGGAAGCGTCCACTGTTCCCTTGCACCATGTCCTGAAGAAGACATTGCTTGCGAACTGGACCAAGCCATTAACTAATCCCCACATTCCCAAGAAGATCGAGTCCCAGTACCGGATCCATGGGGACCCAGAGCTGATGCGCACTCAGTTGCCTCATGACTCTGGAGTTGTGGATTTGGCCCTAAAGAAGGCTAAGAGTTCTAGGGAACATGCTTCGGCGCCCCCGGGCAAGGACGCTAGAACCTTAGACTCCTTTGGGAGGAAGGCCTACCATTCCTCTATGCTCGTGTCCAAGATCCAGTCCTACCAGCTCTACACGAGCATACACATGCGGAACAATGTGCGGCAGTTGGCGGGCTTGGTTGATGCTCTTCCCCCTGAGCAAGCCAAGCCTTTTCAGGAGGTGGTCAGGCAGCTGAAGGCGTGCAGAAAATTCCTGGCCAGAGGAGTTTATGACACTTTTGATGTTGCGTCCAGGGCCGCTGCTCAAGGTGTGGTGATGCGCAGGCTCTCATGGCTGCGTGCCGCCGACCTGGAGAATAGACTCCAGCAGCGGATTGCGGACTCGCCTTGCCGTGCGGATAACATTTTTGGCGAAAAAGTCGAACAGGTGGTAGAGTCTCTCCACCAGCGGGACACCGCATTCGACAAGTTCGCCCGCCGGCAGCCTTCAGCTTCTACCTCTACAGGTAGACGATTTTTCGGGGGAAGGAAGACTGTTCCCTATACTTCTGGCAAGCGTAGGTACAATCCTCCTTCCCGACAGCCTGCGGCCCAGGCTAAGCCCCAGCGCGCTCGCTCTCGTCAGTAGCGTGCGCCTCAGCAAGGCCCCTCGGCTCCCCAGCAAAAGCAAGGGACGGGCTTTTGACTGGCTCCAGCAGAGCATAGCCGACATCCAAGTGTCAGTGCCGGGCGACCTGCCTGTCGGAGGGAGGTTGAAAGCTTTTCACCAAAGGTGGCCTCTCATAACCTCCGATCAGTGGGTTCTCCAAATAGTCCGGCAAGGATACACCCTCAATTTGGCCTCAAAACCTCCAAATTGTCCTCCGGGAGCTCAGTCCTACAGCTTCCAGCACAAGCAGGTACTTGCAGAGGAACTCTCCGCCCTTCTCAGCGCCAATGCGGTCGAGCCCGTGCCATCCGGGCAAGAAGGGCTGGGATTCTATTCCAGGTACTTCCTTGTGGAAAAGAAAACAGGGGGGATGCGTCCCATCCTAGACCTAAGGGCCCTGAACAAATATCTCGTAAAAGAAAAGTTCAGGATGCTTTCCCTGGGCACCCTTCTCCCCATGATTCAGCAAAACGATTGGCTATGCTCTCTGGACTTGAAGGATGCCTACACACACATCCCGATACTGCCAGCTCACAGACAGTATCTGCGATTTCAGCTGGGCACACGCCACTTCCAGTACTGTGTGCTACCCTTTGGGCTCGCCTCCGCACCCAGGGTGTTCACAAAGTGCCTAGCTGTGGTAGCAGCGGCGCTTCGCAGGCTGGGGGTGCACGTGTTCCCATATCTCGACGATTGGCTGGTGAAGAACACATCCGAGGCAGGAGCCCTGCAGTCCATGCAGATGACTATTCGCCTCCTGGAGCTACTGGGGTTTGTGATAAATTACCCAAAGTCCCATCTTCTCCCAGTGCAGAAACTCGAATTCATCGGAGCCCTGCTGGATTCTCGGACGGCTCGCGCCTATCTCCCAGAGGCGAGGGCCAACAACTTGTTGTCCCTCGTCTCGCGGGTGCGAGCGTCCCAGCAGATCACAGCTCGGCAGATGTTGAGATTGTTGGGCCACATGGCCTCCACAGTTCATGTGACTCCCATGGCCCGCCTTCACATGAGATCTGCTCAATGGACCCTAGCCTCCCAGTGGTATCAGGCCGCTGGGGGACTAGAGGACGTGATCCACCTGTCCACGAGTTTTCTCGAATCCCTGTATTGGTGGACGATTTGCTCCAATTTGACTCTGGGACGTCCCTTCCAAATTCCTCAGCCACAAAAAGTGCTGACCACGGATGCGTCTCTCCTGGGATGGGGAGCTCATGTCGATGGGCTTCACACCCAAGGAAGGTGGTCCCTCCAAGAAAGCGATCTACAGATCAATCTTCTGGAGTTGCGAGCGATCTGGAACGCTCTGAAGGCTTTCAGAGATCGGCTGTCCCACCAAATTATCCAAATTCAGACAGACAATCAGGTTGCCATGTACTATGTCAACAAGCAGGGGGGCACCGGATCTCTCCCCCTGTGTCAGGAAGCCGTCAGCATGTGGCTCTGGGCTCGCCGTCAAGGCATGGTGCTCCAAGCCACATATCTGGCAGGCGTAAACAACAGTCTGGCCGACAGGTTGAGCAGGATTATGCAACCTCACGAGTGGTCGCTCAATTCCAGTGTGGTGCGACAGATCTTCCAGGCGTGGGGCACCCCCCTGGTGGATCTCTTCGCATCTCAAGTAAACCACAAGGTCCCTCAGTTCTGTTCCAGACTTCAGGCCCACGGCAGACTGGCGTCGGATGCCTTCCTCCTGGATTGGGGGGAGGGACTGCTGTATGCTTATCCTCCCATCCCTCTGGTGGGGAAGACTTTGTTGAAACTCAAGCAAGACCGAGGCACCATGATTCTGATCGCTCCTTTTTGGCCGCGTCAGATCTGGTTCCCTCTTCTTCTGGAGTTATCCTCCGAAGAACCGTGGAGATTGGAGTGTTTTCCGACCCTCATCACGCAGGACGAAGGGGCCCTTCTGCATCCCAACCTCCAGTCTCTGGCTCTCACGGCCTGGATGTTGAGGGCGTAGATTTTGCCTCTTTGGGTCTGCCAGAGGGTGTCTCCCGTATCTTGCTTGCTTCCAGAAAAGACTCCACCAAGAGAAGTTACTTCTTTCATTGGAGGAGGTTTGCCGTCTGGTGTGACAGCAAGGCCCTAGATCCTCGCTCTTGTCCTACACAGACCCTGCTTGAATACCTTCTGCACTTGTCTGAGTCTGGTCTTAAGACTAACTCCGTAAGGGTTCACCTTAGTGCAATCAGTGCATACCATTACCAAGTGGAAGGTAAGCCGATCTCAGGACAGCCTTTAGTTGTTCGCTTCATGAGAGGTTTGCTTTTGTCAAAGCCCCCTGTCAAGCCTCCTACAGTGTCATGGGATCTCAATGTCGTTCTCACCCAGCTGATGAAACCTCCTTTCGAGCCACTGAATTCCTGCCATCCGAAATACTTGACCTGGAAGGTCATTTTCTTGGTGGCAGTTACTTCGGCTCGTAGGGTCAGTGAGCTTCAGGCCCTGGTAGCCCAGGCCCCTTACACCAAATTTCATCACAACAGAGTAGTCCTCCGCACTCACCCTAAGTTTCTGCCAAAGGTCGTGTCGGAGTTCCATCTGAACCAGTCAATTGTCTTGCCAACATTTTTTCCCCGTCCTCATTCCTGCCCTGCTGAACGTCAGCTGCACACTTTGGACTGCAAGAGAGCATTGGCCTTCTACCTGGAGCGGACACAGCCCCACAGACAGTCCGCCCAATTGTTTGTTTCTTTTGATCCCAATAGGAGGGGAGTGGCTGTAGGGAAACGCACCATATCCAATTGGCTAGCAGATTGCATTTCCTTCACTTACGCCCAGGCGGGGCTGGCTCTTGAGGGTCATGTCACGGCTCATAATGTTAGAGCCATGGCTGCGTCGGTAGCCCACTTGAAGTCAGCCTCCATTGAAGAAATTTGCAAAGCTGCGACGTGGTCATCTGTCCACACATTCACATCTCATTACTGCCTGCAGCAGGATACCCGACGCGACAGTCGGTTCGGGCAGTCAGTTCTTCAGAACCTGTTTGGGCTTTAGGATCCAACTCCACCCCCCGAGGGCCCTGTTTGTTCTGTTCCAGGCTACACTCTCAGTTAGTTGGTAAATTTTTTAGGTCAATCTCAGTTATGTCCTCGCCGTTGCGAGGCCCAATTGACCAATGTTGTTGTTTTGAGTGAGCCTGGGGGCTAGGGATACCCCATCAGTGAGAACAAGCAGCCTGCTTGTCCTCGGAGAAAGCGAATGCTACATACCTGTAGAAGGTATTCTCCGAGGACAGCAGGCTGATTGTTCTCACAAACCCGCCCGCCTCCCCTTTGGAGTTGTGTCTTCCCTTGAAGTGTATTGTCTTGCTACATACTGGACTGGCCGGCTCGAGCCGGTTTCGGGCGGGAAGACGGCCGCGCATGCGCGGTGCGCGCGGGCGCGCGAGGGCTAGCAAAGGACTTTGCTAGTGAAGTTTCCGATTGGAGGGGCTGCCGTGGACGTCACCCATCAGTGAGAACAATCAGCCTGCTGTCCTCGGAGAATACCTTCTACAGGTATGTAGCATTCGCTGTTTTCAATTCCTGTGCCACGTCAACAAACCCCCAATACATCAGCACAGGCGTCATTTTCCAATATGGTGACACAGAAACTGCAGCAAGTGAGCATCGCTCCTATTTCCTGACGGCAAAAATGTGCTTGTGATGTTTTGGAAGGTTGGTCCCAAGAGTAATTTTGGTAGGGTTGGGGGTAGAGAGTCAAGAGTGTCTGAGAACCACTGGACTACAAGGGAAATTTTGCAGGGTAGGTTGTGAGTAAGTACAAGGATCGTAGCCCCCTTTTTAAAACTTTTTTTTAAACCTCCCTTCCTGTTAAGTGCATCAGTTCATGCTCCGGCAGGAAAAGAGATATTTTACTCCCTGATGAAGCACACATCTGCATCTTACTGCAACTGTGGGTGGTGTTTTTTCAGAGTATGTACACTTTTTAATGCAGCAATTAATTTGCATGCTTTTTGCTTACAGCATTGGGGAGAAACATTTTTGCATTACACTGGCATAGGCTACCATAAGTACATAAGTACATAAGTAGTGCCATACTGGGAAAGACCAAAGGTCCATCTAGCCCAGCATCCTGTCACCGACAGTGGCCAATCCAGGTCAAGGGCACCTGGCACGCTCCCCAAACGTAAAAACATTCCAGACAAGTTATACCTAAAAATGAGGAATTTTTCCAGTCCATTTAATAGCGGTCTATGGACTTGTCCTTTAGGAATCTATCTAACCCCTTTTTAAACTCCGTCAAGCTAACCGCCCGTACCACGTTCTCCGGCAATGAATTCCAGAGTCTAATTACACGTTGGGTGAAGAAAAATTTTCTCCGATTCGTTTTAAATTTACCACACTGTAGCTTCAACTCATGCCCTCTAGTCCTAGTATTTTTGGATAGCGTGAACAGTCGCTTCACATCCACCCGATCCATTCCACTCATTATTTTATACACTTCTATCATATCTCCCCTCAGCCGTCTCTTCTCCAAGCTGAAAAGCCCTAGCCTTCTCAGCCTCTCTTCATAGGAAAGTCGTCCCATCCCCAGTATCATTTTCGTCGCCCTTCGCTGTACCTTTTCCAATTCTACTATATCTTTTTTGAGATACGGAGACCAGTACTGAACACAATACTCCAGGTGCGGTCGCACCATGGAGCGATACAACGGCATTATAACATCCGCACACCTGGACTCCATACCCTTCTTAATAACACCCAACATTCTATTCGCTTTCCTAGCCGCAGCAGCACACTGAGCAGAAGGTTTCAGCGTATCATCGACGACGACCATGCGCTAAAGCTTAGCGCACAGCTGTCAAGCAAAGTAAGTACTTTGGCCCCAGGGAGGGTGAGAAATATTCAAGTCGTCATTTACCCAAGTAGGATTTTGGAAACTGCCCTCTCAGCGAGTGAGAGAAAGGTGGGTCTCAACTGAGGGTTACACAGGCTGAAGGTTTGTCTATAGGGTATCTAACACTCTTCCCACCTGTCCTGCTCTCAGATGAGAAATGCTGGATAAAATTAGCGCATGCAATTTATCAAGCTACAAACCCACAGAACAAGAATTAAAACCAGTTAGAAGCAAACAGTGAGAAGTCAAGGTCTACTTGTTAAATCACTGAACTACAAGTCATGAGTCCTAAGCCATGAGTTTAAATCACCTCTCAGCAACAGTGGGCAAGTCACCATCTCCCTATGCCGTCAGGATACAGATGAAAAAAACAAAATAAAATAAGCAATGAACTCACCATCAGAATACATTCATTATGACTAATACAGCACTACAATGCACAGAAAGGTTTAAAGCCTGTAATGAGTATTTGTACTGAATTATGTAATCTGTAGGTGCCAGAAAAACACATGCAGAAGATCAGACCATATATCAGAATGACCACTTAATTACTTTCCAGAAGATATTTTTAGACAGTGACAGGAACTATTTCCAACAACAATACTGCATTCTGGGAGGAATGGGCTAATGGGTGAAGCACTAAACAATGATTCAGGAGAAAACCTGGTATATAATCTCTTCACAGTGACCCTGGGTAAGCCATTTTATCTTCCTCAGCTAGCAGGATCTATTTGAAAACAAGACATCTACCGATCTAAATATTTAGGTCAATATTTTTTTCCTTGTGTTAAAAGATACCCAATAAGCATGAGTATTTGACAGCTTTAATAAAAAGCTATAGGGATCAAATGAAATCATTTCTAAATTTGTTACACACACTGCAGAGAACTGCAAATGCCATGTTAATTCACTTGGATATATGGAAATAAGAGTCAAAAGACAATACACAAGTTGTAGGTGAGAACGTTTTATTTATTGGACTAAGTTAATGCTTCTTTGACAAGCTGTAATAAAAGTGAATTTTAAAGGTTTTTCAACTCTGCCTTGACCGACCAGTGCACTCGGGGTCTATATTTTTGATTAGAAGTGGTTCTGTTTGGAAATGATTGTTTGACTTTGATTGTGTGAAAATAAGATGGAATGTAGAAGATAAGACACAGCTTTAATTAATTTATGTGAAGGGAAAGATCGGGCTTGTTTTCGAGTTCAGATTGGCCACATTCCCAACAGAATGGCTTGTTTCTCAAGCATTCTGTAATTTTCCTTAGCTCTGAACATGAGGTCTAAGCCTAATAAAAAGGGGAGTTCTTTCCGTAAAATCGAAATTGGGAGCTCATCTGTAACGTACGACCTACGCAGAGAACCATGTTTCCTGGTCAAAGAAGCTCCTGGCTTTCGCTGTGAACAGGGCCCCCCCCCCAGCTGATGATAAGAGCCTGGCTGATGTAAGGACCAGTGATGATGGTATATAGTGTATTATTGCTTTTTTTCCTGGTCTAGGAACTCTTAGCATTGCTTAGATGTAGAGACCAGTGATGTAATGATTGTTTATAGATAGGTATTGTTTCTTTTTAGTTATACAGCTAATCATTGTGTGTATATAGCTTAACCATTGTATATATCTTAATCATTGTAGATTTTAGAACCTCTAATAAAGGTCTCATTTACCTAATACAAAGCCAAAAGAATCCACAGTAATTATTGAGTAGTCTGTGTCAGTGAAGCAGGCTGTAAATCCATAGCAGAACACAAGCTTTTGAGAGTTCAGCAAAGATACTTACCTGTAGCAGGTATTCTCCGAGGAAAGCAGACCATTCATTCTCGCATGTGGGTGACGTCATCCATTTCGCCTGGTGCGGAGCTTAAACAAGCTAATACAGCTTTAAGAGCATGCACAGCATCCCCACCATGCATGTGTGAGTGCCTTCCCACGAGAGATCAAGGGACCATCAGTACAATAACACAGCATGGAATCAACTCCAAGGGGAGATAGGAGGGTATGTGAGAATGAATGGTCTACTGTTCTTAGAGAATACCTGATACAGGTAAGTATATCCACTTTCTCTGAGGAGAAGCAGGTCATAATCTTACATGTGGGAATTCCTAGCTACCAGGCTCAACAATAACCACTGGTCAATTGGGCCTCGCAATGACAAAGCAAACTACTGATCAACCTGAAACTATATACAACTGGGTGAGAGTGCAGCCTGGAACAGAATAAACAAGGCCTAGAGTGGTGGAGTTGGATTCTGGACCCCAAATTCTGCAGAAATGTCTGTCCAAACCGACTATCGCTTCGGGTATCCTGCTCAAGGTAGTAATGAGATGTGAATATGTGGACTGACGACTGCATTGCAGCCTTGCAATTTTTTCAGTAGAGGTTGACCTCAAATGTGCTACCAATACAACCATGGCTCCAACATTGTGAACCTTGACATGGCTCTCAAGAGTCAGCCTGGCCTGGAGATAGCAAATATACTTATCTGTAGCAGGTATTCTCCGAGGTCAGCAGGCTTCACATTTTCACAAGTGGGTAGACGATCCAAGTTGCCCGGGACTTGGCACATTAGCCAACATAGAAAAAACTTTGAGAGCCTTCTGGGGCACGAACCGCATTCCACCACACATGCGCGGAATGCCTTCCCGCCTGCAGCACATCCGCTTCACTTCAGTTTAATACAATAGAATAAAAACAAAACAAATTACAAAGAAACAACTCCAAGGGAAGATGGGTGGGATTGTGAGAAGGTGAAGCCTGTTGTCCTCCGAGAATTCCTGCTACAGGTTGCTTTTCTCTGAGGACAAGCAGGCTTCCAATTCTCACAAGTGGGGAATCCCTAGCATCCAGGCTCACCCAACACAACAAACAATGGTCAATTGGGCCTCACAACGGCAAGGTCTAAACACATATTAACCTGAAACAAAATGCAACTAGATGAAGGTGCAGTCTGGAACAGAATAAAAATGGGCCTAGGAGGGTGGAGCTGGGTTCCAGACCCCAATCAAGTTCTGCAACACACTGACTGCCCAAACCGACTGTTGCGTTGGGTATTCTGCTCAAGGCAGTAGTGAGAGGTGAATGTGTGGACTGAAGACCACGTCACAGCTTTGCAAATCTCTTCAATGGAAGCTGATGTTAAGTGTGCCACTGATGCAGCCATGGCTCTATGAGCCATGACATGCCCTCTAAAGCCAGCCCAGCTTCAACATAAGCGAAGGAAATGCAATCTGCTAGCCAGGTGGAAATGGTGAATTTACCGATAGTGACTCCCCTCCTGTTGGGATCAAAAGAAACAAACAACTGGGCAGACTGTCTGAATGGCTTTATCCGCTCCATGTACAAGGCCAACAATCTCTTGCAGTCTAAGGTGTGTAAGCTGCTTTCACTAGGGTGGACATGAGGTCAGAGAAAGAATGTTGGCATCAAGAGAGGCCATCAGGAAAGGCTGGGGTGTCGGTTCAGAGACAGACTGCTAAACTACAGGGGTCGAAACAGGTGCCTGATCCTGGCTGCTAGGAGACCCATGCATCAGCGCCTCCTGTATGGAGGGAGAGCGATCCTCCTGATTCCAATGCTTCTCGGGGATCAAATCCTTTGGTGCCCCAGAGCTCCCAGAACCGTGTGTCAAGGGGGATCGATGTTGTTGCTTCTTTGCCTTCGCCTGATGCCGGTCATTGATGCTCCTTGGTGCTGACAAAGACATCATCGAATCCCCACGTCGCCTAAGGGTCAGGGCCAATACTGACTGATCCCAGGGGCCCTACACAGCAGTCTGCATTGAGGCAGGTGGAGACCCCTCAATGCACAACCACTGCCAGTGTCCAAGACAGGCCTCTCTGCCATACAGACCGATGTCACTACTGACGCCGAGGTACCGGACAGGGCTCCAAAAATCTTTTCTCTTTGAGCCTCTCTGGCCAACTGGGTTCATTTCTTCATACGAAGACAAAGAACATAGCTGGAAGGGGTATGCTCAGGCCCCTACCACTGAAGACACCAAGAATTTCTTTGTCGGAGATGGTCCTAATGTACCGGCTACAGCACTTCAACGCCATTGGGAACCTTCATTGACATGGAAGGGAGCTGTGGCAAAATCAAACGGCTCGATGGTAATGGAAAAAAGGGGCAAGCACCAGAAAAATAGAGCCCAACCAAGCACAGTAAAAATGAAGAAAACTTAAAAGTGGGGTAAAACTGCCCTAAAAGTATAAGGGAAGGGAGAAGAAAACTTCCTAATGAAAATAAGACAAAAATCGGGGGTGGGGGGGGGGGGGGGACTCAAAGGGAAGGCACAAAACCAAAAAAACAATGCTCATGCACCTGACACTGTGAGGAGCATGGGACAATTGCATTGTCTCCTCAATCTAGATAAGAGACTTATGGTCCCGCGCTCTCGTGGCAGGTAGGAAGGTACTCGCACATGCATGGTTGGGACGCTGTGCATGCTCTTAAAGCTGTATTAGCTTGTTTTAAGCTCCGCATCGGGCGACGTGGATGACATCACCCACATGTGAGAATATGACCTGCTTGTCCTCAGAGAATCTTCATTAAATCAATGAAACAATGCAATTACACTGGATTTAAAAAGTACAAGCTTATCTACATCTTAAGCTATCTTCATACATTACAGCTCATTGAAAGAGGGTAGAGGAATCAATACAGGCGATACAACAGCAACACTTTACAGTTCAATAGGGATATATCTGGTGAGAAAGTTAATGTCTCTATCGAGTCCTTTTGAGTCAAGTGTTTATCATTCCAATTTCAGAAGTTTCCCATTACATATAGTCCTGAAATTTCTTTAAGTTCCTTTATGATAAGATCATTGAGGGAGAGATCTTCATTTGATAAACTTGCCTACTTGTTATTTTATCTGGATTTTGGATTTATTTACCACCTTTTTGAAGAAATTCACCAAAAGGTGGTGGACAGCAAGAATATGCCACACATATAGATAACAAACAATTACAGCAGTAAACAATATTTTTTAAAACTGTATATTATGGCATAGTATACTACTTACAATGTAAGCATAACACACATTAAAACATCTTAATAAGACAGTATTGGGTACAAGTGAAAGCGAAACATATAGACAGTTAAAATAGACTAACAAGAGTTAAAGAGAAAATAAGGGTGACATAAAAAATTGTACGTGAAGCCAGGAAATGTGCATGAAAATGATCTCAGCTAGAGAAGCAATGGATAAGGAGGGCTTGCTACAGTATGTGCAGCTAGTGTTAGTCCTTGGGTATGTGACTAGCTATTAAGTTGCTTCTTCCATTAAAGACTTAGGAGAAAAACCAAGCTTTCACCTGCTTCCTGAAGTAGAGATACTCTTGCATTAAACAAAGGCTTTCTGGGGGTGTATTCCAGAGCCTGGGGGCTATTCCACAGAGACGTCCTGTTGGCAGGTGTCATTGAGATGTCATTCTGGGTTTTTGCTATAATTGTTTATATTATATCTATGAAAATTGATACATGGCCTTCATTTTATGCTTGTTTCTCTGATGTAGCATCCCTCTTCCCATGTTTCGCACTGGATCACAAACATTACATTCACAGAGAAACATGAATATGAGCCTTTTATTTTGAATGTCTCCCATAAGGATAGCTGTAGGGTCTGTGATATGCGCTAGCAAAACTTGCGTTATAGCATCTTAAAAGATTTAATGCAGAACAGTAGAGCCAGAGACTAGGAAAATACTGATTCACTGTGACATAGTGATAAAGGGAAATGGGACTTGATATACCGCCTTTCTGAGGTTTTTGCAAGTACATTCAAAGCGGTTTACATATATTCAGGTACTTATTTTGTACCAGTGTCAGTGGAGGGTTAAGTGACTTGCCCAGAGTCACAAGGAGCTGCAGTGGGAATCGAACTCAGGTCCCCAGGATCAAAATCCACTGCACTAACCACTAGGCTACTCCTGCACCTTTCAAACTCATTTATGAAACCAGCAAGTTCTAAGTGACCCAATACTGATTTCTTTGTTGATCAATATCCTTTTATTTTTTTCTGTGATACTACTTAAGATTTGATGAATATTAGTTTAAACCTAGTATCTCTACTGAAATTTTTTTCAACAAACCAAACAGTAAACTGTGCTCTCCATTTTAACAACAGCATCACCATCTAAACCCCTCTTTTATCTAGGTATCAACATCTAGCTAACCTAAAATCCTTCATCTCAACCTGCCCTCCCCCTCACTATCCTACTTTGATCCCCATCCCCCTTCCCCCTGCTTTATGTCCATCTTCTCCAAACCACTCAGTCCGCCTGCCTCCCTACACCTTCCCCTTATGTTTTCAACACGCCCAATAATTTGTTAACCTCTCATTCCTCTCCATCTTGACGGTACATGTTTTGTGGAGGAGTGGCCTAGTGGTTAGGGTGGTGGACTTTGGTCCTGGGAAACTGAGGAATTGAGTTCGATTCCCGGCACAGGCAGCTCCTTGTGACTCTGGGCAAGTCACTTAACCCTCCATTGCCTGCCGCGTTGAGCCAGCCATGAGTGGGAAAGCGCGGGATACAAATGTAACAAAAAAAATTTAAAAAAATATTAGCTTCTACATACTTGATATGCACTCCAACTTCTCCCACCACTTTTCAATTATGGAGTCCTCTACTCGTCTCCAATAGCTTGCTATCACACACCTGATGGTCATAATCCGATCTTAATCACTTCTTGACTTTGCTTATAACTTCTTGGGACTACCCAAACAGACTTATCCCAGGTTCTATTAATACCCCTTCCCCAACTGCATCCCCTATTTCCCCCTTCCTGATACCAAAACTTGATCTTCTCACAAGACCACCAGATGTGCAGAAGAGTGTCTTCACTATGGCAATTTTACCAACACCTGCCTATTGCCCCAGGGTATACCTCTCAGCCTTGTTTACATTTACCATCTCAAAATTATGTTATAACTATTTTGTTTAATCAACATGCTCACCAACCATTCACATGCCACTTGAAATACCTTTCACACCGACAACTCCATCCCTATATCCTTTTCCCATTTCTCCATAAATTTAAATTTAACAAATGCCTCCCTCCCCCCTAATAGACTGTCGGTGACTCCGCTGTTTGGGGAGGCTAAAGTGGTTAAGTCAGAGGTGGGCTGGGACAGGGGAGGAGTAGGGCCAGGGCAGGACCTGAGATCATAATTGTCTGATGCAGAAAGGTCAGCTAAATAGTTGCAGGTAATATCCAATATCTAAATGTAATGAAAGGTATGTATCAGAAGTATGAGAATAAAGTGGTAAAAAAATTAAACAATGAAAAATTCAGTATGTATAAAGAGAGAGATTATCTTAGGCAACTGAATTAAAATGGATTGAAAAAAAAAAAGTGTTCATAGATGGTGCCTACACCTTTACCACCGAGTACCCTTCTGGTCACGATGGATGTAGAATCAGTACACAGCAACATTCCTCATGTGGATGGCGTAGCTGCATGTGAGAAGCTCCTAAAAACATCCACACTGGACCATCAATACTCACCAGAAACTATTACAAAATTAATCAAATTTATTTTAACTCACAACTATTTCCACTTTAGCAATGACATCTATCTACAAATAATGGGCACTGCGATGGGCACCAGGACAGCACCCCAATATGCCAACCTCTTTATGGCTGAGCTGGAAGAGATTTCTGAATACATACCAGACCAAACCCCTAAAATACTACTGGTACATCGATTACATTTTTATGATTTGGACTGAGGGGGATGAAACTCAAACAATTTTACAATTCCTTCAATACAAACCATCATAAAATCAGATTCAAAATTGACTACTCCCCAGAAAAAGTCAATTTTTTGAAAACCACAGTCTCAATCAGCGATGGCTATATACAAACATCCATATACAAGAAACCCACAGACAAATGCAGCTACCTCCACAACTCCAGCTTCCACCCTTCACATACAAAAAGATCCATTATTTACAGCCAAGCCACAAGATACCACCATATCTGCTCTGACCCAGGGGACAGAGACAGACACCTTGAAATCCTGACTGAATCCTTCGAACAGAAAGGCTACAACCTCAAAATAATCTCCAAGAACATTGCCTCCTCCCTCAAAACACCCAGGAAAAATCTGCTACAGTAAAAAGAAAAAAAAGCCACAGACAGAATCCCCCTTATAGTGACATACAACCCAGAGCTGGAAAAATTAAGAAAAATCGTAAAAGATCTACAGCCTCTACTCCAGGAGGATGAATTACTGAAAGAGATATTCCCATCTGCACCAGTGCTGGCCTTCTGACAGCCACCCAACTTAAAACACAAGCTAATTAGAAGTAAACTCCCAACACAGACTCAAAAAGAAGAGAATGGCGCACATCCTTGCAATATATCCAGCTGCAAACTATGCCAAAACATTTCACAGGACCCCACGGTCATTCACAAAGGAAAAAATATTCAACATTACATTAAGGAATCTTTCACGTGCTCATTTTCCAATGTGATATATATCATTCAGTGTAAACAATGCAATGAAGGCTGCTACATTGGAGAAACAAGTCAGATGCTAAATAAAAGATTTAATTTACATAGACACCATATGAAAAATGCTAGTACCAATCAGAATGTCACCTCTGTAGGGCAGCACTTTACAAAACCAGAACGCTGTACCAGTGATTTCATGGTAAGAATCCTGAAAGGGAACTTTAAAACAATACAGGAGCGTAAGACCTTTGAAGTCAGAATGATTAAATATTTTGACACCCACCAGACAGGACTTAAAGATCTGGGTATTCTAGCCCATTATAAACCATAAAATTGTACTGCTTTGTCACCCTCCTATCTCCATGCATATCTCCCTGTCCCTCATCCACCCGACTCTGCTATCCACCCTCATCCTGAAATGCTTTGATGCTTCACTTATATATACTGTCACCTACCAACATTTGCTTATTTCCGATCTGACGAAGAAGGGCAATCTTCGAAAGCTAATCAAGAAATGTATTATGTCCAATAAAAATGATATCATCTTATTTTCTTTTCCATGTTTTATTTTGTTTTATTTCTATTGATTACCTTTAAAAGTGGACTAACATGGCTACCACACCTCTCTACACCTTTACAGAAACCTGCAGGCAATCTGCTTCTATGTCCCTCTCTCTCCCAAATCCCACTTGCTCACAGCCAGTCTGCTGCTTTCTTTCTCTGAGTAAGGGTTTATCACAGTGCACTTGATACATACATTTATCATAGTGTAGAAGGGACTGAGGTCCAAGGAAGGGCTGCTGACTACTCTTATTGACAAATTCCTTCACGTGCACATAAAAATAGATTTCACGATCATGGATGACATATTACATATTTTAAACTAATTTATTTCAGGCACTTAACACTAAACTACATCCACATCTATGAAAGCAATTCAGTTGTATTTATAGATCCCTCAAGAGGCAATATCTCATCATTTAAACCTGATCACACATGTCTGCAATAAAGATAACCACCACCTCAACACACAACAGATCCTGCACAATTTTCTAAAACAGTATCTGTTGATGTCACCTTCCATGCACAAACTTCTGTAAAATCACAACTGTACCTTACCATTAAAAGCACTAACTCTCAGGACTCAAACAGCAATAACCTCAAACACCAATACACCACCTAGTGAAAAAATACAAATCAAACAGGACTGTAACAAGATCTTTACACAGACACTACATACTAGCTGAATACCACACCTCGGTCACAGATGCAAAACACAGAGAGACCCTCACAAATATGAAACAAGAGACCATAGATCAGTAATGCAAAAAAACGAACTTGAAACCTTAAGAAGTCTGACTGCATGTACAGCAATACTAGAGAAACAGAAACTGAAATGCAAAATATCAAAGATGTGCATTTCCAAAAGACAACATATCCCAATTAATAAAATTCAGAATAAAATACTTTCCAGCTTTGTCTGCAAATTTTAAATGTTTGTGTTCACTTTAACCCAGTGTCTCTTTCCTACTTTTCCCTTCCTCCTACCCCACCCTGGGGCCAATATCTGCCCTCTCGCCTTCTCCTCCAGTTTAGTCTGTCTCTCTCTCTGTCTGTATGGGTCCATTATCTATCCCTCCATTCGATACTACCCCTCCCACTCCTGGGTCCAGCACCATTTTCTGCACCCCTGCCTCCCAGGACCAGCACTTATCTCTCTCCTACCATCCCGCAGGTACAGCATCTCTCCCCTAACCCCCCCCCAGTTTCAGCTTCTTTCCCTCTCCCTCCTTCCCAGTAGTCCAATGGCTCCCCTCTACCTTGCCTACATCACTACTGGTAGCAGCACTGCAGTGATTCAAACAGGCTGCCTCAGTCTTCCCTCTGATGTGTCCTGACTTCGTAGAAACAGGAAGCTGCATCAGAAGAGGGCAGGATGTGGCAGGAAGTTGCAGTAGAGAGGGCAGGACGTAGCAGAAGACAGCCTCTTACTGTGAATCACTGCCGGCTGCAGGATCCTGTATGTGATACCTGTGGAGTGGAAAACGGGAAGAAAGAAAAAGATTTTTTACTGCAGGAATAAAATGTTTTACTGTTCCTGCGGGGCAGTAAAAGTTTTGTTCCCACATCCGGGGTGAGCATGATTATCAGTGCAACAGTGGTTTCCGAAGCAAGAATTGACCCTAAGTTAGCAACACTCTCGGTTTGTATGCTCATGCGATCACCTTAGAGGAAACACTAGTCTTAACCCCTTAACCCTCATAAAACCCTGTACTTGCAGGACCTGCAAAATAACTCCTGCTCTTATATCTATTTTGTAGTTCCCTAAATGTAAGAAATTGCTCCTCAACAATCAGCTTTGAAAACTGCTGAAGATCTACATTTCATCCACTTTACCTCCATCCAGATTCCCAGCAAATGCTTAGTAAATGGGTTATCCAGTTCTTATGCCAGCAAATAAAATTTCAATAAATTGGCCCAGATTTGAAGATTATTTGTATTACTGCTGAACAACTATGTATTCCAATACTAAAACAGCAAGGGTAAAATAATAATGAAAGATCCATAGTGCTGAGTAAGTGAGGATAAAATCAGAGATTAAATAAGGTCTGCATTCTTGCAGAAGATATGCCATATGAGCCAAGCAATCTGTTTTCATATTGTCACGCATTACCCACCCAAAGGTGTGGGCGAGTGTTCATGAAGACTTTCCTCTCACATTGCCCACCTAAAGGTGTGGGTCGAGAATCCAGGAACTCCAAGGCAAAACAATAATCCAGAGTAAAAGTATGTCCACAAATCCTTGGCAAAAAGTCCAAAAGCAAAAAGCTGGACTTCCAACAAAACAATAATCCAAGACTGAGGTCCATCCACGATCCTCCACAGCAATCAATAGTCCAAGAGGTGGTCCATCCACGATTCCCTCTGGCAGAAGATCTCTCGCCTCTTATAAAAAGAGAGAATGGTCTCCAATTCTGTAGTCCCACCAACCACAGTGAACCAATTCAGCTCTCCCGTTCAGGTCAGGGTGAGTTTACAACTCTACAACAGTCTATCCCCCTGTGTGCCCTAAAGTCCTGGGAAGAACAGATCTTTTTCCCCTTTGGGCCTAACAGGGACATTTCCTCCCTTCTTTGGTCCTATTTATAAGGAATATCCACAGTCTATCTGCCTATGCAGATCATATGTAAATGGTGTTACACAGTCACTGGGTACCTATCACTTATTCCCAGCATTCAAGAAATAATATCACTACCTCTCAGAAAGGTTAGTCACCCCCCCACCACCACCACGTAGATTCCCTAATGGCTTCCTCCCACACAAGGGTCTTCACCTTAACTGTAATGGTGGGCCATAGGACTAACCTCAGAACCAGATGATTGCCTTATATAGTCTAAATCTGGCACTGTTGCTGGGCTGAGGGTCCTCACCTCTCCATACTCATAAGTTGAGATATCACTAGCAGCAACACAACTATGTTAGGTCCATAATGGTGTGATAAGGAATCTGGCATAATATAATTGAGGTTTACACTGCACCTTTCATCAATACAGGATCAAAATGTGTGTGCAGCTGCAATGCATGAGAAATGTATCTGGAGTCCCCTCTGGAGAAGAATTAAAAGTAACGTTTAGTATCTGAATTATACTAAAACTTTCCAATTATACATTCTTAACTATGAATCTGAATTTTAAAAAAATATGAACAGAAACCAAAGAGTATGTTAATTTTTTTTCTGTGTGCAACTTTTAGGAATGGATTCATCAGGATTAAACACATGCCCTATGAAATTGGAAAGTTAGACAATCTATATGTCTAGGAGAGAATAGATTAACATTTGTTCTGCCATCTTAAATTAACAAAAGATATTTCTGCTTTCCATAACATTACTGAGCTGCTCCTACAATGATATACAGATACTCACCCTGCTCATTGTTCTCAGCTGGTGAATCTTCATGCCGAAGAAAAAATTTGACCTCTTCCTTGCGGGGCCCCCATTTCTGAAGATGTTCATACATCATGTGATCATAAGGTATAGGGCGTTCTGGAAAAATTGAGAAATTGTTTTAAGTTTTTATGCTTTTCACTGACCTAATAAAGGGAGCAGAGCTTTCCAAAGCTAGTCGCAGATGTATTGTTTGTCTGAAAAAAAAAAAAGTGCCAACTACAACTTGTTTACCTGTTTCCTTACATTCCAATTTCATATCAAGGAATCATTTCAATTTAGCCAGCACAAGTGTCAAAATCTGATATGTCACCACTACCTCATTTAAGGTGGAAAAAAACTGATCTCCCTGCTTTCTGGCAGTCCACAACATTGTTGCAGCAGAAGCCAACAGCTCTCCAGTAAGATGAAGCTATAGAATTCCTTAATTATGAAAGCATCAAGCTAGCCATCTCTAAGCAATTTTCTTGGAGACCAGACAGCTTTGGAATTCGATTTAGATGACCAGAATTAACTCAGAACCTTATAAAGCTGAGTTTTTGTCATTAATATAACCAAGTAGTACTAAAGCATTTATGTCAGAACTTCCCAAACTATGGGTCGGGGCCTCAAACGGGGTCACAAAACCTGCCTCTGGGGGTCACAACCTAGGTGGGCTCTGTATAGGTACATCACCTATTCTGCACTTCTAGGGGGTCACACAAATTTTGTTTGGCCATAATCATGGGGTCACAGCCACAAAAAGATTGGGAAGCACTGGGTTATGTTCTGCCTATCCACAGTTCACAATACATTATCAAAGGCACAGGTATAAAATTACTATTAAATATACAAAACAAATCAAATAATAAAACAATTGAACATCATACATTTTGCTACCATAACTTAGCTTTTATAGTGAGTGGAATGTTAATGACACCAACATTTTTTTTAAATTCATTCAAAAACAAACTTTGTAGCTAATAAAAGAAATAATCCCTTCAGAATACATCATTCATTGTCAAATACTACTATGCCTAGGTTACAAGCCCTTTTAAACAAGTTCTGACTCGACATGGCCTGCCAATAAATCCCCAGTTCACTAAAAAAAGTTTTATTTTTATTTTTTGGCTCTGCAGTTTCTTCCTACTGATCAGAACTTCCACAAAATCTAACTAGCACCCAGTGGTGTGATGACCCTGTAAGCATGTACACACCTCTCCACACCTTCCAACCGGTGCAAAGAGAGGCATCTGAGCCTCTCCATATCTCGGCCCGCTCGGCCGGGCGACCCCGGCCACGCACCTGGCACTGTCACCCTCCTATCCGCTTGCTGATTCGGGAGGGCAGTGGAAACCGTGGAGCTGGATCCGGCGTGGCTGCTTCGAAAGGCAGAGCTGATGAGACACAAGGGAGTCCCAAGTGAGGCAGACGGAACCGCTGTAAGTTCGGCCAACGGCGCCATGCGGCTTAACAAATAGAGCAGCGGGGTAAAGAATAGAAGGAACACAACAGTTTAACTCCGGGAGCCATCTGCCTGAGACTGCGGCCTCCCACCCCAACTTCTATCTCCAAACACAGAAACAGCTACAGAGCTGTGGAGCCTCACCAACCCGAACAGGGCACCCGAAACCCAATCACATCAACCTCCAACCACAAATACAGCTCTCAGAATCACTGAGTTTCAGCACCAGATGCAAAACACTTCTAACACCTAACGGTGAGCAAACTATTATTATTATTACCAACATTTGTATAGCGCTACCAGACACATGCAGTGCTGAACACCTGACATAGAGAGACAGTCCCTGCTCTACAGAGCTTATAATCAAAAAAGCTAAAAATACTCAACCTCGGGCATCGAACCACTACAGGAACCCACACGAGGCTGTTACGGCAGAGGTCACATTCTAAGTACTGACCTACCAACCACCCGGAGCACCAGAACAAGGTCCTCCATCGGTGAGCAACTACGCGGCTAGAAGTGGGTTTCACCCCATCACGAGGAGGATGATTGCCTGAACGCACTCAGCCTACAGCATGCAAAGGACAGCGAAGGCCAGCTAACACAACTTCACAGGCGGGACAGTGAAGGTAACGGCGGTGAGACCACGAGACAAACACACATCCACCAACCTTCTGACCCTCTGGAGACAAGGAACCAAGGCCAGCGAGTTGACCTAGTACTCATCAGTGAAACCTGGATCCACGATCACAAGGACCCCATAATCCTAGAACTCTGCCCTCCAGGCTACAAAATTACACACTGGACAAGGAAAGAAAAAAAGAGGAGGTGGAATAGCATTAATCTATAGATCCCACTTCACCGTAACAACAACTGCTGAGTCTTTAACACCAAAACTCAAAATTGCCTCAGTTAGAATCCAATGTGCTACCCTGTTCGACCATCTAAACATGGTTCCTGTTTTATAGACCACCAGGAAATTGGCAAGAATGCCAGTCAAACTTTATGGATTTTATATCGAATACATGTGTATCCAACTCCAATTTACTCATAATAGGGGACATAAACCTACACCTGGAAGACCCTAATGTAACCAATGCACGTGAATGCAAAGACTTCCTACAACTATGGGATCTTAGCTTGCCTAATATGCAAGCCACACATGTCAAAGGACACACAACTGACCTCATTACATACAAACTATCCTTAGACTCATCTTATACTAACAGACACAAAATGGACGGCTATACCATGGTCAGACCACCATAAACTAAACTTAGCCCTACAATGGCGGAAAACAGACACGCACCCCAAGCAAGAATGCACAACCTACACCACTAGAGGACAGATTGATCCTGTTACATTCTGGCAACAGATCTACAAAAATGAATGGTTAGCACAGACTCCAAACACTATCTCCAAAATTGGGATGACAGCAGGAGCATACTAGACGAACCACATGAACCACTACAAACAAGAACCACATGAAGACACAGCTCAATAACTTGGTTCAACGAAGAACTTAAACAACTAAAAACACAAGTCAGGAGACTCGAACACGCATGGCAAAAAATGAAAAATGAACACACACTCAAAACTTGGAAACAAATGCAAAGAAAATACAAATATACAAAATGTAATAAATATATAAGACAAACCAAAAGAGCATACTACAAAACCAAAATAAGACCAGACTACGAAGACGCACATAAACTCTACCAACTTATGAATAAACTAATAGACACCACACCAGTTACCACAGCCAGTACAGACACCCCATCGGCAAACCATCTTGCCAAATACTTCAATGAGAAAATTATAAAACTTCGATCCACACTACCACTCAATACCACTGATCATGAAGAATTTATGGATTGCCTGGACCCTACTCCCGGTGAACACCAGCAGATCGAACCTGGAATGACTTCGATCTGCTTACCGAAGAAACCATCATTCAAGCACTCAACAAATTCTCCAAAACCCACTCCAAACTGGATATTTGCCCCAGTAGCCTAATAAGGTTCGGCCCCAAACGCTTCATAACAGACCTTACGTCACATCTGAACTACATGCTACAACACGGATTTTTCCCCAAGGACAAAGGAAATATATTACTTACACCCATACCCAAAGACTTAAAGAAAAAATTAAATGACACAACCAACTATCGACCAGTAGCATCCATCCCCCTGATAGTAAAACTAATGGAAAGTATGGTAATCAAACAACTCACCAATTACCTAAACAAATTCACAATATTACATGAATCACAGAATTTTGAACCAACCATAGCACTGAAACAGTGCTAACTACTCTCGTAACCAAATTTAAACAACTAATTGCAACTGGAAACAATGTGCTACTCCTACAATTTGATATGTCCAGCGCGTTCGACATGGTCAGCCACCAAATACTCTCGAACATCCTAGACTACTTCGGGATTGGAGGAAACATACTAAGATGGTTTAATGCTTCTTAACAGCAAGAACTTATCAAGTGATTTCAAACTCAAAAACGTCAACACCATGGAAACCTGAATGCAGAGTACCACAAGGATCACCGCTCTCACCAACCCTTTTTAACTTGATGATGACACCTTTAGCCAAATTGCTATCCAACCAAGGACTCAACCCATACATCTATGCAGACGATGTCATGATATTCATCCCGTTTAAACAAGACATAACCGAAATCACAAATGAAATCACACACAGCCTCAAAATAATGAACTCATGGGCGGGCGCATTCCAACTAAAGCTAAACGCAGAAAAAACACAAATGTCTCATCCTGTCCTCACAATACAACACAAACAAAACTGATACCATAAACACCCCAGACTACACCCTCCCGGTCTCAGACAGCCTGAAAATTCTGGGAGTCACAATTGACCGAAATCTCACACTCTAAGATCATGCTAAAAATACAGCAAAGAAAATGTTCTACTCAATGTGGAAACTTAAAAGAATCAAACCTTTCTTCCCAAGGGAAGTATTCTGCAGCCTAGTACAATCAATGGTGCTAAGTCATCTAGACTACTGCAATGCCATTTATGCCGGATGCAAAGAACAAATCATTAAGAAGCTTCAAACCGCTCAAAACACAGCAGCCAGACTCATATTTGGGAAAGCGAAATACGAAAGCGCCAAACCCCTAAGAGAAATACTACACTGGCTTCCATTAAAAGAATGAATTGCGTTTTCTGCCAGGTATAGAAAATTCCTGTTTTAAAAAATGGTGTCAAAAAGGGATTGTCCTGCTTCATGATATCGTAGATCCAGATGGAACTATTCGGAAGTTGGACAATTTAGGGTTAGGAGAATTAATGTGGATGGATAAATTCGCATATCAGCAGATTTCCCACTATGTTGCGAGTCTTCCTCGTGGGTCGCTAGCGGTAGACGTAATTGACGTGATGGATCGGCTTTTTGAAACGCCTAATGAGGAAGCAGTATCGATATCTTTACTTCACAAAAGGTTGATGCAACATAACACACATAGAGAACTCCAGCATTTATCGTATAAATGGTCAGCAGATTTGAAGACAGCAGTAACAACGCAAATGATAGTTAATAATATGCGACAAATTCCACAGAAAATAACTAGTGCAGATCTTCGGGAATGCCAGGGTAGAGTACTGTATCGAGCATACACCTCTAAGTCGAGACTATATAAAATGGGGGGGGTGGATTCACAGAGTTGTAGTAAATGTGGGGGAACAGTGAGTTCATATTTCCATGCATTTTGGGATTGCCCAGAGATACAGAATTTTTGGATAAAACTGAATAGTTACATGGGACGTATTTTGAATAAACAGGTGACATTGAAGCCGGAGAGCACATTGTTGGGATTGGGGCCATTGAGAGGGGCTGGTGCTGTTCATCATAATTTGCTGTTATATAGGGCATATCTTATAGGTAAAAAATGCATCTTAGCTAATTGGGTTCAACAAGAAGCGCCTTCTTACTGGCAGTGGCGAAATAGACTGCATGCATTATTATTAATGGAATTACGGGAGGTGCATTTAAAATTTAAGAAACAAAGAGAATTTTATTTAATTTGGAAATGTTACATAAATAACCTTGCCCCACGGGCTCGTAGTGCTGTTCTTAATCAGATGGGGGGCCCAATTGGTAGGTAACAGAATGATACTATTAAGGGAGAATTCACCAATCTTTTAGAAGATGAAATACTCCTTATGAGAGAGCTACCAATACAATAGGGGGGAGGCTGGGAATGGGAGGAGGGGAGGGTGGTGGGGGGGAGGGTTTACAATCGATGAACAGGTTGAATGTGTAGATATGGACTTGAGAAACACATTACCAGACAATTTAATCTTTACATGTTATTGAGTTGGTCTCCGGACTCACCTGAGAACTGTGGACACTTGTAGGAGACTAATAATTTCAATTGGTGACAATAATTGCTACTAATACGAATATGGAGAATAGTTTCAGAGTAAATGTAAATGTCTGGTGGAAAGGTTGAATAAAAGTCTGTATATTCAATTTAGTTCAAGTTAAACGGATATTGGCAAATATGAGGGTTTCAGAGCTTAAGGGAGGGAAGGGGAGGGGGAGAGAGCAATATTAAAAATAGATGATGACGGGACTTCCGGTGACGTCACGCTCTGCAATGGCGGTCTGATTGCGGAGCTCCCGTCTTCCAGCCCGAAAACGAGCTAATATAACGAGCAAACGATCCACAAAACAAGGTGGAAGCTACGAGAGAGTGAAGCGATAGCACCGCGATTTGTAAGATGGCCGATACAAAACTCAAAAAGGCAGATTTGGCGAACTTCGCTTACCGCCAACGGGAACGTGCGTCAGAGATTCCGGCCGGAGAGCACGAAGGCCAAGAGTACGCATCTAGCCCAAATTCGCCGGTGAGCCAGAGAGAGAGAGAAACTGAAGGACAAAACGAGGTCCCGCCGGACAAATGGGACCAATTAAGTACTTGGCTCCAGGATATAAAAAAAGATATAAAAGAGATGCGCCAAGATTTCGCGCAACTGAGCGCGGATTTGAGGGAAGAAATCAAAGACCTGGGGAGCCGTGTCAATGAGGTAGAAATGGGGCTAGAAGAACATGCAGAAACTTTAAATGAAGTAGAGAAACATGTGGCAGAACACCAATCGGATATGAAATTTCTGACGGACAAGGTGGAAGACCTTGAAAATAGAAGCCGACGCTCCAACATTAGAGTGCGAGGCCTACCGGATCTGCCTGAATATAATAATTGTGAAAAAGTAATGCAAGCAATAGCAGCCCAACTTCTCTCCACATCTGACCATCCAATAGCCCCAGAAACTATTCGACTAGAACGAGCACATCGGGCGCTGGGGTCAAGAAAGGCAAATACGCCAAAAGATATTGTGGCCTGCTTCTCGGAGTTCAAAGTGAAAGAAGAAGTCATGCACCAAGCTAGAGTGGCCAGCCCAATCACATGGGAGACATACCCCATTGAACTGTTTCAAGACCTAGCAGCTACCACCTTAAAACGGCGTGGAGAACTGCGCCCGCTGACGGAGAAGCTTAGAGCAGAAGGAATAAAATACAGATGGCAACATCCGTTTGCCCTAACATTTTATAAAGAAGGCAAACAACGCAAGGTGGCATCGCTAGAAGAAGCTCATGAATATTTGGGTCAGGAAAAGATGGATAAAACATCGACACCAAAACCATCGTCAGGATTTCAAAGAAATGTCAAGCAGAAGTGGCAGAGAGTCTCAAAAGGTCGGGGAAGGCTGCGGAGACAAGCGTCAGAGCAGACAATAATACCAGAGAAAGGCCCGTGAAAGAGCAATCACACTTGGAATACAAAGATAACACATGAGGTGTTAATAATATGATAAACTGGATCGGGCTAGATCACACTGAGCAACAAAGAAGGATCAAACAAATTGAGCAGGCTGGAAAAGTAAACGGGACCGGAAGTCCACACCATTATAGGCATGATCTCGATTGCAATAGAGATGTGCTATATCAGGTTATGGGGAAAGGAGGGAGGGGGGAAGGGGGGAGGAGGGAGGGAAAGGTGGTGTATAAGTAATGACTTATGGATTGATGTTGGGGGATAAAGTGTTCAAATGTGTAACATTTAATGTGCGGGGCTTGAACTCACCTACGAAACGCCAATTAACATTCAAAGAAATGGTGCGCTTAAACGCAGATGTGGTACTCTTACAAGAGACACACCTGAAAAAAGATTATGAGAAGTTAGTGTGCCATAAACGATACCCCACTATATATTTCTCATCTTGTACAAGCAATTCAAAACAGAGGGGGGTGTTAATAGCGTTGTCTAGCGCACTACCTTGGGAGGTTAGTAAGGTTATAAAAGATGTAGAAGGTAGATATTTGATAATGTTAGTATCACTGTATAATGTTCAATATACAATTGTTAATGTTTATGCACCAAACACGGGACAAGGATTGTTTGTGGAAAAAGTAGAACAGCAAATACAAAAGCACTTGCAAGGTCACCTAATAATGGGTGGAGATTTTAATCTCACAATCCAACCACACTTAGATAACTCCACAGGCCAGGCAGTATATGCTAAATCAGACAGGAAAATATGGAGGAGATTCATGGCTAGATGGGGCCTAACAGATATATGGAGAACCAAGCATGGCCAAGAAAGAGATTACACATATTACTCTTCCCAATATAAAACATATTCCAGAATAGATGGATGGATGGGAGATGTGATAGTGGTAAATAGAACACGGGAAACATATATTGAACCTCGTACCTGGTCTGACCATGCCCCAGTGGTCCTAGAGTTAATGGCGGGGGCCCGACAGGTGGGCGCCAGATATTGGCGGATGGACGAGGCACTTCTATTGGACACTAAAAATATCCCGGTAATAGAGAAATATATTCTGGAATATCTGGAATATAATGATGTGGGAGAGATCCACCCACAATTTGTGTGGGAGGGGCTTAAAGCAGTGCTCCGAGGGAAATTAATAGCGTTGAGAACCCATCTGACAAAAGAACGAGCAGCACAGGAAGATAATATTAGAACAGAATTACGGCAGCTTGAGCAACAACATAAAAAAGACCCCAAAGACACTAAAGAACTGTCAAAAATGCAGGAATTGAGATTAAAGCTGAATGAGTTACAGATGGTAGATTTAGCTGTCAAACTGCAAATAGCACAGCAGGAAAATTTCGAGTTTGGAGACAAAGCGGGTAGGCTACTAGCATGTAAGCTAAAAAAAATGTCTCAACGCAATTATATAGGGGGTATACAAACGGCAGAAGGGGGCTATATCTCACAACTTGAACACATACATGAGGCATTTCTTGCTCACTTCACCAACCTATATGAACCAGAACAAACGCCTGAATTAGATGAAATAGAGAAATACTTGCAAGAGGCAGAATTACCTCAGATAGGGAGAGGGGGGTCGACCCAATTATCCGCACCCATCACAGCGGAGGAGATAGGGTGGGCAATAACAGATATGGCAAATGGTAAAGCTCCTGGCCCTGATGGATTCCCCACAAGATTTTATAAATTATTTAGTAGACACCTTATACCAGTATTACAGAAACTCTTTAATGCACTGGAAGACTTGCAGAAGCTACCAGACACCTGGAGACTGGCAGCGATAACTTTAATACTAAAACCAGGGAAAAACCCGAAATTATGTAGCTCTTACAGACCAATATCACTCCTAAATGTGGATTATAAGATTTTCACAAAAATCTTGGCCCGAAGGTTACAGAAGCAACTACCAGGGGTTGTACATACAGATCAGGCGGGATTTATAGAGGGGCGCCAGACCTTTGACAATATAAGGTGTCTAATGCATATTATTCAACAGGTGAGAGACGACCAGACCCCGGCGGTACTACTATCAATAGACGCAGAAAAAGCGTTTGACCGCGTGGACTGGTCGTTTCTATTTGCAGCATTACAACGAATAGGTATCGATGGGAGGTTTTTGAGCTGGTTACGCTTACTATATCAGACACCAATGGCCACCATAAAGGTCAATGGGACATACACAAAAACATTTAACCTTTGGCGGGGAACCAGACAGGGATGTGCAATGTCACCACTGCTGTTTGCCCTGTCATTGGAACCATTGGCCAATATGATTAGGAAAGATAGAGAGGTGACAGGGGTGGTGAGGGGCTTAAGGGAACATAAACTTATGCTGTTTGCCGATGATATTCTGATGACAGTCTCGAAACCACTGAAAGCGGTAGAGAGGATAGTAGCACATTTAGCAAGATATGGGCAATTATCGGGATTTAAACCCAATCTAGACAAGTCGATCTTCCTTAATCTCACGGTACCACCTGAGGAACTGGAGGCCCTTAAGGCCGCCTTCCCTTTTGTATGGGCGACAAAATCCATACGATATTTGGGAATACAGGTAACAACACAAATAGAGGGACTATTTGCAGCTAACTTTCCCCCAAAAGTTGAAGAATTATTTAGCGAATTAGATAAGTGGGAAGGACTTAATGTCTCCTGGAAAGGACGTATTAATGCGATTAAAATGATGCTGCTCCCGAAATTGTTGTATTTATTCATGGCAATTCCAATTCCAATCCCCAATAGCTTTTTTGCAAAACTCAATCGCAAAATATTCGCATATATATGGAAAAAACGCCCACCAAGAGTACGGCGAACTATGATGTACCAAACTTGGGAGAGAGGAGGAATGGGGGTACCAAATTTTTACTTATATTATCAAGCAGCACAACTTCGTATTTTGGCAGAATGGTCCCCTGGAGCAACTAAGAAATGGTTACATTGGGAAAGAGCATGGTTGGGTAGGAGAGCAATTGGGGACATTTTATGGATACCAGGGGAGGAATTGGTCCCCATAATTAAACAAATTCCCATTGGATTAAAACATCCTATGTGGACATGGTATCAAGTGAGGAAGAAGCTTTTCCCTGAGAGGAATTATTATCGGCAAACGGCTATAAGGTGGGCAACAGGATTCTCAATAGGGAAATCGGAGAAGGTATTTGAGATATGGGCCCAAGCAGGGTTATGCACACTGGGACAGTTATGGAAAGAGGGAAAAATGCTTCCATTCAAAGAGCTCCAGGAAGAGTATGGTCTAAAAGAAAGAGATCTCACATATTACTGTAACTTACGTAGCTTCATTAAAAAGAAAGCGCAAGATGAGTTAGACCTAGCCGAAACAGATCTGGAGATAGCTATTAGTAGAGGGGGAGGCAGGGGAGGTATAACTCGCATATATTTGGCCCTGCTGGGGCGCACCGACCCACAGATGCGCTATCAAGCCCAGTGGGAAGATGCGTTACAGACCACATACACCAAAACAGAATGGAAAGCAAATTACAAATACTTACTTAAGCCATCACTAGCACAATCAGTGAATGAAAATGGGTTTAAAATATTGTATTGGTGGTACTACACGCCTGAACGCCTCCATAAGATGTACCCGGGAGTCTCGGGGCAATGTTGGAGAGAATGTGGACAAAGGGGATCATTTTACCACATTTGGTGGACTTGCGAGAAAGTAAAGATATATTGGAAAGCTGTAATTGAACTGGTTAACAGCATACTGCAGAGCACATTTGCATGGAAAGCGGAGAACTGTTTGCTTCATTTCCGGCCAGCGTCCATACCAAGCTGGCAGCACAGACTAGCGATCCAATATTTTGTAGCTGCAAAGATAGGCTTGGCTCGAAAGTGGAAGCAAGTAGAGACACCATCCTTACAGATGGTAACTAGGAAAGTAGACTTTCTTTACCAAATGTCCAAGCTAACAGCCATGCGAAGAGGATCCGTACTATCTTTTAATAAGATATGGACACTTTATGAACAATATAATGATTACACTCAGTCACCACCTGGGTAGGGAGGGAGGGTAAGATATGGTTGATCAGAGGGGGGGAATTTAACAAATGAAAAGCAAATTGTAATTGAAATGTTGGCAGTTTGTAAGCTGTTTATTTGATAACAATTTCAATAAAAAAAAAAAAAAAAAATAGATGATGACATGTAAATAGAAAGCACAGAATTTTGGTGTACACTGAGATTTCATGCATACAAGATGTGATATGTATATGCTATGTATAGTCATCAATAAAAATTGTTGAATCCTAAAAGAACGAATTGCGTTCAAAGTTGGCACCCTGGTCCACAAAATCGATCACGACCTATATGTTAGACCTTATAGACTTGCCTATTAGGAACGCAAAAAGATCATCACGCACATTCCTCAATCTCCATTATCCTAACTGTAAAGGGCTAAAATATAAATCCACATACGCGACCAGTTTCTCACACATCTGCACGCAGCTATGGAATGCACTACCGAAGGCCATTAAAAAACGCAAGACCTAACTATCTTCCGAAGGCACTGAAAACAGATCTTTTCAAGAAGGAATACCATAAACATCCATCTTAAATTCTAAATAATAGAACTATACACGATCTATACAAAACCAAAATCTTATCACAAGACTGTTTAACCTCTCTGCTATTAATGATCAAGCACTACCACTTTAAACCTTATGTCGAATAGGATCTCTATATAGTCGATGACCTAAAGTATGCTACAATCCAATGTATTACTCAGGAACTTTCATGCAATACCATAATGTATTCTTCTTACCATGTATGTATACACATATACCATGATTTATTCCATATATATGTTATGTTCCATGTATGTTACCATGTACGTATGTACCGTGTATGTTACCATGTATGCACCTTAACGCAACACCATTTGTAATTCTGTTTACCCGGAAATGGCAACCGCCATTACGGCAAATGTAAGCCACATTGAGCCTGCAAATTGGTGGGAAAATGTGGGATACAAATGCTACAAATAAATAAATACATCACAACTCCGCTCAAGTTCAGCTCTCTAAAACATGTGTGTAGATTACATCTAAGTAGGTGCTGTTTTGCCATGCACCTACTTTAAGCATATATACCCACATGTAATTCTGTAAGAGCCATTTTCCATGCTTTATATGAAGAAAAAGGTTAAATTACCTTCTATATATCTATTTAATAATTTCCTCCCAGCCAAGGGCCATTAACAGTGCCTAGTTACATACCTAGTCCTGACCAACATAATGAATATCAATCTGGCTTGGGAGATAAACCCAAACCTCCCACATGGCAACAACAGGCACTGCCACTAAACCACAGGCTTACCTACTGGAGATTATTTATAAGGGACATACCATCAAGGGCAGTATTGAGATTCTCTCTCTCACAGTCAAAACTGAAGAAAATCCCTGCTGAACATGACACTAGAGAATGATTCCGTGAAGAACAAACAGAAGAGTAAGTGGAATGTCTCAATGTATCAACTGGACTCACCTTGGCTTTGTTAGGCGCCACCCATCTCTAAAAAATTAACTTCATACATTTAGACATATTCCAAAATTCTAACTTTATGGCAAATATAATTTTTCTAAATGTACTGAGTTTTAGTTTACTAAAATTTTTACTGCATCGTCATTATGCATTCTTCGATGCAAAAGGCTGGCAATTATGGTACACCAGATTAATATGGGCTGACCATTTCCTTTTGCCATGTTTCCATAGGTTAACCTCTGCTTTCCTCTAGCTCTTTTGTCGTCTATTATGTCCCTCAGTACTCAATTAACCAATCTGCCACCAGAACCTCAGGAGTACATGATGCAAAAACCTCATTTTTCTTTTGACCTGGTCTTCTGCTGCATTCCTTTCACCTCCCGTTATCTCACAACTTCTTTTGTAATCATAACCTTCCAATTTTTCATTCACTGCAAACATTTAAAAAAAATTATTTAGGGGCCACTATCTGCTGACTGCTGTCGGCGTCTCTGCAGTTTTACTATTATAGGGAAATGAAAAAAGCAACCAGAAATGGAGTGCAGCTCCGCCTTCTGCTCCAACTGTTGCTATTCCTGGACTGATTGCTTCCTTTTGTATTGAAACCCAAGAGAATGACAACTGATCCAGAGCAGTCCCCCTGGAAGTTGCCCAGGCAGATGGAGGCCAGAAGCAGAGGATGAGATTACTTTGAGCCCGGATTCAAGCTCACCCCTCCCAACCAGAAGTGACAAGATCCCTGGTCCAGTATATGCAGCCCTTGGTGGAAACATAGCGAGGGTCGGAAGGATGGAAAGTAAGTTTGCTCAGGCCTTCAGACTTGAGTATCCACTGAAGAGCAACTGATCAGTGAATAGGAGAATAGGGAGCATCTGGGGTAGGTGGGTCTGTCTCAGTCCTAGGAAGGTTCTGGTAAATAAATTTGTAGAACTGACTCTTGAATCTATCTGGATTTATATTTCTGATTTGGCAAAAAGTATTACTGCTGCGATATATAATTTAACTCCTTGGCTTGCCACCATTGAAACTAAGGTTACTGCTGTTGAGGAAGAAATTGTTTAAGGTGAAATCTTCTATGGGACAAAATCAAGGTAACGTAGATCATCAAAATCTTGCTAAAATGAAAGTAATTCAAAATGTATGAAAAAATTATCTTGCTATAGTGAGATCGAAAATTCTAAATATGCCGGTTCTATCTGATAATACAGCTCTGGAATTAGTTCATATGTTCTTAATAGAAAATATGAAAATTCCTCGAGAAGAAGCTCCAACCATATTAAAAACATTACCTACCTATGCAAAAGCGAAGAAAATCTATTAATGAAAAGGTGTTAACACTGGACTGACATCAAGTATGGATAGAGATCTAATGCTTTCTTATTATTTCAGAACTAAAGAATGAATCTTTAAAGGAAACAAAATCTTTTTTTACCAGATGCATCATGAGACATTCAAAAAAAAAAAAAAACATAGGCAATCTTTGTTATTAAGACAAGGTGCTCTTCAATTAGGTGCTACTTTCTTCTGAAATATCCCTGCAAAGGAGAAATTTGACCTTACCTGCTAATTTGCTTTCCTTCAGTCCCTCTGGACCGGCCCAGATTGTGACTGATGGGTTGTGCACGCCTTCCAGCAGGTGGAGACTGAGAATTCTGACTCTTCAGTATGAGGCAATAAGAGCCCTTGCCTGTGATTGAGATAGAAAGATCCAGTAGTCTCAGTCTCCAGCAGGTGGAAGGTTGGGAGCCCTTCGGTATCTCTATTTTACTCTATCTTTCTCTGTGTTGAGGTAATTCAGTTTGTCTTAGGATTTTCTCTTCTGTGATTTTGGGGTTGTTAGGAACCTGCTTACAGGAGGCTGAAGTCCGTTGGGATCTGTTTCCAGCCTTGGGGGTGTTACACCTGAGTGGCGGGGTCCCATCCCCCCCCTCCCAGTGCCGTAGCCAGACCCAGTATTTTGGATGGGCCCAGAGTTAAGTTAGATGAACCCTGCCACGGCATGCGCCCCTCCCAAGGTGCTAGTGTACAGCACAAGAGGCAGGTGCAGGCTGACCTGAGCTGTGCTGGGCATAGACCCTCTAAGTGGCCACAGGGTAACCCCAGGCGGGTGGATAGGCATTTCGTGACAGACCTTGTCCTACTTTTTTGGTGGTAGCATAGTGGAATTGTCAGGCTCAGTGTGTGGCGTGAGGGTCACCATCCACTGAGTGGTTCAGAGTCTTTATCTTTAACTTCCAGACACAGAGCACACTGAACAAGTACAGCAGTAACAGGGTCCCTTTCATGAGTTTTTTTTTCTGGTAGTGTTAGGAGATTTGCAGTGTGCTAATGGCGACTGGCAGCAGCCAGCAGACACTGGAGATGCCTAACACAAGAGCAACCAGACGGCCTCAGCAAGGAGGAGATACAGGACTGGCTTGCGCAGAGTTCTCCTGAGGGGAAACTAGACTCCTTGTGGACAACAGCCCATGCACTGGCAGGGCTGGGTGCCACACCAGCTGAAATCTGGCATATCTACATGATAAAGCAACAGTGGCTAGATCAGCTGTGGTGAGAGGAACGGGAAAAGCGACAGCAACTGGACCAACAGCAGCCGCAGTGAGAGGAACGGGAAGAGTGAGAATGAGAACATGAATTCCAGTTACAGAAAATGAAGTTGGAGATGGAATTGGCTTGTGTCCGAAGTTATAGGCTAACCACTATGCCAAGGCCAGAAGCAGGATCCACAGCCTGGATTGGGCCCAACTTGTTTTCGCAGTTTGATGATACCCAAGGTGACACTGATGGATATCTAACTGCCTTTGAAATAATTTGCCGCCTCAATAAGATTCCTCAGAAAGACATCTGGGAGGAAAGCTCACTGGTTGAGCACTTGAGGCATTCCAAGGACTTTCCATAGAGACGAGCTTTGTAGAACCGTTATGCCATTACCCCCCCCTCCCCCCCCCCCCCAAGACTTACAGACTAAAATTCTGGACTTTGCAAAAGGAGGCACATGATACAGCGAGTTTGTGATTCAGCTAAGGAACCAGCCCTCCTTATCCGCAGCAGCTGGGATCTAAGGGCAGCCAGGGCCCTAAGCCAAATATCCCTGCAACCTCAGTCAGCAAATCCTCCAGTATTCTTCAAAAACCTAAAGACTTGTTTCTAGTGTGGGTGTACAGGACATTTCAAAGTGGATTGCTCAGATAATCCCAAGCCTGCATTAAAGAGCATTCCAGTTCCTACACCAAAGCTGGCAGCTTTCATGGGTAGCTCCAGTACAACGAAGGAGACCCACACAGTTGCCACAGCACAAAAAGTTACTGGCCATTCATCAAGCAAGAAAAGAGATGGGTTTCCAAAACACTACAGCACCCCAGTAACTATGAATCAGACCCAGGTAGCTGGGTTTGTGGACACTGGCTATAGCACGACTGTTATGCCCAGAGCTAGTGGCAGAAGATGCAAATCTTCCAGGGTGCACTGCCAAGGTAGTGTTAGCCAATGGATCCAGGGAGAATGGACCACTGCTCGAGTATTCCTGGATTGGGATACCAAGCCTGGATAAAGAGATGTAGGCATAATGCTGGTACCAATGCTGTGTGAGACCGACATGGGTCTAATGAACATTACCCTTGATAGCAGAGCCAGCAATTCCACTATGGTGACCCTAGTCAGGCCAGCCCAAGAAGCAGCAGAGATCACCTCTCCATTGCCAGATCCTGAGCCAGTCCAGGTGGGACCAGATGCCCAAGCGACAGGACGAGGCGGTCCAGTGCTTCCAGCAGCTCCAGTTCCTGAGGTGACCGGGGCCATAAGTATGGAACAGCCTGATTTAACTGACACACCTATTGATCAGACCGTTGACCCTGATTTGTCAGTCACCAGCAGAGACCCTTCCAGATATGGATACTGATATTGGTCAGACCATTACAAAGCATACATCTCCCTCCCATGGAGAAAAAAAAAGACTCACTTAACAAACAAACACGGAAAACCTACACCACGAGAGGAAAAATAGACCAGGTTATATTCTGGCAGCAGATTTACCACAATGGATGGATAATAAAGGCAGACACAATCCAATTCCTCTCTGAATGGGACAATAGATGTAAATCAATATTAGACAATATTGCCCCAATTCAAACTAGAACCTCACACAGAAAGAATTCAATACCATGGTTCAACGAAGAACTGAAAAAACTCAAAACACAAGTTAGAAGATTAGAACGTGCGTGGAACAAAAAGAAAGCCAACTCCACATTGAATGCTTGGAAACAACTTTGAAGAAAATATAAATACACCATAAGACAAACCAAAAGACTATATTACAAAACTGAAATTGGACCAAACTACAAGGACACACAAACTCTTCCAACTAGTGAATAAACTATTAGACACCACACCAGTCACCAATAATAGTAAAGACATACCAGGAGCAGACAACCTCGCGAAATACTTCAATGAGAAAATCATACAATTGCGAGCCAAAATACCTGTTAGCCCCATCGAATACGCTGTACTCTTAGACTGTCTAGACCCAGACCCTGGAGCATACCCAGTAGATAGAACTTGGATCTCATCACACAAACGCTTAAAAGATTCGCCAATTCTCATTGTAAACTGGACATATGCCCAAACAACCTTATGACAATGGCACCTCAACAATTCATAACAGACCTAACGAACCACGTGAACTTTATGCTACAAAATGGAATCTTCCCGAAGGAGAAAGGAAACATTCTACTCACCCCCATACCCAAAGATGCAAAGAAAAATGCTAGTGAACTAACCAACTATAGACCAGTAGCATCCATTCCCTTAATAACCAAAATAACAGAAGGGATGGTGACCAAACAACTCACAAACTATTTATACAAGTTCTCAATACTACACGACTCCCAGTCAGGTTTTCGTTCTAACCACAGTACTGAAACAGTACTAGTAGTCATGCTCATGACGAAATTCAAACAAATGATAGCAACCGGCAAGAACATACTACTTCTACAATTCAACATGTCTAGCGCCTTTGACATGGTCGATCATGGAATTCTACTGCATATCCTCGAATACTTCGGTATCAGGGGCAACGTTCTCAATTGGTTCAAGGGGTTCCTAACCACACGCTCATATCAAGTGACATCAAATTCGAGTACATCAGCTACATGGACACCTGAATGCGGAGTTCCACAGGGATCCCCCCTTTCACCGACCTTATTCAACCTAATGATGATACCCTTGGCCAAACTACTATCAAACCAAAACCTCAACGCATACATATACGCTGATGACGTAACAATCTACATCCCATTTAAGCAAGACTTAAAAGAAATTTCCAATGACATCAACCAAAGTCTACATATCATGCACTCATGGGCAGATGCATTTCAGCTGAAACTTAACGCTGAAAAAACCCAATGCCTAATACTCACCTCTCAACATAACACGAACAAATTTACCACCATCAACACACCAAAACTGAACCTACCAATTTCAGAAACCCTGAAAATTCTTGGAGTTACCATTGATCGACACCTAACACTTGAAAATCACGCGAAAAACACAACCAAAAAGATGTTCCAATCAATGTGGAAATTAAAAAGAGTAAGACCATTCTTCCCAAGGACAGTCTTCCGTAATCTGGTACAATCATTGGTACTCAGTCATCTAGACTACTGCAATGCACTTTATGCCGGCTGCAAAGAGCAAATACTCAAAAAAACTCCAGATTGCCCAGAACACTGCAGCTAGACTCATATTCGGAAAACCAAAATATGAAAGTGCTAAACCCCTACGAGAGAAGCTAAACTGGCTCCCACTCAAAGAACGCATCGCGTTCAAGGTATGCACCCTAGTTCACAAAATCATCCAGGGCGATGCTCCAGTCTACATGTCAAACCTGATAGACTTACCACCCAGAAATGCCAAAAAATCATCTCGCACATTCCTTAATCTTCATTTCCCCCAACTGCAAAGGCTTAAAATACAAACTAATGCACGCATCAACCTTTTCCTATATGAGCACACAATTCTGGAACGCGCTGCCGCGCAACCTAAAAACGATCTATGAACTAGCCAGCTTCCGCAAACTATTGAAGATCCATCTCTTCAACAAGACATACAAGATCAAGACATGTGAAATTCCCACATGCATCTAGAACTGTTTTATAATGTTTATCTTGTTATATCGCTACTATGCTTTATCATTAGCATGTAACCCAAAATCTTTCTGTAAAACCAAATGTCTATACTGTCCTATCTCCACTATTCATGATGTACTGTAAGCCACATTGAGCCTGCAAAGAGGTGGGAAAATGTGGGATACAAATGCAACAAATAAATAAAAATAAATAAAGACAGAAGTTTTTCAAGAAGCACAGTGCTCTAACCCTGACCTGGAAGCCCTGAGGCAGAGGGCTGGGCAATTAGTGAGATTTGTAAAGATCACATCCTATGGGAAGGGGGATTGTTGTACAGAGACTCTTATCCTGCTGATCGTAATAGGCCCTGGACACCAGGCAAGCAGCTTATAGTGCCCAGGTGATACAGAGAACTCCTCCTACAGATTGCACAATATTCCACTAGCAGGACATCAGGGGGTGACACGCATACACACTAAATTGACACAGAACTTCTATTGGCTGGGAGTATCTTGAGCCGTAGCTGATTATTGTAGAACCTGTGATGCATGCCGAAGAGTGGGTAAGACCCAAGATCACCCCCAAGCTCCCCTGAAACCTTTACCTCTTATCAGTGAGCCCTTTGAGAGAATAGCTATGGATATAGTGGGGCTTCTAGCTGTTCCTAGCCGGACTGGGAAAAGATATATATTGACAGTCGTGAACTTTGCTACCAGATATCCTGAAGCAGTAGCCTTATCCTCAGAGAAAATTGCCAGTGCTCTGCTAGAAATATTTCTCAGGTATGATATCCTTGAGAAATACTCTCAGACCAAAGGACACAGTTTATGTCTGAGCTGATCCAGAATTTGTGGGCACACTGTGGCGTGAGATCTGTACGTACCACCCTATATCACCCTGAAACTAACAGGTTGGTGGAGAGATTTAATGGAACATTAAAGCATATGTTAAAAACCTTTGAAGAAACGGAAGACCATGACTGGGAAAAATACTTGCCCTACCTACTGTTTGCATACAGAGAGGTACCTTAGGAGTCTACAGGATTCTCTCCATTTAAGTTGCTTTATGGCAGGAGGGCGAGAGGGCCCCTTGACCTATTAAGAGAACATTGGGAGGGGAAAGTTAATACTTCTGACACCCCTGTAATTGAATATATAGTTAATATGAGGCAGAGAATAGAAGAACTTGTGTGCTTTGTCAGAGATAACTTGCAGGCAGCCCAGACTAAGCAAAAGACCTGGTATGATCGTAACGCCCAAAATAGTTTTATGAGGGCCAGCAGGTACTTGTTTTAGTCCCAGTTCATCAGAACAAACTTCAAGCTAATTGGGCGGGAACTTACAATATCATAAGGCACCTGAATGATACAAACTATGTTAGATCTATGGACTCAAGACAGAAAGCAGTGTACCTTTCATGTAAATACGTTAAAGGCCTGTGTAAATTGCACAGCTAAGGTGTTAGCGGTGTGCAGCCTATCAGAAGAGTATCAGGATAGTGAGCCTATATCTGACCTCCTAGCAGAGACCTTACCAGAAGGAACAGACAAACGTACAGACTGTGAAAAAAACTTCAGTCAAAAGGGAAAGCTAGAACAACAGAAAACACGTATAAGAGACAAATTTTACATGGTCTGAGAAAGATTTCAGTATTAAGAAAAAGCTAATGCAGCACCTGAAAAATAGTAAAGAAACTGGACTACGTAAAGTATGGACTATGGGAAAAGCTGTAACAATAAAATCAATACAGAACATCAGAAAAACACTAATAGAATATCTTCATGTCCTGGTTATGACAGTAGATTCAACCAGGAAGAAAGCTCCAAAAGAAATGCAAAATTTCACCCAGAAAAGAGACCAGCTTCAAGTACGGAGTGTAAGAAAAGTTTCAGTTATTGGAAATTGTCGTCAAAGCAGCATAGAATCCATTCAGGGAAGAAACTCTTTACATGCACTGAATGCAGAAAAAGTTTTATCCATAAATCACAAAGCACCAGAGAATACAGGAGTAAAACCATTCACATGTGCTGAGTGTGGTAAAAGCTTCTGTCAGAAGATACTCCTCACTTCACAGAAATTGAGGCATACAGGATTAAAACTGTTAGCATGCACTGAGTGTGGTAAAACCTTCTGTTATGAGCACTGGAAGGGCAATGAACATGGCAAAGCTGATGGCCTTGCCAGGAAGGAAAAGCCAGAACTGCCCTGACACTGGACTATGGAGACTTGATCAGCAGTCTGTGGAGGCCGCAGTCCAGGGTCTCTCTCTTGAGGAGGGAGGTGTGACAGAACAGTGTGTTTTAAACCTATAAAACTGCCTTTATTAACTCTTGAAATGCATTTCTCTAGTTTGGTCAGCAGGTGGTGCATATTTTATGTTAAAGCCATAGAAAAGTGCATGCCCTCTTTTAGTTTCACGTAGTGAAGAAGTGAATCTACAGTACTGTGAGCAGTATACTTTTAAAACTTGTTGACTGGGCTCTGATTGGCCTGGAATTTGAAATTACCCAGCAGTTGTTGCTGGCTATTGCTTCAGTCCTAGCCCGGGAGAAGAGAGAGACAGATCTCTTTGCTAAGGCTCTGTGCACAGATATATGTCCTGATCTCCCCAGGTATTTTCTAGGAAGTAAGCAAATATTTAGTTAATGTTATAATTGATCCATATTTCAGTTACCTGTTATTGTTTGCTATTTGCACTAGTCAGTGGGAGGAGTCAGTCAGTGGGAGGAGGGTGCTAGTGTAGAGCACAAGTGGCAGGTGCAAGCTAACCTGAGCTGTGCTGGGGATAGACCCTCTAAGTAACCGTGTGGTAACCCCAGATGGGGTGGCTAGGCGTTTCGTGACACCCCGTTTACTAAGCCGTGCTAGCAGCTGCCATACAGCAATGCTGACACAGCCTATTCAAAGTGAATAGGCTGTGTCACCGCTAATGTGGCTTGGTAAACCAGGGGTAAGTTTTATCAATCTGTGCAGTTGACTTCCAGAAAGTGTGCACAAGACTCCAAACTGGTGAAATGAATGAGCAGTAGTGCTTGCACATCACTTTATCTGCGGAGATTCATTTTCTTATATACAAACCCAGCACACAAATATGTAAAAACCTAAACAGGATTTGAAATAAAATAGTTCTTACCATTTCCACGCCACACCTCTGCTAGATGGCAGCCTGTTTCACCGGGTTCTTTGCAGAACTCAACTACATCTCGACAAGTAGTTTCTGGTGTGATAGGAACCTCTGTCAAAATTTGTTCATTGTTACTTAGGAACACAGTTAATATCATCTGTAAAAGAAGAGATAAATACAGCAATACTTAAAATACAGCCACCAATAGCTTCCATGGTATTCAGCTAAATATAAACAGATTTTTCATAATTTTTTGAATGGTTGCTCAAATCCATATAACTAGCGAATCAAATAGGCAGTTGCCCAAAGTCCCTAACCTCCTTTTTTTTCTTCCAAATAGCAAGCATCCTAGAACATTTCTATGAAAAAAAATTACTTGCTATCATTTCTTAGAATAAAGTTTACCACTGTCCTTTTTGTAATATACTTTAACTGATGTGCCTCTGAAGCTGAAATCTACTACTACTTATTCTATAGTGCCTCTAGATGTATGCAACACTGTACATGTAAGAGACCCTGCTCGACAGAACTTACAATTTAATCAAGGACAAATAAGGGATAAAGAAATCTAATCATGGAGTCTCTTCCTCCTGCAAGTGTTTGGGAAGGAGTAGCAAATTAAGGGCGGAAAGAAAACAAATACTTGAAATAAACCTAGAGCAACAGTTTGAGCAACTGATTCTCCAAACAATAGCTCCTAGTTTAGAAAAGTACCCAGTGAGTGGCTTAGCCTCTGTGAAGCATAGAGCAGAAGCAGGAAATAGTACAGCACACTGTGGCAATCTTCACATACCTAATTAAGGGCTCTCTTACTAAGATGCAGCAAAAAAAGGTGACCTTTGCATACCCTTGGAGAGGGTTTTTTCCCAGGTGCTAAGGCTATAATTTGCCACAGCCATAAACTGGCCGATTTTTCTCTCTTTTGTATTAATGGCCATGCACTGTTACCATTAGCACACAGCCATTAATAACAATTACTGTGTGAGCACTTACTGCCGCCCATTTTGTAGGTGGTAAGGGGACATGTGGTAAGCCTGCACTAACCAGTCAACAAGGTAATGTAGCTGCACTGATTAGCACAGGAATGCCCTCTGACATGCCCCCTCCCCCCCACAAAAGAAAACTGAACAAGGTTTAGCACATGGATTACTGAGTGCTAAAGCACCCAGGCAGGATGCCTGAGCATGTATGTGTACCTAACACAACTTAATAAAAGGTGCCTTAACTACAGTTCCAACGATTTTAATGACCAGATTGGTAAGAGGCCACATAATAAATGCCTTCCTCTTCCCAAAAAACTTAAGCAGTTGCACTGTTATAATTTACAGTAACAGTTAAAGTCTCAAAATTTCTTTAGTAGGATGTCTCATAATTCAACAATCCAGAGCAGAAAAAAAATTCTGATTTACTAACTGGATCCCTTAAAATAAAATAAAAACAGATTCTACAGCTTGTGTATCTATCAGCAGATACGCAAGTTGATTTCAACTCTTATCAATCAGTTTATCAAGAATTGATGGGGTGGAATGTTTTTATTCCCTATTCCTCACTTGTTAACACCCACTGCAAGATTACTTTTAGAGCTTGTATTTAGAGAGAATATTTAAACCGAAGGCACTTTTGATTCAGAAGCATTTCATGCAAAAGTCAGGCATTCTGGGGTCCAGGACAGAAATTTGGGGGTGAGCCCTAAAGTCAACTGGTAGGCTGAACTTTCTTGCACTTCAGGCAAGTTTGGAGCCCCCTCTGGCTTGAGGGCCCAGGCAGGGGCGTAGCTAGGTGGGGCCATGGGGGCATGGGCCCCCACAAATTTAGCCCTGGCCCTCTCTACTTTTGTCTCCCCCCACCGCTTTCGACCCCCCCCTCCTGCCACTGCCCCTACCCTACCAGGTACCTTTGCTGGTGGGGGTCCCCAACCCCCATCAGCCTTAGTCTTCTTCAGCGCTGGTCTCCGGCGCATTCGCTGATCTGTGCTGCGAGTTCTGACTGACGTCCTGCATGAATGTCCTGCACATTCCTTATGGCGGTGGCTCGAAAGTGGCGGGGGAGGGTCGGTGGCTGGGGAAGGCAGGCTCAAATGTGCCCCCCCCCCCACCTTGGGTTCTGGACCCCCCCCTCCCGCTGAGGTCTGGCTACGCCCTGGCCTGGGCCCAGGGCAATCATTCTAATTGTAGCTCCCTAACACTGGCCATGAAGTTACAAGTTTCAAAAAAAAAAAAAAAAAAAAAAAAGTTACAGATCTCTTCTTGCAATGATTTGATAAAGAAAGCATTTTCTTTCCTTATCACATGAAGGAGAAGGTTAACAGCTTCCTGTAACCTTGTACCAGCCAGCCTAACAAAGAAAGTAATAACAAAGACATATAAAAGGTTAGACTGGTACCACTAGCTCTGAGGAGAGAGGACATCAAGAGAAGTTCACCCCTTTTAAGGCACTATTACACAAACATTAGTTTTACAGCTATTGACATATATTTGATTCCCTAATGATCATGTTTAAAGTAACAGATAAATGCATTGCGTCACCAAGAACATAAAATCTTATATTTTACAAAAAAATGTTTATGAACACTACAAAGTAAGTAACAGCAGATTATGACTACAGCAACCTTAATATATTGTTAGCATTGAAAAATTATTTTACATAAGTAAATGGAGTATGAAATATCAGAACAGCAGCTATCACCCAGACAAAATAAGGACATGGTTACTCAATGTTTTGCTAGGATCCAGAAAATGAAAGAAACCCAAGGCCAAATATAATCCAAAATGCAATTAAAATATTGTCTTGTGAACTTGGATAACAAGTAAATCAATTGTTTCCATCTGCAAGCTACACTACACTAAGATTAAAATGTCAATATAGAAAATACTGGGTTCAAACTAAGGTTAGATTTAGCAACAAATACACTTGAGTCAGTGGGCTTCATGCAATGTTCAAGATCCTAAATAAAACTCTTAAAGAAGACAAAGTCAAGACAAACTCCTCTACAACACAAGAGAAATTAAAGGTAAAAAATCTGTTGCAATTGTTTTAAAAGTTAACTTCATCCCACCTTTTTGTGAATTAAAATGTCCTTTCTCCTACCATTAGGCTTTGATTCAGTTCTATCCAATAACCACGGTTTCTGTTTGGACTTGTTTATAATACTTTGTAGAATCATCTTAAAATAATTCCTCATGTATAAACGCACTAAACTACAATGAACATAAAATAAAAAAATGTAGAGCATAGGATTTCAGTCTTCACAACAGAGTTTATCTGTGTGCCAGGTACAACTGAGACTCGGCTTAGATGAACATACTTTTAAATCTACTGGATACAGAATCCCCTGTCATTAAGGGCAGTGATAAGACGTTCTGTTGAAATAAGGCAGAGCAGAGATGTGACAGCCAGTTGATATGATGGGTCAAGTTTCTCCAAATTAGGAATACTGTGCTATGCAGCTTCTGTTGTTCCAACATTGTGCAATAATCTATTGCTTGTACCCACCATTTAGACACTGTATCAGTTATAAAGAACAGTTTATTCCAAATAAGCCATTTTTAGCTCTGCTAGTCATAGATAAGTTATTGATCTTGCTTTCCAAAAAACATTTAAAATCATACATCCTTACTTTTAAAGTTTATAAATGCTTGCCTTCATAATTCCTCCCACTAGCTTACACTACTTATTTATTAGGATTTACATATCGCCTTTTGCAAGGCGGTTTACAGCAAGCTGTGTGGCATTAGTGGAAGAAAGGCGAAATATTGATTTTTCAATCTGTTAATCTGACCAAAGGTTTTTTAGGACTCCGTTACATTGTGCTGCCTCTTGCAACTGTGTTCATCTCTGTAAACTGCTGCTGCTGGAATCTGGGGCAGCAATTTTTGCTACAACTATAAGTGACATAGAAACTGCCATTGACAAGTGTGAGGAGATGGAGCTGTATTCATTGCTCACAGTTCTTGTATGATATGTTGGACAAAAGTAAATAACTATACTTGGGAGCAGAAGTCCGTTTTTCTTTCAACAAGCAGGATTGAGTTGGATACACAAATAGGTGACGACATTACATTTGAAGCCAGTCAGGAGTGAAAAAATTCCAGGCACTTGATCATCCAGATGACAAATTCCATTGTTGGTGTGTACCTGACATGGGTCACTTCGACTTGGACACTGCTAAAGGAATGCTGCCAGGAATAACCCCCCCCCCCCCCCCAAAAAAAAAAAAAAAACGGCTTAGGTATGCTTATTTGAGAATTGCTTTTCGAGTCCCTCCAGACTAGTCTAGATGAATGGTTTATGCACCTCCCACCAGCAGACAAAGACAGAGTTAAACTGTTTTTCTTCTGAGCAAGAGCGCCTAGGGGAAAAAATAAGCTACCACTGCATATAACAAAGTAATAAAATAATCTAGGCAGCCTACTATCTAGCACTTCCTGAGTGGGAACCAGGACTGGGCTGGAAGGACTCCCATGACACTTCATCACTTTTTCAAGCTAAATGCATTCAAATTGTGTGTGTGTGGAAAACTTGCAGCAAATGGGGGGAGCATGCCGGTAATTGCAGCTTTTTCTGTGTACATATCCAAAGAAAACCGGAAGTACCAGTACACACTGGAACCTGTTCATTTGCACCTAAATATGAGCCTTGCTAAACACATACTGAAGCCACACACCCGATTCTCTTTCATATTTTATCTACACTGCTCTCCAAGAGGCTCTCGCTTCCTCCCCATCCCAACTGTGATAAGTGAAATGTAATTGCCTGCCATGGTTTTGACCTATGTGCACAAGTTTTCCACACATATTCATTGTGTATTATGTGATATGCTATTTTAAAATGTAAATATCTTTGCTCCATTTCCTACACAAGTTTTCCACACATATAATTTGAGTACATTTAGTTTCTGTGATGAAGTGTCAGTGATGAATATGAGAACATTTTGTGTGTAAGAAGTTTTAGTAAGGCTCACATTTAGGCGCAGAACAGGGATGGTTGTGTACCTCCAGCCCATTTGCCACAAGATTTCTACAAATGGTAAAATGTACCAAAGTTCAAAGCCAATTATTTAAAGAGTCTGCCTGAATCAGCATGTGAACAGTATCATCTGAAAGAGAAAATTGTGCTCACAACACTGATGTTTTTGTTTTACAATGCCACCATTAAGTAGTCATTCTTACTACACAGAGGCACTAGGCATGGCTGTGCACTGTCTTCACTACTTTTTGCATTAGTAATGGAGCCCGAAGTGTGTGGGGGGGTGGGGATTGGAGACTAGGATTCTTCTGTTTGCTGATCACATCTTGCTCATATTGAGAGCCTTTGGTCTCCTTTCCAATAGTTAGTGAGGTGATACAAACATATGGGAAGTCTCTGGTTTTAAAATTAATTTTGATAAATCAGAAGCGTTGGATGTGAATATACCCAGCGACCAGGTAGAGCAACTGCAATGTCAGTTCTCATACAAATGGGCAAACAAATATATTCGGTACTTGGGGGTTAATATACCGCGTCCGCTTGATGAGATCTTTAAAAGTAATCCAGACAAAGTACAAAGTCTTTTTATGGAACTGGAAAAATGGGAGGGATTGACGTTGTCCTGGATGGGGCGGATCAGTGCCGTAAAAATGATAATTCTCCCAAAGCTCTTGTATTTATTTATGGCATTGCCTATCTCTCTGCCGGATGGCTTTTTGCGGGGCCTGCAGAGAATGTTTTCGCTTATATGGAGAAAAAGACCACCTCGGGTGCGGAAGGGGGTGATGTACCAATCAAGGGAGAGAGGAGGGATGGGTGTTCCCTCCTTTCAGGCATACTATCAGGCTGCCCACTTAAGAATCTTAGCAATCTGGCTACAAGATACAGGGAAGATATGGGTTAGTTTGGAAGAAAGATGGTTAGCCCCGTTCCCACTTAAGGCAATAATTTGGCTCCTGAGACAAAAGCTAGGGGAGATAGTCAGGGATAGTCCTCCTCTGCTTCAGTGGCCCTTAGCTACTTGGAGCAAGATAAGAGAGCAATTTTTCCCAAGGCGTAAGCACTTTAAACATATGTTTCTCAGATTTGCTCCCCAGTTTGGGCCAAGCCAGCTGGACTCTGCCTACTGTGAATGGGAAACTATGGGTCTATGAGTTAGGCCAGATGTATGAAGAGGGTGGAGTTGCCTTATAATCGGAATTATGCCAGGAACACGGGCTTTCTCCTATGCAGGCCTTTCAGTACTATCCGGTGCGAGACTTCATTAAGTGGCGGGCAGGGGAGGAACTTAGCTTGGTTGAAACATTATTAGAACAAGGTCTGATGGGGGGAGGAGGGCATTTCCAGAATCTACAAGGCCTTATCACACCGCACCTCAGTGGAGCACTATATCTAAATGAGAGGCTGCATTAGGGGTAACATATGAGTTTCCAAAATGGGTATAGGCTTTTAAGACCTTACTACAAGTGTCAGTCTCGAGTGCGATCGTAGAAAATGGACACAAGATTCTATATTGTTGGTATTATACACCGTCACTTGGTAAAAATGTACAACTCTGGATCTGCCTTGTGTTGGTGACACTGTGGGTCTGTGGGACACATGTTCCATGTTTGGCGGACTTGCAGCCACGCACGACAGCATTGGACTGAAGTTCTGAAATTTTTGAGCACAGTGACGGCTGTAACGTATCCTATGAAAATGGACAGCTGTCTGCTGCACTTTAAGCCACCTGGAGTTAAACAATCTACTCATCAGTTTGCCACTCAGATGTTTGTGGCAAGTAAGATGGTTATTGCAGCAGCATGGAAGAAGCCAGTTTTGATGGGACTTCAGGCCGTTTGGAAAAACTGGACAATGTTCAGCTAATGTCAAAGCTTACTATACGCAAAGGACAGATTGCTCAATATCACAGAATTTGGGACCTATATAACAAATGGTCCTCTGCTAATAATGTAGTTGATTCCTCTCGCACTTAGATCTCTAGAGGAGGGACTGAGGGGGATATGGATGGAGTGGGGCAAAGGAGGAGAGGATAGGGGGTTATAATTGTAGAGGGTTATGTTGTTGTTGTTGTTTTTTTTCGGTATAAGTTGATAACGAGATATCCTGTAGTATCCTGTCAAGAGGAAAATGTTTTGCTTTTCTGCTGTAATATGTTGAATTCTAAAATAAACAACTGAAAAAAAAAGTACAAGTGCAAAACAGAGAATCAAAGCCACTGGGATGTAGGAGGGACCAGCACTTTTAGCAGACTGGCCCCCAGACATCTCAGAGAGCAATGGGCACCATAGGGGGTACTGCTGTGGACTTCATACAAATACTCCCAGGTACACATCTCACTGTTGCTCCCTTATCTTGTCTACTCAGCCCTCCAAAACCCACTATCCCCAACTGTACACCACTACAATAGCCCTTTTATGGGTGAAGGGGACACCTATACGTAGGTACAGTGGGTTTCGGAGGGCTCACAGTTTCTACCACAAATGTATCAAGTAGAAGGAGGTATGGGCCTGGTTCCACCTGTCTACAACACTGCACCCACCACTGCACTACTCTGGGGACCTGCATGCTGATCTGATGGACCTGGCTATAACATCTGAGGCTGTCAAAGAGGCTGATGAGTACTATTTTTATTCACATTTTTTGGTGGTGGAAGAGGGTCAGTGACCACTGGGGGAACAAGGGGTGGGGGGGGGGGGGGTCATCCCTGATTTCCCTCCAGTGGTCATCTTGTCATTTAGGGGACCTTTTTGTGCCTTATTCATTCTGAAAGCAGGTCTAGACCAAAATGTTGGAAGTTTCACTCTAGACTTTTTCGTTTTGTTCCATTATCCTATAATATGTACAAGGAGAAATTAGGCTTTACCTGCTAATTTGTTTTCCTTTAGTCTCTCCGGACCGGCACAGAATGTGACTGATGGGTTGTGCATGCCTTCCAGCAGGAGGAGACTGAGAAAAAAATCTGTGACTCTAGAGAGCCAATAAGAGCTCTTGCCAGCCAGAGAAAGATCCAGTAACTAAGTACCACAGCAGAAAGAAGCCAAAGAACCATCTGTGCACCCGAAAGCCTGAGCAGCCACCGGCACCTTGCCAACACAGGGTACGTGCCGTAGAAGAAAATAATGTCTCCATAACCACAGAAATATGGCTTGAACTGAGAGACTAGAAATTTCCTCTAATTCTGTTATTCATTGTATATATTTTTTTTTGTAAGAAATCGTAAACAAGCAACACAGCTCCCAAGAAATAACCACGAACTATCACCGAATAAATCTGAATATCTGAGGGAGGGATCTGGGCCGGACCGGGGGGACTAAAGGAAAGCAAATTAGCAGGTAAGACCTAATTTTTCCTTCCTTAGCGTCCATCCAGACCGGCCCAGAATGTGACTGATGGGAAGTAACAAAGCAGTACGATCATGGGAGGGACCCTAGCAGCCCCGCCATCAAAACTTGTGCCCCAAAACCAGCTTGCTGACTTCTGAATACATCCAAACGATAATGCTTCGAAAAGGAATACAAAGAAGACCAAGTTGCCGCCCTACAAATGTCCTCAGGAGGCACGAGACACCGCTCCGCCCATGAAGTCGCTTGTCCTCTGATAGAATGTGCCTCAACGCCCTCCGGAACGGATTTTCCAGAAAGAAGGTAAGCTGAAGTAACCATTTCCTTAAGCCATCGGGAAATAGTGGACTTAGAAGCTATAAGGACCTAGTGCGAACCACCCAGCAAAATAAACAACCGAACGGACGCAAACCATCGGTAGACTTGACGTAATGCTTTAGAACCCTCTTGACATCCAAACATTTCAGGCGATGCTGCTCCTCCATTCCAGAAGAAGAATTTAGCACTGGCAGTACCACCGGCTGAGAAACATGAAAACGAGACAACACCTTAGGCGGAAAAGAGGGGACCGGATGCAGGAACACCCGATCCGAGCTGAACTCCAAGAACGATGATCTACAAGAAAGAAAAGTGAGACGACGCCTACACCTCTGCATAACAGAAATTACTCCTGCCGAGAAACGTCTCTTAACTAACCTCGCCCGCCCAAGAGCCAAGCTGTAAGACAAAAATCGACCAGGGTCTGGATGAAGAACCGGTTCTTGAACTAATAAACCTGGAAGGGCTGCAAACCTGAGAGGGGAACCGGCCAACAGATTCCGAAGATCAGCGTACCAGGGACTGAGAAGCCAATCCAGGGCTAACAAAATCATTGTACCCCTGAGCTATTATATTCTAGATCAGACTACCTAGAAGAGACCATGGCGAGAACACATAGAGGCGACCCTCTGGCCACGGTTGAAGCAGCGCCTCGAATCCTTGGACCCAGGGGGTCTCCTCGGCGACTGAAGTATGACGGCACTTTCGCATTCGCCGCTGAGACAAACAGATCTACTGACAGGAGTCCCCAGCGAAGCACGAGACTCTGGAACGTGTCGTCGCTAAACGTCCACTCCCTGATATTCAGAGAGATGCGACCGAGAAAGTCCGTCTGCATGTGTTCCACCCCTGCCATAAGAACCGCCGACAGATCTAGCAGATGACTCTCCGCCCAGCTTAGAAGAAGAAGAAGCGGCCTCTAGCTCCAACTGAAGACTTTTGTTCCTTCTTGGCGATTGAGATAGGCCACTGCCGTGACATTCTCAGACATGACGCAGACTGACCTGCCTTCTAGGAATGGACAAAAGGCTCAAAACGCCAAGTGTATTGTCCTTGACTCTGTTGATGGATCTATTTGCCTCCTCCGGAACCCAGAGATTTTGAGCACATTGTCCCAGACAATGTGCTCCCCAGTCCTTCAGACTGACATCCATCGTAACCATTGTCCACTGTGGAGCATCCAGCGGCCTTCCCCTGGCAAGATGAAGATAAAGAGGTACTGAGAGGGCTCCAAATCGAAGGAGGAAATGAGAGAGCTTCAAAACATCTTTCAACAGGGTTTACTACATAACCGAGGGTCAGAAGAAAAAAACTGGGTAACTGGCGAAGTACCTTGTAGCCTCTTTAGCAGTGACTTAGCGACAACCAACCAATTATATCGGTAAAGGTGAACTAGAATACCCTCCAACCTGAAAGTTGCAGCCACTATCACCATGAAGTTGGAGAAAGGTTGATGTCAGACCTGCAAGTTCTTATACCCAATAGAGCGCTACCGAGCACAGAACATGGACCAGGCTCTGCTTAGCGGCCGGACAACCCAGGAAGTCACCTGCGCTGACCGCCGTTCCCCAGAGGTTGAGCCCCTAGGTGCGGGCGGCCTGCAGGGCTTACGAGAAGGAGCAGGAAGCGGGGTGATGAACGTGACAGCCAGACAGGCAAGAAAGTTAATCCAAGTAAAGTTTGAGAATGGCAAAGACAAACCAAGCTCGGGTATCCATATAAAGCTATATAAGGGAAAGAGAAATGGGACTTAATATACCACCTTTCTGTGGTTTTTTACAACTACATTCAAAGCGATTTACATACATACAGGTACTTATTTGTACCTGGGGCAATTGAGGGTTATGTGACTTGCCCAGAGTCACAAGGAGCTGCAGTGGGAATCGAAACCAGCTCTCCAGGATCAAAAACCGCCGCACTAACCACTAGGCTACTCCTCCACTCCATGGAATACATGGTATAAAGAGCAGAGAGGGAAAATAAAAACCCCAACGGGCAGTGCCCTGCTAGCTGAGAACCCGGGGAACTGGGGTAGACCCCCACTGTAAACCCCTGCACCCAGAGAAAAGGAGATTTTTTTTTTTTTTTTTACCTAAGAACTGGTACGAGAACGGGTTTGCACTAGTAAGTCTATCATAAACGTGCCTACCTGCCATGCTGACCACCAAACTCACCCTAAACTGAAGCATCAAGGCACAGAATTGCCCCTTTTTGTGGCATTCTATGTTCTGAGTCCGAGAGACTGAATTTCCAGAACAGCCATGCATGAACAGCTAGAAGATATGGAATCTGCCTACGGAAGGAACTTCTCCTGGTAGCCAACCATTCTGAAAACCATGGACTCAGCGTTCCCAGAAAATTCTTTGATCTGCAAACAATTATCATCTCATAGAAAAGGCATAAGAGGGCCTTTAGCAAGATAACAGGGTGTGAAGACACAGGGTCACCCACCAGATTCGAGAGAACCATGGAACGCACAGAGATAAGAAATAATTAGTAATATGGAATTCATCCCTCCAGATGTTGCTACTGGAGAAAATAAGAGCTGAGAAGAAAAAAAACTCCCAACAATGCAACCGTGAAAGAAACCGGATGCTCTGCCTCGGCAGGACCTTCTGTAAAAATGGCGGTGTTTCCCGACGACACAAACTGCAGCTGTCAGAGGATAAACGCGCGGCATTTCAAAGCGAACCACCAAATCGGCTGAGCGAGAAGTCATCCAAACCTAGAAAGAAATGTGGCTGCCTCTCCCAAATTCAGTCTCTTCCCCCGAAGAGTCTGAGCCGCTGCAGGACCCACATAGTGAGCCAGCCAAGAGCAGGGAGGACTGGGGGGAGGGACCAAACCAGCTCCGCAGGCGGGGATGCAGCAAACGAGGAGGGAGACAAGATGGTGGCGGCTCCTGCCGAAATCGAGCCGACAATGGAGCTGAGCCTGCTGCTACAGAATCAGCTGAAATGGACCCCCTCCTCCCCCCCCTCCCCCCCTCCCCCGCTGCCACTGAGAACGAAGACAACGTCCCTACCCCTTCCCCCAAAGACGCTTCCACAGCGGTGCAGAATTTAAAACACCCCGCCACTGACAGACTAAACAGCGGTGGAGTTACTCAGCCATCACTATGAAATTATTTACATTTCTTTAAAGCGGTACACACAGTCCAGCACAGCAGATGCAAACCGCAGGGAAATGCTGCAAGGAAACAAAACTATCAGAGCTCTGACTTTAGGATTTTTTATTTTTTTTTTTTTTGTGGCTGCCTCTCCCTGCCTCTAAGGCTCTTCCCTCAGGAGCCTGAGGAAGCTAATAATGTACAGAATAGACTGACTGTACAGAAAAATTAACTGAGCTATAATTAATTTTTTTTTTATTATTTACTTTCAATGCAGAATCAATGTGGCTCTCGCGCCTGGCTTTCAGGACACCCTTCTGAGAAGGGGCTGAAGCAGTGCCAATTAAACTTCAGTCCCTAAATCAAACATATGGGGACTTTTTAAACAAAGCTCAGAAACAATATCAGGGAGGACAAGGGGGGAGGGACCCGGCCACCCGAGTTTAGCACCCCCAAGGCACTAAAAAGGCCCCCGCGGACCTCTGCCTCCACATAACAGGCTTTCTGCTTGTCAGAAATAAAAGGGTGCACAGAGAATAAACCCAATAAGAGAAAATATAGAAAAAATACAGAAAAAATAGAGAAGTACAAGAATGAGACTGAAGGGCTCACCACCTTCCACCTGCTGGAGACTGAGATTACTGGATCTTTCCCTGGCTGGCAAGGGCTCTTATTGGCTCTCTCTAGAGTCACAGTTTTTTTTTCTCAGTCTCCACCTGCTCGAAGGCGTGCACAACCCATCAGTCGCATTCTGGGCCGGTCCGGAGGGACGCTAAGGAATTAAGCAGTTAGCCCCAAACAGGCAATTTAGCTGGCCAGGAGCATAGCACCACCTTTTCGTAACCTTAGCATCACCAAAAATATTTATAACCACTATGACCAGATCAAGGTTATTTAGAACACCACCGAGATAAGTTGTTATTTGATGGCAAAAGTTTCTAGTATTCTCGCAAGACCAAAACATGTTCCATGGCCCAAGCAACTTTGTTCACATTTAGGACAATTGTCCATAGGAGAAATATGAGCAAGGAAATCTCTATAAGGAGAAAATAACCATATCAGACATCTATATTGCAGTTCCTGCAAAAACTAATCACATTCATTTCTTTAAATCTCATTAATATACTAAGAGCTTCACCAGTTACAGTGCCCAAATCTGCAAGGTCTCTGTTCCAAGAGGCAGCCAGTCAGTCAAAATCTCATGACAGGCTTAATGTTAGGAGAACTTTCTGATAAAAAGACAAACAGGTTTTAGATGTTCTAGTGAGCAATAAAGTTTCTGAGAATATCCGCAGCATCTTCATTCAGCATATTTGAATCTAGCGACCCAATATAATGTCCAACTTGGAGATACATATACCACTCATGTGGCTCAAGTAGTCCTTCTCCACAAAAGTCAAAGGATTTGCTATGTCCCAAATCTGAAATTAAATGACCCACTCTATTAATCCGTTTCTGATACCAGCTAATCAAGTGCTGCTCAGTATGATCTGGGCCAGGTCCTTATTACTCAGAAGGAGTAATAAAGTCTCCTCGGTTATATAAACCAATGAAGATGTCATCCAATTCCAACACTGGTGCATAGATTTCATTTTAACTACTGTCTCTCTTGTCCAGGAACTTGTTCCTCCCCTCCCCCAAGCCCAGAAAGGATCTCAACTAAAGGACCCCTAAACTATAGTATTCCACCCCCTTCCACTCATAACATACCTGGTCCCAGGGAAACATCAGAGGTCCTCCTTACTGCCACCATTTTGGAAAAGGTCAACCGTTCAGGAGATGACAATGACATCAGCTGAGATCAAGCTGATGTCTAACTTCATACGAACTGCCACCATTTTCCAAAACAGTAATGGTTAAGAAGGACACTTCAGCAAATGACAGTGGGTTGGTGGAGAAGTCTTGAGATGAACCAAGGACAAAAGACAGCCATCAAGGGGGAGGAAGTGACGTCAGCGTCGGGGATGGACGCATGATTCCGGAGCTCCGCTAGAGCGACGGTGAAAACGGCGAAAACACCCCTGAAAACCCGGCCTCCAGATAAGGAACACAACGGCCAGCACAAGCTTATGGCGACCCGAAAAAAACTAGACAAGTTTAAATTCACGGCGGAGAAGCGCGACGGAGCAGCGAACTCCGGCAGCATATCGCACATGACACGCGCCAAAATGGCGGCTGCAGACTCCGAATCGGAGACGGAGGGCCTCATGGAGCAACATGACAGCGATACGGAGATCACCAAGAAGGAAGTCGCTCGATGGTTTAAGGCCCTGAAAGCGGAGATGTCAGCTGTTCGCAAGACGATCAAGGATGCAGTCACTGACTTACAGAAAGACATGCGGGAATTTGGGCATAGAATGGAGCAGGCAGAGGGTGAGCTGGAGCACGTGGGAAGCGAAGTACAAGAGTTAAAGTCAGAAATTCAATCCCTGAAAGAGGATAAGGCTAAAATGGAACTGGACCTGGAGGACTTGGAAAATCGCTCACGGCGAAGTAATCTCAGATTTAAAGGTATACCAGATACTGATCAAAATATGGATTGTGCTAAAATCATTAGAGAAATCTGTGCCCTTATTCTGGGAGAGCTTGGAGAGACTCAGCAGGAACAAGGAGATTCTGCAATCCAGTTTGACAGAGTACATAGAAGCCTGGGACCCAGGCGGTCCTCCCAACCTCGAGATATAGTCGTCTGTTTTTCAAGTTATACAATCAAGGACATGATTTGGAGAAAAGCAAGAGCTAAGGGAGAGGTCCTCTGGGAAAACCAGAAAATTACGATATTTCAAGATCTGGCATTAGGCACCTTCCAACAGAGAAGAACATTCAAAGATCTTACTCAATATCTTCAACACTCCAGCATTAGATATAGATGGACTTTTCCCTTCGGATTATACAATTTACAGTTGGAGGTCAATCTCGGAGGGTGTCGCGGCTAGGAGAAGCGTGGACTATATTGAAGGATCTGGGCTGTAAGGATTTGCCACCAGAAGCTTCTGGATCGGCCTCTACAATGATGAATCAGTCACGCATGGCATCTACATGGCAGAGAGTGGGTTCCAGAAAGGAATCAGGTCCTCGAGGATCTCCAAAGAGGAGTGGGACCTGAGCACATGATCGTGAGAACTGGATGCATATCATACAGTGTTAATTATATAACCAGTTGGTTGAATATGTTTATATTAGGTGACAGTTTCATGTCGCTCCTGAAATGCTGTTAATAAATATGTTTTATGTTGGCTAGCAATAATATTAGGACACAAGAGAGAGGGATAACAGTTTATAGCAGTTGGGTTTTTCATATGCAGTCTAATAATAGTCTGCTCTGGCGAGGAGTTACTTCCTCAGAACCATCAGCTGGCAGGTTTTCTACCAGCTACTTCAGGGGGGGGGGGAGGGGAGGGGGGGTCAGGGGTTAAGAGTGGGTACATGGAATGTCAATGGGTTGAATTCCCCATCAAAACGCAGTCTTGTATTTCGAGAGGTGAAACGGCTTCATTGGGATAGCAAGGCATTGGAAGCAGTTAGAGGCACCCTCGGAAGAGGACTGGCTCTTGAAGCTATCTTTGATCGGTGAAATGGAGAAACTTACGGACAAGAGATTGGGACGTTATAATGAATCCTCAGAGTTATGGACTCAATATCGGAATTTAACTCACATGACATAAAAACTTAAATGTATAACCTGCTTGGGGGGGGGGGGAGGGAAATATTTTGGATTGTGTCAGTGACTGACTGTTTGATAAGCAATATGTTTGTTAATATACAAAATCAATAAAAAAAAAAAAAAAAAAAAGCCAGCCATCAATGATAAAACCGTTTTTATTTCTGGTACTTGTAAAAATATATAAAGCCCGACACGGCACCATTTTTCGGCATGGAGTGCCTGCCTGTGTCATAAGACGTAGCTATATCCAAGACAGTACTGAGGTATAACACTTATTGGGTCGCTACAGCGATTGTAAAACTGGTCTTTAAAAAGCCCATTAAAAAAACCTTGATGGTAGTGATGCGCCGATGGCAAACTTCAGTATAAACAGTATACAGAATTTAAGGACACTTCCCCAGGATCAACTATATAATACTTGTCCATTGGGGGTTACTAGAGGTTCAAGTGCTCTGTGTGCTAGGGGTCCTAACACCAGCAGGTCCTCAGTTTGGGACGTTAGAAAAATCAGTATCTGATACCCAATGACTTCCACTGGAGTCAATGGAACTTATGTCACCTTTAGAATTGACACAGTTATAAAATTTCAGCACTAACCAGAAAGCACATGTTTTTCTAAATCATCTTTAGCAAAAATTGCTGCATTGGAAGTGGCACTGGAAGCGATTTTGTCTGCAACTAATTAGTATGCAGGTACATATTATTTGCTAGCTTTGTGACAATTTTTTGTGCACTACAATACTTGCTACATCAAAAGTAATTGTAGTGCACATAAAATCAGTGCTAACAAAGTAAACCACTGCACCAAGATTAGCCCAGCAAAGCCATACTAAACTGAAGTAAACTGATTTATTTTGCATTATTTCTCTGCTGTTCAAGTGAGAAAAAAACAAGAGGAGGTCAACACAAAGCCTAATGGAAAATAGTGTACTGCATCATATTTTAAGCATAGATAATTAACCAAGTGACTGGTGAAAAATACTGTGTATGAATATAGGCTTGGGGTAAAGGAGTAGCCTAACAGCTACAGCAATCAGCTGAAGACCAGGAAAGCAAGGTTCAAATTCCACTGCTCCCCCTTATAACCTTGAACAAGATGCTTAAACTCTTCTTTGCTTCAGCTACAATCAGACTGCAAACTCTGTAGGGACAAGAAAATACCTATTGTACCTAAATGTAACTCACCCCAAACTACTCCTAAAACAGTTATTTGCTCTACTCAAAATCCCTAAATCCAAAAGTACTTTACATGACTGTTTAAAAAAAATGGCTGAATTGGGTGCCTTACAACTGGGTTAGTCATCCTTACACAATGTTACAGTAAGTGACATGTCAAGTATGTTTCTTTAGAATGATGTTCCTGGAGGTGTGGAGGAGTGGCCTAGTGGTTAGGGTGGTGGACTTTGGTCCTGGGGAACTGAGGAACTGAGTTCGATTCCTGCCACAGGCAGCTCCTTGTGACTCTGGGCAAGTCACTTAACCCTCCATTGCCCACCGCATTGAGCCTGCCATGAGTGGGAAAGCGCGGGGTACAAATGTAACAAAAAAAAAAAAACATCCAATGCTGGACCTCTTTCTTTTTCAGGACGCACTAATATAATTTTCATGTATTATCAGGTCAATTCAGAGGCGTAGCCAGACACCCAATTTTGGATGGGCCTGGGTCCAAGATGGGTGGGCAGAAGAACTCCGCCTTGTCCCACAAGTGATTTGGTCTCTCCCTCTCTCACCTGCATGCCACATTGTCTCTCAAACATCCCCCCTCCCCTGCATACCTTTTAAATATCAGATTGTCACTGGCAGCGACCAGCAACTAATATACACTGCTCATGTTGGCCCCCACAGCCTTCCCTCTGATGCAATTTCCTGTTTCCGCATAAGCAGGAATACATCAGAGGAAAGGCTGTGGGGCCGGTGCAAGCAGTATGTATCAGTCGCTGCTCACTGCAGGCGAAGATCTGCTATTTACAAGGTATGCAGGAGGGACAGTTGTTGGGAGTTTCCAGCTGGTGGGGCTTGGAGATCCCTGCCAACCACATCATAGGTGTGCTGCTACTGGGTGGGCCTGGGCCCCCCCAGGCCCACCCTTGGCTACGCCACTGGGTCAATTTACTATTGTTCTGCTGTTAAACACAATGCAAGTTGTTTATGTACACCACCTTGGGTGAATCTTGTAACAAAAAGGTGTTTTATGTATTTATTTTGAAGAGATTTATATTAAATAAACCAGATGGCCTGTTAACCTTTATCAGCAGTTAATCCATTGTACTTCAAGCACAACCTTATCCATACTCAATGGGTGCAATACGAAATTAGGAAAGAGGCAACAGATAGCACTTAAAACATTTGACTCTTACTTTTCATCTTTGCTAGTTACCATCATACAAAAAGATTCCCATGCAAGATTCATCATTTTAATACAAATGTATCACAAAGCAAATCAAGTGCTCTATAAAACTACAGGCTAAATGTATCTTACATACAGTGAAATCTGAATTCTAAAGCAGAAGGCAGCAAGCTAATGAAGGCCAGGTAGCTGTATCCAACTGACTGCACTACAAACTTGCAGAACACACCAAAAGCCACCTATCCATAAAGAATACTTATATAAAGTCAAGTTATTCCTTAACAAAAAAAAAACCATAATACTTTCATTGTTCGAAGCCACAACACTTGTAAGACAAAAGATACAAATGCCACCAGACTCTTCATTTTAGTTAAATATATATAGATATGCTTAAACAAGCAAAAAAAAACCCACACACACACACAAATCAAGGGCAGTTCTCAGAGAGCTAATCAAACCCAACCCTTTCCTACCCAAAGTGCCCCAGTCTGCATGTTTTTCCACAAACAATGTACCTAACGGGAACAGGAGTGTTCATTTTCCCACAATCACTAATTCTTTTCACGTATTTTGTCTCTACAAGACTACAGACTTATTACACGGAGAAAAGCCAAACTGCTTCAACAGGGGATACCGCAGTGATTTAAGTCTTACGGTGAAAGACAAAAAGATCTATAAGGCAATCCAGACAACAGATACTCGGATGAGCTTTCCTGGGATATTTGACCGTAGTGTTCTTCTCCAATACCCTATATAATAAAATTATTTGGTCTAGAAGGATTTTTTTCCACCAGACTTACCGGCATCATTTCGGGAGCTGTGTGGCGATCCCACTCTGTGCCTGGCGCACAGCTCCGCTCTGGTTCGCAGCTTAGGGCTTTTCTAGGCAGCTCGGAGGCGAAGCAGCTGCCGTACTTCCCCGCTCCTCGGCCAGAGCCAGGCACCGACAGCGCCGACTCTCCGCGAGGCGCGTACTCCCTCCTTATCGCTTCCGAGCTGCGAAGCGAAGAGCTCTGGGGCCGCCGGATTATTTACCACTCTGAACCGCTAGGCCTCCAACTCCCCTCGAGCGACAGGCAGGTACTGAAGTGGGGGGGGGGGAGGGATGGGAAAGACACAGCGCGCGCGCGGACACCAAGCGTCAGCCCCGCCCTCTCCTCTCTGGGTCGCTGCGCTCGCTGTGCGGTGGGGGCCCGCCTCCCACCTCCAGTCCGGGAAGGGAGCGAAGGACAAGCGCTAGACACGCAGGCGGAAACACAGGACAGTTTGTTAGGGCTGGTGTCTCAGATCCCCCTGGACGCAAGACCAGCGCCAAGCCACTTGCTCGTCTCCATAGTCCCAAGGTTCTAGTGTGTGTTGTGTGTTTATGAGGGAGGATGAGGGTTGACTTTCCTTCCTAAATGGCTCCAACAATGGCTGAAAAAGCTTGCTAGGCGGAAAACGCCGTCTTTCCCGTTCCAAACTGTCAATCCTGTCGTGACGTCAGCGCACCTCTGGCGGAATGCCTGGAATGCGGATAGAACGTTCGGCACGTTCCACCCCGCCCCTTTTCCTGTAGCAAAGAGGTGGTGGAGGGGGAAGTGGCGGTGGCAGCAGGGATGGCCACGTGCGCGGGGGTGGAGCTGTACACCTGTAAACACCCGCGGGACGAACAGGCTCATCCTGATAGTAATTACTTCCACTCAGGTGTCTTTAACAGGATGACTGTGTCGCTTAACATTTGTCACATTAATTGTGTGTTGCTTGTTTTGGTTTTATTATTGACAATCTTCTAAGGTTATGCATGGATCTTAAATTCCACTTCCCTCAAAACGGCTTCATAATTCTAACTCTGCATCTTTTTTACCAGGTAACATGGCTTACTTGATCACTGGTTTTATTATAGAACATACAGAGATTAGGAAACAAATTTGTAGGTAATACTTTTTATTAGACGATTTCAAATGCAGTTTAAAGCCAAAAAAACAAACAAACAATTTTGCCCTGTCTAAAGATAAAGATTCGGCAGATTTCTTTCAAAAATATATGCACTATTTTCTATTATTCTATGCCAGTTTTGTGACAATTTGTAAATATTTACATATAAATTTTCATCACTTGGTGGAAGATGCAGGAAGGCTTACAGTATAGCTGAACATCGATTTCTGAACATGTAGTTCTGCCATAAGCGTAATAGCATGGAATGGAACCCTGTCATAATAGCCCTGACAAAATAGCCTTGTAACAAAATAAGCCCTTGACAAAATGGCCCCTCCCACAAAATAACCTTTGACAAAATAGCCCCCTTGACAAAAATAGGTATCTCTCAAACTATTTTTATTACTTAAATTGTATCAGCCAAGCCACAATATCTGGTATCAATGCAAAACATATGAGAATCAAAGAAACTGACAGAAACATGCCAACATGCTAAAAGAAAAATATATATATTAAATTTAAAAAGTAATAAAAATAATAAATAATAGGCCATCAGAAAAAAAGTTACAAGGTTGTTGTCAAGTTGTGCACATACTGTTGCTAAACAACAGTCTTTCCCAACATCTTAAAAAGACAGTCTTAATATAAAATGGAACAATATCCACAACTACAGAATTATAAAAATATGTATTCTTAAAAAATGGCACTCCTTCTGAGAAACGTGTGATGTAACTCTACATCCTAGCCTGCAATAGACGACATCAACACATTACTAGCTTAAAAAATATATATGCCCGACAAAATGCTCCTACTTTCTTAAAAATGCCAGTAGTAAAAATAAAAAAGGGGGAGGTGGAAACTAATGTTATTAAAAAAAGCATTGTACCTTAAATAAATAATACAAACTAACATTCTATATCTGAAAAGACCCGACACACTGAACAGATTGTGGCATAATCGAAAGAGATCGGTACAGCTTAAGTATCTCAAACAATAAAATTATGCTTCTTTTTAAAAGAACAAACAATAGTACAACTGTAAACAGCCAAAAAATATAGAAAGACACTCACCGTTAATGCTGCGATTGCAAACATACACTGGGAGTGGAGCACCACTTACTAATAACAAAAAATGGCATGTTTGAACAGTGCATTTAAACTGAACCATGTAAACGCTAGTGGCTCAGTATTCTAAACAACTGGTGGCAGCTAGTAATGGGTAAGTGAGCATTGCCTGATCGGGCCATTTTGTTGAGGGGGTGCCTAATATGTCGGGACGTTTTGTCGGGGGCCATAATGTGGGCAGGCCATTTTGTCAAAGATTATTATGTCAAGGGCTTAGATTTTGTTTTGTTTTTTTGTTGTGGCTATTTTGATGGGGCTTTTTAAACAGGGCTCTTTGACAGGGCTATTTTGCCTCAGTACTGCATGGAATACAGTTAGAGTTGCCAGGTGGCCAAAACTTTTCCAGCCCCATTCGTGCCCAAAAGAAGCCCAAAAATAACCCAACAGTTTTGACACCCTAAATAGCTAAATATTAATTTTAATATATATTAATGTATTTTAAAACTATGTTAATATTAATAATGTATTTTCAAACTATATATTAATTATTATTTATTACTATTACTATAATGTTTTTTCAATCTATCTTCATTTTTTCATTTTCATAATAAGTAGACTAACATAAATTTGTATAAGCACTTAGCTTAAATATCAAGATCCCAACAGGAACGCTGAAATAGCCCAGGAACAGGACTGGACCCAGACAGACAGAGGCCCAGCACTTGCTCAACTCTCCCAGGACAGGGGAGGGGCACTGCAACCCCCCCTCCCCCACTCTTTTAGACCGACTGGGGAAAGGCGCCTGTAGTCCCTGGTGCTGAGACCAGGCCAAAGTGCAGCCTGGGCACTCAGTGGCGGCCTGTGCCGGTCTCCGGTTTGCGGGAGCCAGGACACAACGCGCATTTGCCTCAGGTACAAAACAGATTGTGAGCCCTCTAGGGACAGAGAAAGTACCTGCATATAATGTGTACAGTGCTGCGTACGTCTAGTAGCACTATAGAAATTATTATTAGTAGTAGTAGTAGTATTTGCCCGCAGAGCAGGTACATCTCAGGTCCTTACCATAAGATCCAGCTCTGTCACTGAGCCCGGAGTGGCCTGCTCACCTCCGTCTTCCTCTCTCCACAGCGCAGTGAGGGAAATAAGCAACAGCTGCCTCTAGTCTCACTTCTCTCCTCCCCCTGCCCTGCTGACAATGGTAATGGGGGGGGGGGGGGCAAGGCATTTAAAGCTGGCTGGATCCCATCTCCCTTGGAAACCCGTGGACTGCAGCAGTGAAAACTAACAAATTTGCGACCTGCGACTTTTAACAAATTCCCACAGGAAAACCGCGGAACTGGCAACTTTGCACACACAGCCCGCAGGGGCAAAGAGGAAGGGCTGGCCCTAGCTCAGAGCTAACAGCCAATAGGGAAAGCTCACAAGGAGTCAATCACAGGATTTTGCAAACTATATGTAAAGCAGTCCTCAAATACAATGCTAACTATGCACAGACAATGCAATTGAATACAAATAATACTTATATTAAATATACATAACAATATACCCTGTCTCCATTAATACGAGGTGGCGACACAAAAGTAGAACAGGCGAAGAAATCTATATGAAGATTAATTTATTCAACCAACCATGCCCATTAATATGAGGGCAAAACATACAGTTTAGACTACATGCACACATTTACATCATTTAAAGAACAGGTATAAATTTGTGTGTTGGCATTTGTGCATTGTTTGGGCTGGTTGTGGGAGCCTATTTTATAAAGTTAGATAGATGCTTATGTTGCCTTTATAAAACAAGTAGTTCACACTGCTGAATCAACATCTTACTATACAAAGAGTGACTGACGTGCCACGAATGCGCAGAACAGCACAGCTGTTCTGCGCATGCATCACGTCACAGGTCTGTCTCGCGCATTCGGCCACTCCACCCAACTGCCTCCGAGGAGAGGCAGGACCGACGCACACCTTTGCTTTGCTGTGCCCCATGTTGCTTGCCTTCCCACACCCCCATGTAGGCATGAATGGACCTCTTCCAATGGAAGGGCCGAAGGCTTAGGGTGCTGCTCCACTTTTGATCGACCAATTCCCCGCCTAAAGGGCAGGCTGTCCATGTGAAGAAGCAGACGGCGGCCATCCGTCCTCCCCCTAGCTCCGGTGTAACATGGTATGGTTGGATGGAATGTTCTGATCTCCCTTTTTGGGTGTTTCAAGATGTCATTGCTGGGTGGTTTGCACTCAGGGCTGGCGCGGGGGAGTGAGGTGGTGCTGGTGGAGCGGCACAGGCTGTTGGTTAAATTCTTTCTTTTTCTCAGTTTCCCTTGTCTTCTTTTTCTCAGTTTCCCTTCTCTAGAATCATGTCCACCCCGGCCAGACAACGGCTCATGAGGGATTTTAAGCGGTAAATATTCGCTGTACCTGCGAAAAGGGTGTGGCCAGTGGTACCTGGACCCTGGTGCTTTCCCTGTGGGCCCCCAATTCTCTCTCCAGCATGACAGAACACTATCAATGCCTCTACCGAGGGCCGGGACATAGGGAGAACACAGTCAACCAGTGCAGACTGTAGCTTTTATTTTTTGTTAAACAACTGAGAAAGGAGAAAGAGGCAAGGAGAGGAAGCAGTGCTGGGTTAGGGGTGGCCAGGTGTACTCTCCAAAGGTGGCGCCACTCAGCCGAACTCCCCACAAGCTGAACTGAACCCCAAAGGCCAGGAACTAACAGCAGAAGAAATCAGGAGCTGGGAAAGATCTGTCTACTCCCCTGCTGCAGATAGGCATTTAGAGAATACTCTCTCTCTCTCTCTCTCTCTCTCTCTCTCTCTCTCTCTCTCTCTCTCTCTCTTTCAGACAGACAAACAAACAAACAAACAAACACACACTCTCTCTCTCTCTCACACACACACAAAATATTAGAATAAGGGATATGGGAAATCAAATGTCACACACACACATACATATAAATTTACACACACACTCTCACGCACTCACTCACTCGCTCTCTCTCTCTCTGAAAACAAACTCACTCTCACACAAACACACACACACACAATATTAGAACAATAAGGGACATGTGAAATCAAATAAGTCACACAATAACAAGGTTCAAATTCAGTTTACTGAAAGAACGTAGTATATAAAAGTGTACTGTACACATCCACTCTCATTTCTTGCTTTGGCTATTTCATTACATGTTTCACATTTCTCCTTAAGGTAGCTTTTAAATTACATTTAAGATATAAAACATCTTGCCCATTTTTAATGGGCTTAATGGCTTGTAGTAATATATATGAGACTTTTTAAGAAAAGAAACAAAACAAACAAATTCTTATGGACCTATAAGGAGTTGAGCACGCACCAAGAAAAGTAGTTTCTGGTAATGTGTTGTTTCTTATGGTCTTGTGAAAGTACATTATTTGGATAGTCTTTACAACATAAGTATCTTTTTAAATCTCTCACATACACATATTGTTATAAAATTACTCCTATCATGGATAGTCGTTATTCCCTGGGATGTACAATCTAGAGCTTACAATCAACAGACAAGACAGGCTGGCAAGACCTGTAGGTAAAAACACATGCCCACACGCCAAACAGGCTTTCAGGTAAATAGTGAACTCATGACTGGGTTATCAAATGGGTTATAGGCAAAATCATTGAAGGGCAACTTTAAAGAGAGTGAATTTGCATATACAAATAATATACTGAAAATTAAACCAACTGATCTTGGTTGACCTATTAAAATAAAGTGTTTAGTGGGGAGCTAATAAATCACATGCCATTGAACAAAAATATTACATCCTCCCTATAAAGTAAAGGTGCTAGCAACATACTAAACAGTATTCAACATCACTGCTGAATGATAGCATTTTTATAAGAGAATCAAATAACTTATGAAATCACTGGGAGATATATGGAACAGCAGAAGAAACAACAACAAAGAAAGTAGCCAGCTGTCTTCCCCCACCGTTTATTACCCACTACCATACTAAATACCTATTAAATATAGAATCATCGCAACTCTAAACTACAGCAGTCTGGATCCCAAAGACACTGAACTTGTGCACCACGCTCCAGTCCACCTTTTTTGCTCAGGGGCTGTTCTGCGGACATGCAAAATCCTGGATCTGGGCATATGTAATAAAAGTGAATTTTAAATATTGTTTTTCAACTCTGCCTTGACCGACCAGTGCACTCGGGGTCTGTATCTTTAATTAGAAGTAATTCTGTTTAACTTTGATTGTGTGAGAAAAAGTTGGAACGTAGAAGATAAGACACAGCTCTAATTAATTTGGTATGTGAAGAGGGGGATGGCACTTGTTTTCGAGTTCAGACTGGCCACCTGGACTTGGAAACGTGTGACCACATTCCCACAGTATGGCTTGTTTACCTATTCTCAAACATTCTGTAATTTTCCTTAGCTCTGAACATGAGTTCTAAGCCTAATAAAAGGGGGAGTTTCTTTTAGTGAAATTGGGAGCTCATCTGTGAGTAATGTACAAACTGCGCAGAGAACCATGTTTCCTGGTCAAAGAAACTCCTGGCTTTCGCTATGAACAGGGCCCCCAGCTGATGATAAGAGCCTGGATGATATAAGGACCAGTGATGATTGTATATCGTTTATTATTGCTTCTTTTCCTAGTCAAGGAACGCTTAGCATTGCTTAGATGTAGAGACCAGTGATGTAATGATTGTTTATAGATAGGTATTGTTTCTTGTTAGTTATATAGCTAATCATTGTGTGTATATAGCTTAATCATTGTATATGTGCACAATTTTGGCCACGCAGCCAAACTGCGCATGCAACTTAATAGTTTAACAAGCCAATGAGTGCTAATAATTGGCCACTAACAAGCAATTATCGGCACTAACTGGCACTAATTAGATTTTACATGCAAAACTTTCTAAGCATATTCTGTAAAGTAGTGTGTGTGAATTCTAATGTGCAGATTACAAAAGGGAAATTGCCAAGGGATGTGGCCATAGGCATTCCTAAACATTACATGCACTGAAATAGAATATGCCCAATCTGTGCCTAAATTAGATGTGAGTATTCACACTAGGTTTTCATTGGTGTAAAATGCTGCAACAAAATTTTAGGCACATGGACAGGAGATATATGTATTTCATAAACTGCGCCTAACTTTAGGTGAGGTTTATAGAATAGCACTAAGTGGGTATTTTTTCAGTATCAAATTTTTAGACACCATTTATAGAATTTGATCCTCTGTGTAAACCAGTCAACACAGTGAAGTTCTGAGAAACGAACTACAAACTATGGCTTCCTTCAAAACCCAGCACATGTAAACTCTAAGGGGGCTGTTACTAAAGATTAGCGCATGTTATCTGCAGCAATGCCCATAGAAACAAATGGGTCCTGTGGCAGGTAACCTGCTAATCTTTAGTAAAAGACCCTCTGGCCATTAGATATTTTTTTCTGTAATACACAGGCACAGACTTCATCTATCTATCTATCTATCTATCTATCTATCTATCTATCTATCTATCTATCTATCTATCTATCTATCTATCTATCTATCTATCTATTGTGGATGCTTTCCAAAGTGCTCTGCTCAGACAAATGGTGATGGAACCCATGAGGGAGGGAGTGACGCTGGATCTGGTGCTCACAAATGGGGATAGTGTGTCAAATGTCCGAGTGGGTGCACACCTGGGAAGCAGTGACCATCAAACGGTTTGGTTTGATATGACAGCTGAAGTGGAGGGCGGCCACTCTAAACTCAAAGTCCTGGATTTCAAGCGTGCTGACTTTAGTAAAATGGGGGAATACCTGAGGAAGGAGCTGATGGGCTGGGAGGACGTACAAGAAGTGGAAGGACAGTGGTCCAGGCTGAAAGAAGTAATAAATAGGGCCACAGACCTTTATGTAAGGAGAGTAAATAAAAGGAAGAGAAAAAGGAAACCGATATGGTTCTCCAAGCAAGTGGCTGAGAAAATAAAGGCTAAAGAGTTGGCTTTCCTGAAATATAGAAAAACTCAAGAAGAGGAACACGGAGAGGAATACCGGATGAAACTGAAAGAAGCCAAGAGAGACATACATCTGGTGAAGGCGCAAACGGAAGAACAAATGGCTAGAAATGTAAGGAGGGGCGACAAAAATTTCTTCAGGTATATTAGTGAAAGGAGAATGACTAAAAAAGGGAATTGTGAGACTAAAAGATACAGCGAACCGCTATGTAGATAATGATGAAGAAAAAGCCAATTTGCTAAATAGATACTTTTGTTCTGTTTTCACTGAAGAATATCCTGGAGAAGGACCACGAGGGACTGGCAAAAGTACATTTGAGAATGGAGTGGATATAGCACTGTTCACGGAAGAGAGTGTGTATGAACAACTTGGAAAGCTAAAGGTGGACAAAGCCATGGGACCGGACGGGATCCACCCCAGAATATTGAGGGAGCTCAGAGAGGTTCTGGCGGGTCCTCTTAAAGAATTGTTTAATAAATCCTTGGAGACGGGAGAGGTTCCGAGGGATTGGAGAACGGCGGATGTGGTCCCTCTTCACAAAAGTGGCAATAAGGAAGAAGCTGGAAACTACAGGCCGGTAAGCCTCACCTCGGTTATTGGGAAAATAATGGAAGCGATGCTGAAGGAAAGGACAGTGAATTTTCTGGAAACCAATAAGTTGCAAGATCCGAGACAACATGGTTTTACCAGAGGGAAATCGTGCCAAACGAATCTCATTGAATTATTTGATTGGGAACTGCAGAATTGAATCATTAACATGCTATAGATGTAATCTACTTAGATTTTAGCAAAGCTTTTGACACGGTTCCCCACAGGAGACTCTTAAATAAACTCGATGGGCTGAAGATAGGTCCCAAAGTGGTGAACTGGATTAGGAGCTGGTTGATGGACAGACGACAGAGGGTGGTGGTAAATGGAGTTCGCTCGGAGGAGGGAAAGGTGAGTAATGGAGTGCCTCAGGGATCGGTGCTGGGGCCGATTCTGTTCAATATATTTGTGAGTGACATTGCCAAAGGGTTAGAAGGTAAAGTTTGCCTATTTGTGGATGATACTAAGATTTGTAACACAGTGGACACCCGGGAGGGAGTGGAAAACATGAAAAAAGATCTGCGGAAGCTAGAAGACTGGTCTAAGGTTTGGCAGTTAAAATTCAATGCGAAGAAATGCAAAGTGATGCACCTAGGGAGCAGAAACCCACGAGAGGCTTATGTGTTAGGCGGTGAGAGTCTGATATGTACTGAGGGGGAGAGGGATCTTGGGGTGATAGTATCCGAGGATCTGAAGGCAACGAAACAGTGTGACAAGGCGGTGGCCGTAGCGAGAAGGTTGCTAGGCTGTATAGAGAGAGGTGTGACCAGCAGAAGAAAGGAAGTGTTGATGCCCCTGTATAAGTCATTGGTGAGGCCCCACCTGGAGTATTGTGTTCAGTTTTGGAGGCCGTACCTTGCGAAGGATGTTAAAAAAATGGAAGCGGTGCAAAGAAAAGCTATGAGAATTGTATGGGATTTGCAATCCAAGATGTATGAGGAGAGACTTGCTGACCTGAACATGTATACCCTGGAGGAAAGGAGGAACAGGGGTGATATGATACAGACGTTCAAAAATTTGAAAGGTATTAATCCACAAATAAATCTTTTCTGGAGATGGGAAGGCGGTAGAACGAGAGGACATGAAATGAGATTGAAGGGGGGCAGACTCAAAAAAGATGTTAGGAAGTATTTTTTCATGGAGAGAGTGGTGGATAGTTGGAATTCCCTCCCGCGGGAGGTGGTGGAGAGGAAAATGGTAACGGAATTGAAACATGCGTGGGATATACATAAAGGAATCCTGCTCAGAAGGAATGGATCCTCAGAAGCTTAGCTGAAATTGGGTGGTGGAGCCAGTGAGGGGAAGAGGGGTTGGTGGTTGGGAGGCGAAGATAGTGGTGGGCAGACTTATACGGTCTGTGCCAGATCCGGTGGTGGGAGGCGGGACTGGTGGTTGGGAGGCGGGGAATAGTGCTAGGCAGACTTATACGGTCTGTGCCAGAGCCAGTGGTGGGAGGCGGGGCTGGTGATTGGAAGGAGGGGATAGTGCTGGGCAGACTTATACAGGCTGTTCCCTGAGGGAGACAGGTACGGATCAAGGTAAGGTATACACATGGGTCATCTTGTTGGGCAGACTGGATGGACCGTGCAGGTCTTTTTTTCTGCCGTCATCTACTATGTTACTATCTCTCAACTCCAGAAGCTATAAATGTTGTCCAAGAAGCATTCCCAACCATAGATAGAGGGGAGGGCAAAGCCAGGGACACATATTTCAATACAGAGCCTCTAGTTGGGGGAGAGAACTAGCAGCAGAGTACAAGGTGTTGCCATATGCTCCCCTGCGCTTATCCTGCTAGCACCTTCTGGGGCCATCTTTATTAAATATAGGTACCCCATCTTTATTTCCCATCTGAATGGGTAAGCTTGGGCCCCCATTGAGTGTGAGCCCAGGAGAAGTTGTCCATGGGCTCCAGATTGAATGAGGAGCAGAAGCTAGGTTTAGTATTTTAACTCAGGTCTGCTGGGGCCGGTGCTATTTAACATATTTATATAAATGATCTAGAAATGGGAACGACGAGTGAGGTGATTACATTTTCAGATGACACAAAACAATTCAAAGGTAGCCTATAAACTCAATATTTTCTGAGGAGGATTAGCAACTGTTCTTGTTAAATTACGGTCAAGCATCATTTTTTAAACACATCGCCATATAAACTCTGAAATATCACCTATGGGTGAAAGTTATACATCAAATGTTACCGTCAGTAAGGAAAGCTTTTTTGATTGTGCTAGGTATTACTGAAAAGAATGTACATCCTTACATTACAGAATAATGTACACCCTGCCTTTAAGGGTGTGCCTGGGAAGTTAGCAACTAAAGCAACATAGCATATCATTAAGCAAGAAGCATAATACAAACAAAAGAGGTCTGTAAAGTACGTGTTAAGATTTATGATGTTGAATTAGAATACATTAATTCATGCGTTCTGAGCAAATGCAAGGGTAAATGCTATTAGTAGTAGTAGTAGTAGTAGTAGTAAATGCTCTAGATGAACCTTCAGCTTTCTGTCGCCTTAATCAGGCCCCTAGTTCCCACTCCACCTAATAATTTGCTAATCAAACTGATCTGTCATGATCACTCCAGCAGCACCCCTCCCTGAATTAACTTGAAAAAAAAAAAACAGACATAAAATGCTAAACATTAAATTCTGTTTAATATTTACAGTATAAATATCATGCCCCAGATTCTATAAACGGCGACTAAAGTTGCACGTGCAAATCAGCATGTGTAGCTGATTTGCTTGCACAGCTTAATTGCTTAACAAGCCAATCAGTGCCAATAATTGGTGTTAACTAGCCTTAATTAGGATTACGCACAGATAGTATTTTATAACAATACCCACGTGCGTAAAATTTGTGGGGGTATTCCAAAAGTTGACATGCATAAATACAGAATTCAGCCGAACCACACCTAATTTAGACGTCGGCATTTACACCAGCTTTTAGCAGGCGCAATTGCTGGCACTTAAAGTTTGCCACAGTTTATGCTCTAAGCACTATTCTATAAAGGACATGTCCTTTATAGAATACAGCTTATCACATATAATTTTTGGACCTGATATTTGGGCGCCACTTACAGAATTTATCCCTGTGGGGTCAATTCAAGAAAGGTTGCCTAAAGTTAGGCGTGAAACTATCCCATGCTAAGCGTAAATTCGGTAACGACAATCATGCACAGAATTGCCTTTATTGAATACTAGTGTACCTTGGCATTTACACGCCAACAAAACATGTAGGTGCAAACAATTATGTCATGTCGATTGCAGGTGTAAATAATGTTATTTTATAAGTGCTAGGCAAGCCCTTGCCCTGCCCATCTCTGCACCCCCTTGCACTTGCATGTGATAGAAACTACACACTAACATTACAGAATACTGACTAAGTGCATTTATATGCATTGTGACAAATGCCAATGAAGTGCAATTAATGGCAATTATGGTCTAATGAATAGCATCACTTACCTACATAACTGCTAGTATTTTATAACCTTCGCACACAAAAATACTCACAAAGCATGTAAATTTGCACACAAGAATATAGAATGAGGGGTAATGAGAGCACACAAGAATATAGAATGAGGGGTAATGAGAGTACATTCCTAAAGCCTTTTATTCGGATAACCTAGCCGTTAAACCCGTAAAAACGGGCAAGTATTGCAGCCCTCCTCTCTCCCCTGGCCTCACCCCGTCCACTGATCCTCCCCCCCCTCCTCCCATGTCCAGCAACCCTCCTCTCTGCCCTGCTCTCACCCCATGTCCAGCAACCATGCCCTCTCCCCCCTGCCCTCCCCCCATGTCCAGCTACCCTCTTCGCCGCCGCTCCCTCCCCCCTCCGTGCCGGGCCCCCTGCACTGACCTGACAGCGCCTCTCACCTCCGTGTGAAAGCGCTACAGGCAGCAGCAGATTGCTCTGCTGCTGCCTGCGGCACTTCCACACGGAGATGAGAGGCGCTGTCAGGTCAGTGCAGGGGGCCCGATACAGAGGAAGGCAGGAGCGGCGGCGGGAATGGGGGGGAGGGGGGAGGTTGGTGTGCGCGATGTTCGTTTCCAGGCGGCAGCGTCCGACAGTGACTCCGACTCTGTTTCCCTCTCTGTTCCGCCCTCTGACGTCATGATGCCTTGACGCGAGGGCGGGACAGAGAGGGAAGTCTCTGCTGCGCATTTGCAGGTGAGTCGGTCACTTGCCGTTTGATGGTCTATTTGAAAATGTCCTATACCCTCCAAAGGTAAAAGTATATGCTGATGTTTTTTTTGTTTAAGTTAAGGTGAATTCAGGATCTATTGATTTGCTTTGACTGAAGCTGCAATTTACTCCTCTCTATAAGCTGCCGCCCTAGGCAACCACCTAGTCTGCCTGATGTTTAAAACCAGTCCTGCACGCTACTCACTTATCTGTCAGCAATTATGTTTCATTCCTTTATGACAGTCTGGGGTTTGTTCACTGATCTCTATCTGTTTGGTTTCTTCTCACAGTCTCAGTGAGTCAATGGCAAGCTACTACAGCTCATTGCCCACACATTCATAAGTGTTTAGTTTATCTTGTTACGTCATGTTTAGTGCATTGAGCAAGGCTTTAATTTTGGATGACTGACATCATCCCTGTGGGCTCAGCAGCAGAGTCGCCTCATGGTTCTCCTGATCCACCAGCTATTATGTAGCCATTATCAAGAAAATGTATTTGCTTTCAGAGTTTTGTTCTCCATTCCTATCCAAGCTGGACTTCTAGAAGCTTTGCTCTCACTGTATCTAGTTTGCTTTTAATTACTACCCTAACATATATCCGGGTGAACTTGCTGACAAGGTGTCCACCCTCGGTAATGAGTGTAAGTGATAAACTATGCTGTTTAATAATACTTGTAGCTAGGGTGTAGAATCCTTTGATCCAGGATGTGCTGGTACAGGTTCCCAGAACTCTTTTGTTAAAATATTTTATCAAAACAGCAATTTCTCACTAATGCAGCAGAGATAGTGAGAGTCTTTGTATAACACATTTGGTAGCAGACACTGCTTAGAATTCTTCAGTTACATTAAATTGTGACTTTAGGTATTCCTAGAAGGAGTTATTTCTAGAGATTAAAAAAAAAAAAAAAAAAAAAAGATATTATGATGGCAATAAGATTACCTTTGCCTCAGAACATCAAATGTTGTCAGGACCAGTTCACAAACGTTTCTAAGACAAAACATTAACAATCTTGTTTTCCTTGTCTGCAGTACGGTTTAATCTGTTTACCTGAAAAGTGTGTGTGACTATTCCCTACATACTATGTTTAGCTAATTCAGTAAACTAAAAATAAATCATCTACCAGCTATAAATAAAATAAATGAATCATCATACCTGGTTGCCCAGAAAAGATTAATCACAGTTCACTCATGTTTCAAACATTTATTTGCATTATCATAAATATATAAGAAATCTCAGTTGTTAACATGTAAACGTTTGCAGGACAAAAACAATTACCATATTGTTTGTTAGAAAATGAAATCTCGCTTAATGCAACTCAGCCACATTTGGAGGTGGCAGGGTGTGGTCAGGCCTGTTTTGTATTTACTGTAATTATTTTCTATTTCAAAACTAGTTGTCATCCAGTGAAACTATCCTTGTTGCTTCAGACAGTACTGGGTCTTCCATCAGCCCATGCAACTGCCTTCTCCAAACTGAGCAGCACATTCACCCTCATGATCAAAAGCAAACGCCGGCACTAGAGGCTGTTAGCGCCATACTAGCGCCGGTGTTTGCTACCGCCCCATGGTTAGAGCCCTCGAGCGTGTGAAACAACGCGCTCAAGGGCTCTTTGCGCAAGTAGCATGCAAATGCATGCTAAACAGGGCTCAGCGCATTCATCCCCAATGATCAGTGACCAGCACGCCAAAGATTGGGTCGCTGGCTGCGGCAAACCCTACGCCAGCTCCGAGCTGGCATTAGGGTTTGCCGATCATTGGGGAGGAATGGTGAGCCCTGTCCAGCATGCAGTTGCATGCTGGCAGGCCCCCGCTCCCCCCTAAAGCAAACCTGCCAGCCTGCCAACAGGGGGCTGGAGGTCCGGTGGACCTCTGGTCCCCCCGACGATCCCCCCCCCCCCCCCCCAGGTTCAGGGAGGGCTGGAGATCCGGTGAGTCTCCAGTCCCCCCAAACCCCTCAAAATTGTTCCCTGGTGGTCTAATGGCCGCCGGCAAAACCCCCTCCCACCCAGCGAGCAACGGAGGGGGAGGGGGCTGGAGGTCCGGTGGATCTACAGCCCACCCCAACTCCCCCCCCCCCAGTGTTGTCCGAGCGATCCCTGGTGGTCCAGCATAAGGACAGCCCCCTCCCGGCCCCCCTACCTTAGTTGGAGAAGGGACGCAGCCTGCCTCCCTCCTCTTGGTTGATGACACAGCAAAATGGTGGCGCCCAGCCCCGATGGTCTGTAGCACTGCCCAGCGCATCCCAGGGTGCACTGGGCGGGGCTGGGCGCCGCCATTTTGCTGTGTCGTCAACCAAAAGGAGGGAGGCAGGCTGCGTCCCTCCTCCAACTGAGGTAGGGGGGCCGGGAGGGTGGGATGTCATTATGCTGGACCACCAGGGATCGCTCGGACAACACTGGGGGGGGGGGGGGGGTGGAGTTGTGGTGGGCTGGAGGTACGCTGGACTTTCAGCCCCCCCGTTGCTCGTTGGGTGGGAGGGGGTTTTGCCGGCGGCCACTAGACCACCAGGGAACAATTTTGGGGGGTTAGGGCGGGCTGGAGACCCACCAGATCTCCAGCCCTCCCTGAACTTGGGGGTGGGTGGGATCGTCGGGGGGACCGGAGGTCCACCAGACCTCCAGCCCCCGTTGCTCGGGCCTCGGTGCAGGGTATTAGTTGACGTGGCAGGGTGTTTGACAGGTTTGTGCTTTTGACAGCCCAGACCTGTCAAACAAGTGCAGGAGGCTTGTGCTGAGCGCATGCTCAGGCACAATTCGCCCGCACTTCTATCCGATGATTAGAGATAATTGTGCTGCTTAAATTTGCATGCATTATCTCTGATCATTGGTGCGGTAAAGCCCCGTGCTGTTCCTCCGCTATTTTAGAGGGCTGTTTGGAACAGCGTGGGGCTTTTGATCATGAGGGCCATTGTATCCTCCATCTAGCAGAAATCACACGTTAGCAGGTGCCTATATGTAAACACTGAAGGCCCCAACAGTTATGTAACTCTCTTGGGAAAAAAAACATTGTATTTATTTATTTATTTGGTGCATTTGTATCCCACATTTTCCCACCTATTTGCAGGCTCAATGTGGCTTACAATATTCCGTCCTGGCTATTGCCATAGCTGAATAAAGAAACAATAATTACACAAAATTATGAGTAACAGTGAGATAAAGCATTGGGTATAACAAAATCAATAATGAAATAACAATAAAAAACAGTAAGGGTCATTGTGATATGTTCTATTGAAAAGAGTTAGGCCTTCAGTGATTTCCGAAAGTTGATTAGGTTGCTTATTTTTTCTCAAGTGGTAATGCATTCCAAAGCTGCGTTCCTATATAAGAAAAACTGGATGAGTGTGTTAATTTATATTTCATATTTATTGATTCCTGTCCTCTCCTTTTGTTTTGTTGATATTTCTATTTCTTTACTAACAGCAAAGGAGGGCTCAACATAGAACTGCAGCCTATACAGGTGTAGTTTGGGATGGGAATATGGGGTAGTTCTCTCCCAAAGGTTGCAGCTGCTAATGCTGAATTGGCCTCTTCTCTCTCTGCTGCCAGCATTTTTTTTTTACCCTTTGCCTCCTCCCCCTGCTAAACTACAGCTATGGCTGTCTTATGTTACAAACAAATGTTTTGGTATAGACTAGATTTTATGTTCTATTGTGTGGATATGTACCTTAGTTGAAAGAGAGACCTCTAGTGAGGAAAATGCTTCCTTTTATGGAAAAATTAGATCTTACCTGCTAATGTTCTTCCCGTTAGTTCCAAAGGATACTATCCCCATCTGCCAAGAGATAGAGAACTTAATTGAGCTGTGCCCCGTAGTGTTGTGCACATCTTGTCTCAATTAGTATCTTGATAACCAAGCAGTGAAAATTGCCTTTAGTAATAAAACTTCCTGCCTCCTCTTAAAAATGAACAAGTATAACAGGTGAGAGAAACTAAGGGCCTTTTTTTTACTAAACCATGCTAGCAATTCCCACTGGCAAAAGTGACACAGCCCATTCGCTGCGGCACATTTTCCATGCCAGGAATCACTAGCGCAGTTTAATAAAAGAGGCCCTAAGTAAATTGCAAATATTTGTGCCTGTGAATAACACAAACCAGAACTAAATACAAAACAGTATAGGGTGAGTTCTGGACTTATCCCTTAGCACTAAAAGAAAGAAAATTAGCAGGTAAGACCTAAATTTTCCTTCCATTTCATTACCAAAGGATCAGTCCAGACTAATGGGATGTAGAAAAGCAGTCCATAAGTTGGGAGGGAGAGACACCCTCGCTGAAAGCACCAAAGCCTTGAAAGAAGCCTCCACTGTAGCTGCAACATCTAAGTTTAAGTTTTATTAGAACTTGATATACTACCTTTACTTTACTTAATTCTAAGAACGCTAATGTTTGGAGAATGCATGGCAAGATGACCATGTTGAAGATCTACAAATCTCATTCACAGACATTGCCTGTGCCTTGGCAAAGGATATGGAAAGGGCTCTGGTAGAATGCACCTTTAAATCTAAAGGGACTGATTGTCCTGACAAAAGCGAAGATAGCCTCCATCAACCAATAAGCCATGGTTGCTTTGGAGGCAGATATCTCTTTTAGGTCCTGCAATGAGAACAATTAAGTAATTAGTGACCTCTAAATAGCAGAACATAACCTTAACATCCAGCAATTTAAAGGAAGAATAGTCAGCACCACAATCTTCTCTTTGAAAGGAAGGAAGAGAGGCTGCTTAAGATGAAATGATTAAACAATCTTGGAAAGAATGAAGGAACCACTCGAAAAGTAACACCAGCCTCAGAAAATCTAAAAAAAGGAATGTCCATAAGATAGGGCTTGAATTTTGGACACTCTCCTGACCGAAGACATGGCCACTAAAAACACCGACTTCAAAGTAATGTTGTTCAGAGTAGCTTTCTGAAGAGGTTAAAATGGAGACTTTTAAAGGGCTTGGAGAACTAAATTAAGATTCCACTTTAGGCAACTACATCTACGTGGAGGACGCAATTGCTTGACGCCCCCCTCAGAAAACGCAAAACATCAGGATGTGCTGCTAAGGAAGTAAGCTGAATACAGGCCCAGGGCCAGTCTCAGGCAGGGGTAATAGTTGAGGCCACAGAGGGCACCAAGCTCCTAGGGGCCCCAGCATGTCTGTTCCAGTTTTGGAACACCCTCCGCCCCCACTTTGTACCTTAAAGTGCATCTTTTAGCAAAGAGAGTGGCAGTGATTTTGATATACTGTCGGCGGCCGAGCCTGGAGCCTGCTTGCTATTGTGTCCCGCCCTCTTTAGATGTAATTTCCTGATTCTACAAGGACAGGACACGGCAGCGAACAAGCTCTGGGTGCAGCAGCCAAAAGGATAAGAAAATCACTGCCGCTGTCTATGCTGATGCAAGTAAAGGTGTTTGGGGATCTGAGAGTGAAAGGGACATGCCACCAGAGTTAGATAAGTACATAAGTATTGCCAATTTCCTCTGGAGTCTTTCATGAGTTGGACCATGGGGGGGTGAGGTGAGGTGGGATGGGGGGAGAGAGAAAAAAAAAGAACTGAATGGAGGAGTAAGTACATAAGTACCGCCATACTGGGAAAAGACCAAGGGCCCATCAAGCCCAGCATCCTGTCTCCGACAGCGGCCAATCCAGGCTTCAAGAACCTGGCAACCCCCCCCCCCCCCAAAAAAAAAAAATAATAATAATAATGTTCAATGGTCTTTTCCCTCAAATAAGATTGGAGATAATTTTGTACAGGGCAATGTAAAGCAGCAGGGCATCTATACATTAAAATATTTAATTGCAACTCGTAGAGGGATGGACTTGACTGAAATAAGGGAGAACACCAAGGGCTGTTTTGTCTAAATCTGTGTTATTTGAAAAAGACATACTCAAAACAATAAAAAGGGCATAATGTAAATATATTTTACTTGTTTGGTTTAAAAAAAAGAAATATAAGCTAATGTTTTATCCTATATAATAATTTGCAGCTCCAATGTTCCATCGCTGTCTGGCTTTGTAACATCTGATGGAAAATGCACAAAGCAGATCGTTAGGAACGTAATTTATTAACACAATTCAAATAAAAATATATATACACACACACATATATATATATTTTTTTTTTCGCATGCATGTTACTTTATGAGCGGTTAGTGAGTTTCTTTTTAACTGTGTATACACATTATTTTAATATGATTTTAGAAGAGTAACCGTATAACTATATTTGTGTTATTATTTCTTGTAGCCCCTGAAGCAGCCCTGCTGGGCAAAACACGGCCTGTGTCGGGCTATTATATATATATATATGTGTATGTATATATATTTTTATTTGAATTGTGTTAATAAATTACGTTCCTAACGATCTGCTTTGTGCATTTTCCATCTTGGAGCTTGCAGACCGTCTGCCTTTGTGCTTTGTAACATCTGATGACATCAGCCAGCCTCCAGCGTTCCATTCCCCTTCACTGCCCCACCCTTACGTAAAAACATAATGACATCAGAGGGCGGAACAGTGAGAGGGAAGGGAATGCTGGAGGTGAGCTGATGTCAGGAGGGATGTTACGAACGGAACGGAAGCCAGCGCCAGCAAGAGAACATTCAGGTACAAATCGAGGGGGAGGAGAATTGATGGACATGGATGAGAGGACAGTAGAGGAGAGAATCGTGGGTCATGGAGGGGAGGGGAGGGGAGAGACAAAAAAATTGCTTACAAGAGAGCCTTTCTAGGGCCCATTTCATTGTTGAGGAAACGGGTTGGGTTCCACTAGTTTCTAATAAAGTGTAATAAGTAGTTAACACAGTAACATAGTAATTGACGGTTCATCCAATCTGCCCAGTCACATTCCTTAATTATCAAGTCATGATTATATCAGCAAAGAATGCGATATAAAATACTTGATCATTGTCTCTCTTTGGCACTTTTGGGACACAGACTGTAAAAGTCCATCTGGCCTTTCCTTAGGTTCCAACTACTGAAGTAGCCGTTGAAGCCGACTCGTCTATCCAAATCCATCATGTAATTTAGGGGCACAGACCATAAAAGCCTGCTCAGCCCTGTCCTCCCATTCCAAATTACTGGCGTTTCCGTCAAAGCCCCCTCCAGCCTATCCTCAATCAGTTTGCCATATACGAGACCCAGACCGTCCAAAGCCTGCCTAGCACTGGCCTTAGTTCTTCATTGCCAGAGTTGCCTCTAAATGCTACTCAACATGCAAACATATACCATTTAAGTTTTTTTTATACCATTAATTTTCTAATTAGAGATCCTGTGTTCGTCCCACGCCTTTTTGAATTCCATCACCATTTTTTTCTCTACCACCTCCCATGGGAGGGTATTCCAGGCATCAACCAGCCTCTTTGTGAAAAAGAATTTCCTAACATTACTTCTAAGTCTACCACCCTGCAGCCTCAATTAATGACCTGTAGTTTTACCATTTTCCCTTCTCTGGAAAATATTTGTTGTATTTAAAATGTCTGTATCATATTTTCCCCATCCCTCCTCTCCTCTCGGGCATACATATTGACGTGATCCAGTCTCCTCATTCATCTTTTGGTGCAAGCCCCATACCATTTTTGTCATCTTCTTTTGGGCCACTTCAAGTCTTCTTACATCCTTAGTAAGAAACGGCCTCCAAAACTGAACACAATACTCCAAGTGGGGCCTCACCAATTACTTGTACAGGGGCATCAACACCTCCTTTCTCCTGCTGGTTATACCTCTCTCTCTATACAGCCTAGCATCCTTCTGGCTATGGCCACTGCCTTGTCATATTGTTTCTTTGCTTCCAGATCCTCAGATACTATCACCACAAAGTGCCTCTCCCTATCCATGCATATCAGTTTCTCACCTCCTAGCACATATGGCTCCCGCTGGATTTATACTCCTTAATTGCCAAACATTAGACCATTCCTCTTATTTTTGCAGATCATTTGTCATGTTTTCCACTCCCTTAGAAGGCAAACCTTACCTTCTAACCCTTCAGCAATGTCACTCAAAAATATCACTGAACAGAAATTGACCCCAAGACTGATCCCTGAGGCACGCCACTACTCACCTTTCCTTCCTCCAAGTAAATTCCATTAACCACCAGGGCCGGTCTTAGGCAGGGGAGGTCGCACAGGGCCTCGCACTCCCAGGGGGCCTGCGGCAGTCTTGGCATCTCCCTCCCGCTCCCTGCTATTGCCGTCTCCTCTCCTGTTTAGGGAGCTGCACAGGACCGGGGAGAATGCACAATGATCTAAGCTTTGCCTCTTCTCCCCCGAGCTGCAGGGTGCCCACCCAGCACATACCTCAAGCTATCCTGGTGGTCTAGTGGATTCTTTGGGGCAGGAACAATCCCCCGTCTTTCTCTCCCGCTGCCGCTGACCCTCTTGCTGCCACATCACTTTTTAAAAATGGCTGTCGAGACTTCCAGTAGTGGCCTTGCGAGACTACCGCCACTGGAAGCCTCCGCAGCCATTTCAAGGAAAATGCGGCAGCAAGAAGGTCACCACCGGCAGTGGGCAGGAAAGACTGGGGATCGTTCCTGCCCCAAAGAATCCACTAGACCACCAGGGTGGCTTGAGGTATGTGCCAGGAGGGCACCCTGCAGCTTAGGGGACCAGGGAGGTCTGGAATATGTGGGTGGGAAGGAGGGGAGGGTACTGTAAAAAAACAAAACAAAAACAAACAAAACCCACAAGATAACTTACCTGTTTCCCCTTCCTCATGCAGCTGAATCCATGTGCTCTCAAAACAAGCAAGCAAGCTGCTGTATCTACGTTGTCTTTCTTTATTGTTGGTAGCATTTGTATTTAATCACACTTAGATTTTCAAACATGTCGGCTTGTGCATACGGATTGTACACAGAGGAAGTATAATAAGAGAATAACTTTTATAGGTAGAGTAATAATTTGTTATAAATCGTAAATCAGTGTGCCATGTAGAGGGGCTGGTTAAAGGGTCACCCTAATACTGTTATATTTGTGCAGAGATTTTTTTTTCTCCTGGTAAAAGGGGCCACTAAACAGACATCATGTTAAAAGAATCAGGTGCTCAACATTCAGAGTTTCTATTTATGGCATTTATATCCCACATTAATCATGAATTAGGTTGAAAACTAGAAGCATTAAATTTGTTTTTTTTCTTGAGCCTACATCAAAAGAAAAAAGATGGCATGTGGGAACTTGCTCATTGTGGAATGCAGTGGTATATTATAAAGATGTACTTGCCTTTTTTTTTTATTACTACTATTTCACAGAGAAGGTATTGAATAATGAGGGAAGGGTTTTCTTCATGCACAACTGTGCAATCAGTCTAAATGTGCCAACATTGTCCAGTTCAGCTCATTATTAGCAGCCACGTTCATACAAAGTTAATTATGTTCAATGGAAAATAAAATCTGTTTGCTCAGGCTGCTTGCTACGTGAATATTCAATCACTGTTTCATTATTGCTACCAAGTATTACATATTAAGGGCATTTGTTTGAATTCATTTATCCAGTCCTTACATGCACATGGTTTTGCTTTTTACACCCAAAGGTTTCCTTTGACAGCATTGTGCTTATTTGAATTAGTTTTTCTGTACAAGTTTTGATTTGTCTTTATTTGAAATTTGTTATTTAAAATAAAGACAAATTAAGCAAAATTTGTATAGTAGAGGGACTGATTAAAAAAATGACAGTACTTTCCCAACCATCTTGAACTTCTCAAAGCTGAAGCACTGGTGTGAATGTGCCCTTAATCATGTTGCACACAGGGTTAATGTACTAAAGTGTATTAACGTACGTTATTAGTAACTAGATCCACAGTAAATAATGCACCTTAGCACACGATGGTGCACGTTAATAAATGTAACCCCTGGTTTGGCAGTGCATCTTTACAAATATAGGATGTATGATATACGTGTATACAACTCCCTTATACAGATACTGAAAGGAAAAAAAAAAACCCCCACAAACTGATTTCTAAAACCACATTAACATGCCGGTCAGATTTTATTTTGCCCTGAAATATAAAATGCTACCCTTGAACACACATCTCTTTGATGTACAATAAAGAAAACTAGCAGTACAGTTCAAATGTTATTACAGCTGCACAGGGAGTTTCTTCTGTAGTTGATCTCCATTTCAATTCTTAATTGGAGCAAGGAAAAGCATCCTAATGATGGCCATGACCAGCAGCAGGTTCTAAAACACACACAAAAAAAATTTGGTTACTTAAGTAAAATACTTTACTGAAACACAAAAATAGATGAAAAAAAAAATACTTAAAGCAGAAAGGTCTCCAGAATGCATGAGAAGAAAAACCCAGCTCCAATGTTAAATGGACCCAATTAAACAGGTCTGCCTCTTGTGCTCTTAACCTGGCTTGCCTGCACATCTTCACAGGTGGCTTAAATAGCTCGTTAGTCTCACTTAGCCTATTATTTATCCCAAAGCTGCTCTCTCTCTCTGGTCTACTATTACCCAGTGTTTTTTTTTTTTTTTTGCCAAACAACCAGGAGAAGACAACTTATAATCCATTCCTGCTGTTATAATGCATAATTTCTAGCCACCCATCACAATTTAATGCTAAAGTATTGTGTGTAAATATTTTATTCCCATTACAATAAAACTACCAGGACGTGATGACTTTTGGAGAGCAATTACAGATTTTGCCACTCAGCCCTACAAAATGCAGATTGTCTTTTTCATAATAAAGGTAATAAGACCCATTTCTGTGCATATTTACCCAAGATATTCATAATTAGTGTTTTTGATAACGTTGAACAATAAGCTAATATCAAGCTTCAATCACTAAACACAAGCAAATATTGAATATTGCTCTGGAAATGATTCCTATGATTATTATTATTTGTTACATTTGTATCCCACATTTTCCCACCTATTTGCAGGCTCAATGTGGCTTACATTGTACCTGAGAGGCGTTTGCAGATTCCGGTGTAAACAAATACAAAGTGATGTTGTGGTAAGATAAAGTTCATGTGGTACAGCCAAATTAGGGAATCGTATAATGGAAGAGTTGTGTTATGTCCATTACGTACTTTAGTTTTGTTGTGTTGCAGAGATCAGGCATTTATGTTGGATTGGTAGGGTATGCCTTTTTAAACAGGTTAGTTTTTTGTTATTTTCTGGAAGTTTAGGTGGTCGTACGTAGTTTTCAAGGCTTTTGGTAATGCGTTCCACAGTTGTGTGCTTATGTAGGAGAAGCTGGATGCGTAAGTTGATCTGTATTTGAGTCCTTTGCAGCTTGGGTACTGCAGATTTAGGTACGTCCGTGTTGATTCGGATGTGCTTCTAGTTGGTAGGTCGATCAAGTTTGTCATGTATCCCGGGGCTTCACCGTAGAATTTTGTGAACCAGAGTGCAGATTTTGAAAGCAATACGATGCGTTCTTTCATTGGGAGCCAGTGTAGTTTTTCATGGATGGGTTTTGCACTTTGAAATCACGTTTTTTCCGAAGATAAGCCTAGCTGCTATGTTTTGAGCGGTTTATTGTTATAAGTCACTGCTCAAAATGTAAAATGACAGGCAAAGGTTTGCTTCCTTCTCAGGACAGTATTTTAAGAAAAAAAGATCTAGATTAATTTCTACATGGAAAAAGCTGTGACACACAACTGATGTGATCTAACAGAAAGCCCTGTTCCTTATTAGGGCACATACAAGATGTTTTTATTTTATAGCCAGATTAAAGACCACATGTGAACGAGTAGGATTCCATAAATCTACATACCTTATTTGTTTATAAAGAACTGTTTTCTGCAAGTGAATGCAGGGATCCCAAAACTTTTGACAAGAGTTATATTAACATTTTTATCACCATGAGGAATAGCAGGGGAGGACCGTGCTTGATGATTTGAAATGTTGGGAATGGGGAAGGAAAAGGAGGCATAGAAAATTGAGTTTGTGTTGCAGCTCAGCAGCTCTGCCGCACCTTCAGGAATCCAAGCCTCTGGCCCAGTGACATGTTGCTGCTACATTTCTGACACTGTTGACAGTGCTAGCTGTTCTTCTCCATGTTGATCTCTTGCATTGCAAGATAAGCAGGGAGGAAATGCCAGCCCATCAGTTTTAGTCATTTTCAGAGCAGGCAGCAGAATGCACTTCCACTGCTTTTCCTGCCATTGTCACTACGGTCTGGAAGAAACTTGGTTGCAGGCAGGATGTGGCCCATAGATTGTAGTATGGTTGACTGAGTGAAAAGGGTGGAAAAGATCACTTAGGAAAAATGTTCTTTATAACTGTCCCTATAGATTAAAAAAATGTTTTGCATACCAGTTTTTGTTCTGAATCTCCTTGATTTGAAATTAACAGTGGCATTAACCTACATTAGAATGGTAGTGAATGTTTGTAAAGAGCTAGTTGAAAGTTGTTCAGTACTAGATGGCAGAGGTTTTATTTAGTATAGCCTTATAACAATGGAACAACATGCCCAAAGTATTATTTATAGGTTGTCTGATTCTAGGGGTTTACAAATTATAAATCTAGGCATTTTCAAGCTATTTAGGGTTCTGGTAGGGTACTAACGATCTGTGAATATTGGTGGTTTTATAATACGAGGTTAAATTTTAGGAACACTTAAGGTGGATGTTATTTTTACATACAATCCCTGCCCCTGCATTTTCCCTATGCACTCTTTCTTAAGCTCATTCCCAGGCCTGCACAGTTGAATAAGTTATAAGTGGAAGACAGATAGAAATAATTCTCTCACACCCATACACTCAACTCTCATAAGGCCACCACACTCACCTTCCCTGCCTAGACTGATCTCAGCACGCTTTCCCTGCTCCCCTCATAGCTGCACAGATACCCTTCCTCCACCCTGGCCACAGCAAACACTCCCATCACCCTTCTCTGAACCCATTATGCTTTCTCAACTACCCTGATGGCAGCATACTCTCCCCCTTTTCCAAATCTTGTCTTCAAAAGCTGCCTCAGTCCCTTCTCTATTTATACAGCTGCCCTGTAATAGCCCATGTGACAGCCACCATCTCTCAGGACCAATGTGGCTTAAGAGATTTCCTCTCTTGAAACAAGAAAAGCAAATCTTGCTCCAATGACATCAGACTATGAGGACAGTAGCCTGACACAGCAGGTTTTGCTTTCTATTGGGGGGTAGGGGGTGGGTTATTTCAGTTATTACTGAAAAACTCTAATCCTCCATTATGTATGGGAGGGGGGAGAGGTTAGGGTGTGTTGTGGTCTTCCCGTTATTACTGAAAATTAGAAGCCCTAATTATATTTATTCATTAAACATTTATGCCTTAGGAAAGAAAAAAAAAGGATTAAGTCCTGGGCTGTTTGCCCAAGTCTCTTTTGATTAACTGGAATTTCATTCAGTTATATGACTATGGGGCTCTTTTACTAATCTGTGGTAAATTTTGCACTTACCGTATGGAACACTAAAATTACCATGTAAGTGGGCTGTGTGGTAAATGCATTTACTGAACAAGGCAGAGAATTACCACAGTAAAAGGTACTGCATGACACGTGATGGCAGATAGTGTGGGAGCACTTGCATTATCTACCACTGCAGGTAACGTGGTGGGGGCCCAATCCAAAATGTAAAAAATGAAAAAAGCTGCTGTGGAATACCCCCCCCCCCCCCCCCGTGAACATATTCTCTCCACTCCATCACCCTCTAACCCACCTTCCCGATCCCCCTCGCTGGCAGGTCTCCCACCTTTTGACTGGGAGAGGGGAATTGTTTATTAGACATACTTGCTATACTACAGTTTCTGACAAGCAGGTCAATGTGGTTTACATACTAAATTTCAGAAAATATCAAGAGAACTCCATTTTAAAAATAGGACAGCATATATTCATACCAAATAATAGAGATAAACAATTCAGAAAGTCAGTCAACATATTGTTATTTGTTATCATCCGTAATGGCAATCGCCTTACGATACTTTGTAAGCCACATTGAGCCTGCAAATAGATGGGAAAATGTGGGGTATAAATGTAACAAATAAAACAAACAAACAAACATAATAAAAAGAGAGGTAAAGAAAAGGAGACTGCAGTCAACAGATGGTCAGAACTTCCTTGAGATATATATATATATATATTAAGGTTGGCTTTAAAATTTGGTGGAATCCCTCTGACCGAATAGAGGCATGAAGGGAAGTGCATTCCATAGCTTTGGAGTAAAAAAGAAGAACACAGAACTTATAGGAGGGGAGAATGTGAGAGACCTGACAGGAAGGGGGAAATAGAGGTGATTCCAATGCACCTGGAAAAAGATAGCCAGGGAGCTGAACCTGTTGGCAGCCATGCTAGTGAACTGCTGATAGCTCAGCTGCTCTTTCTACCTGCTCTTGGAGGTGGCGGTAAATTTGGCTGTGTTAAATCTGCAGTTGGGACAGGTAGCACACAGTAAAAATCTGTGCACTAGCTGTCCCAGCTGGCTACACCTCCTCCTGCTTCTGTCTTGTCTAGACCTGGCCCCAGCCCACTCCAGTGTCAGACAGCTATTGTGGTATTTTTATTTCTCCCTACACTCCTGCCCGGGAATTCGTTCATTACATAAATCTCTCTTATCTGCACCCTTATCTTTCACTGCCAACTCCAGACTCCATTCCTTTTATCTTGCTGTACCATATGGCTGGAATAGTTTTCCTGAACCAGTAAGTAAAGCTCCATCTCTGGCCATGTTCAAATCTAGGCTAAAAGCCCACCTTTTTGATGCTGCTTTTAACTCCTAACCCCTATTCACTTGTTCAGTACCCATATTTGATCTATCATTTCCACCTTAGTAATTCCCTTATTTGTCCTGTTTGTCTGTCCTGATTAGACTGTAGGCTCTGTTGAGCACAGACTGTCTTCATGTTCAAGTGTACAGCGCTGGGCAAGTCTAGTAGTGCTATAGAAAAGATAAGTATTATTAGTAGTAATAGTTTTAATGTAAAGGCCTCTGTTTTTAGTACAGTTGATAGTAGTGCGGGCCTGCACTACTGTCCCCCATGCTGATAAAGCAGCTTAGAAACAGGGCCCCTAAGTTTTGACACTGGAGGTTTTATTTGGTGTGTGAGTGTGGGGTTGGATATATATGATATCTTCAGTGTTGCTATTGCTTTGGGCTATTTTGGAAGCATGGTCTTGAAATAAAACAGGACTGAACTGTGGATTTGTTTGGCACTGCAGTTTTAGACCCTTGCTGTTCAAATCTGAATTGCTAAGGATTCATTCAGATTCTATTCTTGGAAAACTAAATTATGCCACAATTACAAGAAGAGAAATCAAATATCTATATAAAAACTTTCTCCTTCGACATCAGCTGTACCCTTATTCTTATTAGATATGTATTGAACAACCCAGCTTCAATATTAACATTAAGTACTTACTGTCTTTCACTGCTTTTTTACCTAAAAAAAAATAAAAAAAGTTTAAGTTTCATATTATAAACTTTAATATGAGACAATTCAGCGTGTACATTGTTTCACATCACCACACTAAATCAGCTAACAGACTAGGAAAACTTACAAAATGATAAAAACATCAAAAGAATTACAAACTATACATGCAGATATAAACTGATCAAAAAGACTGCAATACAACAATTGTCTTTATAGTGATACGGAGCTAAATTGCATATATTTTGGTTGAAATGGGGCCATTTTAAAATGTCAACCATCACTTTCCTAAGTGATGTGTAAGAATGGGGTATAAAAAAACCACTTTACATTTGCTTAAACTGCTCAATTAGTCTTTAACTTCCATGAAATAACTTTTTTTTGGGTAAGTTACTGTGATACTAGCACACAAGTTTGAAATACAAAAATTAACATTGGTGACAAAGATGGCGATGGATGGGGGGGCATGCCTGTATTTTCACACTAGTGGAAACTACAGCCATCAAGTGGGCCAGTGCGCATTTGCTAGTCACTCTAGAGTCTAATACAATTATGAAGGACCCGATCAGGTCAAGCAATGGCATAGGCAGTAATTATCACATTCATTAATACGACAATCAGGTCTAGATCAATGCAAACTTAACTACACAGAACAGACATGTCTTGATGTAATCCTGGAAAGCTTCAAAGTAAAGCACAGTAGATAAAAAGAAAAAAAAAATGCACAAAACTTACCACCGTAAGAAATTTTGTAGTATATTATGCCTATAAGGCCAATGCCAACCCACAACTCTTGATAAGCCTTAGTATAGTATGGCTTCATTACGGACCACCAAGCAGCAAGTTCAGATCCTGCCATCTGAAATATGTCAGAAAGTAAAAAGTTGTGGTTTTCTTCCTAGTCAGTCATTGACAGCTTTTTTTTTTAACTCATGGGACAAATGACAAACTACTACTTTAATGCATAAAATTCAAAGCCTACTCCTTAGTCTTTTTATATATACTAAATACAAAACATGTGATTTCTTAACACAGGGCTTGACAAATTACAGATGCCAAGTTGCTATGGCAACTAGAAAGCTGGACTTCGCACTTAGGTCTCGTGTGCAGAGCACCTGGAGGGTAGCAGCCAGTATGAAGAACAGCGTCAGTGGCTCCAGTACAGCTCTTGAAAGGCAGTGGTGTAATTAGCCTATGTGCTGGAAAGGGAAGTGGTGTCTTTGGTTAGTGCCAACTGAAGGAACGATAGCGTCATTAATCAGTGCCAATTAAGGACAGAGATGCGTTAGACTCTCATCTGATCTAACAACCAGCAGCAGTCACATCAGCACCCATAGAGAGGAAGCAGCTGCGACTCATATGGAAAATTATCAGGCCAAACAAGGCTATCTAGTACTAGTGGATATCAGTAACAGCACAAATTTGAAAGAGGATTTTTTTTTTTTGTTTGTTTGTTTGTTTGAAGAAGGGAAAAAGAGCAAGCCTGTGAGATGCCTGGGTGTGAGACTGAAGTTCTTTGCTGGTGTGAGCGGGCAGACGATTAGGGATATGGCCAAAACCAAAAAGTTGTGGCCCCCCTCCAAACGGAGGATGGATCCCTGCGGACCACTGCCACTGGCCCTCCTCCCGAGCATTAGTAGCCCATCTCAAGGCCTACCTTGACAAACCCTGGTGGTCTAGTGGCCTCTTCAGGGGCAGGAAAGAAACCCATTCTTTCCCACCCGCTGTTGCAGCTGCTTTAAAATGGTTGCCATGACGGCCACAGGAGGTCCTGACAGCCATTTTAATTATATAAAGATTACATATCAAAACTATACAATACTGAGAAAAGATGAACCCCCACCCACATCTTCCGTCTGAACAATACATCAGAAAATGATATTAGTAAATATAACTATCATAACAATGGATCACTTGACTCTTGTGACCCTAGACCTACACAAACTGATATTGATAGTACTCCTTTTCCTTTTCCCTCTCTCTCTCTAATTCCCGCCTTCCCACCCCACCGGAGCCAGGCAGGGCTCTACAGACAGAGCCAGAGCTAGGCAGGCCTCTAAGGGCCGGCCACGTGCCAAACAAAGCCCTACGGCCAAAGCTGGAGGAAGGTGATACTCTACGACCTAAGATGGAGACAGGCCAGGCTCACGCCCAAAGCCGGAGCCAGAAAAGACTCAACGGCTCAATCGGGCACAACAGTGAAACCAGAGACAGGCACGGATCGAAGGCCAAAGTCGGCGGTAGCGAGGCCCAACAGACAGATCTGGATCGGGCAAAGGCAAGGTTGGAAAACCAACCCCAGAGCTAGAAGCTACAGCTGGCACTGCCACAAAACTCTGGGACAACAGATGCGCCTTCCCTAAACCAGGAGGGACTGACGAAAATCGGAACCAAGAGCAACCCAACGGCCAGAGTAGAGCCAGATCAGGTCAATGGCCCATGCCAGTACCAGGCTTAAAGACCATCTGGAGAAAAGCCAGACCCACTGGAGGGCACTGCAGAAAGTTCATCCTGGATGGCAAAGCCAGAACTAGGGTCAGGTCGACCAGAAGAGCAACGGCCATACGAAAGAACTAGGCGGCATGGCCTGAGGCTAAGCTAGGCTACAGTGGAGTCCCGGAACTGAAATCCAAGCAAAGGCCAATCAGGGAGCAGGCCAGAAGTGGAGTGAGGTCCAGCAAAATGGTTAAACCATCAAGGCACCCCGTCTGCTGGAGACAGGGGAAAACGGCTGAAGATGGACACCTTGAGCCCAGCAGTCCCCCCCGCAACCCTACCTAAGACAGGCTGAGAGGGCAAGATGGGTGCAGCAAACCAGCACAGGACTGAAACTGCAGACCACTCGCACCCAGGGGGCAGCAGGAGAACCCTTGCTGCTGCCTGAACGGGGGCAAGGCTGTGAAATGCTGGAATCCCCTGAACAACGGAGAGACAAGGGCCCGACAACCCAAGCAAGGAAGGCCGCAGGATGAGGAAAAACAGAGCCAAAGGGAAAAACAGAGCCAAAGAGAACTGCTGACCAAACAGAGAAAAATGGCAAGCTCTGATAGCCTTATCTATCTAAACATTGCCAAGGGAGAAAATGGAAGGCTACTGTAGAGAAGAGCCCAGAGGCCTGAGGGAGCAAAGATCTGCCATGGACAAGGATGGACCAGCTCTGATAGCCTTATCTATCTAAACATTGCCAAGGGAGAAAATGGAAGGCTACTGTAGAGAAGAGCCCAGAGGCCTGAGGGAGCAAAGATCTGACATGGACAAGGATGGACCAAAACAAAAAAAGAAAACCCCTGTAGGAGATGGAGGGAACCGAGCCTCTACTGGAGGTGTGCAACTGGAGCTAACCACCTCCAGGAAATATGGAGTGCCCCGAGATGGTCCCCACGTGGTGGAGGGATATGGAGAAGCCAACAAGCAACAGAGGCTGACAAGAAGCAGCAAAGGTAGCAGAGAAACCAAACCTATGTGATGTAAGGAAGGAAAAACTACTACTACTATTTAACATTTCTAAAGCGCTACCAGGGTTACGCAGCGCTGTACAATCTAACAAAGAAGGACAGTCCCTGCTCAAAGGAGCTTACAATCTAAAGGACAAAAAAGTGCAGTCAATCAAATTGGGGGCAGTCTAGATTTCCTGGATAGAGGTACAACGGTTAAGTGCTGAAAGCGACATTGAAGAGGTGGGCTTTGAGCAAGGATTTGAAGATGGGCAGGGAGGGGGCTTGGCGTATGGGCTCCGGGAGACATTCCCCAGAAGAGATCGTGCCAAAAACCCCAGCTCTTCAAGAGCAAAATGATCTGAGGAGGACTCAGTAAGAACTATCACAAAGGCCCAGTCATCATAGCTAGCAGGCAAATGCCGAACCACTGACTCGCCATTGTGAGGCGGGCGGCGCCCTTTTTTTTTTTTTGTAAAGCACAAGACCCACTCCAAAATGCACCCACAGCACTAATAAAACAGCCGGAGGGATCAAATGCGAGAAACAAGGCAGCCCCTGTCACCACTACCTGTGCGCCTCAGGTCCGAGAAAAGGCCCCCCACAGCACCAAGCAGGAACCACTCAGCACGCTAGCCTGGAGCACTGAGACCAAGTCTCTTATTTTATTTGAAAACCCAGCCGATGCATGCAAGGCAAGATGGCAATGACTGGAGAACTAACAGATCCAAAGCCCGCCAAAAAAGGCGCAGAGTGCCCCCCTCTGGCCACTCGAGCCCCGGATCAGCCACTAACATGTGGCACCAATTGCGAAGGCATTGCCCGGGAAAGGAAGGCTCCTGTACGCATGCACCGAGGTAGAAAAAAACCCCCAAACAAACAAAAAACACGTGCCCACCAATAGGGACCGGGAGAGAAGAACATTCTCTTGTAACAAATGTGTCCTCATCGGGAGCAGCGCATGAACACCTACTCACCCCCCTTGGGAGTCTTTGCTGTAGGCAAAGCTGGTCCCCTGCCACGAGGTCATTGCATTAGCCTGTGCAGGCTGCAGAGGTGCTCCGTGTCAGCCCCCCCCCCTTCTTTTTTAAAGAGGAAGGAGAGGAAGCAGGAGCCAAAGACCATCTCAGTATCTCAATCACCACATGCAAGGTCTTCAGGGCAGACCAGGAGGGTACTGATTGGGGGGAGGATGGGAGGGACCTGGTGCCACCAGGTGTACACCAGGCCTGCCTCAACCCCAAGAGCTCTACTGGACGTGGGGGGACCAGGCCAGGAGCTAATCAATCCACTGCTGCATGGTTATGACTATCCACCTGCTAAATACAGAAACTACTGAGGTTAAGATGGCTGCAAATGCCTACATATAGTAAACCTCTGAAGTTCTATCTCCACCTGCTGATAAAGGGACATAACCCATGTGTCTCTGGACTGATCTGTGGGATGCTATGGAATGATATTGTATGCAATTATGACTATCTTAAACCTGCAATCCATCCTCCTCTAGCACATGAGTCAGCAAGGTTAAACCATTTGACTCCAGTGTTGATCATTCCTGGTTGAAAATTAGCATTGCCTAAAATTGGTAAATATCTAGAGCAATTTTGGTTCAATCCAAATTCTTTCTGCATAAGCCACAAGCCCATCTCAATGGTTTCAGTAAGACATGCTGTTTCAACCCCCCTGGGTTGGGCCCCTGACTTGGCAACGAGCCACCTACAGTACTCTCCAAGGCCCAATCACAGAATTCTGTGGTACCAAATATCTAATCCCAAACATATCTCAAATGGCATGCTAAGCAATAAGCCCATAGATCTGGCAGACCTAGGCCTCCTTCCCACTTCAAGATCTGTAGCCAGCCTACACTCATCCTAGGCTTTTTCCTCTAGCCAAAGAAATGATGTGGCTGCTTGTTTCACACCTTGAGATCGCTAAGTTTCAGAATGAGCAGCAAATACTGCAAGGGATATAGCCACTTTAACAAAAGAATCATGTTATGAGGTGTGCCCTTTCTTAAGCTGAAAAGGGTAAAGTCATCCATTGTTCAAAAAGGCATTGTGCAGCCCTCAACGAGGGCATATAGTTGGGTTTAAAAAAAGGTCTGTAGAAATTCCTGGAGGAAAAGTCCATAAATGGTTATTAATGCACCCCTTAAGTTAAATAGTATGGAATCTTGCTTCTAGGACTCTGCCAGGTACTTGTGACACAGACTGGCCACTGTTAAAAACAGGATACTGGACTAGATGGACTCCTGGGGCAATTTATGCTCTAAGGCAGGGCTCAACAAATCCAGAGTGCCAGGTTACCTAGAAACTGCACACTGGCACCTGGGATTTAATTTTAGTGGTTTTATTTTTTTTTTTGGTAACACTACCCAGCATCTGTTATGCTTCTGCACCACGATTCGGCTCTCTGTGTAAGCTTGAGCCGTGCGGTGCAGGAAGATTGGAGTCTCACGGCTTTGAGTCTCATGGGACTTGAAACTGTGAGACCAGCCCGAACTTCCTGTACCTCGCACCTCAAGTTTACGTCACAGCGGGGGCTAGGAAGCATGCTGCTTTCTCTGCAAACATAGCCTGCGAGGTGAAGGGTGAAAGATAGAGATTGAGTAAAGACGGGGGGGGGGGGGGGGGGGGGGGTGTGTGTGTAGGGCATATGCAAGCGAGAGACTGGGGGGGGGGGGGCGGAGGGCATATGCAAGCAAGTGAGACACCGGGTGAAGGCTGGGGGGGGCAGACATATACAAGTGAGAGACTAGGGGGGGTGGGCAGGCATATGCAAGCAAGCGAGTGAGAGACTGGGGGAGGCGGGCATGTGCAAGCAAGCGAGTGAGACCCAGGTTTTGGTGACATGTGAAACAGAGGCAATTGTGCCTTTGTTTCATCTATCTAGAGCAGCATTTTTCAACCAGTGTGCAGTGTGCTGTGATAAAAGCCCCTCCCCCCCCCAGGGATCCTGCGTCTCACTACCCAGTCCTCAAACCCTTTTGTGCCAATTCCTCAGTGCTTGCAGACCAGATGCAGCAAAGGGAAACACAAGCCTCCTGAGCTCTCAATCTGCCTTAAAAAGGCTAAGGGAGGAGGGCTTAAGCTTGTGATGCTATTTTGGAGGGGTGGTGAGTCTTGTGTATAAAGAGGAACGGGGGGGGGGGGGGGGGTCAATTTTGAAGCAAAATGATGTGACATTTATTGAACCACCAAATCAGTTCCATTATATAACTTCAATGTGTCACACATATCAGCTGGGAGTCAGACTCGGGTGGGACCTCTGGAGAGCACCGGCCAGAAAGGAACCTAAGTTGGACCAACCTTAGCCCATACTAAGACGGAAAATCCAGCACATGGGTCCAACCGGCAACCAGACTTCTTGCACCCTATCCTTCGCTCCAGTTCCTGGGAACTGAAGCGAAGGGCAAGGTGCAGGAAGTCTGGGTGTTGGTTGGACCCACATGCTGGATTTCTAGTCTGCTGCGTGCCAGGTATTTTACATAAGACACCATCCCCATTATTTACATGATCATCTCATTTCATTTCTGAGCAGACCCCTTCCTTACATGAACTTCAGTGGGGAACACTGAATACTTGTAACTGTACTCTCCCGCATTCCTTCACTAACTGTACAATTCACATAATTGCACAAAACTTAGGCCTATGGTGTCTTGCTCCGCCAAAGGTTGAGCAGATTACGGGTGTGAGCTCTAGGATCCAGCCGGAGATGGCGGAGTAAACCCCTCCTTCTCCAGAGGACAGCCGACCCACCCCCACTCTTCGCCTGGGAAGGCCGCCGTTCCCTGGAAGTTGAGCCTCCAGGTGCGGGCAGCCTACAGGGCTTCGGGAACAGGGGGCGGACAGGGCTTCTGGAAGAAGCAGACAGTGAACAAGGAGAGTCAGTAGCCGGCAGTGGTCGAGACAGGCAGCGGTCCAGGAGAGCCAGTAGCAGGCAGTGGTCGAGACAGGCAGCGGTCGAGACAGGCAGCGGTCCAGGAGAGTCAGTAGCAGGCAGTGGTCGAGACAGGCAGCGGTCCAGGAGAGTCAGTAGCAGGCAGTGGTCGAGACAGGCAGAGTCTGATAACAAGGTACAGAGTTCCATCCAACGATGCGGAGCTCTCAGGAACGAGAAGCCGAAGTACTGGCCAAGAGGAGTGGTGCTCCTTAAGTAGGCCTTCCCATTAGCGTGGGGCCCCAGCTGGTGCTTCCTGCGGATGAGCCTTTCCGTATCCAATCCAAGATGACGCCAGTCACCGCTTCCCCTGCTTGGCCCCGCAACCGGAAGAGACGCCGGCTATCCACCGCCGGCACCATGTTGCAGGGGTTCTATAGCGGAACTGGAAAGCCGGCCACTGGCGGGAACAACCGGCGATCCTCTGCCGCCGGACTAAGGTAATGGCCGCCTTTCCCTTCTGGCTGGCAATGGCCGGCCACCGGAGGACCCGCGGCGAAGGCCGGCCATCCCTGGCGGCCCCGGGTCCCACGGTCCCCTGGCGCCAGCGGCGAGCAGGCGCGCGTTGGTCCCGGCGGAAGACGGGACATATGGTTTCCTTCAATATGTCTATTTTGAATTTGTGATCCCGTTTTGTATTTGGCGATGGTCTGTGTTTTGCATGTGACTGAGGTACAGTATTCTGTAGGCATGTAGCTTCTGTGTAGAGATCCGTAGCTGTCCCACTTGTTCTGTTTTACCAGTAGGGGGAGGTGTATTGGTGTTTTGGGCCCAGTGTAATTTATATTGTTGCCTATTCATATGTAGGGTTCTTGCTATTTTAATCATACGAATCAGTGCTACTGTTGTATGACATTTGTACATGGATGTTAGGATTTCTTTCAGGTTTTGAATTTTACAAAGTGCTTATTAGTGAAGAATTTTATTTTGCTATAGCTCAGCTGGCATGAGAATATTTTTTGGATGGTGCCTTCCATGTTTTTGAATGCATGTTATTTGTGGCTAATTTCATTATCTGCATTTTTTGCAGTTCTTTATTCTTTATCAGGTGAAGGTCTGTACATGTTCTCCACGTGTGACTGAGGTGAAAGACTGCTAGCATGTAGTCTCTGTCTAGGAATCTTTAGCAGTTCAGTTTGTTCTAGTTTCCCAGTAACAGGTATATTGATGCTTTAAATCCCAGTGTAATATTTAGTGCATTGTCTTTTCAGAGAGGGGTGTTGGTTGGAGTTATACTGTGGTAAGTTTTCTGTATAGGTCTTAAGTGTCTGTTGCAGGGTTTTCTGTTATTTTGCAGTGTGCTTGTTCCTGAGGTGCTAATTACAATATGAATAAATTTTTCTATGGTAACAAAGGGAATGCTCTATTGTTGGGGAACATGGAGTTTGTGATACAGAAGTAGAGCTTCAGAGTTTATATTGAGATTCTGACCAAAAATATAGAGAATCTATACTCCCACACAGAAAAATTTGTTGAATGATGCTATCATCATGGTGGTTTTACTTAGGAGCTAAAACTGGCTGGAGGGGTGGGGGCGGTGTGAATAATTCTGCATGGAAGGCCCTGGTGGGGGAGGGGGCGGAGAAGAGAGCATTGATGTGCAGAAGGGTCATTTTGGCTTTGGCATTCTCATACCTAACTTGTCCCCTGTTGATACCCTAAATATTTCTGTCAAGAGACGCCACGGACCAAAGATCACAATTTAATAATAATGCTCCTAACAACATATAGCGTAAAGAAAAGAATCCTATCGAGAGGCCACTACCCCAGGAGGGTGCGATGACGCCGGACAAGATGGCAACATAGGATTATTGCTCCCCTCACGTGGAAAGTAAATCGGATCTTGTCAACGTTACTTATTTACAGATCTTGTTCCTTACATCCTTCCTCACTGCCATGCCAACCTCTAAACCTTCGTTACAAGATCCATCTGCGTCCCCTTTACCGGGCTCCAAAAGACTTAAAAGTGATTTCTTGAGCCCAGACAAAATGGTGTCTGGAAAAGTTCTGTTATGCCCTAACGACGCTGTAATGGAAGAGCTGAAAAACATAAGCGATTTAAATATGCGCCACTATGAGAAGACATGTGAGCTAAGTACTGAAATCAATAATCTGTCTTTTTGAGCAAATTTAAAATACATCTTGAAATGGCAGAGTCTAAATTGCTAGAACAATCTAAATCTCAAAATAGAGCTGTCCTGGATATCCAATAATAAAGAATTACAATTAGCAGTATGATATCCCAAGATAATCCTGATATGTGTTTATAATAGGAGGAAAAACCTCAAATTCAAAGGGAACACTCCGTTGGTAGAAAACTAACATAAGGGTGGACCCTTAAATTATCATGGGTAAAAAACCTCCTTTTTTTTTAATGGCTACTGCTCAATATTTTTAGAAATGTTATATTTATGAACTGTTTGCACTTAAAAAAAAAATGGATCAATATGCACTTATCTTTAACTTTACAGTCATAAAGACACTGTCCACGGTCTGACTTCGGCCCAAGTTTCACATTCTGGCAGAATGTGAAACTTGGGCCGAAGTCGGACCGTGGACGCTGTCTTTATGACTGTAAAGTTAAAGATAAGTGCATATTGATCCGTTAAAAAAAAAAAAGTGCAAACGGTATATAAATATAACATTTTCTAAAAATATTGAGCAGTAGCCATTAAAAAAAGGAGGTTTTTTTACCCATGATAATTTAAGGGTCCTCCCTTATGTTAGTTTTCTAACAACGGAGTGTTCCCTTTGAATTTGAGGTTTTTCCTCCTATTATAAACACATATCAGGATTATCTTGGGATATCATATATTGCTAATTGAGAGTCTAAATTGCATCACACCAAGGAATTTCTTGGATTTTCATGCTGCCTCAGAGGCCAGGCTGGGTAATATGGAAGCAGCGATAGAGGATTCCTCAACCAGGAATCGCAGAAACAATATCCAAATTTTAGGGGTGCGTGAAGGGGATGAAGGAGTAAATATTATTCAATTTCTTTTGAAAACTGGCTCCCAAACGCTCTGAACATACAGTTTGAAAAACCGCTCGAAATGGAGCGCGCCCATCGTTCTCCAAGCCTGACATGCATGTACCTCGCCCGATTGTGGCCAGGTTGCTCCATTTCACTCAGGCTCTTCAAATCCTGTTGGTGGCCCACTACTCCTCTCTTATGCTTAATGGTCGGAAAATTCTGATGGTTGTGGATCTTGCTAAAACATCAGCTATTAAAAGGAAGCAGTTTCTATCCATGCGATCTAAACGTAAAGATCTGGGCACAAAGTATGGTCTGCACTATCCAGAAAAAATGATAATCCCTTTAAATAATCATGCACGGGTTTTCCATGATCCTGCTATTCTCCAGTCTCCATCGATCACCAAATTCTAACATGATTGGCTGAAATTTGTGCACTCTAAATCCTCCTGATATATGCCTAATATGTGCTGATACTGCCTCTAATGCGTAATTATCTCAATCACATGAAATATCTTGTTTTCATTGTTTGTTTTAAAGATGTAGTATGGTTCTCATATGCCATATACTACCACAGCATCATACCTGTGGTTTCTTATAGCAGCTCAATTGTGAGCTATCTTTTCAGCTATATTAATGCATGTAATTAGTATAATATTTTGCTCTCCTGGACATTACAGTTTTATCTGTAATCCTTAAGCAAGGTTTCCTGGAGGTGAAAAGGTTCTGTCCTCTCCAATGGAAAGAATGGTTTCACAATAACATTTGGTCTGTTGAAGATGTCTTTTCAAACAACAAATTGAAACCGTTCTCAGCACTTCAAACTCAGTTCAATCTGCAATCTACTCAATATTTCCGTTGGGTTCAGTTGAAGCATTGTTTTGACTCCATCCAGACTTATTTATCATCCTTAAGACTGGCTGCTCCTTCTCTTTTTGATTTTGTCTCTCCAATTTTATTTTATTTTTTATTTGTACCCCGCGCTTTCCCAGTCATGGCAGGCTCAATGCAGCTTAGGTACTTATTTGTACCTGGGGCAATGGAGGGTTAAGTGACTTGTCCAGAGACACAAGGAGCTGCCTGTGCCTGCAGTGGGAATCGAAGGACCAAAGTCCTCCACTCTAACCACTAGGCCACTCCTCCACATCAAAAGGTCATGTTGTCTCCAAGTTATACAAGTTCATGATCACTCTACAGTGGTAAATCTAGTCTATGATCTATATGGGAATCTGAGCTGAAATGCTACTTGACAGATCAGCAGTGGAGTTTGTTCTGGACCAAAATCAGCAGACCTACAGCATCTGCAAAATTATTTGCAATCTCTCTTCTTTCTTCATCACAGGTTGTTATGGACTCCTCATAAAATGAAAATTGCTGGTCTCTTGGATAATAACTTGTGTTGGGTCTTGTAAATCAGTTATAGGAACCTTTAATCATATTCTTTTTGATTGTTCTAAAACCTTCAAATTTTGGAATAATATTTGGTGTGTGATTTCTGATATTTTTCATTTATCTAAAATACTTTCAATCAGTAAAATCATATTTGGTTCGCCTGGTATTGAAAAGGTTTTAGATAAATATTCCTCCAAATTGTGAGATACTTTAATTGCTATAGGTCTAAAAATGGTTTTAGCAAATTGGAAGGATAACTCCTTTCTTAACTCTCACTTTTGGTGGCATTCTGTTTTACCAATTCACAAATTTAACATATCTTTAGCCATCAAAGCTAAAAATTCCTTATATTTTGACAAAGTGTGGTTGTCTTAAAAAACTTATCTTTCTTTAAACAAGAGCTCTCCATAATATTCGATTGTATTTTTTGTACCTAGCCTTTTGGTTCTAATTTTTATTAATTTTTATCTAATTCTATGTAAATTGCAGGTTCTGTATTGATTTTATTTATAATTTTGCTTTTCCCTATTCCCCCCCTTTACCTTCTTACCCTTTCCCTCCTCATACATATTGATATTCTTTGATCTGACTATTTGATTATTCCTTGTATTTTGCATCTCTTATCCCTGTATCATTATAAATTAACAAAATGTCATGAAACTGAGAGGCCACAACCCCAAAGGATACGGTTTCTTCTGCAGAGCTCATCTCATCCACATATATTATTAGTTCATAACATGGAAATAAAACACCTACAAACTTCGCTATATATTTTTTTTTTGTTTTTTTTAATCTATAACAGAGCCTAGGGAAAGCACGAGAAATCGCCAGTCCATCCTACGACATTATTCTACCTAACGATCCGAAAAAACCTTCAGCACTACCCTTTCATGATTACCACGACTAAAGAGCGTTCGCAGACTCACCGTAGGCTACAAGCTCGCTCGTTCCTGTCGCTGCTCAGTGATTTGTTACACGCTGTACCAGGCAGCGAAGCAAGGTCACCGGAATCGCGCTACCCGGCGGATGTAAGCACGTAACAGGTTCCGGGCATCGAGAAGGAGCCTACTTTCAGAAGAGCGGCAAGCAAGGCCTACAGCTATTCTAGCGCACTCAGAGCGCCCCCTGCCTTGGAGATTCCCTGAGCAGCTACGGTTTCCCTCCGAGAAGTTGCGCGCGCGCGCGCACGCCCTAAGTTACGTCGGCATGATGAGGTTATGAGCAGCACGTGCGACTGTGAATTCCACGCGTGCTGGGTGTAGGTTTTGGAACGTTCGGGTTCGGAGCAGCGCACCGAGGAAGATGTTGAAGAAACTTAGCGTTGATCAGATCAATGACTGGTTCACCATCGGTAAAAATGTTACTAACATCCAACTACTGGGAGAGTTGGCCCGGCCCCCCTCTACCTTGGCTAAAGCATGTTCTATCACCGATCGCAAAGAGTAAGTAACCAACAAAGAGAGATGCAACGGAAGCCGTGGTCTTTCGGTGTACTTTAATACCCTTATAGGGGCAGCGATGACAGTACTGTGCACCATGGCCTAGGACGAGGGCTTAGATTGGTATTGTACCAAAAAATGTGCAGCTCCTCGTAACAAACTAAGGGTATGCAAGCATAGATGTTAGCTCTGTGGGTGCTTCAGCACCCCTAATATTGAGCAAGTGCTTTCACTTCGCCCAATGGGTAATTTGTGAAGGCTTTAGCACCCCCAGTCATTCTCAGAAATTGGCTCCTACGCATGCAAATTATTTAAACGAGGGGAAAGTTGTAGCACCGTTGAAGCAATTTTTCGATCCAGCATGAAAAAAAATCAAACTGTAAAAAAATATTGTCTACCGACATGTGTGTTGTCATTTTTATGATCAGACATGATAAAATTAGCAATGGGAGCAGGTTTGTGTTGAATTGTGGACCCTAAGCTGTAACCCTAAGAGGCGTCCCTCGATAAAGTATGAAGTAAGTTTTTAGGCCTAATTGTTTTCGATGCTAGTGAAGTATGAAGTGTTTTGTAATGCCAGGCCCTAAGGCAGAGGTGGCTCAAGCCAATCTGCTGCCCGAGGCCAGTGATGAGATTGCCCTTTCCCCTCCACTTCTTCCCTCTCTTCAGAGCTACAATCAGGGAGTAAAGTGGTTGGGAGCAGCAGTCAGGGTTGCCAGGTGGAAAATTTTTTTCCCACCCAAAACCAGCCCAAAACTCGCCCAAACTCAAACCACGCCCCCGACACCCCCACCCCCGCGTCATCATCCCCGCCATCATCAACCCCGCCCCCGCTGTCATCGGCCCCGCCTCCCCCGTCATCGGCCCCGCTTCCCCAGTCACCGGCCCTGCCCAGAATGTCACTAACCCCGCCCAAAACGTCACTAACCCCACCCCCCGCGGCCGAAAAAAACCGCCCGAAAAACCGCGGAAAAGAAGAAAAAGAAGCCCAAAAAACCGCGACCCGCCGCGGGCAAAAATTTCCTGCGGCGGGTCGCGGAAAACCGCCCAATTGGGCGGGAAAACCGCCCACCTGGCAACACTGGCAGCAGTGTACCTGCCTACATGGGGCAGAGCACACTCCTCCCGCTGGCTGGAGTGTGCACCCTATCCCAGACAGCATACATGCCCTCCTCCAAACAAAGGCGTGCGCAGATTGCCCTGTCAGATGTCAACTTCCTGTTCCGGGGCAGTGGACCGGCCGAACTTACAGTGCGCGCCTGCTCTGCACATCCTGTTGCTGCCGGCACCCGGGGTGCCCTAGATATTTCTAGAGGTTGGGAGTGATAGATAACAGTAAACTGACAGGAGCCAAGCAGTTAAGTTTATTATGAAAATACATAAACTATATATTCATATATTATCTACTATAATAAAACTCACCCTCAACGTTCTGGGGACACTGACGTCAGTGAAGCCAAGCCCTGACTTCCTTCAAAAAGGTTCGAAGGTTTGTGGTGGTGAAGCCACCAGAATCGCTCCGGGCCCCACCCTTGAGGACGGAGCAATGGCAGAACAACGAAGGGGTTGGCAGGGAGGGAGGCAGGGGGGGTGGGAAATCGCTCCGGGCCCCTCCCTCGTGTCAAATGTTATGACGTTGGGGGTGGAGCAATGGAAGAATAACGAAGGGGTTGGCCAGGGAGGGAGGGGTGTTGGCGACAAACACCTTGCTAGCGCCCATTTCATTTGCTCTGAAACGGGCCTCTTTTACTAGTACACACATAAAACCAAAGTCAAACAACCTAATGGAGTCAAGCCACACACAAAAGAAAAAAAATCAGTTCATTCCACCAGGGTTGAGCCCTCTGGTTCTGGTGACTACCAGGACCAAGCTGCACAGCTCCAAGGCCTGAGGTAAGGAGCACAAGTACTCACAGAAAAGTCAGTTGTAGGTAGGTAATTGTTAATTCACATGGCTATTATTATCCATTCATATGTGTTTCCCCAGAACAACCAATACAAAATCTCCCAATAAGAGGTACAGAGCAGAATAGAGTGTTTTTCACTTTACAACTCAACATAAGTAGAGGAGTGTGGTAGCCGTGTTAGTCCACTCTTAAGGTTATCAATAGAAATCAAACAAAATAAAACATGGAAAAGAAAATAAGATGATACCTTTTTTATTGGACATAACTTAATACATTTCTTGATTAGCTTTCGAAGGTTGCCCTTCTTCCTCAGATCGGAAATAAGCAAATGTGCTAGCTGACAGTGTATATAAGTGAAAACATTCAAGCATTACTATGACAGTCTGACAGGGTGGGAGGAGGGGGGTGGATAGGAAGTATGCATGGGGACATCAAAGCATATCATTGATATTCTAACAGGGTGGGTGTGGATAGGTGAGGGGAGGGTGATCAACAGAGACAAACAGCTTTATGGTTTATAATGGGCTAGGAACCCCAGATCCTTGTTAAGTCCTTTCTGTTGGGTGTTAAAATATTCAATCATTCTGACTTCAAAGGTCTTACGTTCTTGTATGGTTTTAAAGTTACCTTTGAGGATTCTCACTGTGAAATCACTGGTACCTCTAAAATACTACCCGTACATCGATGACATTTTTATGATTTGGACGGAGGGTGAAGAAACTCTGAAACAATTTTATTCTGCATTCAATACATACCATCCTACAATCAGATTCAAAATTGACTACTCCCCAGAAAAAGTCAATTTTTTGGACACCACGGTCTCAATCAGTGATGGCTGTATACAAACATCTATATACAAGAACCCACAGACAGATGTAGCTACCTCCACAACTCCAGCTTCCATCCTTCACATACAAAAAGATCCATCATTTACAGCCAAGCCACAAGATACCACCGTATCTGCTCTGACCCAGGGGACAGAGACAGACACCTTAAAACCCTGACTGAATCCTTCAAACAGAAGGGCTACAACCCCAAAATAATCTCCAAGAATATTGCCTCCTCCCTCAAAACACCCAGGGAGAATCTGCTACAGTACAAAAAGAAAAAATCCACAGACAGAATCCCGCTTGTAGTGACATACAATCCAGAGCTGGAAAATCATAAGAGATCTACAACCTATACTCCAGGAGGATGAATTACTGAAAGAGATATTCCCATCCCCACCAGTACTGGCCTTCCGACAGCCACCCAATTTAAAACACAAGCTAATCAGAAGTAAACTTCCTTCACAGACTGAAAAGGAACAGAAGGGCACACTTCCCTGTAATTTATCCAGTTGCAAACTATGCCAAAATATTTCACAGGACCCCAAAGTTATCCACAAAGGAAAGATATTCAACATAAAGGGATCTTTCACTTGCTCATCTTCCAATGTGGTATATATCATTCAGTGTAAAAAATGTAACGAAGGATGCTATATTGGAGAAACAGGCCAGATGCTTAAGACAAGATTCAATTTACATAGACATCATATGAACAATACTGGTGCCAGCAGGGTTCCCACGCCTGTTGGTCAACATTTTACAGGACCAGGACACTGTACCAGTGATTTCACAGTGAGAATCCTCAAAGGTAACTTTAAAACCATACAAGAACGTAAGACCTTTGAAGTCAGAATGATTGAATATTTTAACACCCAACAGAAAGGACTTAACAAGGATCTGGGGTTCCTAGCCCATTATAAACCATAAAGCTGTATGTCTCTGTTGATCACCCTCCCCTCACCTATCCACACCCACCCTGTTAGAATATCAATGATATGCTTTGATGTCCCCATGCATACTTCCTACCCACCCCCTCCTCCCACCCTGTCAGACTGTCATAGTAATGCTTGAATGTTTTCACTTATATACACTGTCAGCTAGCACATTTGCTTATTTCCGATCTGAGGAAGAAGGGCAACCTTCGAAAGCTAATCAAGAAATGTATTAAGTTATGTCCAATAAAAAAGGTATCATCTTATTTTCTTTTCCATGTTTTATTTTGTTTGATTTCTATTGACAACTCAACATACAAACTGGTATCAAATCAGTGACAGCAACACAAATTCCTTGTATTACCAAACTGTGTGATGTAAGACAAAACCTTGCAAATAGACCTTCAGAAGCTTACCATAGCAGCACCAAGTTAAGAACTGAAACTACACCAATCCTACTTAATGAAAAGTTAACATTGCAGATGTTCTAGAGCACCAGCCCACCTCCAGGGATCAGCGGTTTGGGTCTTTTAATAAGCCTAGAGGGTGAAGAGCTCCTTTCCAGCTGGAAAAGATGGACAGCTACATTCCTATATGGAACCTACATATCAATGGGATCCTGTATCTCTGTCACACAAGGAAAAACACAGGCCATCTGTGAAGAAACGGTGTGTTTTAAGCCTGTAAAATGTATTGGATATTTCCGTGCATTGATTATGTTCTGAAGTGTATTTTTACTATTTGGCTAGCAGATGGTGCATGTTTATGCTTAAAGCTGTTACAGAGAACTGACTTCTCTTTCTTTTAGTTGGCACACAGATAATAGGAAGTGCCTGTAGTGATGTAACAAATTTTTATTTGAAACTTGACTGTTCTGGGGCTCTGATTGGCCTGGAGTTTGAAATTACCCAGGAGATGCTGCTGGCTGTTGCTTCAGTTTCAGCAGAGAGAGATCATATGTGTGATACATAAAAAGTATAATATAAACAAATATATATATATATTATATATATATATATATATATATATATATATATATATATATATATATATATATATATATATATATATAATATATATATATACACACACACACAAACTAGAAAGATAATGTAGACAAAAAACAAAAAAAGGAAAACATAATAAATCAGACTTGTGAGCAGTGAAATCCTAGAGAAACAGATTATTTTTCTTTAATGCAGAACAAAACACAAAATGTGCACATTTTCAAAGCTGACATTTTTCTCAAAATATCAAAAATACATTTGTATCCTTGTTTTAAGTAGAGAGGTGTGGTAGCCGTGTTAGTCCACTCTTAAAAGTTATCAATAGAAATCAAACAAAATAAAACATGGAAAAGAAAATAAGATGATACATTTTTTATTGGACATAACTTAATACATTTCTTGATTAGCTTTCGAAGGTTGCCCTTCTTCGTCAGATCGGAAATAAGCAAATGTGGTAGCAGATAGTATATATAAGAGAAACATCAAAGCATTACTTTGACATCCCTCCCTCTCTCCACAATCCTCAGTCTCCTCTTTCACCTACTTATCAGCTTTCAGTTTCCTACAGTTTCCTTTTTTCTCCTCTCATCACCACCCCTCTCTTATTCCTTCCCCAGCCATCTGTTCCCTGAATTTCACTTATTTTCCAGTCCCCCATTTCCAGCCTCTGTATTCATCACCTCCCAGACCTCATCAATCTCCTTTTCATTTCTTCCCAGTTATTCATCTCACCACCTACAAGTCCCTTTCTTATCTTACCCCTTTTGTCAGGTTCCCATTCCCTCTTTTACCTCTCCTATTTCCACCACTTTTATCCCTCAAAAACTGTTTGTAGACTTCTTGTTCCCCTTTCCCCAGCAGCTACTGTCCTTACCTCTTCTCTCATAGTTCCTTCTTTGCTTCCCTAGCATCCACTACCCTATTTTTCTTAAACTTTAACCCCAACATCTGTCTCTCTGCCCCTCCATCTTCACCTTCCCTGCATACGTCCACATTCCCTCCCCCCCCCCATCAATATCTGTCCTTCTCCCATCCCCTGTATCAGGCTCATCGCCAGGCCCCATCTCTCATCTCCCACCTGCCCCCAGCCCTCTTTATCCATCCCCAGCAGCAAATTGGTCTCATCAACTCCCTTCTTCTATCAGCTCAGCACTAAATCCACTGCAGAGAAGAGATCTCCTGTCTTCGCTCAATCCATTCTAGCCACCAGCACCACACAGGAGTTGAAAGTAGAGAATGGATACTTCCTGTAGCCCACATGAAACGGGAAGTAAATTCTCTATTATGTCAGGAGCTGTGTGGTGTTGGCAAGGAACTCTTCACTCTGCAGATGATTTAGTGGTACCAAACTTGGCATATAGTAGAAAGGAGCAGCTGGCAGAAGTTGTGTTGGCGCCAAGAGGCTGGCGCATCATAACAATATGAAAAGGGTGGTCCATCCCAAAGAGTGACTTCGGTCTGACACGGTGTAGCAGTTCTTACATGTTAAATGTAAACATGCTCTGTGTCTACAAAAGTCAAACCTCCCCCCCCCCCCCCCCAACAGTTGCAGATCATATTTCTCTATGGAAGTACCAATAAATTCTCATTCTCATTCTCATGTCATCAGAGCATTATCAAGGAAACCAGAGAAGTAGAGGATAACACACTTTCCAGTAGGGCGTGTCGTCAAAAGTGTTCTTTTTATTTAGGCGCCAGAAGAGACTTGACATGGGGCCATGTTTTGGTGGGAAAGCCTGTCTGTCTCAGGGGTCAAATATAACAGAACTGTAAAACCATAGACAATATGAAATATAAAAATCAATATAATCATATGTGTGATACATAAAAAGTATAATATAGTAATAAAGAATACTTTGGACGACACTCCCTGTTGGAAATCAGTGTGTTATCCTCAACTTCTCTGGTTTCCTTCCTATTGTTCTGTAGACTCTTGTAGAGGTTATCTTCCTGTTCTCCCTTGGACCATCAGAGCAATAAATCTCTACCAGGCACATTGTGAAATGCAAAACCTAAAGAAAATCCACTCAACATACATTTAGCAAACATGTCATACAACTGTAGCACCAATGCTATGATTCAAACAGCGAGAACTCTACCTACTACTCCTGGGGAAATTTGGTGCAAAATGGAAAAATTATGCGCACAAATATTGAAAATTCTGTGCACAACGTTTTAAAATTCTGCATCTTTGTAATTTTTTTGTGCATAATTTCTTCAGTCATAAGGCCTAACCACTCCCCCCCTCAGCTTCTTTCTTCACCAGTAATATCGCTATCCAGGTTTCTCTCTGCCCAGTTCTCTCTCACACGTACTTAGCTTCAGGTTCCACCTTCCCCACTCTGATTTAGCTTGAGCCCCTTCCCCTTTCCTTCTCCCAGCTTGCTCTGCCTTCCTAGTTCTTTCTTTCCCCTCAATCCTGACCCCTACTTCTCTGTGTTCTTTCTGTCCTTGCCTCTACATTACCGAGTTTTCCTCCCAGATAATGTGGCATAAGAAAAAAATAAGCGGCTGCACATCTGACCCTCCTTCTGGCCTAGGCCCACTGCTTATTTGAACCATGCCGGACTCTACAGCAGTTGAACCCAGGCTAGCAGAGGAGGAAGTGGTCTGATGCACAGCTGCTTGCTTCTTCCTTATGCCACATGATCCAGAGGGGGAGGTGGGTTTTGTATGAGCAGTCTGTGGGTGTGTGCCGCAAGGGAAGGGAGATCAGAAACCTGACAAATGTTTTGTTCCCCTCTGTTCACTGTGCAGAATTCTGCTAGGCAATTGCAGAATTCTGCACAAATTTTGGATTGCACAGTGGTGCAGAATTCCCCCGGGAGTAATCTATGAATAGGCAGCACTACAGATATTACACTGGGCCCTAAAACACCAAAACATCTATACAAGTAAAACAGAACAAGTGGGACTGCTACAGATCTCAACACAGAAATTATATGCAGACAAATATCACATCTCAGTTGCATGCGAAACACAGACAGACCCTCACCAAATACAGAACAAGGGATCCCAAATTAGAGAGAAAAATGTGAAGACAAAAATTGAACTGGGAACCCTAAGAAGTTAAGGCTCACCATATGCTGCAGCACTAGAGAAACAAAACCAAATACACTTTCTTTTGTACTTAACACAATATATAAACATCTGTGATGCATATTTCCCAAAGCTAACATATTCCAGTTAAGAAATTCAAAATAAAACACTTTTTCTAACTTTGTGTGTCTGGGCTTTTTATTTTTCCATAATGCTGGTCCCAGTTTCTCTTTTCTGCTTTCCTGTCTTCTGCTAAATCTGTTTCCAGTGGCTGCTGTCCATTTGTTATTTCTCCTCTGTCTTTTTACGTTCCCTCACTACACCTGTCTTTGACATATCGATCTTTCTCTTCTCTCTTCCATTTTGTTTCCTTTTCTGCCTCTATTCAGATTTCATCTTCGTGCTCAATTCCTTTTCTCTTTTCATTTACTTACCAACTTTCTATCTCCTTATTTCATCCCCTAACTCTCACATTTCCCATCCTCCTATTCCCTATTCTTTCTCTTGCATCTGCTCTTCATTACCACATTTCTACCTTATGTGCTCACTATCCTCCTGTGATGTTTATGAGCCCTTGGCCCAGAGGTGGCCGTGTGAGGATCACTCAACCAGACGGAGCCCCATAGAGTCAAGAGTATCCCAAAGAACTGAACTGGATTGCCAGTGGAGGTGAACTAGGGTAGCTTTATTGGCAGCAACAGAAATACGTCAAAAGGGTGAACAAAATGGCACAGAAAAATGTGAGAGGAGAAAGAACGAGCAGCCTAGCTGCACATCCTAACGCTAACTAAAGCAAAGCAAAACATCAGGCATACAATAATGGCAACTAGAAGGACGTCCTAGCTGTACAGGAAAAGCAAACACAAAAGCAGAGGGGGCACTTAGCTGGAAGCGGAAAAACCACTGGCTGTCAGATAAGGTTAATTCTGTCATGACTCTCATTTAAGCAGCGGGACCCTCCGCGGCAAGTACTCTCGGAAACAGGAAAGGAGCGGCAGCAAAGCAAAAAAAAAAAAAAGGAACTTTAAAATAGTCTCTTGTAGACCCGCACCACAGGTAGGCAATTTGAGCAGACCACTCCACTCGCTAGAGGCAAAGAATAGCACAAGAGAAAAGTAAGCAGTCTCTGAGGCGCCCAAGCCGAATGTTTCCAGGGCTAACAGGTCAAAACAGTATTTGAGGTGCCCGAGCTAAAGGCTCCCAGGACAAGCAGGTCAAAACAGTCTGTGAGGTGCCTGATCCAAAGGCTTCCAGGGCAAAAGACACACAGGCACAGCGGGGCAAAACAAGAACCAGGAACAGCCCTCGTGGATCCCTTTGAGCACAGCCTCCTCGTTCAGAGATACGATGAGATGCAGCCACGACCACAGGACCTACAGCACTTCATGCCATCCCAGCACACACAGTCCAAAACTCAGCACAGAGCCTACTCACTGCAGCCAGCGACCACGGCTCACTGAGGACGACTGGGGACACAGCTGAAGTGCAAGAAGCTCCCAGGACTTCAAGACTTGGAGGCAGACTTCACTGGAACAGAGCAATAAGGTGAAAGCTGCAGCAGTGCTTCAGGCCACGGCCTGACAAAGAAACAGCAGATGGAACTAGCAGAGCCTCAGGCAGGCCTGAGCTCAATCAGGAATTATTGCCAGAACAGCAAGTACACGCCGAGACCGGCTTAAGAAGGGCTGAGCACTGATGACTTCACCAGCTTGGCTTCCACCACCCTACAGTGATCCCACAGGTCACTGGCTAGAAGTGCAGGTAAATCTAATGGATCTAGATGGAGCAGGGCATTGACGAGCAAGGCACGGACGACGACGACGACAACCGAGACACCTCCTTTCACTCATCTCCTTGACAACCCACTCATGGCTTCTCCCACATGGATCTACGATTCCTAGCACCTCCTCCCTCCCAAGGAAGTTTGTTGACCAGGAGATAGCGTGACATCACAAAGCTGACACTGGTCCACTCGAGGTTTTCATTCTCTCCAATGCAACTGCTGCCATCTTGGTACACCCAGAACGATGTAATTGATAGGGTGACAAGCTCCACCTACTGGTTTCAGGCCAGATAATGGACCAAACACACTCCTGCCATCTGTTGTTCAAACCTCCTTGCTCCCTCCCACCTGGTAGACTTGGGGAAAGGGGGTTGAGGAATGAAGGAGGAGATGCATGCTGGGGCGGGGGGAGACGTGAAGTGGAAGGAAAAGATAAGATATGGTGAGAGTAGTTTGGCAGAGATATCTACCTAGCAGGTAGGCTGGCTGGTGGCAAGATGCCACTCTGTAGTGCCATCAGTTGGCCTCATTATAGGGCTGCCCCTGCCCTAATTTGTATTTCGTCTATCTTATATGTAAATCTGATCTTGGGGAGGTAGGAATGGGCAGCAGAAAAGGTTAGTAAACTGCCACCATGACTAGCAAGCACTATGAAGCTTCAGCATGTAGTGTTCTAACACACATATTAAAACAAATTTTTACTTCCAGTGCAGTAAACTAATGGCATGTAAATTACTACTGATTAAAAAGTGTGAGCTAAGGGGGAAAAAACACCGACATTCTGCAGAGAGAAGATGGAGATGACCCCCCCCCCACACACACATAGTCTAAACTCCTCATTCCTTTTCTGCTCCCTTCTTCCCCAACATTCTCAATTTGATCCCCCCCCAATCCGATTCCATAAACACCCCTGTGACCCAGCGGCTCCCCACCCTCCCAACCACCTCTAAATTGGGAGGTAGGAGCAATGCCCACTCATGCCTGTGTTTGTGTTGCCATCTTGAATAGTGGCTGTGTCTGACCCTGTACAGTGTAAAGGGATAAACTGCCTGGGGTCATTTTGCCAAATACTGCAATACATTGCAGGATGACCCCACAAGGTGCGTTGTAAGGCACCACTATTTTTCAAGATGGTAATATGAAGGCAGGAGGGAAGTGGTGATCGCTCCTGCCTCCCAAATTAGAGATGATTGGGGAGACCTTACTTGGGCCACCCCGGGGTCATATGTAGGGTTAGGGTGGTGGGAGGTCAGGGGCGGGCCACTTGAGCCACCAGGGATGCTTGTGAGGGTCAGGAGGAAGGGGGTGAGTGAGTGATCTGGGACCCACTTAGGCCACCAGGGATCATTAGTGGTCTGAGATGACATGCTGCACTTCACCTCAGATCAACCTCTGTTCCCACACAGTTTTTTTTTTTTTACATCGGAAGTCATTTTTTATACTGCGATTTGCATGTCCACTCTGGTTTTCAGTATCATCTTTATGCTGATGACACCCAGCTATACCTCTCCACACCTGACATCACTGCGGAGACTCAGGCCAAGGTATCGGCCTGTTTATCCGACATTGCAGCATGGATGTCCAACCGCCACCTGAAGCTGAACATGTCCAAGACCGAGCTCCTTGTCTTTCCTCCTAAACCCACTTCTCCTCTTCCTCCACTCTCTTTCTCTGTTGATAACACCCTCATCCTCCCCGTCCCATCTGCCCGCAACCTCGGAGTCACCTTCGACTCCTCCCTCTCCTTCTCTGCGCATATCTAACAGACTGCCAAGAGCTGTCGCTTCTTCCTCCTCAATATCAGCAAAATTCGCCCTTTCCTCTCTGAGCATACCACCAGAACTCTCGTCCACGCTCTCATTACCTCTCGCCTCGATTACTGCAACTTACTCCTCACCGGCCTCCCACTCTGCCATCTATCCCCCCCTTCAATCCGTTCAGAACGCTGCTGCACGTCTTATATTCCGCCAAAATCGTTATACTCACACCACCCCTCTCCTCAAATCACTTCATTGGCTTCCGATCAGATATCGCATACAATTCAAGCTCCTCCTCCTTACCTACAAATGCACTCAGGCCGCAGCTCCTCACTACCTCTCCACCCTCATCTCCCCCTATGTTCCCGCCCGCAACCTCCGCTCACAGGACAAAGCCCTTCTCTCAGTACCCTTCTCCACTACTGCCAACTCCAGGCTCTGCTCATTCTGCCTTGCCTCACCCTATGCCTGGAATAATCTTCCTTTACCCATACGCCAGGCCCCCTCCCTACCCATCTTCAAATCTCTGCTTAAAACTCACCTCTTCAATGCTGCCTTCGGCGCCTAACCGCTCGAGAAATATAAAATACCCCAATCTAACCACCCTATCAGATTAACTGTTCACTCGTCCTCTAGATTGTTCACTTGTCCTTAGTTTGTTCTCTTGTCTTTTAAGATTGTAAGCTCTTTGAGCAGGGACTGTCCTTCTATGTTTGAATTGTACAGCGCTGCGTAACCCTAGTAGCGCTTTAGAAATGATTGTTGTTGTTGTTACCTTGTTGCACTGTAGTTTTATGTTGATTTACCTGCACTAATCTATCTTGTATCAAGAGTAAAATTAGATTGGGATAATCAAGACTAAAACAGTACACTTAACAGGTTGCGTAACTATGCAGAGAGAGCAAGCAGGCTGTTTTGCAGAGCATTAGCACTTTTATTAGGAGTGTATGTGAATCTCACTCTTTCCAGTGTGCAACAGAATTGATGCTTATATTCAATGCATTATGCATTGATAGGTCAATTCACATACAGAATTTTAAACTTTAAACCTTTATTGAAAATGTTGAAATTTTAAGCATCAGTTGTGGTGTTGACAGGACCTCTGACGAAGGCCTGCATGTCGAAACATGGCCCGTGTTGTGTTTTACTTACAGTGCACCCTGTATATTGCATCTGGAGATTTTTTTTTTTTGTGGATTTTTTTTCCAGTTTTTTCTATATATTTGATCTAAAGAATAAACGGAGCTATTAGCTATCCTGGTACTTATTTTATGGTGTTTTCCCTTGACTATTGATTGTGGTAGTTTTTGTTTTCCTGTTTGTTTTTTTAAACAGCATTTTACAAAACCAGAACACTGCATCGCTGATTTTATAGTGAGAATACTAAACGGAAATTTTAAGACAACCCAGGAATGTAAGATCTTTGAAGTCAAAATGATTGAATATTTTGACACCGATAGACAGGACTTAACAAAGATCTGGGTTGTTGACCCCATTATAAACCATTAAATTATACAGGTTTGTCTCCCTCTTATCACCCATCCATCTCTCACCATCCAGCACTCCCTGTTTCTCACTTAACCCACTCCATCCACCCTCTTCCTGTGAGACTGTCATTGGAATGCTTTTGTGTTTCACTTATATATTCTGATATGTCAATATTTGCTCATTCCTGATCTGAAGAAGGATTACATTCGAAAACTAATCAAAAATGTGTCATCTTATTTTCTTTTCTATGTTTTGTTTTATTTATATTTATTATCTTGTTTCTCACAAGAAACAGGAAGTAGTTGCTCTTTAATTTTAATGACCACGTGGTGCTGACTGCAAGAGCCAACCAAGGACAAGCAGAGTGAAGGCACTTGCAGGCAGGTGATCAAAAGCAAACGCAGGCAATAGAGGTCAATAGTGCCATACTAGCACCCATGTTTGCTCCCACTCAATGATCAGAGCTGGTGAGCCTAACAACATGCTCGCTGCATCTGAACACTATGAGCATGCAAATGCATGCTAAACAGGGCGTTACCTATTCCTCCCCAGTGTTCAGCAGGCAGTGTGCCAAACGAGGCGCTGCTCCTTTAGCAAGCCCTACGCCAGCTGAGAAATGGCTTTAGGGCTTGCAGAGCATTGGGGAGGGATGGAGAGCCCTGACTAGCATGCATTTGCGTGCTAGCAGACCAAACCCCCCCCCCCCAATGTACCTTGCAATGAAGGAGGATGGAGTAGCACTCCCTCCTCCTTCCAGCACCACCTCCAAAATGGCGACACCCTGCCCAGTGCATCCTGGGATGTGCTGGGTGGGCCTTCCCTATCATATAAGGGAGAAGCTCCCTTATATTGTAGGGAAACCCCGCCCAGTGTATTCCAGGATGCACAGGGCAGGGTGCTGTCATTTTGGAGGCAACGCTGGAAGGAGGAGGGAGTGGTACTCTCTCCTCCGTCACTGCGAGGTACAAGGGGGGGCTCAGGGGGGCACTAGACATCTACTGGCCCTCCAGCCCTCAAGCCTTTTCTATCTGGGGGGGGGGGGGGGAGTTTGGGGTTGCTCTGTCGCGTAGGGGGATGGAAGTCCACCGGACCTCCAACCCCTCGTGTCCTAGGTGGGATGGGGGTCTTCAGCCCTGTTTGACAGATCTGGGCTTTTTTTTTTTTTGATAGCTTGGACCTGTCAAACTTAACTGCTGCAGGAGGATTGTGCCTTCTTGCGCATGTCCAGGCACAATCCTGCAGGATGATGAAAATTAATACTGTGCATAAATTTGCATGGTATTAGTTTTGATCATGAGGGCTTTAATTCCCCGTGCTGTTCTGGTGTTAATTTTTCAGCGCTGTTCAGAACAGCACAGGGGATTTAATCAGCAGGGCATAAGTGGCTTAAAAGAGCTGGGTAGGTAGGAGAAGGGGCTGATGCTGGCAGTAGGGCTGGGGCCAATAGGGGGACAGGTGGGAAAAGAGAGCAGGGGCTTGGAGATAGTTCTGATGCAAGGACCGAGGCTGGGGATGGCAGAGGGCTGATTCTAGGGCTGGGAGAAGAGTTTGATGCTAGGGTAAGAAAAGGGGGCTCAGAGATAAACACAGGGACTAGGGATAGGGGTTGAAGAAGGGATTCAGTACTGGGCCTGGGAGAAGGGGGCTGAGAAGGGGACAGGTGGTAGATATAGGGTAAGTATGGGAGGAGAGGTTTGTGGAGAGGACTGATACTTGACAGGGGAGAAGCAAGGGGTACATACAGGAGAAAGCAAAGATGGAGGGGCGGAGGGGATGGATGCTGTGGTTAAGATGGAGGAAAGACAGGGTAAATGACTTTTGGAGAAGGAAGTAGGTGAGCGAATGTTGGGGAAGGGGAGAAGAAAGTATGGGAGAAGAGGTGAGGCAAACCTTGCTGAGATAAGGGTAAAAAGATAGGACTATGAAGAGAGTGAGGGACAAAGGAAAGGAAAAGAATTGGAGAAAATAAATGAAAAGAAGGATCATTGTCAGAGTTAGATATAAGGGAAAAAGGGAAGAAAATAGGACAGTGAAGAAACAGAAAATGGAAATGAGATCCTGGAAAAGAACTTGAGGGAAAACCAAAAAGATGAAGTGGTGAAGAGAGAGAGAGAGAGCAGGGACTACACAGTTGGTGCGAAAAAAATGTTGATTCAACAAAGGTACAAAAATTGTTTTTAACATCCAGTATTTTACCTAGAAATTTTTACCAGTTGGATGGCATAAAGGAGTAGCCAGGTGGAGGCGGGAAATTAACTTCACATATTTTTAAAACTTATTGGTATGTTAGCCAGGTGATGTGCCTATTTGAAAGGTCCTGTGTAGAACAGTGATATGTAGAGAATGAGATATATGGTCCTGAGAGAACAGTGCTATATAAAGAGTGAAATGTAGTCCTACCTGTTAATTTCCTTTCCTTTAGTCGGGCTCTACTATCCTGAGCTTATTGAGTTGTTATCCCCACCTGGTAGTAGATGGGGCTAGAGAAATGGATCTTGTCCAGTAACATCACCAGTATAAGGAGGGCTGGTACTTGGTGGAAAACTCCAGTATGCCTCTGCCAAAGCGGCAGAAGGACCCAGAATGCACACCCATGCCTATCAACCATTGCAGCTATAGACATATTCCTTTTTAAAATATTTTTGAAAAAATATTTCTTGAACACCACTGGAGAGAAATACAGAGGTCCCCCTGAGTCCCGGTAACCTTAGTCTTCAGAGAGAGGGTCTCCAGATAGTATAGCCTAACTAAAGGAAAGGAATTAACAGGTAGGACTAAATTTCACCACCTTTAGCTTCTAGACTGTACCATCCTGAACTATTGGGATGTCTTCCCCTGCCCAGTGAGCCTTTCTTAGGTTCAAGGCCACCTGAATGACAACTCTGCCAAAGTCTGCCATGCGTCACGAAGGAATGGCAGATATCTTCTAGGGAGACTGTCTGGGCCTCTGCCAAAGAGGTTGCCTTTATCCAAGGTGAGTATGCCCTAGCCCAGGTTACATCTGTTTGTTACTGCAAACATAGATGGCCTCAGTGGCTCCCTTTATACAATGCACAGTGAAGGCCATGGGGAAGTAGAGAGAACAGAAGGAAGCTCTACAGACCAGGCATGGGAGAAAGGAAACGCACAGCAACAGACTAAAGCTTGGAGATGGAGTCAGTGACAGCTTCATGCCGGAGGACTGAAATGTGGCAAATGACAGGTGGATGACAAAGGGGATATCTGAGTTTTATATGGAGGTAATTTTTATAAGGAGCACCTACTTTTCTTTATAAAATACTACTGCGCTTGATGTTTATACCAGCCCTGGAGCTGGTGCAATGTCTGAGCTTAGATTTCAAAAGGACACATGTAAATTGTAGGATTTTATCATCTACTTAATGTATATCTCGGCTTTGTTCAAGCTTCGCCCTTGTGAAAGCCCAGCAGAAAATTACACAGCAATGGTTTTACACGTCAAAACCTGGCTACGCCTCTGTTGATGCTGATGCCTGTTTTATAAAAAGCCTGCTCCCCCAACATCAAAACCTGACTGTGCTTCTGCCTCCACCTTCCACTTCACTGCACCTGCCTTTCAGCCCCATCCCACATCTACTTGTATTCCTAGCCTACATTTCTAACAGTCATTCTTCTGACCCACAGTTTCAACAGTTTCTTCTTTGCCTTGCCACCAAACTGGCTGTCACTCTTTGGTTTCCTCTCACATTGCTGCTACTGTCACTCTTTGGTTCCCTTTCAAGGTACTGCTATTCTCTGGCCCCTCACCTCTGTCAGGTCTGGTTTCTCCCTCTCGCCTCATATTGGTGTTGCTGCTCCTGGGCTTTTTGCACTACAGAACTATTGTTTGTCTGGCTTCTTCTGTCCCTCATGACACTGTCGCCATTCTTGCTTTTCCACACCCTTTTTCGTAATGTTGACTTAATTTCTTGGGTCTCTTACCTCCAGCTGCTTTTCCTCATAAAACAGATGTTACCCATAGCCTTCTATTGTTGCTGATTAAAAAAAAAATGTTTTGGCTCTTTATCGTAGCCTTTTTTTTTTACCCATACTTCTTCCACTTGTCAGGAAATGTATTTGTCTTGTCTGTGTTGAGTAGATTACGTGCTCACCTGAGAATGGATTTATGTGTGTCTGTACAGTGCTACGTACATCTAATAGCATTATAGAAAAAGAAGTAGTAGCCAGCCCTACGTCTTACCTTCTGCCAGAACTGGCGGATACCGTTGCCCATCTTGGTTGTTCTTGGCACCAGCCACAGCCTATTCCTGCTAGACTACAGATAACACTTATCCCCTTTCTCCTGCAGGAGATTCTCCCTGTAGAAACAGAACTGTAGAGGTTTATGAGCTCACCAGGCACTGTGATAATCACTTTACCCAACAGCCCTTGCTGTAGAGCTTATAGTGAAACAATTCCATTGATGGGTAGAAAAGCATTAGTAGAGCAATGTTATTTGAATGTTCTAATTGTGTGCTAATTAGATATTCCGTCACTATTATGCTTAGGTTATACTTCTATTATTTGAATTTCAGTGCAGTTAAATGTGTATATTTTTGATCATGTTTCATGGTAGTCCTATTATTAGGTTTCAATTTGCAGTTTTCTAGTTTTCATCTTTCATTGTATTTATGTTTATACTTGTTCATTTTACTGTTCCTTAGCATTCTTCCGGACCAGCCCAGGATTGGACTGATGGGTTGTGCTCGCCTACCAGCAGGTGGAGACTGAGAAAAAAACTCTGACTCAAGAGAGCCAATAAGAGCCCTGGTCATGTGACCCTTGCCTCAGTATCAGTGTTGCCAGGTGACCCGCCGCGGGAAATTTTTGCCCACGGCGGGTTGCGGTTTTTTGGGCTTCTTTTTTGTTTTTTGGGCGGTTTTTTTGGCGTTTTTTTCGGCCGTGGGGGGCGGGGTTAGTGACATTCTGGGCGGGGCTGATGATGGGGAGGCGGGGCCGATGATGGGGAGGCGGGGGCGGGGTTGATGACGGCGGGGGCGGGGTGATGATGCGGGGTGGGGGTGTCGGGGGCGGGGTTTGAGTTTGGATTTAGGTTGGTTTGGGTGGGAAAAAAATTTTCCACCTGGCAACATTGCTCAGTATTTTCTTAGTCTCCCAGCAGGTAGGAAGTGAGCCCGTTAGTCTCTCTCTACTTGTTCATTTTACTATTATGCTGTTAACAAAATTGTAAGTTTGGTGTTAAACTGTACCTACTGTATACTGCCTTGGGTGAATTGCTTCATAAAGGCGGTTAATAAATCCCAATAAATAAACAGAAAATGACTTGTATAGCACCTTAGCTGGCTAAATACATCACCTTGAAAATAGAAGTGACATACAGTGGGGGAAATAAGTATTTGATCCCTTGCTGATTTTGTAAGTTTGCCCACTGACAAAGACATGAGCAGCCCATAATTGAAGGGTAGGTTATTGGTAACAGTGAGAGATAGCACATCACAAATTAAATCCGGAAAATCACATTGTGGAAAGTATATGAATTTATTTGCATTCTGCAGAGGGAAATAAGTATTTGATCCCTCTGGCAAACAAGACCTAATACTTGGTGGCAAAACCCTTGTTGGCAAGCACAGCGGTCAGACGTCTTCTGTAGTTGATGATGAGGTTTGCACACATGTCAGGAGGAATTTTGGTCCACTCCTCTTTGCAGATCATCTCTAAATCATTAAGAGTTCTGGGCTGTCGCTTGGCAACTCGCAGCTTCAGCTCCCTCCATAAGTTTTCAATGGGATTAAGGTCTGGTGACTGGCTAGGCCACTCCATGACCCTAATGTGCTTCTTCCTGAGCCACTCCTTTGTTGCCTTGGCTGTATGTTTTGGGTCATTGTCGTGCTGGAAGACCCAGCCACGACCCATTTTTAAGGCCCTGGCGGAGGGAAGGAGGTTGTCACTCAGAATTGTACGGTACATGGCCCCATCCATTCTCCCATTGATGCGGTGAAGTAGTCCTGTGCCCTTAGCAGAGAAACACCCCCAAAACATAACATTTCCACCTCCATGCTTGACAGTGGGGACGGTGTTCTTTGGGTCATAGGCAGCATTTCTCTTCCTCCAAACACGGCGAGTTGAGTTCATGCCAAAGAGCTCAATTTTTGTCTCATCTGACCACAGCACCTTCTCCCAATCACTCTCGGCATCATCCAGGTGTTCACTGGCAAACTTCAGACGGGCCGTCACATGTGCCTTCCGGAGCAGGGGGACCTTGCGGGCACTGCAGGATTGCAATCCGTTATGTCGTAATGTGTTACCAATGGTTTTCGTGGTGACAGTGGTCCCAGCTGCCTTGAGATCATTGACAAGTTCCCCCCTTGTAGTTGTAGGCTGATTTCTAACCTTCCTCATGATCAAGGATACCCCACGAGGTGAGATTTTGCGTGGAGCCCCAGATCTTTGTCGATTGACAGTCATTTTGTACTTCTTCCATTTTCTTACTATGGCACCAACAGTTGTCTCCTTCTCGCCCAGCGTCTTACTGATGGTTTTGTAGCCCATTCCAGCCTTGTGCAGGTGTATGATCTTGTCCCTGACATCCTTAGACAGCTCCTTGCTCTTGGCCATTTTGAAGAGGTTAGAGTCTGACTGATTCACTGAGTCTGTGGACAGGTGTCTTTCATACAGGTGACCATTGCCGACAGCTGTCTGTCATGCAGGTAACGAGTTGATTTGGAGCATCTACCTGGTCTGTAGGGGCCAGATCTCTTACTGGTTGGTGGGGGATCAAATACTTATTTCCCTCTGCAGAATGCAAATAAATTCATATACTTTCCACAATGTGATTTTCCGGATTTAATTTGTGATGTGCTATCTCTCACTGTTACCAATAACCTACCCTTCAATTATGGGCTGCTCATGTCTTTGTCAGTGGGCAAACTTACAAAATCAGCAAGGGATCAAATACTTATTTCCCCCACTGTATCTCCAGATAGTACCCCACTGTTGGCATTACATGTTGGAAAATAATTTCAGGATATAGATAGATATACATTATATACACAAAAGTGAAAAATAAGTCCTTTTTTCCTTTTTATGTTAGTGGTATAAAAAAAAAAACCGAACATGCTGCAGTCCAGCATGTTTCAGTAACACATGAATTAAATCAATTTTGAGAGTTCTTATTTGATATTTTTTAATTCCTTATGACATATTGCTGTCTAAAAGTGTTTGAAAGTTTCTCTTACTTAAATCATCCCCACTATTCACTCTCCCTATTTAGTGGTCTAAGGAAAAGAATAAAATTACCTGACTGAAATAATTCCTATATATTACTTTCTCTGTATTTCCGGCAAGTTGTTTTATCGGTTGTAAAAATTTAAATGGTTATAAATAAAAATTTAAAAAAAAAAATCATCCCCACTATCATGAATTTTAGTAAACCACGATTGCATTCACTGTAAAATCTGAATTCACTGCGAAAGCTGAGAAGTTGTGCATTGTGAGCACAATGAACGATTATTTGTGTTTTGTTCTGTAAATATGTTGGTTGAAAGGAAAATGATACAGGAGATGTGATGGAAGGAGTAGGCAAATTGCAGATTTTGGAGTGTTTGACTAGTTCTGTTGCTCAAGTTAATATATCCTGTTTAGAGATTCTGACACTTTTCTCAGAAAGCCAAGAGAAGCTTCTCTGCTGCATGAGAAGCTTGCTTAGAGCTCTGAAACCATATATTTTAATAAATGAAATGTTTTTCATGTACCTGTTATGCAGTGAGGAATAAATCTGATTTAGTTTTCCACTGTCTTGGCCTTTCAGCTAGAACAGTTTTCAGAAGCTAGAACAGCACAGAGGCTTGATTGGATTTCTACATTCCTTCTTGTTTTAGTGTTAGTTTCAGTGCTTGCTGAGCCTTTTTATATAGTAATCAACTGACTGGCGTTGGATGTTTGTTTCCTGAACTTCGTGCAGATCATCTAGGTATCTTCATAACAGGTATTTATAAGTAGTTGTTATTTGGTCTTTTTCCTCTTAGCCTAAGGTTCTCAATCAACGTACCAGCCCCCTTTTCATAAGAACATAAGCATTGCCATACTGGGACAGATCAAAGGTCCAGCAAGTATAGTATCCTGTTTCCAACAGTAGCCAATCCATGTCAGAAATAGATTTTATACTGCTTATCCTAGAAATAATCAGTGGATTTTCATGTGTCATCTTAATAATGTCTTACGGATTTTTCTGAAATTATCCAAACCTTTTTAAAACCCTGCTAAGCTAACTGCTTTTGCCACATTCTCTGGCAACGAATGCCAGAGTTTAATTACACGTTGAGTGAAGAATCTTTTTCTTTGGTTTGTTTTACATTTATTTGCTAGTAGCTTCATTGTGTGCCCCGTAGTCCTAGTATTTTTGGAAAGAGTAAATGAGCAATTCATGTCTACTAGTCCAACTCATAGTAACATAGTAGATGACGGCAGAAAAAGACCTGCACAGTCCATCCAGTCTGCCCAACAAGATAAACTCACATGTGCCATTTTTTGTGTATACCTTACCTTGATTTGTACCTGTCTTTTTCAGGGCACAGACCGTATAAGTCTGCCCAGCACTATCCCTGCCTCCCAACCACCAGCCCCGTCTCCCACCACCGGCTCTGGCACAGACCGTATAAGTCTGCCCTGCCTCCTACCACCAGCTAAGCTTCTGGGGATCCCTTCCTTCTGAGCAGGATTCCTTTATGTTTATCCCACGCATGTTTGAATTCCGTTACTGTTTTTCTCTCCACCACCTCCCGCGGGAGGGCATTCCAAGCGTCCACCACTCTCTCCGTGAAAAAATACTTCCTGACATTTTTCTTGAGTCTGCCCCCCTTCAATCTCATTTCATGTCCTATCGTTCTACCGCCTTCCCATCTCCGGAAAAGGTTCGTTTGCGGATTAATACCTTTCAAATATTTGAACGTCTGTATCATATCACCCCTGTTTCTCCTTTCCTCCAGGGTATACATGTTCAGGTCAACAAGTCTCTCCTCATACGTCTTGTAATGCAAATCCCATACCATTCTCGTAGCTTTTCTTTGCACTCATTTTATGGCTCTCTATCTTCCTTGTGATCAGCAGCAGATGAATCCATTACGAATGGGTTGTGTCCACCTACCAGCAGGGGGAGATAGAGAACACTGAAAACCATAGTGCCTCTAGGACGGCTAGCTCCATCTGTCTCTCAGTATTTCTCTATCTCCCAGCAGAGTTGGACGCAGCTTGTTCAGCTCCTTGAAGATTCTGCCTGGGGTGGCTCCTGTGCTTTTGCCAGTTGTAGCAGGGGTGTTATGGCTAAATGGAGCCCACTTTAAAGGCACATAGGTTCGCCCTTTCCCTGCCTTACCCTTCCCCCTGTGTGGATGCAGGCATATAGGTTCGCCCTTTCCCTGCCTTTCCCACCCTCTTCTGCCTCCGGAGTACCTCTGTAGCTGTTTGCCTCCAACTTTCCTCACAGCGTAAAAAAAAAAAATCGTGCTTTGACAGCGCTGCTATTTCTGAGGCTTCTTGTGACTGCAGTGTGACTGGGGCTCATGGACTCGGTCCTTTGAGGTAAGAGCGGTACTCAGCTCCTCCGGGGAGGGCCCGCGGACGGCATTCCGATCGGGGTGAATTTGGTGCGAAGCCGCCATTTTGAATTTTATTCTGCTGTTCCTTGTCATCAAGCAGATGAATCCATTACGAATGGGTTGTGTCCACCTACCAGCAGGGGGAGATAGAGAGCACTGAAAACCATAGTGCCTCTTGGCCAGCTAGCTCCATCTGCCTCTCAGTATTCTCTATCTCCCCAGCAGAGTTGGACACAGCTTATTCAGCTCCTTCAGAAATCTGCCTGGGGTGGCTCCTGTGCTTTTGCCAGTTGTAGCAGGGGTGTTATGGCTAAATGGAGCCCACTTTAAAGGCACATAGGTTTGCCCTTTCCCTGCCTTACCCGGCCCCCTATGTGGATGCGGGCATATAGGTTTGCCCTATCCCTGCCTTTCTCACACTTTTCTGTGTGGATGCAGGCACATTGGTTCGTCTTTTCCCTGCCTTTCCCACTCTTCTGAACCTCCGGAGTGCCTCTGTAGCTGTTGCCTCTATCTTTCCTCACAGCATTAAAAAAAAAAAAAAGTGACGCGCTTTTTAGCGCTGCGATTCTGAGGCTTCCTCCTGTCTGCAGTGTGACCGGAGCTTTGGGACTCGGTCTGGTGAGGTAAGTCTTGTAGCTCCTCCGGGGAGGGCCCACGATCGGGACGTTTTTGGTGCGAATCCGCCATTTTGAATTTTCCGCCGTTTTCGGCGATGGCTGCGGAGGTTGTTAAGCGCTGTTCACGTTGTGGCAAATGCAGATCTGCAGCGGGGCTCTGTAAATTGTGCTCTTCAGACGTCAGGGCCGGCCCGAGCATGGCGAGCGATGTTTTTTCCTGCTCGGTGGAGCTGGCAATGGGCGCCATCTTGGATGTGCCGTGTGGCTCGATCCCCGCAGGTGCGGAGGGGTCTGAGGCCGGAGGGGAGCCTCAAATGGAGGCTACCAGAGGGGCTGCTTACCTTGGATTGGAACTGGGAGGCCAGGGTGAGCCTTTCTCCCCTGAGTTTGTGTTGCTTTTACATAAATCGTTCATGTTAAAAAGAGCTCTGCCGCAGATGGCTGACTCTGCGTTGCTACCTGGTTTCCCTCCGGTGGAGACCGGCCCAGGATTGCCGTCAGGCAATTTTTCCCCAGACAGTTGGCCGCAAGACCAAGTGCAGAAGGGTAAATTCCCCTTCAGAAAGTGGCACACCCCCCTCCCCCCCCCGGTCGGGCTGTGGGGATTCTGAGGGGTCTGGCAGGCCTTCGTGGTCCGAAGAGCCAGAGGAAAGTGTAGGATTGCCACTGGATCCAGATGATCCCAATGCGGTTAGGATTTTCCACTGCGAGGAGCTGCCAGCGCTTATTTCTGATGCCTTGCAGGCCCTCTCTATTGAAGATCCTGTGTTGGGCGAAGCCTCGTCTGGTAATCCGAGGATGGCAAGTACTAAGAAACCTGCTCAAGCCTTTCCTTTGCATGACTCCATCCAAGAGCTTATTTTGGTTCAATGGGCTGACCCTGAGGGGCCTTTGAAAGTTGCCAGGGCAATGGGGCACTTATACCCTCTCTGTGAGGGGCACTTGGCACGCTTGGCCATGCCTAAAGTGGATGCCCTAGTCACGGCTGTGACGAAGAAAACTACCCTCCCAGTAGAGGGAGGGGTCGCCCTGAAGGACATGCAGGACCGACGTCTGGAATCAGCAGTGAAGCGGTCCTTTGAGATTTCAGGCCTAGTCTTACGGGCATCTGTGTACAGTTGTTATGCTGCTCGAGCCTGCCTCACTTGGTTGCAACAGGCAGTGGAACAGCACGGAGATGGAGCGGAGCCCCTTGCAGAGGTGGCACCACGGATGGAGTTGGCCTTGTCATTTTTGGCTGACGCCCTCTATGATCTGGTCAGAGCTTCGGCTAAACAGATGGCTGTGGCGGTGGCCACTCGCTGCCTTCTATGGCTACAGCATTGGGCATCTGACATGGCCTCTAAGCAAAGGTTGGTGAAGTTGCCCTTCCAGGGCCTTCTCCTATTTGGTGAGGAGTTGGAGAAAATTGTCAAGGGCCTGGGGGATGCTAAACCCCAGCGCTTACCCGAGGATAGGCTGCGGCCTTCTTCCAAGGGTCAGGCGGTTCCCTCCTCTTCCAGACCTCGCTTCCGTGAAGTTCGAAGGTACCGCCCAGGGTGTTATGCTGGGTTTACTTCACGTGCCCGCTTTCAGCAGAGGAACTCCTTTCGCTCGGACAAAGGTTCTGTAGCGGCCGGCTCAAAGCCTGGAGTTCATGGGCGGCCCACTCCTCGATTTCCTGCAGTTGGAGGACGTCTTTCCCTCTTTCTCGAGGAATGGGTTAAGATTTCCTCAGATCAGTGGGTTTTGGACCTGATCAGAGATGGCTAAAGATTAGAATTCAATGCCCCGGTGAGAGACGTGTTTGTGGAGTCCCGGTGCGGCTCTGCCATCAAACGGGCGGCAGTAGAGGAGACCTTGCAAGGCTTGTTGCACCTCGGGGCGGTGGTCCCTGTGCCTCCCGCCGAGCTTGGCTACGGTTGTTACTCCATTTACTTTGTGGTGCCGCGAAAAGGAGGGTCTTTTTGGCCCATACTCGACTTAAAGGAAGTTAACAAGTCACTAAGAGTGCGGCATTTTCACATGGAAACCCTGCACTGCTTCATTGCGGCGGTACAGCCAGGAGATTTTCTCACGTCTCCGGACCTGAAAGAAGCCTACTTGCACATTCCTATTTGGCCCCCGCACCAATGGTTTCTCCGGTTTGTGGTGTTGGGAAAACATTTCCAGTTTCGGGCCTTGCCTTTTGGCCTTGCCACAGCTCCCCAAACCTTTTCCAAGGTAATGGTGGTAGTAGCTGCCTTTCTCAGGTGAGAGGGTATACGGGTTCACCCGTACCTCGACGACTGGCTCATCAGAGCGGACTCTGCAGAAGAGAGTCATCACATAACAGCCAGAGTGGTCTCAGTACTGCAATCTCTGGGCTGGGTCGTCAATATGGCCAAAGGTCACCTGACCCCCTCTCAATCTCTAGAATATTTGGGGGTCCGGTTCGACACTGCCTCGGGGTTTGTCTTTCTACCTGACCAAAGGCGGTGCAAGCTTCAGAATCGGGTCCGTCTGCTCCTGAGGATGCCTCGCCCACGAGCTTGGGACATAGTCCAGCTGTTGGGGTTGATGACGACCACCTTGGAAGTGATGCCATGGGCGAGAGTGCACATGAGACCTCTGCAGATTGCCCTGCTTCAACGATGGTCTTCTGTGTCCCAGGATTATCAACACAGACTCACGTGGCTCCCTGCGGCCCGACTCAGTATGGAGTGGTGGCTCTCAGACAGCATGCTGCGGCGAAGAATGCTGCTAGCGCTTCCCGATTGGTGCCTGGTGGTAACGGATGCCAGCCTGAAGGGCTGGGGAGCACATTGCCAGGGAAGCTATGCCCAGGGTCTGTGGACACCCGAGGAGACGGGGTGGTCCATCAATCACTTGGAACTGAAAACGATATTCCAGGCTCTTCTGGCCTTTCACAAGACTCTGGAGGGACTGGATGTTAGAGTTCTTTCGGACGGCACGACAGCAGTGGCCTACGTAAATCATCAAGGCGGCACTCAGTGCCAAGCACTGGCCGCTCAGATATGCCACTGGGCCAAGCTACATCTGCAGTTTCTGTCAGCAGCTCACATAGCAGGTCAGAGCAACGTGCAAGCCAATTTTCTAAGCAGGTATCAAATCGACCCTGAGGAGTGGGAACTGGCAGACGAAGTGTTCCTTCAGATCTGTGCCAAATGGGGAACGCCCGTAGCAGATCTTATGGCCTCAAGCACAAATGCCAAAGTCCCGTCCTTTTTCAGCAGACGGAGAGATCCTCGCTCGGCGGGGTTGGATGCCTTGGCTCAACCCTGGCCTCAGGGCCTCCTGTATGTGTTCCCTCCTTGGCCCTTAATAGGGCGACTCCTGCGAATTCGGCTGCATTAAGGAGTGGTCCTCATTGCCCCGGATTGGCCCAGGCGGCCGTGGTATGCGGACCTCCGGTGGAGGCTCCCCTTCCCTTGCCTCTGGTACTGAACCTGTTGATGCAGGGCCCGGTGACCATGGAGGATCCATGCCACTTTGGTCTTACGGCATGGGTATTGAGAGGGTGCAATTGAGAGACAAGGGCTATTCTAACAAGGTCATTTCCACTTCCGTGGCCTATGCTTGGATCTGGCGCCAGTTTGAGGCTTGGTGTGCTCACACATGGAATACCTGACTTTGTATGAAGTATACCCGAGAAAATATTCTGTATTGACATTCTCTGAGGTCTGTGCTCACTACTAACTTTGGTGTATGGTTCAAATGTTGTAGTAATTGAAATGAGCCACCTAAACCCCCAATATTCTCTCTCCAACTCCGTTCCACTGATTTGAGATCTTTTTTGGGTTCTTATTTGACTAACATTCAGTGCAACTTAGGTACTGTTAATCTTTTAGGGCTCTCAATTTTAAAAACAAAAACAACCCAAGACCTGTGCAAATTTTCTCCTCTCGACCCATTCTCCATTTGTTATGCCCCTCTAAAATAATGAGAAACTTGGAAGTAGGCGAAGTGGGGGTCTTATTTCACACACTATATCTCTCCTGTATCTCCCTAAAGCTCATCATGTTGCCAGCAATCCTTCAGAGCACCAGTGAGAGTCTGTGTCTCTAAGAACTCAGAAACGGTGAACTTTTTCCTTCTGCAGTAGTTCGCTTTGCCAGTTTCCTGTACAGTCAATGTGACTTCCCAGAATTCTTAAGCTGGACATCCTCCACTCAGCGCTCTCCTGTGTGTCTGGAAGTCATCTTTCTAGCTTCTAGAGCATTTTGGCTCCTCTCCTTCAACAAGAACCAAACTTGATTAGAGAGTTTGGGGAATCTGCAAATTAATCTCCCTGTTCCAGGCCTCATGCATATTAGCCTTCCCACAGCATCTTCTCTAACCATCTCTGTGGAGGTTTTTCTCTTCAGTCAGCTTCTTTTCCCAATTAGCAAACCATGAATAGTGAGCCCTTTTGACTGAACAGCAGGGACTCAGTTAAACAGCTACCACCCCTTGGTCAGGACAACACGCAACCTTGACTTTACGTTACTGTTCTCCATCCCTGGCTGTTAGTTCCAGTTCACCAAAAAGAAAATGTAAAGTCCATGAATAACAATTTCCTTTGCTATCCAAGTCAATTATTTTTCCAGCAGCATGTGTTGGCTTCCTTCCTTCTTCTCTGGGCACCTTTTCTACCTGCTTCAACCTACCCCCTAATTTAAAAGAGGGAACATGATTCCTTTCATCTATTCTAGCTTTAGCATAGAAATAGGAATCCAGAGTTCCCTCCTGTGGCCAGTCCAAGACAGGACATCGCTGGTGCCTGTCACACGTATAAATTATCCATTCCTGTTACTGGCAATTGGTCCATAATGTATTGGATAAACCCTATATGTAAAACACCAAAGTCCAACTTTTTCTTGAATTTGTATTACTCAACAGGGAGGAAAATTCAAAATGAAGGGGTGGAAGGTGGGCTTGATCAGTTATTACTAATATATATTTTTTAATTTTTTATTTGACAGGATTCCTGGAGGATTCTCAGGAAGTGATTAAAACTAGAATATAAGCATTGGGACAGACTGAAGGTCCATCAAACCCAGTATCCTGTTTTCAGCAGTGGCCAGTCCAGTTCACAAGTACAGTACCTGGAACAGTTGTCCTAGAAATAAACAGTGGATTTTCCCAAGTCCATCTTAATTATGACTTATGGACTCTTAGGAAATTATCCAGACCTTTTTTTTAAATCCTGCTAAGTTAACTGCTTTTACCATATTCTTTGGCAACAAATTCCAGAGTTTAATTACACATTGACTGCTGAAATATTTTCTCTAGATTAGTCCTAGTATTTCTGGAAAGAATAAACAAGCGATTGTCTACCTGCTCCACTCCACTATTTTATAGACCTCTATCATATCTCTCCTTAGCTGTCTCTTCTCTAAGCTGGAGAGCCCTAGCCACTTTAGCGTTTCCTCATAGGGAAGTCGTCCCATCCCTTTTATCATTTTTGTTGCCCTTCTCTGTACTTTTTTCTGATTCCACTGGATCTTTTTTTGAGATGCGGAGACCAGAATTGCACACAGTATTTGAGGTATGGTCGCACCATGAAGCAATTCAAAAGGCATTATAACATTTTCACTTTTGTTTTCCATTCCTTACCTAATAATTCCTAACTTTCTACACTTTTCTGTGGTAAAAAGTGAGCCCCCTAAACATTTTGCAATAACAACCTCAAACCTACACCAAAATTAATTAAAATTTTACGTGTGTAAAGTGACATCTATTTGCGTCACCGATGCCAAATTACTTATTTTTTTTTTTGTTACATTTGTACCCCACGCTTTTCCACTCATGGCAGGCTCAATGCAGCTTACATGGGGCAATGGAGGGTTAGGAGTCCCTCGTCCCGTTTTAAGAGATTTTTAGGTTTTACAAACTGCTATCACAAATCTCAGTTTCTGACCTGACTTAGAGGGGCATTCTCAATATGACGTCTAAATTGGACTTCGGATGTTTTGGGCTAAATATCCCAAATCTGAATAGGAAATAGAGCCACTTTCAAAACAGCAAAATGTCTATTTTTTTTCGAAAATGGCCATGTTCTAGATGGTTTTGTGTTTTGTACATTTATCTTTTTGGTCCATTTTCGGAAAAAAAAATCCACATGCAAAATGCGCAAAATCAAGTCATTGGGATGTAGGAGGAGCCAGCAATCTTAGTAGACTGGCCACACAGTCATCCCAGAAGAGCAATGGGGCACCCTAGGAGGCACTGCTGTGGACTTCATATCATATAAAAGCTTCTTTCCCTATGTTCCTATAGCCTATTTCCTTCCAAAGTTAGTCCCTCTACCAGCTGTATCAAGCCTATTGTTCCCGTGGGTAATGCGAAGTTTGTCTATCTCTTAGCTACCATTGTATCTACAGGCTCCAATGCCAGCATTATGGATAGCTTGGCTGAAAAATGGGAGACCCTCTCTGCAGCCTACCTCCAGACACGCTTTGCTACACGGGCAGCCTTCTATTAAATTCAATTGGTGCCACGGCCTTCCTTCACTACACGGCTCTTGTAGGCTGCAATCAAGCTTGGTACCCATAATTCTGTGCTGTTTTTAAAGTCTTGTTAGAACAGCACAGGAATTGAGCAGAACGCTCAAGAGTTACGTGGTGCAGCAGCAGCTGGATTTCAACGCTGGCTCCACAATTCTGTGCAGTAAATGGTAAGTTCTGCTCAAATTCTGCAATGTGCAGTTTTGTAGAATTCCCCCAGGAGTATTATGTGCAGGCCAGAATTCAGGCCTGAAACTGGATTATTAGCTGCAATGTAGATGTCTAAAAGCTGCATTGATTATCCTGGAGGAAAGTGGTTTCGTATAGGTTGTAAACCTTACATAGAAACATGTACATAAGTAATGCCATACTGGGAAAAGACCAAGGGTCCATCGAGCCCAGCATCCTGTCCACGACAGCGGCCAATCCAGGCCAAGGGCACCTGGCAAGCTTCCCAAACGTACAAACATTCTATACATGTTATTCCTGGAATTGTGGATTTTTCCCAAGTCCATTTAGTAGCGGTTTATGGACTTGTCCTTTAGGAAACCGTCCAACCCCTTTTTAAACTCTACTAAGCTAACCTCCTTCACCACTTTCTCCGGCAACAAATTCCAGAGTTTAATTATACATTGGGTGAAGAAAACTTTTCTCCGATTTGTTTTAAATTTACTACACTGTAGTTTCATCGCCTGCCCCCTAGTCCTAGTATTTTTGGAAAGCGTGAACAGACGCTTCACATCCACCTGTTCCACTCCACTCATTATTTTATGTACCTCTATCATGTCTCCCCTCAGCCGTCTCTTCTCCAAGCTGAAAAGCCCTAGCCTCCTTAGTCTTTCTTCATAGGGAAGGTGTCCCATCCCCGCTATCATTTTAGTCGCCCTTCTCTGCACCTTTTCCAATTGTACTATATGTAGGCAGATAAAAGACTGTATGCTCTATCCAGTCTGCCCATCCATGCCATCTACTCTCCCTATCGCTCCCTTAAAGATCCTATGTACTTGTCCCAAGCTCCACTTGTCTCCACCACTTCCACTGGGAGGCTGTTCCATGAATTCACCTCCATTTCCGTGAAGAAGTATTTTCTCAGGTTACTTCTGAGTCTGTGACCTTCATCCTATGCCCCCTCATTCTAGAGCTGCCTTTCAGTTGAAAGAGACTCGCTTCCTGTGCATTTATGCCATGTAGCTATTTAAGCGTCTTGATCATGTTTCCCCTCCCCCGCCTTTCTTCCAAAGTATACATATTGAGATCTTTAAGTCTGTCCCCATACACAGAACATTTTAGTAGCCACCCTCTGGACCGACTCTATCCTGTTTTTATCCCCCTTTTGTTTTTCAGCCGAGTCCTTATAAAAGACTGGGTTGAACTGCTGTTCTGTGAAGGTTACTTTGGTGCTTCATTAGCATCATTTTGCCAGTAAGGATCCTCTGTGTGGATCTGGTGCCTTTTTGATTTCTTTACTGTTGTTATCTCTACTTCCTACTCTGGGAAATGTATTCCAAGCATCCATCATCCTTTCCATGAAAATGTATTTCCTGATGTTCCTGAATTTACCCCCTTGGAGCTTCATAATATGAGCACTAAGTGTGCAGTTCACTCTCCACTGGAAAAGGTTTGCTTCTAGTCTATTAATACCTCCCTTGCCTCCCCTTCCTCATCTATTTATGTATTTAGCAAGTTGATATTCAAAGCGATTTAACTGACCAGAAGAGTCTCCTGGCTGCTGAAGTCACTTGGGTAGGGTTATCCGCTGATATTCAGCAACACTTAACAAGGTAGTACTGCTGAATATCAGTACTAACTGCTGAAGTGAAAAGCAGCTATTTTGTGGGCAGTCTGGCATTTTATTTATTTATTTACAGTATTTGTGACATTTATATCCCACATTATCCCAAACAAGTTTGTATTCAGTGTGGCTTACAATAAACAGTATAGGGTACATAACAAAGAATAATGCATAAGAAAGTAATTTGTTGTAAGAATCCAGTTTTACAATACAGTATCAAAAACATTCTGGGATAGCTATGAATGTTTAACATTTAGAAAGTCTATTATGAATGAGAAATCGTACATGAAGCAAAGAGGAGGCTAATGGTAAATAGAGTAATAACCAATTCAAGTAATAATTAGTTGTTTGAGATATGGTTGTTCTTTGTGAGGGTTTGTTTGAATAGGCACAATTTGAGGATTTTGCAGAATCTAGTATGTTCTTGTATATTATTTTGGGTGGTAAGGAGTTTGGAGTTTTTTCAACAGGTACTCCTTGCAGCTAGCATATATGGCGTTGCAATAATCAAATTGGCATAATGTTAATGATTGTAGCAATAGTCTGAATGTTTGTGATGAGAAATAGGGTCTGATCCTTATGCGGTTAACCACTACATAAAACTCAGTCCTATCTCTATATACGGTTATACGGTTTCACTTAGGCCAGTGGTCCCCAAACCTGGTCCTGGAGGCACCCCAGCCAGTCAGGTTTTCAGGATATCCACGAATATTCATGAGAGCGATTTGCATGTACTGCCTCCACTGCATGCAAATTTCCTTCATGATTATTCATTGTGGATATCCTGAAAATCTGATTAGCTGGGATGCATCCAGGACCAGGTTTGGGAATCACTGACTTAGGTGATTAAGTGCTGAATATCGCACTTAGCCAGATAAACCTGGATATTCAATGCCTGTTATTTGACATGGTCTGTCATTGAATATCTGGGCATTATGGCAGTAGTAGCCAAAAAATGCTGCTCACCGCTGGCTGAGTGTTTATCCCTGTGCTCTTTAAGTCTCATCTCACAACATTTTGGTTGCCTTTCTCTGAAGCTCCTGTAGCCAGTAACCATCCTTTTCTGAGATAACTGCCTCCAGAACTGAATGGAGTCGTTACTGATTTTTATTTTTAATGGTGTTATGTTGTAAGTTTTTTTTTTTTAAATATTATGAGTGTAACCTTGTGATCCACTAAGAACTATGGATTAAATGGAATACAAGTTTTGTAATAAATACATTTGAGGTCTCATCATCATCTTACAGAGGCATTATCACCTTTTTGCTTTCTGCTGGTTATGCCTCTCCCAGTGTGCCTCAGTATTCCTCTGGCACTGGCCACCACCTTGGATCTCAGTGCTTTACCACGTTGCAATGATCAGATGCTATCTGACATTTCTCACCCTTTTATTCCAATTAGATGATATGTTGGTTTTGCAAATTGTTTCTGCACAGTATTTTCAGTTACCGATCTTAAAATGTAATACTGGTTATTAGAGCGATTTCTGGTGTGCTGAATTGATGCTTTAACGTTTGGGGTTGTCTCAAAAAAGAAAATGATATGCAATTTGAGAAACCATCTGCCATCTAGCACGCATTTATCACTTTTAAAAGTATGAAACATATAGGAAAATTGTTACAATACCTGGTAGAAAAAAACTCATCAGGAGGGATAAAGAACTAAAATATTTTGCTAAAGCCTACAAGATATATTACACAATTGGTTCCCAAACCTGGTCCTGCAGGCACCCCAGCCAGTCAGGTTTCCAGGATATCCACAATGAATATTGATAAGAGAGATTTGCATGCACTGCATGCAAATCTCTCTCAGAAGGAGCATCTATTTGAGAAACACACATCTAAAATATCAACAGGTCAAAATACGCATATACATATTTTTATGCCAGAACATAAATATAAATGTTAGCTATTTTGGAAACACAAACGTTTATTTTTCCTAAGCTGTCACGGAAACTAGTGTCCCTTGCTAGGTTCACTTTGAGGGGGATATCAATCGCTGAGACTTCCTCGATACCAGCCCTTTTCTGAAACTTAGACATCCTAGGTAGCAGATGTAAATCCTGAAATCGATTTTTTTAAAAAATTCCCTTCTGAAATTAGAAATATGTTTATATTTTAAGGCCTTCCCTAGTCCCAATCAAAACACACCCAGACCACACCTCCTCCTGCATGGTTTCAGTTTTAGATGTGTATATCCTAGCTTTGTAAAATGGGGATTTAGACACTTATACAGTATTTAATATCTAAGTGCTGGTTTATGCATGTCTAAAACCCAAACAGTGCTTTTAAAATAAGCACCTTAACTTGGTGGCTAATAGTATGGCAGGTTCCAGACTTGTTGAGAGAAGGTCGGAAGCATGCCGTGTGTGTGTTTATCAACGTAGCTGGAGACGGTGGGAATCTCTTCTTTGCTATGCTGACAGGTGTGCTCTCCAGGTGCCGTGAGATGCAGTGAGCAGCTGGCGTGCCGTGCATCGATCAGCTTCACCTCTTGGTTTTCTGTATCCATAGTGGCGAGGAAGTCCTTCAATATTTGTTTGAATATGTAAACGATCTCCCAAGGCAAGACATCATTTTCTGCCAAAACTTCACGAAATCTGAAAAAAAAAATGAAGAAAAATTGCATTGATAGTAAAAGTTAATCCTTCTACGAGCATATGCATCTGTCCTCGCACTACTTTACTTTCATAGTCCAGGATGAAATTAATTTGGCAATGACTTAAGTTATCCCTTGGTAGTTTACAACTAGTTGAATTTTAAACCTGAAATGAAGTCGGTACCTGTATTGTAAATTGGGCTTAAATCAAGTATGCATATAAGTCCTAATTTGCCGTGTTCAAAAGCAAGTCGTAGATTTGTTGCCCAGTTTATCTATTTTATTTGGCTTGAGCTCACATCTTTTTCAGTAGTAGCTCAAGGTGAGTTACATTCAGGTAAATTTAAAACGAATCGGAGAAAATTTTTCTTCACCCAACGTGTAATTAGACTCTGGAATTCGTTGCCGGAGAACGTGGTATGGGCGGTTAGCTTGACGGAGTTTAAAAAGGGGTTAGATAGATTCCTAAAGGACAAGTCCATAGACCGCTATTAAATGGACTTGGAAAAATTCCGCATTTTTAGGTATAACTTGTCTGGAATGTTTTTACGTTTGGGGAGCGTGCCAGGTGCCCTTGACCTGGATTGGCCACTGTCGGTGACAGGATGCTGGGCTAGATGGACCTTTGGTCTTTCCCAGTATGGCACTACTTATGTACTTATGTACTTATGTACATTTGTACCCCGTGCTTTCCCACTCATGGCAGGCTCAATGCGGCTTACATGGGGCAGTGGAGGGTTAAGTGACTTGCCCAGGGTCACAAGGAGCTGCCTGTGCCTGAAGTGGGAATCAAACTCAGTTTCTCAGGACCAAAGTCCACCACCCTAACCACTAGGCCACTCCGTCCCTGGATGGCTCGCAATCTAATTTTGTACTTGAGGAGGGTTAAGTGACTTGCCCAAGATCACAGGAGCAGCAGTGGGATCTGAACCGGTCACCTCTGTCAAGACTGGAACTCTAACCACTAGGCTACTCCTCCACTGGAGCTGACAGATGTACAGAGCCCTTGGAGGAGAGCTAGTCATGATGGTTTCATAAGCAACATCAGTGTGAAGGACAGTGTTTTGTAGGCTTAAATAAATAGGCACATCTAAAATTGCCTGGGGGTATATGCATTTAGGAACAAGCACCAAGCTATACAGAAAGTAACTCTATACACTAGAGGAAGGTGCCACTGATTGACAGATGCCTGTGTTCACTAGGTACCATTCTATAAGATATCACCTTAGTGCCATGGTGTGTAATCGCAAGGGGGAGTGTACATGTGGGTGGGCCATGGACGTGTCTGCTGGTTGCATGCGTAGTTGATAGAATACTATATATTTAGACACACCAACTTATGCCTGCCACGGGGATAGCACAGGAAAGTGCACCTAAACGTGACCACGCCACTGCTGACTTGTGCGATTATTCTGTAATGGAATCTTGGCATCAAGATGCCGTTATAGAATTGGCACTAAGTGCATGACTTTAGGGCGCCAATTTGTATAATTACTACCATAGTGTGCAGATGTTCCTGGGACAGGATTTTCACTTAATGCACTTGTGCACCTCTCTTAGAGGCCCTTTTACTAAGCTGGCAAAAAAAAGTGGCTGGCATTGCTGTCAGCGTGTAGATTTCCCGTGCGCTGCAGGCACTTTTAGCGTGGCAGTAAAATGGCCGCGTCCATTTTTTAAAAAAATGGTCAGGCGCTAATTTCTTCATTAGCATGTGGCCATTACCGCTGGGAGCCCTTACTGCTATCTACTTAGGAGATTGTAAGGGCTCCTGTGCTAATCAGTTAGTGCGCGGTAATGTGCTTGCGCTACCCAGTTAGCGCAGGCATGCCTACTGTCCGTCCCCCCCCCCCTCCCCTTAGACATGCTTCCTGTGTCAAAAATAAAGATTTTTTTTTTTACTTTGAGAGTAGTGTGCGCTGATGGCCAAACTACTGTGGGATGCCTCTGTGTGTCCTGCAGTAGGCCTGCTGTGCCTTAGTAAAAGGGCCCCTTAGTGGCTGAATTCAGGGCCCTTGTTTGCAGGGTTCCAAAAGAAGCCCAAGTGCATGTTGGTCCCTGGCTGAGGACTGTTACTATAGCAACTAGATGATGGTGGGGGGGGGGGGGGGGGGTTAAAAAAAAACCCCCAAACCTCAGGTGGTGGTGAATAAAGCCTCATGATGCCAGGATCCTAAAAATCACAGTTTAATAATCAAGAATTTAAAAGTATTTCTATTTTGTATTTTTTGTGTCAGAACCAGGAATCATGAACCACTTCTAGATAGAGTTTTTAAGAGTTGAACTAAGCCAATAAGTGAGAATGTACTTTTCCTGAGTTATGGTGGGGAATGCAAAGGAGAGAGAGAGAGACTCGTGCAGCACCTGCTGAGAACTGTTGTGGTGTGGTCAGGCTGGATCTGGGCGCAGAGAGATTCCAGCTGCCTCTGTTCAGTCACTGGGATGCTGGGCTTCAGGCATGGATAGTTTCTCAGCCAGTTGTGATCCACTTCTGCTTTCTGGAGCTTCTGTTCATTTTCAATCTCTTGTATTAGTCTCCCACGCTCTTTCAGGTGCCATTTTAGCTCCCGGAGCAAAGTCTTTGCCACTACCTCGGAATTAGGACATTGTGTGACTTTGTCGGATTCACTCTTTGACCATTTAATCCAGCTAAAAAATGGCATGTTTGAGCTGTTAGAAGAAATTCACATTTAAAACGGCTTATTTTGATGTAAGTCAATATAGATATTGTCAACTGAGACCTACCAAAAGTATCCACCGTTGTTCAATAGCTATGAACACATTTTCCCTGGATCCTATATAGTTTTCCCAGAGTTGGTTGTGCAGAACAGATGTGCATGCAAATTAATGAGTTAGAGGTGTCAACAATCAATAATTATTTATTTATTTGTTGTATTTGTATCCCACATTTTCCCACCTTTTTGCAGGCTCAATTTTATAGCGTGCAATTCAAATGGGGGCATGAGCGGGTCAGGGAGGGTCTCAGAAATTAGATGTGATGTTATAGAACACAACTGCTATCATTTGGGCATGAGGATTTATACCAGGTTTCAGCAGGTGTAAGTCCTGGCACTCAAAGTTGGGAATCCGCTCTAAGGTCGCTTAAGGCTAAGTGACCTTTACAGAATTGGTGCTTACCATGGATCTTAATGGCACTTAATGTTGGGCACTATTTACTGAATCCAGCCCTTTGTCTTTCAGGGACCCTTCTATTAAGCTGCGGTAGGGCTAATGTGCGGGTAGTGTGTGCCAAATCGACACTACTGGGTTAACGTGCGTGCCCGGTGGTAATTCCGAAGCTAGCACGCACTGCTTTCAGCGGTAGAAAATAATTTTCTCCCGGGGGTGGGGGGGGGGGGGGTGTTCCCAGTGATAATTGGCAGTTCGACCCAGGGGCGTAGCCAGACTTCGGCGGGAGGGGGGTCCAGAGCCCAAGGTGAGGGGGCACATTTTAGCCCCCTGCCATTGCTGACCCACCGCCACCACCACCAACAACTTTGACCCCCCCCTGCCGACGACCCTCTCGACCCCCCCACTCCCCTGCTGTCGTCGTCGCCTACCTTTGCTGGCGGGGGACTCCAACCCCCGCCAGCCGAGGTCCTTTTCTTCTGGCGCAAGGCTTTGTTCTGTTTCTGAGTCTGACGTCCTGCACATTTACCCCCGCCAGCCGAGGTCCTCTTCTTCCGGCGCAAGGCTTCGTTCTTTTTCTGAGTCTGACATCCTGCACAAATGTGCAGGACGTCAGACTCAGAAACAGAACGAAGCCTTGCGCTGGAAGAAGAGGACCTCGGCTGGCGGGGGTTGGGGTCCCCCACCAGCAAAGGTAGGTGACTGCGGGTTGGCAGCGGGAGGGGGGGTCGAGAGGGTTGTCGGCTGGGGGGGGGGGGGGTCCAGGGCCAAATCTACGGGGGCACAGGCCCCCGTGGCCCCATGTAGCTACGCCACTGGTTCAACCACATTAACTTGCGCTGCCTGATTACCGCATCAGCAGCACGTGAGCTCTTGCAGCCAAGTAAATAGGTGGCGGTAAGGGCTCGGGCACTAAATAGCAGCTCGCCGCTTTTCATATTAGTGCATGGCCATTTACTGCCCCGTTTAAATCAAGGCCTTTTTACCAGCCTTGTTAAAAAAAAAAAAATGGCCCAACGAATGCTAATTTCACACGTCCAAACTAACGCAGGCCACTTTTTACCGTTGCTTAGTAAAAGGGCCCTTTGGAGGCTTTGATAAGTTTCTATAAGCTGTGGCATCTTACTTAGCTAGCTAATATTTGTAAAAATATCAGTTTGATGAAAATCAGTTGTTTAATTTTTAATTTTCTTTGTTAAGCACAGAGGAGACAATTTCCACAAAGTCTCATGGCAGCAAAATACCCATGTAGTTTCTCTGAGAATTTGCTATGGTATGACGTTACAGAAATGCTCTGGCTGGCTGTGCACGGAGTTAGGTGTGCAAACCCACGTATGAACATTAAAATGTACCACCTAGGCCTGTAAGTTTTATATCCAGTCAATTTAACCCTCTTCCCCTACACACCTGTGTTTATAGTGGTGCACTTTTCAAACAAGGGGTGATAATTGCTCTCTGAAGGGGTAATTTAATCATAGATTATCTAGGTGAAATGTCAAAAATAAGCACTATTTGTATATCTGTTTTATAGAAGCAACATAAGGTGCTTTTCTAAAATAGGCAGCTGGAACCAGCCCCTAAAGTGTGCAGATACCAGTTTACAAATTCATTCTTGCTGTGAATGTACTCGCACATTTTATAAATCACACATGTACATCACAACTCTGTCATTAAAAAAAAAATCCTTTATTACCTCCAACCTCCCCCTCCCCCCCCCACCCTTATTATCTACTGTGTAGTAGCTGTTATAAGAATTGTTGAAGTAATGCAGGATTGCAGCAGATTTACTTTGTAAGCTCTTTTGAGCAGGGACTGTCTCTTTGTGTCAGGTGTTCAGCGCTGCGTGCGTCTGGTAGCGCTATACAAATGCTAATAATAATAATTTACTTTGCACAAGTGACTTGATCCTTCCTGCAATGGTTAAAACTGTTGCACTCCAGGAATAACCATGATGGTTTGCTTGTCATTACAAGAAATCTCGTTTTAATGAAAAGTGAAGACTAATATTTGTGCAGCTGAAATTAGTTTACTAACACAATTGTTCTTTTGTCTAATTAGTTAGGAACTTACAGCATTCTAAAAGGTATTTCCATTTTCTGTGTACTCTTTTATGTTTTCTCCCGCAGCGTAATCAGCCATTAGTCAATTTAGATTTTCTTTGTTTCTAAGTTCTGTTACCGGGCCATTGTGTCATCTAAAGGATTTTCTCCTGAAGCTATAATTATCAAAAATGCATAAAGCGACTTACCTCAAATGTAATCTTATTTTTGCAATTTGTAGTTTTTTCTGGATTTTGAAAATATTTTTAAAAATATAGATTTAAAGTAGGATTTCCTGTTCAAGATGTCCACTCTTGAGAATTGAAGCGTTCTCCCCTCCTGAAGATGGATCCTCTGAACTGTGAGCAGCTTTCGGAAAGATGCTTGATTTATTGGGCAGGAAGAGCAAGTGATAGAAAGGCAGGGTTGACCGCAAATCTGTTGAAGGTTCTCTCCCTGTAAGCTTTGTTTTGCCTACGGCAGAGGCATAAATCCGGATAGGAAGAGTTATGTAGACTTATCATTGGTAGCAGAATGAAAGCTACTCTGAGTCAGCTACAGATGAACAGCAGCTGCGTGTGACTGCAGGCTGTCATTTGATAGGAGTTAAGCTGTGTATAGCCCGGGTCACGGTTTAGTGATATTTGTTGTGTTTTTTTTTTTGTTCTTTTTTTATTTGGGTAATGGTTGCAGAATGCTAAAAATAACCACCTTTTTTACATATTTTATCTAAACTTTCTGGCTGTTCTTTTTCTTACAGCCCTGTAAAGCAAAACTGCATGCACACAGCTTCGCTAAAAGTTACAGATGGGTAGGTAATACTGGGCTTCTATTACGCAGGCAGTAAACTTGGCAAGTAGTTTGGCTAGATCTTGTTTATTATTATTATTATTATTATTAGGAAAGCACGTGATATTTTCTTGCATTGAGGTGAATGGTGTAGAGGGCAGCAGGAGGACAGGGTAATGAAGGGCCAAATTTTGCACCGTGCTTAGAAGTGGGGAAGAAAATAAAGATTATTTTTGAGTGCTAAAGGGGCTGCTTTTTAACAGCTAGTCATTTGTTCAGTACCCAGATCTGTGTTAATCATTCCCACAATAAGTAATTCCCTAATCCCTTATTTGTATTGTTTGTCTCAAATAGACTGTAAGCTCTGTCAAGCAGGGACTGTCTCTCGTACATGTTTAGTGTACAGCGCTGCCTGCGTCTAGTAGCACCATAGAAATGATTAGTAGTAGTAATTCCTAAGAGTCTGTATTTATCTTCCCATTGTTTTGGGAAACGTTCATTCTTAAATGTATGCTCAGTAATAATATACTTGTGCTTAATGTTGCTGAAGTGGTCTCTCTTAATCCCTTTGTCTGATTGGATATAAGAGGACACAAATGCTGATGCTGCTTCTGCCATCTTAGTTCACTGTATTGCTGTGTATCCTGAAGCCCCCATTTAAGTATTTAAAAATGTTTTATTTTTGCCTAGCTTTTGAACTGGAGGATGGAAGCTCTTTCTGCTATGATTAGATGCCTTACAACATAAAAAATGATACGCATGGCAGTTACAAAAACTGATCTTATATACACTGGGAAAAAAAAATCAGATGTCAGGATTAATCAGCGTCAAGTGGTTAGGTTTTCACATTGCATTGTATATGGTACTATGAAAGACTAAGGGAGCCAGGCTTATAATGTCACAACTGTCCTTGTAGATTTAAAAATAAAATTGAAATCTAGGGTTCTCTTGTCTTGTGCTGCTGAGTTTCTTATCCCTTCTTTCCTCTACTTGTTTTTTTTTGTTTGTTAATTTTCTTAATAGCTTACTTATGTAACATTTTCATATTCAAAAGTTGGAATTCCTGCTCTGAGAGGGGCCAAAGCCACTAAATTTAATTTCTAAAATGTTTTTGTTTGTTTTGTTACATTTGTACCCCACGCTTTCCCACTCATGGCAGGCTCAATGCGGCTTACATGGGGCAATAGAGGGTTAAGTGACTTGCCCAGAATCACAAGGAGCTGCCTGTGCCTGAAGTGGGAATTGAACTCAGTTCCTTAGTTCCTCAGGACCAAAGTCCACCACTCTAACCACTAGGCCACTCCTCCACTCCTATGACTGCTATCTTATCGACTCTGTACTTCAGACTGTTCCTAATAAGTTAATCTGGCTCTTTGGCTATCCCTCTGAGGTAAAGGGAGTATTGTAACCCAACTGGGTCTTTGGGAGGGGGTAGTGGTTTGTGAAAGCTTCCACTTGAGTCCCCATGCTTAGCATCACAGAGGATCTGTCCCCATAATATTTCCCTAAGTATGGAGCTGTAGCCACTCCCTTCCCTCCATAAGAACATAAGATGTCATACTGGATCAGACCAAGGGCCCATAAAACCCAGCTTCCTGCCTTGGACGGTGGTCCATTTAGATCACTAGGAAGTAGCTGGAAGATCCCATAACCGAGAAGGTGGGAGGCATCTCCGTCTGGAATCCCCTTCTTCCCCAGCTGCTCCCGCCTTTTCACTTTTTGGTACAGGTTTGGCAGATAGTAGGGCATCTCCAAACTGGGCCCTACTTTCCTGCAGTAATTTTATGACAACCAGCTAAAGTCTGTGATAAGGACCAGTTGTTACTACCCTAGCTATAGAATTTGGGAAGTGGGGAGTGAGATCTATATATGTTTTAATGCACAGAACAATACTGTCTTGCTTCCTACAGCAAGTCTCATAAGTAACTGGATTTCTTTCATGTCATCCTTCTGATACTTCTAAGGAAGGAGGTAGAGTGAAAGAAGGACATTTACTTGGGTCCAGATTATTTGGTGCCCATAGAATGTGAATTTGGACCATGAGGAAGGGGGGGGGGGGGGTAACTCCTCTACTCCCAGAGATTAGAAAACACGGTGATATTGACACAAGATACTAAAGCAAGCAAGCAGGAGCAGGCCCCTCTTTGGCACCTTCAAAATTTGGTGTCCTGGGCAGTTGTCTTACATTGCCTGTGCCTCAATTTGGGCTTGAAATCACTCATTTGCTGGAAGAAACAGGAGCAGGAGTAAATTCCTCAGCATAATGAAAGTGAATGAAGGAGCAGAACCAGCCTGGAGTGGTAGTATAGATTCACCTAAATTTATTGGAAGGACAACTGGACATGGCTGTGTTTTGGTGAAATGTGACTGCATAAAATCTCAGCTTAGGAGGTATTTTACTATTAGCGTATGGTTTCTGCCACAGTGCCCATTTATTCCTGTTGGCCCTGCTGTAGATATCATGTACTCATTAGTAAAAGACCCTCATTGATATTTTACAATTTATGCTTATTAGACTGTCAGATTAAGCATAAAAATATGATATAATCAATAAAAAAATATATTAAAATATCCAATCTGAATAACAGATCCACACATATAGATGTGAACAGCTACGAAAAAATGTGAATAAAAACCCCTGCTGCCTATAAAAACAATTAATGAAAAGTACTGGGGCACTGTTTCCTAAGCAGCGCTAAGGGCGTGCTAGTGATTTTCGTGCACGCAAAATGCTAAAGACACCCATAGGGAATACATGGGTGTCTCTAGCTTTTAGCGTGCACTAAAAATGCTAGTGCATCTTAGTGTAGTATATATGTATCTGTCTTAGTGTAAACATGCTCAAAGGGGAGACCACAGCAGCAGCATCCTGTTGGGCTCATTTTCAAAACAGAAAATGATCCTAAAAGTGGTGTAAACCAGCAGATGGACGCTATTTTCAAAACCCATTTTTTAGACATTTTCTGTGCTGTTCATCTGCAGTGCATCCAAATCAGGGAGTATGTTATGGGTGGGATTTGAGCGTTCCTGACAGTTGGACATTTTTCTGCCATAATGCAACAAAGCAAAAACATCCAGGACTAAAAGTCGAACATTTGTTCTAGATCTGTTTTAATAACGACTAAGCCATAGGAATAAAGGAATGACCCACCTCCCAAAGATGTGAATGAAACAATACATACCAGCCTCTGACATCTTCAGGTGTTATGACTAGTCTTATTAGAGCAGCAAGCAGGTCCTTGGATTCGCCTAGTGGTTGATGCAGTGCACTGTGGAGAAGGGGACCCAGGCCCATAATAATCCACTCTGTTACACTTGTGGTAGAAAGTTTGAGCCCTCCAAAACCCTGCTGTACCACTTATAGGTGACACCTGCAGCCATATGGGCAAAATGTCTAGGACATGGCCATTTTTGAAACAAAAAGATGTTTTTCAGGTTCGAAAATAACCACGTTCACCACTTGATTTTTGGATGTTTTCAGCAAAACATTCAAAATTAGATTTAGACATTATATCGAAAATACCCCTCCACATAACGTTAGTTTGCCTTTGTCTGGAATAGAGACAGAAAACACATTACCCAAATGGACATTTTGTTCATTTTTCTCTTCCTTGTATAATGGACCAAATATGTATCAAAATCCAAAAGTGTTCAAGTTCTTAATAAAACAAAAATATATCTTAAATATAGATATTTCTTCTCTGGTCTCTCTTGAAACATGTTTTTCCCTAAGACAGTTACACTACTGCTACACTAATAAATTTCAGTCATTTTTATAGTCTTTATGGATTTCCATCCACATTTTCACTTCATTTTTATAGCTATTTGCATCTATATGCAGATCTTTTATTGAGATTTGAATTATTTTAAAGTATTTTTATTTATCAATATGTTTTTGTACTTTATTCAGTTTTGATATTTATGAATTTGTGTATTAGTCTAAGTTGAAATTTTGTATTTTATATGTATTTCAATTTAGAGGCGCATTTTGCCAAATCATGGCTATGTTGGATTGTGCTTTCATTAAACTTAGGTGAATCCATACTACCGCTCCAGGCTGGTTCTGCTCCTTCATTCACTGCCTTCATTTATTGGCTGCCTGTCCTGCACTTGCTGCTTGTTTACTTGGGTATCTAAAGTGCAGAAGACTGCAAGTGGTTAGGGTGGTGGACTTTGGTCCAGGGGAACTGAGTTCGATTCCCACTTCACTGGGCAAGTCACTTAACCCTTCCTTGCCCCATGTAAGCCGCATTGAGCCTGCCATGAGTGGGAAAGCGCGGGGTACAAATGTAACAAAAATAAAAAAAATAAATAACCAAAGTCCTAGTTGAGCAAAGTTGTTGTCTCCCATCAAAGCATGGAAAGAATTGTTGAAAATATGTTAATTTGTGGCAGTGGTACCATCAATCTTCCTCTCTCCTACATGGCATCTTGCCTGTACCAAGCTGTTGAAACACTACATTAGTCTGCACCAATTAATCAGACCCTCCTGAAAAGCAATCAAAAGTACGTTTGCTAGGGTTGAATGTGCACATTCCTATTTGTGTTCCAAAACAGGAGGCACCCACAGGACGACATGCAAACATTTCTCTTCCTTAATACCTGTATTGCTCACCTTGTTCAGACTTGTTGCCTTAATATTTCATCACTCACGTTCCTCTCTTAATAACTTTTGTTTCAGGTTCTCAGGTTCTTGCTCTTTCAAGACTGGATTGTTGGAGTTGCTTCTCTCTGCTGGCCCTCTTTCTCATCTTCTATTTCTCTAGTTTATTCTTGATTGTGCTTCATTCTCTCTTTCCTTCCCATTCACTTGCCACATACTAATTTGGTCTTGTGCCCATCACAAGGGTCCCTTTTGATTCCTCTGATACATTACATTATTTACCCTATATATATACGCTGGGGCCGATATTCAGACCATGGGAGGTAGCCGGGCTGTCTCCCGTAGTCAGCACTGAGCCATTATATTCAGTGCTGGGCCGTTTCCGGTGAATATCCGGTTTATTTTTGGCCAGTTCCAATTTAACTGGCCAAACCAATATTCAGCGCTGGCTGGTTAAGTTGGAACCAGCCAAAGATAGGCCTGCTATTGACGCAGCCAAACTTAGCTGGCAATGTGCAGAAAATCGGCGGATAGCTGGTTATATTATATAATATAACCAGCTATCTTATAGGTGCTATCTGGCAATATTCAGTGGGCGACAACCAGCTATCTCCCGCTGAATATCGCCAGATAGCCGACTAAGTACCATTTAACCAGCCAGGTGCCGTTCCTGGCTGGTTAAATAGCTTTGAATATCGGTGGGGGGGGGGGGGGGGGGGGTGACTGTCTTGACCTTTTCCTACCTCTAGTTTGTGCTGGACCTTCTCAAAGGCCTTGTTCTTTTTCCTTCTTATGCTCCATCTTCTGATTATCCTTCCCCTCAGCTTTATCTTGATTTGCTGCTTAGTTGAGCTCCTTACCAGCAGTTGGACCATGCCACTTCAGATCACAAGGAATGTTTCTCTTTCTCAATTTTCTTGTCAGGCACATAAAAATGTGAAACTTACGGACATTTCATACTGAGTTAATACATAGTTGTTGACTGGTGTGCTGAGTGTGTGTCACTGTGTGTAGGTTTTATAGGCCAAGCTTGACGTGGATGAATCCTGGTAGCTTAACTTTCATACGGTGGCATTCTTAAAATCAAGAGACACTCTCAGCAAGATCTGAAGATCTTTCAGCATTCTGAGGCTGCCATGAGCCTCTCTGCATCACAAATTTGATAACCTTACTGCCTACAGGGAAGAGCACTTGGATTATTTCCATGTCAAATCTAGTGCTTAATTGTCTCTTAAAACCCAAGGAACTAAAACTGAGACTGACTGTTGGTTACAGCTGCCATGGAAATTTTGTCTTTCCAGTAACTTTTTTAAAAATCTTTCTCATATTTTTTTTTTCTTTGAGTGAAATCAACCATAAGTTAAACTGTAGGACATCAAGGGGTCTGTTGACTGAGCTGCACTAGCGGCCGACCTGGCGCTAATGCTGGCAGAGCCCATTCACTTTGGGCTCTGTCGGCATTAGCGCTGGGATAGCCGCCAGCGCGGCTTAGTAAACAGGAGTGTAATTTTCTTAATGATTTGACTTCCCTCTCCTCCATTAATTGCTAAACATACTGTTGTTATCTAATTCATCTCTTAGCCTTTTTTTTTTTTTTTTTTTAGGGAGCAGCTCAGAAAGGATGCAGGCAGTGAATATGTTGAAAAGTACAGACGTCTGGAAGAGCAAGAACTGGGTGCATGCAGTATCTCTGAGACTGACCAGAAACCAGGTGAAGCTTCATAGACTTCAGAGAGGCTGGTTATGAGGGCTGTGGGTCGTGCAAGATGGTTTCAGAGTCCTGTAACTGGAGGAAGTAGTGTGCATTTTTCTCATAATGAATACTGATGTCACAGGTTGGAAAGGTGCCACCTACAATGTAGGCATTTTATTTTTATTCAGTAGCATGCTGTGAGTTCTCTTTCCCTACCTATGTTCCAATATCCTGTCCCCAACATACTACACAGCACACTTTATTGGTATAACATCACAAACAAAGCCAATTCCAGTTCTCAGCTTAATTTTTTTTTTGCTGCCCTTAGCTTGCCGTCCAGAAGGGGACCAGTCAGCCAGGCTGTTGCAGCTATGCAGGACCCACGTCCCATGCCTCTCCCATTGTATCTCCACCTAGAAAGCTAGATGATGCTTGCATCCTTTTCTTTTTCTGTCTTTTCTTTACACATTTATATTGGATGACACCACTTGAGGAGTTAATGGCTCAGGAGGTACCCATAGGAAGAGCGGAAGCAGTCTTGGAGCCCAGGAAATGTGTGTGTGTGTGGGGGGGGGGGGCAGGAGGATGAGTGAGTCCCATATGACCTGATGTGCTGCTCACTATAAGGGTGGGGGGAGGGTATATTCTGTGTAGCTGGCTAACTGAGCACTAGGCATTGAAGGTGACAGGGCTGAAGGGGAAGGAACAGGAGCTCTAATGTGTGTGGTCCCACTGTCAGCTTGGACCTTTGCACGAAATTGCTCATCTGAAGCAGGTCTCATTCAGGTCATGGTGCAGCAATAGGAAGAGAACTGGCCTACCAGAGAGGCATAAGATGGGTTATTTAAGAGCTGGCAGTGATTGAGGGACCTCACCAGCAGCTCTTGTTCATTGCTAAATGTTTCCGTGCTACATGCCGGCACTCCCCGAGCATGCTCAGTACATGCACGGACTGAGCATGATTAGAAAGTGCAAGTGTTGATGGCTGAAAGCACCCTGCTGACTTCCTCGCTCCTGAGGCAGTATATAAGGAGGAAGGGGGTGACTTGGGCAACAGATTTCTTCAGCTGGTGGGGGCTTCAGCTACCCCACCGGCCATTGAATAGGTACTGCAGCTTTGGAGGGGGCCTGAGCCCATTCTCTCTCTGATATGTATACCCCTCTGTCACCCATTTTTCTCTCTCTCTCTTTCTCTCTGTGACCCCCCTGCCTTCATCTGTTCTCTTTCTCTCTCATCTGCCTCCCCGCCTTCACCCATTTATATGTATTGTGAGAAATATTTTTGTTTTTGCTTTTTAAATCTCTTATCCCCCCCTCCTTTTTTCTTTTGTTTTGGTTCTTTCATGTAAAATGGGGGGTGGGGGGAGATTCAGAAATTTTATTGGCAGTAAGTTCTATTAATGTCTAGTCTAGCCTTGTTTTAAAGTGGAATTGTAATATTGTGAGTTGAGCGTTATTATTGTGTGTGGGGGGGAGGGGGGTTGTACATTAAGACTCCTTGTTTAAATTAAAATAAATTAAAAGAAAAAAAATCTTTGCACACAAAACGTCTGCAGTAACCTCAAAGTAACCCATGGCATTAAGGTTAGCATAGGTTATTAGATTGGCCTCTGTAATGTTCCCCTGTAAACTCTCCTTCCTTGTAGATAAGTAATGAGGTTCATTCAGTTACTTTGAGGAAATTTTGATACAGAATACTTGTTTATTGATTTTTGTGTGTGTGTTTTAGTTCCAAGACCTGTTCCGGTTGGATTCAGTGATGAGACTTGTTTGCTGAATAAAAGCTATCAGTATCCTGATTTGCCTGTGACAAAGTGTAAAGAAGAGGTAATGGCAATGCATCTATGTAGTCACAATATATTTGTAGAACTTGTTAATCTTGGTCAGGCTGAATGTTCTGTTGACAAAAAAAGTGAGAAAGTAGTGTTTTTTTTGGTAGTCACTGTATATAGAAGATAGCAGCAAAACTATCTTATTTGAGGAAGGTCATCTCAGGAAATACTGTCCTTATACCAATGATAATCGGTCTGTAGCTTGGGAACCACATGTATTTCTCAAGGATTTCCAGTGACGCTTTTACAGCACATACCTTGTTTTTGCTTTATTTTGTTAAATGTCTGGGTCTCTTGACCCTAGCATGCTCCAGGTAGTGTACTATAATATTCGGTTTCCAGCTCAATCCTAGCTGAACCATACTGGAGCTATGGTGCTGTGAAGCTTTATTCACAACCACTATGGCTTTCTTTGCATTCTCTGTCCCCCCTCACGTTCCTCCCCATACACTGCTGCAAATTTGTCCAGGTTCTAACCTGGGGGCTTCATTTCCTTTCTGGAACTGGTATGAATGAACCAAAGTTTGACCAGCAGTATTGAACAGCGTCTGAGGTTTCCTCGTCCCTGCTCTTGACTTCTAAGCTCTACTTTTGCAGTGTCTGTAGCTATCACAAGGATCAGAATCCGGGCTCTAATCGGAGTTCAATTTATAGACAAAAAGAAACTGGAAATGAGGAGCTGAGGAAGGGGACGGACAGACCAGGAACAGACTGCCTGGAAGGGAGGGTTTGGGGCAGAACACCCCTGTTGCTCTGGAGTCTGAAAAGAAGTGGCTGAATTGCATTCCAGGCTATTCCCCTAGAAACTGAACCCACCCTAATCGTACCCCGGATGTCCCATGTGGTGGCATAGACTGACACCATTGAATGTAAAATCAACAGTGCCTGGAATTTTTTCATGTACTGAGTTGTAAATTGAAAGAACGGTAGTCTTAGGTGTGGCTTAGAGAATAATTGCTAGATGCTGGAAAAATGTCATTGGCATGTTTGTTCAGTGGTTCAGTCTATGCCAGACAAGTACCCTTTGGAGAGAGTTATTGCACAGTGTTGAAAAAAAAATAATCAGAAATGAATAACATTTCCTTTCTCCTACTACTACTACTAACCTTTATACCTAACCTTTATACCTTTCAGGAAATCTAGACTGCCCCTATTTGACTGACTGTACATTTGTCCTTTAGATTGTAAGCTCCTTTGAGCAGGGACTGTCCTTCTATGTTAAATTGTACAGCGCTGTGTAACCCTAGTAGCGCTTTAGAAATGTCAAGAAGTAGTAGTAGTAGTAGTACTACTTGACATTTCTAAAGCGCTACTAGGGTTACGCAGCGCTGTACAATTTAACATAGAAGGGACAGTCCCTGCTCAAAGGAGCTTACAATCTGTGGGTAGGAAATTCCTTTTTTTTTATTTACAAGAGCAATCAGGTAATTGAGGGATAGAAAAGATACTGGTAAAAGCAAACTCCTAGATCAGGAAGCTGATTCTTGGCCATTTTGATGGTTTTAGAAATTGTTTATTATTTGTTTAAAAACTTGCTATATTGCGTTTTATGTCGGATCTTTTGGCAGTTTTCACACAGACAGCCTCTGGTAGGATTGAACAAACGCTCAGTGGTGGCTGGCAATTTACTCAGACTGTCTGAACATTCCTGCTTATATATTGTGAAGGCACACTTTGATCCCTGAGGCAGGCGCTTGTGCGCCGAAACACGGCCCGTGTCGGGTCTTTTTCACAATAAAGGACTGCCATGATCTTTTGTTTATCCCATAAGTTTAGTTTACCTCCTTTTAGCTTCATCTCATGTTCTCTGGTTCTGTAGCTTCCTCTTAAGTTTTAAATGATATAAAGATACTGTTTTAGTAATCTTTACACCAGTGGGTGGTTATCAGGCTCATTTTCGAAAGAGAAGGACGTCCATCTTTCGACGTAAAACGGAAGATGGACGTCCTTCTCACAGAGACGTCCAAATCGGTATAACCGAAACCCGATTTTGGATGTCTCCAACTGCAGTCCGTTGCAAGGACGTCCAAATTTCAAGGGAGCGTGTCGGAGGCATAGCGAAGGCGGGACTTGGGCGTGCCTATACTTGGACGTCTTTGACCCATAATCGAAAAAAACAAGGACGTCCTTGACGAACATTTGAACGTTTTCACCCGGACGTGTTTTTTTTTTTTACGAATAAGGCACAAAAGGTCCCCGAAATGACCAGATGACCATTGTTCGGAATTGAGGATGACCTCCCGTTACTCCCTCAGTGGTCTCTAACCCCCTCCCACTCTCAGTGCCAGCCTCAGATGTCATACTCAGGTCCAAGACAACGCATGCAGGTCCCTGGAGCAGTTTTAGTGGGTACTGCAGTGCACTTCACAGGCGGACCCAGGCCCATACCCCCCTACTTGTTACACTTGTGAAGGAAACAACAAGCTCTCCAAAACCCACCACAAACCCACTGTACCCATATATAGGTGCCCCCCTTCACCTGTAAGGACTGTGGTAGTGGTGTACAGTTGTGAGTAGTGGGTTTTGGGGGGCTCAGCACACAAGGTAAGGGAGCTATGTTCCTGTGAGCAATTTATGAAGTCCACTGCAGTGCCCCCTAGGGAGCCTGGTTGGTGGCATGTCAGGGGGACCAGTGCATTAGAAATGCTGGGTCCTCCCACGTCCAAACGGCTTGCATATGGACATTTTAGACATGGATGTCTTTGGTTTCAAAAATCGCCGAAAGTCAGAAACGTCCAGATCCAAGGACGTCCAAATTTAAGGATTTGGACGTCTCTGACGGTATTTTTGAAACGAAAGATGGGACGTCCATCTTTTTTTGGAAAATACGGGTTTCCCCGCCCCTGGATTTCGACGTTTTGCAAAGACGTCCAAATGGCAACTTGGACGTTTCTTTCGAAAATGCCACTCTATATTTTGCAGTATGCAACATGAAAACCTGTTTCTGTAACAGTTAGTTATTTGTGATTTGTGAATATATGTATTAAAGGTGGTGTGTGTTTTGTTTTGTTTGTTTTTGTTTTGCTATATATGCAGCTGATTTCCCTGATAGAGACCAATTCTGTTGTGATTGTGCGTGGGGCAACTGGCAGTGGTAAAAGTACTCAGTTTCCACAGATAATCTTGGATTACTATGCTCAAAACTCTTCCTACTGCAACATCGTGGTCACTCAGCCTCGGAAAATAGGTGCAAGTAGCATTGCAAGGTGGATTAGTGAAGAGCGGCACTGGAAATTAGGTGGTATTGTAGGATATCAGGTAACGTTACCCCCTTCCAAATCTTACTTCTTTGTGTTTCATACTCCTATTTTATGCCTTTTTTCTTAAAAAAAAATTTGCTCCTTTGTCTGTCTCATCTGGGTATTTATTATCCCCCGAACTGTTTAAGATACAACCACCACATTTTCAGGATAGGCACATCTATATAAAATATAGGAACAAAAATTGAAAATCAAAAGCTGAAAATTAGTAACCTTTTACATCCAGCAGCATTTCTCAGTTTACTCAACATCTGTGAATACTTTCCTCATAAATTACTTTGTAAAATTGGAATTTCTATATTTAAGGCAAAGAATATCATATTCATGTAACCTGGCACTTTAGTTCCATGTGGAAACTGTATTCCAGAGACAGGGTTGACAGGTGGGTGTGGGACTGAGAGCCATTCAAAGGGACGCCCTGGTTCAGCAGAACTGTAAGTAACTGTAAGTCCCTCTTTGAGCAGGGACTGTCTTTTTATGTATTATGTACAGCGCTGCGTATGCGTTGTAGCGCTTTAGAAGTGATAAGTAGTAGTAGTAGTAGTAATGTTAGTGGAGGGATAACCTAATGGTTAGTGTAGTGGACTGAGAACTAGAGAGCTGCACAGGAACGGGGATTGCACGAATCCTGTGGAATCCGTGGGATTCCCGTGAGGATGGAAGAAGTTGCTGTGGGATTCTTATGGGAGTGTAGTCAAAACCTCTGGTGACACCAGAATGAGGCTTGAAATGCACTGAGAGGGGCAATTGGAACACCAGAATAAAGCTTGTAACCTATGGAGAGAGGCACTTGGAGGGCCAGACTGAGGCTTGGAACACTCATTAGTGAATGCCATCCAAAAAAACACGAGAGGCTGCAAGCAAGTATATAATAGGGTCGACTTCTGCGGGTACAGGTGGGAATGGAGAAGATTAATTGTGGGGATGGGTAGGGCTGGAATGGATCTTAGCGGGCATGAATTAGATTCCATTGGGGATGAGCAGGGATGGGTGAAATTTCTGTCACTGTCCAGCTCTGTACTGAGAATGTGGGGAACTGGGTTTGATTCCCACTGCTTCTTGTGACCCAACATGTTATTTAACCCTCCATTACCTCAGGTACAAAAACTTAGATGTGAGCCCAGTAGGGACAGAGAAGGTACCTGCATAGAATATAGAAATATAGTATGTTAAGTCAGTGACCCTTTACCCTTTGTATGTTGGGGGGGGGGGGGAGTACAGCATCACAGAATCACCACCCCCCCCCCAAAAAAAATAAAAGTTGACATCTTAAAACTTGAACCAACTTAAACATGTTTTGCAATCTATACTTTTTTTTGTCAAATGCTGATAGGAATTGCTCTGCCATTCTTTTGTTTTCTTGTGTATTCCTACTATATCAATTGCTGAAGATTGCTACTAAAATCCATGGAAATGCAACCTGCCAGCAACTACATAACCCCCCCAAGCTCACCTCGCCCCCTCCCCCCAGTCTCTATTTCAATAGATGGCACCCTCATCCTCCCTGTCTCATCTGCTCGCAACCTAGGAGTCATCTTTGATTCCGCCCTCTCCTTTTCCGCTAACATCCAGCAGACGGCCAAAACCTTTCGCTTCTTTGTCTACAACATTAGCAAAATTCACCCCTCTTTCTCTGAATATACCAGACCCCTTGTCCAAACCCTTGTCACCTCTCGCTTGGATTATTGCAATTTGCTTCTCACTGGTCTTCCGCTCAGCCATCTCTCTCCTCTGTCTAAAATTCTGCATCAAGACTTATTTTCCACCAAAATCGTTTTACCCACACTAGCCCACTCCTCAAATCACTTCACTGGCTCCCTGTCCGCTTCCGCTTACAGTTCAAACTTCTCTTACTGACCTTTAAATGCATCCATTCTGCAGCCCCCCCATTACCTCTCCTTTCTCATCTCTCCCTACATTCTTCCCCGTAAACGCCGCTTGCTGGACAAATCTCTCTTGTCGTCACCCTTCTCCTCCACTGCTAATTCCAGGCTTCGTTCCTTTTCCCTCGTGGCACCTTATGCCTGAAATGGACTTCCTGAGCCTGTACGCCTAGCTCCATCTCTACCTGTTTTCAAATCTATGCTGAAAACCCACCTTTTCACCACTGCTTTTGGCTCCTAATCACTACTCAAATCCTTGTTCCTTCTCACCCAGTACTTTCCTCGCCCTTAATTGTCTTGTCTGTCTGTATTTTTAGATTGTAAGCTCTATTGAGTAGGGACTGTCTCTCTGTGTCAGGTGTTCAGCGCTGCGTGCGTCTGGTAGCGCTATACAAATGTTAATAATAATAATAATATATTACTTTGATGGCATAAGATGGTTCCTGGTTGTTTTTGTCACCCTTTTAACCCTGTTGTGAGAACCAGATTCTGGCATGATGCCAAGTCTGAATATTTACTGCTAAGAATATTAGTGGTTGATTTGTTTGCCATTTGTAAGTCCTATGTATATAAGTTGAAGGGTAGTACTACTATACTAATCATTTCTATAGCGCTACTAGAGGTATGCAGCGCTGTACACTTTATATGCAGGTACTTTCTCTGTCTCTAGAGGGCTCACAATAAGTTTTTTTGTACCTGGGGCAATGGAGGGTTAGGTGACTTGCCCAAGGTCACAAGGAGCTTCAGTGGGAATTGAACCCAGGTCACCAGGGTCAAAACCCACTGCACTAACAATTAGGCCACTCCTAGTGAAAAAAAGTACATAAGGTCTGATATTCAGCTAGCAGTGGTCATAATTATCCCTGGAAATTCAATGTTGGGCTGTGTCTGGAAAAAAGTACATAAGGTCTGATATTCAGCTAGCAGTGGTCATAATTATCCCTGGAAATTCAATGTTGGGCTGTGTCTGGGCTCTGGCTTTGAATTTCTGGTTATACGGGGCTGCGAAAACATAGCCAGTAGAGTACAATATTCAGTACTTAACCGGTTATGGTGAATCACATGGAGATAGGACTGACTTTTATGCAGTCCCATTTATGCAGTTACCTTGGCTGGTTAAGTGCTGAATATTGTCATTTAATCGGCCAAGTGCTGACACCCGTCCCCTCCAGAACACTCCTAAAGTAGCCGGTTTCGGCTTAGGTGCTGACTGGGCATTTTCAGGTGCACTGTCCGGTTAAGTGCCACTGAATATGCCCAAGTAGCCTCAGACAGGCAATTTAAACAGCCAAGAGCCTCCTATGGCCATTTAAATAGTTTTAAATATCAGGCCCATAGTGTCATAACCTGCATAACGCCAAAGATTTGTGTTACGATTTTATAATAATTGATAATTGAGGGCACAGGCAAGAAATCAGTAGGGGCTGAGCTCAATTTTTGTTGCTTTCTGCTGATCTTGGATGAAGAGTTTCTTTATTCCTTTTTGTAATTCTGTTTAATTAGGAGAAAGACAGAAGAATAAACAAGCCATTGTAAACCTTCAGAAACAGTATGGTACTTTTATACCATACTAAAACAAAGGTTTGACATAATGTACATTTTTTTTCTTCTCTTAGGTTGGTTTAGATAAATTTGCCACAAAAGACACAAGGCTAATCTACATGACAACTGGCGTCCTCCTCCAGAAAATTGTTGCTGCCAAAAGTCTTTCAGAGTTCACGCACATTTTCATAGATGAAGTGAGCAAATTCTTCCCTTTCCTTTTATCTAGTAAAACTACCCTTTGAAGTTATTAGTCAGCCTTGGTTTGTAAGCTATACTGTCTGAGATGTTCGCCACTTAAAAGAAGAAAAAAGCAATAAACTACATAGAACCTTAGACTTCATTTCCAGTCCTTGAGGGCTGCCAGTGGGCCAGGTGTTCTTCAAACATTATTTTTATTAAGAACACAACAAATAGAACAATACATAGCCAAATATACACAGCTATTTTTGATGATAACCCAGCCTGTCCCCTCTTCACCATCCCCCCCTTCACCCTCCCAAAAGAGACCAAAAGTCCCCCAGACCTTGTGTCATGTTGATCTAAGTCTGAGAGCATTCACAGTAATGGGTGAGTCGTCAATGTCACGAATCGGACAACAACTTAAGAATCCAGCTTTGTTCCCTATATGGCATGTCATTCCATAGTAGTTCCCTTATCTGTTGGAATTTTTTCCATTGTGCGGGGAGCATCTTTCCTGCTTTGTGCTTTTCTAAAATCATAATAGCATACAGCAAATTAAGCCACTGAGTCATATTGGGTGCAGTGTTACTCAACCGTTACAGGAGGATTGTCTGGTGTGCTATCAAAAATATGTAGTGCAATAAAACAGTTGGCTTCGGTACAATGGTATCATAATTGTCAAACCAGAAAATCTACACTTGTATTGGATGACTCAATCTGAAAATATGAAAAACGTTATTAGACACATTCCCTACTGGACGGGACAATGGGTCAGGTTTTAAGATAACCCTAATAATTATGCATGAGTGAGAATTGTATAGAATGGAGGTACTAGACATACAAATCTCCTTCATGTTTATTCTTTAGGGATCTTATAAAAACCTACATAAATATTGCCATAAGGGGAAAGACCAAAGGTCCATCAAGCCCAGCATCCTGTTTCCAACAGTGGCCAATCCAGGTCACAAATACCTGGCAAGATCCCAAAAAAGTACAACACATTTTATACTGCTTATCCCAGAAATAGTGGATTTTCCCCAAGTCCAATTGGTGGTCGCAACGAAGTGAAAAGCAAGGATGTGTAGAGAGCTGCCATGCACCTCACTAGGCTAGGCAGTTGGTGAGGGCCTAGATGTCTAAGAAGTATTTTATCTGTGTGCTAAGTGCATTGTTTGACTTTTGGTTTGATATAAGTGTGGTGCAGCTGTACAGGAAGAAGGATGCTTGTCATTTACTGCTGCTGGAGTGATTTGGTTCAAAAGGAAGAAAGAGTAAGAGTAGGCTTCCTTTTACAGTTGTCCCCTCAATTTAAACAACTGATGTCATGGTTGGCACAAATGGTATAAAAGTGTTGTTTTGTCTCTCTGTAGCTCTGACATGATTGAGCAGGATAAGTCCACTTCTAAAGATGTCCAATTAACTCAGGAAGGGAGGAAGTGGGAAGGTTATATTTAGACATAATTAGGTATATGCTTTCATTCCAGGCTGAGTTGTCTTTATAGAATAGGCTTCATTAAAAATGTGAAAACAAAAAAACACACAGGTTGACTTGATTTTCCAGTAGCTGACTTTTTCCTCACAAGTAGACTTGACTTTGGAAAAATCTTTTTACAGAGAATTTTGTTTGTCTTTTCAGCTTGTTACAGCCTGAGACGGGAGTTAGTGGCATCTGAACAGTGAAAGATCAGTGAGAACAGCGACCTTTACATACACTGTACTCACTATAGTACACTTTAAACTCGATGGTATTCATTGACTGCCCTCGAGGGCCACAAACAGGTCAGGGATTTCAGGATACCCCTATGGATATGCACAGTATGCAGATCTAGCTCATGCATATTCATTAAAGATAATCTGAAAACCTAACCTGTGAGTAACATAAGACTGTTGTATACCTCAGCGCTTCTGACCTATTCCTCTGAGGAGTATTCCCTACCCCTTGTCAATGTGTTGTCTTTTGTTCTGTATCCCTTCCTAGAGCAAATACATACCTTATGCTACCCTTGAATTAAAATGTCAGGAGGCTCTGGAGTGGGGGCTTGCTCCATAGGCACCAAACTGGTAAAAGGTGAATGGTGATGATGTCTCAGTGAGATAACAGGGTTTGCTTGTTTGCCAGTCATTTAGCTACTTCCACTATTATATTTTCCAAAATCATAATCTCCTGTTTCTAAAATCAGTTTGTTCTGTGGCATTGGCTTTGATGTCTGTGACAAAACTGGGTTTTAAGCCTGTAAAACTGTATTAATTATTTCTTGAAGTGTATTTCTGTAGTCTGGCCAGCAGATGGTGCATGTTTGTTTAAAGCTGTTACAGAGAACTGACTGTTCCTTTTTTTAGTTAACACAGATAAGAGGTAAGCTGCAGTGATGTAGCCAGCTACTTTTAAAACTCAGCTAGGATGTATTGGCCTTTTCTCCAGTCTTAGCCAGGGAGAAGAGAGAGAGAGCAGTCTCTTTCCTGAGGCCCTGTGAACAGTTATATTTGATATCCTGTGAGCAGCTATATGTCCTGATCTCCCCAGGTACTGTTTGGATAGTAGTGTTGTTATTGATCCATATTTCAGTTACTGTTTGCTGATTGCACTTTTTCTGTTCATTGTTCTAATTTTTCATGAGAATAAGCATTTTTAGTTTATTGCCTCTGCTTGTCTGGACTGACTAAGAATCCTGGTGGTTTGTGTATTGGGTCTGTGAGTACTTCCTAGGAACTGTGGGTTCCCTTTGTCTATTATTTTGTTTAAAGATCAGAAACCATTCAGTGTGATACATGTTCAGTAATAGGGGGAATAAAAAGGAAGGCAAAAACTTTTTTTCACATCACTATAGTTTGGCGGCTTCTTCCCTGTGTGATTCACTTTACACATGTCAATATTAAATTTCGTGTTTCAGTCTGGTAAGATCCTCCTACAGTTTCTCAGAAACAATTTTGACTAACTATGTGTTGTCTGCAGATTTGATCCCCTTATTGTTCGCATTTCCAGATTGTTTGTAAATTATGTTAAAAAGCACCAGTCCTACTGGAGAAACATTTTCACATCTTGTGTGTTCCTGTTTATAAATGCAGAATCCCTTTTAAACCTGATTAATACTGTATGTATCTGTATGTACTTGTGACCTGACCTGGCCTGGCCACTGTTTGGAAAGGATACTGGGCTAGATGGACCATTGGTCTTACCCAGTATGGCTACTCTTATGCTCCTTCCTATATTCCCTTTCTTCTTCAGATTTAATAGCTAGTTTGCAATCTTCAGTTCTCAAAATAATGTAAGAAATGTTCAGTGATGTGTTTCCAGAAGCTTTGAGTTCATGAAGACACTTACAGCCTCTGCACCTTGTAAATCCTGCATCTGCAAGTCAAAGTACCTTCTGATTGTTTTTCTTTATCTGTTTGACTGAACTTGAGATGTATGAGCTTCAGGTCTCTTGCACTTCCATTTTAATGTAATTTATTATTTTTCCTTAACTTGAATTCAGATAATTGTAACATCTACATCGAGCATATTAGCTTGAGTAACGCTTGTCATTCTAATGTAGGTGACACCAATAGAGGTTACAGAAATTTCTGCCAGCACATTGACTTGGATCAGATCTCACTAATAAGCACATAATATTAAAAAGCAATAAGATCCACAGTTCTACCACAAGATCCATTTCCATCAATACTGATTTTAAAGTTCAGTGATCTTTTGCTTCTCTTTTATCTGTACTATGATTTTGAAAAAGCTTCAATGATGGGATTGTCTCAAATACTGGAAATCCTCTGTAATATGACCACTTCAAAAAAGACCCTCACCTTAACAGGGATATAGCTTCTAACTTCTGCTCTAGTGCAAATCATCCCTTTGTTTTGAGTACATTATATCAGATCATTTGACAAACTTTATGGAAAACTCAAATATTCTGCATCCTGATCAGACTGGTTTCCGTAGACAATATAATACCGTAACAGTTCTCATCAGTATGCTAACATCTATTTAGGCAGCCTTGGACTAGAGAATGACACGGGGGCGAGGGCGGGAATGGGGACAGAGCCCATGAGGATGGGGACAAACTTTGTACCCATGTCACTTTCTACTTTGAAGCCTGTTAATGAACTGGACTGTTATTTATGTTTGTTTGATGCAGACAACAATATTTTTATGTTTTGGAAAAACAAGGAAACATGCTGGCCACAGCTAGCAAAATTTGCATGGGGGCTCCTGTACATCCTGCTACCAGCACATCTTCTTAGAAGATACCTTCTATTGCATGAAGGATTGTGGAAGACAGGAGAGCTAGACTGAATCCTGAGATTGTTGATGACTACTTCTTTGTCCACAGATTAAAAAATCATAACAGTGCTTCATAGAGCATATTTCTTCTCACTGAATCATACAGAATGGGTTGTATTTTGTACCCCTTCGCGATCTTCTGGCAACCTGCAGGATTAGTTTCCTGGCTCTTCCTCTTCAGCCGGACTGTTGGAGTTGCAGTGGTGGAAGTCCTTGGCTGGAGTGCCCCGACGGTTGAGGCTGCGGAGGATGACCGTTGGTCCGCCATCTTGTTTCCTGCTCTGCTGACTCCGTCGCTGTGGATGCCTGTCTTCAGCTTCATTTGTTCCACCTGGGCCGTGTTGCAGTCCCGAATGGGGATCATCTTGCTGGTCCTATCTGTGTCAGCCTGGATTTTCATCTTTCCCCTTGGCCTGCCAGGATTTTCGCCATTCATCTCTGTCTCCCTTTGCCTCCATTCCTTTTCCCTTCTTTTCCTGTTTTCCAACTCTAATTACTAAAATGTAACTGTAATGTATTTATTTTAATTGGTTCATTGTAAGCCGCTTTGGGGCTGCATCACTGTGGCAAAAGGCGGGGTATAAATGTATGGAAATAAATAACAGGGTGGATTAGGATTCCTTGGGGTAGTAGAAGTCAGCTACTGTTGAAGTTGGAAGGGTAGAGGGTGGTGGTGTGAGGGTTATTATAGCTGCTCATTGTTATTGTTTTCTATTTGCAATTTATACACAATGGTTGCACAGCATATTCCTTTTATACTTTAATAAAAAAGATTTAAATATAAAATCATAAGTGTTCGAGGCTTCTGCAGATAAGAACAGAGCCCACAGAGATGGGATGGGGACAGAACCTGTGGGGATGGGATGGGGTGGGGACGGAGACAGAACACACTGGGACAGGGCAGGGATGGGGACAAATTTTGTCCCTGTGTCATTCTCTACTTTGGACCAAAACAAAACTGTACTACTTTTATTACTCGATCTCTCAGCTGCTTCCAATCTAGTAGATCATCATATTCTATTCAACAGATTAAAGGAAATAGAAATAATTGATAGGACTTGGAAAGAGTTCCATTCCCATCTTTCTGATAGAACATATCATGGCAGGACAATATCTTAAGACTTTTCCCCTCACATGCTGTTTTGACCTGGAGCTATGCCCAGGAAAGAGAGAGTACACACAAAATATTTCAGAGATAGATATCCAAGGTTTAAAAGGAAATGCAATGTATATATCTGAATATATATAAAAACAAATGCAATATTTATATTTACAGCTTAATAAAAAATAGTAATACATCATCACAATATATATTTCAGCAACCTGGCTGTCAGTCACTTTATTCAACTCAAGCTGGGGGGATCCTTCTGTCCAGCGGGTGAAGTCAGGAGTAATATTGCAGGAAGCCCAGCGACACGTCTGCCTTGGTGCATGAGACTCCAACTTTCAGTTAAATAATAGTGTTCTTCCTTATTCACATCCTGCTGTCGGGGTCGGGCCCAAACCCAGACAGGCATGCCTTGCTTAATTCCTTTTATGGGTCTCCCTCTCAGTAAGCATGCAGTGATCACGCGTTTACATCATGATCTGAACAAAACAGCTTATGTGATATATAACTGTAGAGCATATGCAAGCTACTGGGGTCATTTACAGGACAGAAAATGTGCCAAGAGTCAGCTGACCTGTTTACATAATGTAATCTCCTTATACTCATCCCCCAGTCTTTCCTTCTCCATCTTTCCTACACCATACCCCTCCCAATCTCCTTTCCTTTTGTCTATCCTATCTTTGTTTACCTTCCTGTGTCCAATTCATATATTCTTAAAATCTTACTAGTATTATTTTATTTATTTTGCTGCATTTGTATCCTACATTTTCCCACCTATTTGCAGGCTCAATGTGGCTTACAGTATAATATATTATGTTTATTACAGTTTGTAATATTCTCCTTACAAGACTCTGTAATTCTATTTACTATGTAATCTGCATTGAACCTGCTGTGTGTGGGAAAGCGCGGTGTACAAATGTAATAAATAAATAGGCAAGCCAAAGGGCTATGGACAATAATCCAAATTGTTTCCACTACACGTGCAGAATGCCACAGGGCTCAATTCTGGCCCCTTTTCTATTTAATATATTCATGGCTCACTGGCAACATGAATACAAACTTTTTAATTAACCCCATACATCTATGCAAATATATAAATTCTGAGAACTGTAGATCCTTGCAAGATCTTGCATCACTCATTTCTAAACTGATGGTCATTTCTGACTGGTTGAAGGCTAACAGAATGCAACTGAATTTAAATAAAAACACTCTACTTTTTATCAGAGGCCAGAAGAAAAAAATTCTTAGAATCGGTTAACATTGCAGACATAAGAAACCCCAATCAGCAAGACTACAAAACTCTTAGGTGTAATTATAGATTTTTGGTCTTGAATTTGCATCCATATATTTTCTCTGTCATTGGGAAATGCTTTTTCAACTTATGCCAGATTCATTCCATTTGAATCTTGCCTGAAGCCAAGGCCTTAGGATTCTTCATACATGGTCTTTACTGACTCCTGCCTAAATGATACACACAGATAAGAATTGCTCTGGCTTAATTCTGGCTTAATTCTGCATTTATATCTTTATATCTTTCCTGTTTTGTTACATACTCTGCTAAAATTGTGATTTGCATGTCCCAATCCTTAGAGCTGTATACCTGGACATTTCTTCTGGTGAATTTAAGTGCAGCTTTTCAGATAGGTTACAGCGGAGACATTCCTATAGTCTTAAGCTTAAGCCCACCCACCCCAAGACGGACACTTCATAAATAACTTCCACAAATACACTACTTATCACAAATTAACTCCACCCATATTACAACTGTCTCTGAAAAGAAAACCCCTCATTATCACAGGAATCCCCAGTCTTCTACTCACCAGCTAAGGATTACTGCTCTAATAATAAGAATCTCAGCCAACAGATCCATAGGCTGCTGTTCTCACTGTATCACACCTGTTCATACCCATTTCAACCAATCAGGATGACTTTTATTCTCTGTAATAATTGTGGTGCTTTAGTTTCAAGACCAATTATCTGGAGACTTAAGGCTTGTCCTATCTGTCTGCAACTCACTAGATTAAAACACGAGCTCAGTAAAGTAAAACAGGAACTAGATGCACTTAAAGCAGCATCTAGGACCGCACAATATCATACTGCACAGAATCATACCAAATTATCACCACTACCACAAAGGATAAAACCACCTAAAAACAGATGGATTACTGTAGGCTCAGGCAGACTTCGTTATGTGACAAGAAAACATCCGACCTCACAAGTGTTGCCCTTACAAAATTCTTTTACTCCATTACAGCACTGTGATGTTCTTGAAAACAGAACGGAAGCCAAAGAGAAAATAATAAAAGTGGAACAAAAAGATATGAAGGTACCCAAAGAGAAAAGAAACCCCCAAATCACTAATGTTGAAACGCATACCAGGAAATGTAGATGGAAAGCGATGACCACAAATGCTCGCAGTCTAAGCAATAAAGTTCATGACCTTCAGGCCCTGATGTTGGAGGCAGACTTGGATGTTGTTGCAATCACAGAGACGTGGCTAAATGGTTCCCATGAATGGGATGCAAACATACCAGGCTATAATCTATTTAGGAAGGATAGAGAGGGTCGTAAAGGTGGCGGAGTAGCTCTGTTTGTGAGGAATGATATCACTGCGACTGAAATGACAGGGACCTGGGGAAAGGAAGAAGCGATATGGATCACCTTAAAAAGAGATGATAGAACCTCTGCCCACGTGAGTGTTGTCTACAGACCTCCGACACAATTGGAGGAATTAGATAAAGACCTGATCGCAGATATTCAAAAGTTGGGAAGCAAGAGAGAGGTGCTGTTGCTGGGAGATTTCAATCTTCCGGATGTAGATTGGAAGGTTCCGTCTGCGGAATTGGAAAGAAGTAGAGGGATCGTGGATGCTTTCCAAAGTGTTTTGCTCAGACAAATGGTGATGGAACCCACGAGGGAGGGAGCGACACTGGATCTGGTGCTCACAAATGGGGATAGCGTGTCAAATATCCGAGTGGGTGCCCACCTGGGCAGCAGTGACCATCAAACGGTTTGGTTTGATATAACAGCTAAAGTGGAGAGCGGCCACTCAAAACTCAAAGTCCTGGATTTCAAGCGTGCTGACTTTAGTAAAATGGGGGAATACCTGAGGAAGGAGATGATGGGCTGGGAGGAAGTACGAGAAGTGGAAGGACAGTGGTCCAGGCTGAAAGAAGCTATAAATAGGGCCACAAACCTTTATGTAAGGAAAGTAAATAAAAGCAAGAGAAAAAGGAAACCGATATGGTTCTCCAAGCAAGTGGTTGAGAAAATAAAGGCTAAAGAGTTGGCGTTCCAGAAATACAGAAAAACTCAAGAAAAGGAACACATGGAGGAATACCGGATGAAACTGAAAGAAGCCAAGAGAGAGATACGACTGGCAAAAGCGGAAGAACAAATGGCTAGAAATGTAAGGAGGGGTGACAAAAATTTCTTCAGGTATATTAGTGAAAGGAGAATGACTAAAAAGGGAATTGTGAGACTAAAAGATACTGCGAACCGCTATGTGGAAAATGATGAAGAAAAAGCAAATTTGCTAAATAGATACTTTTTGTTCTGTTTTCACAGAAGAAAATCCTGGAGAAGGACCGCGATGGACTGGAAATAGTACAATTGAGAATGAAGTGGATAGAGCACCGTTCACGGAAGAAAGTGTGTATCAACAACTTGGACAAAGCCATGGGACCAGACGGGATCCACCCCAGGATATTGAAGGAGCTCAGAGAGGTTTTGGCGGGTCCTCTTAAAGATTTGTTTAATATATCCTTGCAGACGGGAAAGGTTCCAAGGGATTGGAGAACGGCGGAGGTGGTCCCTCTTCACAAAAGTGATGATAGGGAAGAAGCTGGAAACTACAGGCCGGTAAGCCTTACTTCGGTTATTGGAAAAGTAATGGAAGCGATGCTGAAGGAAAGGATAGTGAATTTCCTGGAAGCCAATAAGTTGCAAGATCCGAGACAACATGGTTTTACGAAAGGGAAATCGTGCCAAACGAATCTCATTGAGTTCTTTGATTGGGTGACAGGAGAATTGAATCAGGGACGAGCTATGGACGTAATCTACTTAGATTTCAGCAAAGCTTTTGACACGGTTCCCCACAGGAGGCTCTTAAATAAACTGGATGGGCTGAAGATAGGACCTGAAGTGGTGAACTGGATTAGGAACTGGTTGATGGACAGACGCCAGAGGGTGGTGGTGAATGGAATTCACTCGGAGGAGGGAAAGGTGAGTAGTGGAGTGCCTCAGGGATCGGTGCTGGGGCCGATTCTGTTCAATATATTTGTGTGTGACATTGCCGAAGGGTTAGAAGGTAAAGTTTGCCTATTTGCGGTTGATACTAAGATCTGTAACAGAGTGGACACCCGGGAGGGAGTGGAAAACATGAAAAAGGATCTGAGGAAGCTAGAAGAATGGTCTAAGGTTTGGCAATTAAAATTCAATGCGAAGAAATGCAAAGTGATGCACTTAGGGAATAGAAATCCGCGGGAGACGTATGTGTTAGGCGGGGAGAGTCTGATAGGTACGGGCGGAGAGAGGGACTTGGGGTGATAGTATCTGAGGATTTGAAGGCGACGAAACAGTGTGACAAGGCGGTGGCCATAGCTAGAAGGTTGTTAGGCTGTATAGAGAGAGGTGTGACCAGCAGAAGAAAGGGGGTGTTGATGCCCCTGTATAAGTTGTTGGTGAGGCCCCACCTGGAGTATTGTGTTCAGTTTTGGAGGCCGTATCTTGTTAAGGATGTAAAAAGAATTGAAGCGGTGCAAAGAAAAGCTACGAGAATGGTATGGGATTTGCGTTACAAGACGTATGAGGAGAGACTTGCTGAACTAAACATGTATACTCTGGAGGAAAGGAGAAACAGGGGTGATATGATACAGACGTTCAAATATTTGAAAGGTATTAATCCGCAAACGAACCTTTTCCGTAGATGGGAAGATGGTAGAACGAGAGGACATGAAATAAGATTAAAGGGGGGCAGACTCCAAGAAAAATGTCAGGAAGTATTTTTTCACGGAGAGAGTAGTGGATGCTTGGAATGCCCTCCCGCGGGAGGTGGTGGAAATGAAAACGGTAACGGAATTCAAACATGCTTGGGATAAACATAAAGGAATCCTGTGCTGAAGGAATGGATCCTCAGGAGCTTAGTCAAGATCGGGAGGCGGGGCTGGTGGTTGGGAGGCGGGGATAGTGCTGGGCAGACTTGTACGGTCTGTGCCAGAGCCGGTGGTGGGAAGCGGGACTGGTGGTTGGGAAGCGGGGATAGTGCTGGACAGACTTGTACGGTCTGTGCCCTAGCCGGTGGTTGGGAGGCAGGGATAGTGCTGGGCAGACTTATACGGTCTGTGCCCTGAAGAGCACAGGTATAAATCAAAGTAGGGTATACACAAAAAGTAGCAAATATGAGTTATCTTATTGGGCAGACTGGATGGACCGTGCAGGTCTTTTTCTGCCGTCATCTACTATGTTACATTAATTGGTAATTTCATATCTATTGTAATGCCTTATTTAAAGGACTACGTACAAGAAAGATGCAAGGTTTGCAATTAATGCAGCATATTGTAGTTAAGCTGACACCAATGCTAAAAAATTTGATCATGTTACCTCTGCTTCTGAAAATGGAGCACTGGTTACCCATTGCATCCCATATAGTATATAAAATACTAATATTAGTACACGTGGAGGGGTATTTTCGATAAAACATCTAAGTCTGATTTTGGAAGTTTTGCTAAAAACATACAGAAATTGAGTGGTGAATGTAACCATTTTTTAACCTGAAAAGTGTATATTTTGGTTTGAAAATTGCCTTTTTCTAGACGTTTTGTGCTCGGTGCATAAAATTATGGAACACAAAGACAATTAATGGGACATAGCATGGGTTCAGCCAAGGGAAGGCTTGCCTCGCCAATTTGCTTCATTACTTTGAAGGTGTGAATGTGGTTAAAGATGAACCAGTTGATGTAGTGTATCTAGATTTTCAGAATGCTTTTGATAAAGTTTCTCATGAGAGACTCCTGAGAAAATTAGAGTCATGATATAGGAGGCAAGGGTCTAGTGTGGATTAGGAATTTGTTATTGGACAGAAAACAGAGGGTAGGGTTAAATAGTCAATTCTCTCAATGGAGGAGGGTGAACAGTGGAGTGCCATAAGGATCAGTACTGGGACTGGTGCTATTTAACATTTTTATGTTCAAACATTTTTTATTACAGTATCAGCAAAATACACATCATTCAGCAATGCGTTGAACAATGATATTAAAATTACCAGATATATCAAAAAAGAACACATCGTAATAAGTGTCCTCATCAAAGTTTAACCCAATGCACAACTCCCTCCAAACAAACGGAAACCAACTGAACTAGAGTTCTCAAAGCAGTGTACCATATCCCCTTCTTAAGTGCCCCCCCACAACCTCCATCATCGCAACTTACAACCAATACCCTGTCCAACCTCCCTTCCCCCCCCCACGTTCCCCCCTTAGCATCACGATAAATTCTCCCCCTTCCCTCTCTCCCACTTCCTTTAGGTTTGTTTGAATCCGATGATTGACACACTTAGACTTCAACCACAATTGGACCTCCAAACCAAATAAACTATGTTATATTGGCAGAAACAAGTTAACCTTATATAGCAAAAAGGGGGCCCGTACTTCATATAGCCTTATCCTAGAGTTCAACATGTCTGCCATGTACAAAATAAATGAGGGCTATAATTTGCGATTATTGCGACTGCAGATATTTGTTGAGTTTGCTATTACTCTACGTAGATACCAGTTAGACCCTAGGACCTGCTGTTGCACAACTAGTCTCCTCGACCCAGTACCCCTAGCTTCATAATAACTACTCCCTCCGTCCCCTCCCTACAGAGAACTCCCCTAGCTAATTCCAGAGACATTAGCCAGCTCCTCCACTAAAATCTTGCTTATTTAACATTTTTAAATGATATGAAAATCAGAACAAGTGTGGTGATTAAATTTGGAGATGACACAAAACTATTCAGGCTTGTTAAAACATGAGCTGATTGTGAAATATTATAGGAAGACCTTAGGAAATTGGAAGACTGGGCATCCAAATGGCAGATGAAATTTAATGTGGACAAATGCAAGGTGATGCACGTTGGAAAGAATAATCCGAATCATAGTTCCCTGATGCTAGGGTCCACCTTGAGTATCAGCACCCAAGAAAAAGATCTAGGTGTTGTAGATAATACGCTGAAATCTTTTGCTCAATGTGCGGTGGAGGCCAGAAAATCAAACAGGATGCTAGGAATGATTAGAAAAGGGATGGTAAATAAGAGCAAGAATACTATAATGCCTCTGTATTGATCCATGGTGTTACCTCACCTTGAGTATTGCTTTCAATTAGAAAAGGTTCAAAAAAGAGCAACCAAAATGATAAAGGGGATGGAACTCCTCTCTCTTGAGGCTAGGCTAAAGAGGTTAGGGCTCTTCAGCTTGGAAAAGAGATGGCTGAGGGGAGATGTGATAGAGATCTACAAAATCCAGGAGTCCACTGCAAGTATGAATGAAAGGCATTCCCTACAGATGATTGATATCTCCAGTTGGCTTTCAGTTCTCCCGTGCTATCTGCTTCATCTAATCCATCGGTTATTGAACATTCACATTCCCCTTCTCCATCACCCAATCTCCATGACGACCAGAGGTGGCTGTTAGGTACTAGTGTAGAATTAGAAAAGGTTCAAAGTAGAGCAGCCAAAATGATAAAAGAGGATTTTTTTTTTTACTCGTTTCGAAAGTACAAGGACTACAGGACACTCAAGGAAGTTACATGGAAATACTTTTTAAACAAATAGGATGAAATATTTTTTCACTCAATGATTAGTTAAGCTGTGGAACTCTTTGCTGGAGGATATAGTAACAGTGGTTAGCGTATCTGGGTTTAAAAAAGGGTTTGGACAAGTTCTTCGACGAGAAGTCCACAGTCTGCTATTGAGACAGACATGGGGAAGCTACTGCTTGCCCTGGGATTGGTAGCATGGAATGTTGCCACGATTTGGGTTTCTGCCAGGTACTTGTGACCTGGCTTGGTCACTGTTAGAAACAGGATGCTGGGCTAGATGGACCATTGGTCTGACCCAGTATGGTTCTCTTATTTTCTTATGCTTTGAGATCATTTTGGAAAATAAAACATCCAAGAGAAAAACACCCAAAAACCAGCCACTGGGATGTCTGGGGGGGGGGGGGGGGGGGGGGCGGCATCATTCTTAGTAGACTGGCCACACAAACATCCCAGCAGATCAGTGGGGCAGAATAAAGGGCACTGCAGTGGACTTCACATAAAAGATCTCGGGTACACATTTCACCTTAACCCCTTTACATTGTACAGTGAGCCCTCTGGGAGCAGAAAATTACCTAATTTATATTTGAAGTCTCTACATACCATTTATCATGCTTTTGTTACTTCCCGATTGGACTATTGTAACATCGTATACGCTGGACTCTCTCAATTTTATTTTCTTACTCCTGTTACTTTGTCTTATCTATCTATATGTTCCATCTTTGCTTACACCCTATGCTGTCTATTAAAATGTTTTATTGGGTATTGTGTTGGCATTATAATGTAGCATACTATGCCATACTTTGTATTGTTTGAATATTCTTACTGTTGTAATTGTCTATTGCATATGTTTGACTTATTCTGGTTGTACACTGCCTTGAGTGATTTCTTTTAAAAAGGTGGTAAATAAATCCTAATAAATGTAGTCTTAAACATTTGCAATCATTACAAAATAAGGCTGCCTGCTTTCTGTGTAAAGCTAGATGCCTGGACGCTGGACTCATCACTCTTTCTGAAACTGCACTGGCTTCTTATTTGAGCATGTATTCAATTTAAGATTTTTTCTTTAACTATTTAAGGCCTTATGTTACAGTACTCCTGACTACTTACCTTGTTTGTTGAGCCCTTGTTCTCCTTCACAAGTTACGATCTCTTAATGGTCACAGACTGGTTCTCCCCTCTCCCTCTCAGATTCACTGGGAATCCACAAGATCCTCTGCTTTTTTTTTTTTTTGGCTCCTTATCTCTTGAAAAGTTTACCTTTGGACCTCTGTGCTGAGCTATCCTTTCAAACCTTCAAGAAAAAGCTTAAAGCCATCTTCCATATCATCAAGCTGATCAATCCATAGACTGGTGGGTTGTGTCCATCTACCAGCAGGTGGAGATAGAGAGCAAACTTTTGCCTCCCTATATGTGGTCATGTGCTGCCGGAAACTCCTCAGTATGTTCTCTATCTCAGCAGGTGGTGGTCACACACAGCAGCAGCTCTGGCTAGGCCTCCAAGCCTAATTTTTAGGTTTTGTTGAGTGCCTGGGGTTGAGGGCTCTTTTGAGCAAGTGCAAACCTGGTGGTGCCAGGTCCCTCCTTTTCTCCCCCCTCCCGCTGGCTCCGTTTAAAAAAAAAAAAAAAAAAATTTTAAACGTCCTTAAAGGCATTTATTTCGACGTTTATTTAAACGTTCATTGCAGCTACTCACTGGGACACCAGTTCGTTACAGCTCGGAGCGGACAGCAGGTAATTTTTACCTTTTTATAGCGGGCAGGGGGTTCCCCGATTCTTCTCCTCGTGGCATATGGCGTCGGAGGGCGAGGGCGCAAAGGGTCGCTCCCCGGATCGCTTGAGCGCTTCTAGAGGGGATGCGGGGGTCTTACAGCCTGATTCGCCCTTGTTGGGTGACAGTTTCGTGACCGATGAATGTCCCGGTCCTTCCTCCGGCGTGGCGGTTTTTCCCGCCATAAACGCCCATCCCCCGCTCCTCGCCTCCGCCATCTTGGCCGGCCACGCGTCTCGGACGGCTTCTTCGTGGGCCGCCCTTGAGGTTGGAGACATTAATGCCATGAACGCCCTTAATTTGGGCGACGGCACAAAAGCGGCTAAAGTTAAGCGCCGTTCTTCCCGCGCGGCTCCTTCGCGGAGTGTCGCGCCGGACGCCATTTTGGATGCGCAGCATGTCTCTCCCCCGCTCTTGCGAGCGCCGGTTGAGGGTGCGTCTAGGGCTGTTGCCCAGGCTGCGGAAGTGCACAGTCTGGGGGGTTTCTCCCCCGTGTTTGTTTTGCTGCTGCATCAGGCTTTCCTCATGCAAAACGCTGCCCCTGCTCCCTAGTCTGGTAAAGAGGTTGAGGTTCCCAGAGGTAAACGCCCTCGGGTTGATTCCCAGGCCTTGGAGGACTTTGTCTCCTCCGATGTAGATGAGGGCAGCGTGTCTGAGGTCTCCCAACGGTCCTTTGCGGATTCCTTGGAGGAGACGGATCCCCGCTCGGATGGAGCGGATGTCCCCTCTGCAGCGGCTCTTTAGCTCAGAGGATTTGCCCAACCTGTTAGTGCAGGCCATGGGCATTTTGAAGATTTCCTCTCCGGAGGACGTCTCTCCCTCAGCCCCTGTTGGCTCTGCCATTATGCTGGGGACGAAGCGCCCGCCTAGAACCTTCCACATGCATGATGCCATGCACTCCTTAATTTCGGCTCAATGGGATGTCCCGGAAGCGAGCCTTAAAGTGGCTAGGGCTATGTCCCGCCGCTATCCTTTGCCTGAAGGTGAACGTGAGGCCTTTCTGTGGCCTACCGTGGATTCTTTAATCACTGCGGTGACTAAGAAAACGGCGTTACCAGTGGAAGGTGGCACGGCCCTAAAGGACGCCCAAGACAGAGGATTGGAGGCGGCCTTAAGGTCGTCCTTTGAGGCGGCTGCTTTAAGTTTGCAGGCCTCAGTTTGCGGCTCCTATGTGGCCAGGGCATGCCTGACTATGGTGCAGCGGGCTTCCCCCTCGGATCATTCCTTGAGGGCTGTTTGGCCGGCCCTGGAATCGGGCTTAGCCTATTTGGCAGACTTGCTGTATGATGTCTTGAGAGCCTCAGCTAAAGGCATGGCTCAGACAATCTCTGCGCGGCGGTGGCTTTGGCTGAAACATTGGTCTGCTGACCATGCCTCTAAATCCCGCCTGGCTAGATTGCCTTTTAAAGGCAAGCTGCTCTTTGGGGTCGAGCTGGACAAAATCGTGACCGATCTCGGCACGTCTAAGGGCAAGAAGTTACCAGAGGTCAGGGCTCGGGCTAGTACTCGCCCTGGTACCTCCAGAGGACGGGCTCAGGAAGCCCGTCGGTACCGCCCGGGCAGGTCGGGCTCCTCTGCCCTCTCTTCCTTCAAGAGGAACTTCTCCCCCAAGCAGCATTCCTTTCGCAGAGACCGCCGTCCCGGAGGTGCTCCCTCCGGTCCTCCCCCAGGGTCTCGTACCCAATGACGGGGCCTTGGTCCACGCCTCAGTGCAGATTGGAGGACGGCTGTCCTCGTTTAGGGGCGAGTGGACCACAATAACTTCAGACGCTTGAGTGCTGGAAGTCATCAGAGACGGCTACAAGCTAGAGTTCTGCCGACCCTTAAAAGACGGGTTTGTACTCTCTCCCTGCAAGTCTCCGGTCAAAGCTGTGGCAGTGCAGCAGACCTTGGACAATCTGTTCCGCCTGGGGGCGGTCGTTCCGGTGCCAGAGAATCAGCCTGGCAAGGGACGTTACTCCTTTTTCTTTGTGATTCCAAAGAAAGGAGGTTCTGTACGGCCTATCCTCGACCTCAAGGGGTCCATTGGGCCTTGAAAGTTCGGCACTTTCGCATGGAGACCCTCCACTCTGTTATAGCGGCAGTGAAGGCAGGAGAGTTCCTGGCATCCTTGGACTTCAAGGACGCGTACTTGCATATTCCCATCTGGCCTCCTCATCAACGCTTTTTGCGTTTTGCAGTACTGGTTGACACTTCCAGTTCAGAGCCCTCCCGTTCGGGTTGGCTACTGCTCCGCGGACCTTCTCCAAAGTAATGGTGGTCATCGCGGCCTTCCTGTGGAAGGAAGGAGTTCAAGTCCATTCTTATCTGGACGACTGGTTGATCCAAGCCCCTCTTATGCAGAGTGCGGCAAAGCTGTGAACCGGGTGGTTGCTCTTTCGAGCTCCCTGAGGTGGATCATCAACTGGGAGAAAAGCCAGCTGCGCCCGACTCAGTCCCTGGAGCATCTGGGAGTTCGATTCGACACCCAAGTGGGCAGAGTGTTCCTGCCAGACAATTGGATTGTCAAGCTTCAGGCTCAGGTGGACTAGTTCCTAGTAGCCTCTCCTATTCGGACTTGGGACTATGTGCAGCTGTTGGGCTCTATGTCGGCCACGATGGATGTAGTGCCCTGGGCCAGGGCTCATATGAGACCACTTCGACAATCTCTGCTGCTGCGCTGGACTCCGATGTCGGAGGATTATGCTATGCGCCTTCCCTTGGACCCAGCAGTGCGCAAGGCGCTGAGCTGGTGGACGCAGACAGACAAGTTGTCTGCAGGAATGCCTCTGGTGACCCCGGAGTGGATTGTCGTCACGACGGACGCCTCTTTGTCGGGCTGGGGAGCCCTCTTCTTGGGAAGGACAGCGCAGGGGCTCTGGTCTCCTGCAGAGGCAAAGTGGTCTATCAACCTCCTGGAACTCAGAGCCATTCGGTTGGCGTTTTTGGAGTTCATCCCGGTACTGGCGTTGAAGTCAGTACGGGTCCTGTTGGACAATGCCACGGCTGTGGTCTATGTCAACCGCCAGGGAGGTACCAAGAGCGCCCCTCTAGCCAAGGCAGCCATGAATCTATGCCAGTGGGCGGTAGCGAGCCTGGAGCAGCTGTCAGCAGCCCACATTGCCGGAGTCATGAATGTCAAGGCGGACTTTCTCAGTCGCCATACCTTGGATGTATATATAACTTGAATTTTTGAATTCGCTGAGATATGGGATTTCCCAGGATTTAGTGATCTATCAAGTCATAAATAAACAATAAACCTACTGTACACCACTATAACAGCTCAGTTTGCAGGTATCACCTATATGTAGATACAGTAGGTACTTAGTGTTTTTTGGAGGGAGCGCACGTTCCACCACAAGTGTACCAGTTAGAGTGAGATATGGGCCTGTGTCCCCTTCTCTACAGTCCACTCCTGGAACCTGCCTTCTCTACTTGGAATGGTCATGTATGAAGCTGTCATAGAGACTGGTATGTACTGTCACAGTCACATGTAAGGGGCTGGGAGAGGTCAGTGACCACTGGGGGAGTAAGGGGGGCTATGCCTTAATTCCTTTAGTGGTCATTTAGGTCACATTTTGGTCACTTAGTCGTGATTGAAACAGGTCTAGCCAAAAAGTCTTAATTTTGGCTATCTTTTTTGGTGCCGCCCATGTCCTGCCCAAAACATGCCACCTTGAAATTTGGATGCACTGTGGAGCTACTGATCCCCAGAAATCAGCGGAGAAAGCACACAGGATTGCACCGATATTGTGCTAATAAGCTTTGGGGTAGAGAGTTGCACAGGGACAGATACCTTACCCGTCCCCACTTGCCCCCACTGGAATCTTACCCATCCCCTTAAGAATTTAACCTGTCCCTACTTGTCCCCGCAAGAATGTATTGGTACATAAAAAGAAATTCTGGTGGGCTCTCTGTCTCTCTCTGGGTTCAAGCTTTAGCCTTCAGGCAAGGAAGGAACAGAAGCTGGAACTTGGAACACTCTGGTGCACACATGTAAGACTTGTCTCTGATTCACTGGCACTGTGTGCTGAGAGGTCGCCACATGCACACGCCAGTAGGTCAGGTGACATCTGATGCTTGTACCTGTATTGGAGCCGAGGTCTGAGCATCGGCCCGGGAGTAGAGAAGATTAATAGTAACATAGTGAGTGACAGCAGGTAAAAACCTGAAAGGTCCATTCTGCCCAATAGTCACACTGATTATCAATTCATAATTAAATCAACAATGAACATGATATTATATACTTGGTTATGATCTTTCTTTGGCGTTTCTGGGACATAGACCATAGAAGTCCGCCCGGCCCTATTCTTATGTTCCAACTGCTGGAGTTGTCGTCGAAGCCCACTGCAGTCTATTTGTCTTCTCATTTGCGGGAAACAGACCATAAAAGTCTCTCTCTAGTCCTGGGCTGATGCTTAGACCTCAGCTCTGACCCAGGCACAAGCATCAGATGTCACCTAACCTACTGGCACATGCCTGTTGTGACTTCTTAGCACACAGAGACAAGCTTTGCATGTGCAAACCAGAGTGTTCCAAGTTCTAACCTCCATTCTTTCCTTCAGTGCTGTGGCTCGAAGCTAGAGAGAGAGACAGCCAACCAGAATTTTTTTAATGTACCATTAAATTCTTGTGGGACTGAATGGGGATGGGTTAAATTTTTGTGGAGATGGTAAGATTCCAGCGAGGGCGGGGTAAGATTTCTGTCCCCATGCAACTCTATAAATCTAACCTACCCCCACCCATCCCCATCAGAATCCAACCTGTCCCCCCAGCCCACCCAGCCCTGCTTCACCTCCCCCCCACCATCCAAGAAAGAGATCGGCATGAAATAATTTATTTTTATTATTATGACTTATGAAAACTACTTGTCCCTGAAACATGCTGAAAAGAGAGTAATCTATTTGTACAAAAGAGATGAGGTGAAGATGCGATTCCATGTGCTTCAATGAAAGGAGAGTTTAGTTTTACTTACAATCTTTATAACACCAGTCTTCCCAAGGCAGATTATAATAGTTAAGATGAACCCATCAGTAAATAGGATATCCTCTCTGAAATTGGGCCACGTATTACTGTATTGTATAGAGCAGTGTAGAAAAATGATCTCAAAACACAGCCTGCTGTTTCTAGCAGTTTTTATTTCATGATATTTATATCTACATATGGGAATGCTTTCAAAATAAATTAAAAAGCTGTCAAATAAGTAAAGAAAAAAAATAAAATATTTTGTCCTCCACCTTTTAAGGCACTTCCTATTAACTGCAACAGCTTTTGACTACAGATGGACCATGCATAGGCAGTACCTTATTAATAAAAATATTTTGCTATTGTTTTCAGTAGCATTTGCTATTGTTTTGGGTGAACCAGTGTGGCAGCAATCTCCACCTACTGGCTTCAACCCATTGGACTAGATAAGCCTCATACCGTCTCCTATTCTCAATCTAACTTCCTTGCCTCATTCCCCACCCCCCCTCCTTCCTGCACTCACACTCTGCATCCACCTTCCCTCCAGCCCTGTGTGCCCACCCCACACGTACCTGAAGTCACCATGGTGGTCTAGTGGTTTGCTTTGGGGCAGGAAAGATTCCTACTCTTCCCTGCCCGCTGCCGCTGCTTGTTTATAATGGCAGCTTAGACTAAAAGCGGTGGCCTCGCAAGACTTCCGCTGAAGTCTCGGCAGCCATGTTAAACAAGCGGGAGCAGCGAGACGGATCATTGGCAGCGGGCAGGAAAGAGAGGGACTCTTTCTTTCCTTTGAAGCAAGCTACTAGACCACCAGGGTGACTTCAGGTATGTGCAGGGATGGAAAGCATAGGTCGGTTCAATTGTGTGGTTCCATGGGAATCCCGCAAGACCCCAGTCCATCCCCTTGGGATCCCTGTGGACCTGAAGAGGCTACCCGTGGGATTCCCGCTGTCCTTGCTTCCATGCAGCACTCTCCCTTCTTCAGAAGATGAAAGTACCTCATCCAAAAAAAGGATCTCCCTGATTTTCGAAAGCTCTTATTCAATATTTTTAGATTATTTGTGTGCTGATGCAGCCAAGAATCCTGTGATTGAAATGCAATTTTTAGTGCTGTTACTCTGCATTCTATGTAAACTTTATTTTGTGTTGGAAAGAGAGTTGGTGAAGAGTTAAATAATTTTGTGAAAACAAGGTACACTTTACCACTGAAACAGAGCTGATAACACCCCTTGATAAGAAACTGCCAGCATATTCACTGATCATGTGAGAATCAGCCAGTATGGTGATATCCCCTTGGCTCTTAAATTATTTTTGATGATGATTTTCTGAATTGTACCCATAAGGCCATCAGGATCTCAGTAACACTAGTATCCTACTCATAGCTGTGCAGGGGGAAGGGCAGGATTGGCAAGGGGTGAGACAGTGGCATGGGCCGAGTCCCGCGGGCCTGTGCTGCAAGTTTAGTAACACTTGTCCTTTGTAGATAAGGCTGAGACTGGGAAACTGTATAAAATGGGGGAGGCATAGGTTTAGTTCTATGCTGGCCAGCCCCATCGGGACATGGAAATTGTTTAAACCTTGGTTAGATTGGGTGGTTTAAATATCTCAGGAAAAGAAACCAACAAAACAAAAATCCATGTTCCTGTTCGTATGTGCAGTGACTGTCTTGGATATTCTGTATGTTTGTTTATTAAAATATTTGATTTTCTGCAATTTCCAGCAGGAGGATCAAAGCGATTTACAATTAGTAAAATAAAAATAAAAAAAACAGACAAGAATGCCAGCAAAATGATAGAAAAGAATATATCCCATGTAGATTGTGCAAAATAATATGCTGGACCAGAACCTTATGGACAAGCTTGTGTTATTTTGCAGGTGCATGAGCGCACTGTGGACTTGGATTTCTTGCTGGTGGTGGTTCGTAAACTTCTGCGTACAAACTCGCAGTATGTAAAGGTAGGTACATGTGTTTGAAGTTAGTAGAAATTCAAGGAAGCTGTAGGAGCGTGCTTTCAAAATTATTATTACTATTTTTTTTACAGTACATTCTACTGCTCTTTTTTTTTTAAAGTGCTTTATCGTAAGACACTAATATTGGAAAAGAAACACTACCCGACTGTGCTAACATTTCAAGTAATCTTGCTCACATTCAACATTAAGGCACTAACACAAACACATACTGAAACCACACGAGCCATATTATTACTGTTTTATAAGAGCTTATTATAGTCGTAAACCAAAACAACAATAACAAGACAAAAAAAAATTATAACAATGGCATCATTGCTGGGGATCCTTACTTGAGAGAAAAGGGAGCGCAAAAATGAGTAGCTCACATAAGTCACTGATGCCCCTAATAAAAATCTGAATCATGTTATCAGATTCCTTCAAATTAGGTTGCACCAATGCTTTTCAGCAATAATAATCATAATAATGTATTGTCATAGGCACGGCTTCTCTGACCTGGATTTCCTTTCTTCCTCTGGGTTTTCCCTGTAGCCAAAAGAGCGGTTCATTGAAATAGGATTTCTCTTCCAAATAACAGAATTCTTTATGATGGAAAAAAGGAGTCCTCCTGTGATTTCATGTACAATACCGTTTAAGAACACCACCTTACTCAGGAGTTCTTGGGGGCTTTTGATGGTCTTGTCATTTCAAACTTCAAACAGCCTTAACTTAGGTAGACCTATTCCCCCTACAGTACTCTAGCTAGAGTCCTCAAATATTTGCTTGTTCAGCCATTTCCCTTAAGATATCACAAGAAAACAAATAGGCAGGCAATTCTCAAGATCCAGCACGGAATAGAAAAAAGATGTGAATTGCCAATGGCAATGTTGATAAAAATAATCTGTTCACCACGTTATTTAAAATAGGCCCATGCAATGTTGAGAAAAATAGTTTATTCACCTGGATTCGAGGTGGGGAGAAGGGAGAAATATGTTAGCCCTGTTGTGGGGAGGGAGGAGGTGGGAGGGATAGCATAAGAGCGAGATGGGTATATGCTGGGCTGTGGGGGTGGGGACTGCAAGATGGAGATGTGCTAAACCCAGGGGGAGACTAGAGAGAGATGGAGATGTGCTGGACCAGGAGGTGGGGTGTTGGAGGGAGATGGAGATGTGCTGGACCAAGAGGACGGGGGCTGAGGAAGATGGAGATGAATATGTGTTGGATCTGTTGGGAAGGGGAGCACAAGAGGGGGAACAGACCGGATTGGGGTAGGGAGTGGAAAAGAGGAAGAGAGATACTGGACCCACTGATGGAGAGAAGGAGTTATGCCAGAACACAAGGAGGGGCAGGGGAAAGAGAGTGAGTAATGCTGGACCTGTAGGGTATGGGAGGAAGGGAGGAGAGCAGGGATGGGCAGGGCACAGACAAGAGTTGCTGAGCATGGAGTAAATGTATAGTTGGGCGCACAGGCAATGCTGGAAAAGGAGTGGATAGGGACGCCAAGAGGGCAGAAGCTGAGCAGGGACACAGGAGAGATGCTGGACAGGCCAGAGAGGGACACAGAGAAAAGATGGATGACAGACAAGGAGAGAGAAGAAATGTCAAATGGACAGGAGATCCTGGAAAAGCAGAAGAGAGAGAGAGAGAAAATTGAATGGAAAAATAAAATGCTCAGACTACAAAAGTAGAAAACAAATTATTTTGAATTTATCAGTTGGAGCATGTTGGCTTTGGGAAATATGCATCTCTGATACCTTGCACTTGCATTTCTGTTTCTCTAATATTGCTGACTCCTTGAGTTTTCCAGTTCATATTTTTGCCTTTGTATCATGTGAGCAAGGTGAGCTATTCTGCTAGTATACAGTTTCTGTGTAGAGATCTTTTTGCAGTTTCACTTGTTCTAACACAGTAACGTAGTAGATGACGGCAGATAAAGACCTGTATGGTCCATCCAGTCTGCCGAACAAGATAAACACATTACATATGGTATGATGTGATACGTCATATATATATATATATATATATAATCACACCTGACCTTGATTTGTCCTTGCTATTTTCAGGGCACAGACCATAGAAGTCTGCCCGGCACTGTCCTTACTGTAGATTTCTGAAGTTGTTGAAGCTGCTGAAGCTTTTAGACCCTCCAGACCAGTCAAGAGCCCACCCTTATGCCATGAAAATGGTCATGGACAGGTGCTGGTGGGATGGGTGGCGGGGGGCCTCATGGTCTGTTGAGGTCAGTTGACTGGTTGGATTATTTTTAATTTTCTGGTTGCTGTAGTTGTTTACTATTAAAAAATTTTAACCCCCCCCCCCCCCCCAAAAAAAAACCCCCAAAAAGAGCAAATCTATTGACAGTTGCAGAACAGGTGCTTTTTTTCTGCCCGTCTGTTGGGAAGCACAATATTCTTTTAGTTTTTGGGTAAGGTACAGCTGGGGGGGGGGGGGGGGGGGAGGATTCTTCCTTCCGTTCCTTGCTGTATCAAAATACTGACTGGCTGGGGTCTGCACAGGAAAGTCCTATAGTACTCAGTCTTCCTCTGCTGGGTAGATATGCATAACCCAAGTGTCTTGACTGGTCTGGAGATCTAAAGGAAAGAAATTTAGCAGGTAAGGTCTGATTTCTCCTTGTTTTAACCTATTGTCTGGGTCTGGATTACCTTTCTGTGATAATTCCAAAGCAGTTTACATACTATATAAATTGCTCTGTCCCTGGTTTGCTCACATTCTGCAGAGGTTGACAAAAGTTTCATAGAGTATATACTGAACACAAAACTTGAAGATCCTGTGTTTTGTTAAACAATTATGCTACTTTGAGTTTGTCTTTATTATTACTTATTAGGATTTCTTTACCACCATTTTGAAAAATTCACTCAAGGCGGTGTACAGTAAGAATAATTCAAACATAAGCAATAAATTACAGCACTATAAATATTCAAATAACAATACAAAGCTGGGCTTTTTTTGTGCTGGCACACACCATTACGGCGTACCGGCACCTTTTTTCCCCGGTGAGTCCTGCAGCTGGTCTGCACCCTTCCTCTCGCTCTCCTCTTCCCCACAACCCTCCTTACTTTTCTTTAGCAACTTGGTGCAGTGATTAAGAGAGGCTGCCGGCATGGGGGCCTTCCCTCTGCGAGTCTCGCCTATGTGGAAACGGGAAGTTGAAACAAAGTAGGCGGGACTCGCAGAGAGAAGGCCCCGATGCTGGCAGCCTCTCTTAATAGCTGCACTGGCTGATGCTGGGGGCCCGGACTCTCAAGCAGGCAGGCAGGCAGTGAGCGAAGGAGGATGGGCGGGGGGGATGGAGATTCGCTGGACATGGATAGCAGGGGAGGACAGGGGGAAGAGAAGAATCGCTGGACATGGATGGGAGGAGAGAGCAGGGGGCAGAGGAGAATTGCTGGACATGGATGGGAGGGGAGGGCAGGGAAGAGAGAATAGCTGGATATGAATGGGAGGGGAGAGCAGGGGAGAGAGGAAAATTGCTGGACATGGATGGCAAGGGAGGATGGGACGAGGAGAATTGCTAGACATGGATAGGGAGGGGAGAGCAGGGGGAGACAGGAGAAATGCTGGAAGTGGATGGAGAGGAGAGCAAGCAAGAGAGGAGAATTGCTGGAAATAGATTGTTGGAGGGGAGGATAGGGGAGAGAGGAGAATTGCTGAACATGGATGGTGGGAAGGATTGGGGGCAGAGGAGAGGAGAATTGCTGGACTTGGAGGAGAGGGGAGAGAGAATTATTGCTGGATATGGATACAGGGAGAGGGGAGAGAGAGAGGAGAAATGCTGGACATGGATGGAAGGGAGGAAAGAGAAAAGAAGAAGATGTGCATGGATGGAGATGAGAGAAAGAGAAGAGAAAAACTGCACATGGATGGAGAAAATAGGCAAAAGCTGGATCCACGTTATACCTCCTCCAGTCAATTCCACGGAGGAAGACCCAGCTTTTACTTATGGGTGTAGGGAAAGAAATGAAAAAAAAAAGGAGGAAAGTAAAGAAGTAAATGGAAAGGAAGCTCTGGAAACAGAGTTAATAGAACAGATAGCAGTGGAATCAGAGACGGGGACCAACATGATCAGAAAAACAAAGTCACCAGACAACAAAGGTAGAAAAAATCGTTTATTTTCATTTTAGTGTTTGGAATATGTTCAATTTGAGAATTTACATCTGCTGTCTTATTTTGCACTGGGTATTCTGGAGCTGTAACAGCTTACAGAAATTATAATGAAAAAAATCACAAGTTTATTTTTTTTCTCCTATACTGGTATAATTTCAATGATGCCTGTTTATATTTGCCATGGCTGTTATAATGGGTGTGGCTACTATGGGTGTGGCTATCAGGGACGAAGCCATAGATGGGGACCCCGTCCGTAATGAGTACTAGTACCTTTTTTCCTACAAAAAAGCACTGATAAATAGGGCATAGTATACTACTTAATGTAAACATAATATGTAATAGAACATTTTAATAGACAGCGTAGGTATAAGCAAAGATTGAACATATAGATAGGTAACATAAGAGGAGTTAGAAAATAAGGTGACTAAAGAAAGTTAAACATGAGGTCAGAGAGATGATTAAATGTTATCTCAGCTAGGGTAGGAGTGTATGTATTTTTATGCTTGGTTTCTTATTTCACCCAGTTGCAAACTTTATATATTTTGATAGTCAAATCATACCATTAACAGCTCTTACAGACCCATCTCACTGTTGGGAGTAGATTATAAAATATTCTCCAAAATTATGGCCATTAGGCTACAGAAGTATCTCCCACAGCTTGTACATGAAGACCAGGCAGGTTTTGTTCACGAACGACAGACATTTGATAACATTAGGAGAACTCTGCAAGTCATTCAGGGGGCCCAAATACTCAAATCACCTTTATGTATATTGTCACTAGACGTGGAGAAGGCCTTCGACCGGGTTAGCTGGTCGTTTCTCTTTGCAGTACTAGAAAAGGCTAGTGTGGGAGGGCGTTTTGTGGAATGGCTGCATCTAATATATAAGGCTCCAAGTGCGGCTGTGAGGATTAATGGTACATTAACTAGCCCTTTTTCCTTATATAGAGGCACCAGACAGGGGTGTGCTTTATCGCCCCTGCTGTTCGCCCTAGTAATGGAACCACTGGCAATCAGGATACGAGCACACCAGGGAATAAGAGGCCTCATAGGGGGAGGTATTGAAACGAAGGTACTACTCTTTGCAGATGACATCTTGCTCCTATTGAGGGACCCCCTGGCTGCCTTCCCGGCTCTAGTGGATGAAATACGGGCATATGGAGCTCTATCAGGCTTCAAGATTAATTTTGAAAAGTCTGAGGCGCTAGATATAAATTTACCTAAAACCTCTTTAGATATATTGAGAAAACAATTTCCATATAGATGGGCTAGCAAATATGTTAGATACCTTGGGGTCAATATACCACGCCAGGTGGAAGATATATTTGAATTTAACTTTCCAGGTAAGGTGCGGGAACTTTTTCGGGAACTAGAACGCTGGGAGGGTCTGACATTATCTTGGGTGGGCAGAATCAATGCACTAAAGATGATAATACTCCCAAAATTGCTGTATCTATTCACGGCCCTTCCAATCGAAATACCAGATGCCTTCTTCCGGGGTTTACAGGGCAGAGTGTTCTCATTTATCTGGAAGAAAAGACCACCCCGGGTAAGGTGAGAAACGATGTACCAATTCCGAGAGCGGGGGGGCATGGGGGTTCCCTCAATCCAAGAATACCACACTGCAGCCCACCTACGAATCTTAGCAATTTGGTTCCAAAATTTAGGGAAAATTTGGACGGACATAGAACAAAGTTGGCTGGAGCCATACCCCCTTAGGGCAATACCATGGCTACCAAAACACACTCTACGAGGCCTGATTAAGAGAAGTCCTCCCCTCCTGCAGGGGCCATTAAAAATCTGGTATAAGATTAGAGAACAATTCATCCCCGAACATATATACTTCAAACATACATATCTCAGATACGCCCCTCAATTTGGCCCAGGCAATTTAGACACTGTGTATAAGGACTGGGAGGATATGGGACTTTGTGAACTAGGACAAATGTGTGAGGAAGGCAAGACCACCTCATACTCGCAGCTGTGACAGGAACATGGACTTTCCCCCATACAGGCCTTTTACTACCACCAGGTACAGAACTTTATTAAATGCAAAGCGAGGGAAGAACTTGAGCTGACCGAGACACAACTGGAAAAAGGAATGACAAGTGGGGGGAATAAGGGAGGTATATCCAGAATATATAAAGCCCTCTTGGCCCGAGAAAACCCAGTAGAACATTACACACAAAAATGGGAAATGGCGATAGGGACCACATATGACTCCGCACAATGGAGAAGGGCGCTCAAATCCCTACTTAGAGTGTCGGTCTCTAGCGCTATGGTAGAGAATGGGCATAAGATCCTATATGGTTGGTATCACACCCCAAGTCGCTTAGTCAAGATGTTTGGGTCGGGCTCCTCCCAATGCTGGCAGGAATGTGGATGTGAGGGCGATATGTATCATATATGGTGGTCATGTGTACATGCACAGAGATACTGGAAGGCAATTGTGGACTATTTAAACTTAGTGACTGCCGCACACTACCAGCTGAAGGCAGAATGTTGCCTACTCCACTTCAAACCGCCGGCAATCCAACCACATGTGCATCAGTTTGCCACACAAGTGTTTGTGGCAGGCAAATTAGCGCTGGCGGCGTCCTGGAAAAAACCTAGCCTACCTGACATTTCAGTGGTACTGGAAAAACTGAAATACATACAACTGATGTCCAAGCTCACAGCGATGAATAAAGGACGAATGGCCCAACACCGGAAGATATGGGATTCATATCTCACTTGGTCAGCATCGTCAACGAACATACAAGGACATAGAGACTGCTAACAGGGAAAGAGGGGGGGGGGGGGGGGGGAAGAAGGGGGGAGGGGAGGGTGGGAGATGGAGATCAGCACAATGATGTTAATGGCTGAAGAGACATGGAACTGTAAAAAGCAATCATTCCAAATGTTATCTACCGTGTTTCCCCGAAAATAAGACACTGTCTTATATTAAATTTTGCTCCCCAAGACCTGCTAGGTCTTATTTTCAGGGGAGGCCTTATTTTTCGGGGAAACATCGGGGTCACTCCCCCCCCCCCCTCGATCGGCGGCTCCCCCCCTCGATCGGCGGCTCCCCCTGCCCTCAGTCGCTCCCGGAAGTAACTAACCTCTTAAATGCTTCCTTTCACCATTCATCTTCGCACTCGCCGCAAGCAGCAGGGCAGGCCACTCCTTCCTTCCGTGTCCCGCCCTCGCCTGACGTAACGTAACGTCAGACGAGGGCAGGACACGGAAGGAAGGAGTGGCCAGCCCTGCTGCTTGCGGCGAGTGTGAAGGTGAAAGGAAGCGGTTAAGAGGTTAGTTTCGGGAGCGACTGAGGGCGGGGGGAGCCGCTGATCGAGGGGGGGAGCCGGCGATCTCGGGTGGGGGGGTGACCCCGATGTTTCCCCGAAAAATAAGGCCTCCCCTGCTAGGTCTTATTTTCGGGGGAGGCCTTATATTTTCAAATTTAAGCAAGACCTCTACTAGGTCTTACTTTCGGAGGATGTCCTATTTTCGGGGAAACACGGTAGTTTGTGAAAGGTAAATGTTTAATGTCGATTTTATATGGTTATGGAAAAAACATAAATAAAAAACTAAAAAAAAAAATTATACCATTGAACCCCAAAACCCAGAAGAATATGGTGATGACCTGCGAAGATGACATCTTCAACTGAAATCTGAAATAAATGCAAAAGAGCTGGATACTGCCAGTGCTGCAACCCTTTGCTTCTCTGCACTAGTACAGCTTTCAAATTTTGTTCCTTTTTTGCTTATTTCTGAAACAGGTGATTCTGATGTCTGCCACCATAAACTGTGTGGAATTTGCTAATTATTTTGCAATACCTGTTCTCAACAAAGTGACCCCAGCACACGTATTTGAGGTGGAAGGGAAGCCCTACACTGTTGAAGAATATTATCTGGATGATTTGAAGCATATTAATCACATTAAGGTATGGCACGGTTTTTCTGCTACTTTTAGTACTGAGGGGCTCAGGCTTTAATGACATAGAAGTTGAATCTTTCTGTTTTCAGGTTACATATGATGTAGAATTCCAATATCTCTATCTTCCCTCTGAAAGCCCATGGTATTCTTTGGTAACCGTCAGTGTCATAGGTTCTAAGCGGGACCCTTTTACTAAGCTGCAGTAGGGCTAAATGAAATCAACCCTACACCGGGGTAGCATAGGCACCTAGTGGTAGTTCTGAAGTTGACGCATGCTGTTTCTCCTGGTAGAAAATAGTTTTCTATTTTCTCTGCGGGAGGCGTTCCTGGCAGTAATCGGCAGCTTGGCCACATTGCCACACAAGTAGCGCTTGAGCCCTAGTAAATAGGTGGCGGTAAGGGCTCAGGCAGTAAATAGCCGCATACTGTTTTCAATATTAGCGCACGGCCATTTACTGCCCCATTTAAAAAAAAAAAAAAAAAGGTCTTTTTATCCACTGTGGTAAAAAAATGGTCCAGTGTGCGCCAACTTCACATGTCAAAAGCAGTACAGTCAGCTTTTTATCGTAGCTTAATGAAAGAGCCCCTAAGATAACCTCTACTTTTCCTGTGTTGTTGCTGCTCTAAGTGGATGCAGTGCATTATAAAGGCATTAATTGAATTCTGCACTGTGACAGAACAGTGTGTTTTAAGCCAGTAAAACTGCGTTTATTAAATCTTGAAGTGCATTTCTGGAGTGGAGGAGTGGCCTAGTGGTTAGGGTGGTGGACTTTGGTCCTGGGGAACTGAGGAACTGAGTTCAATTCCCACTTCAGGCACAGGCAGCTCCTTGTGACTCTGGGCAAGTCACTTAACCCTCCATTGCCCCATGTAAGCCGCATTGAGCCTGCCATGAGTGGGAAAGTGCGGGGTAAAAATGTAACAAAAAAAAATTCTCTAGTTTGGCCAGCAGGTGGTGTTTCTTTGCCTTAAAGCTGTTGCAGGGAACTGAATGTTCTTTTTCTTTAACACAAGTAGGGAGCAAGCAGCAGTATACTTTTAAATCTTCGTTGACTGGACTCTGATTAGCTCAGGAGCTCATTTCCTTTAGAGTGTACTGGTTTTACCTCTAGTCTTAACCAGGGAGAAAAGAGGAACAGATCTCAGAGGCTCTATGAACAGTTATATATCCTGATATTCCCAGGTATTGTTTAGACAGTATACAAATGTTTAGTTAGTGTTGTATTTGATCCATATTTCAGTTATTTAAAAAATCCCCTTGATATGTCCGCATAAACAAATGAACAGAAATCTAGTGCTTCTAGTTTCAGTCCGAGACACCATCAGCAAATTGAATAAAACTGGGGACAGTGGCGAACCCTGAGGCACCCCACATCCAGATTTCCATTCTGAAGACAGTATTCCATTCATTTTAACATGCACATCTGCTTTTTTCAGCTTCCTCCTCTGTGCTTTGAAGAACCAGTGATTTCTAAAGAAATGTACGAGGTTGCGATCTCCCTGCTCCAGTTGTTTGATGACTTGGAGCAGGAGAATGGGTAAGATGGTGCTATGATGTAGTTGCTAGCCGTGAAGAACTTGAGGCTTTTCAGAAATTTCTCTATGTGCTTAAAAGCAGAGGTTCTTTCAAAGTGCTGTACACCAGTGGCATAGCTATGGGGGGCCACGGAAGCCTGCCCCCCCCAAATTGGCTGGTGAGGGCCCCCAACCTCAACCCCCGCCAGCTGAAGTGTGTATCTGTCCCGCGCTGGTCTTGTAGTTGCCTCCTCTCCTGTTTCCAGTCGCGCCATGCATGCTGTTGTTTTAATGAAACTGAGCATTCTCGCGCATGCTCAGTTCCATTAAAACGAGCATGCAGTGCACGGCACGCTGAAAACAGGAGAGGAGGCAAGTGCGAGACCAGCGCGAGTCAAAGGTTGGTACATCTTCAGTCAGCAGATGTGTACTAGGGCTGTCTCAGAAGAGGGACTGGTAAGGATTATTACAGGCAGTACTTTTTTTGTAGGAAAAATGGTACCAGTACTCATACAGGGTAAACCTTAAGGGCAGGGTCACTATAGCTCCACCCCTATAGTAACCACACCCAAATGTAGCCACACCCATTTAACCAGCCATGGAGCATATGAAAAGGCATTATTGAAAATAGTACACAAGTCCCTAGGTCCAGCAAAAGAACCCCTAAGAGTGACCACAAATTAATAAAATATGTAGACAAAAATTCAGCTGAAACCCCCCAAAACCAGACTGGCATGCAGGACAAAACCAGAAAAACAAAAATATTTTGCTGTTCTACTACTTTAAAGACAGACATAAATTTCAAAAACTGATGTATTCTACTCAGTATACTATAAATTATCAACTACAAATAAATAAAAAAAAATTGACAAAACTACGACACTACTTTTTAAAAATAAAATTCTTTTTTTTCTACCTCTGTTGTCTGGCCACATACTTTTTTTAATCAGTTCTGTTGGTCCCAGTCTCTGGTTTCTACTTTCCTCGTCTTTTCTTAACTCTATTGTCAGGATTTCCTGTTCATTTGTCATTTTTCTCTCCTCCTTTTCCTTTTAGCTTTCTTCAATTTATTTTCTGCCTGTGTTCAGATTCTTACTGTCCAATCTTAATTTCACTCTTTTTTTTTTGATTGTCTACCTACAGCTTGCCCCTCTCTCCTCCCCACTTCCATTCAGCATTTCCCCTCTCTTTCCCTTTCTTTCTATCTATCCAGCATTCCTCTACCCCCTTTCCCATCCAGCAACTCCCCTCTTCTGCCCATCATTTCTCCCCCTCCCCCTTTCCATTCAGCATCTCCCCGCCTTTCTCCTGCAACTACTGCTGCTACCTCTGATGAGCAGCAGCAAGGGAGAAGCAGGCTACAGTGGACCTTCCATGGACCCCTTCGAGAGTCTGAAAACCTACATTTTCTCAGAAAAATATATTTAAATTAAATAGACAGATTGGTTTCCTTTGTGATACAATTATGCTCAAATATAGTTATCCATGAATGACCCTTTACCCTTTATCAAAATAAGTGTTGTTCATTATCAATTACATGCTTTCAGAGGGGAGATCACGTGACGTCATGACTAGGAGCGGTTGAGAAAGTCTCCGCTCCTGCCAACCTGCCCGTTAAACCCTCGAAACCGCGGAAATTGACCTGAAAACAGATCGCTGAACTAACCACCACACGCAAGAAGTTAAGGTACAAAATCGGTACGAAGCATACAGGGAATCAATGGCGGCGAGGAACGTTCGAAAAGAAAAAGAAAAGACGCGAGCCGGCGAAGAAAAAATGGCGGCTCCGGCGAGCCCGACTGCGACTGCCATGAGCTCAGTGTGGGTGGCGGAAGTAGCGGCGGAGGTGACAGCCGCTATGGAACCCTTACTTGATCGACGATTAGGGCCAATAGATAGCAAAATAACTGCAGTACAAGAAAATTTAGGGCAGCTTACCAAAGAATTGATGGAATATCAACAACGACATGGGGCCCTGGAAGACAAGGTACTCAAGATGGAGGAGGAAAACACTAAGCTCAGAACCATGGTGGAAGGCTATGAAGAGAAGCTTGAAGATCTTGAGAACCGTTCCCGCAGAAATAACTTAAGATTTGTCGGGCTGCCTGAAGCATTAGAAACAACAAATCTGCGAGTGTTTCTAGAAAAATGGCTGTCAGAACAACTACAACTCCCAGAAGACCTTGGAGCCCTTCAGGTAGAGAGAGCGCATCGAATAGGGCCTAAAAGTGCAGAAGCAACACGCCCGAGAGTGATAATTTGCCGCATCTTAAATTTTGCACACAAAGATGCAATACTACAAGCTTTGCGGAAAGAACAAGAACTGCACTATGGGAATAAGAAGATTTTATGCTTTCAAGACTACTCTGCATCGGTGGCGATGCAGAGAAGGAAATTTTCTCCCATATGTTCAAAACTCTTTGAAAAGAAAATCCGATTTGCACTACAGTATCCAGCCAAATTAAGAGTCACTTACCAGGCGGCCACGCAAGTGTATAATACAGTAGAACAAGCGCAAGTATTTTTGAACTCTGTGGAACATCGCTAACTGGGAGGCTATGTGCAGGAACTACAGATATATCATGGAAGATGGATAGAAGAAGGTAAATCGCAACAGGAGTTGGATTACAAAGACTTAAGTGAATCTGAAGGATCTCAGAATCCGGAATGAGGACTTAGAATTATTGGTTTGGCAAGAGAGACGAAATCCTGAGAAAAAATCCTAGGAGATCACGAAGAATAACTAAAACCCTCGGGACTCTATAATGGATTGCATTTTGAAAGACAGACCGGGATATTTGAACAGAATGCCAGTGAGGACTGAGATAACTGTTCAAGAGACCTTCAAGAAAGTTACATCACAGAACCGGGATAATCTGCTAGAAAGCCCTGGATGTTCTAACAGTAACAGTGTTGGAGAGAGACCCAGAAGTGCCATTAAAGAGAGGCGTAGAGGAGCCTGCTCAAAGTTTGGAGTGACACTTGGAAACTTTGAAATGAGAGGTTTTTTTTTTTTTTTTTCCTTTCTCTCTCTCTCTTCTTTCTCTTGTCTCGATTTGAAGTTGTTACTGATGTTAACAGAATTAAGTTGATATGTTAAGCGAATTTAAAAGAGAGATATACTGAGAAGGGGGGGGGGGAAGAAGAATACTTACATGCATCCTAGATTGCAAGAGGGAGAGGGTAGGAGGCGTTATACGTGATGGTCTTATTGCGAGACCTAGACTCCGTAGAAGGGAGGTTGGGATCAAAGGGGGTAGAGGAATGTAGAAGGGGAGAAGCGGGAGGGTTTAGGGGACGGGGAGGATGGGAGACCTGGGGGATACGATTAATTGGACCTAGTAAGAATTTAATATGGCTTAGAATGGAGAGAGAGGAGGGGTGGGGGCTGGGACACCCCTTTTCCTTGAGTAATTGGTATGTATTTCATGAACAGGAAACATATATGATATGGGACCTCTAAAAGTAGTTACATGGAATGTGGGAGGGATCTCGTCCCCTATAAAACGCTCTAAAATTCTGCAACATTTGCAAAGACACAAAGTTGATATAGCCATGCTACAAGAAACACACTTATCGGCGGGGGAACATGCCAAACTCCGAACTTGGTGGGTGGGGGAATGTGCATCTGCAGCAGCACAGGGGAAGAAAGGAGGGGTTGCCATCTTGTTTCGAAAGGGAATAGCAGACAAAGTTAAAGTGCATTTTACTGATCCTGGGGGTAGATTCATACTTTGTGAGGCTCATATCCAACGCCAGATGGTGCTGTTTGGCAATGTATATGCCCCGAACCAATATGAGAGGAAGTTTTACAAGATGATCACCTCGAAATTATTAATAAATAATTCGTTACCCATAATAACAGGGGGGGATTTCAATATGGTAATGGACCCATTGATGGATTGCACGGGGATTAGGAGGCAAGAGCTTAATCAGGCATCCAGAGGGCTGCCTAATCTTTGCCGACAGGTGGGACTGGTAGACGTATGGAGGATACTGAATCCACAGGGGAAAGATTATACACACCTGTCGCGGGCGCACAGCACACAGGCACGGATTGATTATTTGTTGATCTCAGAACAGATATTTAGTTCAGTGACGAAATCGGTTATAGGAGCAGATGTGATATCTGATCATGCCTGGGTGGAGATGATTTGGGCGCCCAATGAGGAGAAGGGAGGGGAAAAGAGATGGGTTTTTCCTGCAGAGTTATACCGAGATCAGAGATTTAAGGCCGTTATACAGCAGAGTTGGCAAGATTATAAAAAACATAATGCAATACATGTGGAAAACCCAGTTTTGTATTGGGAGGCGGCTAAGGCAGTATTTCGTGGAGAAATTATCAGCTACACAGCACATAAACGCAAAACTCAGAATAGAGAGATATTGAGACTAAGTCAATTAGTGTGCAAAGCTCGGAGAAGGTATGGTCAACAAGCCTCCACCGAGAATAGGCAGCATTTAATGCTTTTACAGACGAAATTAAATGAAATACTTCACTATAAAGCTGCGAAATCACAAACATATTACAAATATCAGTTATATAAGCATGGAAACAAGTGCGGTCGTTTAATGGCGCGTTTGATTGCAGCTAAACAGGGCAAAGCTAGGATCTTGACTATGAAGAAGGGACAGGGAGAACAAATTCATACGGATAAGGAAATCAGTGAGAATTTCTACCAATATTACAAAAGGCTATATGAGGCCCCACCTGATGATGGCCTAGAGGGAGATTCATATCTAGATCAGATCAGATTGCCAAAATTATCTCCCCAAGAAGGGCAATGGCTTAACACACTTATCACGCCAGATGAGGTGTACCTGGCGATTAACCAAAGTGAACTGCTTAAGGCGCCGGGAGTAGATGGGTACCGAGCGGAATTCTATAAAATCATGGGAGAAGAAATAACAGAACCCCTGGCCGCAATGTTTAACACTTTAATAGAGAAGGAAAGGATGCCTCCGGATCTAAATACAGCTTGCATTATAGTAATTCCTAAAAAAGGGAAGGATCCGGAGTTAGCTGAGTCATATAGACCTATTTCGCTCCTAAATTATGAAGTGAAACTGATGGCTAAGATTTTAGCAAACCGATTAGCAAGATTTTTGCCGAAACTTATACATGACTCCCAAGTGGGGTTTGTGAGGGGACGGAAAATTACTAGGAATGTCCGTAAGGTCCTGGCATCATTAGAAGCCAGAAATCGAGGGAATAAAAAGTCTTTGTTAATAAGCTTTGATGCTGAAAAAGCCTTTGACAAAGTAAAATGGAAGTTTCTATACGCGGTCCTTCAGAATATGGAATCACGGACAGATTTTTGTCCGGGATCAAAGCTTTGTATGCAAAACCGAAGGCCAGAATATCAGTCAATGGTATAACAACAAGGGATTTTGAAATAAATCGGGGAACTAGACAAGGTTGTCCTCTATCGCCTCTATTATTTGTATTAACTTTGGATCCTTTGCTGAGAGACATTGAGGAGCAAAAGGCGGTAGCGGGGATATCAATAGGGGGAGAGGCCTTTAAGGTGGCAGCATTTGCCGATGATATTTTGGTCCATTTATCAGACCCCCAGAACTCTCTGGAAGCTTTGCTGGAGATCTTCTCCGAATACGGAGACTATGCGGGCCTTAGTTTAAATTTGGAGAAGTCAGAGGCATTAGCCTCTTCGGAGGAAGTATGGCAACAGTGGAGAGGCGAGTTTCCCTTGAGGAAAGCACAAACTTTTTTCAAATATCTAGGAATACTGATGCCCATAAATCCGGCAAGGCTGTATGACCTTAATATCAATAGGCTGTTGCAGGAAACTCAGAAGGTGTTACAAGGATGGCTGGATCTACCATTATCAATGCTAGGTAGAGTGAACTTGATTAAAATGGTGTTATTCCCCAGGTGGCTTTACGTAATGCAAACCATCCCGATGTGGCTTCGACGAAAAGACTTACAGAACTTCTATAAATTAGCATCAAAGTTTTGCTGGAGGGGCAAAAAACCAAGAATTCGCTTCTCGAATTTAGTAGGTAATTGGAGTCGAGGGGGGGTGGGGATGCCAGATTTAGAACTATACAACCAGGCATGCCAATTGCGTTATCTAGGAGATTGGTGTTTGGAAACACAGCGATACACCCCCACTGTGCTGGAAGCGGCACTCTGGGAACCTTATCAATTATTCTCACTCTTACACCACAAAACAGGTGATTTGCCAGAAGGGCTCAGTAAATGTGTGCTGTTGCGGCCGCTCAGGGAGATGTGGAGAGTGCTTATACGACACCTAGGGGGAGACCCTGAAATAACGGATCTATTAACAATATGTGGGAACTGTGAATTCTTACCAGGCTTGTCGAGCCGACACTTTGTAGTTTGGGCAAAGAAGGGGATTTCCAACCTGGCACATCTGGTGGATGGAGGTGGGCAGCCCCTTACAGAAGTAGAAATACTGGGGAAAGTGGGTGATTCCTGGGGTAACAGATTTGCTATAAGACAGGTGCGGCACTATATGGCCTCTCTCCCGGGAGAGCCTTTGAGAACCCGGATTGGGGATAGGGTAACAAATTATTTTCACTCTTTGGGTGAAGGTGAACTTACGATATCCCTGCTCTATAAAACAATATCAGGATGGCGACCCCCCAGAGATTATAGGAATCTGAAGAGCGCATGGGAAAAAGAATTAGGGACTAGAGTAGTTTCATGGGACATTACTAAATCGACAGCAAGAATACCTTTGCTAGTAGCTGATGCTCGCTTAAGAGAATGTGCCTATCGTTGTATCCATAGGGGATATATAACTGCTGTCCAACTAGCTCACATGGGAGAGAACCGGAGACCAGTGTGTCTCAAATGCGGAAAAGACCCTGGCACAATGTTACACATGTTTTGGAGATGCCCCGCCTTGAAAAGATTTTGGACACAGGTCCGAAGTTTTTGGAAGGAGCGACTGGGGCTTCGGATTTTGGGGACAGCTGAGCAGTTGATCTTGGACATCCCGGGGGCCTTCAGAGGGCAGAATAAATTTGAAACAATATTGCTCAGAAAGATGAGTTTACTAGCCAGGAAATGTATCTTACAGTACTGGACAAGTAAAGATCCTCCAGCATATTGGCACTGGAGGAATCAACTACACCAGATGGCTTCTTGGGAGACTAGAGAATCCCGGCTCTCAAAGCACAAGAGAGTCACGTTCTTGGCTGTTTGGGGCCCTTATCTGAAAAGTCTAAGCCAGAGAGGTCGAAGTTTGCTCTTAAATGAAGGATAAAACCATAGACTACACTGAATAACTCCCAGGTCGAGAGGGGGGTGGGGGGAAGGGAGGGAGAGGGAGGGGAAGGATAAGTGGGATAAGAGCAATAAATAAAAGGCTGTACCACAAAATGCATAAATGACATATGTTTATTAACGAATGGTTGTATAATTAGCTTGAGATATGTTAAGGGTTAACTGCAGAGCCTTGTGTGGCTGTGTTTATATTTGTTGCAAATCTAATAAAAACCGTTTAAATATACATGCTTTCAGAGAAAAAGGTATTCACACAAACAGATGTTTTGTGGTTTCCTTTTTCTAAGGTATAATAATTTTAGATAGTGAGATTTATTAACGTTAATAAACATATTTAAGTCTAGAGGCCATAAATTACTTTGTTGCCTACATTCATGATTGAATAAAAAGCTAAATTTCAGTTAGGTTAGTGAAAAAAAAATAGTTGTAGATCTGCAAATCAATCACCTAGCTGCACATTTCAAAATTAGGTGCCTTGTATTGGAAAAGAGAACCAGGCACCTCACATCTTTCCTCCACTTCTTTTTTTGATGCATATGTCTTAGGTGCCTCTTTTCTCTAGACACCTAAATTTAGGTGCCCATACCCAATCAATTTTCAAAGGTGATGGCTTAGGCTCCTAAGTCCTTTTGAAAATGTCATCTATAATCTCATCTTAAGTGCTGCAATCTCATCAGTGTATAGATGAAAATACGTTGTACATCAGAGCCCTGCACCCAACTTGCTCACAAATGCTTTACGTTTTCTCCCACATTTTATTTTGCAAGAATAACCATGGGCCCAATTTTCAGTACGAGTTACGTATGTGGTGATAGGTGACAAATGTATAATTTTGTTTGTCTGGATGTTTAAAAAATTTGATCCAAATAAAATAGGCTGTTTAAATTGTTAAATGGACAGATTCTGTGCAAATAATGGCTAGTTTAGGAGAGGGGCAGAAATAGTGCGAAAATTTATCTGTTTGGCGGTTATATTCAGCTGCAAAAAGGATAGTGCTGATGCAGTCACCACTCAATATATATATATATATATATATATATATATATATATATATATATATACTAGCTGTTAAACCCGTTAAAAAGGGCGAGATTGGTGTTTTGCAAAATGTAATAATTCTCACCTCCATCCATGTCCAGCAAACCTCCTGTATCCCCTGCCCTCCCCTCCCCCGATCCATGTCCAGCAACCCTGCTCTCTCCCCTGCCCTCCCCCCCATGTCCAGCAGCCCTCCTGTATCGCCTGGCCTCCCCCCGTCCACCAACCCTGCTCTCTCCCATGCCCTCCCCCATGTCCAGCAACCCTCCTCTCTCCCTGCCCTCCCCCATGTCCAGCAACCCTCCTCCCTCCCCTCCATCGATCCATGTCCAGCAGCCCTGCTCTCTCCCCTGCCCTCCCCTCCCCCCGTCCAGCAGCCCTCCTCTCTCCCCTGGCCTCACCCCGTCCACCGACCCTCCTCTCTCCCCTGCCCTCCCCCCATATCCAGCAACCCTCCTCTTTCCCTTGGCCTCCCCCCCCCCGTCCACCAACCCTGCCCTCTCCCCTGCCCTCCCCCCATGTCCAGCAACCCTCCTCTCTGCACTGCTCTCTCCCCATGTCCATCAACCCTCCTCTCTCCCCATGTCCATCAACCCTCCTTTCTGCGCTGCTCTCTCCCCATGTCCAGCAACGCTCTTCTCTCCCCCCTGCCCGCCCCACATGTTTCGCCGGCGCTCCCTCCCCCCTCCGTGCCGGGCCCCCTGCACTGACATGACAGCGCCTCTCACCTCCGTGTGAAAGCGCTGCAGGCAGCAGCAGATCGATCTGCTGCTGCCTGCAGCGCTTTCACACGGAGGTGAGAGGCGCTGTCATGTCAGTGCAGGGGGCGGGAGCAGCGATGTCGGGGATGGGGGGGGTGGAGGTTGGTGTGCCGGCGATGTTGCTTCGTCTCCAGGCTCCAGCGGCAGCGTCCGTTTCCCTCTCTGTTCCGCCATCTGATGTCATCACGTCTTGATGCGAAGGCGGGACTGAGAGGGAAATCTCTACTGCGCATTTGCGGGTGAGTCGGTCACTTGTTATTTATATAGTTAGATATTCAATGCTGCTGCTGTGTATATGGATTGTGGCACTAAATACATATATTAACTAAACCGCTGATGCTGTCACTTAATACAATGACTGTGCCAGCTGACAATTTTGACTCTTCCTGGTCTTTGCAGGAAACTTGTAGGTTCCTTAAAATCAAAATGTCCTTGTTCCAACATGGTTGTTCATGCCAAAGATCAGGTCTACTTTACACTTTGTCCTTTAGGTACTAAAATAACTGTTTTGGTCATGTTCTGCTTCCTGTTTTTTCAAAGTTAACTAAAATATGTTCCCTACAAACTGTGCTGCCCTCGTGAGCTAACTTGCAATTACTATACAGTAATGTATAAGAGGAGAGCAGACACTAGTGTACAGTACGACAGATTACTAAAGTAATACTCTTCAAACAGGAATGAGAAGCAGCATGGATGCAGTAAGACAGTGCCTAACAGTGTATTGGTTTTCTTACCCGGTAAGTATCTTTTTATTGTGTAGAAAGAATTCTGGTGAATTACGTTTACTTTGCAAACCTTCTTGACATGGGTTTTAAGAGTTTTTCTAAATAAAAATATGGAGTAACCTGACAGAGTTGAATTGGAATAATATTCCAAAACCTAATGCTTTGAACATCAAAAGAACGCTGCCTAACAGGTTTGCAATGAATATTCTTCATAGATGGAAAATCTATCAACAATCTCTTCTCACTTTTCAAATGAGATCTATTATTTGAGAATATTAATAGTTGACCCACAGTCTCTGACTTCAACCCATATAAGCTTTTATAAATCAAACATGCAAGCTTTGAAATATATTTTGTTATCGATCCTAAGCCAGTGCAGTTCGTTTAGTAATGGAGAAGCCTCAGAATATCTCCCTAAACCAAATATCAGTTGTGCAGAGGTATTTTGAAGTAATTGAAGCCGCCTTCTCAGCTGCAAAGTAAGAGAACAATAAAGTGAGTTACAGATAATCCAAGTGTGGTGGTTCTGAGAGAAGAGGACATTTCTCTGGTAAGTGAACATTATTTTGCTTTGTGCTTCGGAAACTTGGGGTTTAAAGGAAGAATTGTGCTTTGGGAACTTAAAGATTGGGGTTTAAAGGAGGAATTGTAGGTTATTGATAGGCAGAATAAAAAAAAAAAGCAAACTTTATCAACTAGTCTCCATTCCCTTTGCCCCCTTGTTTTAAAACTTGAACTTTGAACTACAGCATTAACAGCCTCTAGCAGGCACAGCAGGGCCTAGTTCAGTGTCTTAGCGGGGAAGAAAAGAGAAGCACACATTATTAACTAGTTTTCATTGTGTACAACCCTTTTCTCATAGTTTTAAACAAACTTTTTCATGCTGGGAATAAAAACTGTGTCTTGAGGTACTATGATTTTACCTGGCATGTTTTTCATGGTCTGTGCTGCAGAGGGCAGGCATCGACCAACTAGCTCTTTGAGTTGAAATTCTTAGACAACGATTTTTCAAACTTGGGCCTACTTCTACTGCTTTAAATTTGCTTGTCCCAAAACACGTATAAACAAATTACATAATAACGTAAGTGTTGGTGTACTGGGATTGACCAAAGGTTCATCAAGCCCAGTATCCTGTGTACAACAGTGGCCAGTTTAGGTCACAAGTACCAGGCAAGATCCCAAAAGAGTAAAACAAATTTTATGCTGCTTATCCTAGAAATAAACAATGGGTTTTCGCAAGTCCGGCTTATGGACTTTTCTTTTTGGAAATTATCTAAAGCTTTTTAAACCTTGCTAAGCTAAATACTATTACATGTTGAATGAAGAAATATTTCTCCAAGGACAAGCAGGCCATTGTATTCTCACAGCTGGGTGATGTCATCCAGTGGAGCCCAGTGCAGGTGCTGATTAGTGATACTAGCTTAGAACTTTCGACCAGTGTTCCACCACGCAAGCGCTAGTGTTTTCCCCCCTGACGCACGAGTATGGGTTCCTCAGTCTTTGTTTTTCCATGAAGCAAGAAGAACACATCTTCGTGTGCTCCTCTCAGTGCATGCATTTCTTGTTTGCAGTGCCTTCCTGTGCTGGTATTTTTGCCCTGTTTTTAAAAATTTTTCATTTTTTCCTAATTTTATTTCCCTTTAAGTTTCATAGTTTTTTCGGCACTTAATTTCCTTTCACTTTCACAAGTGACTAGGCTGTATTGGCATGAGCACTGACCTCAGTTTGAAAGTTGCCCCTTTTTACTGTTCACAATTAAGGAGTTTAATTTGGCCATGATTCTTTTCTTGATGTTCTAGAAGACCTCCAGTGGCTTCAAAAGGTGCCCTGAATGTAATTGAATGATTTCCATGATGGACCCCCACTCTTGCTGCATCGGGTGCTTCAGTCCTAATCATGAGCCTAACTCTTGTTTATGCCCAAGTTCTAACTTTTCTTATCTTTCATCCAATTAGGACCGAGTTTCAACCTTAGCAAGTTTGCTTATCTCTTATCTAATCATGACCAAGTCTCAGTTTTCTTATCTCTTATCCAATTATGACCAAGTTTCAGCTCTCCTGTCTCCAAACTTCGCTTACTCTTAAATTGAACTTTTCTTCACCTGGCCCAATTATTTTTATAGTTTCTCAGTATGCCTATGTCCAGCTATACACAATCCTTGCCAACTTTGTAACTCTGCCAAAGTTAAGCAGGCTGGCACATTTCTTCAGTGAAGTATCAGGACTGAGAGATGATATGATTTTAGAGGCCTAGTTTACTTTAGAAAGCCTGAACCTGTTTTTCACTGCATTCAATTTGTGACAATTATTTACAGGATACAGAGGGCACAGCAGGTCCAACAGGAGACACGTTCTGGCTCCTCAATGAAAGGTGCATGGACATTGGCACCAGAACCATTGGCCTCGATGGCTGCCAAGGCTTCAACATCCACCAGGAGTGCACTGGTATTGAGAAGGTCTTCACCTCTCTTGATGCTGGGCGCTGAGAGTAGGCCCTGGGACCTGTCGGCATCAGACACAACACTGAGAGCACATATGGGTCCAACGTCATCCTCCACGGCACCGAAGGACCGTGATGCTGATCACTGGGGAAAGCCACATTACTTCTTGGAAGAGGAGTCATGGGGGATACTTCTGATCCCCCCCCCCCTCCTCGAGAGACGTAAATCTCCATCTGAGGGTCTCGCTAGTGTTGTCAGGGAGATGGTTTCTACATCCCATTTAAGTTAGAGGTGGAGGAAGAGTCCAGGGTGGACATGTTGACTGTCCTGGACTATGAGTCCTCCTCCTAAGGAAGGGGATCACTGTACCATTGCACCCTATCCTTAAAAGTGCACTGACAAAGAACTGGGAATCTCCCTCTCAGTGCAGGTCGCACCTAAGAAGGTGGATTCACAGTATTGTATTCAGAAGTCTCCCTGATTCGAGAGGGCTCAACATTTACACCACTATCTGGTGGTTGAATCTGCCCTCAAACGAGCTAGGAGCTCCAGGACTTAGGCCCGGGCACCAGACTCATTGCCCGCATTCAGTCCTATCAGCTCTACACGAGTCTTTACTTGCAGTCTTTGGTCCATAGTACACTAAATCTTGTCAAGTCTCTCCCATAGGAGCAGGCCGCAGAGCTTTGCCAGTAAGCAGTTGGAGTGTAGAAGATATCTTGCCAGGGGCTTACACGACTCTTTTGACATAGTGTCCAGACTCTACGCTGTGGGTGTGGGGAGGCATGGACTCTCATGGCTGCATGTCTGACCAACAACCAGCAGTTCAGGAGAGATTAACAACCGTTCCTTGCTGAAGTGACAATTTGTTTGGATATAAGGTAGAAGAGGTGACAGACCTCATAAAGAAACATACTGATCCCATCCAAACCTGGACTCGGCAACCTACAGTTTCAGCTTCCTCTTATCGGAGGTTTTGAGTGGGCCTAGGTGACAACCCTTCTACTCTCAAGGTTTCTGCTGCCTTATCTGTCTGCCCAGAACACCTAGGCTTAGCGTGCTCAGTCTCGCCAGTCCTGCCCTCAGAAGCCCCAACTGGTTCCCCAGTCTAAGCAAGAGATGAGCTGCTGACTGACTCCAGGAGAGCATACCATAACCATGCCCCTTTCTGCCTCCGTGTGTTAGAAGTTATATATATAAAAAAAGACAGAAATACTAAAATTGCAATAATAAAATTGTTTTTTAGAAATAAACTAAGAATAACATTTTGTAAACAGCCAGGATTTGTTTGTTTCTAAATTGTTGGTAACGTGTTTCAGTATGAAGTTTCAAAGGAAGAGAGTTCTACAAATTGGGTGCAATATCAATAGCCAGATAACTTAAATGAGAGTAATTTTCTAGTTGTTGAAATTAGAAGTTGAAACTGGTTTGTCCAAATTTGTAATGGAGAACATGTACAAGACCTCTAACATTTAAACTTACAAATGTTATGTCAGCCATCTGTACTCAGAAAAGGTGAACACAATAACAGGATCCCCAATGTCTTATCAATACCAGAGCCCTCCTTCCAAAGCTTCCCTCTAGTAAGATACCAGGGTCATATTGAATTATCAGATACCTTCTAATCTTCTCACCCTGGCCGCCTTCAAATCCGGGCTAAAGGCCTACCTGTTTGATGCTGCTTTTAATTCCTAACTTGTCACCTGCTCGTAACCTTATCTTGTCTTCCTGTCTTCAATAGTCCCTTTTCTCTGTGTGTCTGTCCTACACTTATCCCTTATTTGTCCTGTCTGTCTGTCCTGATTTAGATTTTAAGCTCTTTTGAGCAGGGACTGTATTTTCTTCATGTTCAATTGTGAAGCGCTGCGTACGACTGGTAGCGCTATAGAAATGTGATTTGTAGTAGTAGTAGTAGAGTTAAAAACCAAGATAAATAAGGACAAATTACATACGTGATCTTAAAAGCCAAATATAACATTTTGAATTCTATTCACACAGTAATCAGCCAATGTAAAGAAATAAAAAAAAGTGTTACTGTGTCATATTTACTCTGATACAGTATGAATTTACCAGCTGTGCTCTGCCTTAATTGAACTGTATTCAGAAGTTTCTTAGGAAGGCCTAAATAAAGACTGTTACAATAATCAGACCTAGAAGGGATCAAAGCCTGAGCAATCAATTTCAAACCATTCAAGAAAAAGTAGCCATGTTGTAGTAGTTTCAGTTTACAAATACAAGAATTTTATAATTTGATTGATCTGTGGTTCAAATGACAGTGATGAATCCATTGAAATACGTAAGCTATCAATAACTGTATGTGAAAGTATTTCCTTTTTCCCTATGACTGGTCCCGTGGTAGAATGAAATATTCTTTCCCACTGACCCCTAAAAATGAGGTTTTATCAATACTCAGCTTAAGGGTATGCTAATAAACAGCTAATAAGTACCTAAATTTATAAACACCTAAAAATAGATACCCGCTTGTGCTTTTTATGTGGAACTTTAGACACAAATCCTTCCTTGACGGTGAATTCAGTGAAAGTAGTTTTCAGCTAGCCATCTACCTCTAGGTCCTGTCCTACACACTCCTCACGTTCCTTGAACCCTCATTTCCCAGTGTTGTCCTCCACTAGTGCTTCCTAACACAGGTCTCCAGTGTAGAACTTTAAGTTCCATCAGCTGGAGTTTGTGGGTTTCTTCAATTCTTCAAGAACCAGGAAAAAACTGATAAGAAAAAAAAAAAAGGAAATCACTTGGAAATTTTTCAAATTTGCTAATCCCTAGTACTTCAGGAGGCCCAGGAGTTCCGAAAGAGAGGGCGTGGCATGGTGTGCATTCAGTAAGGGGAAGAGTATTTCTGCTGGAAAACATGAATGATACTCAGGCAAAGTGACAGCAAGAGTGGTGGTGCTTATTTAGCATTACCAACGTGTGTAGTGAATATTGCATTACAGTATCTTATTAATCTTCATGTCAGCGGCCAGCTCAGTACTCTCAATAAACTTACTTAAAGGCATGTTCTCTGATCTACTGATGATTGATTAAATGTGCCCGTAAGCTCATAAGATAAAGCCAGTGTGTAGAGTCTTGACGGCCAAGATTTTTATTTTTATTGGTTACATGCGAATATCAACTTTATATTCTGACACACTGTTTGTAGTTTCTTAAATTGCTTCGTATTATTCAGCTACTGCTGGTATTGTATGCAGAATAATGGCCATCACTCACATTAATGAAAAATGTGTTCAACTCCATGGACTATAAATTCAGCACGCAAAATGACTAACATATCTCATCTTACAAGGGTCAGATTCTCCTCTCTGCACGTTCGTGTGTGTTGTAAATTTTTTCAAAGAACCCTTTGTAATCATCTGAAGTTCTCCGTAGTTTAGCCAATTGGTCCTTATCCAGTGAAATGTCTTAAAAGATAATCTGTTCCAGGAATGTAACAAACATAGAACCTTATCACAGCATTATACTTAAGCTTTTGTAATTGTCCTCCATGATGATCTGCTTATTTACTGGTTGGAGTTTGAAGTAAGCACGAGGGGCTTGAGATGCATCTTACCCAGTAAAGTATATAGTAAATGAACCCAGCAGGGCTGGTTCACACACTTTTTAGCTGTCATTGAAGGGATAATACAATACAGTACCAACTTGCAGCCAACGTGGGGACACTGAAATCCTTGACGCCTGACTGCATCCCATGCTGCTACTGTTGTATTCTTCATATTGCTTTGTGAAAATCTCATGCTCAAGTCTTCAGTGTTGCCTCTGAAAACCCATTGGAATTCGGTAAATCTAACCATTTGTTTTTTTATTGGAGGTAAAATGTTATTTAGCTTTAATTTTAGTTTTGTTTTTCTTCAGGTTTGGCTGAGATAAATTTTATACATGAACTTCTTACCAATATGGTTCTTAAGAGGTGAGTTGGATTAAGTGATGCAAACTGACAACACTTCAAATTCTAAAAGATGTATATGTATTCTTTTTTACCTATTTGACAAAGTGTGACCCCATTGTAACAATTGAAAATTCATGTGACCCCGGATAATAGTCAATTATTACTCATATAAGTAGCACATTCATTGTGTTTCTTAATGATTCAGTAATGTGTGTGTGTGTAATTGATGTATTCACCAGGCCAGAGACTTACAGACTTGCCAACACATAGGTTCAGTTTGTGACTCACCCGCAGCACACACTGCTATTGATGGGGTCAGCCTTCCTTTTTTTAGCTGGAGGTTGTGGGTAGAGGGAGGGAGGGAGGAAGTGAGAGGAAGCCTACAAGTATATAACTGAGGCTGTTGTGTTGCAAGTGTGCCTATATGAATGAGTATTAGGTATGTGTGTGTGACTGAGTGGATTTTTACTGTAGGTAGGGGCGTATGTGACTGTGTTTTTGAGTGAATTGGGGGGGGATATCTACAAGTTTGTGTGTTTGGGATCTATGTATGAAGGAGTAGATGATGCCCATTTATTTAGACAGGTAATTGCGGTATTTTGAGCCCCACATCCAAACATTTATTTTATGGTTGGGTAAACTGTACATTTGTTACTCAGGTTATAGTATATATCTGTTCAGGTTATTGTATAATTATGGCTTTAGTGTGTTTTGAACCAGTTTTACATTGATGGTTCTGGTAACTCATTTAATTGTTTTGTTTTATCTTCCTTTACCTCCCCTCTCATGCCACCACCTTTTCCATCCCTGTGCATCTACCATACCTCCCCTTACATGCCTTCAGGCTTATCACTTCCCTCTTGCTCTCCCCGTCATTTTATAACCCTCCCATCATAGGCTCGACTCCCCCCAGACTTGATCACTCATCCTCTCTCAGCCCAACTTAACACCTCTCACATACCCCAAGGTCGCTCCTACAGGTTCACCCCCTCATTCTCATGCTTTCCTAGCTTGCCTCTCTATTCTTTCTCTTCTCAACTTATTTATCCCTTTCTTTTCCTTATGTCCCCTCTCTTTCCCTCACCAACCAAAGGCTCATGATCCCCAACACCCAGATTTAGCCACACATCCACTCTCATCCCCAGGCTTGAAACATTCATCCACTCCTCCCCAGCAACATCTCCTTATTCTGATCTTTCTTAGGCTCATTCCCTCTCTCTTACTGTTCTTCAGGTTCAAATTCCCAGACTCATCCTCTCTCATTCACAAAGGTTCATTCCATTTTCTCACCTTCACTTACCTTTGCTAGTTATATCCATGCTCTGTTCTCTTCCTAGATTCATTTCTTGTTTCATTCCTTCCAAGACTAACCAACACTTACTCTATTTCCCCCTCCCCCCAGCCATGGAAAAATTAGTCCTTACTTGCTAACATTTTTCCTTTAGTCCCAAAGGATCAGTCCAGACTTGTGGCTTTTGCCCATCTACCAGCAGGTGGAGATAGAGAGTAAGGCAGGTCTCTGCCTTAAAGGCTACTGTGCATCTCCTCTCAGCCAGTATTCAATATCCAAGCAGTAAAGATAAGAAGAAACATTGTGGAACTCCTGCCTTCTTATCACCAAAGGAATAACTTCAGCAAGAAAATAGAATCAAAATATAGATTTACCCTGAAACAAACCATGCCTATCTACTATCTTTTCCTCTCCCTAAGAGATCCCATGTGCTTGTCCCACAGTTTCTTGAAGTCAGATACAATTTTCACCACCTCCACTAGGAGGCCATTCCATGCATGCACAACCCTTTCTGTGAATAAATATTTTCTTAGATTACTGCTGAGTCTATTCTCTTTTAACTTCATGCCCTCTCATTCCAGAGCTGAGAGACTCACTTCCTGTGCTTTTATGCCACAGAGATATATAAATGTTTCTATCATACCTCCTCTCTCTCCTTCATTTCTTCCAAAGTAGATATATTGAATTCTATAAATCTGTACACGTGTACTTTGACGGAGGCCACTCAGTTGTTGCCACCTTCTGGACTGACTCCATCTTATTTATATCTTTCTGAGGGTGTGGTCTCCAGAATTATACACAGTACTCTAAATGGGGCCTCACCAGAGACGTATGCAGGGGTACTATCATCTCCTTTTTCCTGCTGGCCATTCCTTTTGATGTGCACCCAGGCATCCTTCTGGCATTGCCATCACCTTTTCTGTCTGTTTGGCCACCTTAAGATCATTAAATGTGATCACTCCTAAGTCCTGCACTGCTTTTGTGCACAGATATACTTAACCCTCTACCGCTTCCTAGGGTTCTTGTTGCACAAATGCAAGACCCTGCATTTTTTTTTTTTTTACTGCTAATTTCTACTAGACCCTCATTCTTGCCACACCATCAGGGTTATCCATCCTATTACAGAGTTTGGTTTCATCTGCAAAGAGGCAAAACTTACCAGACATTCCTTTTGCAATGTCATATGTTAAAAAGAGCTAGACCAAGGACTGATCTGTGCAACACACCAATGGTAACATCCTTTTCCACGGAGTGAATTCTATTTACCACTATCCTCTTGTCTCCTTCCACGTAAGCAGTTTCTAACCCAGTCAGTCCTTTAGGGCCCATAGCAAGGGCACTCAGTTTATTTATCAGTCACCTATGTGGATTCGTGTCAAAGGCTTTGCTAAAATCCAAGTACACACCACATTTAGTGCTCTCCCTAAATCCAACTCTCTAGTCACCCAGTCAAAGAAATTCTATCAGACAAGACCTAGTGAAACAATGCTGGCTCAGGTCCTGCAATCTATTTGATTCCAGAAACCTCACTGTCCTCTGTTTTAGAAGAGTTTTCATTTATTTACTCACCACAGAGGTCAGAATAACTGGCCTGTAGTTCCCAACCTCCTCCCTATTTCCACTTTTGTTGAGAAGGGACCACGTCTGTCCTCCAGTCCTCAGTAACTACTTCATGCCCTAAAGAAGCATTGAAAAGCTCAGGCAATTGAACCACCAGAACTTCTCTAAGTTCCTTCAGTACCCTTGAATATATGCCATCCAACCTCATTGCTTTGTCCACCATTAGTTTGGCTAGCTCCTCACAAACACAGTCTTCTGAAAATCGGTGAAGATTTACCACACATACATTCTTATTGACATTTGTTTTCTGTGATCTTACTCCCGGCCCTTCCTCTGTGAACACAGAACAAATATTTGTTAAGCAGTTCTGCTTTATCTTTTAGCTTCTGTATATTGTCTCCTTAATCCTTGAGCTTCGCAATACCATTGTGGCACTTCCTCTTATCTCATTTATACAGATTGTCATGTCCCCCAATACACAGTATCCCACAGTAAATGACGGCAGATAAAGACCTGCACGGTCTATCTAGTCTACCCAACAAGGTGGCCAGAGCCATGCCCACCACTCTGTGCGGGCCCCAATCACCCATGTTTAAATGCTGGTTGTCATGTCTCCTTCAAGCCAATATAAAGGCAGCCAAGCATTATAGGGATGATATGTGGTTATAACCAAGACTACAAGTATTGCTGACAGTATTCAACTTACCAGACAAGATGTCTTCCCTTGCGCCCTGAGCTGCACAGCAGCCTCACTCGCAGCACACGACAATAAAGTGATCTACAACACTGGTGTTGCTGAAGCTTCACCTGTCTTTTGCCATTTGCGGACACAGACTGTAAAAGTCTGTCCGACATCGGTCTCAGTTCCTCAATGCTGAGTTGCCGAATCTTATTTCGTTCTTTCGCCATTTGTGGGACACAGACCCTATCTTACCTTATTGGCTGTTTTTTCTTCCAGTTTGCATCTTTCCTTTCCTCACTATTTTACCAGCTTCTCTTAGCGTTTCCTAATATTGTTACCTGTCTTCCACTTTCTGCAATGTTTTGTAATTTATGAATATGAATCTGTTTACCTTTACCTTTTCAATTACTGAGAACCAAAGTGACTTTCCTTTCCTCTTACATTTATTTATTTTTCTAACAAAAAGGTTTGTTGCCCTTAAAATAACTCCTCTTGGTTTTGCCCACTGCCTCCTTCCTCCGGCTGTTCCCATCCAGCTAACAATTCCTTGAAGTATTCCTGTATCTTGACAAAGTTAATTCTTTTGAAGTCTAGAACCTTTAATTTTGAATAAGCCTTCTCCACTTGTGTGTTAATATTGAAGTACACCATCCAGCGATCACTAGATGCCAAATGATCACCCACTATAACATCAGAAACACTCTCCCCATTCGTAAGTACCAGGTCTAGTACGGCCCCATTCTGTGTAGGTTGCGTTATGTAAAGTCTTTTTGCCCTCCCCAAGTAATAAACTACTAATTACCCATAGCCTGGAGTGTCCACCACTCCAGGCAATAATGTACTTATCACTCACTAAGTGAGGAGACAAAAAGATTCAGAAGGCTATGGATATATGAGAATTAATTATTTATTTCACTTACCAAGCAATGATACAGGGGAGAGGCTGAGTAATACAATCAAATCTCATATGAGAAACTAACCGAGACACAAGCGTGACCACTGACATTAGTTCTCTGGCTGCTTTGGTCCATAGGTCTAACTTTTATAACTTCATGTCCCATATACTTATAATAGGAAATGCAAAATCATCATGTCAATGCATATTTCATTGGGGTTACAGGTTCATTAAGGTTCATTAAACTATAATCGTAGATTATCATATTATAGCATTTTTACTTATAATCAGCAATACCATTTTTTCTTTACATCAACAAAGTCATTCTTGTTTGCGAAAAATCTTCCCAGTAACCATATTTGTGTTTCTCCACCCACCTGCTTCCGTGGTTAACAGAGGTTAACAGAAATTTCCCCTTAGATTAGCAAAGTTATAAACCATATTCTCCTACAAAGCATTTTTCTATTATTTCTACATATCAGCTTATTTTGCTCTTTCATAAGTAAAAAAGGACATGAGATTCAGTGTCACCCTTGTTAACTAGCTTCTCAGTGACTTGCCCTCTTGACCTGTACTGTGAGGCCTAGCTTTACTCACAACAGTCAGGCTGCCATAGCAGTCCTGTGGTTTGGGTTCATGTCCAGCATGTCCCATATCTACAGTTACCATATGGTCCACGACTGGCAAACTGCTCAGAGGTCTTAGGCGCTAATTTACCCTCGTCAGCTCTCTTTTTCATGGACATCATGAATCTGCGTCACTCAAGCAACTCAGGCACCGCTTTCTGTGAATGGATAGATCAGGATTGCACAATTTTGGAGCTGGGTAACACGGGCTCTCAAAGGATTACCAAACATGGGTGTCCATCTTGCATGGTGACATCTTTTCTTGCAACTTGCAAGTTCTGGACTGATCTGTGGGGATCAAAGGAAAGAAAATTAGGTAAGACCTGATTTCTCTGCCTATAAGGTGCCACTTGATTGTCAGTTTTGTTACACCAGACTATCATGGCTACCACTTTTAAAGTTTTTTTTACTTAAGTTCTGGTACAGTATAGACATAGAAACATGACGGCAGGTAAGGGCCAAATGGCCCATCCATTCTGCCTATCCTCAGCAACCACGATCTCCCTCTTTCCCTAAGAGATCCCATGTGCCTGTCCCACGCTTTCTTAATTTCAGACTTCACCCTTGTCTCCTCCACTTCTATCAGGAAGCTATTCCATGTGTCCACCACCCTTTCTGTGAATATTTCCTTATATTACTCCTGAGCCTGTAACCTCTTAACTTCATCCTGTGCCCTCCCATTGCAGAGTTTTCCTTCATTTGAAAAAGGCTCACTTTCTGTACATTAATGCCACAGAGGTGTTTAGGAGTGGAGGAGTAGCCTAGTGGTTAGTGCAGTGGACTTTGATCCTGGAGAACTTAGTTCAATTCCCACTGCAGCTCCTTGTGACTCTGGGTAAGTCACTTAACCCTCCATTGCTCCAGGTACAAAATAAGTACCTGAATATATGTAAACTGTTTTGAATGTAGTTGCAAAAAACCTCAGAAAGGCAGTATATCAAGTCCCATTTCCCTTTCCCTTTAAACATCTTTATCATATTCCCTCTCTTCCTCCTTTCTTCCAGAGTATACATATTGAGGTGTATAACTCTGTCCCTATACTTTTTATGACAGAGACCAATAACCAGTTTTGCAGCCGTTCTCTGGACTGACTTTTTGTAGGTGCAGTCTCCAGAATTGAACACAGTATTCTAAATGGGGCCTCACCAGAGACTTATTCAAGGGCACTATCACCTCTTTTTTTTTTTCTGTTGACCTTTGCTCTCCCTGTGCACCTGAGCATCCGTCTGTCTTTGACCTTTACCTTTTCTACCTATTTGGCCACCTTAAAATCATCAGATACAATCACCCCCATGTCCCGCTCTTCTCTCATACACAGTACTTCTTCAACTCCCATACTATACTGTTCCCTTGGATTTTTGCAGCCCAAGTGCATGACCCTTCATTTTTTTAGCATTAAATCTTAGTTGCCAATTCCTGGACCATTCTTCAAAGTTTGCTGGAACTCTTGTCATGCTATCCACACCCTCCGGGTTGTCCACCCTATTACAGAGTTTGGTATCATTTGCAAAGAGACAAACCTTACCAGACAGTCCTTCCACAATATCAATCACAAAGATGTTGTTAAGAGCCGGCCCAATGACCAAACAACTAATAACATCCTTTTCTTTGGAGCAAACTTCATTTACCACTACTCTGTCTTCTTCCATTTAGCCAGTTTTTAACCCAGTCAGTCACTTTAGGGCCCATACCGAGGGTACTCAGTTTATTTATCATTTGCCTGTGCAGAACCATGTCAAAGGCTTTGCTAAAATCCAAGTACATCACATTTAGCACCTCTCCCTTGTCCAAATGTTTGATCACCCAGTCAAAGAAATCAATTGGATTTGTCTGACAAGACCTCTCTCTAGTGAAACCGTGCTTCCTCATGTCCTGCAGTCCATTTGATTCTAGAAGCCTCACACTCCTCTGATTTAGAAGCGTTTCCATTAGTTTACTCATCACAAACTCATCAATCTCCTCCTCCTCCTGCTGTTGTGCAGAGGGAGCACATCCTCCCTTCTTCAATCCTCCAGGTCCACTTCAGACTTTAAAGAAGCATTGAAGAGGTTAGACAGAATTTCTCTTGAGTTCCTTGAGTACCCTTGGATGTATCCCATCAGGTCCCACTTTGTCTGTTTTTAGTTTAGCTAACTCCTCATGAACACAGTCAGTCCTGGATTACCAGATATCCATCTCCATTAGCCTTTGTTTTCTGCGATCCTACCCCCCCCCCCCCCCCCCCCCGGCCTTTCATCTGTGAACACAGAACAGAAATAATAGCTAAGCAGTTCAGCTTTATCCGTATCAGCTGGTACCTATTCCTCCCTTTCATCCTTGAGCCTCACAATGCAATTTTGGCATGTCCTCCTAACCCATACATATCTAAAGAAAATGACTCCCCCCCCCCCCCCCCCCCCCCCCCCAATTTTACCGTACTGGTTATTTTTTCATCTATTTACATCTTTGTTTTCCTGACAAATTTTCCAGCTTCTCTTAGCTTTTCTAGGTATTTTTGCCCCTTTCTGAGTCATCTTGCAATGTATGAAGATGAACCTTCTTTCCCTTACCTTTTCAGCTGCTGCATTTGGAAACCAAAGCAACCTTCTTTTACTTTTATGTACTTTTCTGACATAAAGGTTTGTCGCCTTTAAAATGGCTCCTTTCAGTTTTGCCCACTGATGTTCTATTTCATTCAGCTGTTCCCATCCAACTAACTCTTTCTTGAGATGTTTCCCCCATCTTGGCAAAGTTAGTTCTTTTGAAGTCTAGAACCTTCAATCTTGAATAAGCCCTCTCCTGTGTCATTGAATCACACCATTCAGTGATCACTAGATGCCAAATGATGACACGCCGTTTGTAAGCAAGTCTAGAATAATGCCATCCTCTGTTGGAACAATTCTTCCTGTAGAATCCAAAAGCCACTTGCTTCCAGATGATCCTGCAGCATGGACACCCCAGTTGAGGCGTCCACTTTGATTGTACCACAAAAAGATGGTATATCAAATCCCATTACTCCTCCTCCATATGGTTTGTCTACCAAGCAATATAGAAAATAACCTGTTATAACAGGCTATAAAAGATAATGATGACTTCTTTGCAAATTGCCTTTAATGTGTCCAGCTATGCTAGCTGTGAGACCTGAAGACATAATGTGATAAAGTGGAATGGAGGAGTAAGCCTAGCGGTTAGAGTCCCAGTTCAAATCCCACTTACTCCTTGTGATCTCCTAGGTTCTAAGCTCTCTGAGGACAGGGAAGTACCTAGTGAACCTGAATATAACTCACCTAGAGCTACTACTGTAAAAAAAGGTGTGAGCTAAATCCAAATAAAAAAATAAATTGAATAATTCAATCCTGTAGGTTGCATGTGTATCCCCTCCATTCAAGTATCACTCTGGAGGAACAGAACAATGTATTTGTGTCTCCCGTCACTGGCTACAGAAAGGTAAGCACCAACTGACATGTAGGTACATTGTTGAACACAGGTGACCTGAAGCATCTCTGTTGACTTTAACCTTAATAAAAGGATTTAGTGAAACTTAAAAACAAAACTCTGCAGAACTGTTATAGTCAGGAATATTGGAGTCCAAACAACCTGAATTGCTAGGACCTGGATTGCTAGAAATGTGGGAATTTAATTCCTTAGAATTTGCCCTTTTTCATTGACTTGATCAGAATTTTTAAGATTCTCCACCCAAGTTTTGTGCCTTTTCCATTCTGACTCCCTCCCCCCTGGATAGAGAAATGTACATATTTGATTATGTGTTGGTTAAGAAAGAATCCCTGAACAAATGTTAGCTTATAACAATATCCTTTCTGGAAATATCATCTACTATCCATTGAAGGTCCCAAACAAAGCTTCAGGTCATCAGCTATTCTAGGCAGGTCATAAATCGATAGAAAACACTCCTCAGGGAGTGTTGTTTAAGTGTCACATGGATGACTTCTCTATTAATTTTTGATGTAAAATAGAATGCAAAAAATATTTTCTATACTATGCAATTTATTTCATGTATATCCCACATTATCCCAATAGATTAGGCTCAGTGTGGCTAACAACTTATTGTGATTAATAGTACAAAAAGTGATGCGGGATAATATACATTAAGTAGTAGTAAAATAAATGAGGATTGAGTAATTATAATATGTAATATGGAAACGAATGCTAGACACAAAAAGGTAACAATTTATAGTCATCCATGTACAATTTCTCCATGAACTGAGAAATTGAATAATTAGGGGTTTAAATTAATTATGATCATCCGTGAGAAATTGCTTAAACAGAGAGGCTCAAATAATTAGGTTCCCAGCTGATGAATTTCAGGAGGGAATTCCACCATTTGGTACATTTGCAAATGTAGGAGATAAATTGAGTTTCACGGTGCTTTTCAACCCAGTCCTTGAGGCACACCTACTACTACTACTATTTAGCATTTAGCATTTCTATAGCGCTACAAGGCATACGCAGCGCTGCACAAACATAGAAGAAAGACAGTCCCTGCTCAAAGAGCTTACAATCTAATAGACAAAAAATAAAGTAAGCAAATCAAATCAATTAATGTGGACGGGAAGGAAGAGAGGAGGGTAGGTGGAGGCGAGTGGTTATAAGTGGTTACGAGTCAAAAGCAATGTTAAAGAGGTGGGCTTTCAGTCTAGATTTAAAGGTGGCCAAGGATGGGGCAAGACGTAGGGGCTCAGGAAGTTTATTCCAGGCGTAGGGTGCAGCGAGACAGAAGGCGCGAAGTCTGGAGTTGGCAGTAGTGGAGAAGGGAACAGATAAGAAGGATTTATCCATGGAGCGGAGTGCACGGGAAGGGGTGTGGAGAGATACTGGGGAGCAGCAGAGTGAGTACATTTATAGGTTAGTAGAAGGAGTTTGAACAGGATGCGAAAACGGATAGGGAGCCAGTGAAGGGTCTTGAGGAGAGGGGTAGTATGAGTAAAGCGACCCTGGCGGAAGATGAGACGGGCAGCAGAGTTTTGAACTGACTGGAGAGGGGAGAGGTGACTAAGTGGGAGGCCAGCAAGAAGCAGATTGCAGTAGTCTAAACGAGAGGTGACAAGGGTGTGGATGAGGGTTTTGGTAGAGTGCTCGGAAAGAAAGGGGCGGATTTTACGGATGTTGTAAAGAAAGAAACGACAGGTCTTGGCGGTCTGCTAGTCCCAGCAGGTTTTTAGGGTATCCACAATGAATATGCATGAGAGAGATTTGCATGCACTGCTCATACTATCTCATGAAAATTCATTGTGGATATCCTGAAAACATGATGGACTAAGTGTGTTGAGAAGTACTGCTCTGTCAGGTAGACAAATCCCGTATTGTGAAGTATAGGTTAACCTCGCTAAATCCAGTGTGCTTCTGAGGGGCTAAAATAGGAACATTCTACATTCTCAGCTTACGTTCTTATTGACACCACTTTAACTCGGAATAGAGGAGAATTAGACTACATTGGTACCTTTAGTAATTTTGGAAAATTATTTCTGTGTAACTTTTGATTTCTTTTATCAAACTTATACAGCTGTCTGGGCTCATGGTGTTGTATGGAATATGCAACAGATAACACGGTAACAAAAAAATATTGAAATGTTTTGCAATTTAAAATATATAACCCAGTGTGGTTCCCAAACCTGGTCCTGGAGGTATTCCAGCCAGTCAGTTTTCAGGATATCCATAATGAATATTCATGAGAGGGATTTGCATGCAGTGGAAGCAGTGTATGCAAATCTCTCTCATGAATATTTGTGTACAAAACACACACAGGACCAAGTTCACACTGAATATTTTATAGGTCAAAAAGTGTTGCTTTGAAAACTTGTATTTAGTTTGATTGAGTCTTCTGGAAGTGCTTTAAACTGAGCCTTCTGATGTTATGTTTTTGAAAGCATGAAAAGTGATGTTATTTTTGTTTTGTCCTTTCTTAACTCTTTCTTTTTTCCTGTTTGTGTTAGATCATTTTGTCAACAAACATTGCAGAAAGCTCTGTAACTGTTCCAGATGTCAAATATGGTAAGACTCTTTATCTCTTATTATAAAGAGTGTTTAATATGAGGGAGTAGAAACCAAAGTGTCTCCACTTATAATGGAAATAATAGATTAAGGGGCTCATTTTCAAAGCACATAGACTTACAAATCTACATAGTAACATATGTAACTTTGTAAGTCTCTGCACTTTGAAAATGAGCCTCAATAAAATAGTTTGGCTACCAAACTGATGTATTTCTTTTTTTTGTGTGTTTTTTTGCTAGGGTTGCTGTATAATTATTAACATTTGACAATAGCTGTAAGGTCACAAAAACTTTTTAGCTGTAAGGTCCCAAAGCTTTTCCAGGTAATCCATTAAAGAGAACAAAACACCCCAAGGCTTAATTAACCAACCACAAATTACATAAACATAATACAGTGTGTGGGCTATCAATTTGTTCTTAGAGGGGCTTTTTTTTTATTTTGGGGGCAATTTGACAAATTGAAGAGTAGCAAATCACCAGGACCAGATAGTATACTTCCGAGAGTATTGATAGAATTGAAAAATGAACTTGCGGAACTGTTGTTAGTAATAGATAATTTATCTGTAAAATCAAGCATGGTACCTGATGATTGGAGGGTGGTCAGTGTAACGCCGATTTTTAAAAAGGGTTCCAGAGGTGATCCGGGAAATTTACAGACCAGTGAGCCTGAGGTCAATGCCAGGCAAAATGGTAAAGACTATTATAAAGAACAAAATTACAGAGCATACTCAAAAGCATGGATTAAGGAGACAAAGCCAACATGGATTTAGTGAAGGGAAATCTTGCCTCACCAATTTGAAAGGGTGAACGAGCATGTGGATAAAGGTGAGCTGGTCGATATTGTGTATCTGGATTTTCAAAAGGCATTTGACAAAGTACCTCATGAAAGACTCCAGAGGAAACTGGAGAATCATGGGATAGGAGGTAGTGTCCTATTGTGGATTAAAAACTGGTTAAAGGATAGAGAGTAGGGTTAAGTGGTCAGTATTCTCAATGGAGAAGGTTGGATGGGTTCCACAGGGGTCTGTGTTGGACTGCTGCTTTTTAACATATTTATAAATGATCTAGAGATGGGAATAACTAGTGAGGTAATTAAATTTGAAGTTATTCAAAGTTGTTAACTTGCAAGAGCATTGTGAAAAATTGCAAGATGACCTTACGAGACTGGGCATCCAAATGGCAGATGATGTTTAATGTGAGCAAGTACAAAGTGACTGGTAGAAAATGTACCTGCCGAGACTAGAGCAGAGATTCTAGTTCACTGCTTGTAGGCATTCACTCGCACACCTTCAGAAAAGGCACCAGAAGTGGGTGTGTAGAACCACCACACATAGGAAGTAAACTCAATTTCAAGGGGCTCAGGGCTCAACAGCTGTCAGACGACTGGCAGTGGCTGGTTTCTACACTCAAACCCACCACCCCTCCCCCAGTTTTCTGAAGGAAAAGCTGCAGACAAGAAATAATGTAGTACTGCTTACCTCAGCTTGAAAATAAATAAAGATTGCATACTTGCTGAGGATAATGGCCACACGCAGGCCTCATTTCACTGCATATAACTGCCACCCAAGAAAAAGAGTGGACCTGTGGGTAGGGGACCCAGACCTCCTAGTGTCTTCCTAGCTGGTACCTGATGATTGGAGGGTGGTCAGTGTAACGCCGATTTTTAAAAAGGGTTCCAGAGGTGATCCGGGAAATTTACAGACCAGTGAGCCTGAGGTCAATGCCAGGCAAAATGGTTTCGGGGAGGGAGAGTAAACAATGGGACAAAGCACAAAATTTCAGCTTTCACTGAAAACACATGGTCATTTTTGGCCAAAACCAAAAACATGGCTGAAAATTAAAATAACCTTTTGCCAAAACTGGGTAGAAAATGGATTGGGGGCTGGTTTCGGTCGGCCTAATTTTTTTTTTTTTTTTTTAAACAAGATCAGATATTTGTAAATAAACTTTCTAAAAGTATTTATCATTTACTGTGTATAAATGCTGCTGCTTCTCACTCCCATTTGCCTGTTAAAACCCAAAGTTTAAATTTGACTACTAGTGTGTTGCTTTACTGCTGCTTAAGAGAAGGTAAAAAGTGGAGAATGTGAAATATAAGTACACAGAGAAGGCAATTTTCAAAGCCATTCCATCACAAACAAAAATGTTTAAAATCCTACCCTGTGTGTTGTAGAAGTACAGGTGTAGTTCCACCACCTACGGCTTATACCCAGTAATATCTTACTTCATACAGATGGAAATGGCTATCAGTCACATTACTGCAAAATTCCAAATTGTATGAATTCGGAAATCAACTCCACATCTATATTTCTAGATTGGATTAGTAAAGTGCCAGAAATTGTGTTTTGATGGATTTAGATGAAAGAGAATAATATATCAAAAGATAGTGCCACTTTGCCACCTTTCCTATTCCAGCATTTCATCTCCATTCCGTGTCTTGATGTATCCTTATTGATAAAATTATTTGTTGTTAAATGTTACTTGAACATTATAGAGCTGTGACTTGTGTGCTCATAGTTTTCAGGTTTTGTATATTACTTGTATTAAAATTTGATGACAGAAAGGCTAGCTGCAGTTCTTAAGCCATGCTTCTACTGTTGCATTTGCAGTGATAGACTTCTGTCTAACTAGGACTTTGGTTTGTGATGAGGACACAAACTATCGGAGCCTGAGACTGAACTGGGCCTCAAAGACCAACTGCAATCAGAGAAAAGGTATCGAGGGAGCTTTCAGTTGAGGGAACAAGAGTCTTTGTGTTTAAGCTCTGCCGTCATGACATTTATATTTTCTAGTGAAGTGTGTTACAGCATGCTAGGTTATACATCAAAAGTACATCCATTAAGTCATTCATTTTGAGTAATTTCTGAAATACATCATAATAGGGAAACGTTTTGGAGAAAAAATGGAACATGGTGATTCAGTATTTAAAACTACCTCCTGGTCTGTGTGTGTTTTGTTTGGGGGAGGGAGGGGCAGGACGGGAATCTGGCAAATGCCTATTTAGTAGTAGTTTAGGGCAAATTAAATTCAGGTATGGTAACTATTTCTCTGTCTCCCCAGAAGACTGTCTAGTTTTGTAGCTGGGGCAATGGAGGGTTAAGTGACTCGCTGCTGGTCTAACTACTAGGCTCTGGTGTAAAATACAGGATTATGTAGTACTGAAGATTAAGGCACAGATGTGAAAGCTACGTATGGTGCCAGAGAGATGCATGGTCCTAGTGGGCTCAAACTTTTCTGAAATAGCTACAAACGAGAAGAAAATAAATGTGAAGACTATCTGTATTTTCATTTAATGTTCTTTGCAATTGCTTTCATCAATCGGTCAGATTAGTTTGTAATCTGCTTTGATGAACGTATCTTTAAAGGCGGAATAGAAGTTCTTCAGTTACTACTTTCTGTTTGGATTTAGTAAAGGGTTTTCTCTATTTTCAGCCAGGTCTATCCAGACATCTTTAAGGAGCATTTGCTTTATCTCTGGTTCTGTTTGTCCTTCCTGGTTTCTGTATTCCAGAGCCGTACCTAACAAGTCTTACTTTCAAGAAATTTGTAATGACTCTGAGATAGATTTATATACATAAGACACCCAGTGTATGCAAATCTATCTTCTCCTAGGACAAGCAGTCAATTAATTCTCACACGTTGGTAACGCGTTGCCCGGTCTGGAGCTTATAACAAGTTTTACAGAGCTTTGTGGAACATCAGACATGCTCCACCGTGCATGTTCAAGTGCCTTCCTGCCTACTGTGAGGGCACTGTTACCGCAGTTGTTTTTCTGCAGTGGTGAGAAGACTGCATCTGTGGTTTCTCTTCACTCCTGGTCTGGAAGAGCTTCTTTTTTGGTGCCTTCTCGGCTTCTTGTTTGCAATTTTTCACTGTGCCTTATTTAGGCATTTGTCCCCTTCTCTGCCCGAATATTTTTAGTTCTTTTTGCCGGTTTTTAAGTGTCCTTTATTTTCCAAGATTTAGGCCGCATTTAGACCTAGTCTCCGGTAGGGTCTTTCCTGTGACTTTTTTCTGGTGCCTTGTCCCTTTTTTTCAGACGCCATCTTGTCTTTTACGTATTTATTTATTCATTCATTCATTCATTCATTGTATCTCACTATTATCCAAAATCAAGTTTCGCTTCAAAGTGGCTTACAATTTTAATTTTGGTAGCGTTATAATAGCGTTGTGCAATGTGGAGAGGTCAACCTTAGTTTGTGTAGTTGTTTTATATAGTTTCTGAAGAGACAGATTGGAAGAGGAAAAGGTGGTGGTGGTTCTTGTGTTCATGTGTTGAGTTTGGTGGTATTTATTCATATAGTTTTGAGGAAGTAGTGTGGAAAGGAGGCGGCAATATCTTTGTGTTTAGCCGTAGAGTTTTTTGAAGAGAGAGGTTTTGGTTTCTTTTCTGAATCGTGGTGGAACATGTCTCATTCTCCACAAAGCTCTGTAAAGCTTGTTATAAGCTCTGGACCGGGCAACACCACGCTACGTTACCCACTTATGAGAATATAAGGCCTGCTGTTCTCAGAGAACACCTGCTACAGGTAAGCATCTTCCTTTTGTGTATTTATTATGTCAAGCCATGCAGGTTGCACACCTCCTTTTGTTTTTAGGGTTGTAACTGCCACCCTATGTAGGTTTCCACCCTTCTGTGCCTTTTCTTAAAGTGTGTAAATCATTTACATTTTTGCTTTGAGTGGAAATACTCTGTAAGGTCTTTACGTTGTCATGCCATATAGGGATCTTCTGTTTATTTCGTGCTTTTTTGAATTCTGTTACTGTTTTTGTTCCCTCTACTTCCTCAGAAGAGCACTCCAGGCATCCACCACCGTTTCTCTGTTTGCAGTTTTATTTCATGTCCTCTAGATCTGTATAGGCTCTCTGTTTTCAGGAAAGGTTTGTTTGCTCATTAATATGATACAGACATTTAAATATTTGAAAGATATCTCCCTATCTTTTTCTTGAGGGTATACATATTCAAGTCTTCAAGTCTATTTTACATCTTCTGATGCAGACCCCATACCAATTTAGTCACTTTGTCATTGGTAAGTTATGGCCTCTAAAGCTGAACACAGTACTCCATGTGAGGTCTCACCAAGGACTTGTAGAGGGTAGTGTCATAGCCAGAAGCTAATTTTCGGGTGGTCCCAACAGGCAGGTTAGGTGGGCATACATTTTATGTCCATCCCCTGCCACTACTTCCCTATGAAATTTAAAAATTAAATACCTTAGCTGGCAGGGAATTACCAAGATACTTAACAGCCCACCAACGCATGTTTAGCAAATTGTGGCAGTGCCCTGAGCCACCAAAACTGGCACCTCAGGCAAGCTCAGTTCTCGTGCATGAACTGAGCATGTGTGAAGTCATTGATATTGGCACCCCAGGCATGCTTAGTTCTCGCGCGTGAACCGAGCATGTGTGATAAGTGAGCATGCCCGTAGTGCCAGCATTGGCAGCTCAGTGTCTATGGTTTGTGTTCCTATATCTTCTCTTAACTCTCTTTCCAGTATCTCTTGTCCATTTGACATTTCTTCTCTCTCCATCACTAATGTTTAGTGCAGTGGCCTGAGAACCAGGAGAACTGGGTTTGATTCCCACTGTAGCTCCTTGTGACTCTGGGCAAGTCACTTGTCCCCAGGTACAAAATAAGTACTTGTATATAATAAGTAAACCACTTTGATTGTAACCACAGAAAGGCGTATTATCAGATCTCATCCCCTATCCCTATCTTTTCTGTCCTCAACCCTTCCCTTGTGTCCAGTTTCTACCTCAACCCTTCCCTTTTGTCCAGCATCCTGTGTCTTGTCCCTCCTGTTTCCAATATCTCCCCCAGTCTTCCTTTCATATTCAGTATCCCCTCTGTCCTGTTCCACACTGTGTGCAGAATCTCCTCCATTCCTTCCCTTATGTCTAGCGTCCCCTCTGTCCTACCCTATCCTGTATACAGAATCTCCCCTCACTGTCCCTTTTGTCCAGCATCCCCTCTGTCATGCCCCGATCTGTATGCAGAATATCCCGCCTTTCCCTCCCTCATGCCCAGTATCTCTTCTGTCCTGCCCCCACCCTGTGTGTAGAATCTTTCCCCATTTCTTCCCTCATATCCAGCATTCCCTCTCTGTGTCCTATCCCTCCCTGTGATCATACCTCCCCCCCCCATTCTTTCTCTCTTGTCCACCAAGCCCTCTATATATTCTTTCCTTGGCATCCTATCAGACCAGTCCAGACCAATGGGTTGTGTTCCTTTACCAGCAGATTGAGACAGAGGAAGAAAGTAGTTCCTGTGACTTGCCCCTTAAGGGTATTACACAGCATAGAATGTTCAGCATTTCCTCTGTCTCACAAGTGGATGGATGATGGGCTAACAGCCCTGCTCCTTACCTGGTTTATAACTAGTTTCAGTTGAGATTTAACTACCCTTTTGGGGTTTTCTGCTCCTGAGCCGGTTTTATACTGAGACTCAGTTGAGTTTAGGGGTGCCTTTTTCGCTTGTTCTCCTGAACCAGCTTCTCAGCTGTGTTACAGTTGAGTTTTGGGGTACCTTCTTTGGCATAAGTTCCTGTTTAAAAAAAAAAAGGGTAGTTGTTTCATAGAGCTGAGGTATATCTCAGAGGTCTCTGAGATCCCGACCACCAACATCTCCTGTGGAAGTCAACCAGCATTTGGTGAGCCTGATTTATTTCAGTGCTCTGGTGTTTGTGCCTCTGTTCCCTTATTAAGCTCTCACTGGTATCTGGTTTGAGTTTTCTTACAGCAGAGATCACTGACGGAAACCTTTGTTCTTCTGGGTTCTATAAGCAGTGAAATGTTCTATGTGACTGACTACAATCAGCAAATATTTCTTTGACTCTCTTTTATGTGGAGGTATAGCAACTACTGTTTCTGTGTGGCATTAAATTTTCCTCAGTATTTCAGACTGTTAGAATTTTTCCACCAAAATTCTTTCTCCATTTCTGTCACAACTGGTGTTTGTTTTTTTCAAGTGTTTCCTGGCTGTTTGATTCACAGTAAGCAAAGCCAGATATTTATTAGCTCTTCTTGTGTTAAAAAATTTATTTTGCCCCTTACTGGTATTGCACAGTGGTGACATCCAGCTGTGTTACACGATGGTAGCAAGCACCTTTGCACATTTGCAGTAACCATCTTGGTTGCACAGTGGTGGCAGCCACCTGTATTTCACAATGGCAGCACTCCTCTGGGTTGCTCCCCTATAGCAGCAACCACCTGTATTGCTCTCCTAAAGCAGTTGCCAGTCTAGCTGTCCTGCAACATCTACTTGTGTTGCTTTTGCTACTATCACCTCTGTTGTGTAGTTGCAAAAAACTGCTGGTACTATTCAGCTTAAGCAGCCACTTATTTTCTGTGTCTGCACAGTACTGGTATTTCATAGATAAAACAATCATCTGTCTTATACTGTGTAATCAGCTGTGCTGTGCGGCTGAAATGGCCGAATTTCCTTTTTACCTTCAGCAGTCGCCTACATGTCGCTGCATTCCAAGTCAGTTATATAGCTTTGCTCTAGTCCCAGGTGTGTAGCACAGCTACTCTGTTACCGTGTGTGTACAACTGCTGCTGCTGCAGGTATGGCACCAGCTGCCTGTATTGTACAGTTCCAGAGATTGTCTATACAGCTCAGTGTGACAGAACGGTGTGTTTTAAACCTGTAAAATTGCCTTTATTAATTCTTGAAGTGCATTTCTCTAGTTTGGCCAGCAGGTGGTGTATGTTTTATGTTAAAGCTGTTATAAAAAAGTGCCTGCCCTCTTTTAGTTTCACTTAGTGAAGAAGTGAATCTGTAGTACTGTGAGCAGTATACTTTTAAAACGTTGACTGGGCTCTGATTGGCCTGGAGTTTGAAATTATCCAGCAGTTGTTGCTGGCTGTTGCTTCAGTTTTAGCCCGGGAGAAGAGAGAGACAGATCTCTTTGCTAAGGCTCTGTGAACAGATATACGTCCTGAACTCCCCAGGTACTTTCTAGGAAGTGAGCAAATATTTAGTTAATGTTATAATTGATCCATATTTCAGTTTCCTGTTACTGTTTGCTATTTGCACTATTTTGTTGCATTGTTCAATTTTTTTTAAAGACAACAATATTTAGTTTATTGAGACTCTGTGTGGACTGATAAAGAATCCTGGCAGTTTGTGTGTTGGGTCTGTGAGTGTTTTCTGGGAACTGTGGGACCACTGGGAGTGTGGCTCCAATAATCTAGAAATCACTGGGGATAACTGGAGAGTGAGAGACTCGCCCAGATGTGATTGTGACGCAGTCGGTGGGAGGAGGGTGCTAGTGTAGAGCACAAGCGGCAGGTGCAGGTGGACCTGAGCCGTGCTGGGGATAGACCCTCTAAGTGGCCGCGGGGTAACCCCAGCCGGGTGGCTAGGCTTTTTGTGAAACCCAGTTATGGAAGCTTCCATGGTGTTCAATAAATAGTAAGTCTACCAATCTCACCTGAGATTGGTAGATTTACTATTTATTGAACACTCTGGAAACGTGTTTTGTCTACCTTTCCATAGTAAAGACTGCCATTGTTTGTGCCAGTTATGGAATCTTCATGTATGGCACTTTGATTGTAACCACAGAAAGGTGTATTATCAGATCACATCCCCTATCCCTATCTTTTCTGTCTTTATCCTCCCCTGTGTCCAGTTTCTACCTCATACCTTCCCTTGTGTCCAGCATCCTGTGTCTTGTCCTTCCTGTTTCCAGTATCTCCCCCAGTCTTCCTTTCATGAACTAACTCTTACCATTTATATGATTCAAGGACACTAATTACCCATTATTATCATTTACCTATTGCTGTTTGATTGTTATTCTATTCATACTTCTCAATTGTATAATTGTACCTCTTGTACTGTAGCCTTATTACAGATTTATTGTAAGCCACTTTGAGCCTGCAATCAGTGGGAAAATGTGGGATATAAATGTTATAATAAATAAGTAGGGGATCAGAGTCAGCATCCATGCATATGTTAGCTATTTCAAGTCCATGTTATATCGTATTGCATGCAGTATTGGCAGATATGTCTTCAGTTGCAGCTGAGTACATGGCACCAGTTACTGTGGATGCCTGTATGGATGCTGCTGGCACCAGCCACCACAGCCACCTCTGACTTCTGCTTTAGCGATGGGCCTGGATGTCTCCAGTTTTTGCAGTAACGTCTATAGCTCTAGCTACTACTTCTACACACATAACATTTGTTGATGCTTTTACTTTGTGGTACGTGGCTGTTTCAGTAAACGCTATTCGCTGGTTTTGGTCACTGACTAGGTGCCTCCTCTACTCTGGACAACTATTTAGTCCAGTTTGGCTGGTCGCTCATATGGTTCAGGCTGTGTCACTTTGTGTGATTCTACAGTCTATCTGTTTTGCACAACTAACATGATAGCAGTGGCGTTAGCCTCCACTGTTCTACAACTGCAGGAAGTCTCTAATCTTGTGGTTTTATTCTCAGACTTAATAGGCTCCCATCAAGGGTTGTGCTGCCAAGTGTCTTGTGTCTCAGGGCCCTTATTGCCTCGTCTTGCTGTTACAATGACATTTGGGTTTTCATATCTGATTAGAGCACTCTGACACCAGGTCAGTCAACAGCTATTCTCATTGGTCTCCCTTTTTAACTCTTGGCGAAGGGTACCTGTTAATTTTACTTGGTTGTCATAGATGTAGGTAGGGAAGCACAGTGGTTTTTCAGTCCCCCAATTGCTTTCTTTCTGTATTGCCTTGTCTGGATAGTCAGCTCCTCCAGGACTTCCATTGTAGTTGCAATACTTCCTTCATAGATGTACTTAGGCTGTTGTCTTCAAAAACTCTTTCAAGGAAAACATCAGTTGGGTTTGTTTCTTGGTCTGCTTATCTCTTCCATGGCCTATCAATGCTATTTTCTATTATTTCTTCTTATCATGGGACTTTCATCTGTCTCCTCTTCCATACCTTTTGTCTTTTCAGAGCCCTTCTGATTGCTCTTCATTCTCTCTACTAGGTACTGATAAACTGGAATAGCCTTAAAGTCCATTCTATCTGTATCTCTCTGTCAGTTAATTAGACGGGAGATTAATGATGCATTTATTTGCTAATTTTTTTTTTTGAGTATTTAGATCTTTTAGTTGGGGACACTGCTTTGCTACATAGCATTGGTCTAGACTGGTCTGATAGGATGCTATGGGGAAAAAAGTTGTGTTTTACCTGATACCTTTCTTTCCAGTCCTATTGGACCAGTCCTGGTTGATTCATTTTATTTTGTTTACAATCTGTATTTTTCAGATATCACGGATTCTACTTGTATGTTTTTCTTAACGTGTTGTATTTCACACGTCTCCTGACTCAGTGAGATATCTGCATATCAGTAGAGTATATATGCCTCACTAGCTGGTAAGGTTATTACCTGATTGAATTACTTGGTCTCAAAGTTTCTGTATTGGCCATCAGGCAGATTTTGAGCACCATTGCTTGGCTATTTGAAATACTGAACATTCTGTGCTGCATAATACCCTTAAGGGGTGAGTCACAGGAACTATTTTCTTCCTCTGTCGCCATCCACTGGTAGAGGGACGCAACCCATTGGTCTGAACTGGTCTGAGAGGACTAAAGGAAAGAAAGTTGTTAGGTAAGATAGAACCTTTCCTTTCCTCACCCCCACCCCAGCATGTCCTTTGTATCTTCTAATGCTCCTCTGGGTCCTTTGTTCCACCTCCTCCCAATTTCTCCCTATCTCTTGCAGCAGCTCCCTTCCCTGTGGCCCTGCCAGCCCCCCCCCCCCCCCCCCATGGTTGCTACCAGGCCATTGATAGCCTGTAGCTGCCATTCAAGCAACTGTGCCAGTGGGTGCAAGTGCACAACCCAGGCAGCTTATGCAACCCAGACGGATGTAACCACTGTACAATAGCAGTGGGTGAGGAGTGGAGGGGCCACAGAGAAGGGAGTTGAGTGACTGCTATATGTCTTTGGCAGTAGCAGAAGAGGAGTGAGGTTGGGAGGGAGGAAGCAAGTACTCTGTGAGAATGAAAGCAGAATGACAGTGGCTGGTTTTCTGTTCTGCCTGCTGCTGGCCTCCCCATTTGACAACCAGCTAGGCCAGACGCTGCTGGATGAGCCTAAACCGAAAATGGTCAGGCCCACCCGTGGCTATGCCCCTTGTAGAGGGGCATTCACATCCTCCTTTCTACTGTTTTTTTTTTTTTACTTCTTTATAATTTCAAATATACCATCACATCATTAGAAGTGACAAGAAATACAATGCATTAAAGAAGCAAAAAAGCTAATAAAGAAGGAAATATAAACCTAATAAATTCAATCACATTATTTGGGAGTGTACCAACAAAAACAAAGAATACATCAATATTAATCAATAACAGAGAGAGATTCCAGAGAAAACCAACAGCTGACTTTAACAGCGTATATATCTACTAGATTGTATTCAAAGCTTTCACACCTCTATGTTTAGGATCAAAGAATATATGACTCCTCCTACTGGTTTTGTCCCTCTCTATGCAACCAAGCATCTTTCTGGCCTTGTCACATTGTTTTGCCACCTTGAGATTGTCAGACATTTGTCACCCAAAGGGTCTTGTTCTTGGTCTGTGCACATTAGCTTCTTGCCCCCCAATCACATATAGTTCATTTGGATTTCTGCACCCCAAATACATCACTCTACATTTCTTCACATTAAAACCTTATCTCCCAAGTTTCTGATTTTTGTAGATCACTTCTCAGCACTTTTCCTGGAGTGTCAACTGTGTTGCTAATGTTTGCATGATCCACAAAAGGAGAATTCTCTTAACCCTCAGTTGCCTCAGGTACAAAATTAGATTGAGAGTCCTTCAGGGACAGAAAAATATCTACTGTACCTGAATGTACTCTGCTTTGATACCTTTTGGGCTTGCATGCGGTATGTAAGAAATTAAAATAAAAGTTCATATCTAATAAAATATAACGGAATAAAATGTTATTAGTATGTTAGCAGGATGTACGTTTAAGTACCCAGTTGGCTGTTAAGGCACAAATTAACTTAAGCAATGTTTACATTTTTGTATTTAGGCCGTGCTGGACGGGTCTCTAAGGGATACTGCTATAGACTTGTATCAAAAGCCTTCTGGAGGGAATACATACCAGAGAATATGATGCCTGAGCTGCTGGTCAGTAACTAGTGCCATAATGCTTGCTTAGAATTTATATTTAAAGAGTGCTAAACATTCTCTGATTCTGGTTATATAGAGTTTTATTAGTTGTACTAATCCTGGTGAAAGCTGGATCTAGTGTTTCTCAGACTGGTCCTGAAGTACCACAGGAAAAAAACCCCCCACAAGATCTTGTTCGCTAGAGTACTTTTGTAGGTGCAACCTAAAATCAAAATAGTGAATCTTGTGAAACTTGAAAAACTCAAAATAACCAAATCAACATATAATGAATGTTCAAAAAAAGAAGGAAAAGACCTCATAAAATTGGTGCAAAGTCCTTGAATCGCTTAAAACATTTTTTCTTGAGCAATCATGGCTGCAACTAGTTAACCAAGTAATCATTGGTTAGAAAAATCTCCTTTTATAGTGTTCAAAACCAATCAAAAAGTGCTCTTTGTAAACCCAAATCTTCACTATAATCTGTGCTATTTGTACTTAAGTAGTAGCACACTTAGCTTTAATTGAAGTCTTGTAGCAAAAGCACTCTTCTTCCATACGGCTGCCGCTTTGAACACAGCACTGCTCTCAGGGCCGGTCTTAGGGTGAGGCGACTGAGGCCACCGCATAGGGCCTCACGCTCAAGGGGTCCCCGTGCGGCACACCTGAAGTCGCCCCGCCCCGACCGCCCGAGCTCCAGTCCCCCCTCCCTTTGGATTTTAAAAGTTACCACGTGTTGACATCAGGACGGGTTACAGCGCAGGTAGCAGCAGCAGAAGTCAGTGAAAAGTGTGCGAGCTGCTCGGCACTTCCTTTCCCTCGCTCAGCTCTGGTCCCACCCTCATAGAAACAGGAAATGAGGGCGGGACCAGAGCTGAGCGAGGGAAAGGAAGCGCCGAGCAGCTCGCACACTTTTCACTGACTGCTGCTGTAACCTGCCGGCGCTATAACCCATCCCGACGTCGACGAGGTAACTTTTAAAATTCAGAGGGAGGAGGGAGGGAGCTGGGTGAGAGGAAGGGGGCCTTGGGAGCTGGGAGGGGGCCCTTTGGAGCTGGGAAGGAGGGAGGGAGGCCTTGGAGCAGGGAGGGGGGCCTTGGAGCTGGGGGCCCTGGGGGGGGGGAAGCCCTGGAGCTGGGGGCCCTAGGGGGGAGGGGGCCTTGGAGCTGGGAGGGAGCAGCTCGGAGGGAGCCGCAGCCGGCCCTAGAGCTAGGGTGGGGGCGGGGCTAGGGTGGGGCCCCATCAAATTGGTCTGCATAGGGCCCCGCACTTGCTAAGACCGGCCCTGACTGCTCTACTTGAGCTATAAGGCTAGATGGCATTCAAAGCGGCAGCCATATAGGAGAAGAGTGTTTTTGCTATAAAACTTCACTTAAAACTAAGTGTGCTACTTAAGTACAGATAGCACAGATTATAATGAAGATTTGAGTTTACAAAGAGCAGTTTTTGATTGATTTTGAACACTATAAAGGATTTTTTTCTGACCAATGATTACTTGTTAACTGGTTGCAGCCCATGATTGTTCAAGAAAAAAAATGTTTTAAGCAATTCAAGGACTTTGCACCAGTTTTATGAGGTCTTTTTTTTCTTTTTGAACATTCATTGTGTGTTGATTTGGTTATTTTCAGTTTTTCACTAGATTCGCTATTTTGATTTTTTTTTGTTTTTGGTCCTGAAGTACCCTCTACATAGAATTGCATTTGGGCTATCTGCAGGGAATATGCATTAGGTAGATTTGTATTCATTGCCTCCATTGCATTCAAGTTTATCTTGTGGATATTCCGAAATGCAGCTTGTATGCAAATCTACGTAATGCATATCTAATATAGATATTCTGATGACTAGACTAGCTAAGATGTCCTCTAGAACTGCCTTGAGAAACACTGATGTAAGTGACTGTAAGAGGAGAGTGAGTAAAGGAAAATAATTTTAAGTGATTTATCTAACGATAAAATATTTTAAACTTTGTTTTAAAAAATGAGCATTTTTTTGTTCCCAATGTTTTACATACAATGATATCAAAACATTTTTTGCTCCCCACCTCCTGATTCCCCTATTATTGCATATATGTCATACTAAATGTCTAGCTAGTTAATAAGATGTAATGTAATATTGTTTGCTGTATACTGAACAGTTCCACTGTAAGTTATTACTAATGTTAGCTAATCTTCTGGTAACATACTGTTAAATGTAAACCATTTACAACTTGTCAGTAAAGAGGGTTATAAATGCCAAATTAAATAGTTTCTGATATTTAAAAAAAATGTAATATTAGACAAAGGGAACCTGAGTAAATACATCACAGTTTTTACACTATTATGTCATTTATTTAAGGAACAAAGAGGCATATTTTCAAAGCACTTTGGGAGGCTAAGTTCCATAGGTTTCTATGGAACTTTGGGAGGCTAAGTGCTTTGAAAATGAGCTTGATTGTTACCCAACACCCATATCAACCTTAGTTACTCAATTGACCAAATTAAATTGATAATTAGGTTCAGCAGATTGAACACAGCCAGGCTTGATTTTAGTCAGCCCTATGGAATCTAAACTTTACTATAAAATGAAGCTTAATATGAGAGTGAAGTATTCACCACAACGTTTCTAGATCCATGCCACGATCAAAGGAAATTCCAAAAGAGATGAGAAAAATTGTTGAAATATATCAGCCTGGAAAGGGTTACAAATAGGCATATTTTCAAAGCACTTAGCCTTCCAAAGTTCCGTAGGTTTTCTATGGAACTTTGGAAGGCTAAGTGCTTTGAAAATGAGCCCCAAAGCCATTTCAAGAGCTCTAGGACACCAAACCACAGTGAGAGCCAGTATCTCACAATGGAAATTTGGAACAGAGGTGAATCTTCCCAGGAGTGGCTGGCCTGCCAAAATTACTGCAAGGACACAGCGACAACTCATCTGGGACGTCACAAAATATCTTAGAGGAACATCAAAAGAATTGTAGGCTTCTCTAGCCTCAGTTAAAGTTAGTGTTCATGACTCCACAATAAGAGAGAGATTGGGCAAAAATAGGATTTATGGGAGAGTAGCAAAGCGGAAACTGTTGCTATCCAAGAGTAACAGCAGTGCTGGTGTCACATTTTGAGAAACACATCTGGATGATCCCTGAGCCTTTTGGGATAACGTTCTATTGACAGATGAGTCAAAAGTGAAACTCTTTTGGACAACACAGGTCCCACTGTGTCTAGCATAAAGTTAATACTGCTTTCTACAATAAAAACTTCATGTCAACAGTCAAACATGGTACTGGTGTGAGGATGCTTTACTGCCTCAGGATTCTGAAAACTTGCCATTATTGAAGAAACCGTGAATTCTGCACTGTACCAGAAAATTCTTAAGGTGAATGTCCGCTCATCTGTCTGTGGCCTGGAGTTGAAGCTGAAGGATAATTGAGTTATTCAGTAAGACAGTGATCCAAAACACAAAAGCAAGTCTATATCTGAATGGCTGAGGAGAAACAAAATAAAAGTTTCGGATTGATCTACTCAAAGTCCTGTCTTGAACACAATAGAGATGTTGTGTTTGGACCTGAAACGAGCAGTTCATGAACGAAAACCTCTAAATGTATCTGAATTAAAGCAGTTCTATAAAAAAAGAAGAAAGGGCTAAGATTCCTCAATAGTGATGTGATATCAAATTATAGGAAGTGTTTGGTTACAATTATTGTTAAAGGTGGGGCAACCATTAATTAAATTTAGGGAGCAGTTACTTTTCACATGGGTGTTCCTTAAATAAGTGATATAATAATGTAGAAACTGTAAAGATCAGAAACCATTCAGTATAACATATATCAGAAAAGGGGGCATAAACCTTTTCACATCACTGTAAACACATGAGCTTACATCCAGCATTAATTGCATATTGAATACCAGTGTTAGCTGAAGAATTACATGTGGAATGGTCTCTGCAAAACATGACTCTAATGTTCAGCCCCCTGGAAAGAGGAATAGTCTAGTGCTCCTGTTTCTGGTCACCTGGTTGAAGCAGTATTGGAAGTGGCTTTTAAGGCACATAAATACCCTGATTTCATCCCTGGAGTTCATGGCATTGCTTGGCCTTTTGCTTGGAAAGTGGAGACCACTGAACACCGTGGTGATTCCCTTGTGAACTTCCAGTGAAGCAGGACCTAGGAAAGAGGCCTTAGGGAGCGAGGGTTGTATATAGAATTGAAAGCCAACATTTGTAAATGCAAGGAAATATTTGGAAAAATAATAAACCTGAAATATATTTTTAGTACTTAACGTGGACAGATTTTTTTGAGGGAGTACTTGGGGATACTGAATACTGGTACCTTTTCCATAGTCTGCTAAAATTGACCCATGGTCCCCAAGTTTTAATGAAAGATCGGGGGCTCTACATACCAATTCTGCCTTGTCATAGATTCTGTGACTTGTTGCAGGGGGCCTGGCTATTGAGGGGTGGATCTCTCACCCCTGAAGGGGTGGCCTGGCATTTGAGTACCAGCACCTTTTTCGCTAGAAAAAATGCAGTGGATAGGCCATGTGTTTGAACAGTGCATAGAGAGTGGCTTTTTAAATAGATGAACTCTGAAAATATGAAGGTGTGTGCGTTCTGAGGAATTTGTATGTTAAATGTGACCCTGTTTTTATTTTTCAGCGATGCCCTCTGGGAAGTGTGATCTTGAAAGTAAAACTGCTGGACATGGGGGAGCCAAGAGCTTTGTTAGCTACTGCTCTTTCTCCCCCACGCAGTAGTGACATTGAACATACCATCCTCCTGCTGAAAGAGGTAACATATTTATTTCTCATTTTGGTACTTCTGCTTGACTTTGATTAAAGCGCACTCTGCCTGTATTGGGCTGTGCAAAAATAAATATCACTACGAAAATATATAATTCAGATAATCCTAGGGAATAACATGCTGTATGGGGTCATAGTGAGTCAGTCAAGCAAAAAGTAATTATATTTTGGTTCTAGAAATAAAAAAATAGCTGTATATGATTATGTGAAATGCTATTTACACATTGGAGACACAGAGGAACACTATATAGAAAAAGTATGGATTCCAATTAAAATATTTCTGGAATTGAAATTGGACATCATCTGCCCACTTGCATCTTTTCTGTTGGACACCTGACAAGAGGATATTGATTAAGGAGTTAACTTCAGAAATAATGATGCCTCTGTTCATGGAGAACAGTGACCATCATTAATAGTGGCAAATGATTGGTTTAGTAACATAGTAACATAGTAGATGACGGCAGAAAAAGACCTGCACGGTCCATCCAGTCTGCCCAACAAGATAAACTCACATGTGCTACTTTTTGTGTATACCTTACCTTGATTTGTATCTGTCATTTTCAGGGCATAGACTGTATAAGTCTGCCCAGCACCATCTCCACCTCCCGCCACCGGTTCTGCCACCCAATTTCAGCTAAGCTCCTTAGGATCCATTTCTTCTGAACAGGATTCCTTTGTTTATCCCACACATGTTTGAATTCCGTTACCGTTTTCGTTTCCACCACCTCCTGCGGGAGGGCATTCCAAACATCCACTACTCTCTCCGTGAAAAAATACTGCCTGACTTTTTTCTTGAGTCTGCCCCCCCTTCAATCTCATTTCATGTCTTCTTGTTCTACTGCCTTCGCATCTCCGGAAAAGGTTCGTTTGCAGATTAATACCTTTCAAATATTTGAACGTCTGTATCATATCACCCCTGTTTCTCCTTTCCTCCAGAGTATACATGTTCAGGTCCGCAAGTCTCTTGATTAAGGAGTTAACTTCAGAAATAATGATGCCTCTGTTCATGGAGAACAGTGACCATCATTAATAGTGGCAAATGATTGGTTTAGTAGCGTTAATATTTAAGAATTGATAGTTTCTCCTCACGGTTTAGGATAGGGATTACTAGGTGAAATGGAAAAGTTGACAGATAAGCATGGGGGAAGTATGATTGGAAGGGAAAAGAATAGCAGTACCTGCAGAACTTGAAAGAAGGCATGTAATATTGGGTAGTTCCATTCAGTGATGCTTTAATGGGGTAAGGGCGTGATTACTGGGTTATTTTGCCAGCTTTCTAAAGGAACCATGGTCAGCTGGGAAGATGCAAGCTAAGAGTCTGAAGGTAATCTTATCTGAGGAGGGAAGCGATCAAGGAAAGAGGATACACAGAGGGGCATTTTCGATATGACGTCTAAGTTGGACTTTGGATGATTTGTGCAAAACATACAAAATCTGAATAAGAAATGTCTATTTTTTGAAAAAAGCAAAATGCCTATCTTTTTTTCAAATATACTGTTTCGAACAAGGATTTGTACTTTTTTTTGGGTCCATTTTCGGACCCCCCCCCCCAAATAAGTGCAAAACATTGAAAATCAAGCCATTCGATTAGTCTCCCAGACGTCTCAGGAGAGCAGTGGGGCACCCTAGGGGGCACTGCTGTGCACTTCATAAGAATACTCCCAGGTACACATCTCACTTTTGCTCCCCTATCTTGTCCCCAGAGCCCCCACTGTACACCACTACAATAGCCCTTATTGGTGAAGGTGAAGGGGGCACCTGTATGTGGGTACAGTTGGGTTTTGGTGACTTTGGGAAGGGTCACAGTTTCCACCACAATTGTGACAGGTAGAGGGAGATAGGTACCTGATTCTCCCATTCCATAGTGCACTGCACCGACCACTACATTACTCCAGGGACCTGCATGGTGTTCTAATAGACCTCGAGGCTGGCAAGTCATATTTTTATTCACGTCTTTGGGGCTTGAGAGGGAGTCTTTGACCACTGGGGGTATATTGGGGGGGAGGGGTTACCCCTGATTCCCTCCAGTGGTCATCTGGTCATTTATGGCAACTTTTTGTGCCTTATTCATTCTGAAAACAGATCTAGACCAAAACGTTGAAGTTTCAGCCCCAGACGTTTTGGTTTTATTCCATTATATCTGTAAAATGACCAAGTACTGGGAACGCCCTAATCCCACCCCTGAAATGCTCCTAACACGTCCTCTTGTGATTTGGACGCATTGCAGACGAATTGCATAAATAAAACGTCTGCAAAATAGGTTTTGAAAATACCGATTTGGACATTTTGAGAAGAAAAAAACATCCAAATGGTGCTTTATGATACTTTTTGGAAGTTTTTCTCTTTTGAAAATGAGCCCCATATAGTATAATAAAGCTGGGTGTTGAGGGAATGAGGACACCTGTTATGGCTGATAGCATTTATTTGTAGTTTGCATTCTTTCTTGAAGTTGAAAAATCAATAAAACTGTAAATTTAAAAAAATTGATAGATGCTGCTTGAACAAGGTTAGTTATAAACCTGGTACAACCTGCTGTAACATTGGCCATGTTCTGTGTAGATGGGAGCCCTTGCTGTAAGTGGGAGTGGTCAAGACTACAACGCCTATGATGGAGAGCTGACCTTCCTAGGAAGAGTGCTGGCACAGTTACCTGTAGATCTGTACCTCGGTAAACTTATTGTTCTAGGACATGTCTTTGGATGTTTGGAAGAATGCCTTATCATAGGTAAAGTGCGAAACACTCCTTAATAGTATTCTCAGCTAGCACATTCTTGAATAGTATCCAATCTTATTTTTATACTTTCTTCTCTAGCTGCAGCCCTGTCTCTGAAGAATTTCTTTGCCATGCCTTATAGGCAATATCTTGATGGATATAGGTATGATATATTAGCTATTTGATCATTTATTAATATCCATTATTACCTGGAGATAAGTGATGTGGCCCTTCCACATTAATAGTACTCATTAATTATTCTAGAAGTAAAATATTGTAGTTAGGTAACATGAGATTCAGAAATGTAAAAAGTAACTTTTCTAAGATCTCGGTGGTAGCTGGGCCTAGTTCAAGGAAATGGGGAACTCTCCTCTTTGTGTAAATACCAGGTTAGATACCTGATCATGGGCGTCATTTGCCTTCTTACTTTAGAGACGGCATAGAATAAGGAAGGCTTATGGGCAAGGGAGGGGGGGCAGCACTCCCCTGTGCCCTTCACTCAAACTACACCTATAATACCTGAAGTATTTCTCTTTATGTGCACAGGAACAAAATGTCTTTTTCAGGGAGCAGCAGAAGTGACTGCATTGCACTTGTAAATGCTTTTAAGGTAAATATAGAAGAAAATGTATTGGTAAAATATAGCTGGGTGGCAGCAGTGTTCACCATGTTAACTAGTTGGTGCTGGTGATGTGCGTTCAGTCGCTCATGTAGAAATTAAACTACTTTCACTGACCTGAAGATTCTGAGTATTCACAATGACTAAATGTGAGAGAAATTTGCATATGCTGGGTCTTTGGAAGAAAATAAATTTAAATTAGTAATAGTGAAATGTATGCAGAGTGGAGTAATGCAATATGCAACCTACTGTAGCATGAATATTTTAGCCATTTAATCTGTTAATTTCATCCCACATATGTGATTTTGGTAATTTCCAAGTCAGGTTTAGGAGTTTATTTTAGAACTAGCTGCACAAGTGGAAGAGTTTCACCCAAGGCAGTGTACAGCATGTCCACCTGCTCCTACACCTGTATGTCTGCCATACAATACATAAATAGTTTGCATTTTCCAAAATGCATGTTGGAAATCGCAAATGCTGTGCAACTCTGCTCCCAGGAACGCCTACTTTTATGCACCTTTTAACCAGGGGGCCAGACTTGACATTTGATGGGGAGGGGACCAGAGTTGACATGGGGGGGGGGGGGGGGGGGGGGGGGGGGGGGGGGGGGGGGTGGAGAAACTAGGCATATAGGTGTGACTAGTGTTTTTTTTTATTTATGCAATAATTATATACACAAGTAATCATCTTGTTACATGCAACACAGGAAACAAAAAGAGTTCAAATAATACATAGCATATACTCTTACACAGAGATTTGTTCAAACCAAGAAATAAAAAATAACTTCTCTTTTGTCCCTTCCTTAGACCACAAAAAACTAAAAGGGGAGTGGAAAATAGATCAGGGAAATCAAACAACAAATATATCAAAATTAAAGAAAAGGCTCAATGCCCTCCCACCTTCTATTTCTTATGCCATACTGATGTTATTATCTTGTTACTTTTTTCAGGTCTATGAAAGATCTCAATTGATCTGGTAGAAAGAAGACATATTTAATTCCCAAATATTTCACCATACATTTGCATGGGTATACTAACAGGAAAGTTGCCCCTAAGGACCTCGTCTCTTCTCTCATATCTAGGTGTGACTAGTGTTTAGGAGTATACAAAATAATGCCTTAGAGTGAACTTTATGATGGATTTCTAAGTAAACAATCTGTTCTGCATCAATATAAACCACATTCACACTTACGGAAACTTTGGAAACACTGACATTTTTAAATCTCTTACTTCGGTCACTCACAGAACACAGGCCAGTCTTCACCAATTACAGAATAAAGAACCAAAAATTAGAAAAAGAAACACTAAGAAATCACATTCTCTATAAGCAGTACAGCACAGGAGAAAAAATAATGTATTATCTATTGTAGGAAGCAAAATAAAACCCACAAATAAATTATCTGGATACCCATGAAATGTTAAAAAAAACTTTTAGGACACAGTGGGCCCGATATTCAGACCGCAGTAGGCAGCCCGCATAAGTGCCGCGATCAACACTGACCCTGGATATTCAATGCCAGGTTGTTTCCCGCCCTTAGGTTTTGCCTTTGGGTTTAACAAGCAATAACATCTGCAGGTAAGGTTTAGATAAATGAATTTAAACAATCTATGTTGAAGGCACATGCCCTAAATATGTAATTCTTGGTAGCAATAATGAAACAGTGATGGGATATTCACACAGCAGGCAGCCAACAGATTTAAATTCCACTGAAAATAATTAACTTTGTATGAACATAAATGTCATTCAGCTCCAAATGTTCTGCTGCTGCTTTCCCATAGCCGCCATCATTCCAGGGACTCATCTATATAACAAAGATTACCCCTCCCCCCAGAAAAAAAAACATGACTTTTACAACCAAATAGACTTGAAGAAATAAATGTATACCACAACCACAGAACTGGAAGATGTTGGCACAGTTAGACTGACTCTGGACTTCTGCATGAAGGTAGTAGCTCTGTCCTCATTATTCAATCTCTCTCTTATAAATAGTAATAAACTAAATTTTCCTATTTCTATTGGAATTTCACCAATGGATTTTCTTAAGAAATATCTTCTTGAAATTCTGGCATACCCTCAGTCTGCTATTCCGCCAATTAATAGAATTTATTACCTTCCAGAATCTAAACATTCTGAGGTGAATCCAATAGTTAATGATCAAAATCCTGAATTAAATCTTCAAGATATTTCAGCTTTATTGGAGGAATCTATTTCAGAAGTGTCTACTCGAAGGACTTTACTGATATCATTTGTTTTTGAACAAGATTTGAAGGCTCTTTTGAAATTATACTTCAAAAATTCACAAAAAATATTCTGTGGACAAAAAGTGTGGATCTTTCCAGATGTGATGAGAACTACGCAGGACCGAAGAAGAACTTTCCTAGCTTATAGAGAAGAAGTTAGATCTTTAGGAGCTACCTTCTTGTTAGCATACCCTTGTAAATGTTGTATAAAGTACATGGGGAATAAATATATTTTCTTTGATCCAGATCAGCTTAAAAAGTTCATAGAAAATAAGAAATTGTCCAGATAGTTGGTGTAAAGGTCCTAAGGGAAATATAAAGATACTGGGGATTTGTGGATCAGGCCATTTTTCCTTTTACCTATATGTCATTAGACTCCTTATTTGAGTACTCCTCCCAAACTGATGGTGGTCTAAGGAAGCTGAGTATTTGCCTTTAGTATACATATATTTTTTTTATTTCTTTATAACTGATACAAAGATTTTGTTGTTAATAATTCTGGCTATTACTACTTACTTTTGTAATTACTGCTGTGTTGCAACTTATAAGTTTATTTTGTAAACTGTAAGAAACTAATAAAGAATAATTAAATAAATAGTAATAAACAATATTAAGTGCATTTGTATAATATACCACTGCATGCCACAAAACAAAAGGAACAAGGTTCCACAAACCATATTTCTCTTTTGAGCTAGGCACAGGAAAAAAAATATTTTAAATGCTCCCAGGTTTCAACCTAATTCATGTTTAATGTGAGATATAAATATCATAAGTAAAATAGATAGGTAGAAACTCTGAATGTTGAGCACCTGATTCTCATAACATGATGTCTGTTTTAGTGGCTGTTTACCAGGAGAAAAAAATCTCTGCAAGAATACAACACGTGCTAGGGTGTCCATAAAACCATCCCCCCCTCCAAATGGCACAATGATTACAATTTATAGCAAATTACTCTACCTATGAAAAGTTATTCCATTATTATACGTTCTCTGTGTACATCCATATGCTGCAGAAGTCGGTGTGTTTATTTTTATTTATAATGACATTTGTATCCAGCATTATCCCAGAGTTCAGGTTCAGTGTGGCTTACAGTCCAATCTAGTATATACATTTTATAGTTACTCAACATTTTTCCTTTATCAGAAGATTTATAAGTCTTCTATATTCAGCTATATAAAAAACCTTTACAAAAAATAGTTGTATAACACACAATTATAAGCAATTATACAGGGTAAAGTTTGAAACAATATTTTACATAAATGTGGTCATTCCTGTCTTCCATTATCTTGTTGCAGGAACTATCTTAAAACCAGCCCTGGGCTGAGCCGAACAGTTGTTACCTAAGTTTCTTTATTCAAAGATTTTTTAAAATACAAAAGAGAAACAAGAAACAGCAATGTAGAACATCAAACTGAAAGCCTTGACATTGTGACACACATTACAGATAAGATATAGTCAGGCAGTATCCTGGACTAAAGAAGATTTAGGAGACCATTTATCTGTGAATTTATTTATCTTATTGGATTTTTTTTGCTAGATATACTTCAAATTTATAGGGGGTGCATATCAAACTCCATCATGGATAGTTTGTGTTAACCAGTGCTCGACAAAACACATCTGTAGCGCCAAAGTCTACATACATTATTCTTTTTTTTATAACATGAACACCATACTTGAAAAAATTTCAACTATTGATAGCTCCAAAGTATTTTAACTAAAACAAGGTACATACCACAAAAATCTAATGCACATTGTCTCCCTCACCCTAAGAGAGCTAATAGCCCTAACTCAACTACACCTCTCGCTCATGAACAGCTGAGGATGCGGGAACATAGCGAGCAGCGCTTCTCTCCAAGCTCCAGCAGGATCCGTAAAAGAGGCAGGAAGCAGGGACCCCCCCCCCCCCCCGATATAGCAAGGCACACACATTTCACCGCCCTCAAGAGCTCACTCACTGAGCACCCCTCTTGTCTAGGGTTTCCCCCCCCCCCCCCCCCCTTTGCTCCAGGGTCAGTCTGGTATCTTTCCCTCTCACTCATCCACTGTCCCTAGTTCAGCACGTCTACCTCTCTCGTCACCACCTGTGGTCCAGTATCGCTCCACTCCCCTAACCCACGTGGTTCAACCGTCCAGTATTTCTCCCTCAATCTCAAACTGAAAAATATATGTGGGATCAAATAAAAATGGTACCAACGAGAACATGGATGCAGTGGCTTATAGGTTTATTTGCTTTGTTTTGAGGGTATGGGGAATTGATATGACAGCTGCATGGGGGAGTGGAAAGAGAGATTAACCTCTGTGGCTTCACGTTTTTGATGTCTTGCTCCTGTTCTCAATCAAACCTCCTGGAGCAGTGAGCTGCGCAGGCAACGCTGAACAGAAATGCTTCCGGCTGCCCCTGTCCATTTCGCTGCTTCATCCCACTCACGGGAAGTTGAAAAGGTGGGATGAAGCAGCAAACTGGACTGTGGAGGCCGGAAGCAGCAGCCTTCAGTGCTGCCCATGTCACAGCTCACTTCTGGAAGCAGGGAGGAAAGATGTAGCTGGCCGGAAGGAAGGGAGGGAGAGCTCAGCTACCTGACGTGGGGACAGGGAGCAGGAAGCCTGAGGAAGCAAAAAACAAAAACGCTTGGTTGGCCACTATTAATGAGGGGGCCTGGGCCTCTGAGGCCCCCTGTAGCTACTTCACTACTTTTAACACCTGATTACGTGACCCTTCATTTCCTTTTGTTTTTTCTTCTTTCTTCCACTCTTTCTTGAGCTTTTATATTGTTAACCGCTTTGCTGCAATTTTTTTGCAAATGGCGGTATATCAAGTCATTTTAAAACAAAATAAATTGTCCCTGCATGTCCTTATACTTGCATATAAATGTGTAAAGTTTTACATATAGAAAGCTTTTCAAAAGCTATCTTCTTAATAAAGCCGCACTCTCCCCTTCCCTCCTCAACCCTCTTCTCTACATTTACCTTGTTTTTTTCTTTTCCAAAAGACGGCAGCGATTCCCATAGGCTGTCCTGCCGCCGGTACCGGCCTCCGCTCCCTACTGCGGCCTGCCTCTTGATGTAGCTTCCTGCTTCCTCAGAGGCGGGACGCAGTAGAGTGAAGAGGCCGGTGCCGGCGGCAGGGCAGCCTATAGGAATCGTTGCCACTGCTGCTTTTGGAAAAGGTAAAAAAGAAGGTAAACATGGGGGGAAAAGGGTTGAGGAGGGAAGAGGGGGTAGATGCCAGATCAGGCAGGGGCAGCATCTTATCCCTGCCTCGGGCATCAGTTTGCCTTGGTCCGCTCCTGTGGTGTCTGGTTTGTAGACATAATGGGCCAGATGCAATAAATGCATGATTCTATAAAGGGTGCACTGATTCCCTCACCCTAACATTGGACACCAGACTTAAACCTTGTAAAACCTAGAGTACATGCTGGTGCCCAACTTGGGTGCACTGACGCATTCTGTAAGAACATGCTCAGCTTCTCGGAACGTCTCTGACGTACCCCTGCCCCTCCCATAGCCACGCCCCCTTTGAGTTCGCTATGGGATTTGGGTTCCATGCTTTAAAGTACAGCGTGCAGCCAGATGCATTCACAAATCCTGTGGCAAAAGGCGGGGTATAAATGACCTAAAATAAATAAATAAATAGTGCCAATTAATGTCAGTAATTGTGGGTTAGCAGCCAATTATTGTTAAGGCTTGTTAGCTGGTTAAATTGCTCAGGCATCTCAGGATTGCGCCCAAATTTATGTGCCCAAATCTAGGCACCACATTTAGAATCCAGGGGAACGTGCTTCAAGATAATGAATCTTATGCTGTCAAAAGTTTAATTTTTTTAACATTTCAAAAATAAACTGACACTCATAAAACCTTTCAAAAATGTAAAACAAGCAATAGCTAAATGCCAATTGGGCTTCATGCAATGAGGTAGTGATTTTTACAGATGTGGGATTCACAGTTCAAACAGCACCCAAATTTTTTTTTAAATTTTGCAATATATTTTTAACATGCAACAATAAACGTTGTTTGAACTGAAGGTAATTAAAATACTCCCTCAGCTTGCTTATATTTTCCAGTGTAAGCCCTGACTTTTAGTGCTGAAGCCACACAACTTCTGCAGGGGAGGAGTTTGAGGAGCAGCGGCCTAATGGTTAGAGCAATGGACTGAGAACCAGGGAAGGCTGATTCAAATCCCAGTGTGGCACCTTGTGATCTTGGTCAAGTCACTTAACCCTTCCGTTGGATCAGATAGAAACATAGAATGTAAGCCTTCTGAGGACAGGAAAATGTTTACTTTACTGAATGTAGAATGTAACTTGCTTTAAGCCACAGTTGAAAAGGGCGAGCGCTGAATCAAAAATCTCTTCCCTTCCTTCCCTACATAGAAGTGGAACTGTGTGATGCTCAATAAAACAGTAGATCACCTTTACAGCTGTTCCCTGGGTTCCACTTAGGCAAAAACTTACACCCGTCAGTTTCTCTGCCAGTCTCTCTCTCATTCTTCAGCCTTGTCCTCACCAGTCACACAATTACTTTGTCTTCCCCACAGCAGCAGCTTTACTTCCCCCAAGGGCCACTGCATTATCCTCCCTCTTCCCTCCCCTCCCCTGGTCTACTCAGGACCAATCATGTCACTTCTCCTGTGACCCAGTGGCTCAAACCTTTTATTTATTAGGATTAATTTACCATCTTTTTGAAGAAATACATAATACACCTAAGGCAGGGTACAGCAATTATTTAATTAATTAATACGCTGCCCTCTTAAATAGCAGGTCTTTGGCTGTTTCCTTGTAGGCTTTTGGGTCAATATTGTGGTGCTAACCAAATGCCCAGTCAACTCTCTTGGCTTTCTCCTGTGACTCATTCAGTGTGATCAGTTTTTAGGGCTTTTGGAATGGAGAAATAGGAGCCTTATTTTCTCCCGGGCATCTCTGCCATGATCAGTTTATTAGGGAAATAGCAGTGAGTACTAATAGCTGCCTCTGGCAGTGGCTTTATAGCCTGGCCTGTGATAAGTGTGTGGGGGTTGTGAGGCCACTGTCCCCATTGGGCCTACAAAGGCTGAAGGCATGTTTCCACTTTAAGAGCTAATTGCAGATGTGAGATATAAAAATGAACCAGAACAGTACTCTAGTGTGTTCCAAAAACAAATTAAGCCCTGGTCTTCAGTATGTGCAGACACCTCCTTAATTCTTTCAAAAGTGAGCATGATGCTGGGGTCAAATGTAAAGCAAATAGGTGGTGGTTTACTGACTGTACGTGCCACTGTTTTCTAGTGTTATCTGCCGCAAGGTCCATTGCAACTAGTAATTGTAACCATCTCTTGTTTACTTAGACATGGCAGACCTGCAGAGAAAGTGGAGAATTGAGGCGTCCTAAGGTTAGTTGTGAACTGAAGCAATTTTTCTTTTGAGCTTGTTACATTGATGTGTGCCAGTTCCCGTGTCAGGTCCCACCTCTCAATTCGGGAAGCTGGTGCTAAAAAATCAAAGCAAAAAACAGGAAACCACCTCTACAAAAATCCAAACACAACAAAAAAAATAGAGAAGACAACAAAAGTAACAGCTCTGGGAGTATATGCAAGGAGATCCCACACAAGTAACTATCCAGGAGAAAATCTTTATTGGCACCAATATGGACCCGACATGGGGCTGTGTTTCGGCAATACAAACCCACCTTTCTCAGAGGTCATGAAACACTACAAATAAAACCATAACATTTAAAACAATAATGCAACACAATATATTTAAAAAAAAGAAATATAAAAAAGATATACAAAATAATATTAATAAAACAAATAATACAATTGGCTGTGAGAGCTTACTATTACTCTACATTAGAACAATTTAAAGTGATAGTCACATGGATATGACCACAGAGCACCTCGCTCAACTTGCAGGTAAAACAGATGACATTGAGAATCGAGCGAGGCAGGCCAATATAAGATTCTGCGGACTTCCAGAATCTGCAGGAGTCGAGGACTGAACAGCCATAGTGCAAGCGATATCCTATCAAATTTTATTGGCCTCACCGGAACTCCCAGAACATAGTATTTCTAAAGTGGCAGATGTTGAAATTGAATGCAAACACCGTGCATTAGGGACACCAGCAAACAGTAAACCAAAGGGACATTATTGCATGCTTCCTCTCTTTCCCACCCTAGCACGGAAAATGAAACAGATCTCTTACCATGATGGTGACATCACATTTCTTTCTTATTTTTTATTTTAATCTTTTCACATTACATTATCAAGAATTAACACTTGATCAAGAAAAGTATCTAGAGAAGAAAAAGAAAAATTTCAAAAACATATTCAATTTATCTAAAAAATGATACTGAAGTCCACATAATAATGGATTCCAAGATAATCAAACTGAGGAGAAATAAAGATATAAATTCAAGGTATATGCGCCTATGACTAAGGACAAACAAATTATTTATGTTTAAGCTGTTTCAACCCTTTTCGAGGCAACAAATGATGTCAAATGTGAAGGTTCCATAAAAACATATTTAAATGAGTTGTATCTTATGATACATTTGCAAGGATATCTCAGGTGGAATACACCTCCCATCTGGAGAACAGCTGGTTTCAGTAACAAAAATTATTTCCGCCTCTTCTGGGTCTCTCGTGAAACATCAGGAAACAGGTTAATTTTCAGACCCAAGAACAATTTGTCCTTGTTTTTGAAAAACATCTTGAAAAGCCACTGCTTATCAGGCAGCAAAGCCACAGTGGGCCTCATTTTCAAAGCACTTAGACTTACAAAATTACATGGCATCTTATGGAACTTTGTAAGCCTACGTGCTTTGAAAATATGCCTCATTGGCTATCAATGTTGCCGGTTTGGCTAGTTCTGTTTCAGAGGTTTCCAGTAAAGCAGTCACATTTAAGTCGTTTTGTTCTTCTTTTTGAGGAATATAATATGCCTGAGTTATCGGAGGCATGGCAGATTCAGGAACTCCCAAAATTTCAGCAAAATATCTCTTTAACATTTCAGTTGGTTGTACCATTTTTACTCAGCTTCTGCAACAAGAATGTATCTGCTATCGATGGGTCTTTTCTTTTGGGCTCACCTTTTTACTACAAGAAAAAACCCACAAAATTAAAACCTTGCAGGAAGCACAAGAATGCTTGAAGAGAGCAGGTCTGTGGAAGCAAATGGAACCTGTCCCACAGCCTGCGTTGCCGCCATGTGCATCAGTCTAGCTGGAGTTGAGTTGCAACAAGAAGCAGTTGGCTGAGGTGCAAATCTTCCGACTTGAAGGAAATTTCACAGACTCAAACGTGAGTCCCGCTCTTGTAAGAATGCACTAATTTCTTTGTTGGTAGTGTGGGATGTAAAAATTGTGTTCCTCAAAATACAGGGGGAGAGCACATGTTATCCAAATTCTTGATTTATGGTTCTTGTTGGGGAAGGGGGGTGTTGGGAGGAATGGTGAGGTGAGGATTGCAACGTGCACATTGTGTTTGGTTGTGATAACTGCATTGAATTTCTTTGAGTGTACATTTGGACTGCCTTTTTTTTTTTTTTGGACCACTTGGGTGGGATCTGGGGGGATGCTTTCTGGAGGACTTCGCTGCCCACCCCTCGACCCGATGACCTTTAACGTTTTAACGTGGAATGTTTGTAGGATAAACTCTCGAGTTAGAGGAAAAAACTTCTTACGGCCATGAGGCATCGGGGCAGCCCTTTTGCAGGAGACGCATCTGACCCTGCAGGAACATCAGAAGCTGCAGAGAGAATGGGTAGCCCCAGTGTCCCCTTGAGCGCGGGTGGCAATTCTGATTAATAGGGCTGTTCCATTTCAAGAGCATCATTTTTTATACTGACACACAGGACAGGTGGATGGTCCTTCACTATTCTTTAATCACAGCTGCGCTTGTACAGGCCTTTTGTGAGAGAGGAGCAGAGGAGATGGAGGGGAGGGAAGTGGTTGGGTTGTCGTGTTGTTTCTTCAGTATAATGTTTGTATAGGACTTTTATTTTGATGTCTTACTGTTCCATTTGTGGAGAATATCCACGGTATATTGATGGATGGTTATATTGGAAACTTCAATAAAGAAACTTACAATAATACATACGTTACTAATATCAAGGTCAGCTTACACAAATGTAATCTATGTGGATATATCAGGGAATAAGTTAAAAAGATTACTAACCTTACAAAATGCAGCAATTAAACTTTTGGGCAATAAGCGAAAGTTTGACCATGTTACTCCATTATTCATGCATTATCATTCGTTGCCCGTTAAATATAGAATCTTTTTTAAGATTCTAGTTTTGGCTAATAAAGCCTTTTATGGTTTGAAGCCATCATATTTAAGTACCCTGACCATCCATATATTCCAGGAAGGGTACTTACGTCATTGCAAGAGTTTAGGATAGTATTCCTTTCCCTTGAAGTGTTGTTGTATTGTAAACTGCCATGAACTATGTTGGCTAGGCAGTATATTAAATTTTTATAATAAACATAAACATTTCTTGTAGATGGGCTTCATATCCAGGGGATTTGGTCTGCTTAGGAAACAGATCTCCATATCAATCTCCTCAAGCTCAGGGCCATTTGGAGCACTCTAAAGTTTGTCAGAGATTGGCTACAAAACCAAATTATTCTCATCTAAACGGACAACCAGGTTGCAATGTTTTATGTAAACAAGCAGGGCGGGGTATGGGATCCTATAGTGTCAGAAAGCAATGGTATGTGACGGTGGGCCTTCCTTCACAGGATGGACCTCCGAGCCACATACCTCCCAGGAAAGGACAACTGCCTGGTAGATAGACTTAGCAGGGTTTTGCAACCATAAGTGGTCTCTCAATATGGGCATAGCCCGCAAGATCTTCTGAGAGTGGGGCGCCCCCTTGGTGCATTTTTTTGCCACTAATCTCAGCAACAAGGTCCCCCAGTTCTGGTCCAGGCTCAGATCACACTGCAGACTAGCATCAGATGCCTTACTCCTGCATTGGGGGTAGGGTTTTCTGTATGCGTATCCTCCAATACCTCTCATAGAGAAGGCTTTGCTGAAACTCAAGCAAGACCAGGGAACTGCTCATATGTCCCCCTAGATCACTAGAGAGATTCCAGGTAGGCTCGGGGGAGGGGGGCTTGGCCTGGACCTATTCTTTTTGAGAGGGAAAATTGGGGCAGGGGGCACCCGAAAGCCCTGTTGCTACTACCGAGAATTTGGCCACTGGCCAGTATTCAGTCTGGTGCCCAGTTAGCTCTATGGCTAAGGTTAGGACAGCCTTTTTGCTGTCTTAACTTTAGTTGCTTACTTAACCAGATACTAAGCTGAGTATTGCTGCTAACCAGCTAAGTACCAGTTCCTCTCAGGCTCTACCCATGCCCCATCTATGGACTCCCCTAGTACTGACTGGACAGTGCAGGGGCAGTTAGTGGTGATATTAAGCAGCATTTTCCAGTTAAGTGCCTCTAAATATCGGAGCTTAGGTGGCTGCAAACAATTTAACTGCCTTTGAATATTGGGCGGTAATAGTTTTTCTTCAGTTGTTAAAATCTGAGTGATAGAAAAGTGACATGTAATGAAGCTTACCAAGTGAAGCTATAGAGATTTTACAGTAAAGAAATAGTTTCTGATATATTTGGCATTTTCATTGGTTCTGCACATCTGTCTCATGTATTCCATACCTCAACAGGATGAACTGGAGTGGGGACGATCAAATTACTTCCAAATCAAGAGAGTCCGAGAGGTGGGTGGAAAGAGAGCTGCATTCTGATCTGTTCATGTGTGTGTGTGTGAGGTTTTTGTGGCTCCTGGTTGTAGACATGCAGCTCAACCAGCCTCCATTTAGGTTACAGCATCATAAACCTTCATTTGCACCTGTCACAAAACGCCTTGCCACTCATCTTAGGCTACCCGCAGCCACTTAGAGGGTCTATCCCCAGCACAGCTCAGGTCCACCTACACCTGCCGCTTGTGCTGTAAACTAGCACCCTCCTCCCACTAACTGGGTCCCTACTGCCTCTGGGCAAATCTCCCACTCTCAGGGTGTTCCCTGGTGATTTCTAGGTTACTGGGGCCAAATTCCCAGTGGTCCCACAGTTCCTAGAAAGCACTCTCAGACCCAACACACAAACCACGAGGATTCAAGTCATTCCAGACAAGCAGAGGCAATAAACTGTTTATTGCCATGAAAAATTATAACAATGAACAGAAAAGCTGCAATCAGCAAACAAATAACAGGTAACTGAAATAGTTTTATAAGTAACCCTATCTAAACATTTGTTTACTATCTAAATAATACCTGGGGAGTTCAGGACTATAGCTGCTCACAGCTTATCAAATATAACTGTTCACAGGGCCTCAGCAAAGAGATCTTCTCTCTCTTCTCTCCCTGGCTAAGACTGGAGGAATAAACCCCAGTGTTTCTTGATGAATTTGAGCTCCTGTGCCAGTCACAGCCCAGAACAACATTCAAAAAGTATACTTCATCTTACTTCCTTTTTTTGTTAGACTAAAGAAAGAACAGTCATTTCTCTGTAACAGCTTTAAAAACACCACCTGCTGGCCAAACTAGAGAAATACACTTCAAGAAATAATCAGTACAGTACAGAGGCTTAAAACCCACTGTTTTGACACAGCACCTATCTAGTACCCTCATATAGTCCAGGCATTACAGTGATAGTTCTAGGCCAGGGCTTCAGGCTAGGGTTCCCTTCACAACTCTGGGCATATGCACATTAGGTCCAGCCAGTCGCCCACTGAACAATGATCAAAATAACATTCCCACCAGGGACTGTTTGCTGTTATTCTTTTTTCTGGCCCCTCCCCCCCCACTGAATTAATGCTCCCCTCAACACCGCCTTCAGCATATCCCAAAGAATAACATCATTATCCTCCCTAGTGTCATTAAGCAGGCCATAATCCTGAATAACAAATTGTACTGCCCTGGCAGGTGAAGGCATTCTCTTGATCAAGGTAATTGAGAAGCTTAAAGGTTAGGGAGGGAGGGGCTGAAGGGAGAGATCAGTGGCTGTGGCAAGGCCATAGATTGATGCTAAAGTACTGAATACCCAGCTCTGCTTCTTTGCCCCAGGGAGGGAGGAAATAGAATCCTGTATCTCTGCTACCAGCAGGTAATTTAGTATAAAATTTATATTGTCTTTATACACAGATTTGAGTCATAATCTGTTATTAAACTACATGACTAAATCATACTCCCAAGGAGAATAGAAGTGCTGCACATCTGCCCCTGTAATTTTAGGACGGGAGCTTAGCCGAGATTGGGTGACAGAGCCGGTGGCGGGAGGTGGGGATGGTGCTGGGCAGACATATACGGTCTGTGCCCTGAAAAGGACAGGTACAAATCAAGGTAAGGTATACACAAAAGTAGCACATATGAGTTTATCTTGTTGGGCAGACTGGATGGACCGTGCAGGTCTTTTTCTGCCATCATCTACTATGTTACTATGTACTGCCCTATAAACCCATTCATCCCCTAGAAGAGATTCATTGATTCTCCAAACTCCTTACCCCAGGTCCTTCCCAACCCCTGAAGCGAAATCCACTCCAGAGTGTGGTCTGAGATCTGAATAGATTCGATGTCTGCTGCACCATCAATTGCTAATCTGTATGTAGCCCAATTTGAAGAGAAATTCATTGTAAGGAACAAATATATAGATCATATACACACTTGGAAAAGATATATTGATGATATCTTTATGATATGGAGAGGTACAGAAGAGGAGCTCAAAGATTTCTATAATTGGCTAAATACTCTGGATACCAATCTAAAATTTAAAATGCACTTTGATGGAAGAAAAATCCCTTTCCTAGACATCAATATAAACATAATGGGAGACAAGTTCACTACTGACATATACCGTAAACCCACGGATGTGAATAAATTTCTGCATTATGAAAGTTGTCATAGTAGAAGTTTGAAAGCTAATTTACCATACAGCCAATTCCTACGTCTAAGACGGCTATGTTCAGAACAAAGAACATATACACTTCGCTCCCAGGATATGTCCAGACGGTTTAAAGAGAAAGGGTACCCATCAAAATGCATTAAAAAAGGATTCTATAAAGCATCCAATAATTCGAGAGAATCACTGCTCAACCCAATCCAGAGAACAAATGAGAATAAGATAGTTTGTACCTTACCATTTACCAGTATGTCCAGCTCTATAGTCAATATTATTAAAAAACATTGGCACCTGTTAGAAGGTCTAGAACCATTTCATCAGAAGAGAGTAATAGTTGCATACAAACGAGAACGTAATTTGAGGGACCTTTTAGTTCCCTCTGCATTACCTGATGTTCCTAATACACTAAATAAATTGCCAACTGGCCATTTCCCTTGTGGGAAATGTTCAGTTTGTAAAGTTAATACTAAGACCAAGAATCTCTATGTACCATCAGCAAATAGAGACATTCATCTTCGACATTTTTCAAATTGCCAAACTAGCAACGTTGTATATACTGCTATGTGTCCTTGTAAATTGGTGTACGTGGGAAAAACAAAAAGGAAACTTAATACTAGAATTATTGAACACAGAAGTGCAATTAAACGAAAACTAATAGACAAACCACTAGTACAACATTCAATATCATTAGGTCATAAATTTGATGACTATAGGTTCTGTGCAATTTTTGTATATAAAAGCAAATGGAGAGGTGGACCGACTGATATGTATCTATTACGGAAAGAACAAGAATTTATTTTTATGTTAAATACCCTCCATCCATATGGTCTAAATGGTGAAACGGATTATTCTGTATTTTTATGATTTTAAGTGTAAGTAGAAACGGATTATTCTGTATTTTTATGATTTTAAGTATAAGTAGGTACATTAGACATCCATCTTAACAATGTATAATATACTATACTATATTATTTTCGATTTTTTACCTAATTTTTAGTGCCCCTTGGTTGATTTTTTATTATTATCATTATATTGATTTTTTATTTTTGATTTTTTATTATTATTATTATTATTATTATTATTATTATCATTATTTTTTTCCATACATTTTTCTCTTTACTTTTATTTTTATTCTTTAATTATATTGTCCCCCATTCTATTTGTTTGTTAATATAGTGACGATTTGTGCCTTCCCATTGATTAAATGAACATGTGCAAGCAAACAAGATGACCTTTAACCCCCATCTCCGTGGTTTTTAAAAAAAATTTTTTTAAAAATGAGATGACCCTTATTTTCGTGGTGTCCATTGACTTTTTAATCAAATTTTCCACTATATAAGTTGTCTCTTCCAGTTTACATATATATATATATATATATATTTTTTTTTTTTTTTCGGTTCAAATTATGACCCGTTGTTTGAGTCATTGCGGCCATTCTGATTGGCTATTTTCTAAGCCTGTCTATTTGTTCATACTCCTATGTCCTTCCAACGTTAGTAATTTTTAAATATAAGTACGTTTTAATATTCTTATCCATTGGTGATCATTATTCATAACCTGCATTCGGAATAATGAATATTTTTATAACATGGCATTTGACTTTTGACCTCCACTTCCCTTTAAATATACTTCCGGTTCTTCGACGTAGCTTTTTCGGCAAACTCAGAGTTTAGAGACTGTTCATATGATTTCAGGTAAGTTTTATTTACTTCTTCTTGATTATAATACCTTTCAATACTGAGCCCGGATTAAATAAAATAATATGTCACCGTATCATCGTTTTAAAACAGGTTAACATAGTTACTATACTCCCGATAGCAGACGCTGTGATACTACCACGGAGGTTCACGGCTTGGGATTTAACTCCTTTTATTTAAGTAAGAAGATCTACGCTTAATAATATAGCCTTTCATAGTATTCCCCCGATATAGTTGTCCCCCGATGTAGTTGTTGCCCGTCTGCTTTAAACAGTCCTCCTTACATTTAAGTTTTATTTCATGCAGGTTTATCAATCCTTTGCTTTTGTATCTCTGAATGAGCCGTTTTTTTAAAGATTCTGTTCATACACGTGAGTTTTTCATATATATACATTTCTTTCAAGAGATCTTTTCACTATATGTTTTTTCTTTTATCATTTTTTCTTTCTCTTTTCCCTCATATCTATAGTTGCTTTTTCCAAAGCATATCCCGTGCTTGGTAGTGAGGAAACATTTCTCTAGGTGGGTGTTTGATATAGTATATTGTAGAAGATGGCTGTCTGGTGCATATGGTATTTTTGAGTTCATAATTAGAAATTATCTCTGTTTTTCCATGTGTCCTTTTTAGATGTTGGTATAATATATTTTTGCAATTCTGTAATATATATGTATATATATGTCGCAGATATATTAGTAGTTATTATTGTTTTACCATACATATATATTTTCTTAAAATTCTAATACTGTGGGATTTTATCATAATTTGAATACTGTGGGATCTTATTTTATTATTAATTTGTTGTCTTTAAGAAGTTATATTAATTTTGTTGTCTCTAAGAAGTTATATAATTTGTATGACATCTTTTTACAATATTATTGTCATATGATTTTTATTTATATATTTATTTATCTAAGTTATACTAATTTTGTTGTCTCCAAGAAGTTATATAATTTGTATGATATCTTTTTACAATATTATTGTCATATGATTTATATTTATTTATCTATTATTATTTCTTAGCCCCTGAAGCAGCCCAGTTGGGCGAAACACGGCCTGTGTCGGGCTATCCACTGTATGCATATTTTATTTTGATTTTTACTATATCAATAAATATTTTTTGGTTTATCTACGATCTGCTTTGTACAGTTTCCATCTTGGAGTTTGCAGATCGTCTGCCCCTTTGTTTTCTTGGACTAATACAAGTGTATGGACAAGAAGCATGCGAGTAAAATATATGATTATGCTGCACCCCATGCATTAAACACCAACAATCTATGATCTCCAGGCCCTGAAAATACTCCATCAAAGCTCTCTGGTGTTGCTTACCGTATTGTCTGCCTCCCGTGGAACGATCTAGTCGGGCGTCTGGAGCCACATTAGTGTCTCCTTCGACAAGGACCGCCCTCCTCACAAACCCTGTAGTTCCCTCAAGAGTTTCCGGGAAAAATGATTGACCCATTTTCGGTGTATACAAATTAACCAATTTCAATTCCTGATCCTGATATAATTCCCTCAAAGCTAAACAGCAATCACTAGAATCTCTGAATGTCTGTTGCAGATGGAAGCCAAGACCTTGTCTAATTAGGGTGGCCACCCCTCCTATAAGTTTACCCCCAGTTCCCTGATGGAACACCACCTTATCGTAAGGATGTGTACGTAACACGTGAATATATCTTTGGCTTTAAATGTGTTTTATTGTAAATAAACAACATCCCACTTCAATCTACCCAATTCCTTAAACACCACGCTACGTTTCTCCAGATTGTTAAGCCCATTTGCATTCCAAGTCCCTACCACCACCTGAGCCCTACTGCCCTTCACTTGCCCCCCTGACCTCGATCCACTATCACCCGAGGATTCCCTACCTGTTCTCCCCCCCCCAGCCCACCTGCACCCTCCCGCTTTCCATCCCTGGAACCTGCTAGTCTACTCCCCAGTGGGTCAGCCAAACCGTGAGGAACCGCCAGTCTCCCTAGTAGGCATCAATCTTCTTACATAATTCTCATTTCCCCTGCCTCCACCAAACCCCCCCCCCCCCCCCCATATCAGAATACACTCACCCAAAGCAGATTTCCCCTATCACCACTCATAGATCACCCTTTACAACCACATACACTCAACGCACCACTTCCAGACACAGTACACAAATATGTAGTAGAAATAATCTCCATCTCACACTACAAGGCCAGAATTGAAGTCCCCCCCCCCCAGATCAAGAAAATGGAAGCCAGGGGGAAAGAAAAAAAATGAAATGCAAACACATGGTTCATATCTAGTGGCTGACTTCATAATAAAGAGGCAGAACAGCTATGGTGCAAAAAAAATCAAAACAGCTATGGTGCAAAAAAAGGCAAAAAAATCAATCAGCTCTTTTATTTGGCTTTTTTCCACGACCCACCACTGTCTGCTATGCTGAATCTCCACGAGGCTTGAGATCCTGCCCCGCCAGACTGGGTTGGAATGTTATCACAACTAAATGCTCTGAACGCTGACCAAGCTTCCTCCACTGTGTTGACTCAGTGAGACTTCCTGTCAACCATGAACCACACTGCAGATGGAAAGAGTCATTGGTAATGAATCCCAAGTGCTCGCAATATTGTGTAACCTCTTTTTGAAGTGTAAACCAGGCTAAGTCTTGAGAGATCCCCACTTTGCAATTATTCCATGCTATCATAGGCTGTTGGCGCACGTTAGATAATATGCGTTCATTTATGGGGAAATCTGCAAAACAAACCACAATGTCCCATGGCGACCCCCCGTGTTGGACCCACACTGCAGTGTGTGCGCTGAGTTTTATAGTCTAGAGGTTCACCTTCATCTGAAGTGTTGAATATAAAGTTGCAGAGCTCTGTAATGGCAGTAATACAGTTCTTAAAAGCCTTGGTCTCAGGGATGCCTTTAAATTGCTGGTTGCAACATCAGGGCATGCTAGGGAGGTAAAATTCCTTGACGAAATTGAGGACTGTTTTGTGGAACAGCTGGTACAAGAACCAACAAGAGGAGGAAAAATGACTTAGTCCTTAGTGGAGTGCATGATCTGGTGCAGGAGGCAATTGTGCTGGGGTCACTTGATAAGGGTGATCATAATATGATATCGGTTCTGGAGTAATCCAGTACATTAGCATTTAACTTTCATAAAGAAGACTATGATAAAATGAGAAGAACGTTGAAAAAAAACTTAGAGGAGCAGCTGCAAAGGTCAAAATTTTACATCAGGCGTGGATGCTGTTCAAAATTACCATCCTGGAAGCCCAAGCCAAATATATTCCATGTATTAGAAAAGGAGGAAGGAAGACCAAACAACAGCCAGCTTGGTTAAAAAGTGAGATGAAGGAAGCTATTAGAGTTAAAAGAAAATCCTTCAGAAAATGGAAGAAGGATCCGACTGAGAATAATAAGAAACAGCATAAGGAATGGCAAGTCAAATGCAAAGTTCTAATAAGGAAGGCAAAGAGGGACTTTGAAAAAAAGATTGCGTTGGAGGCAAAACCACATAGTAAAAAAATTTTTCAGTTATATTAAAAGCTAAAAGCCAGCAAAAGAATTGGTTGGACTGCTAGATGACCAAGGGGCAAAAGGGGCACTCAGGAAAGACAAAGCCATAGCAGAGAGATTAAATTAATTAATTGCTTCGGTCTTCACCAAAGAAGATATGGGAGAGATACCAGTGCCAGAAATGGTATTCAAAGCTGATGAATCAGAGAAACTGAATGAAATCTCTATAAACCAGGAAGATATAATGGCGCAGTGTGACAAATTGAAGAGTATCAAATCACCTGGACTGGATGGTATTCATCCCAGAGTATTGCAGAACTATTGTTAGTAATATGTAATTTTTCTTTAAAATCATGCATGGTACCAGTAGATTGGAGGGTGGCCATGTAATGCTGATTTTTTAAAAAAGGTGCCAGAGGTGATCCGGGAAATTATAGACCAGTGAGCCTTACATCAGTGCTGGCAAAATGGTAGACTATTATAAAGAACAAACTTACAAAGCATATTCAAAAGCATGGATTAATGAAACAAAGCCAACAGAGATTTAGAGAAGGGAAATCTTGCTTCACCAATCTATTACATTTCTTTGAAGGGGCGAACAAACGTGGATAAAGGTGAGCCGGTCAGTATTGTGTATCTGGATTTTCGAAAGGCATTTGACAAAGTACCTCATGAAAGACTCCAGAGGAAATTGGAGAGTCATGGGATAGGAGGTGGCATTCTGTTGCGGATTAAAAACTGGTTAAAAGATAGAAAACAGAGAGTAGGGTTAAATGGTCAGTATTCTCAATGGAGAAGGGTAGATACTGGGGTTCCTCAGGTGTCTGTGCTAAGACCGCTGCTTTTTAACATATTTATAAATGATCAAGAGATGGGAATAACTAGTGAGGTAATTAAATTTGCTGACGGCACAAAGTGATTCAAAGTTGTTAAATCGCAAGAGGGTTGTGAAAAATTTCAAGAGGACCTTACAAGACTGGGAGACTGGGCATCCAAATGGCAGATGACGTTTATATGTGAGTAAGTTCAAAGTGATGCATGTGGGAAAGAGGAACCTGAACTATAGCTACAGTGGGGGAAATAAGTATTTGATCCCTTGCTGATTTTGTAAGTTTGCCCACTGACAAAGACATGAGCAGCCCATAATTGAAGGGTAGGTTATTGGTAACAGTGAGAGATAGCACATCACAAATTAAATCCGGAAAATCACATTGTGGAAAGTATATGAATTTATTTGCATTCTGCAGAGGGAAATAAGTATTTGATCCCTCTGGCAAACAAGACCTAATACTTGGTGGCAAAACCCTTGTTGGCAAGCACAGCGGTCAGACGTCTTCTGTAGTTGATGATGAGGTTTGCACACATGTCAGGAGGAATTTTGGTCCACTCCTCTTTGCAGATCATCTCTAAATCATTAAGAGTTCTGGGCTGTCGCTTGGCAACTCGCAGCTTCAGCTCCCTCCATAAGTTTTCAATGGGATTAAGGTCTGGTGACTGGCTAGGCCACTCCATGACCCTAATGTGCTTCTTCCTGAGCCACTCCTTTGTTGCCTTGGCTGTATGTTTTGGGTCATTGTCGTGCTGGAAGACCCAGCCACGACCCATTTTTAAGGCCCTGGCGGAGGGAAGGAGGTTGTCACTCAGAATTGTACGGTACATGGCCCCATCCATTCTCCCATTGATGCGGTGAAGTAGTCCTGTGCCCTTAGCAGAGAAACACCCCCAAAACATAACATTTCCGCCTCCATGCTTGACAGTGGGGACGGTGTTCCTTGGGTCATAGGCAGCATTTCTCTTCCTCCAAACACGGCGAGTTGAGTTCATGCCAAAGAGCTCAATTTTTGTCTCATCTGACCACAGCACCTTCTCCCAATCACTCTCGGCATCATCCAGGTGTTCACTGGCAAACTTCAGACGGGCCGTCACATGTGCCTTCCGGAGCAGGGGGACCTTGCGGGCACTGCAGGATTGCAATCCGTTATGTCGTAATGTGTTACCAATGGTTTTCGTGGTGACAGTGGTCCCAGCTGCCTTGAGATCATTGACAAGTTCCCCCCTTGTAGTTGTAGGCTGATTTCTAACCTTCCTCATGATCAAGGATACCCCACGAGGTGAGATTTTGCGTGGAGCCCCAGATCTTTGTCGATTGACAGTCATTTTGTACTTCTTCCATTTTCTTACTATGGCACCAACAGTTGTCTCCTTCTCGCCCAGCGTCTTACTGATGGTTTTGTAGCCCATTCCAGCCTTGTGCAGGTGTATGATCTTGTCCCTGACATCCTTAGACAGCTCCTTGCTCTTGGCCATTTTGTAGAGGTTAGAGTCTGACTGATTCACTGAGTCTGTGGACAGGTGTCTTTCATACAGGTGACCATTGCCGACAGCTGTCTGTCATGCAGGTAACGAGTTGATTTGGAGCATCTACCTGGTCTGTAGGGGCCAGATCTCTTACTGGTTGGTGGGGGATCAAATACTTATTTCCCTCTGCAGAATGCAAATAAATTCATATACTTTCCACAATGTGATTTTCCGGATTTAATTTGTGATGTGCTATCTCTCACTGTTACCAATAACCTACCCTTCAATTATGGGCTGCTCATGTCTTTGTCAGTGGGCAAACTTACAAAATCAGCAAGGGATCAAATACTTATTTCCCCCACTGTACGTAATGCAAGGTTCCACATTAGGAGTAATCAACTGGGAAAGGGATCTAGGTGTCATCGTTGATGATACGTTGAAACTCTCTGCTCAGTGTGTGGCCGCTGCTAAGAAAGCAAGTGGAGGAGTGGCCTAGTGGTTAGGGTGATGGACTCTGGTCCTGGGGAACTGAGGATCTGAGTTCGATTCCCACTTCAGGCACAGGCAGCTCCTTGTGACTCTGGGCAAGTCACTTAACCCTCCATTGCCCCATGTAAGCCGCATTGAGCCTGCCATGAGTGGGAAAGCGTGGGGTACAAATGTAACAAAAAAAAATAGAATATTAGATATTAGGAAAGGAATTGAAAAGAAAAATGAGGATATTAATGCCTTCATATCGCTCCATGGTGCGACTGCATCTCGAATATTGTGTGCAATTCTGGTCACCACATCTCAGTGAAATTAGAAAATGTACAGAGAAGGGCGACAAATATGGTAAAGAGGATGGGATGACTTCCAAATGAGGAAAAGCTGAGATGGCTTGGGCTCTTCAGCTTGCAGAAAAGACGGCTGAGGGGGAGATATGATAGAGCTATATAAAATACTGAGTAGAATGGAACGGGTAGATGTGAATTGCTTGTTTACTGTTTCCAAAAATACTAGGACTAGAGGGCATGCAATGAGGCTACAAAGGTAGTAAATTTAAAACAAATTGGAGAAAATATTTCTCCAGTCAATGTGTAATTAAACTCTGGAATGGAATTCGTTGCCAGAGAATGTGGTAAAAGCAGTTAGCTAAGCGGGGCTTATAAAGAGGCTTGGATAACTAACTAAAAGAAAAGTCCATAGACCATTATTAAAATGGACTTGGGAAAATCCACTGCTTATTTCTGGGATAAGCAGCATAAAATGTATTGTGCTGTTTTGGGATCTTGTCAGGTGCTTGTGACCTGGATTGGCCACTGTTGGAAACAAGATGCTGGACTTGATGGACCTTCGGTCTGTCCCAGTATGGCAACACTTATGTTCTTATGGTAATTTTACAAAATACAGGTGTACACACAGTACATGCACAAATATACACCACCAATAGTTTGTCTTCTATTATGGGCCATTGTCCACAATATCATCTAAAAGGTGAACACTCAATACAATCTTAAAACCACACATCTGCAAACGTCTTTAATCATTTCCCCCTGCAATCATTAGGTTAAAGCAGTGGTATAGCCATGGGGAACCTTGGGAGCCTGGGCTCTCCCAACAACTGCAAAACCCATTGAATGACTGGCAGGGATGCCCATGCGCCACCAGTCAAACAGATCTGCTGCATGAACTACCCCCCACCCGTGCTGCCTCAGCAGAGAGGAAACTGGCCAGGTGGACAGTAGTACACTCCTATCACTATCCTTTTCCCCTTTACACGTGGAATTTCAATCCATAGGGATTCTAAGATGTATTTCATGTCTTGTAGAACTTTTAGTCTATTCGATTCAAGGCCCTCCTTACCATACCCCTCCACCAGTTCGATCAAACCTATCACTGCAATATAATTTGTATGACAGTGTCCCACTGGTTATCCTCCTGCCACGAGGTCTCAGAAATGCCTATTATATCTATTTTTTCATTTAGTACAATATATTCTGACGCGCCCATTTTATTTCGTAGGCTTCTGGCATTCGTATATAGACATTTCAGACTCTGTTTGTTGTTCCTCTTTATATCTTGCTCAGTTGACAGTGATAATGTGCAATCTTGAAAATCTGTTTGCTTTTTATTTAAGAACACCTGATCTACTACAGTCTGTTTTGCAACCTCACTATTGGGATACCCATATCTTCCCTGTTTTGTTGATACCTTATTCTGAACCATGCGCTTTTGAGCGACTGTTGGCCTTCCCCTAGTTTCTAGTTTAAATGCCGATGCCAGCAGCCTGGTCCACCCTGAAGGTGGAGCCACACTCCTCCATGCACCATTGCCTCAGCCACGCATTGAGACTCTGGAACTCTGTCTGTCTCTTGGGTCCTGCACGTGGAATGGGGAGCATTTCTGAAAATGCTACCCTGGAGGATCTGGATTTCCGCTTTCTACCTAGGAGCCTAAATTTGGCTTCCAGAACCTTCCTCCCACATTTTCCTATATCATTGGTACCTACATGTACCAAGACAGCCAGCAACTCCCCACACTATCTAAAATCCTATCTAGGTGACACGTGAGGTCCGCCACCTTCGCAACAGGCAGGCAAGTCACCAGGCAATCCTCACGTCCATCCGCCATCCAGCTATCTACATGCCTAATGATCGAATCACCAACTAAAACTGCCGTCCTAACCTTTCTGTTTTGGGCAGAAGCTCCTGGATACACATCCTCGGTATGAGAGGATATTGCATTCCCTGGTGGGCTGGTCTTGACTATAGGATTATTTCTACCTTCACCTGAGTGATGCTGTCCATTTAGGAGGTCTTCCTCCTCCAAGGCAGCACAGGGGACTTCTCTACAACGTCCCTGTAGGCCTCCTCTATGTACCTCTCTGTCTCCCTCAGCTCCTCCAAGTCTGCTACTCTAGCCTCAGATTATATGGTATAATGTGTAATTTATTTACTGCTTCCCAGAAACTAATTAAATATAATTAAAACTCTAATGAAAACACTCCTCTTGCTATCTTACTTAGAATAATGACTATAAATGAAGAATTGTGCTAGGGTTGGGTGGGAGCTGGGAAGGCAGTGGGAATGAAGATTGAACTAAGTCCTGCTGTGCCTGTTCAAGTTTGAAAACTAGTGTGGAAAGGGTATAGACACTAGTTGATAAAGGTTGCTTTTTCCTTTGTTTTTTTTTTATTCTACCTATCAATAACCTACAATTCCTCTTTTAAACCCCAATCTTTAAGTTCCCAAAGCACAGAGCAAAATAATGTTCTGTTACCAGAGAAGTGTCCTCTTCTCTCAGAACTTCTCAAACTACACCCCTAGGAACGCCTACTTGTGGATTTCATAAAAGCTGCATGCCCACTTACTACGTTTGTATACTGGCACACAGTTTACAAGACCCTGTTTCCTTATATTAAACATACTGTGTGGAGAAAAAGCTTTATAAAATTATTCCCCTAAAGGATGAATACATCATGCAAATCTAGGAGAACTTTGAAAATGGGAGATTCAGCCTCAATAAAGTGAGCATTCTTTTTATGTTCAAAAATATCTTTAGGTCCAGAGACATTAGCAGCAGAAATGGGAAATAGAGTGGTTGATGTCTTGAGGACCCCTTTATGTTGATGCTGCTTTATATGAACTTGACTTTGATCTTATCTCAGTGTTTCGCTTACCTCTTTGGAATGATCTTCCCTTTGACGTTAGGTCACAAGTAACCTACTAGAGTTAGTGATGGCAAAAAAAAGACCTGTACTGTCCATCCAGTCTGCCCAACAAGATAAACTCATATGTGCTACTTTATATGTATACCCGACCTTGATTTGTATCTGCCATTTTCAGGGCACAGACCATAGAAGTCTGCCCAGCACTAGCCCCGCCTCCTAGCCACCGGTGCTGCCAATCTCTGCTAAGCTTCTGAGGATCCATTTCTTCTGAACAGGATTCCTTTGTTTATCCCACGCTTTTTTGAATTCCATTACCGTTTTCATCTCCACCAACTGCTTCGAGAGGGCATTCCAAGTATCCATCACTCTATCCGTGAAAAAATACATCCTGACATTTTTCTTGAGTCTGCTGCCCCCCTCGAAAAAAATTGAAGGTTTATTTGTTGAGGAAATTTTTTTGGGATTTGAATTATGTCTCATTATGGGCTATGATGGATTTGTACTTCCTAGGAATATCTAGTTTTTCTTATTGTAATCCTCATTATACCCTTGGGTAACTTGCAGAGTATAAATGTGCTTTACATTTATTATTTGCTTTCTATTGTACTGTGTAGGTGGCTGAACTTTATCAGGAGCTGAGGAACAGGGTGCAGAAATTTGGCATGTTTGTTGACACACAGCAGCCTGCCATGGATCACGAGTATATCTACAAGCAGCGCTTTATTTTACAGGTAAGACTGGAGGAATGCATTTCACTGTGCCTTCATTAGTCTGTCAAGAGAGGAGCCAAAGACAAATGAAGGCACAGTGAAACGCTTTCCTTTGATAAAGTATGAATGCGAAATGGGATCTGTTGGGAATTAGCAGATAAGTGACAATGATTGCAAAGTTTAGCATTTGCTGAAATATTGAAGGTTAACCTGATGTGAATGAAAATTTCCATAATTGTGAGAACAAAGAAGATTCATGATGAAGAAATGAGAAAAAATGAAAAACAAAAATAAAATATACATTAAATAAATTTGGAGGTTTTTTTTTTTAGGCATGATGAAGGATAGTCTGTGTCAGTGCTAAACTTACCTTGGCATTGACCGGTGAGCACGGTAGACCTTTGAGGTCTTTTTCCTTCTTATCTTATATATTATATATTTTATATTCTGATCCACTTGTGTGGAAATAATTTGCATTGCAGCAAATTAAATTGTTAATTAAATGTTTTGAAATATCTGCAAGACAGTCCAGCATTGTTCGAAGTGAGACGGGGGAAAATCCAGTACTTTCTGGCTAGATTTGAACTCCAGGGCCAATCAAAGCTCAGAGCACCAACTTTGAAATTATTTGGCCAATGGTACTTCAAATTGCATTCCTATAAGCTTAAACTGGAAAAGAGAAATTCTTTTTCTGCAACAGCTTTAAAACACGAAACTAGCGCCTTCTGCTGGCCAATTAGAAATACATGTCATCTGTAAAAATAATACAGGTCACAGGCTTAGGAACCCACTGTTTCGTCACACTTAGCAAACAAGCTTAATGCCTAAATGGAGTCCAATCCTGTCTTAGGTTTCCGTGTCTGAACCATGAAAAAGAGGAGCCAGAAAAAACTCCCAATGGAAGAAAAGGTAGCTGCTCAAAAAAAAAAAAAAAGTGTTTGACACTCAAAAGGAAATAAAAAAAGTATAATGCAAAGTTCACACACACTGAATAAAAATGTAAAAAAGTTCAAAAACACAAAAAACACTTAGTCAATGAAAAAGTCACTTACGTTCCAGTATTATCAATATGTCCAATGACTTCCACGAGCTTCCGAGGGTCCACCGTGCACCAAATTGATCCCTTCCCGGCGCTTCAAACAAAAGTGCAATCCCTTACAAATCCATGACAATAAAGTCCAATGCCCTTGTGATTTGATCTACATTGAACAAACTTTGCAAACATGTAAAACTAGGATGACAGAACACAAATATTGCATTAACACAGATACATTGGAAGTCCCAATGGTTCGTCATTGCATAGACAATAATCATGTTTGCAGATTTGAGAAGTATGGTCATTGACCACATCAAAAAGTCTATTTGTTGTGGCGATATTAAAAAATTGTTAAATCAAAGAGAGCAGAAATGGATTTACAAATTGAGGACTGTGATACTGGATGGTTTGAATGGTCTGATTAAGTGGCAGGCTTTTTATTGAAGTCTGGTTCTTTAAATTCTATGCTTGCATTCTATTAGCTGCAGATTCTGCTGTCGTCTTTTTGTTCCAAAACCATCTAAACTCTGTTCAGTTTGTTCTTCCTCCTCCTGATGCAGCTACTCTGCGAAACAAGTGGCCCTTGTCGTGGATTTGTAAGGGATTGCACTTTTGTGGACCAGGAGCAAATCACTTGGAACCAGAGGCTGAAAAGTGTGCCCACGCACCTACTAAAGATAGAAAATACTGAGGTGCTGGACTTGATGCCAAGAGAGATATGTCTTAGCTCAATTTCCAGTCTCTATCTCCAGCTGGTGGTTGATGGACACAACTATCTTGCAGGTTCTGGAATAGTGGGAAGCTATGTAATGGAATTTGTATTCCTTAGCATCTAGCTACAATATTCTGCAGAAATGGGTGTTATCCCCTCCTACCAGCAGATGGAGGTAGAGAAAAAGCTGAGCTTTACCAGTGACCTCACAAGTATTACCTGGTGGTGCTCCCTGGAAAAATCCAATATTTTCTGTACCTCAGCTGTCGTGTTGTCTGGTGCTCCTGGCCCGACCATGGCTGCACAGCTTGGTTGAGGCTAAGGACCACTCACAGGTTATCCAGTCCCAGGACCGGACCTGGTGCTCTTTAGCAGGATGTAGCTTGTGGCTTGGTCCTATGGGTCCTCATTCCCCCACCTCTCCTTGCCCACTCACCCTGTTTGACTGTAATCCCCCCAGGCTCCCCTGCAGCTCCCAGACATCGTGAAAAGAATATAGATATATCCTAATTGGCTTTGATTGGCTTAACTTTATTTCCTGGTGCAGGGCATAAAGCTATTGCTAAAAAAAGAAAAAAAACCCCAAGGCTTAAATAGCCTTGTCAAAAACAAAAAACAGAGCGCACCTAAGAGAGCAGAGGGTGTTGGCAAAGATGCTAGAGCCCCAGGCCTGAGTTAGTTCAAGCTGCAGGGCAAGCCTGTATGTGCCAGCTGTCTATCCCTGCTGTGATGGGCTGTTTCTGACTTCAGTAACAGCCCCTGAAGGGTCGCAGGAGCTGCTGCTTCTCCCTCTTCAGAGGCATTGGGACCTGCCTTGGTGGGAATGGCAGACATTTTGGGCCAGCTTGTCTTTTCTTGTTCAGCTACTTCTCAGCAGCAGGATTCTCCACAGCCCCCTTTGGGGCTTAGGGAGTTTGGGGGGTCTTGCCTTCCCACCCACCTTGTTTCCACCTGCTGGGGGTGGGGGTCCTGGTGAGGCCACCAGGGATTTTGTGGTTCTAGAGCTTGACCCAAATGGTAAAACAAGCCCTGCAGGAGGAGTTTGGCCCATTGGTTCTCAGTCTCCATCTGCTGGTAGGAGTGCATAATACACCTGTACCAGTCTAGAGGGACTAAAGGAAAGCAAATTATCAGGTAAGAACTCATCTCTTACAGTCCCTTAACATGCAGTGTTGTGTTGACATTATTCATAGGCCAGCATGCATCCTTGTGGCCCTCACCCCACTGGACGGGAACAATGAGTAGCACTCTAACCCTCCCCAGGCAAGAAGTAGGCAGTGTGGCTCCTGTTCACTTATTATCCTCCTTAGCCACCCTTAGGGCTGGGGTCAGTACTTTTGTACCCTGTGCCGTATTAAAGCAGGGTAACCCTGCTCTGTTTCGCCCTATTCCAACTTCCTTATCTCCTAGTTCTTTTCAGCTGCCTCTGTTCAGACAATTGCCAGTTTTTCTCATTATAACTTCTTTTGTTGAAGAAGCCAAAGCATTGCCGCACAAGTTGTTACTTCTGGAAGTGATAAAAAGAGCTTCTGCTTTCAAGTTATAATTAGTTTTCATCTTGAAAGAAATTATATATTAGAAGTCATTTAAGACTAATCAGGTCCTGCCCTTTATGCTGTCTCATTCCTGAAAGTTGTGTTTGGTGGTGGTGGTGTCCTCTTTCATCTATGGGAAATTTGCTAGTCTGAGGAGCTGCTGAGATGGAAATCTCATATGAAGACATCTATACTGGAGCACTCTGACCTGCTCCTTATGTCTTAGCCTCCCTTGTTTGGTTTCTTCAATCAGATTTATTATTTGTATTTATGAACATAAGGGAGAGTGGGTTCTTTAAATCCTAGTCTTTATGTGGACATTTAAGAGACTGTTTAAGCCAGGGGTGTCAAACTGCAGTGCTAGAGGGCTGCAAAACCAGTCATGTTTTCAGGATATCCCTGATGCATTTTAATATTTGCGTAGAATGGAGTCAATGCATTCAAAATTATCTCATGCATAGTCTAGTCTGTGGCCTTCCAGGATTGCAGTTTGACACTCCTGGTTTTGCTGCTGTCTAATAGTATGGAACTAAGACTTTCCCTTTAGGTCTACAAATGCTAGCAGGCTAGTATAGAGCGTTTTCATTTAATGACTCAAAAAAAATCCAAACTATTATTGTAAAACTTTTTATTGTGAAAATCTTTAATGCATGCATATGCTCAGCTAGGATTATATTTTAATTGCCTGTGTTTGTGTGTTAAGGTCGTAATGGCTGGTGCTTTCTACCCAAACTACTTTACTTACGGACAAAGTGATGAAGAAATGGCTGTGAGAGAGCTGGGCGGAAGAGATCACAAAACAACTGTTACGGTCTGTAGCGGCCAATGGCTGTCTTATACTTGTGTGACTTAGTTAGAGATGCTGATGGCTATGAAACCTTGTAGACAAAAAGGGAGTGGAGTATTTTGGGAGGTATGGTACAGGAGCAACAGGAGATGAGTGACTGTTCTCTGCTCTGCCCCCAGGCTCAGGATCTTCCCTGTAGATTGCCTGACCAGAGGGCATGGACCAGAACGTTCCCTGCTGTTTTGGAGCCCAAAAAGTGGCAGACCTTCATTCCAGGCCATTCGTCCAGAGAATGATCCCTGTTCTCTTCTGAGACAGCATAGGAAACTTTGCTGAGTGTATTCAGAAGTTTATTGTTAAATCCTGCAGCTACACTTTTAAGCTTTCTTTCCTTTGCAAAACAATTTCCTAAGGAAAACCACCCACAGAGATCTGGCCTGGTTTTTATGAAGGTTTTCTTTCCTTTCAGATCAACTTGCATTGTTTTTCTCCTTTGAGCTAACTGTGGCCCAAGTCCACCCACTTTTTGGGTAAAAATATGCACCTTTTCGCCTCCTCTACACACATTTTTATCTGGAGAAGGAATGGGCAGGTTTCCAAATCGGTATTTAGCTAGAAAATGGTTTTCTGAAAATTGCCAACAAAGTGATCTTTAAAAAAAATAGGATGATTATGGTGACAGTTCTGTGAATTGGCACTTCGGTCTAGGCCAGGGGTTCTCAACCCAGTCCTAGGGACACACCTAGACAATCTGATTTTCATCATATTCACAATGAATAAGCATGAGACCAATTTGCATACAATTGAGGCCATGTATGCAAATTTATCTCATGCATATTCATTGTGGCTATCATGAAAACCAGGCTGATCTGGTGTGTCCCGAGGACTGGGTTGAGAACCCCTGGCCTAGACACACCAATGCTGTGCACTTAGCACCAATTTTGTAACAGCACCTTAGTGTCAACATTTGGTTATGGAATACTGGTGTAAGTCAGCATTGGTGTGCCCATGTTTAGGCATGCCCTCTTATGCCATGTCAGTGGCAGGTGTAAGTTGGCACTCTTTGGTGTGCCAAGTGACAAACACAATTTATAATATTCTATAAATTATCCCCCATATAAGTTGTGCACGCTAATTCAGCCACATGGCCAAATTGTGCTCACAACTTGATTAACAAGCCAGTCAGTATTAATTGGTACTTAACCAATTGGCGGCACTAATTGGCTTTAATTAGAATTTATGCTCACAGCCTAGGTGCATTCTATAATGCGGGGTGCATAAATTCTAATGCTCACAGCCAAAAAGAGGGAGTGGAATGGACGAGTTGTGGGCGTTTCAAAAAACTATGCACACTATTATGAAATATACCCAATCGGGTTCAGATATTTAGGCCTGGTTTTATGTGGCCTAAGTGTCACCTAAATTTTAGTCATAGGAATGGCACGTACATATATTCTATATGTACTTTATAGAATCACACTAACCGTGTGGTTTTTCAGCAACAATTTTTAAGACTCCCATTTATAGAATTTGGCTCTATATGCGTACCTGGGAGACATGCCCATGGCCTCTCATGCTCTGCCTATGTGTACACCCCCTTGCAGTTAGGAGCTGCCTTATAGAATAGTGGCTAATGTACATAGGTGCCTGTCATTTAATGGCACCTTTGGCACTCCACTTTATAGACTTGTCCCCTATGTGTATGTTGCTAAAAATAGTAAACACAAAATTGCAGCATATACTGAGGGCAGTGTAGTATTAAACACCCGCTGTTTCCTTTCCAATTCTTGGTTCTGCTCTGTGTCTTTGTTTCTGGCCAGATTACAGTTGTGGTATAGTAGCAATATACAATATATTTTCCCTCAGTTATATAGAGTGACTTCTGTACATCTTTTTGTGGGAAGTCTTTGATTTCCATGCTGATGTTTGGGAAATGTGCAATTCTCAATATCATGCTCTGCATAGTACAGAAGGAAATGCAAATGCTTTTTTTCCAGATTCAGGAGGCATTATCAGCATAACTATTTGAATGTGTGTTGAGAGAGTAATAAATAGAGCAGGGGTTTTCAACTCAGACCTCAGGACACATCCAGCCACTTAGGGTTTCAGGATATCCACTATGCATGAGAGAGATCTGCATACAGTGGAAGCAGTGTGTGCAATTTTGTCCTATTTGTATTCATTATGGATATCCTAGAAATCTGATTAAAACCTTATTGAATGAAAGATGTGCTTAACACAGTAATCTACAATGTTGTAGTTAAATTTCTGAAAAAGGAGGAAAAGACAATTATGTTTATTCTCTTGATATTGAACAGAGGAACAAAATAGTGCAATTGTCAAACAATAACAGGTAACTGAGATAAGGATCAATCACAACACTAACTAAACACTTGCATACTGTCATGATTGTGCCTATGTTTCAGGCTGTCATGCATCTCGCCACCTAGTGGTTAGACCTGGTGGCTGTGATGGACTGTCTGGTGTTTCCCATGTTCCAGTAGTCATGCCGGTCCGGTCCGGTCCGGATTTTCCAGCCTTCCAGGGTGTTGGGATTTTTGGAACTAAGCAGCACCCTTACCTGGTGAACTCCCTTGTATTAACCACCTGGAAACTTTCTACTTTGCCTTGGCAACAGAGGTCTTCAGTTGTGTTCTTGTCCTTGTTGGTCTGTTGCGGTTCCTGCCCTGAAAGCTTGCTTTGCCTGTCTTTGACTCTGCTGGTTTCCTGGTTTATTCTGCTTTGCTGCCTGCCTTTGACCCTGCTGGTTTCCTGGTTTATTCTACTGTCTGCTGCCTGCCCAAGACTCTGCTGGTTTCCTGGTTTATTCTACTGTCTGCTGCCTGCCCAAGTCCCTGCTTGATTCCTGGTTTACTACTGATTGCCGCCAGCCTATAGACTCTGTTGGGTCCCTGGTTTCCCTTCTGCTTTGCTGCCTGCCGGTAAGACTCTGCTTGATTCATGGACTATTCTCCTGCTTCTGCATAGTGCTTCTGTTCCAGTCCAGCTGCTTCAATCTGGCCTGTGCCTGTCTGTCTGTGGTCTGCTTTGCCTCCTGTTTGGGTGATATTAGTTGTTGCATTTGTATCCCACATTTTCCCACCTATTTGCAGGCTCAATGTGGCTTACATAGTACCAGAGAGGCGTTCATAGACTCCGGTGTGAACAAATACAAAATGATGTTGTGGTAAGATAGGTTCTCGTGGAAGAGTCTCGTTAGGGTGTCATAAAGCAGAATTTACCTGCCGCTGCCGCTCCTCGGCAGTGGCCCAAGGGCTCACTTTTCCTCATCAGCGTGACACATACTTCCTAAAAATTACCTGGGGAGATCAGGGCATATATTTGTTCACAGAGCTTCAGCAAAAAGAGATCTCTCTCTCTCTCTCTCTCTCCCAAGCTGAAACTGAAGCAACAGCCAATATCTGCGGGGCAATTTGAAAACTCCAGAGCAATCAGAGCCCATAATAGTCAAGTTTCAAATAAAAACTGGTTACATCACTACAGGCACTTCCTATTACCTGTGTGCCAAATGAAAGAAAGAGAAGTCAGTCCTCTGTAACAGCTTTAAGCATAAACATGCACCATCTGCTGGCCAAACTAGAGGGAGGGAGAAGAAAGAAAGTATAAACTTGCAAACTAGATGAGGTCAGTGACTGGTTATTTTGGTACCCTTAATTGCCCTGGGCCAGAGCTTCACCTGGTCCAATGGTTAAGCCGGCCCTGTAAATTACATATTACTAACAATATTCTATCAGTACTCTGGAATGTATACCATCTAGCCAAGGTGATTTGCTACTCTTCAGGTTGTTAAATTACCCCATTACATCTTTCAGTTTCCAGAGATTTATTTTGTTTGTTTATTGGGATTTATTAACCGCCTTTATGAAGAGATTCACCCAAGGCGATGTACAGCAGGTACAGTTTAACATAGAACTTACAGTAGTAAAAATAGTAAATATAAACCAAATATAAACAAATACAATAAATGAGGTAAACTTGAAAACAGCAAGGTTTCTCTGACTCATCAGCATTGAATGCCATTTCTGGCACTGGTATCCCGCATCTTCCTCGATGAAAACCGAAGCAAAGAATTCATTTGATACATTGTACTTTTCAGTACTGCACCGAACATGTGCGACTTGTTTTTTTGGTGCATGCTTCGTTTTTTTCAAATTCGTTAAGGAGTTTAACGTTTTAGAATTTTTTACGTATGGTTGATGCATCTGGGCCTAAGTCACCTTACCAACCCACTCAATTATGAACGTCCACCTCCTATAATTACCCTAATCACTCTCTTCCTTCTTCTCTCTTCCCTTCTTTGATCGCTACACATTACTAAATGTATCTGATATCCTGAAATGACAATGATAACAAATCTATGTAAGCCACATTGAGCCTGCAAATAGGTGGGGTAATGTGGGATACAAATGCAATAAATAAATTTAATCTCTCCTCTACTCTGAGTGCTCCTTTTACTCCTTGGCCATCTGGCAGTCCAACTGATTAATTTACTGGCTTCTTGCTTCTAATATATCTAAAAACAAAAGTTTTTACTGTGTATGTTTGTTTGCCTCCAACACAAACTTCTTTTCAAAGTCTCTTTGTGCTTTCCCTATTAGCGTTTTGTATTTCACATGCCATTGCTTATGCTCTTTCCTATTATTTTCAGTTGGATCCTTCTTCCATTTTCTGAAGGATTTTCGTTTAGCTCTAATAGCTTTCTTTACCTCACTTTTTAACCATGCCAGCTATCATTTGGCCAACCTTCCTCCTTTTTTATGTTTCAACATTTTTTTATTGACGACAATGCATCAAGAATACAAACAACATTTGGCTTAAACATAACGTCAACAAACAGTCACAGCAGAATTAACCGACAGAGTCTGTCACCAACTTATTTTATTTATTTTCTCCCCCCTTCTCCCTCCCCCCCTTTTCCTTATTTGATATATTATTTAAAGTTGCTACTAAACAAGGCAAAACAGGATTCAACACCATATAATAAGTATCCTAAAGGTATACCAGCATTTTCAACAGTGAGAAAATGAATATCAGGCAGCTACTATACCTCCCCCCCCCCCCCCCAGTTCCCCTTTTTGTTGCCTTCAGAAAGTTACATTAAAAGTTTATTCAGAAGAGTTACTGAAGCTCCAGCGTCAACCCCAGGGCTGATCATAGGAGATTCAGGAGCATGCTGCGCCCATGCGGGCTAAGGTTATGTATGTATCTATTCCAGATCTGTAAAAAGACCTTTTTCCTCTTGGGGGATCCCCGCGCATCCCGAGCCTCCCAGGATGCCAGTAAATGCACTTGGTTCCTCCAGTGCCAGTAGGCTGGCGGTTCCGGAGAAACCCAGCTTTGTAGTATGGTTTTCTTAGCCACTAGGCAGAGTTTACGGCACCACATCCGGGACCTTTTATCTCGTGTTCTAAAAGCAGCTTGCGTGTCTAGAATGTAATGATCCCAAGTGCCCCCTGATGTACCTCCTAAAGTAAAATCCATATATCTCTGGATCATTCCCCAGTAGTTTTTAAGCTTAGAGCACCCCCAAAAAGCGTGATATAAAGTGTGGGGCGCCTGGTTGCATTTAATACATCTACCAGTGAGTCTAACATCCAAATGTGCAAGTTGCTGACCAGTCATATACGCCCTCATGATTCCCCGGTATCCACATTCCCGTAATCGTTCATCCGCTGTTAGGGATGGGATACTCTTTAAGGTGGCCCCTACATCCCAATCCCTCTTCCTCCTTTTTTAATACATGGAATATATCTGGTCTGAGCTTCCAGTATGTTATTTTTGAATAGCATCCATGCTTGATGTACATTTTTGACCTTTGCAGATGCTTCTCTTAAGTTTTTTTTTTTTTTTTAATGCTAATGTATCGGATTTCCTGGGTGTACTAACTCCAGAGAGTATATCAAATCTGATTGTGTTGTGATCACTGTTATCTAGTGGCACCAGCACCATTACCTTCACCAGATCATGCACTGTACTAAGGACTAGATCTAGAATTGCTCTCTCTTCTTGTCTGCTCAAGGTAGACAAACAGAACAAATAAGAGATTAGGGGGCTACACTTATTATGGGACAGTTTTTACAACTAGGTAGTGTTTGTTAATCTGTTGGTGAATATAAATTGCAGGCTTGTCTTCTGTCTCAGAGATTCTTCTGTTTGGTCTGCTTACACTAGAACAGGGATTCTCAACCCAGTGCTCAGAACACACCATGCCCCTCTGGTTTTCAAGAGGCAGCACTTGCAAATTTAGCTCATGCATATTCATTGTGGGTATCCTGTAAACATGACTGGATTGAGAACCCCTGCACTAGAGCCTTATATTTATTTATTAAGACCATTTATAATCCACTTCCATCTACAATTCTGGGTGGAGGACAAAACTAACGTATATAATAGTCTATAAAGCAAGACATAGTAAATGATGGCAGATAAAGACCCGCACAGTCCATCCAGTCTGCCCAACAAGGTGGCCAGAGCTGCACCCACCACTCTCTGTGGTCCCCAGTCACTTGCTTAAGTGCTGGTTGTCAGGTCTCCATCATGTCAACCATATAAGCAGGCAAGCATGATGGAGTCTTAGGTTATACCCACATATTATCCCTAAGGGCCGTGTTAAGGTGTGCTAGTGTTTTTTTGCATGCTAACCATGTAAACGCCCATAGGAATATTATGGGCATCTACATGGTTAGCATGCGCTAAACACACTAGCGTGCCTCTAGCACGTCTTAGTAAACAGGGACCTAAGTATTGCTGACAGTATTCAACTTACCAGTTGAGAAGTCTTCTGTCCCCCTTGAGCTGCACAGCATCCTCACTCTCGTAGCACATGACAAAAAAAGACACACAAAACAACAATTTTTGTAGTTTGGCCTGCAAACATATCACATTTAAAAATATTATATTCTAGTCAGAATTGATTGCTCCAGGAATAGCCTAGACAACAAATAAATGTGTGTTAGGAAGAAAGCTCAAATTTTGTATCACTATTGGCACATTTTGGAACGTCATTCAGTTTTTAAGTCTGGCCCTTGTATTGGCTTTTCTAGAGGCAGAACATACAAAACATTGTGGTTCATTCCAATTTCTTCATAGCCATGTCAACAAATTCAGTGTGTGTGACTGGTCGTCATCCATTTGGACATTGCAGTTCTTGATCTCAAACTTTTTCCCGAGTTGAATGAATTAAACCAGTAAGCCTTCGAAAATACTCTTTGAAATGCACCATTACATGCTCATCACGTTTTTCCCTACTGTGGTCCAGTTGGCAAGTTGTACAGAAGTAGCCTGAGGGTTGCATGTGGCCTAAGGGCTGGGCTGTCAGCTGTCTGTCATTGGACTCTACTGTAAACAAGAGATGCTGTTTTCTCTGAGAGACACTGCATAAACCTTGCTCTGGGCATGTGAGAGTATCAGCAGGTATGATAATTGATAACATGCTGTTAATAGTATGTTCTATTATTCCATTGAAACTTAACTTTATTCACTGATCTTAATTACCTTGCTTTTTTTTTTTTAACAGCTGAAAAACATTCCTCCCTATGGATTCCTATATCATAAACAGATCCAGTCACTGTTTAGACAGTGTGGTCAAGTCAAATCCATTGTGTTTGATGGATCCAAGTAAGACTTTTGATTTTTTTTTTCTCTCTAACAGAAGTTTGTACTGAAATCACCCTTTAGCCTGTTAAGCTTATGTACCAGAAATTATTGGCTTTGCTTGTAACTGATATTGTTGATGTTTTGTTTGCAAGGTGCTAAGTATGCGCGTTTCTTTTGCCACACTTGATTTTGAGTTTATGCTATTGGGAAATCTAAATGAATAATGATTTATTTCAGAAAGAAAAGATGAACTTACCACTTCTGTTTCTTCCCACACTTCTGCTATAGACTCTTCTTTAGGTTGTATTCTATTGATGGCTCTGATCCGCAGCAAGCGAGAGAGCAATTGGAAATCCAAAAGGGAAAGGTCAGGAGGAGAGAGAAAAGAGTGTTCCTCAATGTTGAGGATGCTCGAGCACCCATAGAACTGATGTCTGCTCTCCCTTTTCTCACTCCATCCATTTCTTCTCCCCCTCCTCCTGACCCTGTTCATACCACTTGTTTCTCCTCTCCCCACCCTTTTCAGTATTTATTTAAATTCATAATATGCACCTTGTAAAAATCTAGGTGGATTATAATATATTATGCAGTCTCAGTTCAAATGTCTGGTTTCTTTTCCATGCGTGGCACCCTTCCCTGCCCACTTATTCATACCATCTTTTGCCGCCTCTCTTTTTTTTCCTCGATTCACATTTTCTGTCTTGCTGTAGTACTTGGGTCATAGAGAACAAGAGACAGCTGCCCAATTAAGCATTAGATCTATGGAACCTAAGATGATTTCAAATTTTGTTCCAGATCTCGGCCTCCATCTGTTACAAGTCAACAAATGACGATTAGTAGATATTTTACAGCACAGTATAAGAGAAGTATCCAGCAAGTATTCTCAGACCACATGCCCATTTCCTATATAATAATTCTCACCAACAACGTTCTAAAGTAGCTGCCTGTGACTGTGGCTCCTGGAGTTGCTGAGCTAGGCTCCGTAGCCAGGCTGACGTCACAGCTGATTCCCAGGCAGGGGGAGGAGTAGGGAAACACGCGGAGCAACTTGCTCCGCGTATTTCCCTACTCCTCCCCCTGCCTGGGAATCAGCTGTGAGTGCGCTGCTGAAAACACCCCCTCGAAGCATCACCCAAGCCCCCCCCCCCGGCACATCAAACCCCCCCCCCCTCCCCGGAAGCATATCAACCCCCTCGCCACCCGCAGCTGCCACTGGTAATGCCGCTGCTGCTCCTCCTCTCGCCTCTATGTCACTGCCCCTGGAGTAAGACCCCAGAGGAGCGCAGCGACGTGAGAGGCAAGAGGAGGAGCTGCTGCAGAGCCGACAGCCAATGCCTGATGGCTGTCTACGGTGCTGCGTTTCAGGTTTAAAAATGTTTATGGCTTTTTTTCTTTTTGTAGTGGCCGCTGCTGCTCAACAGGAGAAGCAGCAGCAGCCAGACAGCGTTACCAGTGGCAGCTGCAGGTGGCGAGGGGGTTTGATGCACGGGGGGGTGGGGGGAGGAGGAGGAGGGGAGGGTCGCTGGACATGAGTGGCTGGAGGGGTGCAGGGGGAGTGGAGGGTCACGGTCACTGGACATGGATGGCTGCAGGGGGCCAGGGGGAGAGGAGGGTTGCTGGACATGGATGGCTGGGGGTGGGCAGGGGAGAGGGAGGTGGGGAGGGGGTCCTGAGAACAGAGAGGTGTGGGGGACCTGCGAGAGGTGGGGGCACCTGCGAGAGGTGGGGGCACACACTCACTCACTGTCTCTCACGTACACTCTCTCTGACACACTCTCTGTCTATCACACTCTATCTCTCTGTCACACACACACAGTCTCACACACACAAACACTCCGTCTCTCACACACTCTCTCACACAAACACATACGCACTCTGTCTCTCTCATTCTCTCTCTGACACACACACTCCATCTCTCACACACACTCTCTCAAGCATACACACTCCGAGGAAAACCTTGTTAGCGCCCGTTTCATTTCTGTCAGAAACGGGCCTTTTTTACTAGTCATGGATGATTTTGAACCATTGCAGAGCTGTTTAGTGGATATGAAGTCATAATTTTCAAAGGGTAACCTATTGTGATGAGTATAAAACATGCTATAAAGAGGATAAAATCATTTCTCTGAGGATCAGCAAACCAGTTGTATTCACAGATGAGTGATGTCATCCGATGGAGCCAGGTGTGGACGCTGACTAGCGAGATTATTATAGAACTTTCTAGCAGCATCCCACCGCACATGCACTGGTGTTTTTCTGTCTGATGAACAGCCACGGGTCCAATGTTCATTTTCCGTAGAGCAGAGAGGACACGTCATCACGTTCTCCTTTCAGTAAGAGATTTTCACTAATCGATAGTGCCTTCCCATGCAAGTATTTTTTGTCCCTTTAGATTATTTTTTTCCTTACTCCTAATTTCATTCTTTTCTCTTTTATTTTTTGTTGTGTTTTTGGCTCTTAAAGCTTCCTTTCTTTTTTGTGGGTTGCTAGGTCCTTTTAGGCCAGAGCACTGACCTCAGTTTGAATGCTTCCCTTTTTACTGTTCACAATTTGGCCGTGATTCTTTTCTCAATGTCCAAGAAGATCCCCAGTGACTTCAAGAGGTTTGCCCAATGTAATTTCCGTGACAGACCCGCACAATTTGTGCATCTGGTACTTTGGGTCTGACCATGAGCTTAATCTTTGCTCTCTGTTTGCAAATGCAGCTGAGCACAAAAAGGGCATGGCAGGTTCAACAGGAGAGACTTTTTGGCTCCTCAAGGGCCGATACATCGGCACTGGAAACATCAACCTTGATAGCTGCTAAGACTTCGTCTACCACTGGGAGTGCACCGGCATCGAGAAGGTCTCCATCTCTCTTGACATCAGGTGCTGAAGGTAGGCCCCCAGGACTGGTCCGCATCGGACCCAACACCAAGGCATATATGGATTCAATGTTGTTCTCATTGGCACCAAAGGATCATGGTGCTGTGCATTGGGGGAACCCAAGAAACATAAGCATCAGTCCTCATTGAAGCACGGTGTTGGGAGCTCCGGGGCATTGGCATCACCAGTACCTGAGAAGCGCCGGCACTGGGAGAAGCTCTTCCCATCTTTGGAAGAGGTGCCAGTGCCCAACTCTGGGCAGCCAGTTCTCCGCTTCCAATTTGGCACTGTTGCCTTCTCAGGCTGCCTCTCAGCTCCCCCACCTTTGCTGATGTTTCTCTTCGATATTCCAAGCAATGCTCAGGGAAGAGCTGGCACAGATGCTGCAGTTACAATCCACTCAGCCATCGAGGGCACTTGTGCCAACTGCGGATCAGCCCCAGATTCTTCCTGAATCTCCATCCATGCCTGAGGAGAGATTCTCAACGCCGTTACCTTGAAGGGTGTCGACATCGACACATGCACTACAGCTGTTGGTGTTGGGGGAGGAAGCTTCCCCAGAGTCTGCCAAACGAAAGTGATTGATTTCTTTGACTGAGTGACCAAAGAATTGGATGAAGGATGTGTGCTAGATGTAATCTATTTGGATTTAAGCAAAGCCTTTGATATGGTTCCTCACGGAAGACTTCTGAATAAGCTGAGAGGGCTGAGCTTAGGACCCAAAGTGGTGAACTAGGTTGGAAACTGGTTGATTGACAGGAGGCAGAAGGTGGTGGTAAATGGAATCTGCTCATAGGAAAGGAAGGTGAGTAATGGAATGCATCAGGGGTTGATATTGGGACTGATTCTGCTTAATATATTTGTGAGAGACATTGCTGAAGGGTTGGAGGAAAATGTTTGCCTTTCTGCGGATGATACGAAGATAGCCAATAGAATGGATACCCCGGAGGGAGTAGAAATCATGAGATTAGAAGAATGGTTAAAAGTCTGACAGTAAAAAAATTAATTTCAAGAAGTGCAGAGTGATGCACTTGGGGTGCAGAAATCCAGAGGAGATGTACCAGATAGGAGGAGAGAGACTTTGGGGTGATGGTGTCCGAGGATTTCAAGGTGACAAAACAATGCGACAAGGCAGTGGCCATGGCCAGAAAGAATGATGCCAGGCTGCATAGAGAGGGGTATAACCAGCAGAAGAAAGGAGGTGCTGATGCCCTTGTGCAAGTCATTGGTGGGGCTCCACTTCTATTGTGTTCAGTTTTGGAGGCTGTATTTTGCTAAGGATGTAAAAAGACTTGAAGTGGTTTAGAGAAAAGCGACCAAAATGTTATGGGGTTTGCATCACAAGATGTATGAGGAGAGATTTGAGGACCTATAAACATGTATACCCTAGAGGAAAGGAAAGACAGGTGATATAATGCAGACATTCAAATATTTGAAAGGTATTTATCTACAAACAAACCTTTTCCATAGCTGGGAAGGTGGTATATATGGAGAACAAGAATTGGGGGGGTGCTCAGGAATAATGTCAGGAAGTACTTTTTCACATAGAGGGTGGTAAATAACATCGAATGCCCTCCCACAGGAGATGGTAGAGATGAAAACAGTTACAGATTTTAAAAAATGCATGGGTTAAACACAAAGGATTTCTGTATAGAAGGCGAGGAACCAAACCAGCTTATCGGTGATTAGATGGCAACACCAGTAATTGGGAAGTTACTACTACTACTTATCATTTCTTTAACGCTACTAGATGTACGCAGCGCTGTACACTTGAACATGAAGAGACATTCCCTGCTTGATAGAGCTTACAATCTAATTAGGACAGACAAACAGAACAAACAAGAGATAAGGGAATATTAAAGTGAGGATGATAAAATAAGGGTTCTGAACAAGTGAATAAGGGTTAGGAGTTAAAAGCAGCATCAAAAAGGTGGGCTTTTAGCTTAGATTTGAAAACGGCCAGAGATGGAGCTTGACGTACAGGCTCAGGAAGTCTATTCCAGGCTTATGGTGCAGCAAGATAAAAGGAACAGAGTCTGGAGTTAGCAGTGGAGGAGAAGAGTACAGATAAGAAAGATTTACCCAGTGAACAGAGTTCCCGGGGAGGAATGTAGGGAGAGATGAGAGTGGAGAGGTACCGAGGAGCTGCAGAGTGAATGCACTTATAGGTCAATAAGAGGAGTTTGAACAGTATGCGGAAATGGATAGGAAGCCAGTGAAGTGACTTGAGGAGAGGGCTAATATGAGCATAACGACACTGGCGGAATATTAGTCGTGCAGCAGAATTTTGAACAGATTGAAGAGGAGAGAGATGGCTAAGTGGAAGACCTGTGAGAAGCAAGTTGCAATAGTCTAAGCGAGAGGTGATGAGTGTGGATGAGGGTTCTGGTAGTGTGCTCAGAAAGGAAAGGGCGAATTTTGGTGATAGAGAAAGAAACGACAGGTTTTAGCAGTCTGCTGAATATGTGCAGAGAAGGAGAGGGAGGAGTCGAAGATGACCCCAAGGTTACGAGCTGAGACGGGCAGGATGAGAGTGTTATCCACAGAAATAGAGAATGGGGGAGGAGGAGAGGTTGGTTTAGGGGGGAAAGATGAGAAGGTCAGTCTTGGTCATGTTTAGTTTCAGATGGCACTGAGACATCCAGGCAGCAATGTCAGACAGGCAGGCTGATACTTTGGCCTGGATTTCGGCTGAGATTTCTGGTGTGGAAAGGTAGATCTGGGAGTCATCAGCGTAAAGATGATACTGAAAACCATGGGATGAGATCAGAGTACCAAGGGAAGAAGTATAGATGGAGAAAAGAAGAGGTCCCAGGACAGATCCCTGAGGTACACCAACTGACAGTGGCATAGAAGTAGAGGAGGATCCACTAGAGTATACACTAAAGGTACGCTGGGAGAGAGAAGAAGAAAAGCAGGAAAAAACAGAGCCCTGAAATCCAAGTGAGGACAGCGTATCAAGGAGTAGGCTGTGATCAACAGTGTCAAAAGCAGCAGATAGATCAAGAAGGATGAGGATTGAATAGAGACCTTTGGATCTGGCCATGAACAGATCATTGGAGACTTAGCAAGCACTGTTTCAGTTGAATGAAGGGGCGAAAGCCAGATTGAAGTGGATCAAGAATAGCTTGAGATGAAAGAAAGTCAAGGCAACGGCGGTGAACAGCACGTTCCAGTATCTTGGATAGGAAAGGGAGGAGGGCGATGGGACGATAGTTGGAAGGACAGGTAGGGTCCAATGAAGGTTTTTTAAGAAGTGGTGTGACAAGGGCATGTTTGAAGGCATCAGGAACAGTCGCAGTGGAAAGTGAAAGATTGAGGATATGACAGATAAAAGGGATGACAGTAGGAGAGATAGTGTTAAGTAGATGGGTGGGAATAGGATCAGAGGAACAGGTAGTTAGTTTTGAGGAGGAAATAAGATGTGTAGTGTCCTCTTCAGTGATTTCAGAAAGGAGGCAGGGGTTGGAGGGTGAGAGAATGGACTAAGGGAAGGAGAGGTGGAGTGACCTGGTTGAGAATTCAAGTTTAATCTTGTGAACCTTATCATGAAAGCCAGAGTCTGGGGGGAAAGTGAAAGGGGAGTTGGAGGTGAAGGCACTTTGAGGAGAGAGTTCAGTGTTGCAAAGAGACATCGACGGTGTGAGCCAAGAGAATTTGTCAACTGGATGTAATAGTCCTGTTTGGGAAGTAAAAGAGCACACTGGAAGGAGGTCAGCAAGAATTTGAAACGTATGAAGTCAGCATGGGCACAGGATTTCAGCCAAAGGCATTCGACAGAGCGGGCACAGGATCGTAGGTAGCAGATTCTAGAGGTCAGCCAAGGCTGGGGTTTGGTATGTTTTACAGAACGGGGAATGGGAGGAGCGAGAGTATCCAGAGCATAGGAGAGAATAGTGTTATAGGAAGAGACAGCCTCATTGACAGACTTGGATAACATGGTGGTAGAGAAGAGATTTGAAACGCTGGAGGACAGAGTAGAAGGGTGAATAGCCTGAAGATTCCTAAATGTACTGGTTAAGATTGGATGGGACTGGGGAGGAGGGTGTTTAAGTTATCAGATGATGGTCAGAGAGGGGAAGAGTTGAGTCACAGAAACTGGAGAGTGAGCAGTTTGAGAAGAGAATAGATCAAGACAGTGGCCATTCTGGTGAGTGGGGGCAGTGGAGCACAGTTGAAGATTGAAAGAGGATGTTAAAGCAAGAAACTGAGAAGCATAAGAGTCAGAGGGATCATTAGCATGAATGTTAAAATCCCCAAGAATGAGGGAAGGAGATGAAGGTTTAAGAAAGAAGGAAAACCAGGCATCAAAGTTAGTGAGAAAGGAAGAAAGGGACTTATCAGGGGGTCGATAAATGACTGCTACTCGGAGAGGTAGAGGAGCAAATAGACGGATGGAGTGGACTTCGAAGGAAGAAATACAGTAGACTGAGGTGGAAGAAGAGGTTGAAATCTACAAGAGGGTGAAAGTAGTAGCCCACACCACCTCTGCAGCCAACCGGGCGAGAAGTATGGGAGAAAAGATAACCTCCATGGCATAGGGCCGCGACTGAAGCAGAGTCTTCAGGGCAAAGCCAAGTTTCAGTTAGGGCAAGCAGATGGAGAGTACGAGAGATAAGAGGTCATGGATGTAGGAAAGTTTGTTACAGACAGAGCGAGCATTCCACAGAGTGCAAGAGAAAGGCAGGAAAGAAGGGGGGAGGAGAGGAATAGAAATTACATTGGAGATATCACGGTGTGACCTGCACAAATAGGATGAGAGCTGATGTGGAGGACCAGGATTGGGATTAATGTCCCCAGCGGAGAGCAGGAGAAGGAGCAAGAGAGTACGGAGTAGGAGAGGTATGATGACAGCGACGAAGGCGAGATGTACTCAGAAAGGAGATGGATGAATGGAAGGAAGGAAATGTTGAAGGTTGAGAGCTGAGAAAAAGGAAGAGGAAAAAAGAGATGGTGAGATGATGAATACAGAGGGTAGACATTGTGTTCCTGCAGTGCACAGTGGTTTCAGATGGAGAAACAGATTAGGAAGGGACAGTACCAAGAAGAAAACGTGTACTGGAGCCATAAGTAGTAACTGGGAGAAAAATGTAAAGAGAAAAGGCACCTAGAGCGGAGGCCCTGAGTGGATCGGAGTGGACCTGGGAGTCACCCCGGAGAAGGCTGTAAAGGATATGCAGATGAGCTGCAAGTCCTCCACAGCACCTGAAAGACAGCCGGTGGTAGAGCTGGGAACCTCTCAGCCAAGGAAAGGCTTACCAGGGGTTAGGCTGAAGCCAGCATTCCTCCCCCTGAGGGTCGCCTGATCCAGTGCTGGGCAGAGTTCTGTGTTCTGTGCCCTGATCGTGTCTGGACAGGCTCAGCTTCTATAACTGTTATACAAGGCCAGTGATAGGCAGACTTCTGTTGTCTAAGCCTGAAAATGGCAAGGACAAATCTTGACCAAGTATACGTATCATACCTTATACTATGAGGCAGATGCACTAAAGCTAAATGAGCCTTTAATGACCCTCCAACGAGGAAAATTTGATCCGTTGCATGCATCAAAGGGCTTTTATCGAGGAAGCCAGCAGCTAACGGAATGGAGATGAGCAATTAGTGTGAAAACCCCATTGAAACGACATGCACTAACCTTTTCCGATTGCCTTTACGCAGGAAAAAGGCAGGAAATCTAACGAGAGGTCTGGACCTCTCGTTAGGACAGCTCTGTGCCAGGAAAAAATCATTAAGTGAAAAAATAAACTTTGAGCCAATCCCAGCGCATTAGCAGAGCTAAAAGCGCTGTGATTGGTCCAAAGGACGTCAGAAAACACATCAAATAAAAAAAATAAAAAAAGGATCGGGAGGGGGCAAGGGCGCTCATCAGGAGCGTCCTGTATGGACGGCCTTGCCCCCCCCCCCCGCTGCTCCCCCCTTTCCCCCCCTCCCCCCCCCCCCCCCCCCCCGAAAAAGCAAAATTCTAGCAGCCCCGGCCCCCCTCCCTTCCTCACTACTCTGTCTCCCCCCAGCTCCACCTCCCAACATCCTCCGCCCTGTGCCCCGCCCCCTCTTGGGGTCGTCACCCGCCATTCCCCTCCTCCATCGGGCCCCCCTCCCTCTTACTGGGCCCGTGCAGCGCCTCTCTCCTCTGTCTGAAGGCGCTGCACGGGCAAGAAGAAAGCTGATTCCTGCCTTCGCCCAGCTTAGGTTACCGACGTCAGACAGGGGCGGGCCCAGGAGGAGAGAGACGCACGACAGAAGCTGGGCGAAGGCAGGCATCAGCTTTCTTCTTGCCCGTGCAGCGCCTTCAGACAGAGGAGAGAGGCGCTGCACGGGCCCAGTAAGAGGGAGGGGGGCCCGATGGAGGAGGGGAATGGCGGTGACGACCCCAAGAGGGGGCGGGGCACAGGGCGGAGGATGTCGGGAGGCGGAGCTGAGGGGAGACAGAGTAGTGAGGAAGGGAGGGGGGCCGGGCTGCTAAAGGTACGTTTGCTTTTCTTCTTGCTTTTTAATTTAGAATGCAGGGGGAAGTGGGGCGGGGGGAACGGCGACCACGGGTGGGGGAGGGGCAAGGACAGCCATACAGGACGCTCCTGACCAGCGCCTTTGCCCCCTCCCGACCCTTTTTTTTTATTTTTGTTTTGATTTGGGAGCCATGTGCTTGTGATTTGACTGTGTTTTGACTGTTTGTGGCATGCGCAGAGCAGCTAACATAACGCTTGGCTGCTCTGCGCATGATTTGGGGGCCGATTAACGATGTGTATTGTGATTCTTTGATACATTGTACGTTTCAATACCGATCTCAGCATGTGTGACTTTTTTTTTTTGGTGCATTTTTCGTTATTTTAAAATCGTTAGGGACTTTAACGATTGATTTTTTTACGTTTGGTTGCTGCATCTGCCTCTATGAGTTTATCTGGTTGGGTAGACTGGATGGACTTAATCTGACGTCTTTATCTACTGTCATTTATTATGTTAATATGTCTGAAGTTAGGGCTGTACCTCAGCACTCATCCGGGTGTGGACGTAGTTCCATTCAGCCGATGCAGGTGCAGACTTATTCATTCCAATCAAAGTATGGTGAGGAGTCTGAATGGGACTGCTCATGGGACTCAGAAGAAGACTTTCATTACTTCTCAGAGGAGAGTCTTATGGGGTACCTTCTGATCCCTCCCCACCTCAAAAAGGATATAAATCTTCACCTAAGGGTCTCTTTCACTGGTTTTATCAAGGAGATAGCTTCTGCCATCCCATTTAAGTTGGATACAGAGGAGGAGCCCAAAGCAGAGATGTTTCTGTTCTGGACTATGACTCACCTCTTAAGGAAGGGGGTCACAGTACCATTGCACCCTATCCTTAAAGATGCACTGACAAAGAACTGGGAATCTCCCCTCTCACTGCAGGTCACACCTAAAAAGGTGGATATATATCATATATGTATCATATCCAGAAGTGCCCCGGATTTGAGAGGGCTCAACTGCCTTACTACTCTGGTTGTCGAATCCACCCTTTAATGAACTAGGAGCTCCAGACATGCCTCAGCTTCCCTAGGTAGATAGGCTCTGACATTAGACTTGTTTGGGAGGAAAGCTTTTCAAGCCTCAATGCTTATTGCGTACATCCAGTCCTACCAGCTCTGCATGAGCCTTTACTTGCAGTCTTTGCTATGCATTACACCAAGTCTTATGGATTCTCTACTGTAGGAGTAGGCTGCAGAGCTTCACCAGATGGCCAGTAAGCATTACATTGTATTTGGTCTTATATTCCGCAGTATCCTCTTTAGTTTCATGCAGATCACAATAATACAAAACGGGAACAAATAAGATCTCGCTATAATGGTCAACCAGTGTAGATTATAAAATATGATGCTAACTGGTTTATCCAGTCTGAAAGAAAATATCCTGATCGCCTGATTTGGACCTTTTGCAATTTTTTTTAATAAATTGGTGTAACCCATGTAAACAATATTGCAATAGTTTGTTTTGGAAAGTAACCATGATTGTACCTCAAGTCAGAAGGAGGACAATTCAAAATATCTTTGAATAGATCTCAACTTCCTTAATTACAGAAAGGAATTTTTTACTATCCTATTAATTTGATTAACCATAGTAAGTTGACTGTCATCTCTATCTCTAGGATCTGAGATGTAAATTCAGATTTAAAACTTTTTATTTCCAATAGTAAAAATGTGTTTTCTCATGATGTCCTTAAAGGGACCCAACCATATTTTTTTCCTGGTTGTTTTAATCAAAAATCATTAGCCCAACAGTCAATGGTTTCATCACACCTTTGAATTCATTGTAACATTTCAGTATATTCTTTGAGTACCAGCATTAATTTTGTAATATTATCTGCATAAATGAACAAATACATTTTCAATTTCTCAAGTGCCTTCCACAGAGAATGTAACAAAAGGTTAAACAGTATTGGTGAGAGGGGTGAGTCTTGCAGTATCCCTCAAACAGGGGCTCAGGTATCAGAGAAAACTCCCTGCATCTTAACTCTGTAACAACGTCTATTGAGAAAGCCTTAAACCAGTTTAACATGGCACATCTTATTTCAAAGCTATCTAATAGAACAAATAAGATTTAATAATCCATGAGATCAAAGGCACTTGATAAATCAAATTGAATTATAGTAGAGCATAAGACTTTCTAAGTGGCTACCATATTGCATCTCCTTTATGTCCAGGCTGGGCTGACTCTGGAGGGTAATGTCAAGGTTCATAATGTCAGAGCCATGGCTACATTGGTAGCCTGCTTGAGGTCAGTCTCTATAGAGTTGATTTGTAAAGCTGCAACATGATCATCTATCCACACATTCACATCTTATTACTGCCTTGAGCAGGATACTGGTCGTGATAGCTGGTTCGAGCAGGTTATTGCATGTTTCCGAAGTATAGAGCAAGGCCGGGCTCTAGCTCTTTATCCAGATGTTGTTTTCTTTCTTAAGGGAGTTGAGCATTTCAGACCACAGTTCAGGCGAATTGTTCCCCACCCTGGGATTTGAATCTAGTCTTGTCATCCTTGGTATAAGCACCATTTGAGCTGTTTCATAAGGTAATGCTAAAGGATCTTAGTTTGAAAGTGGTATTTTCGGTGGCTGTCACCTTGGCTAGGTGATTTTGGAGTTGCCAGCTCTTTCCTGTTAAGAGATGTTTCTTATGTTCCAGGAGAAGGTGGTTCTTTGTCTGGTGCTGTCCTTTCTGCCCAAGGTAGTTTCCCCATTTCACATTAATCAGTCTGTTCATCTTCCATTGTTTGCTCAAGAGGTAGTCGTGGATCCTTTGTATCGTTTGCGTGTGCATAGGCGGCGTGCACCTACTTGCAGAGGACAGAGGAGTTTGGGAGATCTGACAGATATGGATGTGATAATGTTAGAATAACATTTTGTGTTTGTTTATTTCCACGATGAATCACTTTTTTTAGCAAATAAATCAAAAATAGTTAAAACCATGTGGAAAAAAAGAAAGACTGCCAAAACTGAATAGGAAAGAACCCAGTCACACCAAAGAACATTGTCATAACTACTGCACACTCTTCGGACACAACTACTCAGTGATTACAGAAATGCTTTAAAATTTAGAGAAAAGACCTGTATGTGCAAATAATATACCACAGCCGCCTTTATCTGTATTGACAGAGGGGCCCTTTGATAAGAGAAGTAAAGAAGATCTGAAACTGATCAGTATTTAAAATAGGTGTCTTCTTTTGGAAAAGGAAATCATAGACTGTGCTTACCTTAAGCAGGCAAGTTGTAAATGTTAGTTGACAAATACTATGTAATAAAACCCTTTCTGAGCTCGATGGCACCTCGTGTGCAGACAGCATTACTAGACAATTTGGAAATATAATCTGGTTAGGAATACTCGGGGGAAGGGGAGGGAGGAGGTAACACTTGGGAAGGGTCAGTTTTGAGGATAGACGAGGTATTAGGGAATGTTGTGTATCCATGAGACTTTCTGTAATTGAAATTTTTGCATTTGAAGTTTGTGTTCGCTTGTTTTTGTCTGGTATGTTGAAAACCCAATAAAAAGGTTTAAACATACTATGAAATAGATTTTTTCTTTATCACATATATTTCAGACTTCTATAATCTTTGCTTAGATTAATTTCTCCTTTATAAAGATATGTCCTAATCTTTGTATAAGATTGTTGTTTCATGTTTAGCCAACCCATTATGTAAGCAATATCTTACCCATATAATCTGTTCCTTCTCTGCTGTTTAGGGAGGAACTAATTTATGAGTCCTTCTATTGCCGGCTCAACTGACCACTGTATTTTTGAAGTGTTTTCAGTATCATCTTTATGCTGATGACGCCCAGATCTACCTCTCCACACCAGAAATTTCAGCAGGAATCCAGGCCCAAGTATCAGCCTGCCTGTCTGGCATTGCTGCCTGGATGTCTCATCACCATCTGAAACTGAACATGACCAAGACTGTGCTTCTTATCTTTCCCCCTAAACCAACCTCTCCTCTTCCCCCATTTTCTGTTTCTGTGTGTAACACTCTCATCCTCCCTGTCTCATCAGCTTGCAACCTTGGTGTCTTCTATCTCTCTCTGCATATATTCAACAGACTGCTAAAATCTGTTGTTTCTTTCTCTATAATAATCGTCTTTTCCTTTCTGAGCACACTACCAAAAACCTTATCCACATTCTTATCACCTCTTGCTTAGACTTTTGCAACTTCTCACAGGTCTCCCACTAAGTCATCTCTCTCCTTCAATCTGTTCAAAATTCTGCTGCCCGACTTACGTTCTGCCAGTGTCACTATGCTCATATTAGCCCTCTCCTCAAGTTACTTCATTGGCTCCCTATCCGTTTCCGCATACTGTTCAAACTCTTCTATTGACTTGCAAGTGAATTCAGTCTGCAGCTTCTCAGTACCTCTCCATTCTTATCTCTCCCTACACTTCTCCCCTGGAACTCCGTTCATTAGGTAAATCTCTTATCAGTACTCTTCTCCTCCAGTGCTAACTCCAGACTCCATTCCTTTTATCATGCTGCACCATATGCCTGGAATAGACTTCCTGGGCCAGTACGTCAAGCTCCATCTCTGGCCGTCTTCAAATCTAGGATGAAAGCTTACCTTTTTGACCCTGCATTTAACTCATAACCCCTATTTACTTATTCAGTACACATGTTTGTTTTATCATTCCCACCTTAGTAATTCCCTTATCCCCTTATTTGTCCTGTTTATGTGCCCTGATTAGATTGTAAGCTCTGTCAAGCAAGGACTGTCTCTTCATGTTCAAGTGTACAACACTGTGTATGTCTAGTAGCGCTATAGAAATGATAAGTAGTAGTTTTAAGTGTTTGTAACCTTGGGGGAATTTCCCCTGTGGGTATTCAGGTGTGGAAATTCCCCGAGGGTTACTAGCCTGGTGTGAGTGGCAAGAGGGTTCACAGCAAGGTCATGGGTTGTTGGTGAGAGCTGAAGCAAAGAACTGGGATCTGCCCACTCTCTGTAGGGGAGGGTGGAAATTGAGGGAAGTTTAATGGATTTAGGAGTGAAATAAGGGTCTTTGGTTCTTGGCATCCCCTCAAGACCCAGGGGAGCAAGGTAGGATCCCCGACCTCAAGGAGAGAGGAAATAAAGGAGAGAATGTGAATTGGACTTGTGTTTCAAAGATGAAGAGGGAAAAAGTCCCTCACCCACAAAGGAAGGGGCTGTAATGGTGATGAGATTCCGGAGGGAGGAGACACCCAGGATCGGGAGCAGGAGATGGGAGATCCCTGTACTGGTGGAAAGAATGAGAAGGATGGCTTACGCCTCCCACCCCCACTCCCCTTAATAAGGGATAAGATGGTCCAAAGATGACAGACAAGGAAGCCTTTGAGGTCAGGGAAGGGACTTTGTGAAAGTGTAAACAGAATGTTGGACTGAGCAGAGTATTAATAACAAGAGCCAGCAACAACAACATCTGAGAAATTGGGTTATAAATATGTACAAAGTTAAGCCCTCTTGTGAGCGTTCCTGGAACCTGTTGTTATTTCTTGTCTATTTAGTAAAGCCAGCAGTTTGTTACATTGTCTCTGGTGTGGTGTGGATTATTTGAGTTCCTAGACATAACTGTGGGTATGATGCCTCTCCAGCCTACTGGAGGTAGCTCTGGGCCTGGCCTATGCCTGAAACTGAGATTGATTATGGATCCCAGTCCATCTCATGCTTCTATGGATCCTCAAGGTGAGACCAAGATGGATTGTTGATGACGCTGGGGTTACATATTTGGTAGGTGTTAATTAGCAGCCTTCATCCTCACAGGGTCTTTGTGTTGTTTGGATCCCGGGATAGAGGTGAGGCAGCTTCAAATGTTACGGTGGTCATTGATCAAGGAGACCATTGCCTCGGCTTATCTGTTGAATGGAAGCCTGGTGATGGATGTGCGGAAGGCCCATGTGACGAGCCCAGACTTCATTGTGAGCAGAATGTTGCTTAATTTCAACACTGGAGATATGCAGAGCCTCAAGTTGGTCAACATTGCGTTCCTTTACAGAGCATTACAGATTGGATGTGCAGACATGACAGGATGCAGCATTTGGCGCAAAGGTGTTGATGACTAGCTTGTTAGTATCCCACCCTCACTGAGTACTGCTTTGGTACTTCCCACTCATCAGGACTAGAGATGATGAGGAAGCAGAAATTAGATCTTGTCTGCTAATTTTTTTCCATGAGTCTCTCCAGAACAGTCCCAACCCCACTCTTTGGGTGCCAGTCTATTCTAGAGATTCTCCGAGGACAAGCAGGCTGCTTGTTCTCACTGATGGGTGACGTCCACGGCAGCCCCCTCCAATCGGAAACTTCACTAGCAAAGGCCTTTGCTAGTCCTCGCACCGCGCATGCGCGGCCGTCTTCCCGCCCGAACCGGCTCGTGTTCGTCAGTCTTCTTTTGTCCGCGCTCGGTACGGTCGTGTTTTCGCCGTGTCGTGCCCCGCAAAGTCGACCTCGCGCGTCCTTTTCGCTTGTTAAAAAAAAACAAAAAAAAAACATCCTGTGTGTGGAAGGAGACTCTTCGTCTCTTTTTCCCCCCGATATTTCAAGCTTTTTCGCCCCGGTAAGTTTTCTTTCGTCGTCGGGGTAGGCCGCCTTTAGGCCTCGGGTCGAAGTTTTCTTCCCCTTGTTTTTTCTGGTGCTCTTCCGCCATTTCGTCTTTTGATTTCGCCGGCGTGATTTTTCCGCCCATGACATCGAAGTCTTCCAGCGGCTTCAAGAAGTGCACCCAGTGCGCTCGGATCATCTCGCTCACTGACAGGCACGCGTCGTGTCTTCAGTGCTTGGGGCCTGAGCATCGCCCGCAGGCCTGTAGTCTGTGTTCCCTTTTACAAAGGCGGACTCAGGTAGCGAGATTGGCCCAGTGGAACGTTTTGTTCTCGGGCTCTTCGTCGGCATCGGCACCGGGGGTATCGAGTGCATCGACGTCTTCAGCGTCCAGACCTTCTTCCTCGGCCGCCAGTGCATCGAGTGCATCGAGGCATCGGCCCTCTGCATTGGCGCTGAGACATCGGACAGCTGCATCGACGTCGGTGGTACCGGGACCTCGTCTGCTGATGTCGTCGGACGGTGGTGCTTCGTCTGGAGTGCAAGTGAGGGCTGTCCATTCCCCTGCTGGTGGCGGTGAGCCTTCGGGTGGGTCTCCCCCTACCCTGAGGGCTCCTGCAGTACAGCCCCCCCGAGACCGACCTCCTTCGGCCTTGGCCCCGAGGAAGCGACGGCTGGATTCCACGTCCTCCTCGTCGGTGCCGGGAAGCTCCGGTGACATGCTTCGGTCCAAGAAGTCGAAGAAGCATCGTCACCGGTCTCCTTCCCGTGTCGGCACCGAGAGTTCTGGGTCGCCGAGGGAGTCGGCACCCAGTAGGCATCGGCACCGAGAGGACCGCTCACCCTCTGTCCAAGAGGTGTCGATGCGCTCCACTCTGGACAGCCCGGAACAGCCTCCACGCCCGGAACAGGTTCTGACGTCGACGCCTGCATCGACCTCCATGCCTTTCTCTGCAGCCGCTCTAAACGAGAGCCTCCGGGCCGTTCTCCCAGAGATTCTGGGGGAGCTGTTGCGCCCCTACCCCTCCGGTACCGCCGGTGCTTGCGCCACTGGTACCGTCGAGCGAGGCGCCGGCTGGTCCATCGCCCGAGGTGAGGTCTCCGGCGTCGGTGCCGCGTGCGGTACCGGCTGCCACCGCCTCCCAGGAAGGCTCCCCGACTACGTCGGCGGAGGGAGCTTCGCCGATGCGGGTGAGGGAGTCTACCTCTCGACGCCCCCATCGTGGACGTGGCTCCACAGAGTCGAGTCGGGCACGGTTGCAGACACAGCGTGTGCCTCAGCAAGGCCCCTCGGCTCCCCAGCAAAAGCAAGGGACGAGCTTTTGACTGGCTCCAGCAGAGCATAGCCGACATCAAAGTATCAGTGCCGGGCGACCTCCCAGTCGGAGGGAGGTTGAAAGCTTTTCACCAAAGGTGGCCTCTCATAACCTCCGATCAGTGGGTTCTCCAAATAGTCCGGCAAGGATACACCCTCAATTTGGAGCTCAGTCTTACAGCTTCCAGCACAAGCAGGTACTTGCAGAGGAACTCTCCGCCCTTCTCAGCGCCAAAGCGGTCGAGCCCCGTGCCATCCGGGCAAGAAGGGCTGGGATTCTATTCCAGGTACTTCCTTGTGGAAAAGAAAACAGGGGGGATGCGTCCCATCCTAGACCTAAGGGCCCTGAACAAATATCTGGTCAGAGAAAAGTTCAGGATGCTTTCCCTGGGCACCCTCCTACCCATGATTCAGCAAAACGATTGGCTATGCTCTCTGGACTTGAAGGATGCCTACACACACATCCCGATACTGCCAGCTCACAGACAGTATCTGCGATTTCAGCTGGGCACACGTCACTTCCAGTACTGTGTGCTACACTTTGGGCTCGCCTCTGCACCCAGGGTGTTCACAAAGTGCTTGGCTGTGGTAGCAGCGGCACTTCGCAGACTGGGGGTGCACGTGTTCCCATATCTCGACGATTGGCTGGTGAAGAACACATCCGAGGCAGGAGCCCTGCAGTCCATGCAGATGACTATTCGCATTCTGGAGCTACTGGGGTTTGTGATAAATTATCCAAAGTCCCATCTTCTACCAGTGCAGAAACTCGAATTCATAGGAGCTCTGCTGGATTCTCGGACGGCTCGCGCCTATCTCCCAGAGACGAGAGCCAACAACTTGTTGTCCCTCGTCTCGCGGTGCGAGCGTCCCAGCAGATCACAGCTCGGCAGATGTTGAGATTGCTGGGCCACATGGCCTCCACAGTTCATGTGACTCCCATGGCCCGCCTTCACATGAGATCTGCTCAATGGACCCTAGCTTCCCAGTGGTTTCAGGCTGCTGGGGATCTAGAAGACGTGATCCACCTGTCCACGAGTTTTCTCAATCCCTGTATTGGTGGACGATTTGGTCCAATTTGACTCTGGGACGTCCTTTCCAAATTCCTCAGCCACAAAAAAGTGCTGACCACGGATGCGTCTCTCCTGGGATGGGGAGCTCATGTCAATGGGCTTCACACCCAAGGAAGCTGGTCCCTCCAGGAACGCGATCTGCAGATCAATCTTCTGGAGTTGCGAGCGATCTGGAACGCTCTGAAGGCTTCAGAGATCGGCTGTCCCACCAAATTGTCCAAATTCAGACAGACAACCAGGTTGCCATGTACTACGTCAACAAGCAGGGGGGCACCGGATCTCGCCCCCTGTGTCAGGAAGCCGTCAGCATGTGGCTCTGGGCTCGCCGTCACGGCATGGTGCTCCAAGCCACATATCTGGCAGGCGTAAACAACAGTCTGGCCGACAGGTTGAGCAGGATTATGCAACCTCACGAGTGGTCGCTCAATTCCCGTGTAGTGCGGCAGATCTTCCAGGTGTGGGGCACCCCCTTGGTAGATCTCTTCGCATCTCGAGCCAACCACAAAGTCCCTCAGTTCTGTTCCAGGCTTCAGGCCCACGGCAGACTGGCATCGGATGCCTTCCTCTTGGACTGGGGGGAGGGTCTGCTGTATGCTTATCTTCCCATACCTCTGGTGGGGAAGACTTTGTTGAAACTCAAGCAAGACCGAGGCACCATGATTCTGATTGCTCCCTTTTGGCCGCGTCAGATCTGGTTCCCTCTTCTTCTGGAGTTGTCCTCCGAAGAACCGTGGAGATTGGAGTGTTTTCCGACCCTCATCACGCAGGACGAAGGGGCGCTTCTGCATCCCAACCTCCGGTCTCTGGCTCTCACGGCCTGGATGTTGAGAGCGTAGACTTTGCCTCTTTGGGTCTGTCAGAGGGTGTCTCCCGCATTTTGCTTGCTTCCAGGAAAGATTCCACTAAGAGGAGTTACTTCTTTCTATGGAGGAGGTTTGCCGCCTGGTGTGACAGCAAGGCCCTAGATCCTCGCTCTTGTCCTACACAGACCCTGCTTGAATACCTTCTGCACTTTTCTGAGTCTGGTCTCAAGACCAACTCTGTAAGGGTTCACCTTAGTGCAATCAGTGCATACCATTACCGTGTGGAAGGTAAGCCGATCTCGGGACAGCCTTTAGTTGTTCGCTTCATGAGAGGTTTGCTTTTGTCAAAGCCCCCTGTCAAGCCTCCTACAGTGTCATGGGATCTCAATGTCGTTCTCACCCAGCTGATGAAACCTCCTTTCGAGCCACTGAATTCCTGCCATCTGAAGTACTTGACCTGGAAGGTCATTTTCTTGGTGGCAGTTACTTCAGCTCGTAGAGTCAGTGAGCTTCAGGCCCTGGTAGCCCAGGCCCCTTACACCAAATTTCATCATAACAGAGTAGTCCTCCGCACTCACCCAAAGTTCCTGCCGAAGGTTGTGTTGGAGTTCCATCTGAACCAGTCAATTGTCTTGCCAACATTCTTTCCCCGTCCCCATTCCTGCCCTGCTGAACGTCAGCTTTACACATTGGACTGCAAGAGAGCATTGGCCTTCTATCTGGAGCGGACACAGCCCAACAGACAGTCCGCCCAATTGTTTGTTTCTTTTGATCCCAATAGGAGGGGAGTGGCTGTGGGGAAACGCACCATATCCAATTGGCTAGCAGATTGCATTTCCTTCACTTACGCCCAGGCTGGGCTGGCTCTTGAGGGTCATGTCACGGCTCATAATGTTAGAGCCATGGCTGCGTCGGTAGCCCACTTGAATTCAGCCACCATTGAAGAGATTTGCAAAGCTGCGACGTGGTCATCTGTCCACACATTCACATCTCATTACTGCCTGCAGCAGGATACCCGACGCGACAGTCGGTTCGGGCAGTCAGTTCTTCAGAACCTGTTGGGCTTTAGGATCCAACTCCACCCCCCGAGGGCCCTGTTTGTTCTGTTCCAGGCTGCACTCTCAGTTAGTTGGTAAATTTTTTAGGTCAATCTCAGTTATGTCCTCGCCGTTGCGAGGCCCAATTGACCATGGTTGTTGTTTTGAGTGAGCCTGAGGGCTAGGGATACCCCATCAGTGAGAACAAGCAGCCTGCTTGTCCTCGGAGAAAGCGAATGCTACATACCTGTAGAAGGTATTCTCCGAGGACAGCAGGCTGATTGTTCTCACAAACCCGCCCGCCTCCCCTTTGGAGTTGTGTCTTCCCTTGCCTTTGTTTTTGCTACATATGGGACTGACGAACACGAGCCGGTTCGGGCGGGAAGACGGCTGCGCATGCGTGGTGCGCATGGGCGCGCGAGGACTAGCAAAGGCCTTTGCTAGTGAAGTTTCCGATTGGAGGGGGCTGCCGTGGACGTCACCCATCAGTGAGAACAATCAGCCTGCTGTCCTCGGAGAATACCTTCTACAGGTATGTAGCGTTCGCTTTATGGTATATATTACAGAATTGGTTACCTGATTCCAGATTATTAAAAAAAAAAGTGTGTGGGGGGGGGGGGGGGGGGGGGGAGACAAAGAAATGTTGTCGTCTGTAAGTTCAGTACAAAATAAGTCAGCTCTTGGTTGTTCTTCCTTGGGTTTGTAGGGATTTATTTGAGTTCTACCATTTTCTTGGTCTGTAGAAATACTGGCTGACTCAGGCTGCACAGAACCCTTAAAAGGATGACGTTACACATTCAGTAGTCTCAGTTTCCAATTTGCTGGTAGGAGAGCATATGTCTGCTCATCAGGACTGAACTGGAAAGACTGAAGGAAAAGAATTTGAGACCTAATTTCTTCTTTGTGTATAGGTAGGGTGGCTTTCCTTTGATGTATGTAGTAGCTTGAAATACTGATTCACTTTCTTGTATCCCATTCTTGGACAGAGCCTTTGTGGAGTTTTCAAGGAATCCCACAGAACGGTTTAAAACGCTACCTGCAGTGTATATGGCGCTTAAGATGACTCAGCTGAGGCTTCCCCTTGAACTGCATGTTAATTCTGCAGATGAAATTGAAGGGAAGATTGAAGAAAAGAAGATTTCTTTACTAAGACAGACGAGGTATATACAGCTTTTCCCAATGTACACACGGAAAAGGGCTAAAATTGGACAGCTGCAATTACACACATTTTATCAAGATCATGTGTAGGCATTCCTGGGGCCTAGTTTGGGCAGAGCAGGGATAGAGTTGCAATGTATGCATGTATTTTTATAAACACACAAACACATTTGCATTTGTTCTGAGAGCCTGTTTGATAGCAGATAGGGCCTTTCCGTTGCCTTTGTAAAAAGGGCATTAAATGAGTGCCTTGTTAAATTCAGTTCTCGGGGCAATTTTCAAAGTGATTTATCTATGTTAGCTGTCTGAAAATTGCTTCCTCTGTATAAGACTAAAAGTGTGTACATGGTTTCACAGCAAGCATGCTTCTAGCTGCATTAAGAGGACATGTTTCCAGAGGGGGTCAGAAGAAGAAAACAGTGCATGCTAATTGCATTTTCAAGTCTACGTGTGATATTATTTTCAGTTGAAGTACCAATGCCAGTTTTCAAAAATAAACATGTACTTGCTCTTCGAAAATGAATGCAAAGTTTGTGAATGAGTAGCATCTGCAGAACTGATCTTGATGGAGACAGTTTGATAATCTTCATTGGTGTATTCTCACCATACCCGAGTTTGCTGCTTCAGTGACAGTCACTCTCTATTGTCTTCAATTAGTGAGTAAAAGAAAGATACTTATGGTAGCAGGTATTCTCCAAGGACAGCAGGCTTTATATTCTAACAAGTGGGTGATGCCGACCGTGTCACCCGGTCCAGGACTCATGAATAGCATAAGTAGAGCTTTGTGGAGCGAGAGACATGCTCCACCATGCATGCTTGGTTGCCTTCCTGCCCGCTGCGAGAGTGTGGTCTCCTCAGTTTTATACTACAGCAAAAAAAAATAAAAATAAGAAAGACAATTCCAAGGGGAAGTGGGGAGGGATTGTGAGAATATAAGGTTGCTGTCCTTGGAGGATACCTGCTACAGTGTCAGACGTGTGAGTTCTTGTACCAAGTAAAGTGCTGCTGAGCCTGATACTTGGACCAGGTTCTGCTTGGCGGCCAGACAACCCCGGGTTTCACCTGCGCTGACCACCGTTCCCCAGAGGTTGAACCCCTAGGTGCTGGCGGCCTGTGGATTTAAAATATGGAGCTGAAAACGGGGTGGTGAACGTATCGGCCAGGCAGGCAGCAGGTCAAGAGAGTAATCCAGGTACAGGAAAAGTCAGTAGGCAGGCAGCAGGCAAGAGAGTAATCCAGGCACAGGTAAAGTCAGTAGGCAGGCAGCCGGTCAAGAGAGTAATCCAGGTACAGGCAAAGTCAGTAGCAGCAGGCAAGAGTGTAATCCAGGCACAGATAAAGTCAATAGGCAGGCAGTCGGTCAAGAGAGTAATCCAGGTACAGGCAAAGTCATTAGGCAGGCAGCCGGCAATAGAGTAATCCAGGTACAGCAAAGTCAGCAACGAGGGACAAAGTAGAGAAGAAGCAAACTACTGAGCAAGTAACACCTACCAAAGTAGAAGCCGAAGCATGGAGTCCAGGAAGAGCTCAGCTGATAAAGTGCTGGAGTCTGACATCAGCAGGGACCGGCAGAAAAAGGAGCATGGCCATAGAACAAGAGCAGGGGAAGGAGGAACTGGAAGACCAATAGGAGAGAAGCAAGGGAAGCCAGGCAGAGAGAGAGAGCAGACCCAGGTGCATGGAAGCAAGCAATCAAGGAGCCTGTAGCCAGAGAAGAACTACACACACATGGCTCAGGGCTGTGCCAGTCAAGTGTGCGTGTCGACAGGACCCCGCGCAGCCCGAGGACGCCGCTTGTGTGAGGTAGGGGACATGACATACAGGTAAGTACTTCACTTCTCCGAGGATAAAGCAGGCTTATAGATTATCACAAGTGGGAATTCCATAGCATCCAGGCTCACCAAAAACAACAAACATTGGTGAATTGGGCCTTGCAACTGTGAGAACATATTAGAGATTAACCTGAAATTATATACGATCTAGAGTGCAGCCTAGAACAGAATAAAACGGGCCTAGGAAGGTGGAGTTGGATTCAAGACCCCAAACAGATTCTGCAGCACTGTTTGCCCAGAAGGACTATCGCATTGGGTATCCTGCTCAAGGCAGTAGTATGATGTGAATGTGTGGACTGAAAACCACATCGCAGCCTTGCAAATTTCTTCAGTTGAGGCTGACCTCAAGTGGTCTACAGATGCAGCCATGGCTCTGACATTGAGGCTCATTTTCAAAGCACTTAGCCTCCCAAAGTTCCATAGAAACCTATGGAACTTAGCCTCCCAAACTGCTTTGAAAATATGCCTCATTGTGAGCCATGACATGATCCTCTAGGGCCAGCCCAGCCTGGGCATAAGTGAAGGAAATGCAATCTGCCAGCCAATTAGAGATTGTGCGTTTCCCAGTGGTGAACGCATCCTGTTCGCATCCAAAGAAGTAAAAAGTTGGGTGGACCGTCTGTGGGGCCTGATCTGCTCCATGTAGTAGGCAAATGCGCTCTTACATTCAAAGGTGTGCAAGGTGCTTTGCCAGGATGACATGAGGTCAGGGAAAGAATGTTGGCAAGACAATTGACTGGTTCAGATGGAACTCTGACAGCACTTTCGGCAGGAACTTAGGGTGCATGCGGAGGACTACTCTGTTGTGATGAAACTTAGCATAAGGTGCATCCACTACTAAGGCATGAAGCTCACTGACTCTACGAGCTGAAGTAACAGCCACCAAGAAAATGACCTTCCAGGTCAAGTACTTCAGATGGCAGGAATTCAGTGGCTAAAAAGGAGCTTTCATTAGCTGGGTGAGAACGACGTTGAAATCCTATGACACTGGTGGAGGTTTGACAGGAGACTTTTACAAAAGCAAACCTCTAATGAAGTGAATAACTAAAGGCTGTCCAGAGATGGGCTTACCTTCTATATGTTGATGATAAGCACTAATTGCACTAAGGTGAACCCTTATGTAGTTGGTCTTGAGACCAGACTCGGAAAGATATAGAAGGTATTCAAGCAGGGTCTGTGTAGGGCAAGCAAGGGGATCTAGAGCCTTGCTGTCACACCAGAGGGCAAAGCTCCATTTGAAAGTATAGCACCTCTTAGTGTGAAGTCTTTCCTGGAAGCCAGCAAGACCCAGGAGACACCCTCCAAAAGACCCAAGGAAGGAAATTATTGGCTCTCGACATCCAAGCTGTGGGAGCCAGAGACTGGAGGTTGGGATGTAGAAGTGACCCCTCGTTCTGAGTGATGAGGGTCGGAAAAAGTCCAATCTCCATGGTTTTTCAGAGGATAACTCCAGAAATAGAGGAAACCATATCTGCCACGGCGTACGGTGCAATCAGAATCATGGTTCCGTGGTTTTGCTTGAGTTTCAACAAAGTTTTCCCCACTAGAGGTACGGGAGGATATGCATACGGAAGACCTGTCTCCCAGTTGAGGAGGAAAGCATCAGACGCTAGTCTTTCATGGGCCTGAAGCCTAGAAGCCTGAAGCCTAGAACAGAACTGAGGGACCTTGTGGTTGTTCTGAGTGGCACAGAGATCTACCAAGGGGGTGACCCACTCTCGGAAGATCTTGCAGGCTATGGCCATATTGAGAGACCACTCGTGTGGTTGCATTATCCTGTTCAATCTGTCAGCCAGAGTATTGTTTTTGCCTTCCAGATAAATGGCTTGAAGGAACATGCCATGGTGGCGAGCCCAATGCCACATCCGGATGGCCTCTTGACACAGAGGGTGTGATTCGGTGCCCCCCTGCTTGTTGTTGTAATATATTGCAACCTGATTGTCTGTTTGGATGAGCACGATATGATGAGATAACAGATCTCTGAAAGTCTGTAGAGCGTTCCAGATCGCACAGAGCTCCAGGAGATTCATCTGAAGATTCATTTCCTGGGTGGACCAAACACCTTGCGTGTGAAGCCCATCTGCATGAGCTCCCCCCCCCCCCCCCCCCCCACCCAATCCCAGGAGAGATGCATCCATCATCAGCACTGTTTGTGGCTGAGGAATTTGGAATGAAAGTTCCAAAGTCAAATTACATAGAATGGTCCATCACTGAAGTGAGCTTATAAGCTCTGGGGACATTTGAATGACATCTTCCAGGCCCCCCGTGGCGTGATACTACTGAGAAGCCAGGGCCCATTGAGCTGATCTCTTGTGGAAGCCATGTGGCCCAACAATCTCAACATCTGCCGAGATGTGACCTGATGAGAGGCTCAAACCATGGAAGCGAATGTGACAGTATTGTCTGCTCTTGGCTCTGGAAGGAAGGCTCGAACCTTCTGAGTATTGAGCAGGGCTCCTATTAACTCCAGTCATTGGGCAGGGCAAAGATGGGACTTGAGGTAGTTTAAAACGAACCCTAGTAGCTCGAGCACCCAACTAGTCATCCACATGGACTCCTGAGCACCATCCAAAGAGGTGCTCTTTAGGGGAAAGGGAAATGGGACTTGATATACCCCCTTTCTGAGGTTTTCGCAACTACATTCAAAGCGATTTACATATATTCAGGTAGTTATTTTTGTACCAGGGGCAATGGAGGGTTAAGTGACTTGCCCAGAGTCACAAGGAGCTGCAGTGGGAATCGAACTCAGTTCCCCAGGATCAAAGTCCACTGCACTAACCACTAGGCTACTCCTCCACTCCACTTTACCAGCCAATCATCAAGATACGGGAACACATGGACTCCCAGTCTGCGTAAAGATGCTGCAACTACCGCTAGACATTTGGTGAAGACCCTGGGGGCTGACGTGAGGCCAAACAGCAACATGCGATACTGAAAGTGATGTGTTCCCAGCCAAAATCGAAGATACTTCCGGTGGGTTGGAAGTATGGGGATGTGAGTATATGCATCCTTTAAGTCTAGAGAGCATAGCCAATCATTTCTCTGAATCATTGGGAGAAGGGTACCCAGGGAAACCATCCTGAACTTTTCTCGGACTAGGAATTTATTCAATGTCCTTAGGTCTAGGATGGGACGCATCCTCCCTCTTTGTTTTGCACAAGGAAGTACCTGGAATAGAATCTCTGCCCTTCCTCCCATGGTGGAATGGGCTTGACCATATGGGCCTTCAGAGGGGCTGAGAGTTCCTCTGTAAGTACTTGCCTGTGCTGACAGCTGAACAGATGAGCTCTCGTTGGGCAATTTGGAGGTTTTAGATACCAATTGAGTGCATATCTGAGACTGAGTATTTGAAGAACACACCAGTCGGAGGTTATAAGGGACCGCCTTTCATGGAAAAACTTCAGCCTCCTCCCGGCAAGTTGTCTGGGACAGACACTTTTACTGCAACTGTGCTCTGCTGGAGCCAGTCAAAAACTCGTCCCTTGCTTTGCGTGGGGGGCAGCAGGAGCCTTTGGCGCACCCTGTGGACGTGAACGAGCATGCTGGGGTTGAGCCTGAGCAGGCTGGCAAGCTGAGGGATTGTACCTGCGCCTCTGATAGTATTAGGTATTCCTTGGTTTGCCAAACGTCCTCTTAGCTGAGGAGGTAGATGCACAAGGCGCCCGGCGGGCGAGAGAAGAGATGGTATCATTGTGTGTTTTGATTTGGTCTGTGACCTCAACCTTCTCTCCAAAAAGGTTATCCCCCAGCATTGGACATCCACCAACCTCTGCTGAAGAGAATGTTCCAGGTCAGAAATACGTAGCCATGAGAGTCTGCGCATTGCTATACGCCGGGCAAAGATCCTGGATGCCACGCCAAAAGTGTTGTAAGTGCCCCTGGCCAAGAACTTTTGACACGCCTTCTGCTTGACCAGCTGGCGAAGTGACTTGGCCTGCTCAGAAGGGAGCATTTCATCCAGGTTTGACAACCGAGTTTCGCAAGTAGATGCTCATGAAGAGTTGGTAGTATTCTATTCAGGAGATGAGCATTGAATCCTGGAACATCTTTCTCCCTAAAGAATCCAGGATTCTAGCTTCTCTATCTGGGAGCGCCGAGGCATAATCCCTGGAACCTCCTGGCTCTTTTGAGAGTGGGTTCCACCACCATGGAATTGTGAGGCAACTGAGGCTTATCAAAACCAGTACTGTGGATCCGGTACATGGTATCAATCTTTTTGGACATGACTGGGACCAACAGAGGGGACTCCCAATTCCTAACGAGGACTTCCTGGAGTATCTCATGGAGAGGGACAGTCACAGCCTCCCTAGGAAGATACGTGTAGTCCAGGACCTTGAGCACATTGGCCCATCCGCTATTTCATTGAGAAAAGAAGGGAATGAAAGGCTGTCCGGAGGGGAGGGTTCAGAGAGAATTTCATAGGACTCATCTGAGAAAAAGTACCTTGGATCCTCCTCTGAATCCCATGAGCACTCCTTTTTGGTGTTAGACAATACCTTCTGGTGGGAATGTTAAGACCAAACCTGCTTCGATGTGGAGGAGCCATGTCCTCGAGCAGTCTGTTCCCACCTCGACTCCGGCGAAGCTTCCTACACCGACATTGAGGGAGTGCCAGCTTGGGTGGCAGTCGACACTAGAGCTGCATGCAGAATTGGTGTTGGATGCTGCACCACAGGCTGATGGCCAAGCGGGGCAGTAACAGTAGGCAGGGTAGGCCCAGGCACCCCCAATGTCGATGCACACCATTGGAGAAGGCCATCCAGCAGCTCAAGGAGTAAGGCTTGGATGCCCTCATCGAGAGCCAACACCATAAAGGCTGGGGGTGCTTGCTCAGGAGCAGGTTGCAGAACCGCTAGGGTCGATATAGGAGCTGGAACTTGGCTGCTGGGAGACCGATGCATCGGCACCTGCTGTATGGAGGGGGAGAAGTCCTCCTGGCACTGACACTTCTCTTTTGCCGAATCCTTTGATGCCCTGGAGCTCCCGGCACCGTGCGTCAAGGGCGATCAGTGGTAATGCCTTCTTGTCCTTCGCCCGAATGCTTGTCATTGAGGCTCCTCGGTGCTGATGAGGACAATGTCAAATCCACATATCACCTCGGGGTTGTGTCCAACAATGGATGGTGAGCTAATAATATATATTACAGGATACCAGCCTCTACTTTAAAGAATAACTTCCTAGTATAAACCAGAGAGACAAGTTGTGTAAGCCCACAGCTCAGGAGTAAATTTATTTTTGGAGGAAAAAGCCTCAAGCACCTTTTCCACTCTATAGGCAGAGAAAGGGCTAGGACTGCTTCCAACAATGGATGGTCCCAGGGGCCCTGCACAGCAGGAGGCCTTCTAGGCAGGTGGAGACCCACTCAATGCTTCACTGCTCCCAGTGTTTGAGTCCAGCAGCAGCCATGCTTACTGATGCTCCCAATGCCTGTGCAGTGCTTGATGTTGATGCCGACGCCTCCGACCTCAATGCCAACATTGAGGAACTGGACTTAGCCCCAAACGTTTTCTCTCATTGAGCCTCTCTGGAAACTTTGATCCTCTTCTTCATACGAAGGCAGAGAACACAGTTAGTGGGGCTATGGTCGGACCCGAAACACTGAAGACGCCAAGAATGGGTGTCTTTCCCATTGATCATCTGATTGCAGTGGGTACAGTGCTTTAAAGCCACTGGGCAACTTCGTGGACATGGAAGGAAAAACTTCCTCGACTAGATTAAATGAAGCAATGGTGCCTGAAAAACGGGCAAGGTATGGCAAAAATGAAGGGGAAAATCCCGGCCGAATGATGACAAAAAAGAGAGAAAACTTAAATCTGGGCAAAATAAACTAGAAACTAAAGGAAAATATTAAAATAAAGGGGTTCCACAAATGGGAACACAATAAAGGATGAAAAGAAAACTCACTAAAAGACGCAAAGCTCTTTGGACCGAGCGAAAATGAAGAGACGGTGATAAAAACACACTCTTTCCTCACCGTGGTAGAAAAAGAACTGAGGTGACCACGTTCTTACGGTGGGTGAGAAGGCACTCGGTCATGCGTTGTGGAACGTGTCTTGCGCTCCATAAAGCTCTACTTATGCTATTCATAAGTCCCGGACCAGGTGAAACGTGTCGGTGTCACCCACTCGTGAGAATCTGTAAGCCTGCTTGTCCTTGGAGAATGCTGTTGATCAGTGGATTCACTAGAAGCTATCTTAAAGTAACATTTTCATTTTAACCATTGGTTTGATATATTGGTTCCATTTTATGCAGTTGCTTTAAAACAAATATTTTGCTTATAAAATGCTCACATTAAGGCCCTGAAGAACCATTAGTGGAGTACTCCAATGTCTTAGGTAATGTTAGTGTTGACCGACATCCCTTTGCCTCACTGGATAAATATCTGATGCCAGCTACCAGCTGTTCAGTTGACTTAAAGATTGATTATTTTACAGAGTTAATGTAGACTTCCAGAAACAGACAGTTGACCTTGTGCAAGTTTCATTTAGTAGCTTTGAACAGTCTCTACTCATCAAAAGTCATCTATCCATCAATGTCACAGAGGTGAGTTTGTTCCATAAAGTTAATGCCTGTTTGTTCCTCTTTTTTGGGGCGGGGGTGGAGGTGAAGTAATCATAAACCGCATTCCCAGTGCTGCATCTCATCACCATCCAAAGCAATGTACGTAGTAAATGTAGTAAAGTACATAATTGATAGAAACTATGGCAACACTGTAACAGACAATACAAAAAAGAAATATGCTTACCTTTTAAATATTGAAATGAATGTAACATTTTCTTTCCCTTGTTAGGTTGTGGAAGTTGGTCATTTCTGGGGTTTCAGAATTGATGAGACGAACTTGCATATACTGAGAAATCTCACTGGTGAGATCAACCAGCAGCAACTCCTGCCTCTGCCTAAACGTCCACATCCAGATTTAATGTGCCTGGCTCCTTTCACTGATTCAGAGAACCAGAGATACTACAGAGCCCAAATCCTGTACATTTCTGGAGACTGTGCAGAGGTACTTGTTATGTATTTGTAACTTGCTGAGGATTTGTTTATTTAAAAAATTTGTAATACATACCATGCATAATTCTAGACAAGGTATAAAAATTACATACATAATGAAACAATAGACAACAACATGGGGCTGCCCGTGGTCTACAGAGTTGCTCGAAACAACATATCATCTCTGCAAGAACTGCTGAATCTGGCGTCCTGAGGTAATCCTGAGCTACTTCAGGTTACTGATCATGGGAGACTTTAACCTACCCATCAAAACTCCAGACACCACCACTGCTGCTTTCTTTGATAATGATTGCAAGCTCTAGGATTCGCTCAGGTGATCAAATCTCCAACCCATGAAAAGGCCCATATGCTAGACTTGGTGTTCGGCAAAGGGGTTGACAACTTTTATGGCTGGTGGCATCAAAATAACACCCCTATCATGGATAGAAAGATCATTTTCTAATTACAGTTTCTATTAAGGACTACCAAAAACAGATGGGCCCACAAATGCGGAAAGTCTTCCATTAAGGAGGTGGTAGAGACACAAATGATGATGGAATTCAAAAAAGCGTGGGATGGACACAGAGGATCTCTAATTAGAAAATGGAAGGTATAAAAAAACCTAACCTTAAATGGCTGCATGTGTGTGGACGTGTTGAGCGATGCTTAGATGGCGACTCTGGCTGTGATGAACTAGGGCCGATACCGGGCAGACTTGTATGGTCTGTGTCTCATATATGGTAATCTGTTTTAGGATGGTGTATATTCCTTCCTATACTAGGCCTGTAATATGGCCCTGCTAGCCCTATGTTTTCCTAGCCTTGCTGTTCATCGTATTTTTAGTTTCTTCCTGCAGCTACATGTAAGCTACAGTGCTTTCTCAGTAAATGGAAAGTACATGTTACATGTCAAGGTGACAGGAGGAACTGAGGCTATGCGGCCCATATATGGCAGATACACATGGATATAACCTTGGTGGTGATGAGAGACTGAGGACCCTGCGAGTCCAAGAGGTTCCAATGGAAATATGTGTTCAGAGAAGGAGGACACCAGGTGTTTCATACTAATTGTATGCTTCATGGTTTTTGCATGCTGTGAGCACGCTTTACTGATAAGGAATTAGCCAATTGCCACAAAGTGTGCATGTGAACACAAGTAGGAGAGGATGGTAGAATACAGGAAATTGACATTTTTGTATATTATTTATTTATTTTATTTTTATTTGTTGCATTTGTACCCCACATTTTCCCACCTGTTTGCAGGCTCAATGTGACTTACATATTACCGTGAGGCATAAGCCGCCTCCGCTGATGAAACAAATACAGAGTGATGTGGTAGAGAAAGAGATGTATGTGTTACAGACACATAATAGAATCGAGAGAAGAAGAGTTATATAATTTCGTTGGTTTCGTTGTGTTGCTGAGTCCAGGCACTTAAGTTGGATCAGTAAGGTCTTTAGTGATTTCCGGAAGTTGAGGTGGTCGTGCGTTGTCTTTATGGCTTTTGGTAATGCGTTCCATAGTTGTGTGCTTATATAGGAGAAGCTGGATCCGTAGATTGATTTATACTTGAGTCCTTTGCAGCTGGGGTGGTGAAGATTTAGGTATGATCGTGATGATTTAATTGTGTTTCTTTTTGGTAGGTCTGTAAGGCCAGACATATAACCTGGGTGTAGATTTGAAAGTAATGCGTTCTTTGATTGGGAGCCAGTGCAGTTTTTCTTGCAGCGGTTTGGCACTGTCGAATCGCAATTTTCCAAATATGAGCCTGGCTGCTGTGTTTTGAGCAGTCTGTAGTTTCTTTATGAGCTGTTCTTTGCATCCCGCATAAAGTCCATTGCAGTAGTCAGCATGGCTTAATACCATTGATTCAACCAGGTTGCGGAGGGTTGCCCTCGGGAAGAATGGTTTTACACGTTTAAGTTTCCACATTGAGTGGAACATTTTCTTGATGGTGGAGTTAACTTGGGCCTTGAGTGTAAGGTTTCGGTCGATTGTGACACCCAGGATTTTCAGGCTATCTGAGATGGGGAGGGCGCAATCTGGGGTGACTAAATTTGTGGGTATATTCGTGTTGTATTGGGATGTGAGGATAAGGCAGTGTTTTTTTTCTGTATTGAGTTTTAGTTGGAATTCGTTTGCCCATGAGTTCATGATATGGAGGCCGAGGTTGATTTCGTGGGTGATTTCTGTTAGATCGTGTTTGAAAGGGATGTATATTGTGACGTCGTCTGCATAGATGAATGGGTTAAGGCCCTGAGTGGATAAGGACTTGGCTAATGGGGGTCATCATTAGGTTGAACAGGATCGGTGATAGTGGTGATCCTTGAGGTACTCCGCAATCTGCCTTCCAAGGTGATGATATGTTGGAGTTTACTTTCACTTGATATGTTCTGGTGGTTAGGAAACCTTTGATCCAACTGAGTATTATTCCACTGATCCCGAAGTAGTCTAGGAGTCTTAGTAATATACTGTGGTTTACCATGTCGAATGCACTGGACATGTTGAATTGGAGGAGAAGTATGCTTTTGCCTGCTGCTATTTCCTGTTTGAATTTGGCCAGGAGGGTGGTTAGCACTGTTTTGGTGCTGTGGTGGGGGCAGAATCCTGATTGTGATTCATGCAATATTGAGAATTTTTGTATGTTTGGTTACCATACTTTCCATCAGTTTGACTGCTAGTGGGATAGATGCTACTGTGCGGTAATTGGTGAGATCGTTTGTTTTCTTCCTAGTGTCTTTTGGTAAGGGGGTGAGTAGAATGTTGCCGTTTTCCTTTGGGAAGAGGCCTTGTTGGAGCATGAAGTTTAGGTGGGATGTGATATCTGTTATGAAGCAATTGGGGGCAGATTTTAAAAGGTAGCTGGGGCAGGAGTCCAATTTGCAGCGCTTGTCTGCGGCACTATTGATCGCATGGGCCATTGTTTCAGTAGTGAGGAGAGCGAATTTTGACCAGGTTCGATCCGCTGGATATTCTCCTACGGTTGGGTCTAATCCATTGATGAAATTTTCAATGTCGGCAGTGTTCCGGGGAAGACTGTTTTCGTAGTTTTACAATTTTTTCATTGAAGTATTTTGCAAGGTTATCTGCCGATAGGATGTCTGATTTGGTTGTGGTGACCAAGGTAGTGTCCAGTAGTTTATGTACAAGTTGGTATAGTTTTTTTGTGTGTCTATGATCTGGTCCTGCTTTGATTTTGTAGTATGACCTTTTGGCTTGTCTTATTACGTATTTATATTTTCTATGTATTTGTTTCCAAGCGCTGAGTGTGTGATCATCTTTTATTTTTAATCAAAAAACAGCGAAGATGACACAGATGAACAAAAAAAACGAAAAAGAAAAAAATAATAAGAAAAGGGAAAATTACAAAATATGTATTAAAAAAGAAAAACTTAAAAAAGGAAAAGGAACTGAAGTATACAAATCAAAAAAAAGGAGAAAAAGTGGACGACACAAGTAAAATGAATTAAAAAAATGATGAATCAATTTATTAAGGTGATATGACTCGACACAGCTGTGTTTCGGCCCAACTGGCCTGCGTCAGGAGTCTGAATGAAACAAATCATATTTAATTTACAACATATCAATTTTTTACAAAAATTAAAATAATTGCATATAAAATAATAACATATATAATGAGAAACAAAGAACAGATGTACTACTATAAATGGTCTATTACTCTATGATATATAGGAGGAAATTTAATTAAATACAATCAGAGATACGTAGATAAAATGCATATTTATAAGAAACTAGAAAAAAAATTTTTATTTTATTTATAAATGTATTTCATAATATCACCGCAAATTATGTCTTTAAAATTAAATTAATAATTTTCTATAATTTCTAACTTTGAACTACCATTAAAAGATAAATAAATATATAGTAAGAATGAAAAGCAGGTGTTCTAATATCAACAGTCTATTGTTTTTTGGTACATTGTTTTAAGCAAAGACCTAATTGAATACGATATACAAACAGCCAAAGCTACACAGATAAAATGCATATTTAAAAAAAGAACTAATAAAAATAATGTCAATCACACAAATTTAATTTTATCTATCAAAGAATCTCATATTATCATTAAGAACTATACCTTTAAAAGCTGATTGTTTAAAGTTCCTAAGTATTTTTTATGTATATATAATATATTGTAAATAAAAAATAATATTAATAAAAATATGTACAACTACAATGTCTTTGTTACACATCTTTTATTTTTATCCATGCTCGTTCGAACGTCCTGGTTTGTGTTTTTAGTTTTTTCAGTTCGTCGTTGAACCATGGTACTGGATTGTGTCTATGTGAAGTTCTTGTTCGTAAGGGTGCTATTTCATCTAGAATGTTTCTACATCTTTCGTCCCATTCAGAAAGGAAATTTGTGGCGTCTGTCTGTGGTGTCCAGTCGTTCTCATATATACGTTGCCAGAATGTGGTCGGGTCTATTTGGCCTCTTGTGGAGTAGGTTGTTTGTTGTTAGCTTATAGTGGTCGGTCCACGGTGTTTCTGTCTATTTAATATCTGATATTATCAGGTTCTGGTTAGTGGACAATTTGTGTGAGAAGAGGTCGAGTGTGTGTCCTTTAGTGTGTGTTGCCTGTATGTGTGGCCATTTAAGATCCCATGAGTGGAGGAATACCTTGCATTCACGTGCATTGGTAGAGTTTAGGTCTTCTAGGTGAAGGTTGATGTCTCCTAAAACTAGTATGTTGGAGTTAGTTAGGCAAGTATTAGAAATGAAGTCCATGAAGTGTGACTGGCTTTCATTCCAGTTACCTGGTGGTCTGTAAAACAAGACACAGTTCAGGTGAGCTAGCAGGGATTTGTTTTGGATTCTAATTGAGGCAATTTCAAGTTGAGTTGTTATGGACTTGGCTGTGTTTTCGGTGGTGAAGTGGGAGCGGTAGATTAGGCCTATGCCTCCGCCTCTCTTTTCCTTTCTGGTCCAGTGAGTGATTTTGTATCCTGGAGGGCATAGGTCGAGAATTATGGGGTCCGTTTGATCATGGATCCAGGTCTCGTTAATGAAAATTAGGTCAAGATTTTCTGTTGTGATCCAGTCTGTTATTGTTCTGTTAACTACGGATCTGGCATTGATATAGCCCACTTGAATCTTTTGATATGGGGTTTCTATAATTGGTAGTGTGTGGATTTTTTTTTTAGCTGTCTTTCCTTAGTTAGTGTCTGCTTGTTATGATCTTTCATATCGTTTTGTTGGTGTTGTCCGTATATGGGTATTCTTCCTTTGTTTTGGTGGTTATCAATTTGGTGAGGTGTGGAGGTTCTGTTCAGCCTTTGGTGGGTTTGTAGAATGGGTATGATATTGTTTGGAGCGAGTGGGATGGTTATTGTTAGGGGAATCAATGATAGTAGATTGTTAGGAGAAGGTTGACTGTATTCAATTGGTGTAGTTGGAGGTAAGTAGATACAGTTAGGTGATGAGGGGTTTAGATGAGTAAGTCATCACCGATCTCAGGGCTCAGTCCAGCTCTCCTGACTCCCACCGTCACCCTCGCAATAAAGGCGTCCTTCCAGGTGATGCACTAGCAATAGGGTGCACAGGATCGCCCGTGCAAATCCCCCAGTTGTGGCCAGCACACTTATCCGTTCTCAAAAAATCTTGTCACGCCGTCCGCTGTGTATCATGCGAGGCAGTGCCATCAGGCCTCGGGCCGCCTCGGGTCACTCTCCGAGTTGCGCTGCGTCTCTCCGGCTGCCTTTATACTCTCTCCCCTCACCTGTTCCCTTTGTCCACCTCGCTCCACTCTCTCCACGTCGGCCGGTGCTTCCTTCAGTGATCAGCGCTGATAGGCCTGGCTGGCGGTACCAGAGGCAGGCTCAGTGGATGATCAGCTGTTCGGGTGGTGGGCGCCGAAGGGAGGGCGGCCGTTGGTGCAGGCAGTGGTCGTCGGCGGCTAGTGGTCGGCAGTGCATGAGGTGATTGCGTGATTGTGTCCTGGCGGCCAGCCGACGACGCAGGAGGTAGGTGCAGCCGGGCAGCAACGTGGTCCTGGGCGGTCACGTGTGTGCAGTCTCTGTGGTTACCCGGACTGAACCAGGTGAGCAGAAGCTAGCTTAGGTTCCGCGGCTTCTTCCGCTGCACTCTCCGGTGAAAACGGGCCGATTTGCGGCCTATCTCGGACAGGTCTGCTGAGGGTCTACGGAGCTGGGTGCTCCTGCGACCATCTATTCAGCGGCCATTTTGTTAAACACTGATTAACTTAAGCCAATTAAATTGCACGTGTTGTTATAAAATCAGTCCCGATTTCAGCGCAGATCTCTAGGCGTGCTATATAGAATCCAGGGGAATGTGTCTAGTCTATTTTTTTTTAAAAGGAAGCATTTCTGTCTGTAAAACATTGTTTTATTCATAAAGATGTCTTTAAAAATTATTCATAGTGTTTGCAGCTTTGCGATGGATGAGCTATACTACTACATTATGCCTTCTAACATCACCATATGACAAATGAACTGCTTTATTTCGTCTCCAGCACTGACCAAGGAGTAGAAGAGTTTTCACAGGAGGCTCTTACCTTTTACCTTAAGCGCATTTTACTCACTATTTGTGTCCTTCCGCCTTTCATCCCGTCCCTGGGTGCTCTAAAGCAAAAGGATTGGACCCCCCTTCATTTTTTTTTTTTAATTTATAGAATTCTTTATTGAGCATTGGTAATCAAAACATACCTTATGCTTCTCGATACAATACAATAGGATACACAATTCCACTTGTGTTCTGGATCATGAAAAGAGTGCATAACAAAAGATCAATCCAAACATATAACAATGCCATAACATTACCTTATTATACTTCATACTTTTTCCAGTTTTATGTATTAACAACCCCCAGAGTTATCCTAAATCCCCCCCTCTCATTCTCTAACCCCCCCCCCCCCCCCCCGTCCCTCGCCCTCGTCTTTCCTGTCCTTCATTCAGTACATCTTTTATTCAGGACATTTGGTCAAGAAGGGTTCCCAAACCCTCTGCCATGTGGGCATAGTTTTTTCCTTCACAGCAGTCAATCTCTCCATTTCGCAAATATATCGCACCTTGGTTATCCATCTCACCACCGGGGGAACCAGCGGAGATTTCCAACTATGTGTTAAGTTTACACAGGCAGCATTCAGGGAGGCCTGCACTAAGAGCCACTGATCCAGACGTGAGTCCCCCTGGCCGTCCCCCCAGAAGAAAGATCAAAGGATGCCACTGTACAGACCTACTGATCCACACTTGAAGACGCGACTGAACCCCTCTCCAGTAAGCCTGTGCTTTAGAGCATGTCCACCAGATATGCCCCGCAGTTCCCACCTCTCCACAATTCCGCCAACAACTCTGGGGTACCTGGGCACACATGTGGTGTAGTCTGGCCGGTGTCAAATACCATCTATAAAATACCTTTACGGCATTTTCTTGCATAGCCAAGGCCAAAGAGGACTTCCGGATCCTCTTCTCTAATGCCAACCAACTAGCCTCCGGTAGGGTAAACTGTAGTTTTTGTTCCCACCGCTTTCTGTGCAATATGGACGGTTTCGAACGTTTCATTTGATAATCGTACAGAAAGGATATCAGTCCTCGCATGCCCCTAGTGTCTACACACACCTCCTCCATCGGATGTATATCATGCCGCAGACATACTCCATAGGCTGGCCCTTTCAGAAAATGCTGTAGCTGCGAATAGGCGTTACGGTTGCCTGGCCTAAGCCCAAAATCTTCCACCAGTTTCTCAAAGGGCACGACAGCCTCTCCCACGTGCATTTGCCCCAGCATATCCAGGCCAGAAGCGGCCCATCTGCAAAAAATGCTATTGCCTATACCGGGTGCAAACGAGGGATTATCCACTATTGGTGCTAGACCCGATGCTATCGGCTGTCGGTCCGGGAACATGCGATCCCAGTAGTAGAAAGTAGACTGGACTGTAGGCGGGAATTTATCTATCCTTCCCCTGTGTTTACCAGCCAGCCACATTAGATGCCCTAGTTTCCGCGACCCCACCAAGGCTTGTTCAATATCTACCCACCTTTTGTGATCTTCCCTTCTAAACCAATCTATCACCGCTCTAGCTTGCGCTGCCAGTAGTACCAGGACAGGTTGGGTACCCCCAATCCTCCCTCCCATCTACTCTTGTATAGCAAGGCTCGGGGCAGTTGCGGCCTTTTTTGATTCCATACAAAACTGATCAAAATGTCTTGCATCCCAGACAAGAAGGACCTGGACAGTTTCAAAGGAAGTACCTGAAACAGGTACAGAAGTCGGGGCAGTATGTTCATCTTGATCGCAGCAATTCGCCCAAACCAGGATAACCCCATAGACGACCATCTGTACAGATCCCTCTGTACCTCCCTCTTAAGAGCCTGATAATTAATATCGAACAATGCAGACAAATTACTCAATCTTCATGCCTAAGTAGCTGAATGCACTACCCTCCCACTTGAAAGCAAAGGATGTCTTCAATGTTTCCATTAAACCCAGAGGTACCCTCACCGCTAGTCCAATGGATTTACTAGCATTTAGTTTATAGCCGGATATCCCAGCATACTCATCTATCACTTTCATTAGGTTGGGAAGAGAGATTAAAGGGTTTGTTAAGGACAGGAGAACGTCATCTGCAAATAAGTTGACTTTGTATTCCTGCGCTCCCACCCTCACTCCAGCAATGTCCGGGTGCTCTCTGATCGCCTCCGCCAAGGGTTCCATTGCCAGAGCAAAGAGTAAAGGAGACAGCGGGCACCCCTGTCGTGTACCCCGACCCAACGGAAACGCCAGTGGAGCCGACAGGTGTGCAGCTTCTCTCTGCACCCCTCCAACGGTGTGCACCCGGTGCGGACCGCCCCCACCGCCCCGCCCTTGGTACGCTGCTGGATGGAAGGAAACAGGAAAATCCATATATGATCACAAGTTAGTTTAGGAGAAACAAAACTTACAACAGTGTATATGTGATGGCTAATAAAGCTTTTGCTGAGCAGTTTTGTTATTCAGTCTGTTCGTCTGGCTACTGAGTGACAACCTGCTCCAGAGAGAACAATTATTTTGTATTGGCTTAGTGAGATACCAATAAAGATTTTTACTGGTTGCGCCTTTATCTAAGTCTGATTGTCTCTCTTATTCCAGCCTCTAGGGCTGAAGTGTTTTCCCCTCCCCAGGAGCAAGGGACAGGATTACACAGTGGGCTGGTAAAGGCTTAGACAGCAACTTCAGTGGCTGGAATATGAAGACAGTGCTGGACAGACTTTTAAGCTCTCTGTCCCACAAATGAGAAGACAGATAGACTGGAGTGGGCTTGGACGGCAACTCCAGCAGTGGGAACATGATAGGGCTGGATAGACTTCTATGGTCTATGTCCCAGGAACACCAAAGAAAGACCATAATCAAGTATATAGTATCACACTCGTTGATTTAATCATGAATTGATAATGAGTTTGACTATTGGGCAGACTGGATGGACTGTTCAGGTCTTTATTTGCCATCACTTACTATGTTACTTTTAATCCTCTTTGCTCCCGGGCTGATGTGCTGACATCAGCTCTGACACAGGCATGAGCATCAGATGTCACCTGACCTACTGGTGCGTGCGTGTAGTGACCTCTCAGCACACAGTGCCAGTGAAGCAGAGACAAATCTTAACACGTGTGCACCACAGTGTTCCAAGTTCCACCTTCTGTTCCTTCCTTGCCTGCAGGGCTGTGGCTCAAATCCAGAGAGAGACTGAGAGAGTTGACCAGAATTTTCTTTTATGTACCATTAAATTCTTGTGGGGATGGGTTAAAACCTTGTGGGGACGGTTTGGGACAGGTTAAATTCTTGTGGGGATGGCTAAGATTCCAATGGGGATGGGTGGGGACGGGTAAGATTCCAGTGAGGATGGGTAAGATTTCTGTCCCCGTGCAACTCTCTACTTGTCTCTGCACAGCAGTGCCATGCTTTTCTGTAAATTGCTTGACTTAAACATTATTTTTGAATGACTTATTGGCGTGCCAGGCTTGAAGCAGCCCATGTTCTGAGTCCCTGCATGTGTGCCTGTGTTCTCTCCTGTTTTACAGTGCAACATGTTGCTTCTTCAGTGAATTTATCATATACTAGTAAAAAAGGCCCGTTTCTGACACAAATGAAACGGGCGCTAGCAAGGTTTTCCTCGGAGTGTGTATGTTTGGGAGAGTGTATGTGAGAGTGACTGTGTGAGAGTCAGAGTGAAAGTGTGAGTGTGTGTGTGTGAGAGAGAGAGTGAGTCTGGGTGTGAGTGTGTTTGTGAGAGAGTGTGTGTGTGAGAATGAGTGTGTGCAAGTGTGTATGTGAGACACAGTGTGAGAGAGAGAGTGTGTGTGTGTGCGAGAGAGTGTGTGTGAGACACAGATTCTCTGTGAGATTGAGTGTATGAGACCAAGCGAGTGTGTGAGTGACTGTGTGGCACATAGAGAGTGAATGTGATACAGTGTGAGACAGAGTGTGTGAGAGTGAGAGTCAGTAAGACATTGTATATGAGAGAGAGAGTGTGAGCCTTGCCCTCCCAATCCATGCCCATCTGTCCCCTGCCCCCTCCATTCATCCCTTTCCAGCAATTCCCCTCTCTCCCTGAGCCCTGCCCTCCCAATCCATGCCCATCCATGCTCCTCTGTCACCTGCCCCCTCCATTCATCCCTATCCAGCAATTTCCCTCTCTCCCTGAGCCCTGCCCTGCAATCCATATCCATCCATGCCCATCTGTCCCCTCCATTCATCCCTATCCAGCAATTCCCCTCTCTCCCTGAGCCCTGCCCTCCCAATCCATGCCCATCCATGCTCCTGTCACCTGTCCCCTCCATTCATCCCTATCCAGCAATTCCCCTCTCTCCCTGAGCCCTGTCCTGCAATCCATATCCATCCATGCCCATCTGTCCCCTCCATTCATCCCTATCCAGCAATTCCCCTCTCTCCCTGAGCCCTGCCCTCCCAATCCATGCCCATCCATGCTCCTCTGTCCCCTGCCCCCTCCATTCATCCCTTTCCAGCAATTCCCCTCTCTCCCTGAGCCCTGCCATCCCAATCCATGCCCATCCATGCTCCTCTGTCCCCTGCCCCCTCCATTCATCCTTTTCCAGCAATTCCCCTCTCTCCCTTCCATGACCCCCCCTCGCATCCATGCTCCTCTCTCTCCCATGTCCCCGCCTGGCCCGCCCTCTTCTCCCCCCCCTTCGCATCCATGCCCCCCCCCCTTCGCATCCATGCTGTTGTTTCTCCCCTGCCCTCCCGCTCCCATTGGTCAACTTTACTGCCACCCTCTTCTCTCCCCCCCAACATCCCTTTTTTTTTTTTTTCTTTTTAAATTTACCTCTGTGGCGGTTCTGGCAGCGCAGCGTCAGGGAAGGAGGCGGCGCTCCCGACGTCTAGCCTTCCCTTCGCTGTGTTCCGCCTTCTTCTGACATCATCCTTGACGTCAGAAGAAGGCGGAACACAGCGAAGGGAAGGCTAGAAACGTCGGGAGCGTCGCCTCCTTCCCTGACGCTGCGCTTTGTTTTTGTTTTTTTCCGCCCTCGACGTCATGACGTTTGCCCTCGACGTTTGACGCGAGGGCGGGGCAGAGACGGCTGGCAGCCTGGCTGGCTTCACACCATGAATCCACGAACCCTACAGGGAGTGTTTGAGTGACTTCAGAACGTTGTCTTCAGAACGTTCACGGTGCGTTTTATTATATTAGATTGTTTTTGATGTGGTGGAGTGCAGATAATCATTACTGCTCTAGTCCTTCCTAAATGAGTTTGATTATAGGTATGTTATATCTGATGAACCTTCTCTGGCTCATAAATTTGTGATCCAGTAAGCGTACAGAAGCTTGCTAATTAGAGCCTCTTATAACTGCCTCTTAAATTAAATTTTTTTTAAACTAGGTTTTCTTTGTGGATTATGGTAACAGAGCAAAGGTGAGCGTGAGTCTGCTAAGGAGCATTCCAAGTTACCTACTAGAGCTCCCTTTCCAGGTGAGGAACTAATGGAATATTTGATTTTTATGCCCTAAGGTTATAGTCCATTTTAAGTGCATATTAATGTTGCCCTTGTTCAAAAATCAAAAGTTATTGGTGCCCTTTAGGTTGCAGGCTGTTTAGTAGTTTTGCAAAGCTACATGGTGCTTTAAAAATTTATAGCATTTATTCAGATAACTTTTGGTCTTACAACTCACTATATGGCCCAAAGTAATGTAGTTGAAAGTGAGTTGGGCCAAGAGCAAGGTTTAAAGTTATAAAGAGCAGGGAAATTCACGCATTCTTCAGGTAATTTATCCATTCATCTAAATGCAGAAATGGCAGGAATAACTTTATACAGTTACCTGTATAAAGTTATGCAAACAAACGTTTGCATAAAGTTTTCTGGACAAGATACCTGTATGGCTTTGTTGGCTATCACACTGGATATTGACCACTTTGTCTCTAAGATGTCGTCATCAACAGTAAAATTAAAATATACAGAAACTGTATTTCTGTATTGACAGAACTCATTCTTACTAAAATTCATAACACCGCATAACACCATGGCGTATTCTGTTGCAGAAGACATTAAATTGCACCTTCTGTCAGTGTAACACACAGTGTTACGTAGGTTTAGTGGTTCAAAATGTGATCACAACCTAAAAGATGGAACTCACCAAGTTTTTAAAGCATCCAAGTGAAAGACGCCTAAAAGTGTTGAAGTAAATTAAGCTAGAAATATTTTGCATTTTCAGTGTTTATCATAGTAATATATTAGGTGATGGCACACGAAGACCAAGTTGATCCACTCACTGTCCTGTTCAGATTCTTCCACTTCAGTGATTATAGACTGGATGGGCCATTTCCGTCCTTGCTATCATCTGTTATGTTATAGGTAGAGAAGTCAAATTATCCTTTTCTGTCCATGCCCACATAATATTACATATGTAGTCATGGATTTTTAGTACTGATCACCTACTGCTCTGTCCACTTTATAATTGTATTACTAATGATAAAGCAGAATTAAGCAGCAGTCCCACTGGGGAGGGCTTAAGAGTTGCCTTCAATGGAGAGCGAGTAAGACCTGGGTGCAGAGAGGCTGCTGCCATCAAGCCTGAACTCGGGAGCCAGTTTGCAGGCATCGCTGTGGCTACCTCTGCCTGATATTGGTTTGGGGGCTTAGTGCCCTTTAACATCCAGTGCCGTTGTGGCGTGCGGCCACAGCTGTGCCCAAAGGGGTACGCCACGCCCCTTAGGAGCACTGCAGGAACAATATACCTTTTTTCTCTTCGAGTTCAGCTTTTGACTGAAGATTTCCATCGCAAGCAAAGTTAAAATAAAATGTGCTGTTTCTTCTGCTTCGGTAACTGTAGGTCCCATGTACAAGCATGTGCTTCCAAGAGGGTTACTATCTACTCCCTTGGGAGGAATCGCCTCCATAGAGGAAGTTCGTTAAGTCTAGCCATTAGAACCCCTCTTCCCCCCCACCCCCACTAATGTATCTGAGGCCCTCATGATCAAAAGCAAACTCTGGCGCTAGAGGCTGTTAACGCCATACTAGCGCCAGAGTTTGCAGCTGACCCATGATCAGAGCCCTCGAGCGCCTGAAACAGCGCACTCGAGGGCTCTCAGCGCAAGTAGCATGCAAATGCATGCTAAACAGGGCTTCTAGCGCAATTAGCTTGCAAATGCATGCTAATTGGCGCTTAACGCATTCATCCCCAATGATCAGCGACCAGCGCGCCAAAGATTGGGTCGCTGGCCGCAGCAAAATCAACGCCAGCTCCGAGCTGGCGTTAGATGTTGCGGATCATTGGGGAGGAATGGTGAGCCCTGTCCAGCATGCAGTTGCATGCTGGCAGCCCCCCTTCCCCCCCCCCCCAAGGCAAACTCGAACGGGGGGGCTGGAGGTCCGGTGGGTCTCCAGCCCCCGAAACCCCCAGAAATTGTCGATCCATCAAGGGGGGGGGGGCTGGAGGTCCGGTGGGTCTCCAGCCCCTGAAACCCCCAGAAATTGTCGATCCATCAAGGGGGGGGGGGGGGGGCTGGAGGTCCGGTGGACCTCTAGCCCACCCCAAATCCTCTTTCCCCCCCCCCCCCCCCCCCCCGTCGATGGAGCAACGATTACTGGGGGTTTCGGGGGCTGGAGACCCACCGATCCTCCAGCCCCCCCCCCCCCCCCCCCCCCGTCGCTGGGTGGGAGAGGGTTTGGCCGGCGGCGGCGGCCACGACGTTTTCTGGGGGTTTGGGGGGGGCCTCGTTGTTCGTGCCTCGGGCCAGGCTGTTTGACAGGTTTGGGCTTTTGACAGCCCAGACCTGTCAAACAAGTGCGGGAGGATTGTGCTGAGCGGATGCTCGGGCGCAATTCTCCCGCACTTCAACATGATAATCAAAGATAATAGCGCTGCTTAGATTAGCATGCATTATCTTTGATCATCGATGCAGAAAAGCCCTGCGCTGTCCAGGCGCTATTTTTAGGGAGCTGTTTGGAACAGCGCGGGGCTTTTGATCATGAGGGCCTGAGTCCCTTAATCTTCCAGTAACTGTACATAAGTACATAAGTAGTGCCATACTGGGAAAGACCAAAGGTCCATCTAGCCCAGCATCCTGTCACCGACAGTGGCCAATCCAGGTCAAGGGCACCTGGCACGCTCCCCAAACGTAAAAACATTCCAGACAAGTTGTACCTAAAAATGAGGAATTTTTCCAGTCCATTTAATAGCGGTCTATGGACTTGTCCTTTAGGAATCTATCTAACCCCTTTTTAAATTCCGTCAAGCTAACCGCCCGTACCACGTTCTCCGGCAATGAATTCCAGAGTCTAATTACACGTTGGGTGAAGAAAAATTTTCTCCGATTCGTTTTAAATTTACCACACTGTAGCTTCAACTCATGCCCTCTAGTCCTAGTATTTTTGGATAGCGTGAACAGTCGCTTCACATCCACCCGATCCATTCCACTCATTATTTTATACACTTCTATCATATCTCCCCTCAGCCGTCTCTTCTCCAAGCTGAAAAGCCCTAGCCTTCTCAGCCTCTCTTCATAGGAAAGTCGTCCCATCCCCACTATCATTTTCGTCGCCCTTCGCTGTACCTTTTCCAATTCTACTATATCTTTTTTGAGATACGGAGACCAGTACTGAACACTGCTTCATTGCCGAAGATGGAAGCACAGATGGAGGCATGTAATTGCTTGAGCTTGTTAGAGTTTACTTCTTTGAATCCTAGTGTTTTTGCTGGTATGGCAGTTTTGAACATAGGCAAGCAGAATGTTTCTTTGCAAGACTTATGGCATGCTATGTGTGTTTTGGAGAGTTCCTTCTGGGGTACTATTGCTCAAGTGTGTTCTTTTTCTAAAGATGCCGTGTCAAAGTTTAATAATGTGGATACTAATTTAGAAATCTTACAGAAACAAGTTACTAAATTGGAACCTCGAGTCTCTGCTCTGCAAGCAGTTTCTTCTTCAGCTTTTAAGGATTCGCATATTGTTCATTTGAAACTTGAGATGCTGGAGAATGCAGGCAGATCTAGAAACTTAGGGCAAGATGCACTAAACTAAACGAGCCTTTAACCACACTTTAACGAACAAGTTTTTAACCCTGGCATGTACTAAAGCCCAATTTCCGTTGACGGTAGCAGCAAACGAAAACGGAATGCAGATGAGCAAATTGTGTAGAAAATCTATTGAAATGAGATGCAGTAAGGTTTTCCGCTTGCCCTAACGCTGGAAAACTCCGGGAAAGCTAACGAGAGGTCTGTACCTCTTGTTGGGGCTGCCCGGCTTCCAGAACAAGTGAAAAAAAATCGGTAGGGGGCAAAAACACTTATCAGGAGCGTCCTTTATGGATGACCTTGCCCCCCCCCCCCCAAGATCTCCGCTGCTCCCCGCTCCCCCTGCATTAAAATCGTGACTTTTTTAGGCAGCCCCGGCCCCCCTCCCTCCCACTCTCTCTCTCCTTCTTTAGAAAAAACAGCTCCTGCCATCCTCCGCCCCCGTGACCCGCCCCCGCCGCCCCCCCCTGAGGTCGTCGCCGCCACTCCCCCCCCTCCACCGGGCCCCCCTCCGTGAAACCGGGCCCGAGCAGCACCTCTCACCTCTGTATGAAGGCGCTGCATGGGCAAGAACAGCTGATCGCCTCCTCTGACGTTCCTCCTGGGCCCGCCCTCGTCTGATTGGGGGGGGGGGGGGGGGCGTCCATAAAGGACGTGTTTTTGTTTTTTTAATGTTTTTGGCATGCGCACAGCAGCCAGCATAATGCTTGGCTGTTCTGCGCATGCTTTACGGGCCGATTATCGACAGTTTTAACGACGGGTTAGAGAATGCAAGTGAGCTGCAACGAGCATTCCCTTTCCTTCGTGCATAGCCGTTACGTACTGATTCGTTATGGAATTCGGTACGGAACGGCTATAACGAGGACTTTGTGCATCTTGCCCTTAGTTTCTTAAATTTTTCCCTGTTCTCATCTATTATCTGCAGAAATTCTTCTTAGAAAATATTTCAAGGAGGTTTTGCTTCTTTCAGAAGCTGATTCACTGATTATTTCTAATTACTATCACATTCCTACTAAATCTGTTGTTAGTGGCTCAGATAAACAGGCTGTTGCTGGCCCTTTAGCTCAGCAAAGCCTAAATTTGACTGAATTTCTTGAAGACTCAACTGATAATATTCCAACAAGAACCATTCTATTGGTGACATTTTCTTCAGATAAAGTTGAGTTTGGTTTTGAGAGCTTACTTTAAATAAAAAAAGATATTTCCTTTTGTGGAGGTAAAATACAGTTGTTTCCTGATGTGTCTCATGCGAAACAGGTCCAAAGGAATGTTTTTCTTTCATTAAAGTCTAGGGTATTGTCTTTGAATTCTAAGTTTTGTTCTTAAGTTCCCCAACAAATGTTTGGAGGAAATATTTTTCACTCATCGAATAGTTAAGCTCTGGAAGTCGTTGCCAGAGGATGTGGTAACAGCGGTTAGCATATCTGAGTTTTAAAATGGTTTGGACAAGTTCCTGGAAGAAAAGTCCATAGTCTATTATAGATATACATATGGGGAAGCCACTGCTTACCCTGTGATTGGTAGCATGGAATGTTGCTTCTGTTTGGGGTTGTGCCAGGTACTTGTGACCTGGATTGGCCACTGTTGGAAGCAGGATACTGGACTAGATGGACTGTGTCTGACCCAGTATCAGTATGGTTATTCTTAAGTTCTTATGTGTTCTTTTCACAGGAGCAGATATTTGTTAAATCAGCCCAAAGGTTTCTGTTCCTGGCTGGGTTTAGAAATACAGCAATTAAAGGAGAGGAAAACATATTCTGCCCATGGGATAGTGCCATACAGTTTTTATTATAGTATTAACTTGTTTTCCAGCTGCACATCCACAACCTTTGATCTTGGCAAACACCTGTCTTCGTTGATGCTCACCAAGTTCGGCTAACAAGATTTCAATCTACTTTAGCCTGATTGCGCTCTGTTTTTGCTACAATATAATATGGGGACAGTATTGAAATAAACTGTAAAACTGCACCCTTCTTTTAGCCACAGGGGGTCAGTGCAAATCAGGGAAATTAAAAATACCGGTGGTTTTCCAAAGGTCATTCTCTAATGAGTTGAAGGAATGAAGCATAAAGGCATAAGGAATGCCATGCTGGGTCAGATGTTGATGCATCAAGCCCAACATTACAGTGGTTCATTTAACTTAACATTGTTTCTGATAAAAAGGTGTCACCTTCAGTTTGTTCATTGACCTTTATTTCTACACGTCCAAGGGGACTAACTCAACAGCCATACTACTTTATTTCAAATAGAGGATTTAAAATTGGTGCTTTGCAAAATGTATTTTAGGCTTTGGAGTTCAAGATCTGTAAGATGCGACCTTCAGCCAAGTCCCTTATGTGTGGAGAGAAGTGGAGCTCCGCAGCCAGCCAGCGCTTCACATTGCTTGTCAATGGCTGCGCTCTGGTTGTAAAAGTTTATTCCGTGGTTCACAATATTCTGAATGTGGATGTTTATCGCCACTGTGGAAATCAAGAAGATCGGAGCATCCGAGACATGCTAATTGCAGAAGGCTTTGCTGAACCGGGAGAAGAATCTTATGAATCCAAGGTAGTTATCAAAAAAAGTTGTTACTACTGCATAGTTTTTGTAGTGTCTTTGTGCAGGATTCCCCTTCCTAAGGCCTGAAATCCCCTTCCTGCCTTTTCCCTCCTCAGGCTCCAGCTTTCCGTGTTCCACCTCTCATTCCAACTGCAGTTCTCTAACTCCCAGCAAGATACCTAATTCTGTTTGCTCTGTCTTCTTGTGCATATATACCCCCACCTCTCAATTCTTCTGCCCTCCCAAGCACACACTCCCACTTCTTATTCTTTCTCCCCCTCCCCCCCAGCTATCATTGTATCTCTCCTTCACCCTCCCCAAGGGTACACCTTCAAGCTTGATCTCCCCCCACATCCATGGCACACTGTCAGCTTGTTCTGCTCCCATCCCATGGCACAATCTCCACTTTCTCTGCCCTTCTTTTGCCCCATGGTGTACAGTCAGCTTTTTCTGCCCACCTCATCCCCATGGCATACTTTCAGGTTTCTCCCCCCCCCCCCCCCCCCCATCCCAGTGGCACACATCCAGCCCTGTCCTTGATCTCTCTCCTTCCCTGCAGCAAGAAGAGGAGAGAGTGAACTGCTACACATTGGGCCACTTCCTCTTCCTTGTCTGCTGGCCTAGACCCAACTATTTAGGTTTACTACAGGGCTGTACGGAGGCCCCGCATGTTCACATAAACAAGTCTAGGCCCATAGAGGAGGAGGAGGTGGCCAGTATGCAATGGTTTACTTTCTCTTGCTGTGTAATCTCTATGGAGGAGGGGGAAAGAGATCAAGGAGAGACCTTGATGCCGTTACCGTCACAGAGTTCTGCACAACAAGTGCAAAAGTTTGTGCATTCTCCAGCGGTGGGAAATTCTGTGTCTTGGTCAGGACAGAGTAATGGAAGATACTGTATAGAGCTATATGAGAAAACAAATAAGCAATCTAATCATCTCACTTTGTCCAGACATGAGGAAGTGGGAGTTCAGTTCCTGAAAGCTAGTTAAAAGTATATGCTAGTCCATTATAAAGGTGTAATTGTATTTTCCTTTCTTTGTTTTGTTATTGATGAACATTTATTTCTGTACATTCATGCTGACTAACTTGCAACCACATTGCTTTATCCTAGTTGAAGAGTCATGTTGGTAGTTTTATAAGAGGGACACTTACGAGAAATGTTCAAAAATGCACCAATTTTAGGCCTTCTGTTTAAAGGCAATGTAGGCATCAATCTGCTTTCATAGACTAGATTATCAGAACCAGCCTCTATAGTGTAAATATGCCCACGCACAAATTTGGCCCTGCTCAGAAAAAAATTATGTTTGTGTACTTGGCGCATGTACCAGCGTATTTTTGCCCAATTCTGTAAACTTGCATGCCCAATTTTAGGATTAGCACTCAGTATCAGTTGCACATATAACTTAATATAATAATTGATGTTTGCACTAATTAGCAGTTATATGCATAACTGCTTTTGGTCTGGATTCTGCCAATTGCATGTGCAGCTTCCAAAAGAGGTGTGGTTATGGGCGGGGAAATGGGCGTTTCGTGGGCATTCCAAAATTTATGCACACTGTTATAGAACATGCCCCTCGCATAAATCTATACATTGGTATTTATGCCATGTTTCCCTCGGTGTAAATGGATGCACGTAGTTTTAAGCTCTGTGATATCAACTAAGCATATTCTATATACCATGCCTACATTTAGGTGCCACTTATAGAATATGCTTAGGCAGAAACTTATTCCACGCCGATTTTTAAGGAGCCATATATAGAATCTAGCCCAAAGGGGGTAATTCTGTAACTGTGCGTCTAAACTCCTGGAGCATGTCCTATAAAGGAAAATAAGTGCCTACTTTCCTTTACAGGATTCTAGCATAACTGGTTATCTATGTGCATATGGGGCTAGGCACAAGACCTTACATGAGCCATAGAGCTGGTGCAAGTGCTCAGGCTTAATTTAGGGAGGTATGCACATACAGCTGCATTCAGTAAATGGCGCTCAGAATTCGGTAATGAAAAAAAATTGGCGCTTAACAGTATTCTATAACGAGCGTTCCGGGATTGATGCTTGGATCCACACTCCAATTTGGGCGCAAGGGTGTTTTACCAATTGAAACAAGGTGTTATTCCCAGTGTGGATCTGCACTATTCTGTAACACTGTTTGCATTTTAAGAGAATGCTTCTGACCTACCCGTGGACACGCCCCTTTTGCAGATCCACACGGAAGCACTTTATGCGCTATTCTATAAATGGGTATGTAAATGTGTTTTTTGCACGGATCTAGCGTTTCTGCCCTGCTTCGGCGCCTTGCATCCATTAGAACGCTTTTCCACACCTAATGTTTGGTAACGTATATATCATTCTATAAGTTACATATGTGTGATTGCCACTTATATCTACGCTTACCTGTAAAAAATACATGCTATATAAGACACGTGTGTATTTGCAAAACAGTACTTGTGCACATATATGCCGGTATTCTAAACAGCATGTAATTGGCACATAAATATTAGTCCCTATCTCTATATATAAAAGGCACCACCAACGTTCTAAATGAAGCCTCCAGCTGGAAGTGTGAAGGGGGAGAGATATCCGGTTTCCCCATGAGTGTCTGCCCCGCCCTTGCTCTCTCTGTAACACAAACAGTGAAGGAAAACACAGCAAAGCACGAAATCAAATCGCTCTCTCTGTAACAGTGAAGGACTCAGAGGGGGGAGGGGAGAGAAGGCAGAAGCCCTCACTATCTCTGTAACACAAACACAGCACAGCAGGAAACTTAACACTGAAGGACTCGACTCCCAGGGGGGAGGGGACAGAGAGGACAGACAGCACAGGGGAAGGGAGAGAGGACAGAGGGCATGGACACACACACTCCCACATGCACACAGAAGAAAACCTTGCTAGCCCCCATTTAATTTGCATCAGAAACGGGGCTTTTTTACTAGCTTTATATAATTGTCCTCAAAAATTATGTTTTGTACACAGGAACACCTTTTAAAATTACTCGCTGTGTAATTGCTCACAGCTCTAACATGGGCATTACATCCCGCTTTTAATGTAAAAAGTGCAGAAATAGATACAGAATATGGTGACTTTAAAATAGCCATATTAAACTAAGTGTGAACACTTTAGTGCCTGCACCTTTTGTGTTGTCCCCTGCAACTGTTTTAAGTGGCCATATTTCTCAGGGCTGATTTAACATGGGAATGCAGCAGACCCAGGGTGGATGAGAGGAAGGGGAGGGGTGGGCTTGCCATCAGGAGAGCTTTCTGTTCCCTTTTGTATCCTGAAGAAAAACACATGGCCCCCATGCCCAAAACTGCCCATTTTTCCCACAAAAACAGAAATTTAGGCCCTGAAACCTGTCCCTCTCCGTGCCCCCTTTAGTTGTTTCTCTAGGCCCTATGCTCCCCACCCATCTCCCAAAAAAGCATCTGGAATTTTTGACAGGAGGGAGTCGATATGTCTTCTGCTGGCAGCATTGTCAATTCTAAAACTGAGCTGCTGGTATTATGAAAGATGGAAACCTTGTAATGACATCGCCTGTGATAAGTGGGTTCTGCTAGACCTCATAGATGTTTGCACTGTATAGTATCTCCAGCACTAATAACTAACAAGGGCATAGCAAATAATTTTGATTACGTTCTTATTTGCATGTACATGGAGATTCCTGTTGTTGAACCGGCAGTAGTGTACATCCAAATAGCATACATTAAAACGGATAGGATAATCCAATTTGTTGAGCATTCAGTAGCAATCAAGAATATGTAACGATACATGTAGCAAGTGAACAAAGTTGGCAGTTCTTGTATGTAATTTGAGAATTTTTCACTTAATAAAAATACTTAAAAAAAAAAAACGGATAGGATAGAGGTGTTGGCAATCGTCCATATTTAACACAATTGTTAATACCATTGCCCAGGAGTATGAGGACCCCAAAACAGCTGGAAATGTGTATTTTTAAAAGGGAAACAGTGACTCTGGCAGCCATTGGGCAGAACAGTGCCATGCCAAGAGTTATGCAACCACTGCTGCCACCCAGGGTATGGAAAGTGGAAAAATTGCTCCAAGCCCACCATCTCCTCTCATTGATGGTGGCGAAGCAGGTAGGAGAGGGGGCGCCAGTGAGCAAATCGGACAAGTTGAACTACAGCTCTGTATGATCCTGGCGCATAACTCCACTGACTGCCTGGCTTGAAAATTCCCATATGATCTTCTGTTTCTCTGAGCAAATCAATATGCATGATGCTTCAAGCCTGTGTCCTGCTGAAAATGCATGTTAAGTGAGTGTCCCCTTCCTTAAAGCAGCAGTTTTAACATGGAAACTTTGTTTAGGTTATATCATTTGACAGTTAAACATCATGAAAATCTCATTTTCTCTTTTGATTTTTGTATTTCATTCTTGAGAGATTGGTCTTCAACATTCTTGAAAGCTTTTTTTCTGCCTGGTCACTTCAACTGTTAGTAATCTACATAAATCTGTAAACAGTGACACTAATAAATGGAAAGTATGACTATAGGAGGAACAGCTAAGTAATCACTCGGAAAGATATGAGAAAAAAAATGTAGTGTGGCCTAATCTAAACCAGCACAAAAAAAATGTAAGTAAAATGCTTGCATACTGTATCTATTAAAATATTTTCTAATTAAGTTATACTGTGCCAAATTTTGTTTCTAAAGCAAAACCATGAACTGTTGAAGGAAATGTCTTCATCAGCAATGAAAGGTGACAATACGTTGACATCGGGTGGCATCAGGAAGGACAGAAAGTATCTCCTTGATTATTTGTTGGACAACTTTTCAGCAAATAAGCTCGGAAATCCAAACTGCAAGGTAAGAACATAAGGACATAAGTGTTGCCATTTTGGGACAGACCGAAGGTCCATCAAGCCCAGTATCCTGTTTCCAACAGTGGCCAGTCCAGGTCACAAATACCTGGCAAGATCCCAGAACAGTACAATGTATTTAATGCTGCTTATCCTAGAAATAAGCAGTGGATTTTCCCAAGTTCATCTTAATAATGGCTTATGGCCTTTCAGGAAATTAGAGCACAGAAAAAGAGTGGGAAATGGACCAATGACTCCAGGAGAATGGGAGATAGATTGAAAGAATCACTTTATTGAATGACTCGACACAGACAACTGTGTTTCGGCCAGGAGGCCTGCCTCAGGAGTCTTAAAAAAGACCTTTGTGGTGTTATATTGGCGCGGCGTCTCGATATACTTAAAATGGCTTAAAAAAAGACCTTTGTAGTATTATATTGGCGCAGCGTTTCAATATACTTGTGATAGCTACAGCTATCACAAGTATATTGAAACGCTGCGCCAATATAATACTACAAAGGTCTTTTTTTAAGCCATTTTAAGTATATCGAGACGCCGCGCCAATATAACACCACAAAGGTCTTTTTTAAGACTCCTGAGGCAGGCCTCCTGGCCGAAACACAGTTGTCTGTGTCGAGTCATTCAATAAAGTGATTCTTTCAATCTATCTCCCATTCTCCTGGAGTCATTGGTCCATTTCCCACTCTTTTTCTGTGCTGTTATTTCCACGTGGGAGTTAGTGTTCATCCACTTAGGTGGATCACCCTTTCCCCTTTCAGGAAATTATCCATACCTTTTTAAAACCCTGCTAAGCTAACTGTTTTTACCACATTCTCTGGCAACGAATTCAAGTTTACTGAAGAAATATTTTCTCTGATTTGTTATAATTTTGCTACTTAGAGCCTTCATTATGTACCTTCTAGTCCTAGTATTTTTGGAAAAAGCAAACAAGCAATTCACCTCTACCTTTTCCAAGCCACTCAGTATTTTATAGACCTCTATCATATCTTCCCTCAGCTATCTCCTCTCCAAGCTGAAGAGCCCTAGCCACTTTAGCCTTTTCTTATAGAGAAATTATCCAATCCCCTTTATCATTTTCGTCGCCCTTCTCTGTACCTTTTCTAATTCTGCTGTCTTCCTAGCAAGAAGCTTACCAGGTTTCTGTTGAGTCTGTTGAGCTCTTTGCAACTTGTGAGTTAGGTCATCCACCCAGATTTTATGTAGCTCAGTTCTCTGTTTTTGCAAAGACTGGTATATGGCAGAAAGACCACCATGTTTATGTTGATTTTCCAGAAGTGCAGTCTTTAACCCCTGCCATACAAGTCCATCCCGCACCTCTTCCTCAGCTACCTGCACATCTCATAGAAGACTTTCATTAAGACGCCATACTCCTCTATCAGTGAGTATATTGCCCAGGTTAAATGTAGCCCAACTGGGACATGATCAGACCAGATTTGGGATTCTGTGCCTACATCTAACAGGCACTGGGTCCAATTGTGGTCCCCTAACAGTAGATCAGTGGGAGAATAGCTTTGATATCAAGGGGAGAAAAAGGAATAATCCTTACCCGCTGTGCCTCGACTATGCCACAGGTCAGCTAAATGAAAATCCTGCATTACCCTAAGCAGTTGCTTGTGCGAGATCTGTGCTCCATCCATTCTCCTAGGAAGTCTATCCCAGATGGGATCCAAGACTAAAATTGCAGTCTCCCCCCCCCCCCCCACCCCCAAATAAACAAATGACCCAGATTCTGTTCTCCCAAAAATGTGTTCAAGTTTTTCCAAAAACTAGCGGGAGGGTCACAGGGTGCATATACATTCAATATAGACAACTTCTGATCCTCTAACTCCCCTTCCAAATCATGAATTCATGGGCGGATGCATTTCAATTAAAACTGAACACAGAAAAAACACAATGTCTCATCCTCTCATCACAATACAACACGAACAAACCCACCACTATACACATCCCAGAGTACACCCTTCCTGTTTCAAATAGCCTAAAAATTCTCAGAGTTACAATTGATCAAAATCTCACACTAGAAAGCCAAGCAAAAAATACAACAAAGAAAATGTTCCATTCAATGTGGAAACTCAAAAGATTAAAACCTTTCTTCCCAAGGGAAATACTCCGCAGCCCGGTACAATCAATGGGGTTTAGCCACCTAGATTACTGCAATGCAATCTATGCCGGATGCAAAGAACAAATCATTAAGAAACTCCAAACTGCCCAAAATATAGCAGCCAGACTCATATTTGGCAATACGAAAGCGCCAAACCCCTAAGAGAAAAACTACACTGGATCCCACTTAAAGAACTTATTGAGTTCAAAATCTGCACCCTGGTTAATAAAATTATTCACAGCGAAGCCCCGATCTACATGACAGGCCTTATAGACTTACCAACCAGGAACACAAAAATATAGCCAATCAGATAACTATTTGATAGGAACATCCGTGTACTGGTGCTATCTTTAAAAAAATGCATTCCACCCTACCTAAGAATTTAAACACCCAGGTTCAACAGTGCCTAAATCATAAATCCACCGCTGTTCTCTTTGTCTTGTTTGCTAACGTCAGTGCCACTTTTAAATGAGATTCTAAGCAATGTGTAATGTCGCTAAAATATACCACCTACAGTTCAACCAATGTTAATATTATTTGATACCCTTGTGATCTTTTATATGTGGACTAGACGTCTCGCAGTTTAAGACTCATATTATTAACATTGTTTTTGTGTTAATAATAATAAATTGGAAGCTCCTATTGTACAACATTGTCAGCATTCATTCGACCAGATGCATTGTATGGTTATTGATCAGCTCCAGATAGGTAAGCATGGCGGTTTCATTACGAAATTAAGATGAACAGAACAGTGGTGGATTTTCCCAGTTTTTTGAAAGATGTTCTTTTGGCCTGATTTAAAAATCTAACTTTTGCGGCGTATCCTTTTATCTTCTTCTTAAACATTTTCCTAATTTTATCATAGTTGCTCTTTCAAAATCTAAATGCTGCTACTGTAGATTTCTTCAGTGACTTTACTCCAGATACTATCTCAAATTTGATTCCCAGGAGACCCCTCTGACTCATGTGTTGAACAGTTGGTAGGATCTTATGGATTGTGTTTGGTTGATCCTTCACTTTCTGACGTTTTGTAAGATAATTGAAATTACCCATTATTAGACTATTGCCCAGTGTGACAGCTTTCCTAATTTCTTTTAATATTTTTTCATCTATCTGTTCATTCTGTTCTGGTGGACAGTAGTATAACCCCACTAGTACACTCTCTCTTCACTCTCTCTCTCTGTTCATAAGGATTCCGTGCTGCTATATATTTTATGCAGAATGTTTATTCTGTTGGACTCAATTCCCTCAGCTAGCAGTGGTCAGTGTGTTTTTTGACCACCAGCGGCTTTATTTCTGGATATTCACCGGCATTGAATGTCCAGTCATACTTGGCTGATTAACAATTATGCAGTTAAGTGGAATATTAACCGCATAAGGTGAACCACATAAAGTTAGGACAGTTTTTTATGCAGCCCAATATATGCAGTTAAGTGCAGAATATCAGCACGTAACCACATAAGTGCTGACTCTGCCCCCGGACTGCTCACGAATCAGCCAGTTTCAGCTTAGGCATTTAGTGGCACTATCTGGTTAAGTGCTGCTGACTATTTGTGGTTAACACCGGACAAGCGAATTGAATGGGCAGGAGGATCTCCTAACCATTTCCACTTTGAATACGTGGCCAGAATGTCTTTACTTTCTGTGGTTTTATAATATTTGTTGCTTTGCATTAGTTTTATTTGTTCTTGTCTGTGAAATTTTGGCTATGTTGTAATGTCTTACTATTTTTACTTTCAAAAGGCAGTATATCAAGTATATGAATAAGGTAAAATAATTTCTGTCTCAGTATTTTGCATCAGACATATTACCTTCTTTTGTATATCTTGAAATTAAGAACTTCTTTTAAGATTAGAGTTTTGTGCTGGTCCCATTTTTTCTTTATTTTAAATATTTAGCTTTGTTCTACATCTTTCCCTTCTATATCAAAAAAACCTCCTCTTATTGTTTGAATAGTATTCTCCTCTGAGTTTTGCTTATTTGGCTGCCTTCCCTGCCTTTTTGTTTTTCTTGATAATTTTGCCTGCTCTTATCTTCTTGTGACTTATTTTAAATATGTTTTGTCAATACTGGTCTTTTTACTTATTAACATATCTGCTATCTCCTTGGAGAATCAATGATCTCTCTTGTTCTCCCCATTGTTAAGTTGTTCCCTTCTTTGTGATCCTTTGTGATTCATTGTTCCCCCGTATCAGAAATATAAAATCTGAAGAACAATGGACAATAAGAGCAAAGAGAAAGCAACAAATCTCTCTGCACAATCATTTCTGTTGAAATCAGCCTTATTATAGTATGGGACATTTGTCCTGGTGTTCAGTTCAGTTGTTAGTCTTTTACTAAACTACGCTGTACCGTGATCTATGAATCCTAAATGTAGAGTTGCATTAAGTAAATATGGCTAGTAATTTCATTAATGTCAGTAGTAAAATGTTTCTTTGCAGGTCATACTTCATGGCCCTTTCAACCCTTATGAGCTACAGTTTCATAGTATGACACGGGTCTCAAGATTCAGGTATAGTAGATTACTTCTAGTTACAGCAGAGTTTCCCAAACTTTTTTAGCAGGTGAAAATTTATGGGACCCTGGATGATCAAAGCAAATTATTGCTCAAACAGCATAATAGGGCATCATTTTGGAAAGTGCATACTAGAAGCATAATACAAAGGCATTTATTTCTTTTTTTTAAAGATTTGAATATGCAAATTAGACATTTTTTAGTAGTGGGTGTGGGAGGGATGAATGGGTGAATACCTAAATGAATGCAGGAGGAGCATGTGACTGAAAGAGTGGATTTTGGGGAGAGGTGTGACTATGGGTAGTGAGTGGGTGGGGGTATATGTGACTAGCTGCTGTGTGTGTTTTGAGTATTTGGGATATGTTAACAGTTGTGTAGATGGGGTTGGTGGGTGCATGAAGTGTGAGTGTGAATATGAGCCTATTGTGAGTGTTGTATGTATGATTGTAAAGGTAGTGAATGAGTGGGTAAGATGATGTGATACTAGATTTGCCCTCTTTCTTTCTTTCTTTCTTTCTTTCTTTCTTTCTTTCTTTCTTTCTTTCTTTCTTTCTTTCTTTCTTTCTTCCTTCTGCACTCACCCTTCTCCTCCTCCTCCCTCTTTTCCTGTCCTTACCCTCCAACCAAGGCTCACAGTCCCCACAGACTCCCACTCCCAGCTCAGCTTCTCTTGCATTTCAGGAACATACCCTCTTTCACATCTTTTCAAGGCTCATTCCCCTTCTCTTCCCCTTCTATTTCATGGGCAAGGTCTCAGACTAATCTCTCTGCAGTTATTTAAAAAATGTATATCTCACCTGTCATACAATTCTAGGCGGGTTACAAATATCCATAAAAAGTCTAAAACACAAAATAAGCAGACAGTATAATATTTATCAATAAGATACATAACACAGATACATCACCCTCATCATTTGCCGATCACATCAATAAACTGCCTTTTTCACAGAAACTGTAAAGTATGTCACATTTCAGTTAATCGGCAAATCATCAAAAACTTCTTGAGTAAAACCAGGAGAATCTAGTGATGAAGCCCATTCGATTTAGAAGAGAATCATTATCTACTTAATCATACTGGAACATCTACAGTACTATTAGTAGATTGTAAGTCCATATATGCCTTCCTGTATAAATGTGCCTTTAATGATTTTCATGATTAGACATCAACCTTAACTCAGTTTGCAAGGAGTTCCACAGAGCAGATCCTATCATATAGCATATGGGTGCACAATATTCTTCCAGTCTAGTATTTCAAGTAAAAATTTGTTCACTGATTGTAAAGCTCTGGCTGGGCACTATAAATGTAATAATGACATAAGTTACAGTAGAAGTTCCTCATGTCAAGCCTTGTGAATGGGGGGCAGTTTATAGTTTATTTACATTTTCCATACTGCTTTTACTAACTCACAGGTCAAAGCAATGTACAGACTAATTTAAAAACAGTTGAAAAGGACTCTAGAGTCCATCATTCACTTCTAGATGTGACATACCAGAGAGAGAACACCCTTTAGATGAAATGGCATGCAAACATGTCACCCATTGGAAGCCCCAAAAGTCTGCTCAAACAGCCAGGTTTTAATTGTTGTCTTGAATTTATTTAGTGACAGTTTTCAAGGGTAGACAATGGTAAATTGTTCCAACTAAATGGAACTAAAATATAGAAGGCAGAATTCCTTGTGGATTCTAGCTGAGCAGGTGTCAGTCTGGGCATTTGAAGAGTGGTGGATACCAGTAGGTACATATTGAATCATCAAAGAGTTTTTAAATAAGGTGGACTACCCATCCAAAGTACCTTAAAATGAGTAGGAGGACCTTAAATTTGATTCTAAATTCCACAGGAAGCCAGTGAAGCTTTTTTTTTTTTAGACGAGAGGTAGAATGATGGAATCTATTTGCATGACATAAGAGGCAAAAAGCTGTATCTTTGTAAAGTCTGAAGGTTTTGCAGATTGATTTTAGAAATCCCACAGTAAGCTATAGTAAAATAGTCTAACTTTGATAGAAGTTATGCATGATGCAAGGAATGAAAGGCATCATGGTCAGAACAACTGACACAGAGCATAGTTGGCAGAGAACACGGACATAGGACCCGAGTACAGCAGTGGTTTTAGGGGAAAAAGATACCTGATTATCTAATACAACTCCCAAATAGTGAAATGATTCAGCTGGCTGAATATTCTGTCCAAAAAGTGTGAGATTAACAGCTGGACAGGAAAGGCGTCCAGTAAACCAGCATGCTACAGTTTTCTCAGGATTTAAAACTAATCAATTGGACACAAAGCCATTGGGAAACAAGTTCAAACATACTTGCAAAGGAGAAATATGAATGTGTTCTGGATCTGTATAAAATAGTAGTAAAATTTTATCTGCATAAAAATATGAAGAAATGGCAAAATTTTGAATTGAGGTAGCAGACTCAAGAATAGATTGAATAAAGGAGATAAGATAGACCCTTGTGGTATTCCACAGTTGAGTTCTTTTTCCAGGGATGATGAGCCGGATGTCACTACATTGAAAGTATGATTACTTAAAAAAAAATTTTCAAACCAAGCAAAACTTGTTCCTGCAAATCCTAAGTCTGATAAGCTGGTAAGCAGTATCTTATGATCAATAAGATCCAATACCACCATCAACCCCTTATCAAGGTGTTGATGAATTTCACCTAATACTGAAGCTAGAACTGTCTTTGTGCTATGAGACCAGAATCCTGACTGGCATGGGTGTAATGCTAAGTTCCATATCATCAAGCTGATCAATCCATAGACTGGTGGGTTGTGTCCATCTACCAGCAGGTGGAGATAGAGAGCAAACTTTTGCCTCCCTATATGTGGTCATGTGCTGCCGGAAACTCCTCAGTATGTTCTCTATCTCAGCAGGTGGTGGTCACACACAGCAGCAGCAGCTCTGGCTAGGCCTCCAAGCCTAATTTTTAGGTTTTGTTGAGTGCCTGGGGTTGAGGGCTCTTTTGAGCAAGTGCAAACCTGGTGGTGCCAGGTCCCTCCTTTTCTCCCCCCTCCCGCTGGCTCCGTTGAAAAAAAAAAAAAAAAAATTTTAAACGTCTTTAAAGGCGTTTATTTCGACGTTTATTTAAGCGTCTATTGCAGCTACTCACTGGGACACCAGGTCGTTACAACTCGGAGCGGACAGCAGGTAATTTTTACCTTTTTATAGCGGGCGGGGGTTCCCCGATTCTTCTCCTCGTGGCACATGGCGTCGGAGGGCGAGGGCGCAAAGGGTCGCTCCCCGGGTCGCTTGAGCGCTTCTAGAGGGGATGCGGGGGTCTTAAAGCCTGATTCGCCCTTGTTGGGTGGCAGTTTCGTGACCGATGAATGTCCCGGTCCTTCCTCCGGCGTGGCGGTTTTTCCCGCCATAAACGCCCATCCCCCGCTCCTCGCCTCCGCCATTTTGGCCGGCCACGCGGCTCGGACGACTTCTTCTTGGGCCGCCCTTGAGGTTGGAGACATTAATGCCATGAACGCCCTTAATTTGGGCGACGGCACAGAAGCGGCTAAAGTTAAGAGCCGTTCTTCCCGCGCGGCTCCTTCGCGGAGTTTCGCGCCGGACGCCATTTTGGATGCGCAGCAGGCCTCTCCCCCGCTGTTGCGAGCGCCGGTTGAGAGTGCGCCTAGGGCTGTTGCCCAGGCTGCGGAAGTGCACAGTCTGGGGGGTTTCTCCCCCGAGTTTGTTTTGCTGCTGCATCAGGCCTTCCTCATGCACAACGCTGCCCCCGCTCCCTCGTCTGGTAAAGAGGTTGAGGTTCCCAGAGGTAAACGCCCTCGGGTTGATTCCCAGGCCTTGGAGGAATTTGTCTCCTCCGATGTAGATGAGGGCAGCGTGTCTGAGGTCTCCCAACGGTCCTTTGTGGATTCCTTGGAGGAGACGGATCCCCGCTCGGATGGAGCGGATGACCCCTCTGCAGCGCGGCTTTTTTGCCCAGAGGATTTGCCCAACCTGTTGTTACAGGCCATGGACACTTTGAAGATTTCCTCTCCGGAGGACGTCTCTCCCTCAGCCCCTGTTGGCTCTGCCATTATGCTGGGGACGAAGCGCCCGCCTAGAACCTTCCACGTGCATGATGCCATGCACACCTTAATTTCGGCTCAATGGGATGTCCCAGAAGCGAGCCTTAAAGTGGCTAGGGCTATGTCCCGCCTCTATCCTTTGGCTGTGAGTGAACGTGAGGCCTATCTGTGGCCTACCGTGGATTCTTTAATCACTGCGGTGACTAAGAAAACGGCATTGCCGGTGGAAGGTGGCACGGCCCTAAAGGACGCCCAAGACAGGAGATTGGAGGCGGCCTTAAGGTCGTCCTTTGAGGCGGCTGCTTTAAGCTTGCAGGCCTCAGTTTGCGGCTCCTATGTGGCCAGGGCGTGCCTGACTATGGTGCAGCGGGCTTCCCCCTCGGATCATTCCTTGAGGGATGATTGGCCAGCCCTGGAATCGGGCTTAGCCTATTTGGCAGACTTGCTGTATGATGTCTTGAGAGCCTCAGCTAAAGGCATGGCTCAGACAGTCTCTGCGCGGCGGTGGCTTTGGCTGAAACATTGGTCTGCTGACCACGCCTCTAAATCCCGCCTGGCTAGGTTGCCTTTTAAAGGCAAGCTGCTCTTTGGGGTCGAGCTGGACAAAATCGTGACCGATCTCGGCACGTCTAAGGGCAAGAAGTTACCAGAGGTCAGGGCTCGGGCTAGTGCTCGTCCCAGTACCTCCAGAGGACGGTTTCAGGAAGCCCGTCGGTACCGCCCGGGCAGGTCGGGTTCTTCTGCCCCCTCTTCCTTTAAGAGGCATTTCTCCCCCAAGCAGCGTTCCTTTCGCAGAGACCGCCGTCCCGGAGGTGCTCCCTCCGGTCCTCCCCCAGGGTCTCGTACCCAATGACGGGGTATTGGTCCACGCCCCAGTGCAGATTGGGGGACGGCTGTCCTCGTTTCTGGGCGAGTGGACCACAATAACTTCAGACGCTTGGGTGCTGGAAGTCATCAGAGACGGCTACAAGCTAGAGTTCTGCCGACCCTTAAGAGACGGGTTTGTACTCTCTCCCTGCAAGTCTCCGGTCAAAGCTGTGGCAGTGCAGCAGACTTTGGACAGTCTGATCCGCCTGGGTGCGGTCGTTCCGGTGCCAGAAAGTCAGCTTGGCAAGGGGCGTTACTCCATTTACTTTGTGGTACCAAAGAAAGGAGGTTCTGTCCGGCCTATCCTCGACCTCAAAGGGGTCAATCGGGCCTTGAAAGTGCGGCACTTTCGCATGGAGACTCTCCGCTCTGTTATAGCGGCAGTGAAGGCAGGGGAGTACCTGGCTTCCTTGGACATCAAGGAAGCGTACCTGCATATTCCCATCTGGCCTCCTCATCAACGCTTTCTGCGTTTTGCAGTCCTAGGCCGACACTTCCAGTTCAGAGTCCTCCCGTTCGGGTTGGCTACTGCTCCGCGGACCTTTTCCAAAGTAATGGTGGTCATAGCGGCCTTCCTGCGAAAGGAAGGAGTACAAGTCCATCCTTATCTGGACGACTGGTTGATCCGAGCCCCCTCTTATGCAGAGTGCGGCAAAGCTGTGGACCGGGTAGTTGCTCTTTTGAGCTCCCTGGGATGGATCATCAACTGGGAGAAGAGCCAGCTGCGTCCGACTCAGTCCCTGGAGTATCTGGGAGTTCGATTCGACACCCAAGTGGGCAGAGTGTTCCTGCCAGACAATCGGATTGTCAAGCTTCAGGCTCAGGTGGACCAGTTCCTGGTAGCCTCTCCTCTTCGGGCTTGGGACTATGTGCAGCTGTTGGGCTCTATGACGGCCACGATGGAAGTGGTGCCCTGGGCCAGGGCTCATATGAGACCACTACAACACTCTCTGCTGCAGCGCTGGACTCCGATGTCGGAGGATTATGCGGTGCGTCTTCCCTTGGATCCAGCAGTGCGCAAGGCGCTGAGCTGGTGGATGCAGACAGACAAGTTGTCTGCAGGAATGCCTCTGGTGACCCCAGAGTGGATTGTCGTCACGACGGACGCCTCATTGTCGGGCTGGGGAGCCCACTGCTTGGGAAGGACAGCGCAGGGGCTCTGGTCTCCTGCAGAGGCGAAGTGGTCTATCAACCTCCTGGAACTCAGAGCCATTCGGTTGGCGCTTTTGGAGTTCATCCCGGTACTGGTGCTGAAGCCTGTACGGGTACTGTCGGACAATGCCACGGCTGTGGCCTATGTCAACCGCCAGGGAGGTACCAAGAGCGCCCCTCTAGCCAAGGAGGCTATGAGTCTATGCCAGTGGGCGGAAGCGAACCTGGAACAGCTGTCAGCGGCCCACATTGCCGGAGTCATGAATGTCAAGGCGGACTTTCTCAGTCGCCATACCTTGGAGCCCGGAGAGTGGCAGCTATCTGCTCAGGCGTTCTTGGACATCACGAAGCGCTGGGGCCAGCCGAGCCTAGATCTGATGGCGTCATCGGCCAATTGCCAAGTGCCACGCTTCTTCAGCAGAGGACGGGACCCTCGATCCCTGGGAGTAGATGCTCTTCTCCAACAATGGCCGACACAAGAGCTTCTCTATGTGTTCCCACCCTGGCCCATGTTGGGCAGGGTCCTAGACCGGGTGGCAAGACATCCCGGCAGGATAATCCTGGTGGGTCCGGATTGGCCCAGACGTCCCTGGTATGCGGACTTGATCAGGCTCTCAGTCGACGATCCTCTGCGGCTGCCAGTGGAGCAGGGCCTGTTACATCAGGGTCCCGTGGTGATGGAGGATCCCTCCCCCTTTGGTCTTACGGCCTGGCTATTGAGCGGCAGCGTCTGAGGAAGAAGGGCTTCTCAGACAAGGTCATCGCCACTATGCTGAGAGCGAGGAAACGCTCTACTTCTACTGCTTACGCCAGGGTTTGGCGTATCTTTGCAGCGTGGTGTGAAGCAGGCTCACTTTCTCCCTTCACTGCTCCAATTTCTTCAGTGTTGGCGTTCCTGCAAGAAGGTCTGGACAAAGGCCTGTCGCTCAGTTCCCTTAAGGTCCAGGTAGCGGCTCTGGCTTGCTTCAGGGGCCGCCTGAAGGGTGCTTCCCTGGCTTCCCAGCCAGATGTGGTGCGCTTTCTCAAGGGAGTTAATCACCTGCGCCCTCCTCTGCACTCAGTGGTGCCTGCGTGGAATCTCAACCTGGTGCTAAGAGCATTGCAGAAGCCGCCGTTGGAACCCTTGTCGAGGGCATCTCTGAAAGACCTGACGTTGAAAGCAGTCTTTTTGGTGGCTATCACTTCAGCCAGAAGAGTTTCCGAGCTCCAGGCGCTCTCATGTCGAGAGCCTTTTCTGCAGTTCACTGAGGCAGGAGTGACTATTCGCACAGTGCCTTCCTTCCTGCCCAAGATTGGTTCTCGCTTCCATGTGAATCAGCAGCTCTGTCTCCCTTCCTTTCGTAGGGAGGACTACCCAGAGGAGTACTCTGCTCTTAAATATCTGGATGTGAGACGAGTCATCTTCAGATACTTGGAAGTGACCAATGATTTCCGGAAATCGGATCATCTGTTTGTCCTGTTTGCAGGTCCTCGTAAGGGTCTGCAGGCTGCTAAGCCTACAGTGGCAAGATGGGTCCAGGAAGCCATTGCAGCGGCTTATGTGGCCGCGGGGAAGGTGCCGCCTATCCAGCTGAAGGCTCACTCCACGAGAGCTCAGGCGGCCTCGATGGCAGAGGCCGGATCCGTCTCCTTGGAAGAGATATGCAAGGCGGCAACTTGGGCTTCGGCTCATACATTCTCCAAGCATTACCGTTTGACTGTGGCTGCACGGGCGGAGGCCCAGTTTGGAGCTTCAGTGTTGAGGTCAGGGATTTCAATGTCCCGCCCTGGGTGAGTACTGCTTCGGTACATCCCACCAGTCTATGGATTGATCAGCTTGATGATATGGAAGGTAAAATTATGTATAATCATACCTGATAATTTTCTTTCCATTAATCATAGCTGATCAATCCATAGCCCCTCCCAGATATCTGTTCTGTTTTTATTCTGGTTGCATTTCAGGTTCAAGTTTAGTCTTCAGTTATTTCAGAAAGACTTCGTGTTCAAGTTTTTTCACTTGGATTCTTCAAGAGTTAAGACGAGTTTGTGTTACAGTGAGCTGCTGCATTCCTCTCCCCTCCGTTTTACGGGGCTGGATTGAGACTTATAATTCTGCCGGCACTCCCTCCCGCTTCGTGCGGCTGTAGGGCAGTTTTGTACCCCTCCCGCTTCGGCGGTGTTCGGGTCAGTCAGCTCCTCCCGCGGTTGCGGTTGCAGGATAAGCCAGATCCCCCCGCATCGGCGGGTGTGGTGTCCCTCCCCCGCTCCGCGGGGATGAGCTGGACGGATTCCCCTCCCCCACTTGTGTGGGGATGAGCTGGGTTAATTCCCCTCCCCCGTTTCGGCGGTGGTGAGCTGGGCAGAGTGTCCCTTCGTGGGTGTAATTCTCTAAGTGCTGAGTCCTGTGGATGGAGCTTTGATATCGACATACTGAGGAGTTTCCGGCAGCACATGACCACATATAGGGAGGCAAAAGTTTGCTCTCTATCTCCACCTGCTGGTAGATGGACACAACCCACCAGTCTATGGATTGATCAGCTATGATTAATGGAAAGAAAATTATCAGGTATGATTATACATAATTTTACCATGTTTTTCAAATAGTTGAACAACTTTTTCAGTGATCTTTGAGAGAAAACATAAATTTGAAATAGGGTGGTAATGTGCCAAAGCAGGTGTTTTTGTTTGGGGGGGGGGGGGGTCCCCAAATTGGGCGAACTATAACAGATTTCCACATTTTTGGAGAGGTAAGGCTACGATTATTTGTAAAATAATGGGAAGAAGACAGTGTACCAGAGATTTTTATTTATTTATTTTGACATTTATAGCCCACATTATCCCAAACATACTCGAGTTCAATGTGGCTTACAATAAATAAAACAACAGGCAAGGTTTATAATACCATAAACAAAATAAGTAAGAGCAGAGTAGCACAAAAAAGATATAAATAAGAACTAAATAATAAACCATTGATGGCCAGTTACAATTTAACACACTCCGTCAATGGGTAGAAACCTCTCAAAGAGGAAAGTTTTCAGTCTTTTGCGAAATAACCAAGTAATCAGGCTGACCCTTGATTGCCATTGACAATAAGTTCCACCATTTAGCACCTTGGTTTCTAAAGTCTGTGTAGTGAACCAACTTAAAGTGCACTCTCTTTCAATCTGGAAGATGAAGTCTAAGGTAGTTTCTAGAACCAGAGATTATATTGCATAGGGGAATAGTTATTAAGGGCTGCATGTAATCCGGTGTCATGCCATATAATATTTGAAAGACAAAAAACACTGGCTTTAATGGGCAGCCAGTGCAGCTTGCATAATAATGGAGTGGCTCTATCAAAGCGTGATACCTTGAGGACAAGCCTATCTGCTGTATTTTGGGCCTTTTGCAGCCATTTTAGGACACCCTCCTTACATCCAGCATAGATAGAATTGCAGTAATCAAATTGAGTTAAAACCAAAAGATTGAACTAGCAGTCTAAAGGTGTGAGACCTCTCAATCTGACTCTCGTCAGCTTCCAAAGAGACCTGAAGGATTTTTTTTGCTACTGAGGAAACCTGAGGTTCGAACGTGAGGTGATTGTCAATTAATTCACCCAGTACCCTAAGCGTAGTGTCTAGGGGGTAGTACGCGTTGTCACTGGTAAAGTTATTATGGTACGGATGAAGGGGTTAATTTAAATTTGGAATCCTCGGATTCCAACAAATCAAGACCAAGCCTAATCTTAGGGACAGTTTTTGGAAGGGATATAGATTGTGACATTGTCCGCATAAATAAAAGTGCAGAACCCCACTGCCTCTAGTCTTTCACCTAATGGAGCCATTAGGGGTCAGGAAACCATAGAGGCATATTTTCAAAGCACTTTGGGAGGCTAAGTTCCATAGGTTTCTATGGAACTTTGGGAGGCTAAGTGCTTTGAAAATGAGCCTGATAGTAACATAGTAAGTGACGGCATATAAAGACCTGAACTGTCCATCCACTCTGCCCAACAGTCACACTCATTATCAATTCATGATTAAATCAACAATGAATGTGATATTATATACATTATCAGAGTCTATCTTTGGCATTCTTGGGACATAGACAGTGGAAGTCCGCCTGGCTCTATCCTTATGTTCCACTTACTGGAGTTGTCGTCAAAGCCCACTCCATCCTATCCAAATCTGTCTTGTCATTTGCAGGACCCAGACCATAAAAGTCTGCCCAGCACTGTCCTTAGTTCCAAGTACTGAAGTTGTCATTGAAGCCCTTTCTTGCCTGTCCTAAACTGGATTGCTATACACAAACACAGACCTACAAGTCTGCCTGGTACTAGACTTAGTTCTTTACAGCCAGAGTAGCCGTCCAAGCGTCAATCAAACATGCACCCCCTGCAGCCATTTAATGTGTGTGTGTGGGGGGGGGGGGGGGAGTTAATTTATTTTTGTTATCGAGTTCGTCTGTGTTCATCCCATACCTTTTTGAATTATGGCGACCTAGAGGCTTCTATCGCTGATGTTATTAAGTTTTTATTCCTCCAGTTGATGATCAGAGCTCTGCCTTTTCACTCTGAAAAGTAGAGCATACCACCTTTTCTGCAGGCGGTGCATGACTCTTTTCCTGCATGCCGAGGGTGCATCTCTTACTGGATGTGGAACTTGGCTCCCTCTCTGGAGATGGGGGTGTCGTCCTCTCAGCCTACTGCATGAACCCTTCTAGGGTTCTAATGCTGGATGGTCTAGGTCCCTCATTTTCTGGATGTCGAGTATGGCCTAAGGAATGGTGGAGACGAATGCATTCCTCTCGAGCTATAGACCATGCCTACACCTTTGATTTTGGAGCATGGCTGCATTTCTGGCACAGGGTATACCTTTTCTACCCGTGGAGCGTAGTTCCAGCTCTGTTGGGCCTGGCTCCAGTATTGGCTCCCCGGTCCCACTGACATCCCTTGTCTACTTCAATCCCTCCCTTCCTTGCTAATACCTTTTCTGAACTATCATGATGTCTGATCAAAGCTGATGGGAGGAGAGCAGTTGCGCATTGGACCATCTGTTTCTCCTACACAATCAATAGCTGCAGTGCTGTGTAGTAGGGTAGGGGGAGGGAGAACATTTATTCATTTATTAATTCAATCATTCGTTCATGACTTTTATACCCCATATTAGCCCGAAATAGACTGAAGTTCAGTGTGGCATACAAACAAACAATAAGTGAATAAGTTACCAGGGATTTAGACTATCTCAAGGACAGTGGCAATTAGCAACAGAGTGAAGGCAAGTAGGTCTGGTGTGGCAGCAGCAACTGGTAACACAGTGAGATAAAGTATGCACGAGCTGATGGTGATGATTGGCAACAGGGTGAAGGAGAGCAGGCCCAGACTGAAAGTGGCAACTGGTAGTAGGATGAGGTAGAGTAGACTTAGGCTAAAGGTGGCGATTAGTAATAGGGTGAGTGGGTTCTAGCATAGGGGTGGGCAATTTCAGTCCTTGAGGACCGCAATCCAGTTGTATTTTCAGGATTTCCCCAGTGAATATGCATGAGATCTATTTGCATTCACTGCCTCCATTGTATGCAGATAGATCTCATGCATATTCATTGTTAATATATATCACCTATTATAAATGCTCTTTATTCTGTATAACACATCTCAAACTATTTCCTCATATATCAAATACCAAATATCCCACATACATGCACATTCACATACCACCACACTTTTGATGTATGCAGTGACTATCATCTGCACTACCTCAACTGGTGGTTCTGGCTACAGCGTTGTAGTGATTCATTGAGCAATTTCCAAATGTGCATGGAGAGGGGACTGATTAACGAGCTCCCACATATGCAGTGAGTGGGAACTGTTTAACGAGCTGTATTGCTGTTTGTTATAAGAATTGTCAACAGGTTCTTGGGGGTAGTTAGCGATTTGATGTATTAGCTAGCTGTTACAAGGTGTGGTGGTATGTGAGTGAGCGTGAATGTGCATGTATGTGGGATATTTGGTATTTGATATATGAGGAATTAGTTTGAGATGTGTTATACAGAATAAAGAGCATTTATAAGAGCTGTTAGTGTGATATATTAACAATATTTAGTACAGCTATTAATATTTACGTTTTACCCAGTATTGAATAGTGTAAATAAAGCGAATGCTACATACCTTTAGAAGGTATTCTCCGAAGACAGCAGGCTGATTGTTCTCACTGATGGGTGACGTCCACGGCAGCCCCTCCAATCGGAATCTTCACTAGCAAAGTCCTTTGCTAGTCCTCGCGCGCACCGCGCATGCGCGGCCGTCTTCCCGCCCGAAACCGGCTCGAGCCGGCCAGTCCAGTATGTAGCAAGACAATACCAGGGAAGACACAACTCCAAAGGGGAGGCGGGCGGGTTTGTGAGAACAATCAGCCTGCTGTCCTCGGAGAATACCTTCTACAGGTATGTAGCATTCGCTTTCTCCGAGGACAAGCAGGCTGCTTGTTCTCACTGATGGGGTATCCCTAGCCCCCAGGCTCACTCAAAACAACAACCATGGTCAATTGGGCCTCGCAACGGCGAGGACATAACTGAGATTGACCTAAAAAATTTACCAACTAACTGAGAGTGCAGCCTGGAACAGAACAAACAGGGCCCTCGGGGGGTGGAGTTGGATCCTAAAGCCCAAACAGGTTCTGAAGAACTGACTGCCCGAACCGACTGTCGCGTCGGGTATCCTGCTGCAGGCAGTAATGAGATGTGAATGTGTGGACAGATGACCACGTCGCAGCTTTGCAAATTTCTTCAATGGAGGCTGACTTCAAGTGGGCTACCGACGCAGCCATGGCTCTAACATTATGAGCCGTGACATGACCCTCAAGAGCCAGCCCCGCCTGGGCGTAAGTGAAGGAAATGCAATCTGCTAGCCAATTGGATATGGTGCGTTTCCCTACAGCCACTCCCCTCCTATTGGGATCAAAAGAAACAAACAATTGGGCGGACTGTCTGTGGGGCTGTGTCCGCTCCAGGTAGAAGGCCAATGCTCTCTTGCAGTCCAATGTGTGCAGCTGACGTTCAGCAGGGCAGGAATGAGGACGGGGAAAGAATGTTGGCAAGACAATTGACTGGTTCAGATGGAACTCCGACACGACCTTTGGCAAGAACTTAGGGTGAGTGCGGAGGACTACTCTGTTATGATGAAATTTGGTGTAAGGGGCCTGGGCTACCAGGGCCTGAAGCTCACTGACTCTACGAGCTGAAGTAACTGCCACCAAGAAAATGACCTTCCAGGTCAAGTACTTCAGATGGCAGGAATTCAGTGGCTCAAAAGGAGGTTTCATCGGCTGGGTGAGAACGACATTGAGATCCCATGACACTGTAGGAGGCTTGACAGGGGGCTTTGACAAAAGCAAACCTCTCATGAAGCGAACAACTAAAGGCTGTCCTGAGATCGGCTTACCTTCCACATGGTAATGGTATGCACTGATTGCGCTAAGGTGAACTCTTACAGAGTTGGTCTTGAGACCAGACTCAGACAAGTGCAGAAGGTATTCAAGCAGGGTCTGTGTAGGACAAGAGCGAGGAGCTAGGGCCTTGGTGTCACACCAGACGGCAAACCTCCTCCACAGAAAGAAGTAACTCCTCTTAGTGGAATCTTTCCTGGAAGCAAGCAAGATGCGGGAGACACCCTCTGACAGACCCAAAGAGGCAAAGTCTACGCTCTCAACATCCAGGCCGTGAGAGCCAGGGACCGGAGGCTGGGATGCAGAAGAGCCCCTTCGTCCTGCGTGATGAGGGTCGGAAAACACTCCAATCTCCACGGTTCTTCGGAGGATAACTCCAGAAGAAGAGGGAACCAGATCTGACGCGGCCAAAAAGGAGCAATCAGAATCATGGTGCCTCGGTCTTGCTTGAGTTTCAACAAAGTCTTCCCCACCAGAGGAGTGGGAGGATAAGCATACAGCAGGCCCTCCCCCCAATCCAGGAGGAAGGCATCCGATGCCAGTCTGCCGGGGGCCTGAAGCCTGGAACAGAACTGAGGGACTTTGTGATTCGCTCGAGATGCGAAGAGATCCACCAAGGGGGTGCCCCACGCTTGGAAGATCTGGCGCACCACTCGGGAGTTGAGCGACCATTCGTGAGGTTGCATAATCCTGCTCAGTCTGTCGGCCAGACTGTTGTTTACGCCTGCCAGATATGTTGCTTGGAGCACCATGCCGAGACGGCGAGCCCAGAGCCACATGCTGACGGCTTCCTGACACAGGGGGCGAGATCCGGTGCCCCCCTGCTTGTTGACATAGTACATGGCAACCTGGTTGTCTGTCTGAATTTGGATAATTTGGTGGGACAGCCGATCTCTGAAAGCCTTCAGAGCGTTCCAGATCGCTCGCAACTCCAGGAGATTGATCTGTAGACCGCGTTCCTGGAGGGACCAGCTTCCTTGGGTGTGAAGCCCATCGACATGAGCTCCCCATCCCAGGAGAGACGCATCCGTGGTCAGCACTTTTTGTGGCTGAGGAATTTGGAAAGGACGTCCCAGAGTCAGATTGGACCAAATCGTCCACCAATACAGGGATTCGAGAAAACTCGTGGACAGGTGGATCACGTCTTCTAGATCCCCAGCAGCTTGAAACCACTGGGAAGCTAGGGTCCATTGAGCAGATCTCATGTGAAGGCGGGCCATGGGAGTCACATGAACTGTGGAGGCCATGTGGCCCAGCAATCTCAACATCTGCCGAGCTGTGATCTGCTGGGACGCTCGCACCCGCGAGATGAGGGACAACAAGTTGTTGGCTCTCGTCTCTGGGAGATAGGTGCGAGCCGTCCGAGAATCCAGCAGAGCTCCTATGAATTTGAGTCTCTGCACTGGGAGAAGATGGGCCTTTGGGTAATTTATTACAAACCCCAGTAGCTCCAGGAGGCGAATAGTCATCTGCATGGACTGCAGGGCTCCTGCCTCGGACATGTTCTTCACCAGCCAATCGTCGAGATATGGGAACACGTGCACCCCCAGCCTGCGAAGTGCCGCTGCTACTACAGCCAGGCACTTTGTGAACACCCTGGGCGCAGAGGCGAGCCCAAAGGGTAGCACACAGTACTGGAAGTGACGTGTGCCCAGCTGAAATCGCCAATACTGTCTGTGAGCTGGCAGTATCGGGATGTGTGTGTAGGCATCCTTCAAGTCCAGAGAGCATAGCCAATCGTTTTCCTGAATCATGGGAAGAAGGGTGCCCAGGGAAAGCATCCTGAACTTTTCTTTGACCAGATATTTGTTCAGGGCCCTTAGGTCTAGGATGGGACGCATCTCCCCTGTTTTCTTTTCCACAAGGAAGTACCTGGAATAGAATCCCAGCCCTTCTTGCCCGGATGGCACGGGCTCGACCGCATTGGCGCTGAGAAGGGCGGAGAGTTCCTCTGCAAGTACCTGCTTGTGCTGGAAGCTGTAAGACTGAGCTCCCGGTGGACAATTTGGAGGTTTTGAGGCCAAATTGAGGGTGTATCCTTGCCGGACTATTTGCAGAACCCACTGATCGGAGGTTATGAGAGGCCACCTTTGGTGAAAAGCTTTCAACCTCCCCCCGACCGGCAGGTCGCCCGGCACTGATACTTGGATGTCGGCTATGCTCTGCTGGAGCCAGTCAAAAGCTCGCCCCTTACTTTTGCTGGGGAGCCGCGGGGCCTTGCTGAGGCGCACGCTGCTGACGAGAGCGAGCGCGCTGGGGCTTAGCCTGGGCCGCAGGCTGTCGAGAAGGGGGATTGTACCTACGCTTGCCAGAAGAGTAGGGAACAGTCCTCCTTCCCCCAAAAAATCTTCTACCTGTAGAGGTAGAGGCTGAAGGCTGCCGGCGGGAGAACTTGTCGAATGCGGTGTCCCGCTGGTGGAGATGCTCTACCACCTGCTCGACCTTCTCTCCAAAAATATTGTTCGCACGGCAAGGCGAGTCCGCAATCCGCTGCTGGAGTCTATTCTCCAGGTCGGAGGCACGCAGCCATGAGAGCCTGCGCATCACCACACCTTGAGCAGCGGCCCTGGACGCAACATCAAAGGTGTCATACACCCCTCTGGCCAGGAATTTTCTGCACGCCTTCAGCTGCCTGACCACCTCCTGAAAAGGCTTGGCTTGCTCAGGGGGAAGAGCATCAACCAAGCCCGCCAACTGCCGCACATTGTTCCGCATGTGTATGCTCGTGTAGAGCTGGTAAGACTGGATTTTGGCCACGAGCATAGAAGAATGGTAGGCCTTCCTCCCAAAGGAGTCTAAGGTTCTAGAGTCTTTGCCCGGGGGCGCCGAAGCATGCTCCCTAGAACTCTTAGCCTTCTTTAGGGCCAAATCCACAACTCCAGAGTCATGAGGCAACTGGGTGCGCATCAGCTCTGGGTCCCCATGGATCCGGTACTGGGACTCGATCTTCTTGGGAATGTGGGGATTACTTAGTGGCTTGGTCCAGTTCGCAAGCAATGTCTTTTTTAGGACATGGTGCAAGGGAACAGTGGACGCTTCCTTAGGTGGAGAAGGATAGTCCAGGAGCTCAAACATTTCAGCCCTGGGCTCGTCCTCCACAACCACCGGGAAGGGGATGGCCGTAGACATCTCCCGGACAAAGGAAGCGAAAGACAGACTCTCAGGAGGAGAAAGCTGTCTTTCAGGAGAGGGAGTGGGATCAGAAGGAAGACCCTCAGACTCCTCGTCAGAGAAATATCTGGGGTCTTCCTCTTCCTCCCACGAGGCCTCACCTTCGGTGTCAGACACAAGTTCACGAACCTGTGTCTGCAACCTCGCCCGGCTCGACTCAGTGGAGCCACGTCCACGATGGGGGCGTCGAGAGATAGACTCCCTCGCCCGCATCGGCGAAGCTCCCTCCGCCGACGTAGTCGGGGAGCCTTCCTGGGAGGTGGCCGCAGTCGGCACCGCACGCGGTACCGACGTCGGGGACTTCACCCCGGGCGATGGGCCAGCCGGCGCCACGCTCGACGGTACCGGAGGCGCAAGCACCGCCGGTACCGGAGGGGTAGGGCGCAACAGCTCTCCCAGAATCTCTGGGAGAACGGCCCGGAGGCTCTCGTTCAGAGCGGCTGCAGAGAAAGGCATGGAGGTCTATGCAGGCGTCGACGTCAGAACCTGTTCCGGGCGTGGAGGCTGTTCCGGGCTGTCCAGAGTGGAGCGCATCGACACCTCCTGAACAGAGGGTGAGCGGTCCGCTCGGTGCCGATGCCTGCTGGGTGCCGACTCCCTCGGCGACCCAGAGCTCTCGGTGCCGACGCGGGGAGGAGACTGGTGTCGATGCTTCTTCGACTTCTTCCGAAGCATGTCACCGGAGCTCCCTGGCACCGACGAGGAGACGTAGAAACCAGCCGTCGCTTCCTCGGGGCCGAGGTCGAAGGAGGTCGATCTCAGGGGGGGCTGTACCGCAGGAGCCCTCAGTGTAGGGGGAGACCCACCCGAAGGCTCACCGCCACCAGCAGGGGAATGGACAGCCCTCACCTGCACTCCTGACGATGCACCACCGTCCGACGACATCAGCAGACGAGGTCCCGGTACCACCGACGTCGATGCAGCTATCCGATGTCTCGGCGCCGATGCAGAGGGCCGATGCCTCGATGCACTCGATGCACTGGCGGCCGAGGGTGAAGGTCTGGACGCTGACGACGTCGATGCACTCGATGACCTTGGTGTCGATGCCGACGAAGAGCCCGAGAACAAAACGTTCCACTGGGCCAATCTCGCTACCTGAGTCCGCCTTTGTAACAGGGAACACAGACTACAGTTCTGAGGACGGTGCTCGGCCCCCAGACACTGAAGACACGACGAGTGCCTATCAGTGAGCGAGATTACCCGGGCGCACTGGGTGCACTTCTTGAAACCGGTGGAAGGCTTCGATGTCATGGGCGGAAAAATCACGCCGGCGAAATCAAAATCCGAAATGACAAATTTGAGCACCAAAAAGTTTTAGGGAGAAAATCTCGACCGAGGCCGAAAAGAGGCCTACCCCGACGACGAAAGAAAACTTACCGGGGCAAAGACTGAAAAATACGGGAAGGGACAAACGAAGCCCGGGGGGCTTCCGGAGCACTTCCCAACAATTTTTTAAAGCTTTTCCGAAGAAAACACACGTCAACGAAAAAAGGACGCGCGAGGTCGACTTTCCGGGGCTCGACACGGCGAAAACACGACCGTACCGAGTGCGGACAAAAGAAGACTGGCCGGCTCGAGCCGGTTTCGGGCGGGAAGACGGCCGCGCATGCGCGGTGCGCGCAGGCGCGCGAGGACTAGCAAAGGACTTTGCTAGTGAAGATTCCGATTGGAGGGGCTGCCGTGGACGTCACCCATCAGTGAGAACAAGCAGCCTGCTTGTCCTCGGAGAAATACATATTCATTGGGGAAATCCTGAGAACCTGACTGGGTTGTGGCCCTTCAGGACTGAGGTTGTCCATTCCTGCTCTAGCCAGTGGCAGTGACTAAGAAAAAGATGTAGCAATTACCTCTTTTCAGCTGCTACCTAGTATCTTCCCTGATCTGTTCTCATGAGGCTGAAAATGTGCAATTGTAATATATGGTGCCGGCTATATGTGCCTTTTTTTTTCATCTATGCCACACCTTGCAACCCCAGATCAAGATTTTTGCAATAATATTTGGGATCACAGCCCACAATGTGGGAACCACTGAGGTAAATGGGAATGATTGACATCTATATATGACTTGACGCAACAAACTCCTCTGCGGCTCAGGATATGCCAAATGTGTTTTTCAATTTGTGTATATTTGCTGCTGCCCCACATGTAACAAATACAGAAAAGATATTCCCAATAAGAGTGCACAGCTGTAGAAGTGGCATTCTTGAAACGCCTCAGAGCAGGGATCACAGGACAAGCTAAGGATGCACTGAAGTCTGATTTGTCTCCAAGCCCTCTGGCTATCCTTAATTGACAGTTACATAAACTGAGAGCTCCAGAAATATTTGTTTCAGAGACACAGAAAGGGTGAGCTTCTTAAATCTCTCAAACTACAGGACTCCTGGAGTACTTTGAGTTCTTCTGGTTATAATCGGAAGAGTTATGTTGCTTTTTATTGATGCACACATTTCAGTACTTGTGAGTTGGCTGCAGGAAGGTTTTCAGCATTATATGAGGATTATCCTTGAGAAATGGACAGCCTGGAAGATTTTGCATGGTCTGCCAGTATTTTTTTAGTTTAATACAGTATCCTTGGTTTTCCATGCTGACTCTGGACATGCTAGATTGAGTGCAGAGGCAGTTTACTTAGTCCATTCTTTTTTATTCCCTGAGTGAATGTGCTTCGACAATCTGAATAGGAGTTTAAGAATTATTCTTGTGCTCCATCTGTTTAATTAGTTATTAATGTGACCGGAGATCTGTTTTGTTTGTTTGTCCTAGATGCGTTTGTATACAAAAGGAAAGCATTAACTCCGTCCTGTTCAATGATTCGCCTGAAGAGGTTTACCAGAGAATGCTTGTGGCAGCTTCCCTGTCAGTAAATGCATCTGGTAATTTTTTATTTTAGTTACATTTGTACCCAGCACTTTCCCACTCATGGCAGGCTCAATGCAGCAATGGAGGGTTAAGTGACTTGCCCAGAGTCACAAGGAGCTGCCTGTGCCTGAAGTGGGAATTGAACTCAGTTCCCCAGGACCAAAGTCCACCACCCTAACCACTAGGCCACTCCTCCACTCCTGCTTCTTTATACAAGGTTTTCATGTGCTTGCTGGTTTCACTCTGCTTGTAAAGGTTGTTGTTGCCCAGCATGAGTGGGTATTTCCTTAGCCTTGGGCAAGTGTATAGCATACTATTTCCATTGGATGTATAAGCCAGAGAGTCAATACATTTCCTGACATTGCTTTCACAAAGACTAAGTTTAAATGTCATTTGTCTGAAAAGGCTAATTTGCTTTTCACATTCTGACCATTGTTTGTTTATATTCACTAGCAGACACCTTGCAGGGGCACCAACTCTCCCCCCCCCCCCCCCATGACTTTTAAAATTGGTCTCTGTAAAAAGCAATGGTGATTACTCTTCACCCATACATTCAGTGGAGATAGTGTGCTGCATACTTGTTTATGTTATGGGTGAAATGAGGCATTTGGATAATGTAAATATTAATCAGAAAATGTAAACATTACCAACAAAATATTATTCCTTCGCAAGGGCAGTTTCTGGTTTCTGTCATCTTCTTCCTTTGTATTCCACTTCCTGTAGAAATGAACCTGCAAGCTTCCTTATTTAATTTACTCCCAGCACCCCTATCTTCCCATGTTTAACCACTAAACTTCATACGGTTCTTAATTTTAATATTAGCCTAGTTTGTGCCTGTGGTCTTCTAGCCAAATCTGCTGCACTGACCTGGTTGACAAGAAATATACATAGAGGGGCATAATCGAACGCAAATGCCCATCTCCATGGGCGTCTATCTTCGAGAACGGGTACATGAAGGGGCGGGACAGACCGTATTTTTGAAAAAGATGGGCGTCCATCTTTTTTTTTTTCGATAATACGGTTTGTGCCGGGCAAATGGATTGGATTTGTGCGGATTTGAGCTGGGAAGTATCGTTTTTCAGCGATAATGGAAACCGAAGGCGCCCAGCTCAAACGCGAACAAATCCAAGGCATTTGGTCATGGGAGGGGCCAGGATTCGTAGTGCACTGGTCCCCCTCACATGCCAGGACACCAACCGGGCACCCTAGGGAGCACTTATAACAATTAAAAAAAATTAAAATACCTCCCAAGTCTGTAGCTCCCTTCCCTTGGGTACTGAGCCCCCCCCCCCCCAAAACCCACTGCCCACAAATCTACCATTACCATAGCACTTATGGCTGAAGGGGGGCACCTAGATGTGGGTACAGTGGGTTTTGGGGGCGGTTTGGAGCGCTCCCATTTACCAGCACAAGTGTAACAGGTAGGGGGGGATGGGCCTGGGTCCACCTGGCTGAAGTTCACTGCACCCACTAACAACTGCTCCAGGGACCTTCATACTGGTATGATGGAGCTGGTATGACATTTGAGGCTGGCATATAGGCTGGGCAAAAAAGTTTTTAAAGTTCTTTTTTTTTGGGTGGGAGGGGGTTAGTGACCACTGGGGGAGTCAGGGGAGGTCATCCCCGATTCCCTCCGGTGGTCATCTGGGCATTTGGGGCACTTTTGGGGGACTTGTTCGTGAAAAAAAGGGTCCAGAAAAAGTGACCCAAATTCTCGCTTCTGGCGCCCTTCTTTTTTCCATTATCGGCCGAGTGCGCCCATCTCTCCTCGGCTGATAAACACGCCCCAGTCCCGCCTTCACCACGCCTCCGACACGCTCCCCATCAACTTTGTCCGTTCCCGCGACAGATTGCGTTTGGAGACGCCCAAAATCGGCTTTGGATTATACCAATTTGGGCGTCCACGGGAGAAAGGCACCCATCTCCCGATTTGGGTCGAAATATGGGCGTCTTTCTCTTTCGAAAATAAGCTGGATAGCCTACAAGACACAAGCTTTTAAAAGTAATTTTTGCAATCTGTCAGATTTTTAATTTCTGACATTGTAAGTCGTCTTCAGTCATTTCAAATTGATACAATGAAATTTCCTTAAATTGGATTTTGATGTACTTGTCTTTGATCTCATTTTAATCAGGCTCTACAGTGCTGCTGAAGGAGACTTCGCTGATGCCAAACATTCCTGGTCTCCCAGCTCTCCTCAGCATGCTGTTTGCTCCTGTGATGGAACTGCGGTATGAGATAGCTGAGATCTGTTTTACTTACTTAACATTAGGGCTGCATTTCTGAAGTAGGCTGTGAAAACTGTAAGGCTGTTCATTATTCTGCATGCTGTTTTAGAGTCTTTAATTTGTAATTTTTCAGTTTCTATTTGTATTATGTTTTCATTACTTTTTTCTTTAAAAACTTTTTTAGCACTGCATTTTGATTAAAATTTGTAATCGAACAATTAACGGTTTGTTATTTATTTAGTTTTGCTCCCACTGCAGCTCCTTGTGACTCTGGGCAATGGAAGGTTATGTGACTTACCCAGAGTCACAAGGAGCTGCAGTGGGAACAAAACTAAATAAATAATAACATACCTTTAATCACACGCTTAATCGTGATTAAAATTTTAATCAAAATGCAGTCCTACTTTAAAATATTTATAATCTTCCTATTCACAGTTCTAAGCAGATAACAGTTTACATACGTACTTAACCTTTAAAAATAATATAATGGTGAGTATACACACTACATAAATCACGAACATACTTGCAGATCGCCATCCTGCAATGAGCTTGTCACTCCAGTCTACTGGATGTCTCCCTATACTGCCTACAATGTACCTGACAGCAGCACGTAGCTAAAAACATTCCCTGCAAATAAACATGGTTACACAAGTAAAGTGATGCACTTCCGCTTAGTTTTCTGATTGTTTAATATAAGTTGACTTGCAATACTTGAATCAACAGTCACAACATTTTTCAGAAACGCTGATTTCAGATATCACATAGTTCTGCAGCCTACAGGACACTTTGTTTTGTCATCTTCCTTTCTTGTGTCCCAGGGTGGATCACAGTGGAAGAGAATTCACTGGTGCCCTGTGTGGCCTGGGCTATAATGCAAAAGATGGGACTCCAGTTTTTCCTGAACATAATCTTGAATTGGCATTTGACGTGCGTATCGATGTAGAGGACCTCTATGAGGTAAAATGGGCGGAAAGTTTTCCCTTATTCTGTCAGCACAGTCTGCCGATGAGAGCTGCTGGTTCAATCTACTTTTATTTTAATTATGGGAGGTCTGAAAATGTTTGGTTGAAATTTGAAAATTGCTTGACATTTGTTTTTGAAAGGGGGGGGGGGGTCAGTAGGATGAGGGTAAGCTTATAGTTAGAGGCTTGGTGCAACTTCATTAAACTATTTGCCTTGTAAAGTCAAAATTCCAAATAGACCAAAAAAAGGCATATTAAGATTCTACTATTAATTGTAATTTTTATGATACTGCTAGATGTATGGTGGGCTTTGGGGGTAGGAGGAAAGACTGAGAGTATACTGAAGGGCTGACCTTAAGGTATCTTTTCTGTCCATATGCCAATTAAGACACTCCTATTTCCCAAAGGGGGTAGGGTATGACATGAAATAATTTCTATGACATTAATTGCTATTGTAGAACATATTTGTAATATAAATAATTACATGAATGAGCATGTTACAAGGCAACTCTGCATGTGAACATGTATGTTCCTATTTTAGATATGAAACAGTATATATAAAATCATCTCTTGCAGTAGATTTTAATCTGTAATTGTTTTAACTGTTCAAGAGAAATCCACTGATCTGATCCGAAACAAACAAAAACCCTTGACCTGATCGTGTTTTGCTGTGCACAAATAGGGCTGCTTTTTAAATTCATGCTTGATTTAAACTTTCACATGTCTCAGTCTGCAGTTTTTGAAGAAGCGTTTTTAATGTGTACATTTTGTTCACAGATAAATTTCATACGAACAGCTATTAACAAGTTGGTTTGTAGCAGGACAAATGACTTGGCCAATCTTTCTCGAGCGAGGACTGCAAAGCTTCAAGAGGAAGCCCGTCAGAAAGTTCTGAAGTAAGCAGACTTGTTGGCTGTCTGCAGGAGAAGCCAGTTCAATTTGACTTGGTCTGGTCATTGCAAAGATGGCCCTGGACTATGTTCTGTACATCACAGCTTTCCATTATGTCCCAAGGATCAGACCAGACAAATGGATTGTGATCATCCGCCAGCAGGTGGAAATAGAGAACACCAATGAGTTGTGGCTTATAAGGTCCTGTGCATAGAAAACAAGCCAGTATTCTCTATCTCCAGCAGGCAAGATAGCAGTTCCTGTGCAGTGTGATGACTTTGTGTGGCCTTCTGTCCTGCTTGCAGGTTCATTTGAGTTTGGGATTGAGAATATCCTGTGCCTCAGGTGTAAACCTAGTGGTCTAGGTCCCTCTCTGCTCTCCCATTGCCACTTTCTACCTCTCCCTCTTTTTCCCTACTCTTTTTCTCCTGCCTCTATCTTTAAAAAAAAAAAGTGGGGCTTCAGTGCCTTGGTAGTCACGAGACTGGACATTTTCTGTTAGTACATTTTTTTACTCACTATGCCAAACCCGTTAAGTCTTGTGCACGCTGCTGGGGTAAGCTCTCAGCTCCTGGTTCCTGCACTCTTAATGTTCTACACCCACAGCCATGCCGCTAATATTGCCGTTGGTGCTCCATCTCTAGGGTTTCAGATGGGCTCCGCTCTGGTGGCGGTTTTGGCGGGCTCAGTGACAGTGGCTCCTGCATTCCATGATGCTTCAGCGGCAATTTTGTCATTGGGTTCCTCGCTTACTACTTTGTTCCGGGATGTTGGTTTTTCAGGGGTAAAAGTGTCTGCCCTGCCATTTTCACCTGAATTTGTTCTGATATTACATCAGGCATTTTTATTTAAAGTCAGCTCAAACTGCTGCTTCTCTCTCTCATGTAACTTCTGAGGAGCAGCTTCCTAAGAAACGAAAACTTTGTTTCACAAATCAATACAATATCAATGCATGCATCTACCTTTTCCTATACGAGCACACAGCTCTGGAATACGCTGCCACGTAACTTGAAAATGGTCTATGAACTGACCAATTTCCGCAAACTATTAAAAACCTATCTCTTCGACAAGATATATCACAAAGATCAACATGTGTAACTGTATAATCTTTTGAACTTTTAGTACTGTCTCATAATGTCTTTTGCTTTAACACCATCATGTAATTCACCACCATGTAACACAAACCCTCTGTAAACCTAATGTATATTCACGTCTATTTCCAGTACCCATGATGTATTGTAAGCCACATTGAGCCTGCAAAGAGGTGGGATAATGTGGGATACAAATGCAATAAATAAATAAATAAATAAATAAATTTGGAGGATGCTCCTCCTCGGGACTCAGTTGATGACCCTGACTTGGGACATTTCAAGGGCAGACAGGGGTGATGATCCTACTGTAGCTAGGTTATTTTTCAGGGTAGAGTTGCCTCTGTTAATCACAAAATCTATAGAGGCTTTATTTATTTATTGCATTTGTATCCCACATTTCCCCACCTATTTGCAGGCTCAATGTGGCTTACATTGTTCTGTAATGGCGATCGCCATTTCTGGAATGAGAAATAGAGTTATATTGCATTAAGGTTCGTAGGTGACAGAGAAGGGGGATAATCGAATGGGGGCGCAGGCTTCAGTCTTGTGACCTTCCCATACTGTTGAGCCCAGCTTCCTGGCTAAGGAGATAACTATTTCTTTCACTGGGAAATCATGAAAGCAGGAGACAGTGTCCTTAGGGTACAGTAGGTTCCTCCAACGAGCAATGTGCATGATCTATGCTTATGACAGGGACTTGGCCCTGATTGTCCCCCTTGGCTTGACTGACTTTCTTAACCCCACCGATACAGTGAATATACTAAAAGTTGAACTATCTAAACTAAGTGGACACAGCTATGGGGCTGAATGGCATACATCTGAGGTACTGAAGGAATTTAGGAAAGTTCTGATGGCTTTGCTATCTGGCCTTTTTTGAAGCTTTTCTGGAGGACTGGAGAAGGGCAGATGTGATCCCTCTCAACAAAAGCGTAAGTAAGGAGGAGGTTGGGAACTACAAACAGTTTAATCTGACCTCTGTGATGAGTAAATTTAAATTAATGGAAGCACTTCTTAAACAGAGACTAGTGAGTTTTTTGGAATTCAATGGATTGCAAGATTTGAGGCAGCATGGATTCACTAGAGGCAGATCTCGACAGATAGATCTGATTCATTTCTTTGGGTTACCAGAAAGTTGGATTGTACTAGGTGAGAGTGCTAGATGATGTGTACTCAGATTTCAGCAAAACCTTTGGCACAGTTCCACTTGATGACATAAATAAACTGAGTGCTTCCAGTATGGGCCCTAAAGTGACTGGGTTAGGAACAAGTGGTCAATTGAGCTCACACTGAGGAAAGGGATGTTACCGATGGTATGCCGCAAGGTTCAATTTTTGGCCCAATTCTTGTTAACAGTTTTGCGATATTGCGGAAGGGCTGCATGGTAAGGTTTGCCTCTTTGTGGATGATACCAAAATCTGCAATATGGTAGACACTCCTGATGGTGTGAATAACATGAGGAGGGACCTAGCAAAGCTTGGTCCAGAAATTGTCAGCTAAGATTTAATGGTAAAAAAAGTGCAGGGTGATGCATTTGGACTACAAAAACCCAAGGAAGCAGGACAGTTTAGGGGATGAAGTACTTTTGTGCACAAAAGAGGAGCGGGACTTTGGTGTGGTTGTATAGCCAAAGCCAGAAGGATACATGGGTGCATAGGGAGAGAAATAGAAGCAGGGTAAAGAAGGTGTTAATGCACTCTGTACAAGTCTCTGGTGCAACCTCATTTAGAGTATTGTGTACAATTTTGGAGACCGCACCTTCAAAAATATACAAACAGAATGGAGTCTCTCCAGAGGGTGGCTGCTAAAATGGTCTGCATATGGGGACAGACTTAAAGATCTCAACGTGTATTCTTTGGAAGAAAGGCAAGAGAGGGGAGAGATGATAGATACATTTAAATACCTCCATGGCATAAATAAGCAGGAGATGAGTCTTTCAATTGAAAGGAAGCTCTGGAATATGGGGTATAGGATGAAGGCAAAATGGGACAGGCTAATTAGTAACTTAGGGAAATACGTCTTCATGGAAAGGGTGGAGAAATTGTGGAATAGCCTCCTGGTGAAGGTGGTAGAGACAAAGACTGTATCTGAATTCAGGAGAGCTTGGGACAAGTACGTAGGATCTCTAAGGGAGTGATAGAGATAGTAGATGGCATGGATGGGCAGACTGGATAGGCCAAATGGTCTTTATCCGCCTTCATTTTTCTGTGTTTACTCTGAAGTCTCTGGAACCCCCCCCCCCCCCCCTCCATCGGATATTGTCTATCTGCAATTTGTTCTCAACATCCATTATTAAGGTGGAGTTGGGGCAGAGCTGAAGGTAGGCTGGTTAGCAGCAATTTTCAGTCTGCTAACCGGTTTAGCAACCATATAAAATTGGGACAAAAAGGGTGTCCCATCTTTATATGGGGAGTTGTTCCTGCCTCCCTCCCATCTCCTGGAAGCACATAGCTCCCCTCTGGTTCCCTTATCCTGCCTGACGAGGCAGGATCCCCCCTTCCAGGTCCATACCTACTTCCCCCACCCCACTCATGACAGGCCCTCTCTTGGCCCTACCAAATGTTCCTGGTGGTTCAATGGGGGCAGGAGCGAACTCCACTCATTCCTGCCTCTAGTGGGTGCCTCTAAAAAAAAATGCCTGTGGCTCCTACATCCCTTATTTGGGTCCTGGCCTGTATTCAGCCAGGGCCCATATAAGTGTCTTATGCGGATTCTGGTTAAATATTGGCCGGAACTTGCATATGCTCCAGCAGCCAGAACATAAGAAATTAGCTCCAGATATTCAATTCCGGTGCCTGGACATGACCTTGCACTGTTTAAAAAAAACGCTGGTATTGACCAGTTAGTCATTAGTCAACCTTTTTTCTTAACTTGTGAAATATATTTTTATCTGGGCTTCCAAGGTGATACTTTTGCACAATCAGAATTTTAATCTTTCCATCTTTTCCTTCTAGTTTTCTTCTAACTAATTTCCTAAATTTATTGAAGTATACTTTATAAAGTTACATACTGTTTGGATAGTTTATAATTATTTCTTCAGCGATTGTCAAGATTACTACTGGCAAGTTGCTTCGCTACCCTTTCCTCTTGATTACTTGGTTACTGTATATTCTGCAAGAACAGTTAGCAAGTTAAGACATTTGTCATCAAGCTCTTCATTTGTAATCCCACACTTCTCCCCAGGCAGAACTGAGTTGCACCTTATTCCATTGTTTGTTCCAGAAATTAATTATGCTTTTCATCTGGTTGTATTGCTTATCCTATGTCATAATCCTGCTTTGGCCAAAAAAAGAATATAATTCTTTAGATGCAAAGAGCTTTAAGGAACAAATATTTAGAAAATCTCAGTGGTAGTTCTTTATGGAGCAAGCAAAAAGTATGTAGCAATCTGAAAGTCATCACAAAAGTTCTGGACAGGATACATAAAAAGATACACAACAATTTCTAACATAACAAACTATATTATGAAATAGACCAAAAAAAATCAGCAGCACTGGATTAAAATGATACAGCAGTGACCTGAGCAGTTTAGAGCTACAGTATACCCATGGTAGCCCCTATCTCTTTGGATTTCAGACCCATTTTAAAGATCATTAAGTCTGTTCTGTCAAGGTTAAAGCCCTTGGTTTAGAAACATAGAAACATGATGGCAGATAAGGGCCGTATGGCCCATCTAGTCTGCCCATCCTCAGTAACCACTAACTCCTTTTCTTAAGAGATCCCATATGTCTGGCCCACGCCTTGTTAAACTCTGACACGGTCTTCGTCTCCACAACCTCCACAGGTAGGCCATTCCATGCATCCACCACCCTTTCCGTGAAAGAGTGTTTCCTCAGATTTGTCCTAAGCCTATTTCCTCTGAACTACATCTTATGCCCTCTCATTCCATATGTTTTCATTGTTTGAAAAAGGCTCACCTCCTGTACATTAATGCCACTGAGGTATTTAAATGTCTCTGTCTTATCCCCTCCCACCTCTCTTCTAGCATATACATGTTGAGGTTCATGAGCCTGTCCCTACATGTTTTATGCCTGAGACCACTGACCAGTTTTGTAGCCACCCTCTGGACTGACTCCATCCTGTTTATCTCTTTCCGTAAATGTGGTCTCCAGAATTGCACACAGTATTCTCACTAGAGACCTGTACAAGGGCACTGTCGCCTCTTTTTTCCTGCTGGTCATCCCTCTCCTTAGGCACCTGAGCATCCTTTTGGCTTTGAGCGTCACCTTTTCTACCTGCTTGGCCACCTTAATGTCATCAGACAGAATCACTCCCATGTCCAGCTCTTCTTTTGTACACAGAAGCTCTTAAGCATCTCCACTTGTAAATAGTGGCATATAGATTGAATACACATTTAAATGGAGATTTCAAAACGCCACTGTTTACAGATGGAGATCCACACCATGCAGTTATTTCAAGGGGACTTGATGGAGATGTGGTTTAGACAACACAAAAATCTAGATGTGCATGCCTTATTTTACAAAAGGAAGGCATATGTATGGGAACATTTTCTCCCCCATCTGGTTTTATACCAGCTCAGAGGCACAAAAGTTTTTAAAGGGGCTCCTTTCAACCAAGTCTTTATGTATTATTTATTTCCACCTCCAAAATAAAACCAGTTTAAAATTGCAGCCTCACCACTTAAATTAGTGGTACGTACATGTGTAGATTTGTAAAATGAAGCAGCTACAGATATGGAGGTTGCCAGTATTGTGCTGTTCATTTTATCAATTTGTAGATTTCTAAAATGGCAGTTCCCACTACATGTGCACTCCAGGAGGTATTTTGGAAAAGGGTTTTTTGATGACAGCTGAAATTGAATATGCCCTGACCTTTAGATCTCAATTGCGATCTCTATATTCTGTGTAACATTGGCCTCTGTCTACTAGATTGGTAGCCACCTTCTGTGCAGAAAATGAACAGAACAGATTTGCAAAGTGTATTGGTGTTTGAGACACACACACCTTCACCAGACATCACAGAATAAATAAATGGCCGTCAGCAGATGCAGTTTGGAAGAAGGATTCTTCAAGTCGCAACCAGCCCAAATGCAGACTGAGACTAAAAAGGACTAAGAATTTGGATCATTGTCAATTATTTTCCGTAGCCTCAGTCTGCACCATCCCTTCCAGATTACAAATATAAATTATTTTGTCACGTCAATGCAAGGTTCAATGTACTCAACTACATGAATTGATATTTTATTACTATAATTAATTTTATTTTGAGCCTTTTTCAGCTGTTTAAGCAAGTATAAGAATCAGGAGCCCTGATGGATGGAAAACCTTGGTCTCATGTTGCTATAACTTATACATAACCCTTAGTGCAGACTGTGTGAAAGTTAATGGAATGATAACAGACAATATTCCTATTTCTGCTGTTTGTCATAATGAACCTGGTGTGTACTATCAGAATTGCTGCACATCAGCCCTTCCATAGATCTTCCATGCTGGAGGGCAATCCCTAGTACATCCTGCAAGCCGAAGTTGCATATACCATGGTGGGGGGGGGGGTTTGGAGGAAATTGGCACAGGCCTGCAGTGTGGTCCACATTTCTAGTGTATCATAATAACCTAGCATACTGCTGAATTTCAGTAGTGTAGCATGGTTTTGGCAGTTTCATCTGTTGAACCAAAATTCAGCAGACTGAACACCATCAAGCTCATTTTCAAAGCACTTAGCCTCCCAAAGTTCCATAGAAACCTATGGAACTTAGCCTCCCAAAGTGCTTTGAAAATATGCCTCCATACCTCCTATGTAGCAGTTTGGTTTAGGTTTTTATCACTTTCTTTGTTTTGCTGTTGCAATTAAAACTAATATTTTGTGTGTGTTTAACTTTGATGGCTTGCTCGTTTCAGTTTAATCTGCAAGCAGAAACCCAGAGAAATCATTGTTCCTAAATGGTATGAGAGACCGTACGAGTGGAACCAGGTAAGTTTGGCTGTTGTTTTTCCATGTGATAGTTTATCTGGCATTGCTTTGAATGGTTTTAGGTTGCGACTTAGAAATACTACAGTTGTTTTCTCCCCGCTGCCTCCCCAGTCAAAAGGAACCGAGGCTGCATATTTAGGTGGTGGTGGGGAGCCATAATTGCTTAGTTCTGTCTCTTGTGTGGATTGCATACTGAGGAAATAAAAGTAGGCCAAGGCATCAGATCAGGGGTGTAGTCAGACCTGGCATTTTGGGGGAGCCCATAGTTGACATGGAGGGGGCACTAAGCATATAGGAGTGAGTAGTACTTGGTATACTCCTAAATAATGCCTTAGAGTGCACTTGATAATGGATTTCTAAGTAAACAGTCTGTCCTGCATCAACATAAACTTACATACACACTTATGGAAACACTGAGATTTTTAGATGAAGTTACATTATCTCATAACTTAAGCTTTACCATTATAATAGACTTGAGTCTGGTCAACCTCTCAACATACATCACAGTATCCTGGAAAATAGTTACTTCAGTGGCACATAACCCTCAACTTTATAACAAATATAAAATGCCTTATTAAGCTGTATTAATAAAATAGGTCATAGGGGTCACGTGACGGGATGAGAATGAGCGGTAGCTGAAAAGCGAAGCTCCTCTGAGTCCAGACTTCTCTTGTCGATAATCTGTTTGAATCACCAAAGTTGTGAATTTACCTTACTTCCTGCTTGTGGGATGCCATCCGCTACTCTGGTGTACTTTTCGGCGTGTGATGGCAGCTCGATCATTGAAAGCAAAAGACCCGGATAAGCAGCGTGCTCAGGAGAGGAAGATGGCGGCTCCATGCTTGCCTCCAAGTCCTTCCATTAGCTCAACCTGGTCTTCAAAAATAACCATGGAGATCACCACCATGGTGGAAGTGGCATTGGATAAAAAAACTGCAGCAAATCTTTGACAGAGCTGAAGAAGCTCACGAGAGATTGGAGGCGTTTGATTTAGAACAAAATGCGCAACTCCAAAAGACCGGAGACTTAGAAGATCAAACTAATTGGCACTGGTGTCGAGAGTTGCATCGGTCTCTGCCTACCTTGACACCAGTTACTGTGTAGGCCCCCTGGAACTGATCTAAGTCAAACCCAACCCTGAGGCAACGTGAGGATTCGGGGGAAGCCCAAGAAGCATCGGCATTGATTGCCCTCGATGCATGGTGCTGGGAGCTCCGGGACACCAAGAGAACACCCGGTACCTGAGAAGCACTGGTGCTCAGAAGACCACTCCCTTTTCTTACAGGAGGTACCGGTGTGTGGGTCTCTGCACAGCTAGGACCAGGCACCCGCTCTGACCCTATTCAGCTGATGAAAGCTCCTTTTGAGCCACTTGATTCCTGTCACCTGAAGTACTTGACCTGAAAGGTTATATTTTTGGTGGCTGCTACTTCAGCTTGCAGGGTCAGTGAGCTTCAGGCTTTAGTAGTAGATGCACCTTATACGAAGTTTCATCACACACCCTAAGTTGCGCACAACCTAAGATCCTGCCTAGGATTTTGTCGGAATTTCATCTAAACCAGTCAATTGTATTGCCAACATTCTTTCCAAGACGTCATGCCCATCCTGGTGAGAGCACACTGCACACCTTGGACTGCAAGTGAGCACTGGCCTTTTACTTGGAGTGGACTAGACCCCTCAGGCAGTCCACCCAGTTTTTTGTTTACTTTTACCCAAATGTGATGGGGGGTCGCCATTGGAAAACACACATTCTCCAATTGTGGATTGCATTTCTTTCACTTATGCTCTAGCAGGGATGACTCTTGAGGGTCATGTCACAGCTCACAATGTCAAAGCCATGGCGGCATTTGTAGGTCAGCCTCATTGAAGAAATTTGCAAGGCTGCAACTTGGTCTTCAGTCCACATATTCACATCTCACTACTGCCTTGAGCAGGATACCCGACGCAACAGTTGGTTTGGACAGATAGTGTTGCAGAATTCGTTTGGGGTCTAGAATCCAACTCCATCCCCCTAGGCCTGTTGTGTTATTTTCAGGCTTCACTCTCACATAATTTGTATATAGTTTCAGGTTAATCTCTCTGTTTTGACCTCACTGTTGCGAGGTTCAATTCAATTGACCACTGTTGTTATCAGTGAGCCTTGTAGCTAGGGATTCCCACATGGGAGAATTATTAGCCTGCCTGTCCTCGGAGAAAGCAAAGATACTTACCTTCAGCAGGTATTCTCCGAGGGCAGCAGGCTATATATTCTCACATAACCTCCCACCTCCCCTTGGAGTTATCTCTATGCTATTTTATTGTTCTGGAGGCCCTGCTCTTTCACGGTGTGAGTTATACAAAGCTTTTTTCAAGCTCTGAACTGGGCAACACAGGCCACGTCACCCACATAAGAGAATAAATGGCTTGTTGTCCTCAGAGAATACCTGCTACAGGTTTTTTGTACCCCATTTTGCTCTTGTGATAAATTAATTTGTTTTCTAAGGGTTGGTGAGGAGGGCCTATCTGAGATTTTAGTCCCTTACCTGGTCACATTGACCTTTTAGACCCTTGTGTCCTGTTCGGAGGCAAGAACTACTCCTGTCAAGCTGCAGGGTGAACCTGTCCCCAACAGCTTGGGAGTATTCTTTATAGAGGGTGGTCATCCAAAATGACGGGAGCCTGAAGAGTCCCTATGTTTATTCTTTTGTACATCCTCAAAGTTGGTTCTGGTACTTCTGATCTTCTGTCATTCAGGTTGCTGCATTTGCTTCTGCCTACCTTGTCCTGTAGTGTCACAAACTGCTGGAGTTAGCAGCACTCTTTGAATCTCTAACACGGGGGTTCTTAACTTTTTTTTTTAATTTCCACACCCCTTTAACTGATCAATGAAACCCTCATACTCCCTCCTAAATCACGTGTCCACTAGTGACTACCGACAGCTACATGTTTCTATTAGCCACTAACAGTGCTAACTACTAATATGTTGCTAAAATTACAGTATTTCACAGTTAAACAACTAGTAACTGTCTTCACTCTGTCTAAAAATTGTAAATGAATTGCCTCAGATTTCAAGACCCTTCTCTGCACCCCATTTGACCACTTTCTGTACCCCAAGGGGGCGTGGGCACCACTGGTTAAGAATCCCTGTCCTAACACTGGCTACCAGTACCTTACAGGGCTAAATTTTAAACTCTGATTTTCAAGGCCCTCAGACAAAATGGGCCAGAGTACTTAAAGAATAAGTTAACCCTTTACACACCTTTAAGACCTCTAAGATCCTCTCAAGGATCATCACTATCTGTACCCTCATCAAAAGAAATTGTACAGTGTGATACCCACCGGCAAGCCTTCTCAGAAGTAGCCCCCACGCTCAAGAATTTACTCCCAGAGGGGCTACATATAACTCGAGATTACCTCTACTTCAGGAAGTAGGTGAAAGCCTGGCTCTTCTCCCAAGCCTTTAATATGTAGGGTGACTGACTATACACCCATTCTGCACCTGGACTAGCTTGCCACACATACTGTAACTTAGATCAGTTCCTTGTCTCTTGCTTAACTATACAAAGAACTTGCCTTGATTTTAGCTAACCATCAAATTATCCCAAGTGACTGTGTACCACGCATCTTCTTCCTATCATATATCTGCTCTTGGTCCCTCAGCTATATGGTAAGCTGTACTGTAGAAACTATTAAGCATCATATCTGTTAGTTGAATGCTCTAATGCATCTTATTAGGTGTATCATTAGTATTATGCTAATATTGTATTATATCTCTGGTATTTGAATTCTACTGCTGTTAAATGTGCGTATTTTTAATACTGTTTCATGGTAGTTCAATTATTAGGTTTCAATTTACTGTTTTCAAGGTTACCTCATTTATTGTATTTGTTTATTCTTGATTATTTTGCTATTGTTATGCTTTTAACAAAATTGTAAGTTTTATGTTAAACTGTACCTGCTGTACACTGCCTTGGGTGAATCTCTTCATAAAGGAGGTTAATAAATCCCAATAAATAAATAGTGTAATGCAGGAGAACATGTGATGTTACTTAATCCAGCATTTTAAAAAGCTACAATTCAATACTGCTATGCAATAGCAAACAAGTATACATGTTTTTTTTATTTGTGATTTTATTTTTGTATTTCATTTTATCATTTTAGGTGGATCCTAAGTTTCTCATTGATCAGTATCCAGACAAGCATGGAGAGAGAAATGATTGTCTTTACCAGCTGCACAAGCTCGTTATGTTAAATCCATAATATTGATCATTAGCACTGAAGAAAATGCAGCAAATTCCAAAATGGATTGGGTTGGGTTGTTTGGGTAGCAACTGTTTCTATTTTTATACAACAAAATGCTAGTTCATGTCTTAAGATTAGAATTGAAGAAACTTAAAAATTGTTTTTTTTGTAATGTTAGATAAAATAGATCATTGTGCAGATATTCCACAGATCAGGGCAACCTTGGCTTCATGAAGTGCTAAGACACAAATGAGCAAGTAGCTCCGTGGTACGTTGTTGTTGTTGTTTGCTTTTTTTTTTTTTTATTCAATGGGTTTAGAATTGTGGAAAAAAATATAAAAACATATGTGGTTGAGCAATGTAAATGTTACTTTGTAATGGTTTGTTAACTGGTATTTTGAATGCAAATAAAGGGGCTTTTTCTTTTGTTTTGTTTGTTTGATTTTTGCAAATCTCTAGTTGGTCTTTGTCTTAAATGTGGCTATAGCCTGCTGATGAAGGCTGGAAGAAATTATTGCTACTTTTCTGGATTACTGACCTATAAGAGGAATTGCCAGCTGGAAATGTGGGTCAGATGATGATAAATGACAATCCTTTGTGTCAAGATTTGTGATTCCTCCCCCTCCCCAAACCTTGGCCTTTGAGTTTGTCATGATCGATCTCCCCAGTTTTAGAAAAAGCAGTTCTGAGCAGATTTCTGTGCCCAGAGTTCAGTACTGTAAACTTTGTCTTAAAACCTTGATTCTGTTCAGATATCCAGAAATTCACAGTAAGGTCAGGAGTCTTTGGATATGTGACATCTGTACAATGTACAGAATGGGACCAGTGACACTTCAGGACTCAACAATTCTCCAAGCAAAGAGCCCAAGGTTAAAAACTAATGAGCAGAAATAAGGGTTTCCTCACTGAGCCTAGGGCTATATTTACTAAATATTTTGTCCCATACTTCATCATGTCCTTCACCTGAAGTCCAGGCTCCTTGAGTAAATGTTATTTTATACTCCTTTCTCAGCTCATAAGCTTAACCTGGACAGGGAAATCTGCACATATATTCAGGTCAGCTTTCCCTTTTCCCTCTAGTCCAGGACCAACAGAGCATTAGTGCTATGTATTTTATGAGATTTAGGGGTTTGGCTATTAACCAAGGCAATAGATGTAATAGAAAGCGAATGCTACATACCTGTAGAAGGTATTCTCCGAGGACAGCAGGCTGATTGTTCTCACTGATGGGTGACGTCCACGGCAGCCCCTCCAATCGGAAACTTCACTAGCAAAGTCCTTTGCTAGTCCTCGCGCGCCCGCGCGCACCGTGCATGCGCGGCCGTCTTCCCGCCCGAAACCGGCTCGAGCCGGCCAGTCCAGTATGTAGCAAGACAATACACTTCAAGGGAAGACACAACTCCAAAGGGGAGGCGGGCGGGTTTGTGAGAACAATCAGCCTGCTGTCCTCGGAGAATACCTTCTACAGGTATGTAGCATTCGCTTTCTCCGAGGACAAGCAGGCTGCTTGTTCTCACTGATGGGGTATCCCTAGCCCCCAGGCTCACTCAAAACAACAACCATGGTCAATTGGGCCTCGCAACGGCGAGGACATAACTGAGATTGACCTAAAAAATTTACCAACTAACTGAGAGTGTAGCCTGGAACAGAACAAACAGGGCCCTCGGGGGGTGGAGTTGGATCCTAAAGCCCAAACAGGTTCTGAAGAACTGACTGCCCGAACCGACTATCGCGTCGGGTATCCTGCTGCAGGCAGTAATGAGATGTGAATGTGTGGACAGATGACCACGTCGCAGCTTTGCAAATTTCTTCAATGGAGGCTGACTTCAAGTGGGCTACCGACGCAGCCATGGCTCTAACATTATGAGCCGTGACATGACCCTCAAGAGCCAGCCCCGCCTGGGCGTAAGTGAAGGAAATGCAATCTGCTAGCCAATTGGATATGGTGCGTTTTCCTACAGCCACTCCCCTCCTATTGGGATCAAAAGAAACAAACAATTGGGCGGACTGTCTGTGGGGCTGTGTCCGCTCCAGATAGAAGGCCAATGCTCTCTTGCAGTCCAATGTGTGCAGCTGACGCTCAGCAGGGCAGGAATGAGGACGGGGAAAGAATGTTGGCAAGACAATTGACTGGTTCAGATGGAACTCCGACACGACCTTTGGCAGAAACTTAGGGTGAGTGCGGAGGACTACTCTGTTGTGATGAAATTTGGTGTAAGGGGCCTGGGCTACCAGGGCCTGAAGCTCACTGACTCTACGAGCCGAAGTAACTGCCACCAAGAAAATGACCTTCCAGGTCAAGTACTTCGGATGGCAGGAATTCAGTGGCTCAAAAGGAGGTTTCATCAGCTGGGTGAGAACGACATTGAGATCCCATGACACTGTAGGAGGCTTGACAGGGGCTTTGACAAAAGCAAACCTCTCATGAAGCGAACAACTAAAGGCTGTCCTGAGATCGGCTTACCTTCCACACGGTAATGGTATGCACTAATCGCACTAAGGTGAACCCTTACGGAGTTGGTCTTGAGACCAGACTCAGACAAGTGCAGAAGGTAATCAAGCAGGGTCTGTGTAGGACAAGAGCGAGGATCTAAGGCCTTGCTGTCACACCAGACGGCAAACCTCCTCCAATGGAAGAAGTAACTCCTCTTAGTGGAATCTTTCCTGGAAGCAAGCAAGATGCGGGAGACACCCTCTGACAGACCCAAAGAGGCAAAGTCTACGCCCTCAACATCCAGGCCGTAAGAGCCAGCGACTGGAGGTTGGGATGCAGAAGCGCCCCTTCGTCCTGTGTAATGAGGGTCGGAAAACACTCCAATCTCCACGGTTCTTCGGAGGACAACTCCAGAAGAAGAGGGAACCAGATCTGACGCGGCCAAAAGGGAGCAATCAGAATCATGGTGCCTCGGTCTTGCTTGAGTTTCAACAAAGTCTTCCCCACCAGAGGGATGGGAGGATAAGCATACAGCAGGCCCTCCCCCCAATCCAGGAGGAAGGCATCCGATGCCAGTCTGCCGTGGGCCTGAAGCCTGGAACAGAACTGAGGGACTTTGTGGTTCACTCGAGATGCGAAGAGATCTACCAAGGGGGTGCCCCACGCTTGGAAGACCTGGCGCACCACTCGGGAGTTGAGCGACCACTCGTGAGGTTGCATAATCCTGCTCAACCTGTCGGCCAGACTGTTGTTTACGCCTGCCAGATATGTGGCTTGGAGCACCATGCCTTGACGGCGAGCCCAGAGCCACATGCTGACGGCTTCCTGACACAGGGGGCGAGATCCGGTGCCCCCCTGCTTGTTGACATAGTACATGGCAACCTGGTTGTCTGTCTGAATTTGGATAATTTGGTGGGACAGCCGATCTCTGAAAGCCTTCAGAGCGTTCCAGATCGCTCGTAACTCCAGAAGATTGATCTGCAGATCGCGTTCCTGGAGGGACCAGCTTCCTTGGGTGTGGAGCCCATCGACATGAGCTCCCCATCCCAGGAGGGACGCATCCGTGGTCAGCACTTTTTGTGGCTGAGGAATTTGGAAGGGACGTCCCAGAGTCAAATTGGAGCAAATCGTCCACCAATACAGGGAGTCGAGAAAACTCGTGGACAGGTGGATCACGTCCTCTAGACCTCCTGCGGCCTGATACCACTGAGAGGCCAGGGTCCATTGAGCAGATCTCATGTGAAGGCGGGCCATGGGAGTCACATGAACTGTGGAGGCCATGTGGCCCAGCAATCTCAACATCTGCCGAGCTGTGATCTGCTGGGACGCTCGCACCCGCGAGACGAGGGACAACAAGTTGTTGGCCCTCGTCTCTGGGAGATAGGCGCGAGCCGTCCGAGAATCCAGCAGAGCTCCTATGAATTTGAGTCTCTGCGCTGGGAGAAAGTGGGACTTTGGATAATTTATCACAAACCCCAGTAGTTCCAGTAGGCGAATAGTCATCCGCATGGACTGCAGGGCTCCTGCCTCTGATGTGTTCTTTACCAGCCAATCGTCGAGATATGGGAACACGTGCACCCCCAGCCTGCGGAGTGCCGCTGCTACCACAGCTAGGCACTTTGTGAACACCCTGGGCGCAGAGGCGAGCCCAAAGGGTAGCACACAGTACTGGAAGTGGCGTGTGCCCACCTGAAATCGCAGATACTGCCTGTGAGCTGGCAGTATCGGGATGTGTGTGTAGGCATCCTTCAAGTCCAGAGAGCATAGCCAATCGTTTTGCTGAATCATGGGGAGAAGGGTGCCCAGGGAAAGCATCCTGAACTTTTCTTTTTCGAGATATTTGTTCAGGGCCCTTAGGTCTAGGATGGGACGCATCCCCCCTGTTTTCTTTTCCACAAGGAAGTACCTGGAATAGAATCCCAGCCCTTCTTGCCCGGATGGCACGGGCTCGACCGCATTGGCGCTGAGAAGGGCGGAGAGTTCCTCTGCAAGTACCTTCTTGTGTTGGAAGCTGTAAGACTGAGCTCCCGGTGGACAATTTGGAGGTTTTGATGTCAAATTGAGGGTGTATCCCTGCCGGACTATTTGCAGAACCCACTGATCGGAGGTTATGAGAGGCCACCTTTGGTGAAAAGCTTCCAACCTCCCTCCGACTGGCAGGTCGCCCGGCACGGACACTTGGATGTCGGCTATGCTCTGCTGGAGCCAGTCAAAAGCTCGCCCCTTGCTTTTGCTGGGGAGCCGCGGGGCCTTGCTGAGTCGCACGCTGCTGACGAGAGCGAGCGCGCTGGGGCTTAGCCTGGGCCGCAGGCTGTCGGGAAGGAGGATTGTACCTACGCTTGCCAGAAGAGTAGGGAACAGTCTTCCTTCCCCCGAAAAATCGTCTACCTGTAGAGGTAGAGGCTGAAGGCTGCCGGCGGGCGAATTTGTCGAATGCGGTGTCCCGCTGGTGGAGAGACTCTACCACCTGTTCAACTTTTTCGCCAAAAATATTGTCCGCACGGCAAGGCGAGTCCGCAATCCGCTGCTGGAGTCTATTCTCCAGGTCGGCGGCACGCAGCCATGAGAGCCTGCGCATCACCACACCTTGAGCAGCGGCCCTGGACGCAACATCAAAAGTGTCATAAACTCCTCTGGCCAGGAATTTTCTGCACGCCTTCAGCTGCCTGACCACCTCCTGTAAAGGCTTGGCTTGCTCGGGGGGAAGAGCATCAACCAAGCCCGCCAACTGCCGCACATTGTTCCGCATGTGTATGCTCGTGTAGAGCTGGTAAGACTGGATCTTGGACACGAGCATAGAGGAATGGTAGGCCTTCCTCCCAAAGGAGTCTAAGGTTCTAGCGTCCTTGCCCGGGGGCGCCGAAGCATGTTCCCTAGAACTCTTAGCCTTCTTTAGGGCCAAATCCACAACTCCAGAGTCATGAGGCAACTGAGTGCGCATCAGCTCTGGGTCCCCATGGATCCGGTACTGGGACTCGATCTTCTTGGGAATGTGGGGATTAGTTAAGGGTTTTGTCCAGTTCGCAAGCAATGTCTTTTTTAGGACATGGTGCAAGGGAACAGTGGACGCTTCCTTAGGTGGAGAAGGATAGTCCACGACGGGGGCGTCGAGAGGAAGACTCCCTCGCCCGCATCGGCGAAGCTCCCTCCGCCGACGTAGTCGGGGAGCCCTCCTGGGAGGTGGCCGCGGTCGGCACCGCACGCGGTACCGACGTCGGGGACCTCAACCTGGGCGATGGGCCAGCCGGCGCCACGCTCGACGGTACCGGAGGCGCAAGCACCGCCGGTACCGGAGGGGTAGGGCGCAACAGCTCTCCCAGAATCTCTGGGAGAACGGCCCGGAGGCTCTCGTTCAGAGTGGCTGCAGAAAAAGGCTGAGAGGTCGATGCAGGCGTCGACGTCAGAACCTGTTCCGGGCGAGGAGGCTGTTCCGGGCTGTCCAGAGTGGAGCGCATCGACACCTCTTGAACAGAGGGTGAGCGGTCCTCTCGGTGCCGATGCCTGCTGGGTGCCGAATCCCTCGGCGACCCAGAGCTCTCGGTGCCGACACGGGGAGGAGACCGGTGTCGATGCTTCTTCGATTTCTTCCGAAGCATGTCACCGGAGCTCCCCGGCACCGACGAGGAGGACGTAGAATCCATCCGTCGCTTCCTCGGGGCCGAGACCGAAGAGGGTCGATCTCGGGGGGGCTGTACCGCAGGAGCCCTCAGGGTAGGAGGAGACCCACCCGAGGGCTCACCGCCACCAGCAGGGGAATGGACAGCCCTCACCTGCACTCCACTCGATGCACCACCGTCCGACGACATCAGGAGACGAGGTCCCGGTACCACCGACGTCGATGCAGCTATCCGATGTCTCGGCGCCGATGCAGAGGCCCGATGCCTCGATGCACTCGATGCAAGGGCGGCCGAGGAAGATGGTCTGGACGCTGACGACGTCGATGCACTCGAAGATCCCGGTGCCGATGCCGACGAAGAGCCCGAGAACAACACGTTCCACTGGGCTAGTCTCGCTACCTGAGTCCGCCTTTGAAGCAGGGAACACAGACTGCAGTTCTGAGGGCGGTGCTCAGCCCCCAGACACTGAAGACACGACGAGTGTCGATCAGTGAGCGAGATAACCCGGGCGCACTGGGTGCACTTCTTGAAGCCGCTGGAAGGCTTCGATGTCATGGGCGGAAAAATCACGCCGGCGAAATCAAAAGCCGAAATGGCGAAAATTGAAGCACCAAAAATTTAGAGGGAGAAAAATCTCGACCGAGGCCGAAAGAGGCCTACCCCGACGACGAAAGAAAACTTATCGGGGCAAAAAGCTGGAAGTACGGGGAGGATTGACACGAAACCCGGGGAGGGTTTCCGGAGCACTTCCCGCACTAGAAGAAAGCTTTTCCGAAGAAAAAGCACGCTCAAAAAAACTTTGGACGTGCGAGGTCGACTCTCCGGGGCTCGACACGGCGAAAAAACGACCGTACCGAGTGCGGACAAAAGAAGACTGGCCGGCTCGAGCCGGTTTCGGGCGGGAAGACGGCCGCGCATGCGCGGTGCGCGCGGGCGCGCGAGGACTAGCAAAGGACTTTGCTAGTGAAGTTTCCGATTGGAGGGGCTGCCGTGGACGTCACCCATCAGTGAGAACAAGCAGCCTGCTTGTCCTCGGAGAACATGTAATATCCCCATGTTTGAGGCAGTAGATTCTTCCATATTGTCCCCTATGGACAGAGAAGTAATAAGACCACAGGATTAATGCTGGACAGTGGTGAGGGAGGGGGGCAAGGGACACACAGGCTCAATGCTGAATTGGGGGGGGGGGGGAATAGGAACATGGGCAATGCTGATCCCAGAAGGAGGGGTAGGGACCTGGTGGGGGGGGGGATACAAGACAATCAAGGTAAGGACACAGAGGGAAGATGTTGAATATAGGGGAGGATAGGAACACACAGGGCAGATACTGAATGTGGCGGGAGTAATAGATACAGAGGGGGGATGCTGGACAGGATCGCAGAGGGAATATGGATGGTAAACATGGAGCCCGAGAGAAAATATCAAATGAACAGGAGACCCTGCAAAAACAGAAAAGAGAAACTGGATGTTTTTACGTTTGGGGAGCGTGCCAGGTGCCCTTGACCTGGATTGGCCACTGTCGGTGACAGGATGCTGGGCTAGATGGACCTTTGGTCTTTCCCAGTATGGCACTACTTATGTACTTATGGATTCAAAGTGAATAGAAAAATAAAATTCTCAGACAACAAAGATGGAAACAAGTATTTTATTCTGAATTTATTCATTACAATATGTTAGCTTTTGGAAATTAAAAACAGTGGAGAACACACCAAGAAGGGTGCAAGCAAGTTGTTTAAAATTGTGCTTCATTTAAATCAACAAAGGACCAGACACAGCCCGTGGTTCGTCCTAATAGCCTGCATCAGGAGTCCAGAAATGCCAAAAAGAAGGCCAAAAACACAAACTAAAATATAAAATCAAAGTTAATAGATTAAGGATTGTGGAAAAACACTTATAGGCAATTACTTCATCATGAAAAAAAAATAAATACCTGTGTCAAATTATCATTCCTTGTCATCAACAGCAGATGAATCCATTAACTGATGGGTTGTATCCAACTAACAACAGGTGGAGATAGAAAACACTGAAGAACCACAGTGACCCTTGGACGGCTAGCCCCATCTGCCTTCAGTATTTCTCTATCTCCCAGCAGGTGTGGACGTAGCTTGCTCCTGGATTTCTGCCTGGGGTGGCTCCTATGCTTTGCCAGTTGAGCAGGGGTGTTGTGGCTGGTGGTGCCCACTTTAAAGGCATATAGGTTCACCCTTTCCCTGCCTTACCCATTCCCCCCTCCTCCCGGAGTCCCTCTATTGCTGCCTGCGTCCATCTTTCCTCACAGCATAAAAAAAAAAAAGAGCGCGCTTTTACTGCGTGGCTGCTCTGAGGCTTTCTCCAGAGATTCTGGTTCGGTGCAGCTTGACTGGAGCTCGTTGACTCGGTCTTCTGAGGTGAGAGTGGTGCCCAGCTCCTCCAGGGAGGCTTTGTGCTTTGGATGATTTTTATTTTTTTAATCCGTTTTTTTTTTTAATGAGTGCAAAATATACAGATTAATGCCATTGGGATGTAGGAGTAGCCAGCAATTTTAATAGACTGGTCTGCCAGACATCCCAGGAGAGCAATGGAGCACCCTAAAGGGCACTTCTGTGCACTTCATGAAAATGCTCCCAGGTACACAGCTCACCTTTGCTCCCTTATCTTGTCCTGTGAGCCCTCCAAAAGCCACCTAAAACACACTGTCCCCCACTACAATAGTCCTTATGGGTGAAGGGGGCACCTATATGTGGGTACAGTAGGTTTTTGGTGACTTTGAGAGCTGTCACAGTTTCCACCACAAGTGTGAGAGGAAGAGGGAGATAGGGACCTGGGTCCCCCGCTGTGTACTGCACTGACCACTACATTACTTCAGGGACCTGCATGCTGCTCTAATAGACCTGACTTTATAGAGGCTGGTAAGTCATATTTTTATTCACTTTTTTAGGGGGTGGGATGGGGTTACTGATTGGGGGGGGGGGGGGGGTCACCCCTGATTCCCACCAGTGATCATCTGGTCATTTAGGGCACCTTTTTGTGCCTTGTTCATTCTGAAAACAGGTCTACACCAAAACATCTTGGTTTTAGTACTGGATATACTTGTTTTGTTCCAGTATGGCTGTAAAATGTCTAAGTGTTAGGCACGCCCTAATCCCACTTTCGAAATGCCCCAACATGCTTCCTTGTAATTTGAACAAAGAGTTGACGATGTCCCTGAATAAGACTGGTGAGACCTCATTTAACATATAGTATACAATTCTGGAGACCACACCTTCAAAAAGATATAAACAGGACGGAGTTGGTCCAGAGGGTGGCTGCCAAAATGGTCAATAGTCTTGTTGCCTTTATCAAACTGAAGCAACAAGCAAACGTTTACAGCCCAGGCACCATATTATGAAATTAACTTCCAATGTATGAGTGTCATTTTATAACAGGTCACCTATCTTGTGTGGCAGGTGTGTGCATAAGTTAACACCAGTTTTCCTGCTTTCGCATTCATTGAAAATTAACCCATAGAATGCACCCACACAATTTTACATGAGCAATTTTGTACGCACTTATTGCCCAGTTTAATTTTTAATCTCCAGGAATGCCTCTGCTCATAGACTGTATGTGCATATAGCTTATGTAGTTTTATCAAAGGCTATTGCTGAGCATAAGCATTATTTTATGCTCAGATTGCCTCAGTTTTCACAAACCCTCTGCGTGGGTAAGAGGGTAATTTTACCTAGTTATTTTGATTCAGATACACAGCCAGAACTGGCTAGTTTTTGAACTGACTGGTTACATGTAATTTGAATGGTTAGAATTACGACTGCCAGCATAGAGCTGGAGTTATAGACTAATTCTGTAAATCTCGCCTACAAAATTAGCACTAAGCGCTGTTCTATATACAGCGCTTAAAGTTAGGCTCTGTTTATAGAATAGTGCTTAGCGTCAGGAACCGTGACTACATTTAAGTGAGACCATTTATACCAACAAAATCTTGGTGTAAATCCCCACACCTTATTCTATAACAACACCCATAAATTAAAGAAACGCCCCAATCCAGCCATGACCATGCTCCCTTTTTGGACCTGTGTGCAAAATTTATGCAAGTAAATTTTAATTAAATCCAATTAGCACCAATAATTGCTCAACTATTGGCTTGTTATTCAATTAAATTGCACATGGAATTTGGACATGTACCTAAGGGGTCCTTTTTCTAAGCTGTAGTAGCATTTTTAGCTCATGGTACAAATCAGCTGGTGGTAAACACTGAGACGCCCATAGGAATATAATGGACATCCTGGCATTTACCACCAGCTGATTTCTACACAAGCTAAAAACACTACCGTGGCTTAGTAAAAGACCTCCTTAATTTGCACACATCATGTTTAGTGCTTTTTATAGTATTCAGGGATATAGAGGTAAGTATAAGTAATTGGTGACAAAAATATGCACCAATTCAAACACCCACCCTGGAAAAGCGCCTGGCCCTGCTCCCTTTTACCAGGTAACTTTTTGTACCTTGTACAACCAGAGGAGAGAATGGAGATCATAGCATGGCTTGAAAAGCTTTGGAAAAAAATGGTAAGCTATTATTGTCATCAGGTGTTAATGTTATTGGTAAGAGCAGATAAGGATCTATTAGTATACTGTCAATATGAAGATGTCATTCTGTGAATTTTTTCGAATAGAGTCATGAGAGATTGTGATTAGGTCTTTTCTATATGTAACTGTGTTTCTTTCTTTTTTAATTTATATTAATATGTATTTAACTGCCGTGAGCTGATCAAGCCAGGCAGTATTTTTATAATAAACATAAACACTGGCAGTTTTATAAATAAAGTCCTGCATGTATCACACAGATGATTAGCGGACTATAAAAATGGATATGCTGCCACCTGCTGAGTACTATAAATATTTGTTACTGTAGGAATATGCAAGAGCTTCATTGCTCCTACCCCCCCCCCCCCCACCTTGCTATGCCTGGCTGAGTAGCTTGAAACCTGTACAGCAGGTTTAGTGCTTTCAGTGTGTTTCTTATGCTTACTGCAGCAGGCTGAGAACCAGCAAAGTCCAGTCAAATCCCACGCCTTCTCCTTGTGATACTGAGCAAGTCATTTGATTTAACTCTCCATTGCATCAGGTTCAAATTAACTCCCCCCCCTTTTTATAAAGCTGTACTAGCGGATGCTGGTGTGGTAATGCCAAACACAGTCACCATTGCTGTATGGCATTGTAGAAAAAAAAAAGGGGGGGGGGCTAGATTGTGAGCCCTCCAGGGACAGGCAAATATCCCTTACCTGAATGTCACTCACCTTGAACTACTACTGAAAAAGGTACAAGCTAAATACAAAATCCCTTCCCTGCAGGACAATATGCAGATAAAGAAAATGCTGAAGTGGATGCTAGGGTGCACAATTCCAACAGTTACTGTGGCAGAGGCAATCAAGCACTAATCTATACAGCACACATTACAAATCATTGGTACATGATGCCATCAGTAGTTCTTATTTTGGATGCGGGGAAGCTAAGATGTGCTCTGAAAATAAAAGTGACATTCCTGAAAAATTTTGAATGGGTGGCTACAGTCCAACTGGAATTTCAAGTTACTGGTGAGACTTGAGCTATATATACTCTATCCTGTGCTTCATAACAATCCATTGACTTCTACCTCCTAGCAGGGGTGTAGCCAGATGGCCAATTTTTGGTGGGCCTGAACCCGAGGTGGGTGGGCATGGAATTCCCCCCCCCCCTCCAGTTTGCTCCTCTCTCCACCCCTCCATGCCCACAAACCCCAAATAGTATACTTGAGCTGGTGGGGTTCCCCAAACCCTGCCAGCTAAAGATTTCCTCCTCCTCAAGCAGCCAGCATTCTACCAAATGGCAGCTGGCAGCACTTGCCTCAAACGGATGCTGCTGCCAGCAGGTCGTGCATGCTCAGTGATTTGCATGTGTGAAAACTGAGCATGTGCAGAAGGGCTGGTCAAAGCGTCAGCTCAAGTGCTGCTGGCTGATATTTGGAAGAGCACTGGCTGCCCAAGGAGAGAAAATCTTCAGCTGGCAAGGTTTGGGGATCTCAACCAGCCACAGCAAGAGTGTCACAATTGTGGGTGGGCCAGAGTCCAAAGTGAGTGGGCCCCTGCCCACCTGTGGCTACTCCACTGCCTCCTAGTATCATCCATTATCCTTTCCTATAATGCTTTTGGTCTCATGCATTACACCAAAGGTCTCTAATTGTTCTCATACCTCACACTAACATCGGCTTTTGTCTCACCTAGAATGTAAACCGCACTGAATCCTGGAAAGGACATTTTAGTGGTATACTAGCAGCGCTTTAGAAATGTTTAGTAGTAGTATACAAGAATTGATTTGATTTGATCTAGTCTGCTGATGAGCAGTGCTTCTCAGCCCAGTCCTTGAGGTACACCAAGTCCCCACAGGTTTTCAGGATATCCATGATGAATATGCATGATGTAGATTTACATACCAAGAGGGCAGTGCATACAAATCTATCTCATACATATTCATTGTGGATAGGTCATTGCGAAGTTATTTTCACTTTAGGAAAGCCTTGAAAATGTATCTTTTTAAGCGATTTTTATCTGGTTGTTAGGTTTATGATTTGGCGCTATTTTATAATGTCTGTTCTCGTCTGCTATTCTCCAGATATTGCTGGATCTCGTGGTATGTAATCTTCATAAAACCTGATTGGGTATTTGTAGAATATAAGAATGCATGCAATGTAACGTAATGTAAAACACCATTGGAACCAGCTTCATGGCTTCAACTATAGCATCATCTGCTGCAACAAAGGAGACTCCAGTTGCAGTTTCCTGTCTGCCAGGGCTGGCTGGGATATGGAAAATGGGACCCAGGCTGTGGGACTGGTGTTGGACATGCAGGGGATCAGGGCCACAATTTTGGGTGCAGACCCCAAAGTTCACCAACAGGCTGGGACTTGCTTTGTTTCAGGCAGTCCTGGGGCTTCCTGAGGTATAGGGGCATAGAACAATTTGTCTTGATTGCTCCTGTTAAAGGCCTGCCCAGCACATGGTCTCGAAAGCTCATTCTAGTGTTTTGACAGTTCTCTGTGTTGGTTCAATAAAAGGCAAATATTCTGAAAATTCTGTTTGACACTACTACTCTTTAACTTTAAATTACATAGAGGCATATTTTCAAAGCACTTTGGGAGGCTAAGTTCCATATGTTTCTATGGAACTTAGGGAGGCTAAGTGCTTTGAAAATAAGCCTCATAGTAACATAGTAGTTGATGGCAGAAAAAGACCTGAATGGTCCATCTAGTCTGACCAACAAGATAAACTCATAAGTGCTACTTTTTGTGTATACCTTACCTTGATTTGTATCTGCCATTTTCAGGGCACAGACCATAGAAGTCTGCCCAGCACTAGCCCCGCCTCCCACCACTGGCTCTGCCACCCAATCTCAGCTAAGCTTCTGAGGATCCATTCCTTCTGAACAGGATTCCTTTATGTTTATCGTGTTAACCAATATTGTCTAAGCAGTTGGGGTGGGGGGAGAGGGACCTGGAACAAGTATTTGGTGTGTCCCTCTGTCTTCCATTCTATTCATATCGCTCTACAGGGGAATCTTTTTTTTTTTGTACAGGAAAGAAAATATATTTAGGGGGGAATTCTATAAATGGCACTCTAAGTTAGGTTTTGGGAAGATTTGTACTAAACTAGTATTTTGCAAAGTACCCATTACAGAATATTAGCTTAGCGCAGATCTCATGCCTACCTTAGGTGTGTCATGCTTGCGGAAATCTGATATAAATGTTGGCGCACAACTAATGGCAGTTGGGCACATAAATTACTTTATAACATTGTACCTAATTTCTGAGAGCATCACTGACCTATCCATGCCCCTCCCATTGCCATGCCCAATTTTGAGTTGCATGCTATAAAATTTAGGTGTGCATGTTATTGAAAAGAATGTAGGACAGATCTGTGTGTAAACCCAAATGATTGTCAATTAACACCAATTATTGATTTTTAATGGCTCTGTGAGATATGCCAAAGTATCAGCTAATGAGGCGCGGGACCCCAGAACTCCACCAACTTATGTCTGGTAAGCTCACTGCATTCTACAAAATAAAAGAAGTATATTCCCACATGCCATCTTTTTGATCTAGGCACAAGAAAAAAAAATTAAATGCTCCCAGTTTTCAACCTAATTAAGGTAAAAAAAAACAAAACTCCTTTGTAGTTACAAATAAGAAATCCAAATGTTGAGCACCTGATTCTCATAAAATGTCTGTTTTGGTAGCCCTTTACTAGGTGAAAACATCTCAGCACCAATACAATGCCTACTAGGATGTCCCTATAACCAGCCCCTCAAAATGACACACTGATTAAAATTTACTACTCTAAGTCTCTAACCTATGCAAGGTTATTCTGTTCTGACGGTTTCTCTGTGTACATGTATACTACACAAGCCGCAGCGAATAGTTTGTTTTCCATCCACCAATATAGAGCTCCTGGGGGAGCGGCTTCAGCATTTTGGCATCATGCTGTCTCCTGTCATTAAACCTGCTTGGCTGAAGCACACTGCTGACTTCTTGCTGCTCAGGTAGTACAGGTGAAAGCTCGGGTAGAGAAGTTCTTTGGCTTGAGGATCCCTCCCAGCCAGGAATCTGGTGCCACATTTTTGGAGGAGCCCCCCTCATGGTTACGCACCTGGTATAGGTGTGTTTGGGGTTGGATTTTTGCAGAGCACACAGTCAGAGCCATGATTGATATGCATGCTTTATTATTTAATAACCTACCTATATCATATCTAAGTGGGAATACATAAAATATGGATAATAATGGAACATTAAAAAATCTACAATACAGAAACATACTTTGCCTATTTGCCCAACCTATCTACTGTTAAAAAAATAATTCTCTTTGAGCGTGGCATATGCAACATATGTTGTTAACATAATACTGTAGCACTTGCTCAGGACAAGCCCCTAGAGCATAGAAGCACAAGATGATAGTGGAGTCAGCAGCACTGCTGGCTGAATCATGTGGGCCACAGGGGGCTCTGGACAGCAGCTTCAGAGGTAGGATTGGAGAAAGAAGATAGACCGGGTGGGGGTCTTGGTGTTACAGTTGGGGGTGGGTGGTGTACTTTATGAGGACCGTGGAGGGTTCAGGAAGAATGAGAGGGCTACACTGTTTAAAAAAAAAGTGGTAAATAGTGACGATGTTAGCAAGCATAATGTATACCTATTAATATTAATGGTGAGCTTTTAACGTTTTAATGTTTATTTTAAAAGTTGATATGTCGCCTTAAAAGGTCAAGACGGTTAGCATATAATACTGGACCTGTGTCTGTCGATATGTGTATGATATAAAATACTACAAGATGCATAATTAAAATTGGGGGTTTCCGTGGCATTTAGTCTAACTCTAATATCACTCTTTTATCCCCCCCCCCCCCCCCCGGTGGCTTTTCTTGCTGAGGTGAAGTGTGAACAGGTAACACGTGCCCATAACGAGGTGGTGGTGTGCGCGCGCGCTCACTCTCACTCCTTCCACACTACAGCAGACCGGACCCCGCGCTCCGTGCCCTCGCACTAACCTTCAAAAGCCGAGCTCTCACCCCCCCCCCCTTCCCGAGTTACACCCCTTCTTTCCTGGCCTCGCGCCGAATCTACGTTTCGTCATTTGCCCTTCTTGCTGCCGGTTCATTGCACCCTGGCTGCAGCCGAATCTGGCAGAGCGCCCGACCGTGCGTATAGGAGGAGGTGTGTCACGCGCTGGCAGCCAGTCGACCAACCAACGGACTTACCTGTTTCCTCGTCTTTACTACCGCTAATGAGTGAGAATGGCCGAGCTCGCCGATGCCTCCGGCTCTTCTTCACCGCCATCCTCCTCCTCCTCTAAGCTGCACAAAGCTCTGCTTAGCGAGCGTCAGTCCCGTGCGCCGAGCGGGTCGGCTCAGACAGCTGCGCGCCGCAGACGGCTGTCCAGGAGCCAGAGTCGGTCGGGCTCTCAGGAGAGGCAGAGCAGCGTCCTGGTTGAGGAAGCCCGCGTGCTGGTCATCAATACTGGCGGCACCATCGGCATGGTCTACCACGACAACGGTGAGTGCTGCTGCTACCTCTGCTCGCGAGCTGCGCCTCTGCTTTGCACGAGGCTCCCTGAAGAGCAAATGCAAGTGGGTTTGTATTACAGCGTTGAGGCATTAACTTGGTTTATAAGCAAAGAGTGTATGCAGAGTACCATCTTGGGCTGTCAGATCTACTAAATACTACTACTACTTAACATTTCTACAGCGCTACTAGGGTTACGCAGCGCTGTACAAGTTAACAAAGAAGGACGGTCCCTGCTCAAAGGAGCTTACAATCTAAAGAACGAAATGTCAAGTTGGGGCAGTCTAGATTTCCTGAGTAGAGGTGTAGTGGTTATGGCACCTAAATATAAATGAGCTAGGATCCCACTACCCAAGTACTATCTTCTTAAAATCCTAACAGTCAACCAAGCAAATAGGAGGAAAAGCCTCAGCAGACTCCTACTTTCTGGCTTTACAGCTCTTTTAGTTAAAGGAGTTCTCAGTGTCATCATAGGCACAAAAATCTCCATTGTTATCAATACTTTAATCCAAAAAAAATCTTAAGTAATCAACACTTATCTCTGTGTTTGAGCCGTCTTCAAACTGCCATCGCAGAGTCTCCTTCCCACGGCCATCATTGGCCAAGGCTTCGGTACTTCTCTCCCAACCTGCTTCAGAGTCCGTGGTAATAACAATTCTCATGGAGGTTTTTGTGCCTATGATGACAGTGAGAACTCCTTTAATTAAAAGAGCTGTATAGCCAGAAAGTTAGGAGTCTGTTGAGGCTTTTCCTCCATTTCAATACACACTATTTGCTTGGTTGACTGTTACGATTTTAAGAAGATAGTACTTTCAGATCTACTGCCAGCCCTCTTGTGCCTTCATGCCTTCCAGCGCTGGCTGAAAAGTTTGTGGCACCCTGAAATAGAGAATGATACCGGGACAGGGATGGGACCTCACGTCAAAGAAAAGCTGCAAAAATGGTATGGGATTTGCGTTGCAAACTGTATGAGGAGAGACTTTCAGACCTGAACACGTATTCCTTGGAGGAAAGGAGAAACAGGGGTGACATGATACAGACGGTTCAAATATTTGAAAGGTGTTAATCCGCAAACAAACCTTTTTCGGAGACAGGAAGGCGGTAGAATTAGAGGACATGAATGGAGGTTGAAGGGGGGCAGACTCAGGAGTAATGTCAGGAAATATTTTTTCATAGAGAGGTTGGTGGATATCTGGAATGCCCTTCTGTGGGAGGTGGTGGAGATGAAAACAGTAATAGAATTCAAACGTGCGTGGGATAAACACAAAGGAATCCTGTTTAGAAGGAATGGATCCGTGGAATCTTAACGGAGATTGGGTGGCAATGTAGGTAATTGGGAAGCAAAACCGGTGCTGGGCAGACTTCTACGGTCTACACCCTGATCGTGACTGAATAGATATGGATGGGCTGGAGTGTAAACTTTAAGGGGTTTCGACATTAGCTTCAGAACTTTGTACAAGAACAGTGCTGGGCAGACTTCTACGGTCTGTGCCCTGAGAATGGCAAGGACATATCAAATTCGGGTTTAAAGTATCACATACCATGAAAAATGAGTTTTATCTTGTTGGGCAGACTGGATGGACCTTACAGGTCTTTATCTGCCGTCATTTACTATGATACTATGTCCTCCCCTCTAGGGCATACAGAACCAGTGGCATAGCTAGGTGGAGCGCCAGGGGAGCAGCCGCTCCCCCAAACTGAGTTCTGCCGGCGCCTATTTTTTTCTCCTCGTGTTTCATTGAAAATGTGCTCCGGCGCCAGCGGAAGTCCACTCTCGTGCCGCTTTCGCTCCCCCCCCCCCCCCCCCCCGCGCCATCAACCTGGCTCCGCTTCTGTACAGAATGGGTTGTATTTTGTACCCCTGGACATTTTAACAGGGTGGATTAGAATTCCTTGCGGTAGTAGAAGTCAGCTATTGTTGGGGTTGGAAGGGTAGAGGGTGTGTGTGTGGGGGGTTATTATAGTTGCTCATTCTTATTATTGTTTTCTTTTTGTAATTTATACACAAGTTGCATAGCGTATTCCTTTTTATACTTTAATAAAAAGATTTAAATATAAAATCACAAGTGTTCGAAGCTTTTGCAAATGAGGACAGAGCCCACGGGAATGGAGCAGGAACGGGGACAGAACCCTTGAGGACGGGTCAGGAACCGAGACAAGGCCTGCGGGAACGGGGTGAGGACAGAGGTGGGGACGGAGACAGAATCCACGAGGACGGCGTGGGGATGGAGACAAATTTTATCCCCGTGTCATTCTCTACCCTGCATTAACTGTTGCTCTTGTGTTCCTCGGGGATGTCGGAGAATGACTCCACACCAGAGGATACCTTTGATAAATGTGTGTGTGTGTGTTTTTTTTTTTTTTTAATTTAAATTTTTTTAATTTTCTTTAATCACTGGACTGATCCTGGTCTCTTCCCACTTCCTGTTGTTTGTTTTTTCCCCTAATCCCTTTTCCAGGATTTCCATTTTTATATTCTCAGTGGACAGGAGAATGTAAGTCACACATGGTGGGTTATGTTTATTTGGCATTTTATAAACTGTCTTTTCATAGATGCAACAAAATTATTTACAATCTTAAAAGATGGAAAACTACAAAATCCATATTAAAAAAAAGCAGGGTGGGAGAGGTTAGGATCACATTCTGCCAGAGCAAACTGTCATGAAACAGTCCATCCAGAGAGAGGTTTTCAAACCTTACATAAATTTAGTGGATGGCATTTTGGCCCTAAACTGCAAAGGGTGGGAACAAAAAAGAAAATCCATTTTCTCTGCTGAAAGGAAACCATGTGTGATAAACAGAAGGAGCCACAAGGTGATGTTTAGTCTGAACCTAAGATCCAAACTGGTGTGTAAGGAGATATCAAAGTAGGTAGGTATGGGGGAAGTTCTTCATGGAGGGCTTTGTGGGCCAACATTAAGAATTTATATTGAATTCTGAAGGGGATTGGAAGCCAGTGGTGCTGGTAAAAAAAAGAGGCATGACACAATTATAGCTACCAGATTTTGCTAGTAGACAAATAGAGATGTTCTGCACAGATTATAATTGCTTCAAAAGGGCAGACATAATGCCAGCATAGAATCTAGGCATGTAGCAACTAATGCGTAAAGAAGGGTGGCACAAGCAATCCCTAACGAATCGTAGGAGATGGAGGGTATGGGAACGATTTCACAGCAGAGGCTACCTGAGGAGCAAAAGAACGATGATAATCTATTTGAACTCCTAAATTTTGTTACATATTACCTAGAGCTTTAGGAGTACCAGAACTGAAGGCAGAGACCGAAAGGATGGTTTGTAATCTAGGAGGTTATAGTTTTGCTGGGATTGAGGATAAAGTGATTGATCTGAAGCCAAGAAGAGAGAGAATCCAAACAGTCCTATATGGAAGTAAGATCGGGGGCATTGGCGTCTTGGTAGGAAACCAGCAGGATATAATAAGTGTAGAAGTAGGCTCTTGTTGAGTGCTCCTGAATTAAGGTGACAAGAGGACTGAGAAAAATGTTGAATAGCAAAGGAGCTAAGACAGAGTCTTGGTGGACCCAACAGGAAAGTAAACACACCGGCGAACTAGAAGAGGGTTATTTAACAGAAAAAGTGCAATTACAGAGAAAAGAAATGAACCACTGAAGAATTGTACCAGAAATACTAAGGTCATTGAGTCTAGACAAGAATATTAAGATAAAAAATGGCTGTGAGATAGATACAATCAAAGCTATTCACACATTCTCAAAAACACAGTGAAAATCATTGAGAAGGTTTCTGTGCAGTGTCCAGGCCTTAAGCTCAATTACATGGATGAAGGGCATGAGAACACTCAACAAGTTTTAACAGTTGATTAGAAACTGCCTTTTCCAGAACCTTAGCTAAATAGGGAAGATTAGAGATTAGCCTATTGCTTGCAGGTGATAAAGGGTTAAGCTTTGCCCATTTCAGTCTTAGACTGATAACAGCGCTCTTCAGTTCTGGAGGGACCTGGCCAGAAGAAAGGCTGCAGTTGACAATAGAAAGCAGAAGGAGAGCCAATCCATGGGCTGCAATCCCTATCCAAATTGAGGGTATGGGATTAAGAGGACATGTTGTCTTCTCGGAGGCAGAGAGAATCTTCATTCTCTGTGGACAAGCAGGATGAGTGAGCCACACATGGATTGTGTGTTCACCCTTTACAGCCCACATAGAATTGTGTGGTAGGATGAAGCCTCAAGGCTTAGTTTCTTTGGTAGAGCACTGTTATGGGTGGTTAATACTCACACCTACGTCTAGTTCTCTTTTTAACTGTTCATGTTGTTTGAAGGGCAGTGATAGAGATCTCAATGAATGGCTATGTGGAGGAAATAGATGAGGAAAAGATAGGATCATAGCCAGTCTTGCTGCTTAGTCCTGGACAGAGTGGCCAAGAAGGTTCTACTTAGGTATTGGAAAATCAACATGAATCTCTTTCACAAGCCTGATTGTCTGTTTTATTTAGTCAGTAGGCCTATATAGGGATGGGACAGCGTCAGTCTTTTGCTGGTGGATCAAAGAGGATATTGGGTCAGTCTACATATTGACTTGGAAAGAGCCTCCTTCAGGTCTCTGGGCTCACTCAAGGGCCCCTTTTACAAAGGTGCACTAGCATGTTTAGCGCACGCTAAAAATAAGCATGCGCTAAACACTATAGACACCCATATATTCCTTGGGTGTTTCTAGCTTTTAGCATGTGCTAAAAACGCTAGAGCGCCTTTGTTTGTAACTAGGGTGCAGGCGGCCTCTTGGGCAGAAGCTGGGATGTTTGCACTGGAGGGTATTTGACTGTCACTCTCGTTTAAGCATTACAGACTGAATATCCAATCTAGGGAGAACTGCCTTTCCCAAGGCACAGTACTGGGGGGGGGGGGGGGGGGGGTCTCTGTTTCCCTCTTAGTTCCAGGGCTGTACTGCCAATAGGTCAGGTTTTTAGGACATCCCTATATGCATGAGAGAGATTTGTATTCCTATTACCTCAATTGTGTGTAAATCTCTCATGAATACTCGGGTATGTCCTGAAAACCCAACCCATTGACAGCCTTCCAGTACTGAGAGTAAGTGCCACTGGGCTAGGGGATCATCCCCGCCCCTCCCAAACAGGTTTTAGAAACACTGCTTTAGACCCTTTCACAAGCTTGTATACAGTTCAGATCTTGCTGAACAGATAGCTGCTAATATCCACACCTTCAGGATGTCTGCTGTGTTGCAGATTTTTGATATAGAATATAAAAAGGTGCATACCAGAGAAGAGGCCAGAAAAATCTAGTATTTCAGTTGAACTGATTTTGATTTGGCTGAAATCTGAGAGATCATGATTTCAGTGATTAAATTAGTGACTGTCATTGTTGTCATTATTTTAACAGTTTAAATAATTTGTAACCTAGGTCAAGGCTCTTCAATTAGTTTCTTTTTAACAGAATGCACGGGAAGTGTGTTGCAAGACAAACACATGGGAGGTTTGCTGTGAACCAATGAATTTTACTATTTAGACACTGCTGATGAAAGCTGAAGCAATATCTGTTTAGACAAAACTTAAAGTTTTCCTATTATGAGTAAACTAATAAGTGCATTTTGTTTCTGTAATCTACTATAAAATAGCTTAAGATGTTCATCCACCAAAAATCTTTTAAAAGAGCTAGTGTCTTCAAGAAGTAATTTTGTTTAGACCTAAGATGTTCTATGATTGTCATGAAGTTTGCTATGGTATGCTGGAAGACTGTGGCATCTGTTTGAGCATGTCACACTGAGTTGCATGAACCTAGCAGTAGTGACTCTTGGCCCACTTGTGATTTGAAGAATGCAAGCACTGATGGTGGAAAGGAAGGCCAGAATCATCCATACAGTTCTGATAAACATGTTGCTGCTTGCCAACTGTATTGCATCCCTTTCAGTCTTTATAGAGGTGTGTTCAATAACCTACTGTTAACGTAAGTTATATTACTTTAGGCTCCCTGTGCAGAATTTGTACAGGAGTCTTGGGTATCAACAGTTGTTCTCCAGTGGCCTCTTCCTTCCCCTCCCCCCTCCCAATGGCAATCATGCTGTAAGAGGAAATGACATCCTCTTGCCATCTGATTTTGAACTGTGTGGTATTCTGTGCAGCTGTATGACTCAGATCAAAAGAGGGAAGACGGGTGACAGACATATCCTTATGTTCATATGTTAGCTCCCTCCCTTTTCGGGGAGGGGGGAGGGAAACCTTGAGGACTGCCAGATGTAAGGGTCTTGCTGAGAATTAGGGAGAGAGAACTGTCAGGGGCAGAGTGCTGGAGGGTAGAAAGAGAGAACAAGGGAACAGAGAGGGGTAGAGGGGAGCAAGAGCAAGGGGGCAGCATGGTAGAGAAAGCTGGGAGGTGTCCATGATGAAGAAAGGACAGAGAAAGCCAGGGATTGACTCTACGACGAGAGGTGAAAGGGTTCAAGTTGTATTTGGGCGAGAGAGCTTGGGAGGGGTTGTGTCCTATGATTGGGGGGGTGGGGATTCTACACAAAAAACCTAGACTTTGTTCATAGAATTCCCCTAGGAGTAAAGCTGTTAAGAGGAGTTGTGGTGTAGTTCAGCACCAGAGTTCTTGGCGGAGAACGTGCTAGAGGGGTGGAACTTGCTGATGGAAGCCAAAAAATCAAGAGGTAATTGTACTGAGTGCTACAAAGCAGGGGTCCCCTTCTCTTCTATTAATTTTCCTTCCATATTTCACTGCTGTAGTAACAAGTGAGCATTGCCTACAGAATTTTTTTAAATTAATTTTCAATGCAATTGCCAAAGACAAAAGCGAAAAAACAAAAAGAAAAAAACAAGCAATCATAATACATCTAAGGAAATAGCTTTAAAAAATATTGGATTGTTTTTCAAAGTCCACATCCAGCAGGAAGTGAAAGATTCTTCCTGAAGCAAAACGAAAAGAAAATCAGAGGAGAACACCTCTTATGATATGACCATAACCTAAGACTAACATCTATCCTACCAAACAAAACTCCCACACATAGACTATCCTGATGTGTCAATACTAACTAAATATGAAAATGAATACATAATTTAAAAAAAAATGTTTTATGTGTTTTTTTAAGCATGTCTGTTAGCAACAAACATTACTAAGGGATCCTTTTACCAAGCCAGTGGTGTTGTCAGCATATGGGTTTTCCGTGTGCTGTGACCACTTTTAGCGCAGCGATAAAATGGCCGCTGTTCTATATTTTGTTGTAATGGCTGTGTGCTAATTTCCCAATTACCGCCACCTGTTTAGAAGGCGGTTAGGGCTCCCACACTAATTGGGTAGAGTGTGGTAATGTGCCTGTGCTACCTGATTGTGCAGGCATGCCTACTCTCCGCCCATGTGCACGTCTCCTGTGCTAGAAAATAAATATTTCCCAGTGTGGGATTAGCGCGCTAAGCAGAAAACCTACCACGAGATGCCTTAGTGCATCCTGTAGTAGTGCTCTTTTAGAGTGCAGTAGGCCCGCATTAGACCTACTGCGCTTTAGTAAAAGGGTCCCAAAATATGTAGAATCAGATAAAATATATTAGACATTCAAAAGTCTGAAATAACCAGTTCTTAATGCTGTTTTGAAGCTGCAGTATGCAATTTTTCACATAACTGTAGGTGTTCTGGTGGAACATCATACATACATACATACATTATGTCAGGAGTTCTTAACCTTTTTGGTTACTCCAGGAGGATGAGTTCATTCCCTCCTTTTTTGAGTTCATGCCCTTGTTAAGGGGCTATCGTTCGCTGTGAGGGAAGTTCATGTTATTCCCATTGCGGTTTACCATGCTGCTTTGGAAGCTTCAAATACTGAAGAGGCAGTGGAGCTAGCTGGCTATGAGGCACTGTGAAAAGTTGAGTGCTCTCTATCTCCCCCTGCTGGTTGATGGATACAACCCAAATGTAATGGCTTTATCTGTTATGACTAAAGGAAAGAAAACTATCATGGTAAGAACCTAATTTTCCCTTTTTGCCTCTTAGGAGACTAGGCTCACACATATGTAAGGTAATTTCCAGGTGAAGAATGCAAGCCAAAATGCTTTTGGTGCAGAGATAGTGAGATTGAGTTGGAGGGTCCTGTTTTGAGATGGTTCGAGGATTTTTTTTACTGAATCACTGTTCTTGTGTCTGGAAAGAAGGTAAATTTTCTCAAAGTTAGCATCCATCCTGCAGAATTCCTCAGGACTTTTCAATTTGTTTGAGTCTGCTGGGTGATAGACTTTTTTCTTATGCCGGACATATTAATGTTGGTTCCAGTATGTGCTACATTCAAGGATACTTTGATAAAGTTTCTTGCTGCATGGATAAAATTCAGAACTGGGCAAATACTAATTTACTCAAATGCTAGTAAGACCAAAGTTTTCTGGTTTCAGAATCCTTCTTCCATCTCAGTCCCTTCTGAAATTGCGCTGTTTCAGGATAAAATATTATATGTTGATGATAGCTCAAAAGTTCTTGGTGGTGGTCTGGATTCTTTTTGTACAATTTCTTGGAGGAAAAAATATATAAACCATTAGGGCAGATTTGAGGAAAGCCAGTGATTGTCCTTGGGGATATGAGGCATGGATTCTTGCTACTTTGGATCTTGCCAGATTCTTGTGTTCTAACTTGGCCACAGTTGGAATCAGGATACTGAGCTTGATGGCTCTTTGTTCTGACCCAGTATGATAGTTTTTATTTTATTCTGTGCTTGTTCCCTTGGCTTAGGTAGAAGATGACTAGTGCTGGTTAGCTGCTGCCATAGAGACACTGGGATCACTAAATTCATACTGCATGGTGAGGCCTGGATTTTGGCATAGGCAAACTGCATCCTGTTCCAAAGCTTGAAGGTGCCATGCCCATACTGTCAACCAGGCCCACTACAGATGCACAATAGGGAAAAAATAAAGTTGGTTCTGTGGGTGAACTGCAGCAGTTTGGCCTCCTAGCATGGGTTTCCTTAGGAACAGAAGACCTTTCATTACTGTATCTGTTACCTACCACAATAGTCAATTCTTTCTGGTGGACGAGAGAAAACTGAGAAGAAAAGCCAAGCAGAGATTTCCAGAGGGACATGTGGATTACCTTCACATATATTCTGATCTCTTGGACATGGGTTCAGCCCCCTACCTGGTCCTTATCTATGGACATGTATATCTTTAAGTCTGATCCTTTGTGAAATACTTAGGAACTAGGGTAATTTAGCTGAATGACAATGTTAATGGAGAGCAAATAATTCATACACTTTTTTTTCTTTCATCTCTAGTGCTTGCTCCTGAGGCTAATTCTTTTGCAAAAGCTTTGAAAACATTACCAATTCTTCATGATGAAGTATATGCACAACAAACCAAACTTTATGAGTGTCAAGATAGTTCTGAAAACACCTTGGTTCTTCCGTAAGTATCTGTGGTGTTTAATATATTGCACGGTACTACTAGTAAACACAGCTTTTTGTATTGCATTTTTTTGGGGGGGAGCAGGGTAATTTTATAACAGGTAGCCTGTTTGAGAAATATAGAAAGGCACCTGTGTAGAAAGACAAAGTTCCTTTGTGCCCTCTGTAAAACAGAAGACCAGAATAGCACCTGTAGCACACACATGCCCACGCACAAATTTGTAATTGCTGTAGAAAAGGTATAAATATCATGCATGCTCTGTGTGTACCTGTATGTTTTATACAATACACTCGTATATTGCAACCTCCGCTCCTTCCAGATGCCCCCCAGGAATGCCTATGCACAGATTGCATAAAAGAAGGTGCACAGTTTACATACATCTCCTTTTCTGTATTTTAACAGGCTTTGCATACACGAAAAGCTTAAAAATTATTCCCTTAGAGAGTAATTCTATAGAATAGGTGTTAACATTTATATGGTTGGTGATCAAGAATAATTATTTTGTTTTTGAAGACCAGTATTATTTACAGATCAAGGGGGTAGCCATGGGGGCGACAGTTGCCCCCCTCAGTGGCTTGCTTGTATATGACTTGTTTTGAGAATAAATATGTATACCCTAGTCCAGTGATGGCGAACCTATGGCAGGCGCACCGTCGCCTCAGCCAGTTCCAGCCCCCCTCCGAATAAAAGTCATACCTGCTCGGGGTTAAGGCGGCGTTGGCAGCGGCAGTGAAAAGCGCTGGCTCGGCGCGCCTTCAGCCTTCCCTTCTGTCTCTCAAGCTCTGGTCCCGCCCTCATTCCCTGTTTCCTGTTTTCACTGCCGCTGCTGACGCCGTCTTAACCCAGACCAGATATGACTTTTAAATTTCGGAGGGGGGCCCTGGTGCTCGGAGGGAGGGCGGGCAGGCAGGCAGACGGCCTTGTGCTCGGAGGGCGGGATGCCTGGTGGAATGGCTGGTGCTGGGAGGGAGGGAGGGAGGCCTGCCTGGTGCTGGGAGGGAGGGCGGGAGGGCAGCAGCCCCAACGAGAAAAACCTAACGGGAGGTGCAGACCTCCCGTTAGGTTTTCCACAGTGACTTCCTTGGAAAACGGTAGTGCATCGCCTCGGATTAGTATTTTAATACTAATTTGCTCATTTGCATACCATTTTCGTTGGCTGCTACTGTGACAGGAAAATACCCTTTTGTTTATGTCCCCGGTTTACTACTTGCGTTCTAAACTGGCTAGAACCAGTTTAAAACCCACGTTGCTGTTATTCAGGTTAAATTGCCCTGTTGGCACTTTGCGATAAATAATTAGATTTTGGGTTGCTGTTTGGGCATTCGGTCTCTGAAAGGTTCGCCATCACTGCCCTAGTCAGCACATGGAACATGTCATATTATGGAAGCGCTTTATTGATGATATTTTGGTCATTTGGTGAGGCACTGAGGAGGAACCTGAACGATTTGTGGAGCATATCAATCATGTGGACAACTACATTCGCTTCACTGCAAATTGGAACAAGTATCATATGAACTTTCTGGATGTCACCTTCAGGTTGATGCATGGACAGAGAGTCACCTCTGTGCATAGAAAAGATACAGACTGTAATATGGTGCTGCACTACTCCAGTTTTCATCCAAGACATCTGCGGGGCAATTCTTACGCCTTAAGCGGCTATGTTCAACAAAGGAGACTTTTAGGAACCTAGCAGGGCAGATGTATAACAGATTTAAACAATGGGGGTATCCTGCAAAGATAGTACGCAATTCTTACAAAAGAGCATCTAATGCGGATAGGCAATGGCTGTTGAAATCTAAGCCTCAGGGACAGGACACTCCTCCATGTCGGGGAACACACGTTCTTTAATTTGCAAATACTGGCATATTTTGCGGGTTCATGCTCCCCTGAATGAGACCCCGCGTTTTGCTTATAGGAGGGGTTGGAATTTGGGGGAGCTGCTATCTGGCTCTAGGAGGGGACAGGAGGTTCAACCGGGACATTTTAGATGCAGTGGCTGTTCATTTTGTCAATATATGGCTGAGGGGGGACTGTGTTCAGTTGCCCCACAGCTTGAGACAGTTCTACATGCGGGACAGAACTGATTGTAATACCACAGGAGTGATCTACTGCATATGATGCCCGTGTAATACATAGGCCATACAACTCGCAAAATTAAAACTCGGATTGGCGAGCATGTCAGTAATATTAGGACAATTAAAGCCGAAGCTCCGTTGTCGGCCCATTGGACTTTGTGTCATCTTTTGATATCAGAGTTGCGCTATACAGTATTGCTGCAGGTGAAGCTGGAAAGAGGGGGATTGTTGAGTGATTTACTGATCCATAAAGAGCAGCGTTTTATTTACACCTGGGACACTATCAAACCGCGTGGCCTGAACAGAGATATTGAATGGCTGTGACAGCGAATGATGGGGGAGTACGAGTAATCAATAGCTAAGCGAATGGTGATACGCGCTGGGCATTAAAAAATGTGCGTGTGTGAGGAGGAAATACGTATGATGCCTGAGGATGGCGTAACCCTGTAGAAGCCCGTCCTGGGTTTGTGTCCGCAGATAAATTTAAGTCGAGTGTTGTAAGTAGTTGAAAATATTTATATTTGGGGGGTTTATTGCACATAGTGCTGTAGGAGTATGTGGATTAAGGTGTGGATATAGATGTTTGTTTGTGTGTGTATTTGTAGGTCCCCTTCTGAGGAAGCGAGAGGGAAACCTGGCCAGGGTTAAGGGGCTGGTTTGTCATGCCGCAGTGGGAGAGCGTATAGGAGCAGATTTACAGGTGCACTAATCACATGGGAAGTTATCCCCAAGGGAAGTAAAAATGCCACATATACCTACAATACCATCATTTGAATATGTTTTATTGTTTAGAGAACCTGTTCCCTGAGGAAGCTTTTTGAAACCTGGCCAAGTCAGCGGAGGTTCTCCCTGGTTGAAAGTTCGCTGCCAATTTAAGTACGGGATGGATTAAGCTACAAATGAGATTAAATATGAGTATTGCACTGGAATGCAATGTAATATAGTCTAAAAACCAAAAAAACCCAGTGGATCGATGAGGATTTGCACCGCTACCATTGCTTCTAAAAGAACATAATGTTCCTATGAGGTGTGTTGCAGTAGAGTCTGAAGATCCCACGGTATACATATAAGTATTTTTTTTAAGTTAAAAAAATTGAATAATGATTAATTGGGTTGGATTGAGTTTGGCATAAGGAAGAAGACTTAATGTTATATGGTATACTTATTCTTGAAGATTAACCGTCTACTAAACTAATGTTTGTTTGGGACATTATACTATTTGCTGTATTGTTAGTGGCATTTTTATTTAATCTCCCTTATATTTTCAAACATGCCGGCTTATGCAGCATATGGATGTACACAGATGAAGTATAATGATGGAATAACTTTTCATAAACTAGTAATTTTTTATAAATTGTAATCAGTCTGCCATTTTTCTCCTGGTAAAGGGCTACTGAAACAGACATGTTATGAGAATCAGGTACTCAACATTCAGAGTTTCTGGTTATTTACTTATTTATAACATTTATATCCCACATTAAGCATGAATTAGGTTGAAACCTGGGAGCATTTAAAATCATTTTTTTCTGTGCCTACATCAAAAGAAAAAGATGGCATGTGGGAACTTACTCCTTTTGTTTTGTGAATTGAGGTGGTTGGTATATTATAAAAATGTACTTGCCTTTTTTATTACTACTGTTTCACAGAAAGGTATTTAATAATTAGGGAAGGGCTTCCTTCATGCTGAACTTTTGTCCAGCATCAGTCTAAATGTGCCAACATTGTCCGGTTCATACAAAGTTAATTATGTTCAATAGAAAATAAATCTGTTGCCTAAGGCTTCTTGATATTTGAATATCCCATCACTGTTTCATTATTGTTACCAAGTATTATATATTAAGGGCATTTGCTTTAAACTTAGTTTTAATTCATTTATCCAGTCCTTAATGCACATGGTTTTGCTTTATAATCCCAAAGGTGAATCCTAATGGTGGTTGAACAGTTAGGTATAATTGTGTTGTTTCTGACATTTTGGCATTTGGACTGCTTTGGATTCTGTGCTGATCTGTACATCTGCTATTTTAGCAAAGTATGGAAGAAAATGATTTATGTTACTTGAAATTTTTTTAGGGTGCATTTATCTCTCCCAATATAGTGGTCCACCCACCAATACCTAGGAAGAAATAAATCACCCAAGGCTGCAGCAGTTTGCTCTTTATTAGATACCTTATTTCTTATCAAGTATTTGTACAATTAGCAGATCAGTGATATCTCACTGGGAATACAGAACATTGCTACACAAAATTACCTCTATATCTGAGACTCCAAAGAATATACAAGCAATCAAGTGCTTTTATTTATTCTCCAAATATATGTATAAAAGATTCAAAACCACTTGTGAGAAAGCAATAGGATTACTTGCCAATGCAGATACAATTGATTTGATTTCTCATGAGAGAGAGAGCAGCCCTGCTTGCACAACCACTGGCTGTAAGTGTCTCCGAAGAAATAGGAAGTACACTCCTTTTTTATATGCCCATTTAGGATACAGACAAAACGACAGTAACACACCTTATCGGATATAATATATTGTAGTCACCACCTTTAGTGACCATATATAGTACCATTTACCGTACATGCTTGTTTTTTTCAGCATTGATCAGAAAGCTTAGTCATCTTCTTGCGAGACCACTCAGTTGACCATATCTTCCTGGGTGTAACTGATTCTGCCCTGTTGGTAAACCGCACCATCCTGTTTATGAGGTTTTTGCACCCTATCCCTTCCTTATTTTGCTGCATGGTGGTGTCCCAATAGCTCAGGGGTCTTACTGGAACTTCAGATTACAGTTACCGGCCTGTAAACTTTTCTGTCATTTTTAAATCCTCAACCAAAGTCAGGCTTTGAACCAAGGCTCAGCTATAATAACAATAGACATACTTTTACTAGTATTTTTATTGCTTATAGAATCTGGCTTTCTTTGGGGGGGGGGGGGGGGGGGGGTCAGTGTGACTGCGGCATGGCTCCGCGAGGAGCTGGGATGGAGAGGATTACTTGCAGTGGAGACGGGCTAGATTCCCCATGAGGACGGCTTAGATTCTGGCAGGGACAGTTTGGATTTCTGTCCCTGTGCAACTCTAATTCTGATTCCACAGAGAAGGTTGTATTGTTCGGTGGAGTTATTGAGGTTGGGACCTTGGCTAGATCTTCGTCTTTTGCTCGTTCAGTTTCATTTTGTTTTCAGAAGTCCAGGTTTGAATAGTGTTCATCCCAGTTGTTATGGACTGGGCTGGGTCTTTATGTGAGGATGTCGGTGGAAGGAGCAGCATAATGTCATCAGCGTATGATAGTAGTGTTCTAAAATGTATTGAGCTGAGGGAAGACATGAAGAAGTTAAACAAGATGGGTGATAGTGGGGATCCTTGGGGGACACCAAATATTGGGGTCCAATGATTGGAAAGAAGCTTGTTTTGTTTTACAGAGTAGCAGCGATTGGAGAGGAAATTGTTTAACTATTTGAGGACCGATCCTGTTGTTCCTATCTGATTGTTTTTTAAGTAGTATTCCATGATCCACTGCATTGAGCACAGCCAAGATCTCGAACTGGACCTGTTTCCCCTTGCATAGATATTGCTTGACTTATGTTGTTAGACCTAGAAGAAAGGTTTCAGTGCTGTGTGCAGTTCAGAATCTGAATTGTGAGTTGTGCAGAGTGGGTATGTATCTAAGTATTAGGTAAGTTGTTTGCAAACGTAGGATTCCATTATTTTTGTAAAGAGGGGAATGCTGTCCACTGGGTGTTAGTTTGCTTTCGATGTTGTATCTAACTCTGGGCCCTTCAATGGAAGAGAGCCTAGTTCAAGTAGCTTATTAAGGCAATCTGTTAGCCATTGAACCACTTCTGGCAGTGTTGTTCGGAACAGGATTTCTGGGCAGTAATCCAGGTCGCAGTGTGAGTGAAAGCATTTTAGTAGCAGTGTTTTTTGCATCCTCAAATGATTGCGGTAGAGAAGCTTGCCACATTTGACTTGTTTTAATTCCCTGATTTGGGTCTTGTCCTGGACAGCTTCCTGACCTTGAGATTTTTAAGATTTCCTCTGCTGGGGTGCTTTTGTCTAAGTCTAATCTGATTTGATCAATCTTATTCTCAAAAAAAAAAAGTCTGCTAATTCTTGTGCAGAGGGGGTAGCTTGAAGTGATTTGTTGGTATGGTTGGTGGCGGTTAGACTTCTGACTGGGGTGAATAGTTTTTTATTGTCAAGGTTATCCTGACCAACTAGATAACTAAAAAAGGCAAGTTTCCATTTGGATCTATCGATAAGCGCTATAAGGAAATCAAAGAGAGACTTTGAAAAAAGGATTGCATTGGAGGAAAAAACCCCCCACATAGTTAAAAACTTTTTTAGGTATATTGGAATCAAGAAGCCGGCCAAAGAATCAGTTGAACCGCTGGATGACTGAGGAGTAACAGGGGCACTCAGGGAAGACAAAGCCATGAGAGATTAAATGAATTCATTGCTTAGGTCTTCACCGAGGAAGATTTGGGAGAGATACCGGTGCTAGAAATGGTATTAAAAGCTGATGAGTCAGAGAAATTGAATGAAATCTCTGTAAACCTGGAAGATGTAATGGCACAATTTGACAAATTGAAGAGTAGCAAATCACCTGGACCAGATGGTTTTCATCCCAGAGTACTGATAGAATTGCAGATGAACTTGCAGAACTATTGTTAGTAATATGTAATTTATCTTTAAAATCAAGCATGATACTGGAAGATTGGAGGGTGGCCAGTGTAACACCAATTTTTAAAAAAAGGTTCCATAGGTGATCTAGGAAATTATAGACCAGTGAGCCTGACGTCGGTGCCGGGCAAAATGGTAGAGACTATTATAAATCGCCTCTACGGTACTATGTAAGCCACATTGAGCCTGGGAAAATGTGGGATACAAATGCAACAAATAAATAAAGAACAAAATTATAGAGCATATTCAAAAACATGGATTAATGAGACAAAGCCAAAATGAATTTAGTGAAGGGAAATCGTGCCTCACCAATCTACAACATTTCTTTGAAGGGGTGAACAAACGTGGATAAAGGTGAGGCACCCCCTTAGAGGATCTTTTTGCCACTCACCTCAACAAGGTCCCTCAGTTCTTCTCCAAGCTTAGATCGCATTGCAGACTAGTGTCAGATGCCTTCCTCCTGCATTGTGGGCAGGGTATTCTGTTTGTGTATCCTCCGATTTTTTCATTTATTTCTGACATTTATAGCCCGCATTATCCCAAACAAGTTGAGTTCAGTGTGGCTTACAATAAGCAGTATAGGATACATAACAAAGAAAGTAAGTTGTAAGAATCCAATTTTACAATACAGTATCATAAACATACTGGGATAACTATGGATGTTTAACATTTACAAAATCTATTATGAATGAGAAATTGTACATGAAGCAAAGAGAAAGTTAATGGTAAATAGAGTAATAACCAGTTCAGGTAATTCTTTCATAGAGAAGACTTTGCTGAAACTCAGGCAAGATCAGGGCTCCTTAGTGGCTGCAGCATATCTGGTTCCCTCTTCTTCTGGAGTTATCCTCCGAAGATCCATGGAGATCCTCATCACACAAAACGAGGGGTCCCTTCTGCATCTCAACCTCCATCTCTGGCCCTCACGGCTTGGATTTTGAGAGCGTAGAATTTGAACACCTTGGGTTGCTTGAGGGGTCTCCAGTATCTTGTTGGCTCCCAGGAAAGATTCCACTAAGAGGTGTCTGCTAAATGGAAGAGGTTTGCCGTCTGGTGTGAGGGCAAGGCCCTTGATCCCTTCTCTTGCCCTACACAAAACTGCTTGAGTACTTCCTGCACCTCTCTTGAGTCTGGTTTAAAAAACAACTCTGTAAGGGTTCATCTCGGTACAATTGGTGGTTATCACCATGTATGGGGGCAAATGCATCTCTGTACAGTCTTTAGTTGTTCGTGTCATGAGAGGTTTGATGTTGTCAAAGCCCTCTACCAAACCTCCTGTAGTGTCATGGGATCTCAGCGTGGTCCTCACCCAGCTGATTACAGCTCCTTTTGAGCCTCTGGATACGTGCCATCTGAAGTTTTTGACCTCGAAAGTTGTATTTCTGGTGGCAGTCATTTCAGCTCGCAGAGTCAGTGAGCTCGAAGCTCTGATAGCTTATCCCCCATATACTAAATTTCATCCCAGTACAGTAGTCCTCCACACGCGCTCTAAGTTCCTTCATATGGTAGTTTTGTAGTTCCATCTTAACCAGTCATTTGTTCTACCAACATTTTTCCCTAGACCTCATGCCCATCCTGGCGAAAGTGTACTTCTTGCTCTTAGTCTTCTATCTGGAGTGGACTAAAGCCCATAGACAGTCCACCCAACTTTTTGTTTCTTTTGACCCCAATAGATGGAGGGTGGCCATCGGCAAATGCACGTTTTCAAATTGGATAGCAGACTGCATCTTCTTTGCTTATTCCCAGGCTGGGCTGACTCTCTTGAGGGCCATGTCATGGCTCACAATGTCAGAGCTGTGACTGCATTGGCAGCCCACTTGAATTCAGCCCCCATAGAATAGATTTGCAGGGCTGCCACATGGTCTTTAGTCCACACATTCATTTCCCATTATTGTTTGGATCAGGACACCCAACGCAACAGTCGGTTTGGACAGACAGTTTTGCAGAATTTGTTCAGTGTTTAGAATCCAACTCCACCCTCCTAGGCCCTGCTTTATTCTGTTCAGGCTGCACCTCCACAACTAGTATATATATAGTTTCAGGTTGATTGACATTTCAGTCTTGACATTTCAAGATTTGATTATGCTAGCTATCTTGTTTCTGGTGAGCCTAGTAGCTAGGGATTCCAATGTGAGAGTAACAAGGCCTGCTTGTCCTTGGAGAAAGCGAAGGTACTTAGCTGTAGCTGGTGTTCTTTGAGGACAGCAGGCCGATTCTCACGTACCATCCCACCTCCCCTAGGAGTTGTATTTAGTTATGAACTTTATGCTTTTTCAGATGACTAGAGAATCAGTCCTTGAGTTTCAGGTGAGCAGGCACCAGCGCGTGCATGGTGGGACAAAGCTAGAAGTTTTTGCTTTTCTAGTGAACCGGTGTTTGCATCAGGCTCCATTGAATGACTTCACCCACATGTGAGAATAATCGGCCTGCTGTCCTTGGAGAACATCAGCTACAGGTAAGTAAGTACCTTTGCTATCATGTTCCGTGTATTGAGAAGTGTTATCAGAAAGCTGCAGCCTGCGATAGAGAGAGTCTATTAAAACCTAAGGAGAAGATAAGAACTAATAAGGTTGTATGCGTGCTGCCATTTACTCATATGTCTAATCACATTGTTTAGATACTCAAAACAACGTTGGCACGTTGTCCAAAGTTTAAAACCCTTCTCTGATAAGAAAATGATTGCCTGTAAGCAATCTGCCTTGCCTCAATCTAATAAGAATAAAAGGTTGCCACCAGAGTATTTTAAATATGGGAATTTGCTCAGTGTGTACAGTCAATGTGAATACCAAAATTTTTATTATTCATAAGGAATTTGTTTTGAAACAATTTTCCAACTGTAAGATGGAGAGTGTTTTATATGTCGCACTTTGTCCCTGTGGTTTGGCTTACAATGGAAAATCCAAGAGGAGATTCAATATCAGGATAATGGAACTTAAAAGCGCTTTGAAGAAACATGTCAAAGAGAAGTGACTGGTGGAACGCTTTGTGGCAGTTGATCACAGGTTTGAAGAATATAAGTTCTGTTTACTGGCAAAACATCAAGGAAATCCTAGAGAGGTGGATTCATGAATAACCTCCTGCTCAGGCTGGATCAGAGGCCTATATTTTAAATTGGATACATGGTTCCCTGGAGGTCTCAATATAGACACAGATTTATCTATATTTTTATAAGATGTATTATGTCCAATCATTAGAACTAAGACATGTTTTTGATTCTGCACAGCATTTGTGCCCAACTTAGTATTATCATTCATCATTTATCATTTATTCATTTTATATACCGTTTCTTATTGCTGCTGCAAAACAGAACGGTTTACATTTTTAAAAAATACAACTCATACATACAAACAAATAACAACTCCAATCATTGATAGAAAAGCACTGCAACCCAAAATGACAAAGAAGGACATACCTAGTAAAATCTACAAATTTAAATACAGTTAAGCCTAAACTTCGACACCTTCTCTACTATCATAAGTTCTGTTCAATATAGTTTGTGAAGAGAAAAGTTTTCAGAAGTTTTCGAAAGTGAATGTAGGACTTCTCTAATCTAATCTCTTTTGGAAGCCCATTCCAGAGAGAGGGAGACAGAAAGAAAAAAGCTGATCCCCATGTAGATTCCCAACGAGCCTTAGCAGGCGGAGGAATAACTAGCCTATTATCTGTTAATGATCTAAGCGTCCGCATAGGAGAGTAGGGAATCATCAACTTTGATAGGTAGCTAGGAGTAAGTGAACGGAAAGCCTTATGTGTCAGAGCGAGTACTTTAAATTTGACTCTTGCTTCAATTGGAAGCCAATGAAGTTGGTCTAATAGAGGTGTTATTCTATCATCCATCCCTCCGAGCCCTACAAATCATGCGAGCCGCCGTATTTTGTATTCTTTGTATTCTTTTTAAATTAGCTTTAGTAATCCCTGCATAAATAACAATACAATAATCTAGGCGTGAGGTGATATACGCATATGTCAGTGTTTTAAGAGAGTCCTTACTTATTAGATTTCTAATTGAACGAAGCTTCCTTAAGTGAAAAAAAGACTTTCACTACATCAGATGTTTCTTCCTCAAAAGTTAATGCAGAATCAATAAACTTCACTGGCTCCCACTTAAGGAACTCATTGCATTCAAGATGTGCACGATTGTACACAAAATCATTCACGCAGACGTCCCAACCTACATGCTAAACCTCGTGGACCTACCTCCCAGAAACGCCACTCGATCATCTCGCAAATTTCTCAACCTGCACTTCCCCAGCTGTAAAGAACTAAAATACAAGCTGATGCACGCCATCACCTTCTCTTACATGAGCACGCAATTATGGAATGCATTACCCACAGACCTGAAAACAATCGACGAAACAACTATCTTTCGCAAATCTCTGAAGACACATTTCTTCAACAAGGCCTACAATGAGAACTTACAGCCCCACTAATCCACTTCAACAACCCATTCAGTTATGAAAGCCCACCTTCTATAAATACCCTAATAAATCCCTTCCTTCCTTCTTTCTTCCCTTAATTAATCTCTACATAATACTAACTGTACCTGATACACTGGAATAATTATGTTAACAGTACTATGTAAGCCACATTGAGCCTGCAGATAGGTGGAAAAATGTGGGGTACAAATGCAATAAAAATAATGACCCCTAGATATCTGAAAGATTTAACTGTATTTATTTTGTTTTACCTCCCTTTTTGTTTTTAGTTTTTTTTAAAAAAATAAAATTCTTTCATTTTTGAATAAGTGCTGACTTTGGAACTCATAATGACGTAATTGACACGCAGTGACTTCATCAGTATTTTCTTTTTTTTTTTAACATATTTTTTTGCTTTTTTTTTTATTTGTGGCACCAGTTTTAGTGTTTGGTCCAATCTGCTTTTTTTCGGCGCCATCTTGGAGCTTGCAGATCACTTCCATGTTTTCTGAGAACTTATTGGGGTGCTGGATCTACTAGGGTTCATAATCAACTACACCAAGTCCCATCTACTCCCAGCACAACAATCGGAGTACATAGGATCTCTGCAAGACACAGTTCAAGCTCGGGCCTAACTGCCTCAGATGCGGTCGGGTGCCCTCATTTATGTCACTAGTCAGGTCCAGCACAGCCAGCAGGTCACAGCCCGGCAGTTGTTAAGCTTGTTAGGCTGTATGGCTTCTACAGTGTATTTCACACCCATGACTTGCCTCCATATGAGAGTAGCCCAATGGACCCTTGCTTCCTGGTGGCGTCAGGCCACAGGGTACCTTGACGGATGTCGTCTTGATCACACTGTAGTTAGTTCAGTTTCTTCTCTAGTGGATGATTTGATCCAATTTGACTCTGGGACTCCCATTCCAAATTCCTGTGCTCCAAGATTCTGACCACAGATGCATCCAATATTAACTGGGGGGCTCGTGTAGATAGGCTTCACACCTAGGGACACTGGTATGCTCAGGAGAACAAGCTTCACATAAATCTCTTGGAGCTTTGGGTAATCTGTCCCTCATGGCCTGTATGTTGAGAGCATAAGATTTGCATCCTTCCAGCTGCTTGAGGTTGTCTCCAGGATCCTGCTGGATTCCAGGAAAGATTCCACTAAGCAGTGTTATGCTTTATAAGGGGTTTGCCATCCGCAGTTAGGGCAAGGCCTTTGATCTTCTCTCTTACCTCTACGCAAAAACTGTTTGAATACCTCCTACACCTTTGAGTCTGGTTTAAAACTCTGTAAGAGTTCACCTCAGTGCAATCATTGCTTACCATCAATGTGTAGGGGGTAAGTCCATCTCTTTACAGCTTCTAGTTCACTTCATGAGAGGTTTGCTGTTGACAAGGTCCCCTATCAAACCCTCCAACTATGTCATGGGACTTCAACGTCATCTTCACCCAGCTGATGAAAACTCATTTTGATCCACTTAATTCCTGTCATCTGAAGTACCTGACCTAGAAGGTCTTGTTTTTGGTGGTGATCACTTCAGCTCACAGGGGCAGTGAGTTGCAGGCCCTAGTAGCTGATATACCTTACACTGTTTCGTTTCATCATATTAGAGTTGTTCTCTGCACACATCCTAAGTTTATTCCTAAGGTAATGTTGGAGTTCCATCTTAATCATCAATTGTCCTGGCAATTTTCTTCCCAAGGCCTCATTCCCATCCTGACAAAAGTGCATCTTGGACCACAAGCGAGCCTTGGCCTTCAAGCTGGAGTAGACTAAAGCCTATAGACAATCCACCCAGCTTTTTATTTTTTTTTATCCAAACAGGACTGGGGCAGTCTTCGGTAAACTGTATTCAAGTGGCTAGCACACTACATCTCTTTCACTTATGCTCAGGCTGAGCTGACTCTGGCGGGTCATGTCATGGCTCACAATGTTGGAGCCATGGTTGCATTGGTAGCCCACTTGAAGTTGGCCTCCATTGAACAGATTTGCAAAGCTGCAATGTGGTCTTCAGTCCACACATTCATTTCTCATTAATGTTTGGAACAGAATACCCGATGTGATAGCGGGTTGGTCAGACAATCCTGCAGAATTTGTTTGAGGTCTGGAATCCAACTCCACCTTCCTAAACCATTCTTTTTTGTTCAGAGCCGCCGAGAGGGGGGGGGTGGGGGGGGTGGGGGGGGCAAAAGTCCCTGGACTCTGGCCTCCAAGGGGGGCCAGGTACCAGGGTCTCTCTGTCTCTCTCTGCTGCTCCTGATGGGGCCCAGATGATTGCATCCCGACAGGAGCAGGAGAGAGAAAACTCCGGCATCGGGCTCCCCTTGGAGGCTGGGGAGGAACAGCAGATACAGCAGGCTGGCAGGGGGCCCCGGCCAGCAGAAGAGATCTTCTTCAGTCAGCTGCCGCATTGCCTTCCAAGTGGCTGCTTTTCCCTTCAGGTGCGCATGCTTGGTTTTGAAACCGAGCATGCGCAACCTGAGATAAAAAGCAGCCCCAGGGGCAGGCCACATGGCAGAACTGTGAAGAGCAGCAGCGCTGGAGTGGAGGAGAAGACTCTTCTACTGGTGGGGCCTTGGGATCGCCACCACCCAAGGTATTTCCACTTGCGCCGGGCGGCAGTGATCCTGGCGGCGGCAGTGACCCTGGGGGTGCCGGGCGGCGATTCGGGGGGGGGGGGGGGGGGGGGGGGAAGGGCCCGGTCTCTTGGCGGCCCTGTATTCTGTTCCAGGCTGCAGCTTCACAACAGGAAATGTTAAGTTAGTGTTGTTGCTTCTGATTGGCCTTGCCAGTGCAAGTCCTTATTTACCGTTTTGTTTTCAGTGAGACTGGTAGCCAGAGGTTCCCACATGTGAGTATACTATGTCCTGCTTGTTCTTGGAAAATGTGAAGTTACTCACTTGTAGCAGATGTTCTCCGAGGACAGAAGGACAAATATTTTCACACACTCCCATTGGCGTTGCATTCTTTATGCAACTGTGGGTCCCGCGTGACTTGGGCAGGCAGAAAGGTACTTGCGTATGTGCTGTGCGGGCCTATTGAAGGCTTCTAGAAGTTTTTTTGGAATGCTGGGTTGTGTCCGCACTGAGCTTTGTTGTATGGTGTCACCCACATGTGAGAATACTTGTCCTGTTCTCACAGAACATCTGCTACAGGTGAGTAACTTTCCTTTATTGTTTTACTTCAGGAATTAAATATGTCAGGAGGAAATAGGATCAGAAAAGGCTGGATGTCCTGGCTGCAATTATTGAAATTAAATTTTAGTATCAATATGCAAAATGTTGCAGCTAGGCTTGTGATTGCTGCACAGTGTAAAGATCCTAACTCCATTGACACATTATATAACTGCATGGCACCAATGTTAAGATGCTGTTAATGTTTTGAGAATTGATAATGACAGATTTCTACTATAGGCTTTTCCTATTTGTAGGCATTATCTGGTTTGAGCCTTGCAACTCCGGGGGCAGAATTTACTTGGTTTCCTTGTTGCAGGTGGCTAAAAGAGCATGAATGTGAAGTACGTTATTGGTTCACAGCTATGGACTCAACTACCAGTAGACCTTTTGCACTATGATGGATTTGGTGGACTTCAGTCTTTGAATCCTTGAAAATTACTGGATGATATGGGTATACTGATGCTGATTGACTTTTTTTTTTTTATTTGCTAAGTTTTTCTTTTAATTTTTATTTGAACTATTGTGGTTGTGTATGCCATTATTTGTATGTTATCATTTGCTGTAGGCCTCCCAGATTATAATGTTGGGCGGAGTTATAAATATTAATAAATAAAATGAAACAGTATACAGAGGGATATGATTTGCATCGTGATCAGACCCAGCAAAGAATTGTTTTGTTTACTGTTATATTGGTTCCAGTTTCTTTGAGCTGCTCACCGGGAGTTCATATCTAGGTAAGGCACTCCCTCTTGTGACATAATACAGTATTACACATCGTGAACTGTTATTTTGATTGTATATCAATTTAATAGTTTCTAAAATGTATTTTACATAAACACTCAAATTAATTTTCTATCTGTATGCTATGAAATCTCTGAAGTGTTAAAGCTAAAGTCTGACTGACTCGATCGTATGAGAACTGTTCTCATACGATCGAGTCAGACTTTAGCTTTAACGCTTCAGAGATTTCATAGCATACAGATAGAAAATTAATTTGAGTGTTTATGTAAAATACATTTTAGAAACTATTAAATTGATATACAATCAAAATTTATACTTACCTGATCAGGCTGTCTTAATGTTTTCTTTATTTATTATAGTAATAAAAAAAAAGTTATGCTGTATTCCAAAAATCAGTGATCACACACATGACAAAAATTAGAATTAAAATGGTAAAAAGGGGTACCTACTGGCACAAATGACTTTGTGTTTGTGCCATTGGGGCACAAGTACTACCTTCAAAAGGAAGGTCTCAAAAATGTTGCTTCTAAAATTATTTAGCAACTAGGTGGACAGAAGTAACAGTCTTAAAACAAAAACCCACCATGGCAGCATAAACAATTAGACTGTTCAAAAAGTATATGACACTTACAGTGTATTTATTGGGTATTAAATGGTTAGTCATGTGACCATCCAGAGGGCAGTGTTTAGACATGACACTCTTTTTAACAATAAAGAGAAAATATATTAGTATTTCACTTCTCCCCCTCCCCCGTTTGAGAAGCAGGAAGCTCTGTAAAGAAAGAAAAGATTATTAATAAGCCTCTTTCAAACCACGAGATGACTGTACTTGCTTTCTGTTTGTAATCTAGAACAAAACAGAACAGTATTAGCGATGAATATGAACCTGGCATTGGAGATAATCATCATCACACACCCTGCAGTAACTTGTTATAGCAAAGTGTGGTCTGAGAAAAACATGTAAATCTTCCTTCTTCCCAAGATCCATTACTTCTGTTGGGAGACCTCATCCCGAAGTCTGCTTGGTACTCAGAGGCTAGGCACTTCTGAAAAATAAAAGACGTGTGGGAATTCCTGAATCAATTGTTAACATAGGAGAAGAAGACAGATGTTAGGGAAAACTTAGATCGCTGGATTCAGAAAAAGTAGCAGAAGGAATTGATTAATGAGTAGAGCTCACAAAGTGTCAAGTGGTGACCCACGTGATATAGCATACCCATCATAAAAGAACGGAACATTTTTCTCCTTAGCAGGTCCATATAACATGGGATGGGTTTACAAGTACATGCCTTTTAATTAATTTACCTGTGACTGGGTACATTATGCTTATCAAGAAAGGAAAACTTAGTCTCTTGCCAAGGCGGCCAGGTTTCTGAAAGAAAAGACGGTACTTCATTAGTTCATTCTTAGAACTGTTCACAGTGACATCTCTTCTAGATCCTGATGGGCCCGAGGGGTAATTCCCCCCCCCCCCCCCCCAACGACACAGAGTAAGAATAAAGAGACTTGCGACAGGATTGTGAAAAATTACAAGAGGACCTTACGAGACTGGGAGACTGGGCGGCTAAATGGCAGATGATGTTTAATGTGAGCAAGTGCAAGGTGATGCATGTGGGGAAAAAGAACCCGAATTATAGCTACGTCATGCAAGGTTCCACGTTAAGAGTTACGGACCAAGAAAGGGATCTGGGTGTCGTCGTCAATAATACACTGAAACCTTCTGCCCAGTGTGCTGCTGCGGCTAGGAAAGTGAATAGAATGTTGGGTATTATTAGGTAAGGTATGGAAAACAGGTGTGAGGTTGTTATAATGCCGTTGTTTCGCTCCATGGTGCGACCGCACCTTGAATATTGTGTTCAATTCTGGTCGCCGCATCTCAAGAAAGATATAGTAGAATTGGAAAAGGTGCAGTGAAGGGCGACTAAAATGATAGCGGGGATGGGACGACTTCCCTATGAAGAAAGATTAAGGAGGCTAGGGCTTTTCAGCTTGGAGAAGAGATGGCTGAGGGGAGACATGATAGAGGTATATAAAATAATGAGTGGAATGGAACAGGTGGAAGTGAAGCGTCTGTTCACGCTTTCCAAAAATACTAGGACTAGGGGGCATGCGATGAAACGACAGTGTAGTAAATTTAAAACAAATCAGAGAAAATATTTCTTCATCCAATGCATAATTAAACTCTGGAATTTGTTGCCGGAGAACGTGGTGAAGGCGGTTAGCTTAGAGTTTTAAAAAGGGGTTAGACGGTTTCCTAAAGGACAAGTCCATAAACCACTACTAAATGGACTTGGGAAAAATCCACAATTCCAGGAATAACATGTATAGAATGTTTGTACGTTTGGGAAGCTTGCCAGGTGCCCTTGGCCTGGATTGGCCGCTGTCGTGGACAGGATGCTGGGCTCGATGGACCCTTGGTCTTTCCCAGTGTGGCATTACTTATGTACTTATGTCAGATTACTTGCTCTAGTTTAAACATAGTCTTTTGCCAGGTTCTCTCTCTAACATCTCAGTGAGGCTCTGCTCTTTTCCTGTGGCCTTTCCTCAGTACATCTGGTACATGTGCTTCTTTTTTTTCCTTTTACACATGCTATGCCTAACTTTACTGACCCGTCCCTTTGGGGACAATTTAGGTTGACTGGTCTGCCTTCTTTCAATAACTAATACATTTGCCTTAGAAGAAATGGATACAGAGTTATGATGCAATACATTCTTCCTCAGAGATCTGTGGCTACTTATGACAGGTTCTTATCACTCCCTGGAGGGACAGCATGAAAATTTCCCTCTGGAATAGAAACAGCTTTTAACAAAGGGAGAGATTTGTCAGTACTTATTGAAACTAGCAACAAAATTCTCCTTCTCAAAATCTGTACTAAAGCCAGAATCACTATAATGCTGGGCAGAAGAGGCAATTGCACCACCCCACCTTTTTCTAATCCCTGCAGTGTTATAACTTCTGTACATCTGGGTTCAGTCAGACTGAGAACAGCGTTCCCTTAGAGAGGGAAAGCAGTGGATGTCGTTTTCTTACTGTTCTTAATTGTGGAAAAGACTGACACACAGTTAAATCACTTTCTGATAAGAGCACAGAAGCAGCATTAACTTGCTGTTTCACACAGACTCCCATAGCATTGAAAGAAGGGATGGAGGGGGGAGGGTCAGAAACTGTGCCTTCTCTCTCAACACTGTGTTCTTCCCTGTCAGTTTCAGATAACAAAGGAATTTGCTTTAGAACTATGTCACAATTTCCGTGTGGTAAAATATTGTTAGTCTGTACCGGAGACAAGTTAACACTGTTGGTTTCACTGGTGGAGGCAGGACTCTTTCCTGCGTCCACTAAAAGAGAGCCGGGCTTGGGGACACTGTTCTCTGGCTGGGGAACAGAAGCTAACATGGTATGCTCCATCCCACAACTCTTCCTGATCTCCATATCCTCCATGGGATCCCACACGTGTTTCCCTCCTTAAAGGAAGATACTGTGTTTAAACCTGGTTCTGTCTCCTCGTTAACACAGACATATGAGTCAGAGACTCCGTTGCTGTTATCATGGGTCTGATTCTGAGAATGCTTGCTGACTAGGCAACGACTGAAAGGTCAGTTTCTTAGTTTTGTCTCAAATGGGAACCTGAAACTTTGATACTAACCGGGAGCTGTCTCCGTAGTTTACAGGAGGAGTGGGACCACTGATACCCATTGAGAATGACAGTTCTTTTGCAACTTTTGAATGGTCAGACTCAGGTATAATGCATTTAGGGCTTCTTTTACAAAGCCGCGCTAGTGATTCCCATGCGGCAAATGAGAGGAAGCCCATAGGAATTGAATGACCGTCCTTTCATTTAACACACAGGAATTGCTAGCCCAGCTTTGTAAAAGAGGCCCTTAGTTATAATCCCATAAGCAGAGTATTTAGACAGTAATGCCAAAATCAATGAGCCATATTTATTTTCCTGACCAGGTGCCTTAGAGGCATATTTTCAAAGCACTTTGGGAGGCTAAGTTCCATAGGTTTCTGTGGAACTTTGGGAGGCTAAGTGCTTTGAAAATGAGCCTCTTAGTGTCACGATCACAACTATAACAATTCCAGGGCCATCTGTCATTCGTGTGGAAAACTGGGCAGGTCTGTGGGTTCTACATGAGCTCATCACCTCGAGCGCTATGATGGCTTTTATATGTACAAACTGCCATAGATCAAAATACTTGACAGGATCAGAGAACTCTAGATACTGTTCACAAAGTTTTTCTGCCTCATCCATCCCCTAATCTCTGATGGCATCCACTCTCGCTCAGCCCTGAACACAGAACATACCTTCTGGTAGGCAACTTCCAGTGGTATCTTGACCAGATTAATATAAATGGGAATATCTGCTAATGACAGATAATGAATATGTGCTACCACCTTTGCCATCCTGAATGCTAGCTTGTTTAAATTACACAAATGTTGCTGTACAGAATTAAGGATTGATTGTGTACTGTGAAAAGTTAATTACATTAGTGAAATGAAAAAGCAGAAGTACTGTTCCATTAATAAACAGAAAGCATTAACTTTTCCTTTTGCTTCTATTATTCTGTAGTTTCTTGTTCACACTAAAATTTATCAATATTAATTTAGCCACTGCAATTTATTGTTCTAATAGGGAAGAGCTCTAACAGAGCTGTATTACTTACAGCTCTTCTACAGCAGATAGGCACCCATGCTTATGGACGTATGAAACAGTGTCATCTCAAGGTTTAAATCCAGGAGCTCTCGCTTAAAAGCAGTCCCTTATGATTATTACTTGTCCAGAAAAAGCAACTGTTTGTTTCAAGGGCTTTTTTCCAGTAAAACTGCCAAAGCAGGGATATTTACAAAATATGTTCCCAACATACTGTAAAACAATGATAAGAAAGAGACTCTGGGTAGAACTCCTAATAGCTGTACTAACACAGACAGCTCTGAAAGTAAAGTGAAGCCCCAAACCCTGAAGAGGTACAAGACAGTTCTTATCTGATCTAGATCCCTTTTCTACATCTCGGTGCAACCTCCATTCTATGGAGCGTACACAGATAACATCTTTTGGGATGTTATTGGGAACGTAACTGCCACGTTCTGGTATTAGGCAGTGTAGTGTCTAAAGAAATTGTTTTCCCTTTATCTATAGAAACAAATTCATAAATGAACTACACACCCAAGGGTATTGTAAAAATAGATTGCTTATTTATTTACAATAGCAGCAAAAGCAACATGTAAATTCAGGCGTCATGAAACAGAAATGGTCTTATCGTGAAAATGGCACAGAATAATCACATAGATCCCTAAGGTAGGCGCCTTATTCAGCCAGTTACTCTAAACCCACAGCACTTATAAAACAACTATACATGGTAACTATACAACCTGAATGGAGATGGTACCAGGTATCCAGCAGGTGGCAGAGTGTTCCTCAGACAGGTCAATCAGACGCAGAACAGATGGAATACCAACAGCCTTTTTGCTTCAGATATGAGCCTCTTTTATACAAAAATCACAAGCTGCAGCTGAGTTAATGACATGCATTCTGGCCTTGTTGTTGATGCACAAATAAATTTATTTGTCTTGAATGTTGTGTCTTGAGGGACCACAGCATTGTCTCACTGGCTTCACATTGAAGGGGTTACCTTGACATTGAGAAGAGTTTGCATAAACAACGTGCAGTATCTTTCCAGCCACAGACCTCTCTAGCCGTAAGGGAAATTCCAATAGTCCTTTGCTGGTCTGGCGTTGACGTCAGTATCGATACCAAAATTGTTATTCTGATACATTTTGCACCCTTGGCAGTGTTCTCTTGTGTGTATACAAGGCCGAGGCTTATTAGATGACATTCCTCTGCATTAAAGATGAGATCAGCTAGAGTCTGCATTTAGTGTCAGGCTGGTAATGCTGCATAGTGCCATGTATTATAATCCCATATACTTTAGTTATATAGGAGCATACAGTGCTATCTATAGTGCTTTGTGCAGGGGCCCTTTGCCTCCACAGTACCTGGATAACTTCTGGCAGCCACCTTATACCTAGATATTCAGCAGTGGTATCTGAGTATATGTTTAAATGCTGCAGTCATGATTTGAATTCAACACTAACCACGGTGCTTAAATATCAGGGTGGATGGGGAGGGGATGTCTTTAAGATATTATGTCACGTTTGTGAATATGTTAACATAGATGTTTTATTTTTAATTGATTAAGATATAATTTAAGGATACAGGATTTAATTTGTTGGAGTTTCTTGTGAGCATATTTAATAATGCACAAATTGGATGTTCTCGTCTAGATTATATTTTGTTACTATACTATAAACATTATGGTTATTACCACTGTCAGCTGACTGGTGTTCTGCTGATTTCCCCACAGTCTCGCTAAAAAGAATTTACGGATTGTGTACACAATTCTGGAATACTCTCCTTTGCTTGATTCTTGTAACATGACGACAGATGACTGGGCTAAAATTGCCATGGATATTCAGGTATAGTGACTGAGTGTATTATTCTTCTGGTTGAAAGAGATGTTTCTAGGTAAATCTTTTTTTTTTTTTAATCTATATAATAGATGTCAGTGGACAAGGACCACTTAGTTGACCTGATTCAGATTTGTCTATGTCCCCTTTGTGATTTTAAATTGTCACATTGTGTAGGTGCATTTTTGATGTAATATAATTTGTTATGCTGCAAAACATTGTAGTACGTTTTTGAAAACTACAACTTAGAACTGTTAAATTTATGTTACAGTTAATGCCAGTTGCACAGGTGCTTCACACCTGACGAAGGTGAAGATACCATGCCTATCTCCAAAGTGATTGTGCAGGGGGGTTGGGTACAGGTGGCTAGGCCCAGCATTCTTCATTCTCTCCACCCTCACTAGATGTCTGGTTTGGGGAAGGGGTGGATGGGTAGAGGGTTGTACAGTCGACTGTGTGTTCAAATCATCCACTCTCCCCATCACTCTTTGTTTTGATTGAGGGGCTGCAGTGGCCATTGATATTCAGGCATTAGTCTGCTGCTCCTGCTTCCTCACGAGTATTCATTGGTGATCTTTTTTTCTTGCCTTTCAAAGGTAATTGCATTTTTCTCTATGGAAAAGCAATGGATCCTCCTATCCCGACCAGTAGTAAGTGTCAGGACCCTACATTCTCTTTTCTCAGTTTAACTAATATTGAATTTAAAAAAAACCACAAACTTTTGTCCGAGGTTAAGCACTCTGTCATATTCTTACAGTTGGGAGACATTGTCCATTGGATCCCCTTCAGCTTATTTTCTAGAAGCTTTTGGAAGCTTTGCACCACGCATGCATGTGCCTTCCTGCCTGCTTGTTCCGCTGAGCAGTACAGTGATGCATTTGAGCCCTCCTTCAACTTGTTTCTTGAGACTGTTGATGAAGTGATTTTTTTTTCTTTAGATTTTCTCGTCTGTACTGTTTAAGTCCTGTCACTGGTGTGCGGGGCTTCAATACTCAGTAATTCCTCATAGTTAGGATTATTTCGGCACTTTTTAAGCTTTATTTCTTTTTGGTAGCCCACTAGGTCCTCTTAGGCCTCGGGCAGCTGGCTGGATGGGTTTTTGACAATCGAATTGTTTGATTTCACTGCAGTTGTTTTTCCTGATATGTTCAGTAGAAAGAAAGCTCTGTAAGAAGTACACCCAGTATAACAACACTGTCTTTATGGAGATCCATTAACTAGTGCATAGACCTGATCATGATTCCTGTTGTAAACAGGGCTGCCGAGAGGGGGGATGGAGGGGGCAAGATTCTCCGGGCCTGACCTCCACTGATGCCAGGCCTGTAGGCAGTGGATCCTCAGAACCTGTGCTCTGCTTGCATTGGGATTGGTGCACACTGTGCCGATGTTGATCTCCAGCCATTTGGGGGAAGAAGTGTGGGGAATGCATCTCCCAATCTACTCCAGCTGAGTGGGTGCTAGTCAGAGAGCAGAGAGGCTACTGTGAGCAGCGGGCCATGTAGGCAGATAGATACAAATAAATGTGATAAATGTCAAATGAAGTCTTTAAGCCACAGGCTCTCTACCAAGGGTGGTAGCGCAAAGTTATACGCCCTTTAATGTCCAGGGCAAGTGTGTGTGATAATAAGCAAATGACTTGATGCCAACTGCAAAGGTGAGCAAAGAAAGGAATAAGCAGATGAAATGCAGGCTAGTAATAAAAGTTATCCTTTGCTACTCTCTCAAAAAAAAAAACCAACAAAAAAAATTTGATAAATATATCTCTTATAACTGGATTCATTAAATGCTCTACAATTGCTGGATTTTTTTTTGATGTGGCTGATCTCCCATTGGGCTTTGTGAATTTTAAAACAAAGATTTATTAATTATTATTAGTCTGCATTGCTTATTTCTTCAAATACCAAGGCAGCAATTCAACTTGTCATGCAACACAAAATGCTTAGTTATGGCAGTTTGTCTGTGCAAAGTCTTTATTAAATTTTAGTGACCAATGCTGTTTGCGCAACATTTGCCAACAGTCTTTGTGGTTTAGTTACAGTGGAAATCGCAGATGCTGTCAGAACTACTTGGTCAGGTACTCTCCACTTGAGTATCTAAGATACAGTGGCTCTGACATAGCATGACAAAGAGTCCTTTCTGGAACACAGTGCTTAGTCTTGACTAGTTGCTCTGTACTTATAGTGGCTAGCTTCAGCTGTCAGTTTTCAGGCCAGTTTGATTCAGTACCCGTCAGAAACAAACATGAGTCGAAGATCTTTCACACAGAAACAGGCTGAATGGAAAATTGCTTTGTTCAGTCCATAATGTTGTGTAATCAATAACATCCATCTTGAATTAATTCATTTTGGTTCTGTGCAGCATTTAAAATGGTGGTCTAGGCCACATGCCCCCAGAAGCTTCTCCGACATACCAGAGGTACCCAGTGCCTTGATGGCCCAAGCTGAGGCCTGACCATGGTGTGGGTCATTAGAGGCAGGCAGAGAGTTGGAGGTTTCCAGGGGAGTACGTTTTTGAGTAATTCTGAGCATGCCTGGTCATCTGAGGAAGCACCAGAGGGATCCCTTGGACTTTCTTTGATTAAAAAAATTTTTTTTTTTAAATTGGAGATGACCCAGTCTGTTCCATTTGAGTTGGAAACTGAGGATGAACCCAGGGCAGAGACATTGGACATGTTATAGTTTTATGCACTGCCCAGCACTGTCCTCCTGCTCCAGTAATTGGAAAGTGAGGAATATGCTGGGCAGACTATTTTTTACAGTCTATGTCCTGCAAATAACAAGATGGATTTGGATTTGCTGGAGTGGGCTTCAACAGCAACTCCAGTAGTTGGAACCTAAGGATAGTTCCGGGCAGACTTCTACAGTCAATTTTTTGCCATTCTTTATACTGTAGACTGAGCGTCACTAGTCTTGAGAAGTTCCTGTAGCGTATTTTTAGTGACCGTTCGGTGCTATTAGTAGTGCTTCCTGCCTTCCCTTTTATTTGTGTACTACCACAACAGGTATTTCATGCATTCCTCATAACAAGAGACACAGACAGACTGATCTACACAACACAGACTCCTGAGGCAGGTCGTTGGGCCGAAACATGGCTGTGTCGAGTCAAGGTGTAGTACTGTTTAATAAATCTTCTAGACCACATAGCATCATTGTCTCATTGTGTCACCTTCACTGTCTCCTGAGTGAGTATTAAGATTCAAGGGGCTACTGACCTTGAAAAGAAGCACTGATCAAGTCACTTTCCAGGCCCACTCCCAGCTTGGCTTCCTCATCCAGATGGTATTTTAGTGGGAGTGGGGGCAATGGAGGTTCTACTACCATCACAGGTGTAGGTATCCTGCCTCCTCCTGTTTTGCTCTGACTCGGGGACCTCACTCTCACCTGAGACAGAGGGATGAGAAACCCCAGCCAACTCCTCAGTCAAAACAAGGGGCAGGCTTTTAACTGGCTTCAGGAGAGCATAGCTTCAATCTCTGTAACTGTCCCAGATGACCTACCATTAGGAGGGAGGTTAAATTTTTTCAAGGCAAGGTGGCCGCCTATAATCTCAGACTGGTGAGTTCTAAAAATAGTAGTCTACAATGGGAAAGATTCCTCCAAATTGCCCTGTGAGAGCGTCAAGGATAACCTTTCAGCATCAGGAATTATTTAACAAGGAACTCTCTTCCCTCGTATGGACCATTGTGATCAATTTGTTCCACCAGAGAAAAGGGGCCAGGGATTTTATTCCAAGTATTTCTTGATCACAAAAAAGACAAGGGAATTTCATTCGTTCCATCGTAGACTTGAGTGCCCTGAACAAACAAATGTTCAGAATGGTTTCCTTGGGCACCCTGCTTCCCATGATTCAAAAAGTAGATTGGCTATGTTCTGTGGGCTTGAAGGATGCCTGTACTTACATACAGATACATCCAAGACGTAGAAAGTAGAAAAACAACTCTTCCATTAACAAGTACTGCTATTTGGCCTTATGTTAGCACCCAAGGTATTCACAAAATACTTAGCAGTTGTCTCAGGATCTCTATGCAGACTTGGAGGTACACACATTTCCCTGCTTAGACGATTGGCTGGTCAAGGGCACACCAGTAGAAGGGGCAAAAGAATAGCACATAATCAGTTGGGTGCTGGAGCTATTATGGTTTATCATAAATTATCCTAAATCCCAGTTGCCAGTGATTGGAGCTCATAGGTGCCCTGCTAAACACAACTCAAGTTTGCACATTCCTTCTGCAGCGGTGGTTAGAATCTCTGTGTTTAGTATACAGACGTGCACCAGAATTAGCAGGTTCAGCTTGGCAGATTTTGAGAATTCTAGGCCACATGGCCTCCACTCTCCATGTAACTCCCATGGCACACCTCAGTTTGAGGCAAGCTCAATGGGCCCTGTTATCCCAATGGTCACAGGCAGGGACAACCTGCGGGATATAATATCTGTCACAACTCCTCTCAAGGAGTCTCTGACCTTGTGGATAGTTGCCTCAAGTCTGGCCAGAAGTGTACCCTTCCAAATTCTTAAAGTTCAAAAGGTATGGATGATAGATGCATCCAGTCTGGGATGGGGAGCTCATCTAGATGGGTTCTACCCTCAAGGTTTGCTCAGGAGAAACTTCAGCAGATAAACCTTCAGGATCTAAGAGCAGTCTGGAATGTACTAAAGGCTTTCAGAGATTGGTAGTGAGCCAAATTTATTTATTTGAACTTGGATTTTTGCTCTCACCTTTTTCAATAGTAGCTCAAGGTGAGTATTTCCCTGTCCCTGGAGAGCTCATAATCTAAGTTTGTACCTGAGGCAATGGGAGGTTAAGTGAGGTGCCCAAGATCACAAGGAGCAGCAGTGGGATTTGAACCGGCCACCTCTGGATGTCAAGACCAGTGCTCTAACCAAATTATTCTAGTTCAAACAGACGACCCATTTGCAATGTGCTATATCAACAAGCATGGAGGTATGGGGTCTACCTCCTATGTTAGGAAGCGACCAAGAAATGGGCCATATCCCATGGGATGTGGCTCCAGGCCACTTTCCTGGTAGGGAAAGACACCTGTCTGGTGGACAGGCTGAGTTGGGTCATACAACCTCAGAAGTGATCTCTGGACATGGCGTAGCCCAGAACATCTTTTGAGAGTGGGGCACCACCCTTGATCTCTTTGTGACTCACTTCAACAGAAAATTCTATCAGTTTTGCTCCAGACTAGGATCCCACAGCAGACCAGCTTCAGATGTCTTTGTCTTCCACTGTGGAAAATGTCTTCTGTAAACGTATCTTGCTGTAGCTCTTATAGGGAAAACTCTCCTGAAACTGAAGCAAGATCAGGAAACCATGATTCTTATTTTGCTTATTGGCTGAGGCAGAACTGGTTACCACTTCTTCTGGAGCTTACCTCCAAAGATCTGTTGACACTGGAGTGCTTCCCCATGCTCATCACTCAGGACAAGGGATCCCTTCTCCATATTGACCACCAGTCCTTAGTGCTCCTTTTAAGCCGCTGGATACCTATCACCTGAAGTAGTAGTTTACAGTGAAAAATGAATGCACCATTTTGCACACAAGAGGGCATTATAGCACTAGCAATCCAACATATAGGCTTGGCAAGCATGAGTTTTCTACTTTCTGTATGTGTGACACCAGGGTGAACGATCTGCTTCAGTTAATAGTGCAAAAAGCCAGTAAAGTCAGCTACAAGAAATCAAAACATTTGACTAATTTGCATTCCTCCTAACATTTTTCCTCCTCAGACGCTTCCCTAAGCTTATTCTAATTGCTTCTAGTACATGGGTTTAACAATAAGGCACAAATATTTATTTAGTTTGTAGACTACCCTTTCAGCAGAATGTTTTGGGTGGCAAAAAAAACAGCAACAACAAAAATACGATGTAAGATATACAGCCAACCATATTTAATTATAAAGGTAAAATTCTGAATGACAAAAAATAAAATAAAATAAATGATTAAAATGGCTTCTCTACCTAAAAAGACATGTATTTTGGGGTCAATATTCAGCCTTTGGCAGTCGGTGTTTATTTAAATGCTGTCTGCTGTGGGTCTTATAGACCCAGATATCAGCAACAGGCCCTACCTAGCTATTGGTGTTGAATATCCAAGTATAAAGCATTTGCCGACACTTATCAGGGTTCCAGCAGTATTCGGAATGGTACCTAAATAATGCCTTTCTGCTGTTCTCACCTTATCCAAGTAGTTACCCTTGATAGTGAACTGTATATCATTGCTAATTGGGTAACTATGGACCTTGCTGTAGCTCCGTCCGTAGACTCCCCAGTACTAGGCAGATAGCGCCAAAGTGATCTGACCAGGTATTCCGTAGCATTATCCTAATGTCACTGAAAATCTGGGTATGGACCCATCCGGTCATTAAGATAACTCCCAGGGGTAGGAGCCATTCCTACTTGGATAAATCCTGCTGAATATTGACCCCTTTGTTTTAAAACATCTGTTTTCATATATACAATTTTAAAAAAGTTAATTAAAATAAACCAAAGGTAGATGTGAACAGCCAAGCCATACGTGCTCTATGGCATGAATATCAGTGGATAGATTGCCAGTAGCAGGATCTAGGCAAAAGGGGCCAATATTTAGTCTGTGGAAGGCAGCTCGCATAAGTGCCACGATTGGCACTGAAACTGAATAATCAATGCTGGACCATTTCTGGTGACAGAGACGGAATATCCAAGTTTATTTTGGCTACTAAAATGTTAACTGGCTATATCGATATTTAGCACTAACTGGTTAACTTTTTAGCGGTAAAAGATAGGCCTGCTATTTAAGTGGCCTATTTTGACCACTCAACATAGCCGGTTTAGCACTGAATATCTGTGCCTAACCAGCTGTGTTATGCGATATAGCTGGTTAGCGGCTAGCTGCTAACCAGGATATCTCCCGTTGAATGTCTGCAGTTAGGTGCTTAAATGCTATTTAACCAGCCAGGAGCCATTCCTGGCCCGATAAATAGTTTTGAATATCGAGGGAAACACTTTTATTTTCAGCCCATTTTCCTTTTAAGGTTGAAGGTACTGTAGGGGCATTTTGTGATTTGTTTACCTTTTTGCTGTTTCTTATCTGTTTAGAATATACTATGTATTGGTGTTGGTACAGGGCTTGTATACATGTCCATATTTAGTGTTTCCTTTTTGTCTGTACCAGATGAGTCTAGGATGAAAGGGTTATGTCCCATCTACCAGCAGATGCAGACAGAGAAAATAGTTCCAAGTGAATTGCCCTTTAGGGTATCTTGCAGCCTGAAATGCTCTGTGTTTTTTCTGTCTCCAAGTGGATGAATGGTGCACCCGGCTGTTGGTCGAGCAAGGGATGATTGCTGGCTGATTTTGCTGTTTGGAAACTCTGAGTTGGATGGTATTCAGTGTTCAGGGTCCTTTATCCCGAGCCTGGGTGACACCTGATGGTGCCGGGTCTCCCCCCCCCCCCCCCCCCCCCCAGCTACACTCTATTTTTTAGGTGATTATATAGAGAGAGCTGCGGATAACTCTTCTCTTATTTGATCTTTGGAACCGCAAGTATACCGTTTCATTTGTTAGTCTGTTTCTCAATTTCTGTTGCAGATATAAGTGAACTCTGTTACTAGGGGATGCCATCATTTCTGCACCCTTTTTCAGGCCCCTGTCCTGTGTTCCTCTCTCTCTATTCTGGTCTCTCTCTATTACCAGGCTGTTCACTCACTGCACATTTGCAGAAGGGAGGGGTGGGTGCCCTTTTCTCTTATGCCTTTTCCCTATGCCTGGAATAGATTTCCTGAGCCCCTACGTCTTGCCCCATCCTTGACCATCTTTAAATCTAGACTGAAAGCCCACCTCTTTAACATTGCTTTTGACTCATAACCACTTGTATCCACTCGCCTCCACCTACCCTCCTCTCCTCCTTCCTGTACACATTAATTGATTTGCTTACTTTATTTTTTGTCTGTTAGATTGTAAGCTCTTTGAGCAGGGACTGTCTTTCTTCTATGTTTGTGCAGCGCTGCGTATGCCTTGTAGTGCTATAGAAATGCTAAATAGTAGTAGTATTTTATTTATTTATTTATTTTATTCTGTCATTCATACCCCATGTTATGCAATACTCAATTGTTTCAATGTGGCTTGCAATAGAGGTGTAGGAGACAAACAAGTGACAGTCAAAGAACTGACAGTTTGTGTCTAACAGTGTATGGCAATGGTTTCCAATCCTGATCCTAGAGGCACCCCAGTCAGTCAGGTTTTCATGATATCCACATTGAATATTTATGAGAGAGATTTGCATGCACTGCTTGCATGCAAATCTCTCTCATGAATATTCATTGTGGGTATCTTGAATACTTGACTTGCTGGGGTGCCCCCAGGACCAGGGACCACTGGTATATGGATTACAGAGTGATTCCATCTATGTATGAATTACATGTTGATAACGTTTAATGTTGAATGACGGAACGGGTTTGACAATCGATTGATTATTTCTCGTTAGGAACTTTTACTAGCAGCAGTCATTTTAGTGTTAGAGGGTGGTGGATGATTTCCTATTTGGGCATGGCTTCATGATGGTTTGGTTTAGGCATTGCTTGGTATGTTGGTTCGTTCAAGTAGTGGCAGGGTTTCTCCTTTTGCGTTTTGTTTTGTTTTTAATTTGAGGAGTTTTTATTCAGAGAATAATTCCTTCCTTAGAAGTGCTCTTTTGCTTTCCCGCCGACATCTGTGCTCATGTAAACGTTGTTTTTCCTCACACTTGAAAGTATGTGTTTATTTGGTGTTCCTGCCTTATTCTAGGTATTGTGTTCCCTGATTTATGTTACTTTATGCTATGAGGTTCAGACAGGTACCGAAGGTCTCTGTTCTCTGGCTCAGGGTTCAGTGAGGTTCCTCCTCGGTTTCCACGCTTTCTCTGGTAGTTTGTTGTGTTCTGTCGGGCAGAATTTGGGGCTCTGGTTAATATGCTGCTGTGAAGGCGATTTCCTTCTGCAGTGCACAGTGTACTGGTGATGATCCCATTTGTCCTGTCATACCTGTGGTAAGCGAAAGCCATCGCCTGCACTGGAAATTGAGTTAAAAAAAAATGGGAGCTTCTGCTCTCTTGGTTGCTTATAGGTTGTTCACTCCAGCCCTCTTGGCTGTGGGGCGCAGTTCCCACTAGCTTGAGGCTTCTTCAAGCTACAGGGCTTGTCTGGGGGTTATCGTTCTTTTCGCTTACAGTTCTGTGCTGCCGGTGCTCTAATTTGCACATCAGTGGGGCTGGTCTCATGGGTTGCACTAGCCACTTGGATGCCACTTGAGTTCGGAGCTTAAGAGCACTTGCTCCGTGGTCCCTTAATGGTCCCTGAAAAATGGTCCCTCGGACAAAAGATTGCAAATTAATACTGGCAAGTACTGAGCATGATGTAAATAGGAACAACAAACATAGTTTGAAATGTCTGTATGCAAATGCCAGAAGCCTAAGAAATATGATGGGAGAGTTAGAATATATTACACTAAATGAAAAATTAGATATAATAGGCATCTCTGAGACCTGGTTGAAGGAGGATAACCAGTGGGACACTGTCATAACGGGGTACAAATATCGTAGTGATAGGGTGGATCGAATTGGTGGAGGGGTAGCACTGTATACTAAGGAGAGCCTTGAATCAAAAACACATCTTGGAATCCGTATGAATTGAAATTCATGTGTAAAGAGGAAAAGGATAGTGTAGGAATTGTGAGCACTATTGTTTGGCTATTCCAAATACTGAACATTCCGGGCTGCACGATACCCTTAAGGGTGTTGGAACTGTTTTCCCTGTCTCTATCTGCTGGTAGATGTACATAACCCATTCATCCTGGACTAGTCTGGTAAAACTAAAGACTAAAGAAAACAGGTAATTTTTCCATTATTTCTATGTGATTATTGATGTGCAAAATACATCATATTGCAATTTCTTTTCATAGGAGACATTTCCACTTTGGCTGAGGTTAGTTATGACAAGTAAAATTTTTGAAATCTGACTTTTAACAAATGTAAATTTTTAGTTTTTTTTTTGTAATGTTTTCAATCCCTAGAAATTTTATGAACTCTATCATGGCTTTGTAATTCTTCACGGCACAGATACAATGGCCTACACTGCATCAGCCCTCTCTTTTATGTGTGAACATCTGGGTAAAACCATCATTTTAACAGGTTCTCAGGTAAGTTATTTTATGTGATCCTATTTATGTGGTTATCTTAGCTAATTAAGTGTTTACTCCGCCCCCAGAACACCCCACAAAATAGCCAGGCATTTGTAGTGACACTGTTCAGCTAAGTGCCACTGAAAATGCCTGCTTATCCATGGAAAGGCGATTTAAACGGCCAGGAGCCTCTCACCATTCAAATTGATTTGCATATTGGGCCCTAAAGGTTCACCTCTGTGCAGTCGGTTCTTACTGTCACCATGTGGTGGGTAAGCCCATCTCTGTACAGTTTATTGATTTTTACCTTGAGGAGGAGAATACTTTAGGGGTGTTTTGTCCACTCCAAGTTTCTAAGTTTATTAAGTTTTTGATGTACCACCCAATCAGAGAACTTTCCAGGAGCCCCCTCCCTCGTGCAACTGTAAAATCTATGGTGGTAGTGTCAAATGCATTTCACAGCTTTTGAGTCGCAAACAGCAACTGATGCACAAAGGGCGATCTGTGTATCTCATTTGCTTGCCATTCCCTTTGTGTATCGGTCGCTGTCTGCAACTTGGTAAGTTCTCCCGCAGCGGCTGCCTTTGTGCATCTGGCTCTGAGTAGGAGAGGCTCCTATCCAGTTAAGTAGCACTGACTTCTGTATAGTGGATGTGATGTACAGTGAGGATATTTCCTAGCTGAGACATTCCAGGTACCTGAGGAGAATTTCTAGGTAATGACATTATATTTTGTTGTTACTTGAGGGTAATCTGAGAGAAGAGATATATTGGATGATTATTTTCATTTAGAGAAGAGGGGAATCCAAGACTTGTGGCTCATTGCAAACAAATGACTAGGAGTTTAATCCCGTCCCTTGTGTGTGTAATTGGAATGCAGAACTGGAGGTTTGGTCACTAGTGGGGTGTTTAGCTGCTTAAGGAGGATCCTATTTTTAACACAGAATAGTGGGCTACAAGAACAGCAATATAAGTTCCTGTTAAGGGCTTACCTTATATGTATCCAAAATGGGCATTGGAAGCAATAATTACAACTGATGGGAGATGCCTGAAGTGCAGGGAACAAGAGGCCTCCTTGGCAGGGGCTTAGTCATGGGAGCGGGGGCTTGGAGAAGCACAGGCCCCTAGAATTCACCAGAAAGCTTATACTGTCACTGGTGAAGATCCAGTGTTAGCAGAGCAGCTATCTTTCCTTACTCAGTCAATCCATTTCTGATTTGCTGCCCTCTTGTCAAAATGTGCGTGTGTGTGACGTGTCAAGTGTGGTTCTGTTAATGATCATTAGAGTTTACCAATGGGATGTGCTGCCCTCGAGTTTTCAAAGCACACTTGTGCAATTTAACATCAGAACAGTGAACTGGGAACAGCAATGGGATACAGAGGGACAGTTTCTAGCAGAGGCCAGTGGTGAGTGGGAGAAAGGCAGGGGACTGGAACTTGTGGTTTGATGGAGGGTGGGTTAAAGGCAGGAGCAAGTGCAGTGGGGGGAAGGAGATGGCGGAGATGTGGAAAGGGAGATGCACAGAGCAAAATGCAGGAGAAATAAAGGGAAGAAGTAAAATGTATACTGGGAATAAAGCAAGGTGGGATACAAGGGGGGCAGGTGCAGGGAAAAGGGATGAGGGACAAATGAAAATAAATGCAGGGGATGGGTGCTTGGAAAGGGGGTGTTGTCAGGAGATTGTGGGGGCAAGGGGGAAAGGCCGGAGGATAGGTGCTATGGAGATAGAGACAGCAAGGGCTCAGAGTTAAGTGAAAGTTTGGGGATTGGATGTGAGAGTAGAACAGACTTGGGACTTGGCTGGGTATTGGGTAGGTTAGGGAACATGGCCTGCAGTTTTCCCAATGATGGGAAAGTGATGGGCGGATCCAGGATGGCGGTGTAGTGTGTTAACTGCTCTAGACGCGCCAAGATTTTTGACCCGAGTCCTGCTGTGGAAGGCTCCAGATCACCATGAAAATGGGGAAAAGGAGAGGAAAGGTTCAGGAGATTCCCTCAACTCCTACCGGGACCAACCTTCAACATCAGACGACTCTTACCACGTGGCCATGCGACAGGAGGCTCTTACCGCCACCCATTGAGGTGGCAATAAGAGCTCCCGCAGTAACCAGGCTGCGTGCGACGATGCCCAGTTACCACCAGGTTACCACGGCACAAGCCATTTCCAGAAGTGTTCTTTTTTCCCCCAGAAATGGGGCACTCTTGGGGCGGGACTACTGCCAGCAGCTGCATTGGGTCGGCGGTAGTCCCAGAAGAGCGCGTGGTAAGCCTACGTTGAGCTTACCGCCGCTCTGAAAATGGGCCCCCATGAAATTAAAGAAATTGAAGAGTGGATACCTAAAAATTTAGACTAGGGGAACCAACAGACAGTAACTTCAACAGCAACATAACATGAAGGAAGAATGATAGCTAGCACCTCACTGTGTTTAAACAGTGCAGGTCACTCAAGTCTAAGATACAGCAAAGAGTCTGCAAAGACTATTTTTCCTGGTGTCAATGTGCCCTATTGCAGCCCTCAGCTCGATAGAATCCAGTTGTGTGGATGATGTATCCTACTTGTCAACTGAGGAAAGCAAAATTGCTTATCTGTAGTAGGTGTTCTGTGTAGACAAGAGGGTACATTTGAAACATAATCCTTTTTGCCACCCTGAAGTTGATGCTAAGGTATAGTCTAAAGTATCCAGACACACAACATGGGAGAAGGAACACGTACTCGATTTTGTCAGATGATGTCCCCCATTTCAGGGGTGTAGCTACGTGGGGCCATGGGGGCATGGGCCCCCGTAGATTTGGCCCTGGCCCCCCACCAACCCCCCACCCCCGCCGCCACCACCATCGGGTACCTTTGCTGGCAAGGGTCCTCAACTCCTCCCAGCCGAAGTCCTCTTCTCCAGTGCAGCTGCGTTGCTGATCTGCAAGGGCAGGCTTCAGTTTCTGTGAGCGGCAGTGGAAAGAGGGGATCGAAAGGGTTAACGCCAGGGGGGGGTCAGAGGTGGTGGTGGTGGCAGGGGGGGGGGGCTAAAATGTGCCCCCTCACCTTGGGCTTTGGACCCCCCCCCCTCCCGCCAAAGTCTGGCTATGCCCTTGCTCCATTTGTGTATCTGATTTATTCCATCTAAAGAAAACATAGGTTAAGGTGCAGTTTTTTTTAATTATCAATCCGGCCCATATTCCTAAGTTTGTTTGTTTTTTTAAATGCTGACCATCGCCAGCTAAATCATCCCCAGATATTCAGTGCTGTGCTATGTCCAGACACTGGCATTGAATATTCGATGCTAATCACACCGGCACTGGCTGCTGGAGCTTATGTGGGGCCTGGCCAATATTCAGCCGGGACCTGCATAAGAGAGCTACATGGGCCCCAGCTAAATATTGGCCTGCACCCGCATAACCCTCAAATATGTTGTTTTAGCCCCTCTGATCTCCATCCCCCCCCCCCCCCAATAAAACAGCCTACCTCCTTCCAATCCACCTCCCCCCAGCCTGTGACATCGCCCCCACCATCCCATCCCCAAACCTTCGGTCATGATAGGCCCCCTGGGCCTATCTCAGATTCCTGGTGGTTCAGTGGGGGTGATAGGGGCAGGAGCAAACCACACTCACAGCAGCCATTTTGATGATGCAGCTTCTAGGGGCAGGGGGAGTTGGGATGGGATGGGAGGAGGGCTATTTTGGAGGGGTTGGGAATGGGATAAGATGGGAGGGGATCTTGATGATGTGGGCTAGGAAGGAAAGGAATTGGAAGGAGGGGGGAGAGAGGGGGATCGAAGGGGCTAAAGCACCATATTTGAAGGATATACGGATGCCAGCCAATTCTCGGTTCTGGCACCCGTATAGCTAACTGACTGAATTTAGGACAGCTTTTGAGGTATCCTAAATTTGCCTGGTTAGTTAAGTGGATGATGGCACTGAATATTGCTGGCACCTGTACAACCGCTATCTCTTCCCTAACTCTGCTCCCTTACCGTCTCTGACCTTCCCACTGTGGACATGGTCAGTCAGAGCCAATACTTAACAGCACTGCCTGGTTAAGTGTTGCTGAATATCAACTGTTAGGTAGCCCCAAGCAGTTTAAGCAGACAAGAGCCTTTCCTGCCCACTTAAATCCATTTGAATAATGGGCAGAATGTTTTATTTTTGTAATTCACATTTTAAAGAAATATTACCACTGGGGGGTAGGAAAGTGATAGTGGCATTAAAAGATGCGATGTGTCTCCTGATATGTGTGCGATACTGAGTTGCATGGCAACCTTACAGTATAGAATGAGGAGAAATGATGCTTAGTAAGCAGTACAGTACCAAATAATGACTACAAACGCTGTCAGTAGTTCATATTTTTATTTTGAATTTTGTGGAATAATACTTAGGCTGCACTCTGCATTATACAATCGAACATATAAAGTCATCAACAGTTGTTCTGTATGGAACCTCTGCTTCTATGTACTTATGCTAATAACATATTAGTTGGGGAATATTAGTCGGGAGAGAAAAGGGGGCAGGAGAATGGGGGGGAGGGGGATAGGGTAGGGGGGGAGGAAAGGAAATATTTGATAAATGTTTAGTTGTATTAGCACAAGTTTGAATATGTTTATTACTAGTTTTGTATGGATTGGTATGGAAATGTTTAACATGAGCATTCATCAATAAAAATTGTTAAATCATAAAGAAATATTACCAGCTATTGAGCTTTTATGCAGAGATTTCACCATTAATTTATCTGTTCCATAGGTGCCTATATATGAGATTCAGAATGACGGCCGTGATAATCTTCTGGGGGCACTGCTGATTGCTGGACAGTTTGTTATCCCTGAGGTCTGTATTTATAGTGCCCTTTGGCTTTAAAAAAAAAGAACCATTATCATAGGTCCACTTTTACAAATATCTGAAATGTCACTGTTTTCCATGTTTGTTGTTATATTGTCAAAAGATAAACTGAAAAATGTTTTAATGTTTGATATTTGCAATTTAAAAATAGCACTATAGGGCTCACAGTCAATGATAGATTAGTATATGGTAAGTACACAGTAGCACTAATAGCATTTCAGTAATAAATTCACCCCTTTATAAAAGTCCAGAAGTTAAATCTGTAGCTGTTTATTGATTGATTAAGTGACAGTATTTATAGCCCACACGATCTGCAGATAACTAGTGGAACATGCATATTCATCGTGCCAGAATATGATAACAATAAAACTATATGATGTAAAACAATAAAAGTTCCATCAATTTAAGTTGACTCTAAAAATATTTCAGCGATAATTAATCTGCACCGAAAACCTGCTGGAAAAAAAGTTCTTTTAAATGTTTCAGTATTTTGAATCATTCTCATCTTATGTGATAGAATTCCAGAGCTTCAGCCCAATGATATTAAAATTAGCTGTTCAGTATTCTTCCAGTCTCACAGTATGGTACTTTTAATCATGTAATCCTTGCTGATCTTAATGTTCTGCGCAGCTGATATATTCTCAAACTAGTTGAAATAATAACAGAAGTGTTCTTAGTACTTTAAAGACTATAATAGAAGGGGTGGATTGTGATTTGTGTGTTATTGGGTTGAACTTAGAAAGTTTTTTTTTTTTTTTTTAATACTTGTCTTGCAGGTGTGCCTGTATTTTCACCATAAACTCTACAGGGGAAACAGAGTGACTAAGGTGGATGCTGGGAGTTTCAATGCATTCGCCTCACCCAACTTGCCTCCACTTGCAAATGCTGAGGTTGATATTACAAGTAAGTTGTAGCCCTGTAATTTATGCCACACATAAGAGCATGTTAGCGGTCTTGATCACTTTTTCAAATTTTATGTTGGTTCTAATGCAGTTAAAACTTTTTTAGTACGATCTACATAGTCTTGCGTTAGTTAAAAATCAAAAATTGATGATGTTGAATATTATGGCACCCCAGCAGGAAGCGGAAGATACCATGAATAGAATGCCAGGATGGCCAGTGGCCTTAGCGCAGTAGGTAGTGCGTCAGCTGCGTATGCCTTGTAGCGCTATAGACGTGATAAGTAGTAATAGTAGTATCATAATCTGAAGGTCCTGAGCTCAATCCTCCGAGAAGGCATCTGCTTCTCCTGAGACTAGAAATATTATGACACCTCTTTTAAAGTGAACTTTGAAAGGTTTAAAATTCAGAATACATGTAGTCATTTTAATTGAGGAGACAGATACTGTACGTTGTCAGAGATAATTTAACTTAGTACCTATGAATTAAGGTGCAATATTAGTATAATTTGATCAGGATTTTAATTGGAAGACATTGCAAAGAAGATGCACACCTTTATTGTGGCAACTGAATTTAAGTGCATGCATTGTCTTACATGTTCTGAACTGACTTCATAATTTGTTCTTGGGTACTGATCTGCCCCACACAATTGTATGTTGGGGAAAAACTGAATTGACCAATCAGTTTGGTCTTTACTGAAGCTATTTCCTGTCTGCAGGAGTTGCATGCCCATAATCAGTTTGAATCCGGCTGTGACTGGGTCTACAGAACATTGTCCCTCTCTCTTTAAGGAAGTCCCCCCCCCCCCCCCCCGATAGGGCCACCTTAAGAAAGATCCTTGTATAAGTGTCTAGGGCCACCTTAAGAGCACAGGTCCCACCATGGGAGGAAGTGAGCTGGCGGGGCGGAACTGAGATCGGGGAGTTCAAAGGGAAAGGTCAGGCAGAGGTTGGAGAGGCTCCTGCATATGCCTTGTCTGAAGACATCCCAATGCTGTGATCGGGCTGAGGTAAGCCCTTGCTGCTAACTGTTATAACTTTGAAAGTTTGCTGGAGGTCTGGCTGGAGCCAGACCTGTCAAGTAAAATAGAACTGAAAGGCAGTGTTTGGGGCGTGGCAACCCCACAACTGCGAACTGTGTTTGAGACTACCACTAGAGGCGGCTTACTGCTGTTTGCTGAAAGCACAGGGGTTTTTCCCTTCTATGCCTCAGACTCTGTGAAGAAAACAGACCCGAGGGTACATGAACATCATTACTATTAACTGTGTTCTGGAACCACAGATGAATACCCTTGCTACGACTCTGGCCCTGTGAAGAAACAGGCTCAGGAATTCCTGTTCTTGTAAATAAATACTTATTTTTGCATTCTACCTTTTTGTCCAGCTGTATTATTTCCTCCTGACGCTCCCAACTCCCGCTCGTCTCACACATGCCTTCTCTAATATTCTTTAAGTTCTCTTACCCCCCAAACTTTGTTTAAAGAATTTGTTAAAATTTATATTTTCATTCTTGTGTGTTGTTTTTTTAAGAGCAGCTCAATTTAAGAATCACAGATTAAAATGTGAAAATTAGGCCAGTTCAGTGGTAGTGCTGTGACCAGGCATGAGGAGTAGGGATGTACAGGCCAAATTTTTCTTTTCATTTAGCTTCTGTGTGTTTACTGGAATTTTCTTTTTGTTTTTTTGTTTTTCCTGTTTTGGGGCCTATTTCAGCAAAATAGTGCACTCTTTCAAATAGAGGCCGACCAAATTTTGGTTTTGGATTCGGCACAGAAATCGACCCGAAATCTGAATGAGTTTCAGCCGAAAATGCTTGTTCATTTTCAGCTGAAACAGAAATTCTCTTACACCCCCCTATCACTCTCCATCACCCCCCTCCCCCTGCTGGACCAGCCAGCCATCTGACCCCAGCCTCTCTGCCCTCCCACCACCCAAGGGTTCTCCTCGGGCCTACCTTTAAATGGCCTGGTGGTCTAGTGGCTGCTTCTGGGCAAGAGCGATCCTCAGTTGCCCCTGCAGGTTCCTCAGCCAAAGTGACTGCCAGGACTTCCCGCTGCAGCCTCGCAAGACTGTCGTAGGAGGTCCTGGTGGCCATTTTGAGATTAGAAGCAACATAGAGTGACCATGTTTGCTCCTGCATATGCTGCTTCCAATCCGAAGATGGCTGCTGGGACCTCCCGCTGCAGACTTTGCAGCCATTTTGGCTGAGGAACCTGCGGGGGCAAGAGCAACTGGGGATTGCTCTTGCCCAGAAGAAGCCACTAGACCACCAGGCCATTTAAAGGTAGGTCCAAGGAGGGCCTTCCAGTGGTTGGAGGGCAGGCAGCTTGGGATCGGGTGGTTGGCCAGCTGGCTGACACTCTTTTAGGCTGGGGGGAGGGGGGGGGTTCTAGCAGCTGGCCCGGGAGGACCTGCGAAGTACTGTTTTCAGTTCTGGTTCCGGGCCGAAACCAAGCAAATTTTGGCCTTTGATTCGGTTTTAGCTGGAACCAAAACCATCAGTTTCAATCGGCCTCTACTTTAAAAGGAGTGTTCTCTTTTGCTGGAACAGTGTGCCCTGTTACTTGGCAAAAGAACACTCTCTCTCAAAAGAGTGTGTATTATTGAGGATGGGAAAAAAAATTTTTGGTCAAAAATGACATGGGAAGTGTTTGTTGATGTTTCCTATTTAATTTCAAATGAATGTAGATCCCAAATGTAGAGGGACCTGGCTCAGGCCTTTAACTTTCTGGGGCAGTTAGGGCTGTGAATGGTGCAGTGGCAGACACTTACTTAGGACTGATGATTATAGGATTTGAGAAAGAGCCCTAATGTGGGCTGGGGCTGTTACAATAATGACCGGATGAAAGTATGTTTGCTATTTTAATTATTATGTGTGTGTATCTGTCTATCTATAAACTGTGTAGAATGCCTGGTTATCACGGCATACAAAACAAGACATGGAAATAAAATAGAGTAAAATCCCCATGCAGTTGCAAATGAAGCCTTGTGTCACAGGATCTGAGTCTTGGTTTCAATTGATCTGGAAGTCCAAAAGTGCAAGAAGAAAGCTGCCTGGATCAAAAAAATCAATCTGAGCTTGGAAACATAGACTTTTATAATTTTTTCAATTGTGAAATATAAATATGTAAGTGTTTGCTTTACTTACTTTGTTTTTCCAGCGGAAACATTACAGATACGGTTAATGGCACAGTGCACTAGAGAATGACACAGGGACGGGGACCTGCAGTAACCGCGGGGATGGGGACAGGGACAAAGCTTGCGGGGACAGAGCCCATGGGGACAAACTTTGTCCCCATGTCATTTTCTACTTTGAAACCTGTTAATGAACTGGACTGTTATTTATGTTTGATGCAGACAGCAATATTTTGATTTTTGGGAAAAACAAGCAAATATGCTGAACACAACTAGCAAAATTTGCATGAGAGATCCTGTACATCCTGCTACCAGCACATCTTCTAAGAAGACATCTTCTATTGCAGGAAGTACAGTGGAAGACAGGAGAGCTAGACTGAATCCTGAGATTGTTGATGACTTGTTATTCATCCACAGATTAAAAAATCTTGACAGTGCTTCATAGGGCATATTTCTCCCCTCTAGGGCATACAGAATGGGTTGTATTTTGTACCTCTGGATATTTTAACTGGATGGATTAGGATTCATTGGGGTAGTAGAAATCAGCTATTGTTGGGGTTGGAAGGGTAGAGGATGGTGGTGAGGAGGGTTATTATAGCTGCTTGCTGTTATTGTTTTCTGTTTGTAATTTATATACAATAGTTGCACAGCATATTCCTTTTTGTACTTTAATAAAAAGATTTAAATATAAAATCATAATTGTTTGAGGCTTCTGCAGATGAGGACAGAGCCCATGGGGACGGGGACAGAACCCACGGGGATGGGGCCAATCTTTGTCTCCATGTCATTCTCTACAGTGCACCCTCAGGGAGCCTTTCAAGCTAACTTTTTGAAGCCTTGTGTATAATTGTTAATCAGCATCAAAATCACACAGTCAGGTGTTTGGGATTATCTTATATAAATATTTATCACAAGGGAAAAATACATTATCAAAGGTGTATATCAGTTGACCTTTATAATAAAAACTTAGTGCATGCAAAAGGGTTGTGGGGCTTACAACCTTTTTTTTTTCAAGTTTCCCACCCAAGAGTTGGCTCAGAATACCCCTTTAGCCCTCTTCCCCTTGACTTTCAGCCAGATTACTAATAATATAGTTGGTATACTGGTATGACTTGTCTGTACCTTTAAAAGACAGCCCTGTTTGTGTGGAACTTTGCTATCATTAAAAGTTGCATTTCTTGTTTGATTTCTTAACTTGCAAAGTATAGTCACCACTCCTTAGGGAGGTGTCACATTTAGAAATGCTCTTCTTATACAGTGAGTTTAAACTTGCATTGTTGTCCAAACAAATTATTGCCAGTTTCTAGAACTGACTTGCATGCATTTTTTGATTCACATTTGGTCAAAGGTAGAGGGAGGAAGGAAAGCAATTGTACAGCAGTGTTTTTGCCTTGTATTCATGTTATATCAAGCTGGCTTGTACTTCTGCTCCTCCCACACTGACATAGTTTGAAAAATGACCTAAAGTGGAACACCTTATGTATGCTCAAGCTTTCTCACCCATTAAAAGCAAAGGACCTGAAATCCAAATGTGAAAAGAAATCTAGCTCTAAGCATTTTTGTACTGAAAATATTGTAGATGACTATTAATAGATACTAATTCACGTTCTAGAACAGCATTTCTCCAGTATTCCATTTTGTCTTGTGCATTTTTTTGTCTGATGATGGTGAGTCTAGGCTGTTCTGACGCAATAAATGTGTGTGCACCACCCCAGGTTTTAAGCATTTCTAGATGATTTTTATATATCATAGCACAGGAAACATTTCTAAACCTTTCTTTATTTTTGGTACAATTGTTTGTTCCCTTTTTACAATTAAGATTGTTCCTGACCTGCACAAATGCAGGGTGCACCATACAGTGTCTGTGTTAGAGTCCTGGTTCTTTCTCACCTTTTCCTTTCATCTTTCAGTTCAAATGTTGTACTTTTCTTTGGTTGAGGGATCAAGTGAAGAGGATGCCTTTCACCAGCTAGAAGGTGTTTACCTTCTTCCCAAAGGGATTGTAAGCTCTGTCTCTCTGGTTCTGACTTCAGAAATAGAGACCTGAAATAGGAATTTAGCTGTCATGGCTGTCAGGTTGGTTGCATTGACTGCCACTGGTTGTGAGCCCTTGCGCTGTTCCGGGACCAGTGGTATCCGGCCACTTGGCAGGAGTCTGCTCCGGGACCAGCAGTCAGAAAACCCAGTGATTCACCTGTGATAACCGCCGTTCCCCAGCGGTTGAGCCCCCTGGGTCCTGGCGGCCAACAGGACTTGAGAGTCTGGGCGAGAGGAGATTACCTGTGATGGCCCCAAGTGCTGGTTGCAGGTCCAGGCAGCTGAGGAGTGAGGCAAGACATTGGACGGCCAGGCAGGGAGAGGCTTCCAGTACAGGCTGTAAGGGTCAGGCAGAGGCTTTCAAAAGACAATGTCAGGTTCAGGCAGGCGACTAGCAGAAGTCAGAGTCGGGTTTTGGCTTACAGGTTCAGGTAGGCGACTAGCAGAAGTCAGAGTCGGGTTTTGGCTTACAGGTTCAGACAGGCGACTAGCAGAAGTCAGAGTCTGGTTTTGGCTTACAGGTTCAGGCAGGCGACTAGCAGAAGTCAGAGTCGGGTTCAGGCAGGCGACTAGCAGAAGTCAGAGTCTGGTTTTGGCTTACAGGTTCAGGCAGGCGACTAGCAGAAGTCAGAGTCGGGTTCTGGCTTACAGGTTCAGGCAGACAAAAGGGAAAAATGCGCCAGTGCTTACCAACAAAGTTGTAGCTGAGGTGATGAGATCCAGACCGGCTCTCCCCCTAAGAAGGGAAGGCATCTGACGTCATGGGTGGGACGTGACCTCAGGAGGAGAGGAGCTGTGCATACCATAGTTCAAGGGACATGTCTAGAGAGAGAGCTACATGCGCTGCAGCCCAGAAGACGTGCTCAGGGACGAAACAGAAGGTGCACCAAGCCCATCGCATCAGCAGGTTAGTGATGCCACGGTCACTTGTGCTAAATGCACTGCGTTTGCTTCCGGAAAGTCCGTTGAGGTTGTGATAATAGCTTGGGTCCTATACACTGTTATTACACGAACCATCTAGAGGGCCCTACGATTGCATATTTGTGATACACTGAAAGCTGGATATGATTCACTTTTGTAAAATAGAAAGAAGATAGCTATGATTTCTAGTCATTTAAGAACACAGAGAGGCAAGGAGGTTAGACTGAGAACAGGAGACGGCATGATGTCAAAAATCTTGCATCTGGCTCAGCTGCTGCATCCACGTTGCTGTTCTTTATTGTTGGTATCATTTTTGTTTGATCTCACTTATATTTTCAAACATTCCAGCTTGTGTAGCATAAGGATGTACACAGGAAGATCGGTTTCATCGATTAGAGTATTAATTTGTTTGTAATCAGTGTGTCATTTGGAGGAATTTGTTATAAGGACTCCCTAGCAGGTGTTGTATTCGTGCATAGATGTTTTCACCTAGTAGAGGGCTACCAAAGCAGACATCATGTTATCAGAATCAGATATTCAACATTCAGAGTTTTTATTTATAAGTACAAAGGGGTTTTTTTTAACCTTAGTTTGAAACCTGGGAACATTTAAAATCTTTATTTTTTCTTGTGCGTACATCAAAAGAAAAAGATGGTATATGGAAACTTGCTCCTTTTGTTTTGTGGAAAGCAGTGGTATATTATAAAGATGCACTTAATATTTTTATTACTATTTCAAAGATGGGTGTTGAATAATGAGGGAAGTTCTTCCTTCATGCAGAAGTTCTGTCCAGAATCAGTCTAATGTGCCAGCATTGTCCAATTCTGTTGTATATATTTATTTCTTCTTCGAGTCTGTGTGGTTGTAAAGGTTGGGGGGATGTGACTTGATATACTGCCTTTCTGTGGGTTTTTTTTTTTTTTTTTTGCAACTACATTCAAAGCGGTTTATATAGTATATACAGGTACTTATTTTTCTCCGAGGACAAGCAGGCTGCTTGTTCTCACGACTGGGTTGACGTCCGCGGCAGCCCCCACCAACCGGAAGAAGCTTCGCGGGACGGTCGGCACGCAGGCCACGCCCACCGCGCATGCGCGGCCGCCTTCCCGCCCGTGCGCGACCGCTCCCGCCAGTTACTTTTTTTCCGCGACTGAGAGAGTTGTGCAATTGCCTCTCTCTCTGTTCAGCCGCCGGATTTTCGACCGCGTTTACGCGGATCGTTGCTTGGATTCCCGTTCGGTTCCCTCTCATCTTGTTTGTATTGTTTAAAAAAAAAAAAAAAAAAAAAAAAAAAGAAATTTTTCGCGCGTGTGGAGCACGCGTTCCCTTTTTCCCTCGCTTACTAGCGGGGACGCCACGTTGCGGCCTAGTGGCCGCTCGGTCGATTGATTTTTTCGTGGTGTGATTTTAGCCACCATTGCCGACTTTGACTTCGCCGACGCGATTTTTCCGTCGATGTCCTCGAAGGTCCCGAGTGGATTTAAAAAGTGTGGTCGCTGCGGCCGGCCGATCTCGCAGACCGACACCCAATCTCAAGTCGTGCGCTTTGTGTCTCGGTCTCCGGAAACGGACTCAGGTTGCGAGGCAAGTTCTGCGGGACCGTCTTTTTGGAACTTGCGCCGGCCCCCTCGACGTCGACCTCGACGGCATCGGTATCGAAGGCCGGTTCTTCGGTACCGGTATCGATGCCCGAGACATCGGCACCGATGGCAGCGACCCCAGGAGAACAGGGCCCGCCGGTCCGCCGGTGAGAGTGGGGTTGAGAGGCCGCGTGGGCAGTCGGCCCCGGTCACTCCCTCAGCTCGTGAGCCACGGGACCGAACCCTGTCGGACCCGGTACCTCGAGACCGAGGGGGATCGACCTCCTCCTCCTCCATGCCCTCCGGCGCCGGTGACGTGCACCGGAAAAAAGATAAGAAGCGCCGTCACCGGGAGCCCTCGGTGCACCCTGAAGAGGAGTCGACGCCGAAGCGTCATCGCAGAGAGGAGAGATCTCCGTCGGTGGTGGAGGTACCGACGCGTCGGGGCTCCGGCACCTCGGTGCCGTCTCCTGGCCCCCAGCAGCTTCTGGCACCGACACCCTTACCGGCCCCACCGCCTTTCCCGGCAGCGGGCCTGGACGAGTGCCTCAGAGCCATCCTTCCGGGGATCCTGGAAGGGCTGATGCGCCAGGCTGTGCCGGCGCCGGGGGTGCTTGCGCCCTCGGCGCCGATGACTGTGGCGCCAGCGAGCTCTAGCCCGGCGCCGGGGCTGTCGACACCGCCGCCGCTTGCGGTGCCGGTCTCGACCGCCACGCAGGTGGAGTCCCCGTCGACGTCGATGGAGGGAGCTCCGTCCCCGCCGGCGCGGGAGTCCACCGCTCGACGACACCGAGACCTCGGTGCCTCGACGTCGAGCCGGGCCCGGTACAGGACTCAGCTACATGAGCTAATGTCCGATACCGAGGATGAGGACTCGTGGGGGGAAGAGGAGGACCCTAGATATTTCTCCTCAGAGGAGTCTACGGGCCTTCCCTCGGACCCCACGCCTTCACCGGAGAGGAAGCTCTCACCTCCTGAGAGTCTCTCCTTTGCCTCTTTTGTGCGGGATATGTCTATAAGCATTCCCTTCCCCGTGGTCTCTGTGGAAGAGCCGAGGGCCGAGATGCTCGAGGTCCTCGACTATCCATCACCACCTAGAGAGTCCTCCACGGTACCGCTGCACAATGTCCTGAAGGAGACGCTGCTTCGGAACTGGGTGCGACCACTAACTAACCCCACCATTCCCAAGAAAGCAGAGTCCCAGTACAGGATCCACTCTGACCCAGAGCTCATGCGGCCCCAGTTGCCCCATGACTCAGCGGTCGTGGATTCTGCTCTCAAGAGGGCACGGAGTTCGAGGGATACCGCCTCGGCGCCCCCGGGGCGGGAGTCTCGCACTCTGGACTCATTTGGGAGGAAGGCCTACCAATCCTCCATGCTCGTGACCCGCATCCAATCTTACCTGCTCTATATGAGCATCCACATGCGGACCAATGTGCAACAGCTGGCGGACCTGGTCGATAAGCTCCCGCCGGAGCAGTCCAGGCCTTATCAGGAGGTGGTCAGGCAGCTGAAGGCGTGCAGAAAGTTCCTGTCCAGGGGGATTTTTGACACCTGTGACGTGGCATCTCGTGCTGCGGCCCAAGGTATAGTGATGCGCAGGCTCTCATGGCTGCGTGCCTCTGACCTGGACAACCGCACCCAGCAGAGACTGGCTGACGTCCCTTGCCGGGGGGGTAATATTTTTGGCGAGAAGGTCGAGCAGATGGTTGACCAACTGCATCAGCGGGAAACCGCTCTCGACAAGCTCTCCCACCGGGCGCCTTCAGCACCCGCCCCCGCGGGCGGGCGTTTTTCCCGGGCTCGGCAGGCTGCACCCTATTCTTTTGCGAAGCGTAGGTACAACCAGCCGGCCCGAAGGCCTCGTCAGGCACAGGGACAGCCCCAGCGCGCTCGTTCCCGTCAACAGCGTGCGCCTAAGCAGCCCCCTGCGCCTCCACAGCAAAAGCCGGGGACGGGCTTTTGACTGGATCCATGGGAACATAGCCGCCCTACAAGTGTCCGTACCGGACGACCTGCCGGTCGGAGGGAGGTTAAAATTCTTTCACCAAAGGTGGCCTCTCATAACCTCCGACCAGTGGGTTCTCCAAATAGTGCGGTACGGATACGCCCTGAATTTGGCCTCCCTGCCTCCAATTGTCCTCCGGGAGCTCAGTCTTTCAGCTCCATCACAAGCAGGTACTTGCAGAGGAACTCTCCGCCCTTCTCAGCGCCAATGCGGTCGAGCCCGTACCACCCGGGCAGGAAGGGCAGGGATTCTATTCCAGGTACTTCCTTGTGGAAAAGAAAACAGGGGGGATGCGTCCCATCCTAGACCTGAGAGGCCTGAACAAATTCCTGGTCAAAGAAAAGTTCAGGATGCTTTCCTTGGGCACCCTTCTGCCAATGATTCAGAAAAACGATTGGCTATGTTCCCTGGATTTAAAGGACGCATACACTCACATCCCGATACTGCCAGCTCACAGACAGTATCTCAGATTCCGCCTGGGCGCACGGCACTTTCAGTATTGTGTGCTGCCCTTTGGGCTCGCCTCTGCCCCACGAGTGTTTACAAAGTGCCTCGTGGTGGTAGCGGCCTACCTACGCAAGCTGGGAGTGCACGTGTTCCCATATCTCGACGATTGGCTGGTCAAGAACACCTCGGAGGCAGGAGCCCTCCGGTCCATGCAGTGCACTATTCAACTTCTGGAGCTGCTGGGGTTTGTGATAAATCACCCAAAGTCCCATCTCCAGCCAACTCAGTCTCTGGAATTCATAGGAGCGCTGCTGAATTCCCAGATGGCTCAGGCCTACCTTCCCGAAGCGAGAGCCACCAATCTCTTGGCCCTGGCTTCGCAGACCAGAGCGTCTCAGCAGATCACAGCTCGGCAGATGTTGAGACTTCTGGGTCATATGGCCTCCACAGTTCATGTGACTCCCATGGCTCGTCTTCATATGAGATCTGCTCAATGGACCCTAGCTTCCCAGTGGTTCCAAGCCACCGGGAATCTAGAGGATGTCATCCGCCTCTCCACCAGTTGCCGCACTTCACTGCTCTGGTGGACCATACGGACCAATTTGACCCTGGGACGTCCATTCCAAATTCCGCAGCCCACGAAAGTGCTGACGACGTATGCATCTCGCCTGGGGTGGGGAGCCCATGTCGATGGGCTTCACACCCAGGGTCTGTGGTCCCTCCAGGAAAAGGATCTGCAGATCAACCTCCTGGAGCTCCGAGCGATCTGGAACGCACTGAAGGCTTTCAGAGATCGGCTGTCCTGCCAAATTATCCAAATTCGGACAGACAATCAGGTGGCAATGTATTACGTCAACAAGCAGGGGGGCACCGGATCTCGCCCCCTGTGTCAGGAAGCCGTCGGTATGTGGCGTTGGGCGTGTCGGTTCGGCATGCTTCTCCAAGCCACGTACCTGGCAGGCGTAAACAACAGTCTGGCCGACAGACTGAGCAGAGTCATGCAACCGCACGAGTGGTCGCTCCATTCCAGAGTGGTACGCAAGATCTTCCGAGAGTGGGGCACCCCCTCGGTGGATCTTTTCGCCTCTCAGACCAACCACAAGCTGCCTCTGTTCTGTTCCAGACTTCAGACACACGGCAGGCTAGCGTCAGATGCCTTTCTCCTTCATTGGGGGACCGGCCTCCTGTATGCTTATCCTCCCATACCTTTGGTGGGGAAGACCTTACTGAAGCTCAAGCAAGACCGCGGCACCATGATTCTGATAGCGCCCTTTTGGCCCCGTCAGATCTGGTTCCCTCTTCTTCTGGAGTTGTCCTCCGAAGAACCGTGGAGATTGGAGTGTTTTCCGACTCTCATTTCGCAGAACGACGGAGCGTTGCTGCACCCCAACCTTCAATCCCTGGCTCTCACGGCCTGGATGTTGAGGGCGTAGACTTCGCTGCGTTGGGTCTGTCTGAGGGTGTCTCCCGGGTCTTGCTTGCCTCTAGGAAGGATTCCACTAAAAAGAGTTACTTTTTCAAGTGGAGGAGGTTTGTCGTTTGGTGTGAGAGCAAGGCCCTAGAACCTCGTTCTTGCCCTGCACAGAACCTGCTTGAATACCTTCTGCACTTATCAGAGTCTGGCCTCAAGACCAACTCAGTAAGGAATCACCTTAGTGCGATTAGTGCTTACCATTATCGTGTGGAAGGTAAAGCCATCTCTGGAGAGCCTTTAGTCGTTCGATTCATGAGAGGCTTGCTTTTGTCAAAGCCCCCTATCAAGCCTCCTACTGTGTCATGGGATCTCAACGTCGTCCTCACCCAGCTGATGAAACCTCCTTTTGAGCCACTGAATACCTGCCATCTGAAGTACTTGACCTGGAAGGTCATTTTCTTGGTGGCAGTTACTTCAGCTCGTAGGGTCAGTGAGCTTCAAGCCCTAGTAGCTCATGCTCCATATACTAAATTTCATCACAACAGAGTAGTGCTCCGCACTCACCCAAAGTTCCTGCCGAAGGTGGTGTCGGAGTTCCATCTTAACCAGTCAATTGTCTTGCCAACATTCTTCCCCAGGCCGCATACCCGCCCTGCTGAACGTCAGTTGCACACATTGGACTGCAAGAGAGCATTGGCCTTCTACTTGGAGCGGACACAGCCCAACAGACAGTCCGCCCAATTGTTTATTTCTTTCGACCCTAACAGGCTAGGGGTCGCTGTCGGGAAACGCACCATCTCCAATTGGCTAGCAGATTGCATTTCCTTCACTTACGCCCAGGCTGGGCTGACTCTTGAGGGTCATGTCACGGCTCATAGTGTCAGAGCCATGGCAGCGTCGGTGGCCCACTTGAAGTCAGCCACTATTGAAGAGATCTGCAAGGCTGCGACGTGGTCATCTGTCCACACATTCACATCTCATTACTGCCTCCAGCAGGATACCCGACGCGACAGTCGGTTCGGGCAGTCGGTGCTGCAGAATCTGTTTGGGGTGTAAATCCAACTCCACCCTCCAGGACCCGAATTTATTCTGGTCAGGCTGCACTCTCAGTTAGTTGTTCTTCGTAGGTCAATTTCTGTTGTACCCTCGCCGTTGCGAGGTTCAATTGACCTGGGTTATTGTTTTGAGTGAGCCTGAGAGCTAGGGATACCCCAGTCGTGAGAACAAGCAGCCTGCTTGTCCTCGGAGAAAGGGTATGATACATACCTGTAGCAGTTGTTCTCCGAGGACAGCAGGCTGATTGTTCTCACCTACCCTCCCTCCTCCCCTTTGGAGTTGTGTGTTTCATATTTTATTGCTTGTCATTCAACTGGCGGGAGCGGTCGCGCACGGGCGGGAAGGCGGCCGCGCATGCGCGGTGGGCGTGGCCTGCGTGCCGACCGTCCCGCGAAGCTTCTTCCGGTTGGTGGGGGCTGCCGCGGACGTCAACCCAGTCGTGAGAACAATCAGCCTGCTGTCCTCGGAGAACAACTGCTACAGGTATGTATCATACCCTGTACCTGGGGCAATGGAGGGGTTAAGTGACCTGCCCAGAGTCACAAGGAGCTGCAGTGGGAATCGACCCAGTTCCCCAGGATCCACTAGGCTACTCCTCCACTCCACTCCAGATAAAAAATCTTTGCCTCACGGCTTTGTGTTTGTATATGATGAGTGTGATTTTATTATGAAGGTAAACAATATGCCACCAATGTACAGTAGCCAACAGCACACTATTAGTCGCCAAGTTCATACAAAATTAATTATGTTCAGTGGAAAATAAATCTGTTGGTTGCCTGCTATGTGAATATACCCTCACTGTTTCATTATTGCTACCAAATATTACATATTATGGGCATTTGCTGTAAACTTTGATTATTTTAATATGTTTATCAAGACCTTGTACATACATGCACATGGTATTGTTTGTTAAACCCAAAGGCGAAGCCTATGGGTGTTTAAACAATTTGGAATAAACTGTGTTATGCTGTAGAAGTTATTGTTTACTTTTGCAATGTGTGTATGGATGCTTGTTCTGGTGTGTGCATATGATAATGTTAGAATATCTGTCTATACTTATGGCTATGATTTCTGAACATGTGGCATCATTAACTGACAGCTGGGTATATATGGTAATGTCATGTTTCAGACATATCCATCGATTTTAGCAAGGGCTGTTTCAGTTGAATGTAGAGAGTGAAAGCCAGATTGAAGTGGATCAAGAAAAGCTTGAGATGAAAAAGTCAAGACAATGGTGGTGAACAACACGTTCAAGTATCTTGGATAGAAAAGGGAGGAAGGGGATGGGGCGATACTTGTGACCTGGCTTGGCCACTGTTTGGAAAACAGGATACTGGGCTAGATGGACCATTGGTCTGACCCAGTATGGCTACTGTTATGTTCTTATGCTCTCTTATAACTTGCTCCCATGATGTTACTGAATTATATTCTGTCTCACTGTATTTTCAAATGTAAGCCACATTGAACTTGAGTTTGCTTGGGATAAAGTGGGATATAAATGTCAATTTTTAAAAAAAAATCCTTTATCCGCCATCGTTCGGCACCTAACCCTTACCGTTCAGTGAATCCAGACTGCCCCAATTTGACTGCCCCTATCGGACCGACCGTTCACTTGTCTATTAGATTGTAAGCTCTTTGAGCAGGGACTGTCTCTCTTTGTTAAATTGTACAGCGCTGCGTAACCCTAGTAGCGCTCTAGAAATGTTAAGTAGTAGATTGCCAACAGCCTGCGGCTTTTAGGAGTGCATCTGGACTCACATCTCCAGCTGGCTGATCATGTACACTTGGTCTCCAAAAAAATGTTCCAGGCCATGTGGAGGCTTCGGCGCATCAGATACCTCCTTCCCAGAGACTTGTTTCGTACCCTTGTCCACTGGCTTGTCCTATCCCATCTGGATTACTGTAGTGGTATTTATGTGGGTTGCCAGGCCTCCTTATTGAAAACGTTCCAAATGGCTCAGAACACTGCGGCGAGGCTCATCCTTAGAGAGAGGCGTTTTGCACACGCCGAACCCCTGCGCTTTAAACTTCATTGGCTGCCTGTACAGGAGCGCATTGCTTTTAAGATCTGCTCCCTAACACATAAAATCATCTATGGGGCTGCCCCGGATTACATGCTCCTCTTGATCGACCTTCCGCCTAGAAATGCCAACCCTGCTGCTCGGTCCTATCTCCACCTCCATTTTCCGAATTGTAAGGGTGTCAAGTACAAGAAAATCTTCGCCTCGTCCTTCCGTTATTGGAGTCCCAAACACTGGAACACGTTACCTCGTCACCTTAAAGCTCAAGTGGACCATGCCCTTTTTAAGAAGTTGTTAAAGACATTCCTCTTTGCTAAGACTTACCCCCCAACTTACCATGTTGATTGATTGCATCCCTTGTCCCCTACCCTGCCTAGTTCACGCTGTTAGTTTCTCCCCTCCTATTTGCTTCTTTTATGCTTGCCTAAGCTTTTAACTTTGTACTCTTATTTAATTCTCTGTAAGCCACATTGCGCCTGCATGAGTGGGAAAATGTGGGATATAAGTAACAAATAAAATAAATAAATAAATAAATGTTTAATGTGAGCAAGTGCAAAGTGATGCATGTGAGAAAGAGGAACCTGAAGTATAGCTACGTCATGCAAGGTTCCACGTTAGGAGTCACCGACTGAGAAAGGGATCTAGGTGTCGTCGTTGATGATACGTTGAAACCTTCTGCTCACTGTGCTGTGGCGGCTAAGAAAGCAGAATGTTAGGGAAGGATAGGAAAACAAAAATGAGGATGTTATAATGCTTTTGTATCGCTCCATGGTGTGACCGCACCTCGAATATTGTGTTCAATTCTGGTTGCCGCATCTCAAAAAAGATATGGTGGAATTAGAAAAGGTGCAGAGAAGGGCAGTGAAAATGATAAAGGGGATGGGACGACTTTCCTATGAGGAAAGGCTAAAGTGGCTGGGGTGTTTCAGCTTGGAGAAAAGACGGCTGAGGGGAGATATGATAGAGGCCTATAAAATAATGAGTGGAGTGGAACGGGTAGATGTGAAGCGTCTGTTTACGCTTTCCAAAAATACTGGGACTAGGGGGCATGCGATGAAGCTACAAAGTAGTAAATTTAAAACGAATTGGAGAAAATGTTTCTTCACTCAACGTGTAATTCAGCTCTGGAATTCATTGCCAGAAAATGTGGTAAAGGCGTTTAGCTTAGCAGAGTTTTAAAAAGATTTGGACGGCTTCCTAAAGGAAAAGTCCATAGGCCATTATTAAATTGGACTTGGGGAAAATCCACTTTTTCTGGGATAAGCAGTATAAAATATTTTATAATTTTTTGGGATCTTGCCAGGTATTTGTAACCTGGATTGGCCACTGTTGGAAACAGGATGCTGGGCTTGATGGACCTTTGGTCTTTCCCAGTATGTCAATACTTATGTACTTATGTAGTATTATCATATTGAAAATGCGACCATACCATGCCTTTGTGGTTATGTTTCACTAATAAGTTTAGGAGAATCCGCCGAAGATGGAGAACTCAAATGTCCCACGGGAAAACACAGAGATAAGACAACAAAAGTGGGAGTTTGACCACGGATGCCAAAGACTGGAAATACGTGTACTTAAGATCAAAAGATTATTGAATGAAAAGACTCGACACAAACGTTGTGTTTCGGTCGCTAGGCCTGCATCAGGAGTCTACAATAAAAATATACATTCATAATGAAAATAGTATACTACAATAAGTGAATATCAATTATAAACACATAGTCATCAAATAAAAGAATGATAAAATCATAGACAAATACATAGAGACGATTTACTTGGTTATAACATACGAGTACAGTAATAAATTTGAACACTATAATAAATTCAATTAAAGACATAAAATAATCAAATATAAAAACAAAAATGAATGATAAAAACATACACAGATACATAGGAATGATGTACTTCCTTATAACATATGAGTAGAATGATAAATATGGTCCGGAAAAGAGTTTTAATAAAACCATACGTAAATGAGTAAAAACAGTGTACTTGGTCATAATATATGTGTAATAATAAATGTCTGGAGAAAGGTAAAAAAAAAAATAGAGAAGAATAAAAAATAAATAGCTTCACAGCACTCACAGATATTTGAAAAGAATTATGTAATTAAGTAAAAGTAAACAAAATAAATAGCTTCACATCACTCTAATACCTGTATGTAGAGTGAAGCATAAGGTGATAAAAATGAAAAAGAGGAGAACCGAAAGAATTAGTCATAAAAGCACTGTATGTGTAGGAAATTTAAGCATTTATAGATTATATGATGGCACGTTGCCGAAACAAAGGATGACAACAAACACTGACCTGTTTAAACAGTAGCTGGTTGCACGCTGATGCTCCGTGGTATTGTCTCTTTTAATGCTATATTTATTTATTTGTTACATTTGTATCCCACATTTTCCCACCTATTTGCAGGCTTAATGTGGCTTACATTGTACCGTAGAGGCGTTCGCCATCTCTGGTACAGAGACAATTACAAAGAGTTGTTGTGGTCAAGTAAGGTTCATGTGTTTATAAACACAATTGGGGAATCGTAGAGAGGAAGAGTTATGCAGAGTCTATAACAAGCTTTGGTTTCGTTGTGTTGCTGGGTTTAGGCACTTAAGTTGGGTCGATAGGGTATTCCTTTTTGAACAGGTTGGTTTTTAGTGATTTCCGGAAGTTTAGGTGGTGGTGCGTTGTTTTCACGGCTTTTGGTAGTACGTTCCACAGTTGTGTGCTTATGTAGGAGAAGCTGGATGTATAAGTTGATTTGTATTTGAGTCCTTTGCAGCTTGGGTAGTGGAGATTTAGGTATGTTCGTGTGGTTCCGATTGTGTTTCTTGTTGGTAGGTCTATGAGGTCTGTCTTGTATCCCGGGGCTTTGCCGTAGATAATTTTATGGACCAGGGTGCAGATTTTGAAAGTAATACGTTCTTTGATTGGTAGCCAATGTTGGTAGCCAATGTAGTTTTTCTCGGAGGGGTTTGGTGCTTTCAAATCGTGTTTTTCCAAATATAAGCCTGGCTGCTGTGTTTTGAGGGGTCTGAAGTTTCGTTATGAGTTGTTCTTTGCATCCCGCATAAATTCCATTGCAGTAGTCTGCATGGCTTAGTACCATTGATTGTATCAGGCTGCGAAATGTTTCCCTCGGGAAGAATGGTTTCACGCGTTTGAGTTTCCACATTGAGTGGAACATTTTCTTAGTTGTGGAGTTAACTTGGCTCTCAAGTGTAGGTTACAGTCAATAGTAACGCCGAGGATTTTCAGGCTGTCTGAGATAGGGAGGGTGTAGTCTGGGGTGTTCATATTTGTGGGTTTGTTCGTATTGTGTTGGGATGAGAGGATGAGACAGTGTGTTTTATCTGTGTTGAGTTTTAGTTGAAATGCATTTGCCCACGAGTCCATTATGTTTAGACTGAGTTTGATTTCGTTGGTGATTTCTGTCAGGTCATGTTTGTAAGGTATGTATATTGTGACGTCATCTGCATAGATGAATGGGTTGAGGCCTTAGTTGGATAAGGACTTGGCTAGTGGTGTCATTATTAGGTTGAAGAGGATTGGTGATAGTGGTGATCCTTGAGGTACTCCACAGTCTGCTTTCCACGGTGATGATATGTTTGAATTTGATTTCACTTGGTATGTTCTAGTGGTTAGGAAACCCTTGATCCAACTAAGTATGTTTCCACCAATACCAAAGTAATCTAGGAGTCTTAGTAGTATATTATGATTTACCATGTCAAATGCACTAGGCATGTCGAATTGAAGGAGAAGTATGCTTTTACCTGTTGCTATTTCCTGCTTGAATTTGGCCAGGAGAGTAACGAGTACTGTTTCAGTGCTATGGAGGAGGCGAAATCCTGATTGTGATTCATGTAAGATTGAGAATTTGTTTATGTAATCACCGAGTTGTTTGGTTACCATGCTTTCCATCAGTTTGACTGCTAGTGGGATAGATGCTACTGGGCGGTAATTGACGAGTTCACTTGTCTTTTTCTTGGTGTCTTTTGGAATTGGGGTGAGTAGGATGTTACCATTTTCCTTAGGGAAGAGACCTTGTTGGAGCAAGTAGTTTAGGTGGGATGTGAGGTCTGCTATGAAGCAGTCGGGGATGAATTTTATTAGGTAGCTGGGGCATGTATCCAATTTGTAGTGAGTGTTGGAGAACTTATTAATCACATGGGTAACTGTTTTGGTGGCGAGGGGGGCGAAGTTTGACCAGATTTGGTCTGCTGGGTATTCTCCAGGGGTTGGGTCCAGACCGTTGATGAAGTCTTCAATATCAGTATTGTCAAGAGGAAGTGTATTGCGTAGATTTACAATTTTTTCATTGAAATATTTAGTAAGTTTGTCTGCAGATGGGATGTCTGTGTTGGTTGTGGTGACCAGGGTGGTGTCTGGTAGTTTGTTTACGAGTTGATACAGTTTCTTCGTGTCTTTGTAGTCTGGTCCTATTTTGGTTCTGTAATATGACTTTCTGGCCTGTCTTATTGTATATTTGTATTTTCTTTTTATTTGTTTCCAAGCGTTGAGCATGTGTTCGTCTTTTATTTTTTTTCCATATGACTGGCTATAGCAGTTTTTTCTATATGACTGGCTATAGCAATATAACATCTTAAAGGGGAAATGGATCTAAAATTAAATTCAGCTGGTAGTCCAGTGAAGTGAAAGAATTCTCTTAGCAAAGTTGCACACACAGGTTATGGAATAAGGTCAGTTGTACATGTAACTGAATGTCAATTAGCTCAGTATGTTAACTAGCATTAATTGACACTTAATGTTGGTGCTAATTGGCACCAATTTGCAGTTACGCGTGCAACTGACCTTGCAAAATTCATAGCATGCAACTGCAAAGGGGATTGGACCGGGGAGGGGCGTGCCCAGGACTTGCATGCACATGTTATAGAATACATGTAGTTATACGCCTATTCTGCCCATAGGTGTGAGCCTTTACATCAGCCTTTGAGTTGATGTAAGTACTTCTGCCTAAAGTTAGGCACATAAATGCAGACTTCTGCTTGTATTCTATATTGGCAGTTCCATATTTATTTATTTATTTATTGCATTTGTATCCCACATTCCCCCACCTATTTGCAGGCTCAATGTGGCTTACATAGATTTGATAACATTGTCATAACAGGATATCGGATACAATTAGTAATGTGTAGCGCTTAGGAAGGGTTGAGGGAAGAGAGTTGTTAGGGTAATTGTAGGAGGTGTGCGCTCATAGTTGAGTGGACTTAGTGAGGTTATAAGTTCTCATTGTAGGCCTTGTTGAATAATAATGTTTTCAGAGATTTCCGAAAGATAGATGTTTCTTTGATTGCTTTCAGGTCTGTAGGTAATGCATTCCATATCTGCGTGCTCTTGTAAGAGAAGGCAGTGGCGTGCATCATCTTGTATTTAAGTCCTTTGCAGCTGGGGTAGTGCAGGTTGAGAAATTTACGGGATGATCTTGTGGCGTTTCTGGGAGGTAGGTCTACGAGGTTCAGCATGTAGATTGGGGCGTCTGCATGAATAATTTTGTGTACCAACTTGCAGATCTTGAACGCAATGCATTCCTTCAGTGGAAGCCAGTGAAGTTTCTCTCTTAGTGGTTTTGCGCTTTCATATTTGGCTTTACCAAATATGAGTCTGGCGGCTGTATATAGAACTGCTGTTATAGAATTGACGCTTAGCGCTCAAATGTTAGGTCACCTAAAGTTAGATACCGCTCTTGAATTTACCCCTTAATTACTGTTGGGAAGACCTGTTTTTATGGCAGCAGCAGCAGCTGTCAGAAAACCCAAACCTTTTTGGAAGGTGAAGCAGTTTGAGCCTCACTGGCTTGCTCTGCTGCTGATGGAATAAATGAAGTTTCTATCAGCAGCAAAGTACCTCTTAAAGATAAGCTATTTCATAATTTGCTTAGTTCTAGAACCTTTTGTACAGCCAGGGGCATACTTTTATCTAGTAGATGATAAGCCTTTTTGATTTCAGGCATGAAAACATAAGACACAGTATAATCCTTAGAAACTGAAAGATACTTAAGATTTAAAATATAGGTGGCCAGGGGGCTCATTTTCAAAGTACTTAGACTTACAAAGTTCCATAGGTTACTATGCAACTTTGTAAGTCTATGTGCTTTGAAAATATGCCTCCAGATGTCATAGGCGGTCGGTGGCCCAACTGTTTGGGGAGGCTAAAGTCTAATTGTCTGATAACACAAAAAAAATAAATAAAAATAAAAGTCACAATACCTTTTATTAAATTTAGATATTAGATATGTGTCGTATGTCAAAGAATAAAGTGGTTGCTCAAAGCATATTCTAAGCACAATCGCTCAACTGCAAAACACTATGCAAAACTTTGTGCAAAATCACGCTCGGAACCTTACTGTATCATAAATATTACACTGGGCAGAACCTGATACACCAATATACCACCCATACGAAAAATGCAGACCGTCAACAATATGAAACAAGGGATCATATCATCACAATTCTTATGTAGAGCCACAAAACACCCTAATTCATATTTAATGTGGGATAAAATGCCATAAATAAGTAAATAAATATAAATTTTTAATGTTGAGCACCTGATTCTCAAAGTGGACATATTCCAAACACTATAATGAAAATAAAATGATCTTTTCTACCTTTGTTGTCTGGTGACTTTTTCTGATCATGCTGGCCCAGTATCCGATTCTGCTGCTATCTGTCCTCAGTGCAGATCAGGAAGTCATCCTCGTTAAATATCTCCCTGGCAAACCCCCCCCCCCCCCCCCCCCCCCCCCCCCCCCCCCCCCCCCAGCTCTCCCAGCAGTAAGGTAACAAACCATAAACCAATTTCTACAACTGGTTACACAAGGCTAGAGGGCTTTCACTGCAGCTCCTGCTGTGAGGATGGAGGTAAATCAACAATTTAAATCCCTCAGAGCACAGCAGGGGAGGCTTAGCCTGTCCAAGCCTCTTATACCGGGCGCCTATGCCAGACGTGTTAAAATTTTTCTCACTTGGTGCCTTTGGACCAACATTTGGTTCAGTTGAACCCTCTTTGGCCCAGCCACAGAGTGAGTTTGTTTTATTTAATTTGTATTCTAAAGTCATTAATTTTGTGCTTTAATCTGCATAATCTAAGGGAGTATGCTGCAACAGTTAAACACACTTTTTAGATATGGCACCTTCAAGTTAGAACAGGTTGCTCAGGATTTGGTGTGCCACAAACTTGCAGCTTAGTAAAAGAGCTCCTAAGTTAATGCTCTATCAATAAAAAGATCCTTAGCAGTGGAACAAAACTTAGTATCTTTTGGAAACTTAAATTCAATGCTATCCTTTAGCGTGATGATTTACTCACTCTACTAAAGATAGCACAGTCAGCATGCAAATCAGCAGAACTGGGAATTGCTCTGTATTTAAAAAAGAAAAAAAGGTGCTAAATTACAGTCTCCCCACCCCCTTCCAGAATCTTTATTATACCTGGAAGTTACTGCACCCTGGAGGTGAAGTAAAAATTCTTCAAGGACAAGCAGGACAGTAAATCTTCACTCATGGGTGACATCACCAACAGAGTTTAGCCAGGGAAACTGTAGTCTAGCTTAGAATTTCTACAGGTATTTGAGCCAGCTCACCATATTTATTTATTTGCAAGATTCATAACCTGCACATTCAGGTACGACCATCAAGGCGGCTAACAATAGATGAATCAAATGTAGCAATTATAAAAACAAACAGGGGCATGGGAAACCTCATACCCTAACCACAAGAGACAGGAAACAAAAGGAAGGACTACATAGAACAACAATAACCAGAGACATTAATACCGAGCAACATTAAGGAAGGGAAAAGTGGGATAATCCTCAAGGGTTGTCAACGGGCTGTTCAAAAGATAATTCTGAAGGAACCCGGCTCATATGAAACCTGTATATCCATGGCGAAAAAGCAAAGACTTTTTAGCTTTAAATTTGATGATAGAAGGCTCTGACCGAAGGTCTGGTGGGAGCTTGTTCCAGAGGGATGGAGTCAAAGGCTGTAGAGTGAATAAACTCCCAATGGACTTCTTTAAAAGAAGGAATAACCAAAGGATAGGAGTTGGAAGAACACAAAGCTGTAAGGTACTGGTAAGAGAGTACTAGGATTGAAAGATAAGATGGGTTTCCTGAATAATTTACTTTATAAGGATCAAAATCTTGAATTGCATTCTGTAAAAAAGAGGGAGCCAATGTTGCTGTACTAGAAGAGGTGTAATGTGGTCAAATTTGCAAGCACTGTAAAGAAGTTTAACCGCAGTATTCTGAATAAGATGAAGATATTGCAGTGAACATTGAGGAACCCCAGCTAGGAGCGTGAACCAAAGTTTTTAGTTCAGAATGATCGCGAAAAGGATGCAAAGAGCGTATTTGTTGCAAGGCTGGAAAAGACCTTTGAACAACACAAGATATGTGAGTTGCAAAGGACAGAGAAGAATCAAAGCACACCCTGAGAGAAAGAATAGGATCCTTTACCAGAATTGGAACATGATCTATCAGTGGCTGAAAAGGCAGGGGAATGTGAGCCATAGACAGCCACATAACGTTGGACTTAATAGATTTAAAATCAGTCTATGATCTGCAAGCCAGGAGGAAATCTTAGAAAGAATACCATTGAGCACACATGAATCATAAACCTCACGAACCTCATCATTAATCAAGAGCTGAATGTCGTCCATGTAAATATAAATCTGAATTCTCAAATCATGGACAAATTATGCTAAGGGGACAAGAAACACATTAAACAAAAGTTGTGCCCAAAATAGACCCTTGTGGAACACCCAATAATAGAGGGTATGTAGTGGAAATGACATCATTAGAAACCTCAAAAGTGTGCTGAGAAAAGTAAGAGTGGAACCACTTTAAAGGAACACCACGCAATCCACTTTTCCTTGAGCGTTGCTGCAGTAGTATATGATGCACAGCATCAACCATTGAAGTGAGATTGAGCTGAATTAGTAGAACATCTTTCCCTGAATCAAGAAGGCTTTCCTCTGTAGCATGGGATCATGTAATTTTTTTTTTTTTCCACAGAACTGAATGGACATGTTTTGCTCACGCTTGCCTCATTTTACTTAATCAAAATTCTTTATTGCTGTGTGTAAATCCTGTCTCACGGTTAATGCAGTCTTTTTTTTTTTTCCTGTTAGCTTCCTTAGGCTGGTTTTACAAGTCATCTCTTAAATTTTATTTATTTTTGTCATTAGCTTGTTATAAGCCAGTTTCAGGCCTTGGCTCCTGTCTGGGTATTTTTCATCATCAAGTTGTTTCATTTGGCTGCAGATATTTGCCCAGATTAAATCTTTAAGAAGACTCCTATGTCTGTATCTATAAGAGACACTCACAATTGGTGCTTGCAGGGCCTGGAACCTGATCGTGACCTGTCTCATTGTACTCTATTCCCAGATGTCAAAGAGAGGTATTCATGGGAGAGGAAATCAGAAGAAGCTTTTCAGCACTGATGAGACTGGTCCAGCAACATTGACATTGGAAACATCAGTCTCCATGGGTCCTGGAGCTACATTGGATGCTGGGGGAAGCATCAACATTGAGTGTCTTGATCACTCTTGACATTGAGCATCAGTAGAGGCCATCAGGATCAGTTCTTGTCCAGTTCCTCCTGAGGAAGAGGAATGACTCGTATTCATCTTCATTAGTGCCAAGGGAGCATGATGCCAGTTGCCCGGCTGAGGCTGGGTCACCTCAGCATTCCTCTCATTGAAGCAAGGCACTGAAAGCATTGAGGTTGCCGGTGTCTTTTAAGCACTCAGCATGAGCACCACTCATTCTCCATGGCATCAGAGACTGTGACAGTCTCCACGGACCCAAGAGCCTGTTCGGATATATCCCAGATGACTTAAGAAGATACGGACACGCCTACTGTAATGCTCATACCTTCATTGAAAGGGGATGTATTTATTTATTACATTTGTACCCCACATTTTCCCACCTATTTGCAAGCTCAATGTGGCTTACATGGTGCCAGAGAGGTGTTGGTAGGCTCCGGAGTAAACAAATAAAAGATTAGGTTGTGGTAGGAAAAGGTCCATGTGGTGGGTCCACATAGAGGAAATAAGAACAGATGAGGTTGTTTGGTGATCATTACGAACTGTAGTGTTGTAGTGTCGCAGAGTTCAGGCATTTAAGTTGGGTCGGGAGGGTAGGCCTTTTGAAACAGGTGAGTTTTTAGTTTTTTCCTGAATTGTTGGTGATCGTACGTAGTTTTCAGGTCTTTTGGTAACGTGTTCCACAGTTGTGTACTGATGTTGGAAAAACTGGATACGTAAGTTGATTTGTATTTTAGTCCTTTGCAACTTGGATAGTGAAGATTTAGGTATTTTCGTGTTGATGTGCATGTGTTTCGAGTTGGTAGGTCGATCAAGTCTGTCATGTATCCCGGTGCCTTGCCGTAGATGATTTTGTGAACCATAGTGCAGATTTTGAAGGCAATGCGTTCTTTGATTGGGAGCCAGTGTAGTTTTTTTGCAAAGGGGTATTGCGCTTTCAAATGTATGTATGGAATCCCTGGTATTTTGAAATTTGTTGCAGCCATGTTAAGGGATTTTGAAAATTTATGATGGATTTCTAAGCCTCTTCTGCCTTGACAAAGGCATTAATAAATGCCAAAACGCTGGCATCAGGATTTTGTAAAGTGTGCACAATTTATTTTGTATTTTTTGTGATATCACTTTGGGGTAAATGATGATATGCAATGATTGACATTAAATAATAAAGGTTGTCTAGTGTAGTATGGTATGATACCCCTTCACTTTTTAATTTATAAATTTTGACTGAGTTATTACAATGTGGCTTCATATATGATAATTATGTTTTGATCACCCACATTTTAGTATGTCGTGAATACGTACATGTATAACTTACAACAGTCTGGCTATGCACTGTTCTGTAAGTACATTCGTAACTTTGATATTGCATACTTTGCAGGTGGGCATACACTTGGGCGAGTCTTGGCAGGGTGCACTATACTATAAGTAACATGCGTAACTCCCATTATATATGTGAGAGGATAGAAGACAGCCAAGATAGTCTTTTTCTTGGAGAATATGAACCTGTGTGGCCAGGCTAGAGGTAGGCCAGCATTAGTGAAAAGTTCTCTTTAACCTACTGCATCCTCTGTTTTGGGGTGAGTAAGAAGCTAACCCTGGGAGGACTTTTCACTGACTTTACTGCACAGGCAGGCATGTCTTGTACGTAATATTGCTTGTAAACAGGCTTCAGTAATTTTGGTGTAACAAAAAAGAATTCTTCTTTAAATTCCTTACCTGGTCTGGCTGTTCTTTGAAGGCTTAGTGCTTAACCCTTGCTCGTGCTATCTGATGCATATGATATCTTTGCAATAGCAGCTAAAGTTCCAATGGAATTAACATGGACAATAAGTGGTCTAGCTGTGGGTGGGTCAAATGAAACAAAAAGCTGGGTGGACTGTCTGTGTATAGAGTCTAGAAGGCTCCTGGATTTGAGAAATCACAGCATCCACACCATTCCATGGGGGGTCAAATCCACTCTCAAAAGAGCCAGAAGCTCCAGGACCCATGCCTAGACTCCCCCAAGCAGGGTAGCTTGCACTCTGGAATCTTTTGGAAGGAGAGCATTTCAAGACTTGATGGTCATTTCCCACATCCAGTCTTATAAGCTGTACATGAGCATCCACTTGAAAAACTTGGTGTGCAGTGTTCGGGAGATTGTGGTCACTCTGCTTCCAGAGAAGGCTTTGGAACTCTGCCAGCTAGCAACTAAGCAGAAGGAGTGTCGAAATCACATAAGTCTGGTCAAATTTTGGTGCTTTTGACTTGGCATCCAGACTTTCTGCCATAGGTATTGGCATGCTCAGACTCTCATGTCTGTGTGTTCCAGACCTGGAATCAGCGGTTCAAGAAAAGTTGACAGACGTCCCTTGCTGAGGTGACAATCTTTTGGGGGTATAAGGTGGAAGAGGTTACTGACCTCATTAAGAAACGAACTGACATAATGAAATTCCTGTCTTGGCCCATTGCTTCTGCGGCTTCCACTTTTCGGAGGTTTTTGGGTGGATGTTGAAAGGGTTCCTACTACTCTCAATGGCGTAGGTTCACTCTCTCAGCTTGCTGTCCCCAGAAGGCCTAGGCCTCATGCTCCTGTCTTCGGCAACAACGGGCCCAGAAGTCCCAACCAGCTCACCAGTCTAAGCTAAAGCAGAGCGTAGCCATCATAAAAGTACCTGTCCTGGATGACCTGCCAGTTGGAGGGAGGCAAATTTTTTCCAAGAAAGGTGGCCCCTTGTAACCTTAGACCAGTGAGTACTTCAAATAACCCAGGTGAGTTACACACTGAATTGGCATCAATCCCCTCCAAATTGTGCACCTAGAGCTTCATAATTCAGCCCTCAACATCAGGAAGTGTTCGTAGAAGAATTCTTCCCTTTTAAAGCTCCATGTGGTTGAACCCTTTCTATCAGGGGAAGAAGGGAAAGAATTCTATTCCAAGTACTTCCTCATGTCCAAAAAGATGGGAGATTTAATCCCATCCTAGAGCTAAGGGCCCTGTTCAACTATCTTGTCAAAAAAAACGTTCAGGATGATTTCCCTGGGTACCCTTTTTCTGTGATTCAAAAAATGATTGGCTATGCTCTCTGAACTTAAAGGATGTTTAAATTCACATCCAGAAACGTACAAGTCACAGCAGGTATCTCAGATTTTGAGTAGGGAAACACCACTACCAGTACAGTGTTCTGCTGTTTGACCTCACGTCTGCTCCCAGAGTGTTTACAAAATGTCTTGCAGTAGTCACAGCATCGCTACTTAGACTGGGAGTGCACGTATATCCCTATCTGGATGATTGGGTGGCAAAGAGCACATTAAAGGAAGGTGTTCAAGAATTAATGTGGTCACATGTTTCCTAGTCCAGGTGGCCAGTCTGATCTCGAAAACAGGATCCATCTTTCCCTTCACATAACAAATTAGTTAGAGCTATGTCTTATCTTTTACATTCCGACTTATTTTCACACAATCAAAGTTAAGCAATCATTTTTAAACAGAATTACTTCTAATCACAAATACAGACCCCGAGTGCACTGGTCGGTCAAGGCAGAGTTGAAAAACAATCTTTAAAATTCACTTCCACTACAGTGATACAACCAGGCCTTTAATGGAAGAAGTAACTAACTTGTTAGTCTCACTCACACACACAAGGAGTGACACGGGCTGCACATACTGAAGCAGAGAGTAATCCACCTAAGTGGATGAACACTAACTCCCTCGTAAATATAACAGCACAGAGAGAGTGGGAAGTGGACCAATGACTCCAGGAGAACGGGAGATAAGATTTCAAAGAACCACTTTATTCAATGACTCGACACAGAAACTGTGTTTCGGCCAAAAGGCCTGCCTCAGGAGTCTTTGGTGATCCTTGTATTCCCGAAAAAAAACAAAACAAAAAAAAAAACAACCTTAAGGTTGTTGTTTTTTTTTTTTCGGGAATACAAGGATCACCAAAGACTCCTGAGGCAGGCCTTTTGGCCGAAACACAGTTTCTGTGTCGAGTCATTGAATAAAGTGGTTCTTTGAAATCTTATCTCCCGTTCTCCTGGAGTCATTGGTCCACTTCCCACACATACTGAAGCAGGACATGTTTATCCACTCCTACCCAAGCTGAGATAATATTTAATCATCTCTCTGACCCCTCATGTACACCTTTCTTTAAATTAGTCACCTTATTTTCTAACTCCTCTTACTCTCTTACCTATTTATATGCTATCTCTATGACCTCATGTGCAACTTTAAATTAGTCACCTTACTTTCCAACTCCTCTTACTCTCTTACCTATCTATATGTTCCATCTTTGCTTATACCCTGCACTGTCAATTAAAATGTTCTATTACGTATTGTGTTGCCATTGTAAGTAGTATATTATGCCATACTTTGTATTGCTATTTGAATAATTTTATTGCTGTAATTGTCTATTGCTCATGTTTGATTTATTCTTATTGTACACCGCCTTGAGTGAATTCCTTCAAAAAGGTAGTAAATAAATCCTAATAAATAAATAAACCACACGAGTGGTCTCTCAGTATGAGTGTTTCCCGTAAGAGCTTCTGAGAGTGGGGCATCTCCTCATTTGATCCCTTTGCCACTCATCTCAATCACAAAAGCCCTCAATACTGCTCCATACTCAGATCACATGGCAGACTAGCATTGGATGCCTTCCTTCTCTAATAGGGAGAAAACTGCTGAAACTCAAGCAGGACTCATTGTGCCTTGTTAGCCAAAGCAGATTTGATTGCCTCCTCTTCTAGAGTTGTCCTCCGAAGAACCTTGGAGATTGACATGTTTTCTGACCCTCATCATGCAGAACAAGGGGTCTCTTCTGCATCCCAACCTCCAGTACCTAGCCCTCATGTCTTGCATATTAAGAGCATAGAATTTGCATCCCCTCAATGGAGGAGTGTCCTAGTGGTTAGAGCACAGGTCTTGATATTCAGAAGTGCCTGATTCAATTGCCACTGCTGATTCTTGTGATCTTGAACAAGTCACTTAACCCTGCATTGCCTCGGATACAAACTTAGATTGTGAGCCCTCCAGGGACAGGGAAATACTCAGTGTACCTGAATGTAACTCACTTTGAGCTACTACTGAAAAGGAGTGAGCAAAATCCAAATAAATAACTGCCCAGGGGTGTTTCTAAGGTCTTGCTGGCTTCCAGGAAAGATTCTTCCAGATTTGCCATCGGGTTTGAGAGCAAGGCCTTAGATCCTTTCTCTTGCCCTACACAAAAACTACTTGAGTATCTACTACTCTTCTCTGAGTCTGATTTAAAAAAACAACTCTGTAAGAGATAACCTCAGTGCAGTTAGCGCTGTAGAGGGTAAGCCCATCTCTGTACAACTTGGGTTGTTCGTTTTATACAAGGTGTGCTTCTGACAAAACTCTCCATCAAACCTCTCACTGTGTCTTGGGACCTCAACGTAGTTCTTATCATGCTGGTGAAAGCTCCTTTTTAGGCTTCTGATTCCTGTCATCTGAAGTATCTGACTTGGAAGGTCTTATTTTTGGTGATTGTCACTTCAGCTCGCAGAGTTAGTGAGCTGCTGGCCCTAGTCAGGGCTGCCGCCACTGCCCCCACTCCTCCCCACTCGGGCAGCCGCTGCTGCCCCACACCTTCCTTACCTTCCTGCGTCCGCTGCTCCCTCAGCCTATCACTCTCCTGCGTGCCAGATCCTGGGTTATTGCATTAACTAAATCACTTGGGTCCCGACACACAAGAGCAGGAGAGACAAACCCCGTCACTGGGCCCCTCATGGAGGCCGGCTTAGGGAATCTTGGCCCCCCCTCTCGGTGACTCTGGCCCTAGTAGCTGATCCACCTTACACAAAGTTTCACCGTAACAGAGTAGGTCTCTGCACACATCCTAAGTTCTTTCCTAAGGAAGCGTTGGAGTTCCATTTTAATCAGTCAGTTTTTCCAACATTTTTCCCGACACCTCATGCCCGTCCTTGGACTGCAAGCGAACCTTAGCCTTCTATCTGGAGTGGACTAAAGCCCGTAGACAATTCTCCCAACTTTTGTTTCCTTTGACCCAAATAGGATTGGGGCAGCCATCGGTAAACACACTTTATCAAATTGGCTAGCAGACTGCACCTCCTTCGCATGCCCAGGCTGGGCCGACTCTGAAGGGCCATGTCACAGCTCACAGTATTAGCGCTATGGTGGTGTCAGTTGCTCATTTGAGGTCAGACTCCATTGAGATTTGCAGAGCTTGTAATGTGGTCTTCAGACCACTCAGTCACATCTTGCTACTGTCTTGAGCAGAATACCCAATGTTATAGCCAGTTTGGTCAGACAGTGCTGCACAGAATTAGTTTGGTGTCTAGAATTCAACTCCAACTTCCTTGGCCCATTCTTTTCTGTTTCAGTCGGCACCTTCACAACAGAAAAGTTTGCTATTCATGTTATTGGTTCACATTGGCCATGCTGTTGCAAGTCCCTATTGACTGCTTGTTGTTTTCAGTGAACCTGGTAGCTAGGGATTCCCACATATGAGAACAGTATGTCCTGCTTGTCCTCGGAGAAGGCAAAGTTACTCACCTGTAGTAGCAGAATGTTCTCCGAGGACAGCAGGCCATATGTTCTCACATACCCTCCCACCTCCTCTAGGTGTTGAATTCTTTATGCGTTTTTGTCCAACTGCAGATCCTGTGCAAGTTGGTTGAGTGGGAAGACATGTACATGTGTGTGGTCGGGCTTGCTAAAGGCTTCTGGAAAGTATATGAACACTGGGCAGCGTCCTTACTGGTGCTTCGTGGATGCCATCACCTACATGTGAGTACTTATGTCCTGCTATCCTCTGAGAACACCTGCTACAGATGAGTAACTTTGCTTTACATGCGTTACTCCCAAATGGCACGAGCATTTACACTGTTCTATGGCTGACCTATGTGTTAATGCCTAAACACACAAAGGGCAATTTTATAACAGAGCACCTATATTTACGCACCATGTGTGCCTGTAAAATAATATAGTAATAGCACTTCCATTGGTAAGTGTATACATATGGTGTAAATGCTAGTAGGATGCCTTAGCACTATTCTGTAAGGATGTGTGTAAGTATAATAGTACGTAAGTAGACATGGGCAGGCAATGGGTGGGGCTCCCACTTCATTGCATAACGTACAGGATACCAGGGGAGTAGCCAGACAGCAGATTTTGGGTGGGTCTAGGCAAGAAGTGGGTGGGCACCAAGTGTTCTCCACCCCACCAAAAAAATATCTCAGCTGGTGGAAAAATGCTTCTCTCCACCTTGGCAGTCTGCAGCAGGCAGGCGCTGAAAACTGAGAATGTGCAGGTGCCGGTATCGTGGAGAGTAGTGTTTTCATTACCATCAGGGGGAAATCTTCAACTAGCAGAGATTGGGATCCCCACCAGCTACCGCTAAATGTGTATTACTGTTGGGTGGGCCCTGGCCCACCCCCGGCCCACCTGTGGCTATGCCACTGCAGGATACTGTGCCCTGCAGTTACATCAGGTCTTTATCTAGTGTAACTGCGGATGCATAAATGTTAGGTGCGTCGATGCTGGGTTATGTTGGTATTCTATAACGTGTCCAGATGTTAGACTAGGCTTTCACTGCGTGGCATCGAGGTGCCCACTTATAGAATTTGCCTCCATTATGTGCATATATACTTGGTTACACTAGTATTCTATAAAGGAAAATAAGTGCCTATTTCCTTTATAAAATATGCTCCAAATAGGTGCCCCTTTATAGAATTGCCCTCATAGTGGCTTAATATTCCACTATATATATATTTCTCCGAGGACAAGCAGGCTGCTTGTTCTCACTGATGGGTGACGTCCACGGCAGCCCCTCCAATCGGAAACTTCACTAGCAAAGTCCTTTGCTAGCCCTCGCGCGCCCGCGCGCACCGCGCATGCGCGGCCGTCTTCCCGCCCGAAACCGGCTCGAGCCGGCCAGTCTTCTTTTGTCCGCACTCGGTACGGTCGTGTTTTCGCCGTGTCGAGCCCCGGAAAGTCGACCTCGCGCGTCCAATTTGTTTTGAACGTGTTTTTTTCCTTCGGGAAAGCTTTGTCCTAGTCGGGAAGTGCTCCGGAAACCCCCCGCCGGGTTTCGTGTAAATCCTCCCCGTACTTCCAGCTTTTTTGCCCCGGTAAGTTTTCTTTCGTCGTCGGGGTAGGCCTCTTTTCGGCCTCGGTCGAGATTTTTTCTCCCTCTAAATTTGGTGCTTCAAATTTCGCCATTTCGGCTTTTGATTTCGCCGGCGTGATTTTTCCGCCCATGACATCGAAGCCTTCCAGCGGCTTCAAGAAGTGCACCCAGTGCGCCCGGGTTATCTCGCTCACTGATCGACACTCGTCGTGTCTTCAGTGTCTGGGGGCCGAGCACCGCCCTCAGAACTGCAGTCTGTGTTCCCTGCTTCAAAGGCGGACTCAGGTAGCGAGACTAGCCCAGTGGAACGTGTTGTTCTCGGGCTCTTCGTCTGCATCGGCACCGGGATCTTCGAGTGCATCGACGTCGTCAGCGTCCAGACCATCTTCCTCGGCCGCCCCTGCATCGAGTGCATCGAGGCATCGGGCCTCTGCATCGGCGCCGAGACATCGGATAGCTGCATCGACGTCGGTGGTACCAGGACCTCGTCTGCTGATGTCGTCGGACGGTGGTGCATCGGGTGGAGTGCAGGTGAGGGCTGTCCATTCCCCTGCTGGTGGCGGTGAGCCCTCGGGTGGGTCTCCGCCTACCCTGAGGGCTCCTGCGGTACAGCCCCCCCGAGATCGACCTTCTTCAGTCTCGGCCCCGAGGAAGCGACGGGTGGATTCGACGTCCTCCTCGTCGGTGCCGGGGAGCTCCGGTGACATGCTTCGGAAGAAATCGAAGAAGCATCGACACCGGTCTCCTCCCCGTGTCGGCACCGAGAGCTCTGGGTCGCCGAGGGATTCGGCACCCAGCAGGCATCGGCACCGAGAGGACCGCTCACCCTCTGTTCAGGAGGTGTCGATGCGCTCCGCTCTGGACAGCCCGGAACAGCCTCCACGCCCGGAACAGGTACTGACGTCGACGCCTGCATCGACCTCTCAGCCTTTCTCTGCAGCCGCTCTAAACGAGAGCCTCCGGGCCGTTCTCCCAGAGATTCTGGGAGAGCTGTTGCGCCCTACCCCTCCGGTACCGGCGGTGCTTGCGCCACCGGTACCGTCGAGCGTGGCGCCGGCGGGCCCATCGCCCAGGTTGAGGTCCCCGACGTCGGTACCGCGTGCGGTACCGACCGCGGCCACCTCCCAGGAAGGCTCCCCGACTACGTCGGCGGAGGGAGCTTCGCCGATGCGGGCGAGGGAGTCTACCTCTCGACGCCCCCATCGTGGACGGGGTTCCACGGAGTCGAGCAGGGCGAGGTTGCAGACACAGGTCCGTGAACTTGTGTCTGACACCGAGGGTGAGGCCTCGTGGGAGGAAGAGGAAGATCCCAGATATTTCTCTGACGAGGAGTCTGAGGGTCTTCCATCTGATCCCACTCCCTCTCCTGAGAGACAGCTTTCTCCTCCCGAGAGTCTGTCTTTTGCCTCCTTTGTCCGGGAGATGTCTACGGCCATCCCCTTCCCGGTGGTTGTGGAGGACGAGCCCAGGGCTGAAATGTTTGAGCTCCTGGACTATCCTTCTCCACCTAAGGAAGCGTCCACTGTTCCCTTGCACCATGTCCTGAAGAAGACATTGCTTGCGAACTGGACCAAGCCATTAACTAATCCCCACATTCCCAAGAAGATCGAGTCCCAGTACCGGATCCATGGGGACCCAGAGCTGATGCGCACTCAGTTGCCTCATGACTCTGGAGTTGTGGATTTGGCCCTAAAGAAGGCTAAGAGTTCTAGGGAACATGCTTCGGCGCCCCCGGGCAAGGACGCTAGAACCTTAGACTCCTTTGGGAGGAAGGCCTACCATTCCTCTATGCTCGTGTCCAAGATCCAGTCTTACCAGCTCTACACGAGCATACACATGCGGAATAATGTGCGGCAGTTGGCGGGCTTGGTTGATGCTCTTCCCCCTGAGCAAGCCAAGCCTTTTCAGGAGGTGGTCAGGCAGCTGAAGGCGTGCAGAAAATTCCTGGCCAGAGGAGTTTATGACACTTTTGATGTTGCGTCCAGGGCCGCTGCTCAAGGTGTGGTGATGCGCAGGCTCTCATGGCTGCGTGCCGCCGACCTGGAGAATAGAATCCAGCAGCGGATTACGGACTTGCCTTGCCGTGCGGATAACATTTTTGGCGAAAAAGTCGAGCAGGTGGTAGAGTCTCTCCACCAGCGGGACACCGCATTCGACAAGTTCGCCCGCCGGCAGCCTTCAGCTTCTACCTCTACAGGTAGACGATTTTTCGGGGGAAGGAAGACTGTTCCCTATACTTCTGGCAAGCGTAGGTACAATCCTCCTTCCCGACAGCCTGCGGCCCAGGCTAAGCCCCAGCGCGCTCGCTCTCGTCAGCAGCGTGCGAATCAGCAAGGCCCCGCGGCTCCCCAGCAAAAGCAAGGGGCGAGCTTTTGACTGGCTCCAGCAGAGCATAGCCGACATCCAAGTGTCAGTGCCGGGCGACCTGCCTGTCGGAGGGAGGTTGAAAGCTTTTCACCAAAGGTGGCCTCTTATAACCTCCGATCAGTGGGTTCTCCAAATAGTCCGGCAAGGATACACCCTCAATTTGGCCTCTCAACCTCCAAATTGTCCACCGGGAGCTCAGTCCTACAGCTTCCAGCACAAGCAGGTACTTGCAGAGGAACTCTCCGCCCTTCTCAGCGCCAATGCGGTCGAGCCCGTGCCACCCGGGCAAGAAGGGCTGGGGTTCTATTCCAGGTACTTCCTTGTGGAAAAGAAAACAGGGGGGATGCGTCCCATCCTAGACCTAAGGGCCCTGAACAAACATCTCGTAAAAGAAAAGTTCAGGATGCTTTCCCTGGGCACCCTTCTCCCCATGATTCAGCAAAACGATTGGCTATGCTCTCTGGACTTGAAGGATGCCTACACACACATCCCGATACTGCCAGCTCACAGACAGTATCTGCGATTTCAGCTGGGCGCACGCCACTTCCAGTACTGTGTGCTACCCTTTGGGCTCGCCTCTGCGCCCAGGGTGTTCACAAAGTGCCTAGCTGTGGTAGCAGCGGCACTTCGCAGGCTGGGAGTGCACGTGTTCCCATATCTCGACGATTGGCTGGTGAAGAACACATCCGAGGCAGGAGCCCTGCAGTCCATGCAGATGACTATTCGCCTCCTGGAGCTACTGGGGTTTGTGATAAATTATCCAAAGTCCCATCTTCTCCCAGTGCAGAAACTCGAATTCATCGGAGCCCTGCTGGATTCTCGGACGGCTCGCGCCTATCTCCCAGAGGCGAGGGCCAACAACTTGTTGTCCCTCGTCTCGCGGGTGCGAGCGTCCCAGCAGATCACAGCTCGGCAGATGTTGAGATTGCTGGGCCACATGGCTTCCACAGTTCATGTGACTCCCATGGCCCGCCTTCACATGAGATCTGCTCAATGGACCCTAGCCTCCCAGTGGTATCAGGCCGCCGGGGGTCTAGAGGACGTGATCCACCTGTCCACGAGTTTTCTCGAATCCCTGTATTGGTGGACGATTTGCTCCAATTTGACTCTGGGACGTCCCTTCCAAATTCCTCAGCCTCAAAAAGTGCTGACCACGGATGCGTCTCTCCTGGGATGGGGAGCTCATGTCGATGGGCTTCACACCCAAGGAAGGTGGTCCCTCCAAGAAAGCGATCTACAGATCAATCTTCTGGAGTTGCGAGCGATCTGGAACGCTCTGAAGGCTTTCAGAGATCGGCTGTCCCACCAAATTATCCAAATTCAGACAGACAATCAGGTTGCCATGTACTATGTCAACAAGCAGGGGGGCACCGGATCTCGCCCCCTGTGTCAGGAAGCCGTCAGCATGTGGCTCTGGGCTCGCCGTCAAGGCATGGTGCTCCAAGCCACATATCTGGCAGGCGTAAACAACAGTCTGGCCGACAGGTTGAGCAGGATTATGCAACCTCACGAGTGGTCGCTCAATTCCCGTGTGGTGCGACAGATCTTCCAGGCGTGGGGCACCCCCCTGGTGGATCTCTTCGCATCTCAAGTGAACCACAAGGTCCCTCAGTTCTGTTCCAGGCTTCAGGCCCACGGCAGACTGGCGTCGGATGCCTTCCTCCTGGATTGGGGGGAAGGTCTGCTGTATGCTTATCCTCCCATTCCTCTGGTGGGGAAGACTTTGTTGAAACTCAAGCAAGACCGAGGCACCATGATTCTGATTGCTCCCTTTTGGCCGCGTCAGATCTGGTTCCCTCTTCTTCTGGAGTTATCCTCCGAAGAACCGTGGAGATTGGAGTGTTTTCCGACCCTCATCACGCAGGACGAAGGGGCTCTTCTGCATCCCAACCTCCAGTCCCTGGCTCTCACGGCCTGGATGTTGAGGGCGTAGACTTTGCCTCTTTGGGTCTGCCAGAGGGTGTCTCCCGCATCTTGCTTGCTTCCAGGAAAGACTCCACTAAGAGAAGTTACTTCTTTCATTGGAGGAGGTTTGCCGTCTGGTGTGACAGCAAGGCCCTAGATCCTCGCTCTTGTCCTACACAGACCCTGCTTGAATACCTTCTCCACTTGTCTGAGTCTGGTCTGAAGACCAACTCCGTAAGGGTTCACCTTAGTGCAATCAGTGCATACCATTACCAAGTGGAAGGTAAGCCGATCTCAGGACAGCCTTTAGTTGTTCGCTTCATGAGAGGTTTGCTTTTGTCAAAGCCCCCTGTCAAGCCTCCTACAGTGTCATGGGATCTCAATGTCGTTCTCACCCAGCTGATGAAACCTCCTTTCGAGCCACTGAATTCCTGCCATCCGAGGTACTTGACCTGGAAGGTCATTTTCTTGGTGGCAGTTACCTCGGCTCGTAGAGTCAGTGAGCTTCAGGCCCTGGTAGCCCAGGCCCCTTACACCAAATTTCATCACAACAGAGTAGTCCTCCGCACTCACCCTAAGTTTCTGCCAAAGGTTGTGTCGGAGTTCCATCTGAACCAGTCAATTGTCTTGCCAACATTCTTTCCCCGTCCTCATTCCTGCCCTGCTGAACGTCAGCTGCACACATTGGACTGCAAGAGAGCATTGGCCTTCTATCTGGAGCGGACACAGCCCCACAGACAGTCCGCCCAATTGTTTGTTTCTTTTGATCCCAACAAGAGGGGAGTGGCTGTAGGGAAACGCACCATATCCAATTGGCTAGCAGATTGCATTTCCTTCACTTACGCCCAGGCTGGGCTGGCTCTTGAGGGTCATGTCACGGCTCATAATGTTAGAGCCATGGCAGCGTCGGTAGCCCACTTGAAGTCAGCCACCATGGAGGAAATTTGCAAAGCTGCGACGTGGTCATCTGTCCACACATTCACATCTCATTACTGCCTGCAGCAGGATACCCGACGTGACAGTCGGTTCGGGCAGTCAGTTCTTCAGAACCTGTTTGGGCTTTAGGATCCAACTCCACCCCCCGAGGGCCCTGTTTGTTCTGTTCCAGGCTACACTCTCAGTTAGTTGGTAAATTTTTTAGGTCAATCTCAGTTATGTCCTCGCCGTTGCGAGGCCCAATTGACCAATGTTGTTGTTTTGAGTGAGCCTGGGGGCTAGGGATACCCCATCAGTGAGAACAAGCAGCCTGCTTGTCCTCGGAGAAAGCGAATGCTACATACCTGTAGAAGGTATTCTCCGAGGACAGCAGGCTGATTGTTCTCACAAACCCGCCCGCCTCCCCTTTGGAGTTGTGTCTTCCCTTGAAGTGTATTGTCTTGCTACATACTGGACTGGCCGGCTCGAGCCGGTTTCGGGCGGGAAGACGGCCGCGCATGCGCGGTGCGCGCGGGCGCGCGAGGGCTAGCAAAGGACTTTGCTAGTGAAGTTTCCGATTGGAGGGGCTGCCGTGGACGTCACCCATCAGTGAGAACAATCAGCCTGCTGTCCTCGGAGAATACCTTCTACAGGTATGTAGCATTCGCTATATATATATATATAGCACCTGTGGTGAGCGCTATCTGTTTATATTCGGTGCCGTCATCTATCTGGATAGCAGTACTGAAAATGCAGGTTTTTAAAATTTGCTGGAGCTATCATTTTAAACACTTAATACAGCGTTTAAATATTGATGTGTTAGAAAAATAAGGGCAATTGTGAGATATCCAGCTATGGAAATGGCTTTGAAAATTGCCCAGAGAAAATTCAATTGAGTAAGCTGCTGAAGTAGGAAGATCTTAGTTTCTAAATACTGTAAATGTCATGAAGAAAATCAGGATTAGAATCTATTCATAGAATTCATAAAAAGATTAGTTTTCAACAGTGCTGCATCGTTCCCATTCTGTTTACAATTTGTTTTAATGCTGAGTCAGTGTCTCTAAAAAAAAATATAAAATGCCAATAAATTAAAATAAATTAGGTGAAATCTTAGACTTTGAGGGATAAATGCATGTAGTAATCAAATCAATGGATCCTGTGCTTTAGACAGATTCATCAAATCTAGTCTGATAGAGGTATAATCTACTTATTAGTGCATAGGGCTGAAAACTGTGTGTGTGGGGGGGGGGGGGGCACATAGGTTCCTCTCAACATTTTCTACTGACTGTAACCTTTAGCTAAGACTGTTCATATCCATGTACTTGAGTTCTCTGTTTCAGAAACCGTTAGCAATATCCAAGCACTGGAATCAGTTGGTGGTGTCTGCTGTGTAGGTGAACTGCATCTGTGTTTGATATTTTCAGTTGGAAAGTGCATCAGCATCCAAGGTTGTAGTTAATGTATATTGCTGCATAATGACGTTAAGAATCCACTAAAACTCAAAACTAGTGGGGTGTGGAAATAAAAAATTTGTTAGAAAACAGTGCGCCAACAATTTCCACTCACCTAAAATGACCTAATGAGGTTGTGTAAAAAGAAGTGCTGCTCAAACTATCTATAAATCGTGCAGCACCGAGCAGGAAGGGAAAAGGGCCTCAAAGAGCTCCTAGATATCGTAGATCTACGTAGACCCACAAAGCCTCAGTCTAAACTACAGTTTGGTGTAAGAATAGTGCTCGTAGTAAAATGGGTGGTTTTGTTTCTTATATTCGATTAGCTTTGACAACTTCCTCTTTGTTTCACAGTTAACTGGGAAACTGTGTGGAGAGCCAATACAACGAAGAAGTTTCTAGTACATGTTAACATGAACAGGAACGTTGGCTTATTACGCCTCTTCCCTGGGATCACTGCCGCCACTGTAGGTTTACTATGTTCATTCTATGTTAGTTACCATTAAAATTAGTGTCTGTTTTTAGAGGGAGTAGTTGTGCAACGTGCCATGTGTGGAATTTATAATATTGTATTTATTTTGATTTATTATCTTCTGCACCATTGAATGCATAACTTGCTGTTTTTTTTCTTTTTGCTGAAGAAAGTTCTCAGCTGGGAAACTTTTTTTTACCATTGATTTAACCATCAAGCAATAATGTCATGTAGCTAGTCTGGTCAAATGAGGAAATATATTTACACATCTAGAAACAAAAAGAGCAGAGAGAGAGCGAGAGGTCAGATTAGTGGAGTACATGGATTGAAAGAAATAAGGAAAGAACTTAAAACTGTGAACATGACTGATAAATTGAAACTCTTATCAGAGCAGTTAAGTGACCAGTTCTCTGTAGGGGCACACTTGACTATTAAAGAGTTTTGAACTTGAATCTCAGTGTATTGTGGTATTTGTAGTTCTGTTTTACTATTCAAATGCATCATTAGCAAAGGGTGTCATAAAGCTAAGACTCAACAACTCTGTATTTATGGATACACTTCTAATTTAACCTGTCATTACAAGGCAAGTTTCAAATGGATTTTTGCAGGCAAATGGGTGTTTACTTGAGCAACACCCTCTTTAAAAATTGTCCTGGGCCCTCTACAGGGAAAAGTATGTGTACTGCTGACAGTATGCCTCCTTTTTGTCTGCTGGGAAAAGAGATGATACTGTAGATAGAGACCAGGGTTGCCCTGAAAAAAGCAAACAGATGGATTTGATTTTCAAATTCCCATGCCTGCTGTTCAGTTTCAATCCACATATTTTGCAGGTTAATGGCCTGTGAGTTTTCCATTGAAAATTCTTGTACCCCTGATCCTGCAAGTACCACCTGTAAAAAAAAAAAAGAAATTGCCGTCTATTTGCGAACATATTGTGAACTAAGCTAGTCTTTCTAGGTATTCTCTGCAGGTCAGCAGTTCACTGTAATTCCACCAATAGGTCATTTAGCAGCACATAACACCACATGGACTTTGACTGTACATGTGCAGGAGGTTCCATAGTACTGCAACCCTGCTTCTCCCCTCAGTTCATTTTTGTTCACCAGATATGTCAGATGCACTGGGTTTAGCAGCAGCATGTTTTGTTTTGTTTTTTTACTTCATTAAAAAAAAATCCATTTTCTTAGGCAGATTTTTTGACACCATTTAAGATTTGGTATGTTCATGTTCTGTCCTGTATGAAATGCATTTTATTTTCTTTCTTTGTGATGTGCAAATGGAACATTTCAGTGTTTTTCAAATTTTCTTTGGAATTTGCATTTACCACCAGGCTGTAGATGGAAACCCCATCCCTTTTGCTTATTTCAGTTGAAGCCTTTCATTGAGCTGTCTACAGTATCATGAGAGAAGGGATTGTTTTAATCTTAAACAACTGAGACTTATTCATTCTTCATTTTATGAAGAGCATTATGCTCTGATTGTTCAGGCTGTGATGCTCTCCCATTTAGATTATTGTAATTCAGTCTATATAGGTTTACTTCGGAAGTTATTGACTAAATTACAATTACTTCACAATACAGCAGCAAGATTGATTTTTAGATGGGCTAAATATGAAAGAGTATCTCCTCTGTTAACAAATCTCCATTGGCTTTCATTACAAGCTTCCATTATAAGCAAGGATTGTGTTTAAAGTCCTTTGTTTATTAAGCTTTATATGGCTTGACTCTTGATTCTCTGATTAATTTGCTCAAATTCTCTCCTTCCAATTATGAATGTCAGTCAAAAAATAATTTTTTACTTTTTTTCCATCACCTACTGGACTCCAGTATAGTAGACATTGGAAGGCCTCTTTTTCATATTTTTTAGTCGCTGTTTAAAATGATTTGCCTTTAGAACTAAGGATGGATTCTTCTTATTCTTTCAGGAAAAGATTGAAATCTTTTTGAAAAATTCCTGCTAGTTTTGATTTATGATGGTAATAGAATATACTAGTTTTATATACAATTATTTTATTGTATCTTTAGTCCAATTTTTGCTTTCATGGTCTTTCATATTCTTTTTAAACCACTCAGGACTAGCTGGATTGAACAGTCAAGGAATTCCTACATTACATTAGTTATTCCTAACCAGCTGAGGAAAGCTCTCTTAGAACCTCTGAATTCTTGCGTGCTCAAGCACTAGAAGGGTTGCTTTTTTGTGTGACATTTACTTCATTCAGCAGAGCCACTGAGAACAAGGCCCCAATGATTTATGTACTTCATACTAGATTTCATCACGGTAAGGTGGTGCTCTGTATGCATCTCAAGTTCACCATCCTGGAGGTTCAGGACAAATATATTCCACGTATTAGAAAAAAGGGAAAAAAGACTAAACGTCAGCCGGCGTGGCTAAACAGTAAGATAAAGGAAATCATTAGAGCCAAAAAACAATCCTTCAGAAAGTGGAGAAGAGAACCAACTGAAAGTAACAGGATAGATCATAAGGAATGCCAAGCCAAATGCAAAGCGGAGATAAGGAGGGCAAAAAAGGACTTTGAGAAGAAATTAGCGTTGGAAGCAAAAATACATAGTAAAAATTTTTTTAGATACATTAAAAGCAGGAAACCGGCCAAAGAGTCGGTTGGGCCGCTGGACGAAAATGGTGTTAAAGGGGCGATCAAGGAGGACAAAGCCGTAGCGGAGAAATTAAATGAATTCTTTGCTTCGGTCTTCACCGAGGAGGATTTGGGGGGGACACCGGTGCCGGAAAGAATATTTGAAGCGGGGGAGTCGGAGAAACTAAACAAATTCTCTGTAACCTTGGAGGATGTAATGGGTCAGTTCAGCAAGCTGAAGAGTAGTAAATCACCGGGACCTGATGGTATTCATCCCAGAGTATTAATAGAACTAAAAAATGAACTTGCGGAGCTACTGTTAGAAATATGCAATCTGTCCCTAAAATCGAGTGTAGTACCGGAAGACTGGAGGGTAGCCAATGTTACTCCGATTTTTAAGAAGGGTTCCAGAGGAGATCCGGGAAATTATAGACCGGTGAGTCTGATGTCGGTGCCGGGCAAGATGGTGGAGGCTATTATTAAGAATAAAATTGCAGAGCATATACAAAAACATGGACTGATGAGACAAAGTCAGCACGGATTTAGTGAAGGGAAGTCTTGCCTCACCAATCTAATGCATTTTTTTGAGGGGTAAGCAAACATGTGGACAATGGGGAGCCGGTTGATATTGTATATCTGGATTTTCAGAAGGCGTTTGACAAAGTGCCGCACGAAAGACTCCTGAAGAAATTGCAGAGTCATGGAATCGGAGGTAGGGTATTATTATGGATTAAGAACTGGTTGAAAGATAGGAAGCAGAGAGTAGGATTGCGTGGCCAGTATTCTCAGTGGAGGAGGGTAGTTAGTGGGGTCCCGCAGGGGTCTGTGCTGGGTCCGTTGCTTTTTAATGTATTTATAAATGACCTAGAGATGGGAATAACTAGTGAGGTAATTAAATTCGCCGATGACACAAAATTATTCAGGGTCGTCAAGTCGCAGGAGGAATGTGAACGATTACAGGAGGACCTTGCGAGACTGGGAGAATGGGCGTGCAAGTGGCAGATGAAGTTCAATGTTGACAAGTGCAAAGTGATGCATGTGGGTAAGAGGAACCCGAATTATAGCTACGTCTTGCAAGGTTCCGCGTTAGGAGTTACGGATCAAGAAAGGGATCTGGGTGTCGTCGTCGATGATACGCTGAAACCTTCTGCTCAGTGTGCTGCTGTGGCTAGGAAAGCGAATAGAATGTTGGGTGTTATTAGGAAGGGTATGGAGTCCAGGTGTGCGGATGTTATAATGCCGTTGTATCGCTCCATGGTGCGACCGCACCTGGAGTATTGTGTTCAGTACTGGTCTCCGTATCTCAAAAAAGATATAGTAGAATTGGAAAAGGTACAGCGAAGGGCGACGAAAATGATAGTGGGGATGGGACGACTTTCCTATGAAGAGAGGCTGAGAAGGCTAGGGCTTTTCAGCTTGGAGAAGAGACGGCTGAGGGGAGATATGATAGAAGTGTATAAAATAATGAGTGGAATGGATCGGGTGGATGTGAAGCGACTGTTCACGCTATCCAAAAATACTAGGACTAGAGGGCATGAGTTGAAGCTACAGTGTGGTAAATTTAAAACGAATTGGAGAAAATCTTTCTTCACCCAACGTGTAATTAGACTCTGGAATTCGTTGCCGGAGAACGTGGTACGGGCGGTTAGCTTGACGGAGTTTAAAAAGGGGTTAGATAGATTCCTAAAGGACAAGTCCATAGACCGCTATTAAATGGACTTGGAAAAATTCCGCATTTTTAGGTATAACTTGTCTGGAATGTTTTTACGTTTGGGGAGCGTGCCAGGTGCCCTTGACCTGGATTGGCCACTGTCGGTGACAGGATGCTGGGCTAGATGGACCTTTGGTCTTTCCCAGTATGGCACTACTTATGTACTTATGTACTTATGGTGTTGGATTAAGAGACACCATATTTAGGGACTCTTTTTTTTTTTTTACATCCCACCAGTTCCTGGAATCATCTACTGCAGAGGCTAAGGAAGGTAAAATGATGTCTTACCTGATAATTTTCTTTCCTTTAGTCGCAGCAGATGAATCCAGGGTCCCTCTCTTGTGCCGCATTCTAAGGTGTAGTTGTGGAGGATCTCTGTTGTAGGTTCTCTGGAGGTGCATGTTCATTGCCAATAAATAACCTAATTGTCGAGGACAGGAATGCAGGAAGAAACTTCAGACCCAGCACTCACATTTACATCACCTCTATGGCATCATAAGCAGTTGTGCCTAAATGCTAGACAAGTATGTACCCAGTTGCATTAGTATTCTATAAAGGAAAGTAATTGCCTATTTTTATTTATAGAATAAATAGGTTTCTACTGTGGTGCCCTCCAGAAGCCTAAATCTAAGTATTCTATTATAGAATTGCACAAAATTTGTGCATAGACTTCTGTAATGCAGACTGACATTACTAGTCTGACTTCTGTATTCCTTTTTATGTTTAACTCTTTTTTATTGAACGTTTACATATACAGTATTCATTATAAAACATCCATTTACTCCTAACACATAAGATCTGTTTCAGGTCAAATTATTTGATCTTAACTATGAACTTCTTGCTTATAGTAGAATTTGTTCATTGTCTTAACTTTTTATGTCTTTGTTCTCCTAATCCTGGGCTCTGCTTGGACTACCTTCTTTTAGGAATAAACTTCCTGAGTCCAGGTTTTGTTATATATCGTTATGGTTCTTCCTTCTTCTCTATTACCAATTTCCTTAATTTATTAACCCATTAACATCAGCGTGAACAACTTAACCTTCATTAACGTTTCTGTTTTGTAATTGCATTCAACTGTTAAATTTAATACATTATGGTTTAAATCTTAATTTTCTATTTTCTTTCCCCCCCCCCCCTCCCCTTCCCCTCCCCCCTTTCCCCCCCCTCCCTTTCCCCCTCTTTCCCCCTTCCCCCCCCTCATTGTTCTCTGTCTTCGTCTTGCCTATTGGGTTGTTAATCTTTACTCAAAGAGTTCAGTCTTCTGTCCGAATTTCTCGTCTCTGTCTGTTCATGCTCCCTGTGTACTATCTTCCTCTTCTTCATTTAGAAGTTTATCAGGTAACTACGGGCTGCATGTGGGAGTGTGTTTAAGAGAGGACTCCAGCACGCCTCAAATTTCTTTCCTTCTATCGATTCCCAGTTCTTCACACCCATCCGTTCTACCCTCATCAACATCATCATTCGCGTCCTCCACTGTTGTCTAAATGGTGGCCTGTGCGAGAGCCACTCGGCCAGAATAACTTGCTTAGCAATTATAACCGTCTTTGAAGCAAATTCTGAATACCCTCTCTTTGTTGGCTTGCTTAGTCTTAAATGACCAAAGAGGATTGCCACATCATAAGTCCAAGTTGCATTCCACAGTTGTGACACATATATGAGCAGTCCTTTCCAAAATTCCACCACTGCTGGGCAGTTCCATATCATATGACCTAAAGTTGCTCCAGCACCATCACATCTGGGGCAGGATCCCCAGGGTGACACACCCATGTGAAAAGCTTGTCTGGGTGCTATATACGTCCGCATAACCAGTCTGTACTGTTGTTCCCAGTGTACTGCGGCAGCCGTGGAGTGCCTCATTCTCGAGACATGTGTTTTTATCTGCTCCTCTGTTACTGTCTGCATCAGATCTTCACTCCACCGCTGCGCCAGCTTTTTGTAATCCAATTCCGCGGCCGTATCCCTGATATACCTGTGATGAAATGTAAGTGATACTTTCTGCTGCGCTGCCAGGGAGAATGCCTCTGAGATTTCTATTTGTACGTCTTCCGCTAGATCTTCCCACGGTAAAGAATGCACATAATGTTTTAACTGCTGGTAATGAAATCTGTCTCGGTCTGGTAAACCATATTCTCTTTGTAATTCCGCAAAGTTCTTCATCTTGCCTTCTGTGGTTAATACTTGGAGGAGGTATATCACTCCTCGTCGCTTCCACTTCTGAAATGTCCCATATAGCTGTCCCGGTGCAAAGTCCATATTGCCGCATATTGATCGGAAGGGCGTGACTTTAGTTGAAAATTTATGCAGTTTGCATATCCATCTCCACACCGCTTTTGCAGTGGGCATTATCAATGCATATTTCAAGACTTCTGGAATTACTGTCCCTCCTACGTGTAGGTAATTTGTGAAATGCCACTCTGGGTCCAGCTGTAGTTCCAGATCTGTATTAGAGAACTCTGTCGTCCCTCTGAACCAGTCGTTGATGTGCCGCATTCCACTGGCCACCGTCAATTGCTTCACACTTAACAATCCCAATCCTCCATATTCAACCGGGATGGCTAATGTAGTTACTGGTATGCGCGGTTTTCTCCCCCGCCACAAGAAACGTTGTATTAATTGATTTAGTTTTTGTTCATCTTGTCTCTTCAGGAACAGTGGTAATAACTGAAAGACGTACAACCACTTCGGGGTTATGCACATATTGTACAAGGCTATCCGCCCTAATAATGAGATAGGCAGGGATCCCCACATGCCCAGTCCATCTTCTGTCTCTTTTAACAATTTAGTTACATTTATTTTATATAATTGTCTGAGATCTGCCGGTATCTGTACCCCTAGGTATGTTATGGGTCCTTCCGTCCATTGTAATGCTTGTGCATCTGCCCCCCTCTCCACCCCTTCTGCGCCCACTGGTAAAACACAAGATTTCGTAATGTTTAATTTAAACCCTGAGATTCCCCCAAACCTCTTCACTTCCTGTAATAAACAGCCCAGAGAGTGTGTTGGGTCAGTTAATGTCAATAACAGGTCATCTGCGTATGCCAGCACTTTTATTTGTCGGCTCGCCACTGTAACTCCCTGTATCTCTTGATTGTTCACGATGGTTCTTAATAGTGGTTCTAGTGCCATCACAAAAAGGAGTGGGGAGAGCGGACAGCCCTGTCTAGTTCCTTTGCTGATCCGAAATTCTTGGCCCTTCCCCCCGTTAACAATTACGCTTGCTGTCGGGTTATTATATAATGTTTTTATTACCTCCCTAAACCATCCTATAATTCCCATTCTTGTCATTACTTGTTCTAAGTATTCCCAATTGACGTGATCAAACGCCTTCTCGGCATCTAAACTTAATACCCAAACCGGCACTTTTTTTGTTTTACATACCGACAAGGCTACCAGTAGTTTCCGAACATTGTGTACTGCCCGTCTTCCCCGGACAAACCCCACTTGGTCCGGGCTTGCCAGGTCGGGTAAGCACTGCGCCAAGCGCTCTGCCATTATTTTTGCTAATAATTTGACTTCTACGTTCAGCAACGAGATAGGCCTGTAGGACCCCGGCCTCTCTGGTGACTTGCCCGCCTTTGGAATCAGTGTTATATATGCTACATTGGCATAAGCAGGTAGCTCTCCCCTCTCAATCACTTCTTCATAGTAAGCTAATAGATGAGCTTGGGCCTGTGGTGGCATGAGTTTATAATACTCCCCAGATAGCCCATCTGGACCTGGGGCTGATCGCAACTTTAACTCTTTTACTGCTTTCTGCAATTCTACTAATGTCAACGGCATATTCAAGCCTTCCTGCTGTTGCTGAGTAATCTGTGGTATTTTAATGTTTCCCAAATAATCATTTAAAGCCGTCTCTGATAATTGTGTTTTGTTGGTGTACAAAGTTTGGAAATACTCAGTGAAGACTTGGGTAATTTCTTTAGGGTTGCTAGTTAGTCTACCTTGACTATTCCTTATCGTAGCCACTGTCCTAGAGCCCCCCCATCCTTTAATTACTCCTGCCAACAAGCGTCCCGATTTATTCCCAAACCTATGAAGTCTATACTTATAAGTATAGAGCTGATCTTTTTTCAATTTCATGTAATTTAGTATTTAAGGCAATTTGCAATGACTTCACTGTGTCTAGGTTTATCTTGGTTGGATTCTGGGTGTATCTCTTCTGAGCTTTTGTCAGTCTGGATTCTAATAACAAAATGCCGGCTACTCTACTTTTATTCTTTTTGCTGCAATATGCCAGGATTTCCCCCCTCATAACCGCCTTAGACGCTTCCCAGAAAAGGACTGATTGCGTCTGAACGTGTTGTCTATTGTTCTGGGCGTAGTCTTCCCATTTCGCGTGTAGATATTTGATAAATTTCTCATCCGTGTGTAAGTATGCCGGGAATCTCCACCCTCTCCCACTTTGGTTATCTGTTTGCAGCTCTAAGTCTATCCATACGGCCGCATGATCAGATATTTCTTCTGGACCAATGGTTGCTCTTATTAAATGCGATAGTGTTAATCTGTCTATCAAAATATAATCCAACCTACTCATCGTATCATGGGCTCTAGACCTATGAGAATATTCTCTTTCAGTCGGGTGTAGCGTTCTCCATGTGTCAACCAAGTTAAGTGTTTTAGAAAACGACTTTAATTCCCTAGCCTTTGTACCTATATGATGGGAAGAGTCCCTGTTTGAGCAATCCATTTGAGGATTATACACTAGGTTAAAATCTCCTACTACCACCAATCTTTTGTTATTATATTTAGCACATTTGGCCATTAAGGATCTCAGGAATAATGGGTCATGTACGTTCGGTCCATAAACTGTTACCAAAATAAGTTCCATACCGGGTAGCCATATTTTTATTATTAAGTATCTCCCATCTTCCCCAGACTCTTCCTGGGTTGCTTTATATGTCAATCCTTTCCTAAATAAAATTGCAATCCCTCCTTTCTTCCCGAGTGCCTCCAAGGAAAGCACCTCCCCTACCCAGTTTCTTTTCAATTTGGCATGTTCTAGGTCTGATAGATGTGTTTCTTGCAGACATGCTATATCTGTGTTATGCCGCTTTAGGGCCGTTAGGATTTTAGCTCTTTTGATCGGGGAGTTAATCCCCCCGACGTTCCAAGTTGTTACTCTAACTGGCATTGTGACTCCTTGTGGCCGGCATACCTGCTAGTTCTGTTACCCGTGATCCCCCCTCGTTTGTTCTATGTGGAAGTTTATTTGTCCTTTTGTTTTCCCTTATCTTTTTACCTTTGTCTATCTTTATCATTCCCTTCCCCCCCATACCCTCTATTCTCCCTACCCCTCCCCCACCCTTCTCCCGTTTCATTCCCCCCCTCTCTATTAACCCTCCCTTCTCTCGCTCCAGGTCTAGCCTGTCCTTAGAGAAGTGACCCCCTAGGCACATGAGGCCCCCTGCCCACTCTGTCCAATGTACCTTTTCTGGTGCTCGATTCAATCACGTCACCATTAGATTTTTTCTAGTAAGCCTTCTTCCAGTGCTGCTTTCTTTGCTTCTGTCACCGTTTTAAATGTTTTCCACTGACCCTGGATTAACATCCGTAGAGTTGCTGGGAATTGGAGGGAAAATCTTATGCCTTTACTCACAAGTGCAGAGCATAACGGATGATACTGCCGCCTCCTCTGTTGCACCTCGGCCGAGAAATCTTGAAAAATTAGCACTTTGCGCCCGTCATGTGTCAATGAGTTCCTCCGCATCCGGAATCCCTGTAAAATCTCCATCCGATGTCTGTAGTTTAATATCTTGGCTATAATTACTCGTGGGCGCGTTTGTTCTTCAGCCTTGCGTCCCACGCGGTGAGCTCTTTCTATTACGAACGGCCCCATGGTGTCTGTTATCGCTAGTTCTTTTGCTAGCCATGTTTCAAGCCAAGTGGTTAAATTCTTTTCAGGTATTGTCTCTGGTATCCCCACTAACCGTATGTTGCTCCTCCTGGAGCGATTTTCTAAATCTTCTAATTTGTTGTGATATTCGTGGAGCTGTTTTGTGAGGGCGGCTATGTCTGGGCCGTATCCGCGCCCTTCATCCTCTAGGGCCGACACTCGGGTTTCGAGGTCCCCCATTCGAATGCCCACTCCATCCAGCCTTGTATTCAGTTCTTCCAGCTTGTGTTCTACCGCCTCCCATTTCGGGTCCCAGGCCTTCGCTACTGCCATCGTGATTTGCTGGAGTTGCGCTTCCGAAAAGCCTTCCGTCTGCGGAGCGGATATTTCCGCCATCTTGGACTCCTGCGCTGTCGTTTTTATTTTCTCTTTTTTTACCGATTTTTGTGCCATCGCTAATGGAGACCTGCTGAGGTATTTGTCCATAAATTACCTCCACTTCCCGCAAGATCTTGTTTTGAGCACCTTCCGATTAGTTTAATATCTGTTTTTGGCAGGGGTCTCAGAGCTCGAGCCACACGCTGCTGCTCAGCTCATGTCCCGACCGGAAGTCATCCTGTATTCCTTTTTAATCATACAACTTAATTTTGTATAGAGGAAGTAAACAGTTAAGACTCGTTAAGAGATGAAGATTCTCCTCTTAAAGAGTAATTTTGCAACTTTTGTTTTTAATAGGTTAAAGCATTTCTTCAGCCCCCAATGGAGGGCATAGTACTGGAAACCTATGGGACTGGTAACGCACCAGATAATCGCTTTGATTTGCTGGAGGAACTGAAGAGAGCCACAGAAAGAGGTGTGTTCATTATTAACTGTACCCAGTGTCTACGAGGATCCGTCAGTGAATCTTATGCTACAGGAAAGGTATGACAATGAAAGGTATATTTTTTTTCAGTTGTGCATAGAGATTACTATTATCTTTATATACATTACTTCTTGCTTGATGTAGATTTTATAGTGAATAAGAAAGTTCAAGCAAATTTCACTCTGGTGTGGGCCTGCAGTTTTCCCAGTATATATCTAAACAGTTTTGGTTTTGAGTTTATTGAAAAAGAATTGTTATTGCCTGCAGCTGCTCCATAGAGACACAGACACAGTAAAGGGTTCATCCTCCAAGGAAGCTCCTTTTAAGTCTTGTCCTATCACTTCCTTGGTGAGGAGGGTGAGAGGATGAGGGTGCATAAGAGGAAAACTTGTTGTCAATTTAAACTCTGTTAGCCTTCAAAATGTATAACCCTGTAAAAAGCTATCAGAAAGTTTTACAACTCTTCCACACTTTTATAGCAGTTCACATTACTACCTACTTTTGGAAAGGGACAGAAAAGTTTACAAAATACAAAGAATTTCAATAGGTGGTGTCATCAAGAAGGTTTTAGGTACATAGGAGGATAGAGCAATACATGGAAAAACAAAACACTATATTGTAATGATGGACTGCATCTCACTGTGGCAGGAAAAAAAATCCTTAAGAAATTCAGACAATATGTATCTAGGCGTTTAAAGTAGACGGTGGGGTGGCATATGGAGGCAGGTCACTTCCAGTGGTCACCCCCAGCTAAAGACAAGGTGTGACAGTAGTAAAGAAAACAAAACAACAATCTTAGCGAATCACTTCGTACTAACACAGCAGGAAGTGATACTAAATACAAAACTAAACAGAAGATGAAACTGTCACTGAAATGCAGCTGGAAAGCGATGACCACAAATGCTCGCAGTCTAAGCAACAAAGTTCATGATCTGAAAGCCCTGATGGTAGAGGCAGACTTTAGACATTGTTGCTGACACGGAGACATGGTTCAATGATTCCCATGAATAGGATGCAAACATACCAGGCTATAATCTATTTAGGAAAGATAGAGATGATCGTAAAGGTGGAGGAGTAGCTCTGTATGTGAGAAACGATATCGCAGTGACTGAAATGCCAGGGACCTGAGGAAAGGAAGAAGCAATATGTATCACCTTGAAGAGAAATGATGGAACCTCTGTCCATATGGGTGTTGTCTACAGACCTCTGACACAATCGAAGGAACTAGATAAAGATCTGGTTACAGATATCCAACAGTTGAGAAAGAAAAGAGATGTGCTGTTGCTGGGAGATTTCAACCTGCCGGATGCAGCTTGGAAAGTTCCATCTGCGAGATCGGAAAGAAGTAGAGAGATCGTGGATGCCTTTCGAAGTGCTCTGCTCAGACATATGATGAAAGAACCCACGAGGGAAAGAGCAACGCTGGAATTGTTGCTCTCAAATAGGGCAGGTGTGAGTTATGTCTGAGTGGGCACCGACCTGGACAGCAGTGATCATCAAACAGTGGTATGATATAACAACTAAAGGAGAGGGAAGCCACTCAAAACTCACAGTCCTGGATTTCAAACATGCTGACTTTAGCAAAATGGGGGAATACCTGAAGAAAGAGCTGATGGGCTGGGGGGATATATGAGAAATGGAAAGGCAGTGGTCCAGGCTGAGCTATAAATATGGCTACTAACCTTTATGTAGGGAGAGTAAAGGAAACAGATATGGTTCTGCAAGAAAATAAAGGCTAAAGAGAATGGTGTTCATGAAATATAGAAAAACTCAAGAACAGGCACACAGAGAGGAATAATGGATGAAACTGAAAGAAGCTAAGAGAGAGTTAGGTCTGGCAAAAGCGCAAACAGAAGAACAAATTGCTAGAAATGTAAGGTGGGGTGACAAGAATTTTTTCAGATATATTAGTAAAAGGAGGAAGACTAAAAATGGAATTGTGAGATTGAAAGATGCTGTGAACTTTATTTATTTATTTATTGCATTTGTATCCCACATTTTCCCACCTTTTTGCAGGCTCAATGTGGCTTACATAATTTAGTTATGACATTCTCATTCCAGGGTATCAGATACAATTAGTAATGTGCAGAGAATAAGTAAGGGGAGGAGAAGGAAGTGATTAGGTGGGTAAGTATAGAAGGTGGACTTTAATAACTGGATGGGTTGGTGAGGTGGATTAGTGAGGCTATAGGTTCTCTTTGTAGGCTTTGTTGAAGAAATATGTCTTCAGAGATTTGCGAAAGTTAGTTATTTCGTCAGTTGTTTTCAGGTCTGTAGGTAATGCATTCCATAGCTGCGTGCTCATGTAAGAGAAGGTAGTGGCATGCATTAGCCTGTATTTTAGTCCTTTACAGCTGGGGAAGTGCAGATTGAGAAATTTGCGGGATGATCTTTTGGAGAATGATGAGGAAAAGGCAAACATGCTAAACAAATACTTCTGTGTACTCAGAAGAAAATCCTAGGGAAAGACCACGATTGACTGGCAAAGGTACATATGAGAATGAAGTGGATATGGCACCATTCACAGAGGAAAGTGTTTATGAGCAACTTGAAAAATTGAAGGTGAACTAAGCCATGGGACTGGACAGGATCCATCCCAGGATATTGAGGGAGCTCAGAGAAGTTCTGGTGGGTTCTCTTAAAGATTTGTTTAATAAATCCTTGGATATGGGGGAAGTTCCTTGGGATTGGAGATGAGCGACTGTGGTCCCTCTTCACAAAAGTGGTGAGAGAGAAAAAGCTGGAAACTACAGGCCAGTAAGCCTCACTTCGATTATTGGAAAAGTAATAGAAGCAATGCTGAAGGAAAGGATAGTGAATTTCCTGGAATCCAGTAGGTGACAAGATCCGAGATAACATGGTTTTACCAAAGGTAAATCATGCCAAACAAATCTGAATGAATTCTTTGACTGGGTGACCAGAGAATTGGATCAAGAACATGTGCTAGATATAATCTACTTAGATTTCAGCAAAGCCTTTGACACGGTTCCTCATAGGAGACTCTTGAATAAACTTGACAGGCAGAAGTTAAGACTTGGTGGTGAACTGGATTTGGAACTGGTTGACAGATGCCAGAGGGTGGTGGTTAATGGAATTCACTCGGAGGAAGGAAAGGTGAGTAGTGGAGTGCCTCAAGGATCGGTGCTGGGGCAGATTGTTTTATATATTTGTGAAGGCAGCGAAACAGTGTGACAAGGCAGTGGCTGTAGCCAGAAGGATGCTAGGCTGTTTAGAGAGAGGTGTAACTAGCATCAGAAAGGAGGTGTTGATGCCTCTGTAAAAGTCGTTGGTGAAGCCCCACCTGGAGTATTGGGTTCAGTTTTGGAGGCCTTATCTTGCTAAAGATGTAAGAAGAATTAAAGCTGTCCAGAGGAAGGCAACAAGAATGATATGGGGCTTGCACCAAAGCACATATGAGAAGAGACTTGAAGACCTGAATATGTATACCCTAGAGGAGAGGAGGGACAGGGGAGATATTATACAGACATTTAAATACTTGAAAGGTATTAATATAGAAACAAATATTTTCCAGAGAAGGGAAAGTGGTAAAACTAGAGGACATGAATTGATGTTGCAGGGCGGTAGACATAGGAGTAATGTCAGAAAATTATTTTTCATGGAGAGGGTGGTGGATGCCTGGAATGATCTCCCGAGGGGGGAGATAGAAAAAAAAAACAGTGGTGGAATTCAAACACAAAGTATCTCTAATTAGAAAATGAATTATATAAAAAACAGAACTTAAAGGGTTGCATATGTTGTTTGCATGTCAAGTGGTGCTTAGATGGCAACTCTGGCTGCATCAGCTAAGGCCGGTGCTTGGCTGCCTTGTTCAGTCTTCCTGTATATGGCGATCCAATTTAGGATGGACTAGAAAAACCTTTGACAGAAACTCCAGTGGTTTGAAACGTGAGGACAGTGCCGAGCAGACTTTTTTTTTTATGGTCTTTGACCTGCAAATGACGAGACAAATTTGGATAGGCTGGATTGGGCTTTGATGGCAACTCCAGTAGTTAGAACATAAGGACAGAGCCAGGCGGACTTCTATGATCTATGTCCCAGAAACATCAAAGAAAGACCATGATCGAGTATATAATATCACGTTCATTGTTTATTTAAATCTTGAATTGATAATAAATGTGATTGTTGGACAGACTGGATGGACCATTCAGTTCTTTATCTGTCATCACTTACTATGTTACTATTAAGTGAAAAGCATACCATTGTAGGAAACAGAGGAGAAGTACATTATGGTCTTAAGATACTGCAATATGACATAAAATGGCAACTAAACTTAATCCCTTTGATTTAAATAGACACACCTAACTGTACACACACACAATACAAAAATCATACATTAGAAGTAATAATCCAATTTGACTAGGTTTTGACAGTTTCTTTCCTGTAATAGATCACATCTAATGAAAACATTGCTCTGTTCTACAGAGCTAGTTGTCTGTCCCAAAATGCAGCAGTTGCTCACAGGAATTTGTATGCTAATTTATTAAACAATTAGTGTTTGTAACTAGTACCCAGCCAGGTAGAGCTTTTCATCTTGCTTGAGCTTGTGCTGCAAAGACAAATGTCCTTGAGTTAAAGCCCTGGTAAAGTAGGGCCAGACATTTCATTTTTTGCCAGATTTTATTAGTTTGAGACTTGAAAGAACTTTGATCGTGGAGTAACTCTGGATGTATTTACAACAATTTTTCATTTTATACGACTTTGAACCTTGGTTTTAAGAATACTTGTTACTGATATCGTAATTTTAGGCAAGTCTCGTAACCCTCTATTGCCTCAGTTACAAAATTAAAAAGCTATTCTATAACTTGGCACCTACACTTATGCGTGTCAGAGGCAGTTACACACACAAATGCAGAACTGCAAGGGGGGGCATATATGTGGGTAGAGCATCGGTTTGGCTGTGGTCATGTCTCCAACACACATGTGTAACTTAGAGTACTATAAGTTACAAGCATCACAAGGTGCTGTTAGGCATTCCAGTGCCGACTTACACTAGTATTCTATTACTAAATCTTGGTCCCCAGATGCCGTTATAGAATTGGCCCTCAGCGCATGGTATTGGAACACAATAGATGAGTCACCAAGTTATATAATTGCCTTATATAATCCCTCCAGGAACAGGAAAACATCTACTGTACCTGACTATAACTTGCCTTGAATTACTGAGAAGACATGAGGTAAATTCAAATTAATTTAAAGCATTAACTGAGTTTGTTCTCAGATCAGTTTTAACAATGCATTAGTTATAATATAATTTGAGATGTAGAAAAGGAAAAAAAAGGCCTAAAACAGTGGTTTCCAAGTCATGGGTTTAAGCCCCAAATGGGCCATAAATTTTCATTTGGAGTTGCGAGCAAATTTGTATAACAAAATGAGAAAAAAATAAATGCATGTACAGCCCCATGGAACTAGCTGACACCTACAAACATACACTCTCGGACACATGTGAGGAGAGCACAGTGCAGGGAGGCGGTTGCTCTGTTCAATTTGCAAGTGGGAAGGCAGGCTTAGGGGATAAATCCCAGTCTCCTTGCCACTCCACCTCACTGGCAAGCTCAAATGTGTTTTAACTGACCCTACTGATGCTATTGCAAGCCCAGGGCTGTTCTCCCATACCCTGTCGCCAGATCTCCACCACCAACCCAAGCCTGCTGGCCTTTACCCTGTCTGTGGATCTCTGCCAGAAGCTTAACTGCCTGTTGTCCCGCTCCTCACTGCCTTATCAGTGGTTGAGACCTGCTCTCCTTTATCTTGCCATTGGATCTCCATTGTCACCTTAGGCCAGCCCAGGCATGTTCTTCTGTTGCCAGCCCAGGCTTGATCTCACCATACTGCCTTCTTTTGTTTTACCCTGATGTTTACCACCGGTATCCCCTTACAGACCCTTATGGGGCAGAATGAGTAGTTCTGAAAAAGGAATTGGCTTAGGAGGAAGAGAGGATGAGGGGTTGAGCCTGGGGATTCATGGCAGGTGTTACCCTTGTGGGGAAGGGAGATGGATTAAATCTGGGATGAATGGATGAGTGGCATTTCTGAGCTTGAAAGAGAGAACAGATTACCTAGGTGGGGAGTGAATGAGTGATTGAGTTGGAGGAGAAGAATGTGAGGATGAAACTGGGGGGAGAAAAGGATGAATGATTGAGTCCTGGAGGAAGAACAGAGTGAGGGAATGAGTCTTAGAGAGAGATTGGATGAAAGGGGGAGGGATATTTGAGAGAGGAATGATGTGTTGGGGGAGGAGGGAGAAGAGGATAATGAGACTGAAGTGATGGTTGAGAGAGATTAAGAATCTGTGGAGGAGACGTCAGGGAGGGAGAGCCTGGAAAGCTTGTGAAAGAGGGATGAGACTGAGGGGATGAGGCTGGTGATAAGGAGAAAAGTAGATGAATGGTGGAGTCTGAGGGGCTACATGATAAAGATAAAAAGAGGGAGAAGTGAGCCTGAGCAATGGCAAAGATAGGTGAAGAGCTTGATAGGAGGTAAGTGGGCAGAAAGGATGCAGATTATCCCTGTCAACTTCTAAGCAGCTTGTAAATGCAGGGAAAAACCACAGTTTTGAAGTGTCTGTATAGAAATGCTAGAAGCCTAAAAAATAAGATGAGGGAGTTAGAGTATATAGCACTAAATGATGAGGTAGGTATAATAGAAATCTCAGAGACTTGGTGGACGGAGAACAATCAATGGGACACTGTCAGATGTGTGTTTGACATAGGGGTTAGGGCTGTGTTACTTGAATGCAGGGGACATAGATTTGATTTCCCCTTGTGAAGTGATCTAAGTTAAGTGCTATTATGGCATTAATCTGATAAGTGTGACTACAATTTCTTACATAAGGGTTGCATCCAATAGAGGTTTTGAATCCAAAAAGAGATCAACTAAAAATATATTAAGAAAGCCGTATATAAAACAAAAATACATAAAAATATGCTTGAAGACTAGTGACGATTGGAGAGTGGAGGCTAAAACCAAAGAATACCCCATGACTCTGCCAAGCTGAGGTCTTCTTTAAAAAAAGGTTTTCTTTAGTTTCTAGCACCACAAGCCCAGAACATAAATTTTGAATGTTATTATCTGATGGACATGTGTTAAGTACATGAGCTTGAAGTGAGTTTGCTAAATTATAAGGTGTACATTTCTGCTGTTTTGCTAGTATTCTGTAAAGTAAAGTAGGCTACCCCCTCACTCTTTCTGCTATTTAGGTGTTGTTATTGATTCTTGTTTGGCATTTCAAGATCAGATCTCTACAGTTCTGAAGAAAGGTTTTGCTTCTCTTCGGTTGATCAGGTATCGTCATAATGTCCTTGATTTTTCTGCACTATATTCACTAGTACATGCATTTCTAAATGTCACGATTAGATTATTGTACCACAACTTATGCAGGTCTCCCAGTTTCACAAATTAAGGAATTACAAACTTTACAAAATACAGCAGCTCAGTTATTACTTAAAGCCGGAAAATTTGACCATGTTAAACCATTGTTAGTAAAGCTGCATTGGCTTCCTGTTTATTTTTGGGTTCCATTCAAGATACTCTGCCTAGCGCATAGAGCTTACTATATCAGCCTTTCGCCCTATCTCTCTATATTTACTATCCCCTATACTCTCCCTACTGCACTTTGAGGTTTCTTGATTTGCATAGGTTAGTACTTCTTAACCCTAAGCAGGCTCGTTATGAGTCTACCTGGCATTTTTGTAGCGCCCTAACAATGGAATGATATCCTTCCATATGTACATATGGAATGTTACTATGAAAACTTTTAAGTATTGTTGAAAACCCCATTTCTTTGGTTTGGTTTATGGAGCTCAGGCAGAGGCTGATAGCACATAATGGGAACCGGAACGAGCGGTTCAGATACTGTGGTTTCTTTCTCATGCATGGTGTGAGTGATACTGGCTTTTTAAATATTGTAGTTCTTTTTACTTTTTTTTTATTATTTACTAGTATAAAAGGTCCGTTTTGGTAGGCAATGAAACGGGCGCTAGCAAGGTAATCCCCCCTCCCTGCAGCGTCCTTCCTGTCTCCCCTGCCCCCCCTGCAGCCACCCATCTGTTCTCAGGACCCCCTCCTCACCAACCCTCCTCTGCCCCTGCAGCCACGCATGTGCAGCGGCCCTCCTCTCTCCCCTGCTTCCCCTGCAGCCACCCATGTCCAGCGACTCTCCTCTCCCCCTGCCCCCCCCTGCAGCCACCCATGTCCAGCGACCCTCCTCTCCTTTCCCCTTGCCCCCCCTGCAGCCACCCATGTCCAGTGACCCCCCTACCCCCCCCTTGGGCACATCAACCCTCTTGCCACCCGCAGCCGCCAATACTAACGCTGTCCGGCCACTGCTGCGTCTCCTGTTGAGCAGCAGCGACCGCTACAAAAAGAAAAAAGCCAAAAAAAGATTTTAAACCTGAAACACGGCTCCATAGACAGCCATCTGGCATTGGCTATCATCTCTGCAGCCGCTCCTCCTCTCCCCTCTGACGTCGCTGCGCTCCTCCGGGGTCTTCCTGCAGAGGCAGTGACGTGGATGGGAGAGGAGGAGCGGCTGCAGTGACGACAGCCAATGCCAGATGGCTGTCTACGGAGCTGCGTTTCTGGTTAAAAATCTTTTTTTGGCTTTTTTCTTTTTGTACCGGCTGCTGCTGCTCCACAGGAGAAGCAGCAGTGGCCGGACAGCGTTAGTATTGGCGGCTGCGGGTGGCGAAGGAGTTGATGTGCTCGAGAGGGGGGTAGGGGCTTGAGTGCTGCGGAGGGGCTTGGGTGTTGCGCCGAGGGGGGGGGCACTGAGAGCTGATTGGTAGGCAGGGGGTTTCCCTACTCCACGTGTAGGCTCTGCGTGTTTCCCTACTCCTCCCCTTGCCTGGCTCGCGGTTTTGCAGGGCAGGGGCTTGGGTGTTGCACCAAGGCGGGGGCACTGACAGCTGTTTCCCAGGCAGGGGGAGGAGTACTCCTCCCCTTGCCTAGGAATCAGCTGTCAGTGACATCACTGACGTCAGTGCATTCTAAACTGCCTAGCAGACTACCTTCGAGGGAGCCACGGTACCAGGCACATTAGAACGTTGGAGGTGAGAATTATTATATAGGATTGTATACAGTGCTGTGATATGTAGATTTTAAATTAACTAAACTATAGAATAGGCACCTAAATATAAGAAAACAGTTATAGAATTAGTACTTGAGTGGTTCTTGCTGAGTGCTACGGCACCAAATGGAGACCCTCTAGCCTTTTGTGAGGAGATACCATCTGCTTAGCTGGTCTTATGTAGGTTGGTGCAAGGAACACAGAGGACCTGGCTGGTTCTATGGCAAGTGGTTAGTAGCATCTGGAAGAGAATAGGGGCTCTGGAAGTTTATATGACTTAGATGCAAATAGAGCTGTATCCTGGTTTATTTCCACAAACACTGTTGAAATGTTTTCGCTTATTGCAGTAGGTTTACTGGATATGTAGTTCTATGGATGAGGCAGAGAGGAGCAGGAAGGGTTAGAGTGAGCTATGTTAATGGGATTCAGAATACCCCACTGAAAGGTGTAAAGTAACTTTCTTCTAATGTACAAAGATTTATGAACATTTTTTAAATAATGTGTATAGTAAACTTGGATTTAGCAGAACTAGGAGGAGCAGTTAACTGTGTATCACAGAGTATGTTGTTATCTATTTAACCATATGCTTGCACTGAGGTCCATATTCAAAAAGTGTGGCTAAATCTGGGAATTCATCAGAGAAACCTTGTTTTCATATTCCTTTAAACTTCCTGTCCCTGTTCTCAGCCAACTAATTCTTTTTCAGCAAATTATTGTCTGCATAAAATTTACCTAGCTAAAACAAAATATGCTTTGGAATTCCTAGGGTATGGTTTAACTTTTGGCAAATTAATGCTGAATGACTCTGGTGAGCCAAATATCTATCCTATTGTAACTTAACTAGAAATTTTGATAGGCAAGACATAAATATTTAATTTTAAGTGTTTGGATTAAATCTGTTTCTGTCTTTTGCTAATTACAGGCTCTTTCGCATGCAGGAGTGATACCTGGATTTGATATGACACCTGAAGCAGCCTTAGCTAAACTTTCTTATATACTAGGAAAAAGTGAACTTGACAGAGAGGAGAAAAAGAAGGTACAACTTTTAAAATTTAAGCTTCTAAGTCAGCAATTTCATGTGGCTTAGTTCGTAGCCCTAAACATGCATGGGTTAATATTCAGCCTTAGCAGCTAGCGTTATTTAAAATGCCATTGCTGAATCTGAGTATTCAGAGCACTGTGTATTTCTGCTGTCTGGATACTTGCAGACTTCATCCCAGCTCCATCCACTACTGGATACTGCTGGGGTGTTCTGTAATGATACTCTGCAGCATTATTCAGATAGTGCTATTGAGTATCATGATTAGCTGCACTTTTCTTTTGATACCAGTAAGCCTGAGATCTCTGTAGCAAAGCCAGCTTTGTCTAACAGGGTAGCGAATTGCAATAAAAGGGCACGTCAGGGCTCATAATACTGAAACTGTTGTAGCGTCGCTGGCCGTTTGTAGATCATCTTTCATTGTGGAGATTTGTTATTTGAATAAGTACCACTGAATTATTGGGCTGGCAACCTTCTCTGAGGTAGCTGTGGACACTACTGTATATGTATTACCAAAGAGCAAAAAGAGAACTATTAATAATTATATCTGAATTTACTACTCAATTATATTTGCATCTAGATACACAACTAGGTATGGAAGTTAAAATGGAAGGGCATACTTGAAAGCAAAAACTGGATAGAACCCAGAAATCCAAGATTTCCTGGTTCTGACCTCTGGGCTGTTTCCAGCTTTACCAAATATTCAAGACTTTGAAATATACATGTGGAGAGAATACTGTCGTTGCTCTATTTAAAAGCAAGAATGCTCTAATCAAACATCAACTTTTGCATTGACTTGATGGGTTTCAGTCACATGAGCCTTCTGTACTTCATTTGCCAGTTGTAGGTATGTGATCCCAACAATTATTGTTTGACATCATGCACATTGTAAGCACTGGAAAAGGATTACCTGGCTCTACCCTGTCAGTGGTTGAGTTGCTAGAAAAAAACTTTTGTGAACTAATAAGGACAAAGAATGCATGGACCTGCATAAATTAAAATTCCTTTTTAATTGTGCAGCTTAATTATGAAGATGTAAGATATTACAGCTGTATGAGGGAAGTAAACAATAATCATTAAGAGATGAAGATCCTGCTTTTAAAGAATAATTTTGCAATTCTTGTTTTTAATAGGTGAAGGCATTCTAAGTTGCTAAGGTTTTTTGAAGTTCTGTGACTATAAGTGATCATTTTCTCTTTCTAGCTAGGTGTATTTTTCATTGTATAGTAGTTTACTTTCAGACAGAGTTTGAATTCCTCCTTTTATAGGTAATAGGTTCTGTACTTACACAACTTGTGTGAATTAGTTTGCTATCGTTTAAAACCACTTCAGTAGGATGCCATTTATTCCTAAAAGTTGTAACCAACCAAGCGTAATCAAATGACCAAGATGTTAAAAGCTGAGGAAATGTCCAAAAATATCATAACTTGTTCATGCTCTTCTCATTCTCCCTCCCCATTGCATTCTACTCCAGCTCAACTCCCCCCTATAAATAAGGCCAGAGTTCATTTCCCCTCCTTCACAAGTCAATTTCCTTGTTTGTCTCTACCTGTTATGCCTTTCCTGTCCCTCCCAATGCTTTAGCCAGATCGCCTGCTGCCGTTCTCTTGCATTGCACAGGTGCTTGAAATTCTGTGCTCTTCTATGAGACCAGCACAGAAGTTCAGGATCCCACAGATCACACTTTTGAGAGAGCCACATGATGCAGAGAAAAGATGGCACCTGCTCAATCTCCTGCCAGTTTTGAACAATTATAGATAGGAAAAAAGGTAAATTCTATACCATGGGGGAATTCTACGCACTTCTGCATTGCACAATTGCTCAGAATTCCCCCAGGAATAAGTGATTGTAGAGTCTGGCCTATTGGCTTGAATTAAACAGCTTCAAGACTTTCCTTTTAGTTAACTTGTTAATGTAATGTAATATGGCTGTTGTATCCGGCTAACTCCCACAAAAAGTGGTTCAAAATGGGTAACAAAGAAGTAATGAAAAAGAGGAGAAAAAAATGTTACCCATAAATTTCTTAAATAAACATTTTTTAAAGTTATTATGAAAAGAATAATAAGAACCCAGAGCATAATTCCAATGGAAGAGATGACCAACAATGAGGAGCTTGATAAATGAAAGAAGCCGCAAGATAACGCTTGTATCTGACTCCTAAAAAAGAAGGCAGAAACAAGCGAAGTGGGTCCCTCATTCTAACAAAACTGTCAACTGTAGAAAATGAAAAAAAAGAATATATGTAGGAACATTTTGAATGTTATACAGGACAGTTTAAACAGAACACGAGCTTGAAATAGGAGCCAATGAAGAGAAGCAAGAGCTGAGGAGGAACATCTGATCTTTTAAGTCTCAGTATCAATTTGGTTGCAATTTTGAGTGACGTTTAGTAGTAATAGATAAATAAATATAAAATATCACAGTAGTCAAAATGAGATAATATAGTAGCCTGCACCAAAGCAGCAAGTGATGAGCATGAAAGAAATGACGGATATGATATAACTGATGAAGCTTAAAAAATACAACTTGTGAAATATGATTTACTTAACAAAGGGTGGATCTCTTTTAGATGCTTTCTGAAAATCTACGAGGAGAAATGAAGGCAGCTTACACAGGAGCAAAGATCTCTCTCAGAGAGAGCAAGTTCATTCAAGCAATTGCCCAGTGTCTTAGTATAAGCTGCAAAGAGGTAACTAGACCCTTGTGATTGAAGATTCCCAAATATCGCCTTTCTGTGGGTACAACCAAAGCAGTTTACATATACTATGTGCAGGTACTTTTTCTGTCCCTAATGGGCTCACAGTTAAAGTTGGTACAAATATATCTTCAAGTTCAAGCTAATATTTAGTTTAAATGCATGCAATATATTTTTAAAACTGCTAGACTAGAAGAAAAATAATGCTGGAACTGCTCTTCTGTTTTTCTTTATAATATAATTTGTATGGTCTCTAAAGTTTAGCCCAGTAGTGTTCAGAGGCAGGTGCTAGTGCAAGAGTATTAAGCACCCTAGGCAAATCTTCAGCCTTGTGCTTCCCAATTAACTATTGGGCTCATGCCCCTCCCCTAACAATCATGATCTCCCCAACACCATCCTACTCCTTTTCTGTGGTGACAGTATTGTTAATACTGTGATTGAAGGAGAAGCAGAGTACAGTTTCACCCTTGGAAAACTGCACATTTTAGCCAAATGCTGGTTATCTTCTCTTCTCTGGATCATGAAATGCTTATATACATTACTTTGATTTGTTCTTAATGTGACACATGGTTTATAGTTTCTACATCTGTTTGAAGATACTTAACTTTTTTTTCATATTTTTCATATTTCAGGACCTAGAAGTTATCAGAGACACTTTAACTCCAGTATTGGCTTGTGCTGCTGCTAAAACTGGTGACATTATTGCCCTTGAAGCCGTAAGAGAAATGGTATATATATATTTTTTTGTATTATTTTTTTTTAGTGGGACTTAGGTTTTATGTGTTACTCTTGTATAAAATAATCTTAAATTATGCCTTTAGAAGTAGTTGCAAGACCTCTACAAGCATACTTCCCTTCTCCCTACTTTCTTCCTTGCCTCAGGAAATAAAAAAATTTAGAAATTTAGAGGCTGATGTTGATATTCATATTACCCAGATTTCTCATATTAGCATTCCTGTTCCTTGACTTTATTCCTTTCTCTCCTAAGGTAAGTTTGATTTAAATTAAATCCATTTAAATCTTGATTTACATCATTAAATTCTGCACTGATAAAAGTAAAACTGTAAAATAAATGTCTGGGTTTTTTTTTTTTAATTTTAACTGCATTACAAAGATAGTACCATAAAGTAACTATATTTTTATTCAGACGTAAAAATTCAAGTAGTAACTTCAGAAGTCTACCTAAAAGCTGTGACCAGGGAAGATAGAAGTTATTCAGAAAAGAATAGTTCCCTAAGTTGTCAGGTGCTAGCACAGCATTGTTAAAGATAAAGTAGACCAAATTTGTGAATCCTTACAGAATTCTCAATGTTAGGGCAGATGCTTTAGCCTGAGGAGAGTAAGTAGTGATAGGGAAGTGTTTACTGCTCTTCAGGGGAAACATAAGTAATCCATTATTTGGGGTGCAGTTGCTACCCCTGCAACTGAAGAGATCCAACATTTGGTAATAAGTTTGCTGATGGTCACTGAAGTATGGATCTAGGCCCTACATAGTTATATACTCATCTCACAGAAGAAGCTGTGGCATGGTTAATACAATTGTTTATAAATCTTTAAATAGTAGTAAGGAAGGTCCGTTTCAAATCGCAATGAAACGGGCGCTAGCAAGGCTCCCCTCCGTCCCTTTGTGTCTCCGTGTGTCGCCGGCCCCCCCTGCAGCCTCCATGCGAATGTACTGTGACCCTGGCCCTTTTGGCATGCCCCCCAGCGTCCGTGACCGTTCCCTTCCCCTCGGTGTGTGTGTTGCCAGTGCACCCCCTTCCACCCCCACCGATGTCATCGCTGCCAGCGCTCCCCCCTCTCCGAAGGCCCCCCCCACCCCACTGACCTGGCGAAACAAGATTTCAGTGTCATGTGAATGCCCCTGCAGTAGGAACCGATAGAGTAACGTGTGCTCTGCTCTCGACGTCATCGCGTTTTGACGCGAGGGCGGAGCAGAGCTATAGTGCAGTACAACGTTGGAGCTGAGAATGTGCTCCACCCTCAACGTCATAAAGTTTGACGCGAGGGCGGGGCCCACAGACTGTGATTTTGTGTGGCTTCAGAGCTTCGAACTTACGAACCTGGCTTCAGTGACGGCAGTGCAAATAGAACGTTGAGGGTGAGTTTTTTATATATAGATGGGGTGCTATCCAATTAAGTCAAGGCAAGTTCACGTGACATCTATTTTTAAAAAGCTCTCCATGGCCACGTTCCAGGAAACAATTCTAATTTGTTAAAAGTAGTGAAAATGATAGAATCTTAAATCATGCGGCAATTGCAATCTCATTTAGAGCTAGTAGAGGGCCTAGATGAGGTACAAGCTGGTTTTTATGGAGGTGTTAGTAATGAGGTTTTTTTGATGGCTCTGGTTTATGACCTTGGAGGAATAAGGTTACTGAAACTTTACATGTCTTAAAGACAGTTTGAGAGAAAATGGAGGAAATCGCATGATGCTGATGATTATGATTCTTATAAACTGTGTTTGCAGGAATATTTAAGTGCCTGTGTGCTTGTTAGAAATAATTATTTTCAATCTAAAATGTCTCAAGCTCTTAATAAACCAAGGGCCCCATTTACTAAGCTGCACTATAGGCGCACTAACGTTTTTAGCGTGAGCCAAATGCTAGAGACGCCCATAGGAATATATGGGTGGCTCTATCGTTTACATTGCGCTAATTTTAGCATGTGCTAGAAACACAAGTGCACGTTAGTAAACAGGGCCCCAAGAGAGTTGCTTAACACTGTTCGCTTTCTGACTGGTATTCAGAGTGGACTATGATAACCACTCTTTAATAGCGGATATGTGTGCTGATTTTTTTTGTTGTCAAAAGGGCAATCTGTCTCAAATCAGGTAGATCTGGTACAGGAAGACACGATTAAATAAGCTGGCTCAGAATACTTCTGTTTGGGAAGTTTTTGAGGAAGTTCAAGAGTGCAAAGTAAAAAACTTGTCTGGTCATTGACCCTAACTAGGGTAGTTCATGAAGGCTGCTCTTCAGTGATTTAAATTTCCTTTGTGTTCAGATATATTTGTATTTTTCCCTCTGTAGGAGTAAAAGGTTTGTACCTCTATTTGGGGTCCTTTTACTAAGGTGCGCTAACAGATTTAAGATGCCCATAGGAATATAATGTGTGTCTTAACATTTAGTGCACCTTAGTAAAAGGATCCCTTTATAGCTGTAGCTTCCTGTATTTTTTTTAATTATTGCAGTTATTATATATATATCCAAGAATAAACACAAATAGAAAATAACATTCAGCACATTAGAAAGGATTGTTTCATTCCCTAAAAGGGAAATAAAACACAATTATTTTGTGGTCATTGTGCAGTCAGACCTCGGTCTAGAGGGGATTACAAGTCAACCATTATGCTAATCCCTGTTCTAAAATCTCCTTCCCTCTCTTCAGTTCTAGGCATGCTATTAATATGTACATGGAATTGCAATAAGAATCAATATAGAAAATTCTGATTTGCTTAGCCACTCCCACACTTATATGCAAGTAGGAGATTTTCTTCTATTTTATTTCTTGAGGAAGAATCCTTAGTTGGCAATTCTGTAAAGTCATGTCAAAATATAAGTGCCAGTTCTATAATGGCATTAGGACACACCTAACCTGTTATAGACTACTAGCGCAAAGTGGCCTTGGGTGTGCTGATATCTAGGCGCAACTGCTTACGCTTTGTCAGTGGCAGGCATAAGTTGCTGCACTTGTAACATGTGTAGCTCACTAGTATTCTATAAGTTGTGCGTGTCACTAAGCAGAACACCTATGATACACCCATGCTCTGCCCACAGGTCTGCCCTACTTGCAGTTGCATGCTCAGTGACATTCATGCCATTTGTACAGAACAGGGCCTAGCACTTGTACACGTATTGCCAATTAAGGGTGCCAGTTTTACACATAAGTGTGAGTATTGTGTAAGTATTGGCACACAATTGGTGCCTTAAGCTCCTTAAGAAATGCCTTTTAATGTTTTAATAATGCTTACTATACTGCGTTTTACAATGCAAGAATCAGTGTGGTTTACAATAGAAATATATAATATAAAACAAATGTAAAATGGAACTTCATTTTAAAAAAAAAGGAAAGAATCTCATTCATACGAGAGATTGACAATTGTGCGTCCTCGAGGAACCCCCATGCTCACATCCGAGCTGAATGCAAGTCGGCCTCACTGAAACCCAGTCCAGATAAGTGAGTTTTAAGTTGGGCCTTGAATTTAAGGAAAGAGTGTTCAGAACGAATGTTGGAAGATCATTCCAAACTTTTAGAGCAAGAAAATAAAAAGCAGAGAGGAAAGTGTGGACTCATAATGAGCCTGCCTCGGATTTGAAAGAACTAATCTATTTGAGTCTAGAGACCTAAGAATACGAGATAGCATATATGGAATTGTAGAAGCAGCTAAATAGGAAAGTTGTTCTGAATGAAATAAATGTTGTGAGTGAAGCATAAGAATTTGAATGGGATACAAAAGCAAATAGGTAACAAATGAAGATGAATGAAAAGCGGAGTAACATGATCAAAACAATGAGCATGGCAAAGTAAGAGAATAGCAGTGTTTTAAAAGATTTGATTCGCCTTAACTGTGAAGAAGCAATGCCAGTGAGTGCCGCTTTACACTAGTCAATTCGAGAGATTACAAGAGTGTATGGAACAAATCAAAGTCAAGAAAGAAGTGTAAATAATGAAGTTTGCATAGAATGAAGGATCCAGTTTGGACATGAGAGATTTGTTGATGAAACAACTTAGAGTCAAGCAGAACTCTAAGATATCGGAAAACTGTAACCGTAGGAATGGAAATATCAGAAGGAACTGGGGTAGGCGAGGTCTGAGACAGTGGACCAGTGACCCGGCAAGCAACAGTTTTATTGGGATTGAGCATGCGCTAGTGATCTTTTAGCTAAGTGGCCAATGAAACATTTCTGAAGCAGGGTAGTGTCTATACAGAGAGGAGCCCTTAATGGCTCATCAGGAATTAGCTGAAATTAAATTTAGATCAAAAAGGAGACAATGATTTTGTTAGAAATGCATATTAATTAGTTTCTAGTACTGTTGCTGTTTGTAATATGATTTGGTTGAAGTTAGATGTCTGAAATTAGCACTGCCAGAGCAAGGTCAGTCACTATGATAGAATTTTCTAATAATGAGACTTACAAGTTTCATAAAAAGGAATTAAGAAAAGAATGGGGTGAGGGTGGTGGGAAGAAGCAAGAATTTTCATGGTGTGAAGTTCTTATCAATCTTATCTGTGAATTTTCAACAGGTATCTTCCATTAATTATAAGATATAAATATTTCATTTTCTGCCGTATCCAAAAGAAAATCGTAACCACTGTTATCCATGTTCTCAATTTTGTGCTGAGAGTACTATTGTGTCTTGGATTCTGTTTTATTTGTGTTTTAATCTAGTGTCACATCATTGTAAATCACATGGATAACATTTCTCTTCCTCCAAGAGATTAGAGTTTGAACTTGAACACAGAGGGGTTAAATGACCGTTCACTATCTCACAGCAATCATTCCTGTGTCGTGAGATTTTTTTTGCACCCAAGGGCACTTGAAATGCTGACCCATATTTGTAAAGTGCAGTATAAATTTGTAATTCTACATAACTAGAAAACCACTTAATGGCATATATCCAAATTCTTATTCAGTGTGCTGTTGTAGCTGATAAGTGTTTGTGTTTAAACAGGGTGGTAATTTGAGCAGTGAAGATTATGATGGGCGAACTCCCCTGCACATAGCATCTTGTGAAGGCAATGTTACTGTGGTTGAGTATTTACTGAAGAATGGGGCTACTGTTTATGCTAAGGATCGCTACGGGAGCACACCATTGCTAAATGCTGTGAAATTCAGGTAAAATATCAAACATTATAATTTGCACTATGTTAAGGCCCTCATTTTAGAAACTCATATACATGTAAATAATGGAACTTACAAGTGTATATAGCATACATGTGAAATTCCAATTTCAGAATTTTATATGAGGGAATTTATGAATATGCACAATCTACGTATACTTTACAAGGGGTTATATATTGGGTGGTCCATGGGTGGGCCTGGAATCTACACATGCATTCCCCTTCTTAGAAGGGGACTACACAACACCTTGATGTCGGGATTTACGCCTGCTCTATCCCACAAACATATTTGTGGCAAGGTTCTCCTGTGGGCAGGAGGTAAAGCTGCACTTCTTCCCAAAGGAGCACTATGCCACAACATGTAAGTGAGTTGAACCAACTCCCCTCCCTGCATCAAACCGTCCCTAGAACAGACCCCCTTGATGCTGTCTTGCATTACCTCCACCCCCCTCGGAATAGTAGACCCTCCCAGCAGTCCCAAACCCAACCACCATCTCCAGGGCCTACCCAGAGGGGATTCTTGCGGTCTAAGTTGGGGGTTGGAAGTGGTCGCCTTCTGCTTCCACACATCTGGCTCCGAGAAGAAAAATGGTGCCCATGACGCCTAATGGTAGTTTTGGGTACTATTGCTAGGGAAGGGTCATGGAATGCCCTGGGGAAGGGAATGCAAGACAGGAATTGGGGGGAGGGGGATTCTGATGTGCGGGAAATCTGATGCAGGAAGGGAAAACCTGATGTGGGGGGGCGGGGGTTGATTAAACATGTGAGATGCTACATGTATAGATTTTCAGGTTGGCTGTTTGACGTGTATGTGCTGCCATGTGCAGGTTTAAGTTGCTATTTTGAAACTATGCTTTCCTCCTGTATTTTTCCTGCATTTATATTTTAATTTGGATTTATTAACCAGTTTATGAAGAGATTCACCTAATATGGTGTACAGCAGATACAGCTTGACATAAAACTAACAATGTTGTTAAATAGCATAACAATAGTGAAATGGTCAATCATAGACATAAGTACAATCAATGAGGTAAACTTGCAGTTGGCAAATTGAAACCTAGAAATAGGAGTAACTTGTTATACTATTACAGATATACGCATTAAATAGCACTGTAAACAATCTGTAAAATTGATCCTCCTCCCGCATATAGCTGGCACCTAACTCACACATGTAGCACCTACACTTTTAGGGAAGGGACCTACACATGCACACCTGCCTTTCTAAAATGATAGCCAAATTCTACATGTAGTTATTTCCACATGTATTTTTGAGGATAGACATACTTTCTAAAATGCTCCTCCACATATGTATTTTTGTTTTGTATTGTAGTTACTTATTTCTTTTTCAGGAAAAGTATATCCCTGTGTATTGTAGGTATTCTTGGGCCTGAATTGGGGTGGGTTTCCCTATTGGGGAGATTGAGCATTCCTAAGTGGGCACTGATGTGAACAAACAGTTTGTCCCATCTAAAACCCTTCTCTTAAGTGTTTTCAGGCCAGTGATATAAGCAGCCAGCTTATAAGCTCCTGTAGTAAGGTTACCAGATGTCCCTGGCACCACCGATTACAGCCACCTCCTGTCCCTGATTTCATTGGTAACATAGGTTGCAGGACTTCTTTGGCTCCTGCAGCTTCTCTGTGCTACTTCTTTCACTTCTCCTCCAGCCTTTTTTACCCTAGCAATCTTCTTTCCACAGTTCACAATACAGTTCCTCTTCTCTTCCTCTATCAGCATGTTACTGCCCCTCACGCTGGCTTTTTGTTTATCTTTTAACTTCTTTCTACCAGTAGTATTTTCTTAAGTGTCCCCAGTACCACCACATCTTAGCAGGGAACCAATCTTTTGTGCCGGGTTGCAGTGTGATTTGTTATACAGTTGTAGCAGCCTAATCCCCTTGCAGCAGGAGGACAGTTAGCGCCCTGTTGCGCACTGGCAGCACAGAAAAAGGAAAGAGTCTGCTGAGGTTTGCTTTAACTGCTGTATTTCCTGAAATGGCAAGCAGCTTAAGAAAAAAAAACAGTTTTATGACATCATCTAATGCAATAATATAGTAGTCTTCAAAAGGTATGTATGTGATTCTGGGAAAGGAGGCGAGCAGGTTAGAAAACAGTGCCATTGCACCCTCATTTGCATACTAATGTTTGCTACATATTTTACATGCTGCATAATCAAAGGATTCTCAACAAATGCATCACTTTTCTGGTTCTACAGAGGGAAATGGAATAAGGACTCTGGAGGTACTCCTTGAGCCAGTGGATTCATTGGAAACTATTGACAATTACTTTTAAGGCCTACAAGATTGGTCTCCCCCATTATCTCCTACCTGTCTTCTTTGCTGCATAAATTATCATTGGCTGGTTCTTCCCAGTCCCAAATCTGCTCAGCTTGAATCTACCAGGCACCATCCCTTCTACTTCATGACCCCTTTCTTTTGGAACTCGCTTTCCCTGAACGTCCGTGCCAAATTATCTTTCAAAAATTTCAAGTCTCCATAAAAGCCTGGCATTTTCATCAAGCTTTTAACTCTACATAAGATCCCATATAGGATTTCTACAGCTGAATCCACTGCTATTCCATTACCTTTCTTCCCACCTACCTTTATTGACTCTATTTCCCCCTGTTTTTCTTGCGGTGATTTTTGAGGATGACAGCTTTTAGGACGAGTGCATTGTTCTTTCCTATCTCTTACTGTAGTTCCTTTCCTACCCTGAAATTTAATTTAAGTTTGTAAACTGCTTAGAGCTACAAGTTAGCTTAGGCGGAATAGCAAGTTTTAATAAACTATAAAGTCAATTTTTTTTAATAAACTTATTAGCAATCCTCACAATGCACAAAAACATATAGAGTCAAGCACTGAAAAAAACTCAAAACAGATATATAGCATCTAACTAGAGAATAGAAACTGTCCAAGAACTGTTCTGTTTCTTTCTGTTCCAGGCTACTTAACCCAAAAAATAAAAATGAGAGAGAAAATAATTGCAGAATCCCATAGGCCTTCCCTGTTGTAGGCCTTAGTGTTCTGTATTTTTAGCTTAAGACATCTTGGGTAGCTATTCCCAGCTGTAATAAACATCTTGTCCTTGGAGAAAGTTACTCAACTGTAGCATGTGTTTACTGAGCACAGCAGGATGCGTACTCGTACATACCTGCCCGTCTCTTTTTGAAGCTGAATTTTATAAGTTGTACATATTATAGTGACCAGGTCCCGCACAATATATATATATGCGGTGCAATGCATTCAAAAACTTTTGGAAAAAAATCTGGGGAGCATTCTTGCATGGGCTTTGTTGAATGACATCCACCCTCCCCCTCCACCCCTTCATCCGGTCACATCAGCCATTTGTAAGAATATGCATCGTGCTGTCCTTGGAGAGCATCTGCTACAGGTGAGTAACTCGTTTTACTTGAGCAGATTAGGAACTGACTCATTTATGTTTCTGAATATATTCATGTTTATAGACACACAAGTGAAAAAATATTGAGTCCTTTGCTTCAAGAGTATTTGGATAAATAAGCAGTTAAGAATCAACCTATTTGGATAGTTGGCTTTGAATTATATTGTGCAACTAAGTCCAGTTCAATTGACAGCCAAATTGTGGTAGTCATACAGGTATAATTTCCCATATAAGTACATAAGAATAGCCGTACGGGGTCATAATGGTCCCTGTAACCCAGTTTCCTGCTTCCAACAGTGGCCAATCCAGATAACAAGTACCTGACAGAAACCCAATTAGTAGCAACATATATAGCATGATTCTTTTAGAAGTGTTCTAGCTGTTTCCCACATTTACAAGTACCTTCTTAGCAACTCCCGCACTAAATGTACTGGTTTACGTAGATGCTGGAAGGAAGACATATACCAACCTATGTCTGATAAGCTGTGGGAACAGCTTTGGAAGTCCCTTTTCCGGTTCTCTAACTCTTCTAATACTATAAAGTCTATGTATTTCTTTATGCATAGATCTCTTTGGACACCATATAAGTTGCATGTTATCAATTCCTCTAACTCTAGTATATGCTGGTCTTGCCAGTCTCAAGTGGGTACTATAAAGCATCTTACCTTTGATTGTGTGTGCCTTCGTAAGTATTGCTCACAGCTGGTAGACATTTTTCACCTTCCTGGCTCACTCACTCATCAATTTGTGATTCTCAGGGATCAGTATTACAAGAGTCTACTGACTCCTAGTGAAGGGGCTCTTGTTAGCACCCTGGTTTCTTTAGCATTGAAGGTAATCTTCTCCCATTGGAAGTCTTTACATCAGGCTACCTACCAGGAATGGTGGAACTTAGTGCTCCAAATTTACAAATTCGAATCACACCTTGCAAAGAAATCTTCTCGTTTTGCTTCATATAGAGAAAAATGGCTACCACTTGTCTCTTATTTTGATACGGTACAAAGATAAGTACTAAATTTGATGTATTTGTTGGCATATGCATGCTTTATACTTTGATTTGTATTCTCCAGCCCCCCCCCCCCCCCTTTCCCTCTTCTTTTCCTCTTTCCTCCCTCTCTCTTGTTTTCACTTAATTTGATTCTGGATGTAGATTGCTGCTTCTTACATGTGAGCTCCGGTATTGCCTTACTTTGTAAAATGTTACTTGTTGTTATGTTGTGAGCTCTTGATTGTATCTGTATCAAAAATCAATAAAAGAAATTAAACTGTAAAAAAAAAAAAAAAAAAAGTGTTCTAGCTTTACCACATGATAAGTTAGGATATTTTCTCCTGAACTATAAATGTTGAAATTTTTTTTTTAATAGTTATTTCATTCTTGTGTTTCATTTGAATGGTGAGGACATGTAATTTAGTTTGAAGGTATAAATATCATTTTCTGGATGAAAGAAGAGCTGAATCTGGGGACTTGCTGAAAATAAGACACAAATCAGTGTTTTTATTCGGGCATGCTGGACACACCTACATTTTTTTTCTTTCTTCATGCACGGAGTATGGAATGCATTTTGATAGTTCCTGTTTTGCCAAGTATCTTCACAATCTTTTCATGTGCAAAGAATACAATTTTCCAGTCCTGCACAAATCAGCCAACCTTCTGAGATGTTATTTTTGGCAACTGCTAAATAAATAAATAGACTGATGAATAAATAAAAGGTGTCTTGAATTGTTTACCAACAGTCTTTTGAGTGGCTGCAAGATCTCAGTGCAAATAATTTTTCAGGGTGAACTGTTAGGGAAGAAGGGACATGAAGGTGATGTGAAGGTTGACAGGAAGGTATCAAGAGCCTTTCAATAAAAGAAATGAGAGATTTTCTATTAGATATTAAAAGGTGTTTGAGGAGTCAAGTGCATTCCTGCCAACTGCAAATATTTAACTGGTTTAGAAATAATGACTCAGCTTTTCACACTTGATGCTGATATGTACAGTTTTCGTTTCACTGAATTTCATTCAAATTCCTTTCTGCATAACACCTCATATAATTCTGACTAGAGGATCAAATAGGGGGAGTGATGTACTTTATCAGTTGTCTCTTTGCATTTACTGGGAAAATTATGTTGCTGTGTGATGCATGCATAGCTTAAAACTGTGATAGCAAAAGGATCCAGCTAAATTTTGAGTTCTTTGTTTTTTCAAGTATGTTCTGGTATGCATTTGTTGATTTGAGGTTGTTAACTGCTTTTTGGCATAATTGAGAATGCATTGCTGAATTCTAATCTGAAGAAGTGAGAAAACAGGAAAAGTAAGCTCACTTTTACTGGAAATGAAAAACAAGTATTACCTGAGCAAATACAAAATGAATTAGGATGATATAGAAGTTTTTGTATCTAGCTATTCCTTTAGATGCATTTTGCAATTTCTTATACAGTATCTGACATCATGATATATCATGTCATTTTTGATTCTGTACATTCAGAATAGTTCCTAATTGAAATGTGTCTCTAATCAGACCCTTTTTTGTCTTGACAATTATTTCAATGAAGCTTGTTAGAGAAAAATCAATGTTTTCTGTTTTCTTAAAGGAACTTTGAAGTAATACGTCTTTTGCGCCAAACTGGAGCTCACCTTTCTAGGGAGGAACTTGGAGATGTTGGAACGAAGCTTTGTAGGTAAACATATTTTTTTAAGTGTGTATTTTCATCTCATTTTATTTATCATGACTCCCCAGGAGAATTCCATTGTGTAAATCGGGTCCTCTTACTGGCCAAGAAATGAAAGGAAAATATTGTTAGGAAGTCTTCTCCATTTGCCTTTTCCCCTGTCTCACTTTCCAAAGCCCAAATACATCACCTAATAGGTAGATACTCAAACACTTGCTGAGCAGACATGATAACTGCATAATTTTAGCTGGCCATCTTTGGTCAAATTTTCGGCTGTGCCTAACTGATTCCACTTCCTCCCCTGCAACAACTCAGCATCTTCCTTTTCTCTCTCCCCATTCTTTAAATTAAAAAAAAAAAAAAAAGAGTTGACTGCACTCCCACACTTCAGAAGGAAGATTGTATGCCCCCTATATGGCAAAGTTGGGATTGAGCACAATAAGCGTGGTGTAATATTCTAAAATAACATTACCATAGCTGCGTGCAAGGTGTGAGGCTTGGGATGCTCTTCAGACTTTTCAAAATGTCCTAACCAGGCAGTGGAGTTCTTACAACCTTCTCCTACCTGCATCACAAATCCTCTAAGTTCTTTGGGGCAGTGGTGTAACCAGGCCCAGGGCTAATATGGGTGGGCACTATGTATACAGATATGAATAGTGTTTCTTGGGATACTACACAATAATGCCTTAGAATGCACTTAATGATGGATTTCTAAGAAGTCTGCCCAACAGCTGCCCTGCATCAACATAAACCACATACATAATGAAAAAACTGATATTTTAAAATATAGTTACATTGAGGGAGGGAGGGGGACCTGGGCCATCAGATAAGTCCCTGGGGAGGTGGAGGGTGGGGTGGAGTTGGGAGGTGGGGACTGGGAGGGGACTGAGAGGGTTTGGGAGGGAGAGGGGAGATGTTATTACGTTAACTAAAGGGAATTCGCTGGTGGGGGAGGGGCCTTAAGGTGGGAGGGGGCGGAATAAAGTTGAGGGTGTATGGAGAGAAAATTGTTTAATTGGTTCTATGTATGGTAGTACCTGTATGGATTTAGTCTCGCAATGATATATGTTTACTTTTATTGTGACCATATGAATATGCCTCCAATAAAAATGTTGAAACATAAATATAGTTACATTATCCCATATCTTAAACTTGACCAGAGATAAGTCTACTATAATGGCAAACATTTCAACACACGAGACAAGGATCCTGCAGAATAATTACAGCGATGGCATATATCCTTCAAACTTTGCTTGATCACAAATGTAAATGCCTGATTAAGCAGATCAGGTAAATACCTTTGAGTCTTTTCCCCTTCCTTTGGCTCTTATAGCTTCTTAGAGCCTATGCTGCAAACCTTAACACCAATTCGAATAACAGTACCTTTAAAAAGGCAGCAGTGAATATACACAACAGCAATATGTACCCCATTGGAAAAGCCAGACTCGGAGATCCCCATGCAAACCACATGCCAGCAGAATCTCTCACCTACTCGGTCACATGAAGAACACAAACCAACCCTCATCAATTACAGAATAAAGGACCAAAAATTAGAAATTGTCCTGTAGCCCAGCATCAACTTTTCCCTTCCCTACCCCTCCCCCCAACCATCACCATAACCCAGCATCAGCCCTTCCCTACCCATCCATCCATCCCCATAGCCTGGCATCAGCCTTTCCCTTCCCTACCTCCATCTATCCCAGTAGCCCAGCATCAGCCCTTCCCTTCTCCACCATCCATCCCATAGGAAGGGGAAAGGGAAATGGGACTTGATATACCGCCTTTCTGAGGTTTTTTGCAACTACATTCAAAGCGGTTTACATATATTCAGGTACTTATTTTGTACCAGGGGCAGTGGAGAGTTAAGTGACTTGCCCAGAGTCACAAGGAGCTGCAGTGGGAATCGAACTCAGTTCCCCAGGATCAAAGTCCAGTGCACTAACCACTAGTCTACTCCTCCATCGGCCCTACCCTACCTCCCCTCAGCGTCAGCCTTGCCTTACCCATCCCCCCCAACCCTGAAGCACACCAGCATTAAATATAAGACCTTTTGTTTTTGTTGTATTTTTTTAATGTCCTGGGCACTGCAGAGCCCACTTCCACCCAGTCGCTTGCCTACATTAAGTTTAATTTTTTTTTAAACCTGCAGAGACTATCTCCACTGAAAAACTCACAACATGAAAAATATATATAACATTTTAACCTAGGTACTATTAAAATTTGGTGGGTTTCTGGGTGGGGGTGGACTCTTCACTACCTGGGGGGGGGGGGGAAGGTATATTTATTTAATCATTAATTAAATATACCTTTTTCCCCCCTAGGCATTGAAGAGTCCACCCCTACCCAGAAGCCCACCACCAGCAAGCATTACAGTATAGTAGTACACATTAAAAAATATTTATTTTACCTGGGCTTAGACAGGTGGCCGATGGGGGAGACTGGAGTGCTGGCTCCTGTGCATGTTGGGGGGGCCGCAGGGGAATGTTGAGGCCTGGGGAGGATAAAAAAAAGGCTGATCCTGATCAATCGAGGGCACTGTAGAGGAACCACAACACTGGCAGCAGCCAGCAGACTTTCTCTTGCACCACTGCGGTGCCTTTGTGTGCATTGGGGGACAGGCAAGATAAGGTAGAGTGAAACCAGACGCCGGATGGTCGGTCTTGAGGGAGGGCAGTAGTGGTGCGGGGCAGGTGTGTGGCACCGCACTAGAGCAGCTGATGCCCAACGGACTTCCGGATCAGGGCCCATACTTCGGTGCACTTAAAAAAAAAAAAGACTTGGACTGGAGGAGAGCTTCTGGCTGCAGGCTGCCTAATAGCATGTGGTTAAGCCACGGCAGAAAGGCTGTGTACTCCCACTGATAACCTGTGCCTATCGGAATAAGCTGTGTGGGCCTGAACCCAGATTGGGTGGGCCTGGGCCCACCTAGGCCACCTGTGGATGCGCCCTTACTTTGGGGGCTCCCGCTGAGTTAGGGTGCTGTGAAGGCCCGAAACTGTAAGCTCATTATCAGATATTTCAATGAAAAATTCCCATGTCCAGTCTCCCTTTCTACCATTTAAAAGCCTGTTATCTAAGGAAGTGATATAATGTTTAATCTGGCAATAAGCAAATCTGTTACCCCAAGTGACCCCTATTTTATTTTGTAGCTTTTCAAACAGGAGCAAGCCCTCTTCTCTATTCAGTAAATGCTCCACTAAATATATACTTTTTTTGTTTCCATAAAGCGAAGATGTTGTTATTCAGTCCGAGTTCAAAAGTTACATTCTCCCTTATGGAAACCTAGTCTGTGACCACAGGATCACCCCCTAAATGTTGCACAAGCAGCTTCTACACATCCCGCATCAGGCCTAGCAAGAGGCTTCGCTGGAGGTCTTTAGTAAGCCAAACTGACCGATGATGAAGTAAAGAATAAAAGTAGTACGAGGCATAATACGCCCTTTCAAAGTCCAACGGAGTATGTTTGGAGCTATGGTGGAACCAATCCCCCATGTGCCTTAGCAAGCAGGCATGATTGTAGAATTTCACATTAGGAAGTCCCAAAACTCCCCTGATGCCAGCCTCCCACCAAAAAAGAAAAACGCATCTTTGGTTTCCTATGAGCCCAACAAAATTGGGAAACAAGATGATTAAGACTCTTAAGACCCTTTTGTAAAAGGCACAATTTCCTGTGAGCGAAACAAAATTGGGAAACAAGATGATTAAGATGCTTCAGACACTTTTGTAAAAGGCGCAAAGATAGTGTTTGCAACAGATAAAGCCATTTCAGATAGAGCACCATTTTCACCAAGCTTATTCAGCTTATCGGCGTCAGGGGACGATCCCTCCAGCTTTCCAGTTGACTTCTAGTAGCCTCCATAAGAACTGATATATCAAAGAAGCATCCATTGCTAACTATGTCCAAGTACTTAAAATAACTGTCCGCCCAACGCAGTGGAAATACCTGGCCCTAGGAACGTCGCAGGCACGCAGACAACGGTAATGACTCCGATTTAGTTACTTTTAATCTAAAGCCTGCATAATCCCCATATTCCCTAAAAGTTTCCAAAAGTGCCAGCAGGAAGTGTTTCAAATGTTAGTAAGATGGACCAAAATATCATCAGCAAATGCTGCCACCTTAAAGCAAAGAGGCCTTACCTACACTCCCTGAAATAGCTGGATGGCCCATGACATCCCGAAATAGGGGGTCTGAAGATAATACAAAAAGGAGAGGAGAGAAAGGGCAACCTTACCTTGCCCCCTAGAAAATAGAGAAGTCAGGCAAGTCTATGCCATTTACCAATAAACGAGCCCGAGAGGCAGAATATAAGGCCTTAATGACTGATATAAAAGCACTGTAAAACCCATATTTATTCAAATACATCGAAAAGAAAATCCCAATGTACACGCTTGCGGGTATCACATCGTGTAGTGTCTTTTGGAGAGGGTGTAGTTAGTGATAGTCCTTGAGAGGATCTTAGTGTCCTTGGATGTGTGTAGAGGATCATCCTATTCTTCAGGCACTCGGGGCCATTTCCTTTAAGGGCCTTGAAGATTAGACATAGAGGGTTTTTTTTTTTTCCATATCAATTTTTATTGATAACACTTGAACACAATACATCAAATAATTCGAACAATACATGAGAGATGTCATCAAGCGTATAATTTTCCTCCCTCTTCCCCCAACTCCCCCCCCCCCTCTCTATCCCCACCCTCAACTTTTTCCCACTACTGGTTCTGTTAACAGTTCAATATCTTGCTTCTCGCAACGGGTGTCAGAGTGTCCCAAAACGGGAGCCAGACTTTACAGAACTGGTCTCCCTTTTTCGAGGCTAAGTCTCCCACTTTTTTCTTTTCTAGCATGCAGCATTGCATCATGGCTCCTCGCCATTGCGGTGTTCCAGGTGAGTCTGGTTGTAACCACAATTGTAATATGGTACGTTTGCCCATTAAGACTACTCTTTTCAAGAACTCTTTAAGTCCCTCTGGAGACTTTCCACGAATCCTATAGACATCAAATAGCTGTCCTGGCGTTGGTTGCCAGTATATGTTCCACATTTGCGATACTTGTTGTCCCAGTTTTATCCAGAAGGGGGTCACTTTTGAGCAATACCAAAACATATGCCCTAGAGAGGCTCCCACAGTTCCACATTTTGGGCAGTCGTCTGTTGTTCTCAGGGTCGCCTTATAAGCCCTGTGTGGTGATATGTACAGTCTCATGATAAATTTGTAGTGCATTTCCTGCCAAGTCACATTCTCTGTCACCCGATACAGACCCATTAAGCACAGTTTGATCTGTTCTGGGTCCGGTTTCCACCGCAGCTCCTGATGCCATTGTTGTGACACTTGCGTGTAGTCAAGTGTCCCCTGTAAATCTCTTAGATGATGATGGAAGTACTTAAGCGGTACTTTTAACTGTGCTTCCAGGCCCAGCATCTCACTCATGGATTCCCATACTTGCTGAGTAAGAGCCAATGCAGGCAATGTTCGTATGTAATGTTTGAGCTGCATATATTGAAAATAGTCTTTCTGTCCAAGTCCGAATTCTGTTCACAGGGCCTGGAATGTTTTAATAGTCCCTGTCTCAGACACCACCTGAAATAAGAATTTAATATTACAAATCTCCCATTTCCTAAACAAAGCAGATTTCCCCCCCTCTGGGAATGCTAGGTTTCCTTTAATGGGTAGTAGTGGAGACACTACACTGTTCCATTTGTTTTTCTTACTCAACCATTTCCATGTTTTCCGCAAAGGGTTCAGTAGAAATCTATATGGGCCCAAGTTTGGGAGTTCTTCTGATGGGGCATGTAGCCAGTAAGCAAATCCCATTGGGGCCATCAGCAAGGTTTCCACTTTCGTGCAGGAGAAAAACTCCCTTGAGCGAAACCAGTCCAATAAGTGCCTCAAATTACAGGCGATTGGTACAAGTTTTAAGTAAAGTAGCCCCAACCCCCCTTTTAGACACGGTCTCATAAGCTTATGTAATCCAATGTGTGCACGTTTTCCCTGCCACAAGAATGTTGTAAGGGTTTTATGTAGCCACCTCTCCTCTTTATATCCCAATATAGCAGGAATCATCTGGAAGATGTATGTCCATTTGGGAAAAATAAACATGTTATACATGGTGATTCTTCCTCTCAAAGACAGAGGTAGGCCCTGCCATCCCTGCAGAGCTTCTTTTGTATGTCTCTTCAAGGGGTCTATATTCTCTTTGTACAGATTTGTTAAATCCCTCGGTACATTAACCCCTAGGTATTTGAGCGTGCCCACGGCCCATTGAAAGGGAAAAGGTCCCTCCCACTCCTTTTGCATTGTTTCCTGTACTGAAAGGGCCAGTGATTTTTGCAAATTTAATTGTAACCCTGAGTAGAACCCAAATTCGTCTATGACTTCTAGTAGGCGTTGGACTGAGGTCTTCGGTTGAGTAAGTGTAAGGAGCATATCGTCAGCAAAGGCCAGTGTTTTTATTAATGTCCCGTGTAGAGTGACTCCCTGTATGTCCGGGTCTAGTAGCATTGTGCGCAAGAGTGGCTCTAAGTATAAAAGGAACAATAGAGGGGATAAAGGGCATCCCTGCCTGGTGCCGCGCTCTACTCTAAAGGGTTTAGATCTGGTGCCATTTATTAATATTTGGGCTGTGGTGTTTTTGTATAGTGTTTTCGTGGCATCTAAAAACCAGCCATCCAAACCTGTGTGTTCAAGTACCTGAAACATGTAATCCCAGTTAACTTTATCAAACGCTTTGGCTGCATCTAGGCTAACCAATAGGAGAGGATCTCCTGTAGCCTGCCCATACGCCACTGCTAAGAGGGCTTTCCGTACCTGTTGAACCGCCTGACGGCCCTTAACAAACCCCGCCTGGTGTTCTCCGATCAACATTGGTATGTGATACGTCAGTCTATTTGCCAGTATTCGGGACAGGATCTTGACATCAACATTTATAAGGGAGATGGGTCTATAGGATTCTACTTGATCTTTAGGTTTACCCGGCTTGGGAATTAAGGTAATCAACGCTTCGTTCTCTCTGGGCGAAAAGGATCCCCTAGCAACCACTGCATCTAAATAGTCCGCCAACGCTCCACACAGTTGTGGTGTCAGCATTTTATAATATTCATTGGAGAAGCCGTCCAATCCTGGTGCTGATCCTATTTGTAAGGCTTTTATTACTTTAAGTACTTCTTGTGTTTGTAGGGGCGCAGATAATATTTGACGGGCTTCTTCTGGCAATCGTGGCATTTTTGCATCTTCTAAATAATCTTTAGTCAGGGGGCCTTGGATCCTATTTTTGGGAGTATACATCTGTGTAAAGTGTTCATAGAACGTATTTACTATGTCTTGTAATTGGTTAAGTTTGTCTCCCTTAGAGTTTTCAATCACTGGGATAAATCGCTGTACAGTGGTTGCCTTTGCTACCCTTGCCAATAGTTTCCCAGATTTATTCCCAAATCGCTGAAAATTTAGCCGTCGTGCTGTTAATTGTTTCTTTGCTTGCTCATGTATCAGTGAATTTAATGCTACTAGGGCTGCTGACATTGAGTCTCTATTGGCTATTGTTGGGTTACTCAAGTATTTCCTCTTGGCCTTCACATATACTGTTTCTGAGCGTAGTATCCCGGCCGCCAGGCGCTTTTTCCTAGCACACTGAAATGCTATTACTTCTCCCCTCATAACCGCCTTAGAAGCTTCCCAATATGTTATAGGTGAGTCACATGATATCAGGTTTGTATCTTCGTATAATTGCCATTTTTCTTGCAGGTGAGCTAGCAGTTGTTTATCCTGATACAGATATGCCGGGAATCTCCATTTGTTACCCTCTCCACCACTCCCACCTACGTTGATTTCCACCCAGATCATGTTATGGTCCGATATTTCCATAGGGCCAATATTGGCTTTCTGGACTTTAAAGAACCAGGATTGTGATATCAGTATGTAATCAATTCTAGACCAGGAAGAGTGTACTTTAGATTGATGTGTATAGTCCTTTGTGGTAGGATGGAGGGCACGCCACGGATCAATTAATTGGAGATGTTTACAGAGCGCTGGTATCCCTTTCCCTTTACCCAACCCTGGAATAGCCGTGGATGAGGATCTATCCAGACTCAGGTCTAGTACTTGATTGAAGTCTCCCGCCCATATCCAGGGGGCATCATTATGTTTCAGTCCTAATGCTATAAGGGTCTGGAAAAAATTTTGGCTATAAGCATTTGGGGCATATATTGCACAGATGTAAAACTTTTGCCCTTGGTAGTTTATCTGTAAGAGTACAATTCGTCCCTCAGTGTCTCTGTGGATTAATTTGGTTGTACAAGGTAGTCCCTTATGAATGAGTATTACTACCCCGCTCTTCCTATTACCTGAAGAGGAGAAGTGGCTTTCACCCACCCATTGTTGACAGAGTTTTTTATGTTCTGTGTCGGACAACTTTGTTTCGTGTAAGCAGGCAATATCTATACCTTGCCGCTTTATCTGGGTCAGGATTTTATATCGTTTTACCGGTGATGTAATACCTGAAACATTCCATGATAATATTTTAAGTCCAGATCGACTAATCTTTGCTTTGTTTCATTGAGACTATTATAAATATCATCAAGGTAGTCCTCCGGGAGCCCAGCCTCCCCCGGAGGGTGTATGATTTAAAGTGTGATTTAATGTGTGGGAGAACTTGCATTGTCTCTAACACTCCATATGCAAGAACAGACATTATTAAGAACCTCCCCTCAATTTTGCTACGTATCCCCACTCCTATCATTTCCCTCCCTCCCTATAGCTAAACCCCTTTCCTCCCCCCCTTGTTCCCAAAATTGCCTCGAGAGGGATAGCCCCATCTAGGCAGAGTCACAGCATGCCGGTTCCCCGCGCACCTCCAGGCCCCTCAATGTTACAATTAAGCTTATAAAGTTATAACCTCTATGTATAATGTCTTTACATCATTGTTTATCCCGTCAGGACAGTTCAATCAATCACAAGTTATGCTCACCACCACATGTCCAAAACCGGATCAAGCCGGTGCTTCCTGGCTTTTCAGTTCTTGGTTAATGTATTGCAATGCTGAGTGTTCTGATGTAAAGGATATCCATTTCCCGTTTTTCATGATTTTTAATGTAGCAGGGTAAAGTAGCATAAATCTGGTGTTTTGTTCAATCAAAGCTGTACACACCGGGTGGAATTTTCTTCTTCTTTCTTGTATGTTGGCTGAGTAATCTTGAAATATGCGGATTTGGGCACCCGCGTAGGTTAGGGAATCTCTTTTCTGACGGAAGCCCTGTAGAATTTCTTCTTTATGGATATAGTTGTGAACTTTCATAATTACTACTCTGGGTTTTGATCCATTTTGGCGTGGTTTTCCCAGCCTGTGGGCTCTTTCAATGCATAGTGGGCCTCTGCTGTCTGAGATAGCAAATTCTTTAGAAAGCCAGCTTTCAAGCAGTGTGCCCAGATTTTTATCAGGAATTGTTTCGGGCAGACCCACCAGTCTAAGATTGCATCGTCTGGCTCTGTTCTCCAGTTCATCCAGTTTCTCCTCTTGGGCAGCCAGGCGTTTCTTGAGGTTGGAAAGTTCTGGTTCCTGTTGTTGCCAAGCCTCTTCAATTTCGGAGACTCTCTTTTCCACCTCCGCGGTTCTGCTGGTGATCTCACCCAACCGGCCATCCGATTTCTCCAGCTTCCCCTCTAATGTAAGAAATCGGGGTTCCAGCGCTGTGCTCTCCGCCGTTACTAATTGCGCAAGCTGTCTGGCAGTAAATTCGGCCTCGCCTCGCGGCGATGCGGCCGCCATCTTGGATTCGCCGCTCGCTACCGGGAGCTTTTCTTTTTCGTTCTTCGAGCTCTTCCTTGTGCTTCCAAGCGGCATGGGAACGAGGAATGGGTCCATACACCTTCCGCAACACTTTAATGGGACTAGTTTGTTATTTTTGAGGTCAGTTTAGTTCGTAGGGCGCCGGGAGCGAGCAGGGTCCGCGGAGCAGCACAAAAGCGTGGCTACTGCTCCAACTGCATCACGTGACCTGCATAGACATAGAGTTTTAAATGTAGCCCTGTATTGTACTGGTAGCAAAAATGGTGTGATGTGGTCACGTTGCTTGCAACCTTCTATTAGTCTTGGTGCAGTAATCTCAATCAATTGGAGCTGGTGCAGGCCCTTTGTAGTCACTGTTGGAGTGCATTGCAGTAATCCAGTCTTGATGTTATCATGGCGTACACAAATGGGATAAGATTTACCTTCTCGATGTAAGGAGAGAGACAGTATAGCTGTCACAAATAGTAGAAACAGCTGTTGAAGGTTGTTTGGCTTTGGGGAATCAGAGTAAGTGTTGAATCTAACTGTATTCCAAGGTTCCTGACTTGTGATTTGAGGGGGAGTTCATACTTCCCAAAAGAGATTTTGATGTCTTCTTGTTGCCAGTGTCATATGACCACATGAGGCCCCAGATCACCCCCTGCTGCCTGCTCCTACCTGAGCAGCCTCTCACCACAACTGCTGCTACCTCTTGCTTTGGGTCAGCCCCAGCAGTACCATCTGGGGTGCAGGAAATGGAGGGTCTGTTCCAGAGAGGAGCTGCAGCCCTTACTACTAGTTCACCTCTTACCTGATATTGAAGTACCAGCCTGGGAAGAGTAAAAGGCAAGGGGACAGTGTTTGTAGAGCAAACACGAGTGGATACCTAAAACCCCTTGTTATTTTTTATGTTGATGTTGCGTATATGGGGAAGAGGAGTTGGTGGTTGAGAGGCTAGGATGGGGGAGGGCAGACTTATACGGGGTCTGTGCCGGAGCCGGTGATGGGAGGCGGGACTGGTGGTTGGGAGGCGGGAAATACTGCTGCACAGACTTATATGGTCTGTGCCCTGAAAAAGACAGGTACAAATCAAGGTAAGGTATACACATGAGTTTATCGTGGGCAGACTAGATGGACCGTGCAGGTCTTTTTCTGCCGTCATCTACTATGTTACTATGTTCATTTAGCATGCTGAGTGCAAAATGTGTGTACTACTAGATTTGCATTTGTATGTGTGTATATATATATATATATATATATATATATATTGTATAGGTTTGATTTTAATATGATGATGAGTTGTGTACAAAGTATAATCCAGGTTGCCTACATCTGCTTCTCATCAACTTAACAGAACCTCAGCTGCTTATGTTCTGGAGTGAGAAGGCATGAGATTGGTAAGAGATGAGCTGTTACAGGGGGGAGATCCAAGGTTAGGATTGGGCAGAGTGAGGTTAACCAGCAACCCAGCTAGCCAGTTTGGGATCTATAGATAGTTTCTGCCAGATGCACAATGAAAGCGACTTGTTAGTGGTTTCTGGGAGAGAGGTGCATGTCCAGTCAGTGAGGAATAAGTGAACACTGAATCCCTAGGGAGTGCGGGGGTGGGAGGACAATAACAGCCTGCAATCATAATCACCCAACTCTACTAACGTCCATACGCTTATACTCGTTCATGCACATACAGATAGATGCACGTGCTTGAACACTCAGGCCTCCAAAATACCTAATTTGTGCATATGAATCGTGCATTCAGAAGCGTGTCTTTTGCTCTGCTTTTAGCATTCAGACAGAATGAATACGGTTTATTAAGTAATATGTTTAATTATATTTTTGGCATGGATGGTTGTTTATTGTCTATATATTTTTAGTATGAATGTTAGTGTTTTGCAGTGCTTTCCTATCAAATTAATGGATTTCTTTATGTTTTTTTAATATAAATTTTAGTTTTTATGATGTAAACCGTTCTGTTTTGCGAATGCAATAAGAAACGGTATAGTAAATAAATAAACAATAAATGCAAATTGTTCTGACTATTCAACAGAAACTTCCCTGGCAGACTAGAGGCTGCTTTAGCTTCTCTCGTATTGTACAAAGAAGTACATTTTTGAATAAAAATTCCTCAGTGTCAATGCTTTCTGCTACCAAAGTGATGATTAAGACAACTTAAGGTTTAGACAATTATGAAAATATTTTTCTTTCTGCAGTAAACACCTAATGAAGAATTGCATGTGTCCACCCTCTAATTGCTTTGCTGCTAATTTATGTGATAGTGCTAGCTTTGTTACAGGAGCACCAGAGGAGCGGCTCAGAAATAGTATTCCTTCACATAAATTTTAGCACCTCCTTTTATTTACTGATCCTGTTTAACTGGTTGACCTAAGGTGGATGCTTCAGAAGTGAAAGGATCAGCTTAAAGATATGCTGGTTGTACTTTAAGAGAGCAATTTTTTTAAAAGTTATTTACCAGGATAGATAGTGATTTACTCAGGTAAATTGAGGGAGGACATTTTTCAGACAGCCAGTTTAACCAAAAGTACATACTGGGTTGCGTAGTGTGCGTGATTTTAGCTGGACTGTGAGGAAGCATTCCCAAAGGCATGTTGGGTGGGGGGAGGGAAATAACACACACAACAAATTCTATTTTCAAATCTACTGACGTTGTTTTCCATTGAAATTGCACCTGCATGAGAGGTGTGGGATCCTCAGGTATTTTGTTCCCATGGACGATTTTTGAAGGTAAAGCACAGAAGTTCTATGATTTTGAAAATTAGCTAAGCAATTTGTACCTAGAGGGCTATTTTCAAACTCCCCTCCTATGAGATCATGGCATGACATTTTATATAGAGACCTATCTCTATATAAAATATAGAGTCCAGGCTTCGTTCCTTTTCCCTTGCGGCACCTTATGCCTGGAATAGACTTCCTGAGCCTGCATGTTTAGCTCCATCTCTACCTGTTTTCAAATCTATGCTGAAAACCCACCTTTTCACCACTGCTTTTGGCTCCTAACCACTACTCAATTGCCTCCCCTTGTTCCTTCTCACCCAGTACTTCCCTCGCCCTTAATTGTCTTGTCTGTCTGTATTATTTTTAGATTGTAAGCTCTATTGAGCAGGGACTGTCTCTCTCTGTCAGATGTTCAGCGCTGCTTGCATCATCTGGTAGTGCTATACAAATGTTAATAATAATAATCTCAACCATTAGATGTTTTCTTTCATTGTTTCTAATGCTGCTTAATGTTTTGCATTGATCTGAATTGTTTCATGTGCTTTTTAATAACAGCCAGATATACAAAAGGTTTTCTTCCATTGTGGGGTTTATTTACTAAACTGCATTAGCTGTTAATGCATCAGTTGATGAGTGCTAAAAACTAATGCAGATCTGGGCAGAGAGTGGCTGAGAACTGAGCTTTACTGTCAACACAGTGGTAGTTTCTATCTGAAAAACCCCAAAAAAACGTGAAGGAGATAGGTGGAGACTCAACTGGCTTGTACTCTAATAATGAGTTCGTTAAATAAATAAAGAGGTGAAGCCTCAAGAAGCCCCCGGCTCAAAGATTAAAGAGCTCTCGGGAGGCTGGGCTGCTTCATCATCGGCAAACACCCCACTGGTCTACTGCAAATGTTCTTACAGATCACTATTTTGCTTCATTTTTCTTTTACACTTTTTCTTAAAGGTCAAGTGTGTGTATTTTACTTAGCTTAGTATCCAGGCTCTCAAGACGCTAGATATGACCATGACCAACGGTGGCCAGCGTTTCGTCACCTGCCTCAGGGTCAAATGGTCTGCGTCAATCTTAGCCCAAGTAGATACTCAGCACTAGCGCTAGTCCTGAGTATCTACTTGGGCTAAGATTGACGCAGACCATTTGACCCTGAGGCAGGTGACGAAACGCTGGCCACCGTTGGTCATGGTCATATCTAGCGTCTTGAGAGCCTGGATACTAAGCTAAGTAAAATACACACACTTGACCTTTAAGAAAAAGTGTAAAAGAAAAATGAAGCAAAATAGTGATCTGTAAGAACATTTGCAGTAGACCAGTGGGGTGTTTGCCGATGATGAAGCAGCCCAGCCTCCTGAGAGCTCTTTAATCTTTGAGCCGGAGGCTTCTTGAGGCTTCACCTCTTTCTTTATTTATTTAACGAACTCATTATTAGAGTACAAGCCAGTTGAGTCTCCACCTATCTCCTTCACGTTTTTTTTGGGGTTTTTCAGATAGAAAGTATTAGAGGGAGATTGCCTTCAGTATTAGTTTGAAACACAGTGGTAGTTATCATGTGTTGTCATGGCAGATAATGCAGCACAATTAACACCCACCTGAATAGATGTAGCTAACTATTGTGTTATCTGCGATGCAGTTAATACACAGTAAAATATGTTTCTATGAATGGAAGTCTACCTGGAACACTCCCCAAAAATTAATGCAGAGGGTTTCAAATTACCATGGGTTAATTCTGACAATTAACATGCAGCAAATGCAAAATCCTCACTGCACTTTGTAAAATGAATCCCATAGGGCCCTATTTACTAAAGAAAATCTCCCCAAAAAATCTTTTGTTAGATTGTTAATAAAAGAACTCTGGACCAGCCTGGGAACTTAAAATATTAAATAAATGAAATCTCAGTTGCTGGAAAGATCAGCAGATTCTGTACATTTCCATAAGGTTTCCTATCACAAGTTTCTGATACATACATAATTGGATTATAATGACACTGGGGAAATTTCGACTATGCTACAGCAATTGGGAAAGACCTTGATCCAGACTCAATGATCTTTAATATATTTCCTTTCTGGATTTTGAGAAGCAGTGATCATGTTTCTCAGCCAGATAAGTGAACAGTCATTCGTTACTCTTTTTTTTTTTTTTTTAAGTTGTTAGCCTTCTAATTAAGAGATTGTTATTTAGGAGATCTTGGGAGGAGCTAATTAATTTTTTGATACTTTTGGATACACCCAATGTTCTGTTTTGTGTTTTCAGCACTCTTTTCTGCCTTAGTTTAGTTATATTGGCAGTTTTTTTATTGTTCTTTTTTTCCAAATATATGTATCAGAAACCTGTGATAGGAAACCTTATGGAAATGTACAGAATTTGCTGATGTTCCCAGCAGTCGATGTTTCATTTATTTAATATTTAAGTTACCAGGCTGGACTGGAGTTCTCTTATTAACAATCTAAGAAAAGATTTTGGGGGGATTTTCTGTATTCGATATCTTTTGTTATTCCAAAAGTTTCTTGTTATCTGAGGATAGAGATTAATTTTATAAATCCATTTTAGCACACATGTGGCAATATTTGCACATAAAAGTAAGGCATAAATACATATGTTAATATAATGGCAAGTACAGTAAAAGTACATACTACCAGGAGTGTGGTCTGGGCAAGCTATATGAAGTGCACACGTTGATTATAAAACACTAATCTATGCATGAACTTATATACTCTTCTTGTGGACATTTATGCCTTTTGTTGAGCAGGTGTAATGTCAGTTACTTCAGTGTAGGTGATACTGAGGCTGGATTTGTGTTGTATTTTGTAAAAATACATGTGCCTTCCTGCCCAATTAACTTAGGTGCCCCATTATAAATTTACCCTCCACGTGTGTAACAGAAAAATTCTTACTTCCCCTGGCCCTTAGTGTATGTTTTCTCTAAGATGTTTAAACTACATCTTCTTTTCCATGAATATACTTCCTCCTGTGGAGTCTTGGTTTTTTGTTTGGTTTTTTGTAGTGATATCCCAGTATAAAAATATTTAGCTTGTGAGATTTTCTTAATTCTTCTTTTGGACTTGACAAGTTTTGTTTGTTTGTTTTTTTTCATGTCATTAATATTGAGGTAGTCGTTTTTCTTCGTATATTCATTTTGTCAGGGAAGAATGCTCCAGCAACACTTGATGCCAGAAATATTGTGCTTGTCATTCGTTTACTCCCTTCCGCCATTCTTGGCTTTCTGTACATGTGGTTCATCAGGTATTCTAAACCAGTGTTTCCCAAGTGCAGTCCTGGAGTATCCCTTGACAGTCAGGTTTTCAGGATATCCACAATGAATATGCATGAAAGAGATTTGCATATAATGGAGGCAGTGTATGCAAATCAAGTTCATGCAAATTCATTGTAAATATCCTGAAAACCTGACTGGCAAGGGGTACTCCAGGACTGGACTTGGGAAACACTGCTCTAAACTAGATATACAAACTTGTTGAATAAGTCAGTCAGAAGTGCTGAATTCCTTACCAGCAGAGACTTAGAGGCATATTTTCAAAGCACTTAGCCTCCTAAAGTTCCATAGAAACCTATGGAACTTAGCCTCCCAAAGTGCTTTGAAAATATGCCTCTTAGTAACCCTCAGACTTGTGACAAGTGCTGTTAATCGGGATTCAAAATTATGTGCCCTTAATAGCAACTCTTATCTAAGAGTCATGGTTTTAACATAATTCACTGTCTAATCATAGTAGATGTTAACTAGTTTAAAACACAGGAATTGATTTAATACATCCAGTAGGTGTTTTAATATTCAGATGTGTGTTATTGATGAGTTGCCCAACATATAGATTTTTTTTGTGTTTGTTTATGGAAATGTCCACATTTACTAAAATTAAAATGTATACATTTAGGTAAACCCCTTTTGGGCCATAAATCTGATTACAAGATAATTTGAGTTTAAAAGCATCTAGTTTAAGGGTATAATGTGTATGACTTTACACCATTATAACAAATATTACTGTTTTATATACAGTTTGGCTGCCAGTGGTGATATGGAAGGGTTGGAAGCATGGATTCTAGCAGGTGTAAGCATGGATGAATTAAGCTATGATCAACAAACTCCTTTACAAGTAGTAAGTACGGCTACTAGTTCCTCACTTGCATGGGAGTCAACTTTTCAAAATTATTGGGGGTGCTAAGCCCAGTGGAAATAACCCTTCCTTGGACAAAAACAAGGAATTTTCTCAATATTGAGGGTGCTCAAGCACCCACAGAGTCGGCTCCTATGCTCCCTGGTATAAACTGTTATTTTGGTCCTTGTTTTAAGGTTTGGAAAGTAACGCCTTAATTACTAGATTATTTTTCCAAAATAAAATTTGGTCTTAATTTCATAGTATACCCTCTTTGCCAGTTGTTTCAGCTCATGATTGATTGCTGGATTTCAGAAAACTAGTACAAACCTCTCTTCATGAGAGAGTTTTTATTTGATTTAGAGTGTGAGATACATGATTAGCCTATATGAGATACAACTTTTTGGAGGTCTTTTACTTAGGTGCGCTGGCGTTTTTAGCACTCGTTAAAAACAGGCGCACGCTAAAGACGCCCATAGGAATATATGGGCGTCTTTAGCATTTAACGCCAGCATACCTAAGTAAAAGACCCCCTTTATGTCACTATATTTAGGCACTTAGGGGGTCTTTCACTAAAGCTTAGCTCAAGTTATCTTCAGCAGGGCCCATTTTATTCCTGTGGGCCCTGCTGTAGTAAAAGACCTCCTTAGAGGGCTCCAATGTGGTGTCTTTCTATAAAGGAAAGTAGACACCTCCTTTCCCTTATTGAGTACTAGTGTAACCAGGTCTACTGCGCTTAGGCATAAGCACTTATGGCACCAGTAGAGCAAGTTTAAATTTGTATGTCTAGCTGGTGAAGATACTTGCATAACTATAAGTTGCGCATTTCTCTAAAGTTATGCATACAAGTTTGCAATCTGCCCACACTCCATCCAGACTTGCATATATTTTACAGGTGAGTGTAGACATGGGCATGTGTATTTACAGAATGGTGCTCAGGCAGCTTTTTGGCATTTACATGCATATGTGCCAGTATGCTAGTCATGTGCATAATACGTGTGTAAATCTTAGCTGCTTCTTTATAGAATTTCTTCATATATCTTAGTTTGTTTTCTTTTTTTTAATGATGTGTGAAATTTCTGGTCAATATTCAGCTGGTGGCAGTCAGCATTTTTTTTTTAAACATTTACTCTTGTGAGCTGAGACCTGGATATTCAATGCTGGCCCATATCCAGGCATGACTGGCCAAGAGCTAGCCACCAGCACTTATGTAGATTCCTAGCCGATATTCAGCTGGGACCCGCATAAGACACTTATTTGGGTCTTGGCTGAATAACGACTGGAACCCGGATTATATATTTATTTACGATTTTATATCCTGCTAATTAAAATTTCCAAGCAGATTACAATAAGAACAAGCATAAAATCAATACAAATAGTAACAAAACAGTTAACAATATACAATATGTAGCACAGAAAACATGTGGACTGGAGTGGTCCCTTTTTCCTCTCCTGCCCCGTCAGCTCTGGGTTCAAAACGGTAGTGCTGGCCCCTTAGCGTACCACTTGGGGTCAATGCCATCGTTTTGAGCTTGGAGCCAGTGTGGCAGGACTGGAAAGGGGATCACTCCAGCTCCATCCCACTAGATAGCAGGGATCACCTCCGGGTATATTCTGGGAATGGCTGGCTGTCGAGATGGGGAGTTGGGAAATGGAATCGGAGGGGGCTCAGATATGGAATCTCTGGGTATATTCTGGGAATGGCTGGCTGTCGAGATGGGGAGTTGGGAAATGGAATGGGAGGGGGCTCAGATATGGAATCAGTGACCCAGAAGTTTACACAGGTGCCAGCCGATATTCACTGAATGATATGCAAGTATGGTCCTATCTGGCTGCTAAGCTATGCATGCACCAGCACTAAATATGGGCCATGCCTGCATAAGGACTAGGTCCATCCTTCCCAACTCTGCCTCCAAACCGTCCTGGTACTGCCCAGATTTTGATGGTGCAGTCTGAGCCCGTATTTAGCAGCCCTATTTGGATAAGTGCCACTGAATATGGTTTATTGGGTTCTTATTAATGTATCACCTAACAAATGAACACATAAAGCAGTTTACAAACTTAATGTCATTCCTTTCCCGTATTCAATTTTACAGCTAAGAAAGAGAAAAAAAATAGAATAGTAAATTCAAAGAATAGCAGAACTACCCCACCCGGCCGGAAGCCCATAGTCTCTGGCTCAGCCAGAGAGCTGAAGGATTTCTGGAAAAGATAAGTCATAAAGGCTCCTTCACCAAAGTTTAAGTGGACAGGAGCCTCTCTTGCCTGTTTAAACCAACCTGAATATTAACCCCTTTGGGTTTTTTTGGAATCTGCTTAGAACTTAGAGGATTGGTAAGATTTATTGTAAATTATTTTAAATAAATAATTAGAATTCAAACCAACACATACATTAAATGTTGCAGTAGTTACATCTGATCAATGAGTTAGAATACTTTGCTGATATCTGGTGATACGTATTTATTTCTTCACTATTATAGTGATTACTATTATAAATCTTTAATTACAGGCAGAGGCTACAGGAAATATAGAGGTCTTGGAATTTCTAAATCAGACTGATCAGAAAAAAGGCAAGTAAGAGTTGGTGGAATGGTTGGGTGTATGGGGGTGGGGGATAAGACTAGCAGAAATAAGGAGAAGATGATGCCTTTGCAGAAATCATTAGCAAAACTGCATCTTGACCATTATGTTCAGTTCTGAAGGCTGTATCTTCAAAAAGAGTAGAGGAAATTTAGAGAAGGGTTTAAAATGATGTAGATTGTACAATGTCATGAAAGTTAAGAACCTACAATAAAATGTGGGTAAGTAATCGCCTGAAGGACAGAAGGTATAAATAATGTAAAAGATGAAAGCATTTTTTGACAGGAAGTTCTAGAACCAAGGAGTAATGAGATGCAAAAGTCATAGACTCGATATATTGCCTTTCTGTGGTACAACCCTAGTAGTTTGCATTTATTATATGCAGGTACTTTCTCTATTCCTAGTGGGCTCATAATCGAAGTTTTTGTACCAGGCCAATGGAGGATTAAGTCACTTGCTCAGAGTCATAAGGGGTTGTAATGGGAATGAGCCCAAAGTGTGGGGGGGGGGGGGCACATTTTGTCCCACCTCCCCACCACTCTTGACCCACAATAACACCACATACCTGGTCTGGTGGGGGTCCCCAAGCCCCACCAGCAGAAGCTTTCCTGCAGTGATGTTCACTACATCGCTGCCTGCCCTGCTTTCCTACCCAGGTGCGCATGCTCGTTTTTAGTGAAATTGGGCATGCGTGACGCTCATGTGTGCTCAGTTTCACTAAAAACGAGCATGCGCACAGAGGAGGGGGAAAGCAGGGCAGCATGGTGGCAGATATCACCGCAGGAATGCCAGGAAAGCTTCTGCTGGCCGGGCTTGGGGACCCCCCGCAAGCCAAACCGTTAAACCTTGGGAGACCCCAGATGTAGACTGGTCTATTCCCAGATCTCTAAGATGAGGTAGCTGAATCACTTCTTAAAATTCCAGCTTCCACCACTAAATCCTTCAGTTGGCAAGCTGTATATGAGGCATACAGAGGGATAAAGTCCTGTGTTTAGTAGAGACTGTGAATCTTGTTGTTGATACCTGGAATGCAGGACAAGGTATTCCTACTCAGTGACTTGGGGCAACCAGTGAGAGACAGGTGTCAAAAAAGAAATAGAGCAAATACCCAGTGGCAAAAGTCAAGTAAAGAAAATGGCCAGAAAGCAAAAGTGTCATGAAAGTGTAGGTGTGGCAAAAAAACTCAGTCTTTTCTCTGCCTGCAAATTTGGAGTTTTTCTTTTATTGGTGCTGTGTGCAGGCACTGCCTAAACTCTAGAAGAAATCTCTGTGATTGGCAGCATCGGAGCTCTCGGATATTAGCATTGAACCTTACAGACATTAACTATCGCATGGAAGTGAAATTTACTTATTTATTGGGATTTATTAACTGCCTTTATAGAAAGAGTCACCCAAGACGGTATACAGAAGATACAGTTTATCAAACAAACCAACCTCTTGTTGGGGAAACTGCAAAGTTTTGATCAGAAGATACAGTTTAACATAAATGAAGATATTTCAAGTAAAAATGTGTTCGTTGATTCCAAAGCTCTCGTTGGACATTAATGATGACATAAATGGCAGTGGAAGCTCTCCATGTAAAGCTTGTGAATGAGGTGCAGGATTTAAATTCAAATAATAGGAAACCAATAAAACTTAGCCAATATAAGTGAAATATATTTAAATTGAGACACTCCAGTTAACATACGAATGGCTGCATTTTGTGCAACCTGTAATGCTCTAAAGTTATTTAATAGTAGCCCAGATAAAGACCATTACAATAATTGAAGTAGATAGTACCACATATTGAATTACCTTTCTGAAATTCTCAAAAAGTAAAAAAAAAATCACCTAATCATTTTACCAGTCGAGTACAGTATCTTCGGTGTGGAGAGATGGAATGCAACTGAAAATGCGAAAGTCCCACAGCTGGCTGAAGATAATAAAAACATTGCTGCCACTTGAAGATCGTCTTGGATAGATCCACTCGGGCACCAGTTTCACCAAGTACACATCAGGGAAATAAATATGCAGTCCATGATTCTTCACACATAGGCAGAATGGGCAAAAACTGCAGTGTCACAGATCCATAGTGCTTTGCAGTAAATTCATGTTAGTTTTGTTCTGGCATCATAGACGCACAAGGTTGGTCAGGCTGTTGCCCTACTCTTCAAAGGCTTACAATTATTACTAAACAGTATCCAGAAATAGATTTACTAACATCTATATCTATAAAAGTGAGATTTCTGAACTGAAATATCCTAAATTTGTAGAGTTCAGTAATTGCTAGTTCTACCATGGAATTTTAAAAGGCTTTGTATGCGATTAGCCTGATATTCACTAGTTGGCCGGTGAGTCAATTTAGGTACCCAAGTTTTAGACTGAAAATAGGTATGTAAATTTAATTTGTGGTGCTGTAATGTTATTCTTTTTCCTACCTTTAGACTCCCAAATTAAGGACTCAGCATTGGAAATTGGCACTGAGTATTTGTTCCCTGATCTCTTACCACCCCTGGCCTTTACCCCTTTGCTAGGATCCTAAATTTAGGTGCTTAGTGAATTTAGCTCAGCAGAGATACATTTATTTTACCAGATTAAGACGCACATTCTTTAAAATTGGCTGGTATAGTAATGAAGTTAAATTGCTCAGATCTCACACTCAGAGCTCTAGTGAGTAGCGACAATTTTTCTCTTACAAGCTAAGGAAAAGCTTAACAATCTGTATGATCTGGTGATTTTTGCATTCATTATTCTTTTGTGTCTTTTTTTCTACAGGATTTGAAGAGTGGACGCCTTACTAAAACCAATAATTTCAACAATTAGCTTTTTTTGTCAAAAGCCATGCTGTATTCATTGAAATAAGTATTTACCTAGAGTAACATAATATATTTGTATGTTAGCAATCAATTTTAATTGTATGTTTTTAACATGTTGTAAAGCATAGACAAGAGTAACTGTAATCATCTGTTTCCATCCTGACATTAGCACAAAATTATAGTTTTATTTCAGTGCAGTAGTCTTTTGTATGTTAAAAAAAATCTTTATTGTAATATTAAGAACTTGAAATGAGTATATTTGCATTTGCTATAGCATTTCTGTATAGTAAAAGTCAGTATTTGTTTTATTATCAGTGTGCACATTTTAGAAAGTATTATCAAATGGTTATATTCTCTAAGGACAAGCAGGACATTATTTTCTCACATATGGGTTATGTCATTCGACGGAGCCCTGGCGCAGATGGTACCCAGTGTTCAAGAATTTTCTCAAAGCCTTTTGCAGCACTGTGCTGTACCACACATGTGCAGGTGCTTTTCCACAGTGATGTAAGTACATGGGACTAAAAATCTTTGTTTCTCCATGGAGCAGAGTAGTCACATTTGTCAGCTTTCCTCAGTGCATTTCTTCTTCAGTTTTAGTGCCTTCCCAAGTGGTGCGCAGGAATCTTTTTTCATCTATTTCTTCAGTTTTTCCTCTCTCTATTTTTTCTTAGTATTTTTTGGCCAGTTTAAGTTTCGTTTTATTTTTGCTCAGCTTCTTTTGGCCCTTTTAGGTTCGAGCACCTAGTTGGGTTTCCTTTTGTTAAAAAAAAAAAAAAAAAAAAATCAAACCATTTGACTATGTTTCCACTATTTTCCCACCAATGTCACTTAAAATTCCCATTGATTTTAAAAAGTGTCCTAGGTGCAGGAAGGCCATTTCTGTGACTGATGCACATATTTGGTGCGTACTGTGCCTAGGACTTGATCAAACAGTCTCTAATTGTCATCTCTGTTCTAAAATGCAGAAGAGAACACAAAAAGGTTGAGGCTCAGTGCAAGAAAGATTTTGGCGTTTCTAAGTCCGGTCCATTGACCAGCATCAGAAACATCGGTCCCTATGGCTGGTGGAGCTGCTTCAGACACTGGGGGGCGCACCAGCATCAAGGAGGTCTTCATATTGGATGCCGATAGGGCCCTGTCAGTCTGACCTGCATCATACCCAACACCAAGGACACATCAAGTTTCAACAGCGTCCTCATTAGCACTGAAGGATCCCAATGTTGTGCATCGAGAGAAGGTAAAAAGAGCATTGACATTAGTTCTGCTAATGAAGCACAGTGCCAGGAACTCCAGGTCATCAGTACTGAGAGGACCTCTCCCTCTCCATGGAGTTGGTGCTGAAGCGCCAGTCTCGTAGACGCTGGGACCAGCCTTTTGATTTGATTCTGACATCATCACAGTCTGTCACCAACCTGACACCGACCCCGCCTTTACCAATACCTGCCCCTGAGGGATGTCTCCAGGCCATGCTGCAGGAATAGGTAGAGTAGAACTTAGCTTGGTGCAATATTGAAGTCATTGATGCTGACCATGGCTTCACCCAACTGATCCTCAAGACCCATGCTTTGTCTATTGCCCGTGTACTGACACTGGTGCCTCGATGGGGGCCAGCATCGGCCTCAGAAGAGGCAGTTTTCCTCTCTAGGCCACTGGAATAGAAAGTGCTCCTGGTATCCAGGACAGAACTTGTCCCTCAACGCTCTTGGCCGGAGTCTAGACATCAATCTAGTAGACTATGGCAGAAATACTAGGCCTATTCAGGGGGAGTACTTTGCTGAGTCTGATTCAGACTGTTCCTAGATGTCTGAGGTTGAGCCAGCGGAGGTCTCGGAGGCAGGCTCCCCATGGTTTACCAACAGATCCTTCCCCAACTCAGGAAAAGAGAAAATCCCCACCAGAGGACTTTGTCAGTTTTTTAAGTGAGATGACTAAGTTCATCCCGTTTGATTTAGGGGTTGAGGATGAGGCGAGGGCTGAAGTGTTGGATGTCCTTGACTACAACAATCCCCCTAAAGAGTCCATGACAGTGCCTGTGAACGGCATCCTTTGGCAGGTGCAGATGAACAGTTGGGAGGCCCCTCTTTTTCTGCAGCCTTGGAGGGCAGACTACGTACAGAATACAAAAGGCTTCTGGATTCGAAAAACAACAACTGCCCCACCACTCTCAAGAGTTAAGAGTTCTAAAACCCATGCTTTGGTGCCCCTGGGGTGAGATACTAGAACCCAGAGTCTTTTGGGAGAAAGGTTCATCAGGCCTGTATGCTCGTCTTCTGCATACAGGCCTACTAGCTCTGCATGAGCATCTACTCACAGAATTTGGTGCGCAGTCTAGCAGAGTTTGTAGACTCTCTGCCATTTGACAAAGCTGCAGACCTTCATGCTTTAGTAGCCAAGCAGAAGGAGTTCCAAAAGCACTGGGCTCAGGCAATCTTCAATCCTTTCGATGTGGTGTCCATGATTTCTACATTAGGTTTTGGCATACACAGACTTACATGGTTGCATGTCTCAGACCTAGAACCAGCGGTTTAAGAAAAACTGACGAACATCTCTTGCTGAGGTGACGATCTTTTCGGGGACAAAGTGGAGGAAGTCATGGACCTCATTAAGAAATGAGCTGATACCATGATGTTCCTCTGTCAGCCTACTCCTTTCTGCTGTCTTCACTTCTCAGAGGTTTTCAAGTGGGAGCGAAAGGAGATCCTGCTACTCCCAAAGACATAGGTATACTCCTCTGGTCTACCCTTCCCAGTGCTCTGGGGGATAGCTCCCCAGTAAAAGCAAGGGACAAGCTTTTGACTGGCTCCAGGAGAGCATAGCTGCAATAAAAGTGGCTGTTCAGGGGGGAGGCAAAATTTCCATAGCTAGCCCCTTATAACCTCCGACCAGTAGGCTCTTCATATAATGGAGGGGATTATGTCCTAAATTGGTATCAAGTACCTCCAAATTGCCTTCTAGGAGCATCTCTCAGCACCAGGTCATACTTGCAGAGGAACTATCATCCCTCCTACAGGCCCATGCGGTTGAGTCCATACCACCAGGGGGAAAAGGGAAGGAATTCTATTCCAAGTATTTCTTTGTGCCCAAAAGACAGGAGGATTTCATTCCATCCTAGACTTAAGGATCCTCAACAAATATGTGGTCAAAGAAAAGTCTAGGCTGTTTCCCCTGGGCACCCTGCTCCTCATGATTCAGGCAAAAGATTGACAATGCTCTCTACACTTAAAGGATATGCCCATGTCACAGGAAGTAAGGTTATGAGTGGAGAAAACGACACTACCAGTATCACGTACTCTTTGGCCTCATGTATGCACCTCAAGTTTTTACAAAATGCCTTGCTGTAGTCGCAGGGTATCTACACAGACTGAGAATCAAGTGTTTCCCTACTTAGACAATTGGCTGCTCAAGAACACATCAAAAAAATGGAGCTCAGGAAGTGCAGAGAACCATTCAAGTGTTGGAGCTTCTAGGGTTTATCAGTTACCCAAAGTTCCACCTCCTTCCAGTTCAGCAATTGGAGTTCATTGGCGTAGGCTTTCCTTTTGGACGGTAGAGGCATTGATAGCCATCACCCTGCAGGTCTTTCTCAGCCAGCAAGTCACAGCTTGGTAGATGTTGAGGTTGTTGTGCCACACAGCTTCCACCGTTCATGTCACACTATTTATCTCCATTTGAGAGAGGTTAAGTGGACCCTAGCTTCCCAGTGGTGTCAAGCCTCAAGGAACTGAGTGGATGTCATCTCTATCACTCCCGTTCTACAGGAGTTGATCTTGTTGTAGATGATTTGGTCCAATCTGATCATGGTACATCCATTCCAATTTTCTCCTCCACACAAGATCTTAATGACAGATGCGTCCAACCTGGTCTGGGGAGCTCACATGGATGGGCTTCCCACTCAGGGTCACTGCTCAGCTCAGGAGGTTCAATTTCACATCAGTCTCCTAGATTTCAGAGCCATTTGGAATTCTCTAAAGGCTTTCAGAGATTGACTGCAGAACATAATTATTCTAATCCAAATGGACAACCTGGTTGTAATATAGTATGTCAACAAGCAGGGAGGCATGGGCTCATACCTTTTCTGTAAGGAGGTGGTCAGGATGTGGCATTGGGCCTCCAACTATGGCATGGAGCTCAGGGCCATGTATTTGACTGGAAAAGACAACAGCCTGGTGGTCAGACTGAGCAGAATGATGCAACTACATGAGTGGTCTCTGAATATGGGGGTAGCTCAACACATCTTCCGAGTGGGGCACACCCTTGGTGGATCTTTTTGCCAACAACAAAGTCCATCAGTTCTAGACTGAGATCACAGGGCCGACTAGCATCATGCACCTTTCTCCTTCATTGGGGGGGAGAGTCTTCTGTATGTGTATCCTCCAATATCTCTTGTGGGGAAATTTTTGCTGAAACTCATGCAGGATCAAGGAACCATGATACTCATTGCCCCTTACTAGCCGAGACCAATTTGATTCCCTCTGTTTCTGGAGTAATCATCATAAGACCCATGGAGATTGGAGTCATCACTCAAAATGAGAGGTCCCTCTTGCATCTCAGCCTCCAATCCCTAACCCTCACAGCTTGGATGCTGAGAGTGTAGAGTTTGCATCCCATCGACTGCATGAAGGTGTCTCCCAGATCCTGCTTGCTTCCAGAAAAGATTCCACTAAGAGGTCATACAATTTCAGATTGAAGAGGTTTGCTGTCTGGTATGAGGACAAGACCTTGGATCCTTTTTTCTTTCCCTACACAAAAACTACTTGAATACTTGCTACACCTTTCTGAGTCTGACCTCAAGACCAGCTCTGTAATGGTTCATCTCAGTGCAATTAGCACGATGTGGAAAGTAAGCCCACCTCTACAACCTTTGGTTGTTCAATTTATGAGAGGTTTGATGTTGACCAAGTCCCCCCTATCAAACCTCCCACAGTGTCATAGGATCTCAACGTTGTCCTCACTCAGCTGATGAAAGCTCCTTTTGAGCTGCTAGACATTCACCGCCTGAAGTTCTTGACATGGAAAATCCTTTTTTTGGTGGCAGTCACTTCAGCACGCAAGATTAGCAATCTTCAGGCCTTAGTAGCTGTTCTACCTTACACAAACCCCCTGATATTCCAAAGCATTTAACCAGTCAGGATCGACACCTGACCAGTTAAATGCCCTATAACTGGCTATCTGGCAATATTCAGCGGGGGATAGCTGGCTATCTCCCACTGAATATCACCAGCTAGCAGATAACTGGTTATGTCAGCCGACATAATTAGCTATCTGCTAATTTTCAGCCTCATTTTAGCATATTTGGCCATGTGAATATGTGGGATATCTTTGGTCAGTTAGAATATAACTGGCTAAGTCTGAATATCAACATAGCCAGTTATCTTCTAAGTAGCCAAAAATAAACCGTATATTCAGTGCTGGTCACCGGAAACAGCCCGACATTGAATATCTGGGTTTAGTGGTGATTGCAGGAGTTAGCCGGGCTAACTCCCATGGTCTGAATATTGGCTCCAAAGTTTCATCATAATAGAGTGATTCTCTGCACCCATCCTAAGTTCCTTCCAAAGGTGGTGTCAGAATTTCACCTTAACCAGTCAATTGTTCTACCAACATTTTTTCCAAAACCCCATGCCCAACCTTGCGAAAGCACACTACACATCTTGGACTGCAAGTGAGCCTTAGCCTTCTCTGGAACAGACTAAAAACTATAGACAGTCCACCCAGCTTTTTGTTTCTTTTGACCCAAACAGGATAGGGGCAGCCATCGGTAAACTCATATTATTCAGTAGGCTGGAAGATTGCATCTCCTTTACTTATGCCCATGCTGGGCTGACACGGGAGGGTCATGTACAGTTCACAATGTCAGTAACTGCATCAGTAGCCCATTTGAGATTAGCTTCCATTCAGGAGATTTGCAGGGTGTTTGGTCCACACATTTTCATCTCAGATTCCCGACAGTTGGTTTGGTCAGACAGTTCTGCAGAATTTGGTGGGAGTTTAGAATCTAACTCCACCCTCCTAGGCCCATTTTTGTTCTACTCCAATCTGTACCCTCAAAACAGCATTGTATATGAGTTCTAGGTTAATTGATTCACAGCCTTGCCTGTTGCAAGGCCCTATTGTCCTCTAGTTGCTGTTTTTCAGTGAGCCTGGTAGCTAGGGTTTCCCATATGTGAGAAGATAATGTCCTCTTGTCCTGAGAAAAAGCATAGTTACTCACCTATATTGGGTGCTCTCTGAGGACAGCAGGACATATATTCTCACATACCATCCTACCTCCCGAAGGAGCTATATTCCTTCAGCTTTTTTTACCATACTGCTGGTCCGGTGCACTTAAATCGGGCGGGAAGGCACCTGTGCATGTGCGATGCAGCACTGCCAAAGGCTTTGTGAAAATTCTTGAATGCTGGGTAGCATCCACACTGGGGCTTCGTCAGATGGCGTCACCCATATGTGAGAATATATGTCCTACTGACCTCAAATAACAGCTGTTCTATATGAGTGATTTTTTTCAGGTTCATTCAGAGGAGATATGTATTTGAAGAGCCTTTTTAAGCTTAAACAAATCCTCTGTAATTGCCACACTGAAATGTTAATTACCATGTGTTAACACAACTCACAATTAGCACAGATACATACTACCTACTATTGAGGAAGCACTAAGTGATCCCAAGCTAACAGCGCATAGTATGTTTTTTACACCAACTGCAATATGCTATCCATGCCCATTCTCTGCCCTTGCCCCACCTAGTTCCTGCACTTAGGGGCCCTTTTACGAAAGGGTTGCCATGTGGCAACCCAGAACTATTTCCGGTGGTAGTTCCACTTCAAGTGTGCGCCATTTCTGGCGTGCTGGAAAATATTTGTTATTTTTACCATGTTGCTGACCTGGTGGCGCTGCCTGATTACCGCGGGAGACCTTACCACTTCTTCAGTGAGTGACAGTAAGTACTTTCCACCACATGGCTACGCGGCAAGAGTAATCTTACTTCATGACCATTTTATTTGCATGAATTAGCACAAGCTAACTACTAAATCACTGTACTGACAATTGACACATTTGTGCAGTAGCAGTTAACATGTACTTAATTCACACATTAAGGGCCCGATTTTATATATGGCACCTAAAATTAAAGCACATTAGGAAATCACGCCTAAGCATATTCTAAATACCGTGTGTAAAATTTCGCGCAGTATTTAGAATATGCTTAGGTGTAGTTCATGAGATTAAGTCCACACGCATCCATTTACACCAACGAAAAGCTGGTGTAAATCCCTGTGTGTAGATTTACGCGCACTGGCCCGTATTTTATAACAATGCATACCTCTTTTTACCTGCGTACATTAGAATTTAGGCACAGTACATTACAGAATATGCTTACCAATCTGTGCGCTTAAATTCTAATCTTTGCCAATTATTGCTCGTTATTGCTTATTAAGAGCTATTAACACTTAACAGTTTGTTAAAACAATCTATGTGCGTAGTTATAGAATATGCCTAGATTTATGTGCAGAACCGCACATAAATCTAGGCGCGCAATATAGAATCCGGGTGGTAAGTGCTTAACACACTTTAGTAAAAGACCCTGTTAGTGTGCCATTTTAATAATTTGGGTGAGAGCAAATATTTTATTTCACTGTTTTGTATTTTGAATGTAATTCTCAGGAATAAAAAACATTAATATCAGATTTATGCCTATCCAGAATACTGTATTATGTTTTTCATGTTAGTTAGTTTGGAGGATGTGGACACATCACTACACCCTCTGCTGCCTCAAGTACAGACTTGGGACCCTATTCACAAATGCATGCTTGTGCAAAAAGTCCATAAAGGCATATGTTTTATAAAGGGAACATGATTGTTTATGTGCCAAAATAAGTTTGTTCAGTGATCCCCTAGTAGTGCACAAATTCACACCTGCATCACATACATGGTGTATTTTTTTAAATACATGCTTACGTTGTGATTGCACCTAAACTATACTCCTCTGAATACATATGTCTAGATTCCACAAAAGCAAACAGTCTTGCAGTACTTCTTGTGTGTATACCCATGTGCAGTTTTATAAAGCCTGTTTCCATATGTAAAACATGCTTTACAAAGGCATCCCTTTAGTGTGTACAATCTGTGTTAATGAGACACTCCCATTAACACCTCCATTGAACAATATGGAATTTGAACTACGTATTGCAAGCTTTCTACATGAAAAACGTGGGGCATGTACATGATTAGGTTCCTTAGATTGCTGAGAAATATTACTGTACCTGGAATTCATCTTCTCATGGGCTACCAATGAAAAGGTATGAACTAAATTTAAAATTTTTTAAAATGTGGGGAAAAAAAACCCCAATGGGATTTTAAATAATGAGAGATATTTTAATATATGCTATAATAGCAAAAACTGGCAGAATTTAGGATTATGGCAGTGAGTCAGAGTTATCAGTGCCAGGCTTTGCCACTGACCTGTATGAATGTATTGTCCTTAAGATTTTGAGTACAATCAAAAAAAAAAAAAAGGAGAGGCACTATGGATCCGTAAGTAAGTCACAAACCAAAGAACAAAATGGGTCCCAGATGAAAGTCACATAGCAAATTTGCTGTATGATTTTCATCTGGTACCCATTTTGTTCTTTGGTTCTTAAGATATTGAGGCCTTTAATTACATGCTTATAGATACAAAACAAAAAACTATGATAGAAAACAAGTACATTTGTTTTCTTAATGCACTTACAAACAAGTTCTGTCATCATGTTACTCTGATTTTTTCCCCCTCTTTGCTCACCTTGCCCCCCAAGACAGAACTGTTTTGAAATTAACCATCCGGCGAGCTCTATGAAGCAAGAACTACATATACAGTTCTTATACTGTTAGAAATCCTTTAGTTTCATTTGGAATAAATATTTTTGTATAAATATTTTAAAATTGGCAGATTGTGAAACTGATTCTTTTATAAGACTAATTGTAAATTTGGGTTTCACGTCTTGTCTTCTCCTATTTTGCTAGAATTAAGTTTAATTCTGTAACATCTGGTGGCCCATGAACTATAAGAGCTAAGGAAGCACATTTGCTAATGCCTTGTGTAATTAAGTGTTGTCAGTATTTAAAAGTCATCAGCATAAGTGAAAGCTGTTAAGAGATTGAATAAAACTGAGTAATGCTGCCATAAATGTGTTAGTCGGTGCCAGTAGAGAACCCTGAGGAACTCCGCAGCTAAGTGTGTATGAAGCTGAGTGGGGATGATGCCCATTGTACAGAGAATTCACGGTTGGTGAGGTATGATTTAAACCATGAGAGAACTACTACTGAGATTCCTATGGAAGGAAGTTGAGAAAGTATCGGTGTATGATCAATTTACAACAAATGCAGCAGAAAGATCTAAAGACAGGAGAATAACAATTTTATTTTGATCAATGTAAGTCAATAGTGCTAACAATGCTGTTTCAGTACTGTAGGCCTTTGCAAAATCCAGACTGATTTGGATGAAGGGTGTTTGTTTTGTTCATAAAAATACTAAGTTGTTGAGATACTACATATTCTACTGTTGATTCAAAGCTGATGAAATGTGTCACCTGATGTATAAGTCTAAGGTAATAACTGCTCTTTTCCAATGCTTTAGGTACCTCACCTAGTCGAAGACTTGTTTGAATCGTGTGTTATGGATGGGATACATATGGGAGAAGAATCATACCTAGAGCTTTAACAAATGTAGAGGGCATTGTGTCATGTGGAGATGTTTTTGATGAAAGAATTTTTAAAAAGTTATATGTTTCTTGCATTGAAAGTAGGGAGAATTTTGAAAAAATGGTAGTTGACAACCATTTCTTCATTTGATGGTAAAACAGATTGTGTAAGTAATGAAGAATATTTAAAAGAAGCTCGACTAGCATAAATTTTAGAATGAAAGAATTTTGCTAATATAGGGCCTCTTTTATTAAACCACAGTAGCAATTCCCAGAGTGGCAAATGAGAGGAAGCCCATTCAATTCCTATGGGCTTCCTCTCATTTGCCATGTGGGAATCATAGTATCAACAGTGAAATCTAATGAGAGTTTAGTAGGGATTTCAATAAATTATACATTTTACCTGAATGAAGTGCTTTGTTTGTGAGTAAAATAGTTCTTAGTATCCTGAAGAGTTTGCTTATTTTGATAAAATTGTGTTTTAGCTAATTGTAAATAATGTGAATCTCATGTCTTCCGCCATTTAGAAACATAGAAACATGACAGCAGATAAGGGCCAAATGGCCATCCAGTTTCTTTTTGTCTATTTTATTTTGTTGCACTATTCAGAAAAAAAGCTTAAGGTAGTGTGAAGGCTAAAAAAACAAAAAACAAAACTATTTTCTTTCTGACAAAGAGAGAGAGAAAAAAAGTTTGAGTTATGCATGGTCCTCCAAGGCTGCAGAGGGTGGTGCTGGGTGCTTTTGATGTTGCTTCTTGGCACGTGACCCCATTCAAGATGGCAAGTAGTATGAAACAGGAAGTGATGTGATGTGTACAGTGTGGCTATATCACTTCCTGTGATGTCACCAAAGGGGCAGGGTTTGGGGTGGGACTTTGCAAATAAGGTGGGGATGGGGCAGGATTATACAAATAAGGGGGGATAAAGCAGGGCTTGGGCAGGGGGTGGGTGTGGCCTTGGTGGATCTTCAATTCTGATTGGCTGATGTGACCAGAATTGGGTGTAGCCACCTGTCAAAGTCAATTAAAGATAATTGATGGTTGACAAATGCTAGTGAGGTATACTACTGACACTTCTATATAATCCTTAATTTGCTCTAGAGAGTTGCACGGGAACGGGGTTCGCAGGAATCCCGCGGGGACGGAGGCAGTTCCTGCAGGGTTCCCGTGGGGATGGAAACAGCTCCGCGGGGACGGAGGCAGTTCCTGCGGGGATGGAAGCAGTTCGGCGGTCTTCTCGTAGAAGTGTAAGCTGCACCTGCACCAGCCTCTCATCTACCGAATACCAATTTCTTTGAGTGCTGTCTTCTCCTCTTCTTCTTCCTTGCTTTAACAGCACAAATGTGGAAAGTCTTCCATTAAGGAGGTGGTAGAGTCACAAATGATGACGGAATTCAAAAAGGCGTGGGATGAACACAGAGGGTCTCTAATTAGAAAATGGAAGTTATATAAAACCTAACCTTAAATGGCTGCATGTGTGTGGATGTGTCAAGTGACGCTTAGATGGCGACTCTGGCTGTGATGAACTAGGGCTGATACCTGGCAGACTTATATGGTCTGTGTCTCATACATGGCGATCTGGTTTAGGATGGGCTGGAAAGGGCTTAGACATCAACTTCAGTGGCTGGAACATGAGGACAGTGCTGGACAGACTTTTACGGTCTGTGTCCCACAAATGAGAAGACAAATAGACTGTAGTGGGCTTCAACTGCAACTCCAGTAGTTGGAACATAAGGATAGGGCCAGATAGACTTCTGTGGTCTTTGTTCCAGAAACACAAAAGAAAGACCATAATCAAGTATATAATATCACAGTCGTTGATTTAATGATGACTTGATCATGACTATTGGCAGAGTGGATGGACCGTTCAGGTCTATTTGCTGTCACTTACTATGTTACTATTAATCCTCTTTGCTACCAGGCTGGTGCACAGACCTCAGCTCTGACACAGGCACAAGAATCAGATGTCACCTGAGCTACTGGTGCGTGCATGTGGCGACCTCTCAGCACACAGTGCAAGTGAATTGAAGACAAGTCTTGCATGTGCGCACCAGAGTGTTCCAACTTCCATTCCTTCCTTGCCTACAGTGCTGTGGCTCAAATCCAGAGAGAGACTGAGGGAGCTGACTGGAATTTTCTTTTATGTACCATTAAATTCTTACGGGGATGGGTTAAATTCTTGCGGGGACGGGTTGGGATGGGTTAAATTTTTGCGGGGATGGGTAAGATTCCAGCAGGGACGGGCGGGGATGGGTAAGATTTCTGTCCGTGTGCAACTCTCTAATTTGCTCCCTAGTTGCCCTCTCTTCAGAGCTATATGTTACTGTATAATACTCCAACAGAATATTGAAAGTATTCTCAATTTTTGATGCAAGGTCTTCCTGGGCATTCCTGAGAGCTAGTTATGTATCTAAGAACCACCCCAAGCTTTGGTAATATGGGCCAATAGTCTGCCTGGTCTATTACCAAATTTATGAGAACATTTTTTTGATATGTTCATGAATGAAAGCGTTCAAGGCAGTTTGCTTAGAGGCCAACTCCTCTGTTTTGTGGGTAAGGTTGTTAATATAGGACTTTTTAACCCTTCTTTGTGCTTTTTCCAGTGCTATAATGCTTTTGGATATATGGGTGTTGCTAGCACTCATGTAGGCAATAATACTACCCCTAAGTGTTGCTTTGGCGGTGTCCCAAAACAAAAAAGAGCGTCGTTGATATGTATAGCATTATGTGTACAATATTCATCCCATTTTTGACGTAGATGTTTCTGAAATTCCTTATCTTGATCTAGGTAGGTGAGATACCAACACGATCTTGTTTTACTGTACATAGAATCAGATGTCAATTCTATCCAGATAAGCGCATAATCTGATATTTATGTGGGGCCTATAACTGCAGACTGTATGGCAGGAAAAAGAGTCATAGACACTAAAATATCAATACTACTACTACTACTTATAATTTCTAAAGCGCTACTAGACGTACGCAGCGCTGTACACTTGAACAAGAAGAGACAGTCCCTGCTCGACAGAGCTTACAATCTAATTAGGACAGACAGAACAAACAAGAGATAAGGGAATATTACAGTGAGGATGATAAAATAAGGGTTCTGAACAAAGTGAATAAGGGTTAGGAGTTAAAAGCAGCATCAAAAAGGTGGGCTTTTAGCTTAGATTTGAAGACTGCCAGAGATGGAGCTTGACGTACCGGCTCAGGAAGTCTATTCCAGGCATATGGTGCAGCAAGATAAAAGGAACGGAGTCTGGAGTTAGCAGTGGAGGAGAAGGGTGCAGATAAGAGAGATTTACCCAGTGAATGGAGTTTCTGGGGAGGAATGTAGGGAGAGATGAGAGTGGAGAGGTACTGAGGAGCTGCAGAGTGAATGCACTTATAGGTCAATAAGAGAAGTTTGAACTGTATGTGGAAATGGATAGGAAGCCAGTGAAGTGACTTGAGGAGAGGGCTAATATGAGCATAACAACACTGGCGGAATATTAGTCGTGCAGCAGAATTTTGAACAGATTGAAGAGTAGAGAGATGGCTAAGTGGGAGACCTGTAAGAAGCAAGTTGCAATAGTCTAAGCGAGAGGTGATAAGAGTGTGGATGAGGGTTCTGGTAGTGTGCTCAGAAAGGAAAGGGTGAATTTTGCTGATATTACGGGAGGGAAAGTGTTCCATGTGCTCAAGATAAATTTATAAAATGTCTCTTTCAATGATGGAGGAGACACCAGGGAACTACCAAGTCCAAAGCAGTATTAAAAGCATGTAGACCTCAGATACCGGTTCCAGAACTTCCCCTACATCCCAACGCTCTGTCCATATAAGGGGTCAAAAGCCAAGTTTTAAAGTTACCAACCACTATCAGGGGCATCCCTATATATGGTGTACCAATCTGAATCAGATGGTTATAAAATTTGGAGTCATAGGTGTTGAGGCCATACACCACTAACAGTAATAACTCCTTCCCTGTAAGGGTGATAGGCAATAATAAGTCATGATCATGTTGATCTTTGGTAAGCAAAATGGCAGTACACTGCAAAGCCTTTTTGGTTACAACTGCCACTCTTCCCAGCTTCTGTGTGGACGAGGCATAATGTACTTTGCCAACCCAGCCCCTCTGCAGTTTCTGATGCTCCAGGTCTGTTAAAACAGGTTGTATCTACATGATGGTGTTTTAGTGCAGTCAAAATTTTGTCATGCTTGATCAGGGAGGTGATCCCTGCCACATTCCTTAAGGTAAGCCTGCTACTGGAATCACATTAACCAAATCTGTTGTAAAAGGCCAAATGAGGCATACAGCAATGCACTCGGGTGCCCAGCCTTCACCCAACTGCTACTGAGATTATCACCCAAACAATCATGAGATGACAGAATATGTACAGCAGCCCATTGCCCATACAACCACCTTGATCTAAAACGTAACATGATCTTAAAATAGAATTAGCTTCACATCCAAGAAGCCTTCCCTCTTCCACTCCCCTGCTGCCTCACAATTTTGAGCAGCAACCCCAACCCCACAAATTGCCTTGCACTAACACTTTTGCATCAGAGGAGAGCACAGTCTAGCTTTCTGTGCTGCGAGGAACCCCCATGCTATCCATGTGTCTACTTGTTCTTCTGCAATGTTTTATCTTGCATCCTTTCACTGGAATTCTCTTTCTAAACTTCTCCGACTTGAAGCATCTTATCCACGATTTAAGTCATCCTTGAAGACTTAAATCGTGGATAGGATGCTTCAAGATGCTTCATCCTTGAAGACTCACCTGTTTTTTATTGCCTTTGATTCATCTCAACATTAACCACTCCCCGCAGTAGACTCATCCCCTCTTTGGAACAATAGTATTTTTATTTTCCAGAAATATGTAGCACAAGTAAACACTTGTTAAGGCAAGGAGATAACACAGTAAAGTAAGTAATATTTTCCAAGAAAATCAAAATCTTTCTTAGACCACAAATCAGATGGAGAAGCAGCACGTAAGCTAGGGAGATCAAACAGCCAAAATATTAACAAAATCAAACAGCAATTATGTAAATACCCCCATCCATAATTCTATACTTCAATCTTTAATTATAAGATCTTCTTTAAGTCCAAGAAAGCTTTAAGTTGTTCCTGAGCAAAAAAACCAACATATCTAACCAACTATGTGCAAGGAAACTGAATGAAAAGGTTGTTCCTAAAGATTTAGAGAGGCATTTTCAATATGAAGTTTAAATCCAGTTTTCGATGTTTTGCAAAAAAGTCCAAAATTCCAGTAGTGAACATGGCCATTTTCAAACCAGAAAAATATCCAACTTTTTTTTTTTTAATGGCCATTTGCTAGACATTTTTTTGCTCAGTGTGTATTTCTTTTAGGACCATTATTGGGACAAAAAAACAAGGCCAAGGGAAAAACACACAAAAACAAGCCATTGGGATGTATGGGGCACCAGCATTCTTAGTAGACTGGCCAACCGGACATCCCAGAAGGGAGCACTGCAGTGGGTGTCATATAAAAGGTCCCAGGTACCCATCTCACCATTTCCCTCTTACATTGTAAGGTAAGCCCTTCAAAACAGTGGCGTAGCTACGTGGGGCCTGAGGGGGCCGGGGCCCCCGCAGATCCACCCCAGGACCCCCCTCCCGGCGAACCCACCCCCGCCGCCACCTACCTTTACTTTTGCTGGCGGGGGATCCCACTCCCCGCCAGCTGACGTCTTCTACTCAGCCCTTCCTGCTCTTCAATTTGTTTGCTGACGTCCTGCACGTAATTGTACGTGCAGGACGTCAGACTCAGAGAACAGTTCTGTTCTCTGAGTCTGACGTCGTGCAGGACGTCAGCAAACAAATTGAAGAGCAGGAAGCGACTGAGTAGAAGACGTCGGCTGGCGGGGAGTGGGATTCCCCGCCAGTAAAAGTAAAGGTAGGCTGCGGTGGCGGGTTCATGGCGGGAGGGGGGGGCGGCAATGTCGGCGGTGGGGGGGGGGCGGTGCCGGGGGGAGGGCTAAAATGTGCCCCCTCCCCCGGGCTCTGGCCCCCTCCCCCACGGAAGGCTGGCTACGCCCCTGCTTCAAAATACACCAGCAACTTGCTGTACCCAACTGTACACCACTACAATAGCAGGTGTCACCTATAAGTAGGTACAGGAGGGCACATACTTTCCAACAGAAGTGTACCAGTCAGAGTGGGATATGAGCCTGGGCCCCCTTGTCTACAGGCCACTGCATCAACCACTAGGCTACTCCAGAGACCAGCTTGCTGCTCTAATTAGGACTGGTCACAACATCTGAAGCTGTCAAAGAAACTGGTATGTACTGTTTCTTTCACATCTTTGGAGGTGGGAGGGGGTCATGCCTTAATCCCTCCAGTGACTTAGGTGTGATTGAAACAGGTCTAGACCAAAGTATCTAACTTTTAGCCCTGGACGTTATGACAGGAAAAAAAAGTCCCAAGTTTTGGGAACACCCAAATCCCACCCTCAACATGCCTCCTTGTGATTTGGACACTGCAGAGAAAAATGTCTCAAATCAGAGTTTCAAAAATCACGGTTTGGATATTTTGGGGTGGAGAAAAACATCCAAATGCCACTTTATTCCACTTTGAGACTTTCTCTCTCTTGAAAATGAGCCCCTTAGTCTCTTGTCTCAATGTGAAAAATACTCTTCTCTGATCCTGAGTACTTTTAGTCACATAAGGATACACCTATATCCTTTGACTGTAGAACAAGGTTTGTAAATTCCTGATATATAGTCTCAACACTGCATTGAGATCCTGTTCAAATACAGGTAATATCATTCTGTTAGTATCATTGGATCTTCGGCTTTCGATCTTGTGGACCACACTCTTCTTCTGTCTAGGCTTTCACAATTAGGTATCTCTGGGGTGCTGCACAGTTGGTTCGCCTTTTTCTTGTCTGTCTGCTCCTTTTCATTTTTCATGGGTTCTGGCACCTCATCCCCATACACTCTCAGATGTGGAGTGCCCCAGGATTCTATGCTCATTCCTCTATTGTTTTAACCTCTTTTTTTTAGTCCCGTGGCTACTTTAATTCAGTCTTTTAATATTAGATTCTTCATTTACATGGATGACATTTTGCTTCTGTTTTCTGTTTCCCCTCTTGATATTGACTTGCTACCTCTCCAACACTGCCTTCATGTAGTTGTTATGGTTATCTTCTTATAAACTTAAATTGAATCTAGACAATGAAAACGCCCACTGATATTCTTTGGTGTGATTACCTGATTGTTTCTTGTAATTTGTATTTCCTACCCCTATTATTAGACAATGGAAATGCCTGCTGGATTCTTGAATCATCTCAGCTGACCATAGTTCCAACCCTTTTTTACCTCCCAGATACTCCAATCTCATCTTTCTGATATCTAGGTATCTGGATTGACTCTTGGCTAACATTCACCAAGCAAGTCCATGCACACTGTATTACATGCCTTCCTTATCTCAAGGTTTGACTACTGTAATTCATCTATGTAGGTTTCCATTATCTCAAATTAACTGCCTTCAAACTCTTCAGAATTGTGCAGCACATTTTCTTTGTAAAGCTAGTAAATTTGATCACGTCACCTCTTTCAATTGCATTGGCTTCTGGTTCGGTTCTGAATCACATTTAAGATCCTTACCCTCACTCATAAAGCCTTTTATTCCGGTGCTTCTTTGTATCTTTCAGCTTAACTATTTCATACTCCCTGTCCTGCTCTCTCAATGTCAACTGTATGACTCTCTCTGGACCAAGATTGGCACATTTAGAGTCTACGTAACATACTGTTTTATATTTTTTGGCCCACCTGCTATGGATCTCTCTTCCTGCACATATTTGTACCAAACAGTCATTTTCCTGATTTAAGGCTTTGTTAGACCCATTACTTTACATTAGCTTCTCAGATTGATTTGCAGTGAGTTTTCTGTCCAGGGGCTGACCTGGGAAGCTACAGCTAGTGTTGAAAATCTGGATTTTAGATGTTGGTTCAATTGCTTGGAATTGGATAACTTCTCTGGGTGGATGTTTCAGAATGTTGGTTTCTTCTGTCCTTTTTAACATGGAGTTCCTTTCCTTCCTTTCTATTTTTGAATATGGCTGTAAACTGCTTAGATCCACATGTTTGGAATATACAGAATAACAAGTTTTTAATAAACATAAACAAGAGAGACCAATAAGGTGGCCCTTTCAGAATCAGATATTGAAGACTCCAGTATCGCTGATATATTTTTAACATCCAACTTTGCTTCTTGATTTAAGGCACCTGGTACACCTTCTATATTAATTTTATAGGAGAGGAAATATAGTACATTCTGTTCAAAGGAGGAATCCGGTAAATAATTCAATATTTTCATTAAATACTTAAAAAAAAAAAAAAACAAATAAATATCTATAGGGAGTGTGCCAGGGGACCTTGGAAAATTCAAGAAACACAGATTGTCCTTCCATTATAGTTTTCAATCTGTTCAACCCGACAAAGTAACACTAATTTATCCTTAACAATAGATGATGTAAGGTCCTGCAAAGTTTGAACCTCTCCTTGAATATGTTGAATTTGAGAGGAATGTTCCAGTTTTACCCATCCAAATTCTTAGAAAGTAAGTCAACTTTACTCACTAATGTAGCAACATTTTCAGTGGACTTTGCAACTGTTGCATCCAGTTTTCTGAGAGCCAGCCAAATGCCTTCTAAAGTTACTACCATGGGAACACTAGCATTGGCAGCCACTCTAGTGTATACTCCAGAATTATTCTCTTGCATGGCGCCACCTTTGGGTTGAACATCTTCAGTCCCTTCTGACTAGTGTCTTCCGCAAGAGAGGGAAACCATGTCGCCCATGGGGCCTGCTGGACATGGTGGAGGATTGAATACCTGAGGAGATAGTGTCCTGGCCCTGGGCTTCAAGTGCTCCTTCACCTGCGGCAATAGCGGAGCAAACCTCTCCGGTTCCAGATGGAGGTGTGGCAGCATACCTGACTATCGTTTACTGCATTGGGAAAGATGTTTTGGCCACCAAAGTTGCAGCCTTAACCATCCCCTTCCTTTTTGTATGTGGCATTGGTCCTGATGTATTCATTTATTTATCACATTTGTATCCTACCTTTTCCCACTGATAGCAGGCTCAAAGTGGCTTACAAAAATATTGTAGTAAGTTACAATGCAAGAAGTACAATTTTTCAAATTTAGCAGAATAAAAAATAACAGTTAAACAGCGATGGGTATTGAAGTAGGATATGAATAACAATTAATCAGTAGTAAATATGAAAGATAAGATGTAATTAGAGTCTATTGGATCTTATAATAGTAAGGGATAATTCTGATTATGTTGAACCTGGGGAGTAAGCCTTCTTGAACAATACTGTTTTCAATGATTTCCTAAAGTTTAGGTAGTTCTGGGTAGTTTTTGTTAATTTGGGTAAGGCGTTCCACAGTTGAGTGCCAATGCAAGTGAAGTTTGAGGTGTAAATTGATTTTTGCTTTAAGCCATTGCAGTCTGGGTAATGTAAGTTCAGATAAGATCGCGATGAACTGATTCTGTTTCTAGGTAGTACCTGAGGAATGCATCTCCAAGGTAAGCCAAGCTCAACTGTCCAGCTTCATGCCGCCATCTGGTTCTCTCCTTTTCCACATATTTTTTTGTATTGTAATTATGTAACTTAATTTTCTTGGTACTCTCACTTGTTTTAACTTTCCTATACCGTATTGTAGTTCCTTTCTTACCTTTTTTATATGTTTTATTTAATTATTGCACACTGCTTTGACACTACTTGCAAAAAGCAGTATATTAAATCCATTAAACCATAAACCACACTGCAGCACCCAAGATGACAGCCAAATGGCAAAATTACTGTCAACATCCAGAAGGTGAGCTATGCTTGTAGGTAAATCCACATGATCTGAGTCCAAACAAATTTCCTTAACATGCAACTATGTTGTACCATAGGGTCTGTTCAACAAGTAGTTTATAACTTAACTAGTTTGTGGATAAATGCCAAACAAAAGTCAATGTAAGGATCCCTGACCCCCCATCAGTGTTGTCTTCACAGAAAGCAAATTTAGCAACAACCACCCTAATATAAGCATGTACTCTGTTTCAACAAACAAATAACTGAATGAATCCCAATGGCGATGAAGTGGCTGAGGTGCTCTGATTTATTAACAAAATCCTGCACGCCGTTCAGCGAGTCGAGTTAGCCATTTGCCTTTGTGGAATATTTTCAACACTGCAGGATATAGGATATAAAGTGCACCTTTTTTTTTTTTAAGCTTGACTTTTTGCAAATAGGATTGAAATGCTGATGCTTCTCAGTTATAGCAGCTGAATAGTCTTGAAATATCCACACCAGCGTATCTTCATAAGATAATGAGTCTCTCTTTACCTTGTACTGTTTTAGTGTCTCAGCCTTGTGGATGCAATTATGGTATTTCACAATGACAACTCTAGGCCTTGGGGCACCACCCTTCCTCTGGCCCAGGCAATGTAACCGCTCCAGGCATGCTGGGCCTATTCCCTAGCACAGTGACAACACCTTCTCAAGCCACTGTTCCATGGCTGTGATGAGTTGTTGTTTAGGCACCATCTCTGGCAGCCCCCAAAATAGAAGATTTCCTTGCCTGGAGTGGTTCTCCAGGTCTTCCAATTTGTCTGTATGGCCATAGTTCTGGGCTTGGAGGGCCTCCAGGTCAGAGCACATGGTATGAGTGTTGTCTTCAACCTCAGAGACCTGTGGTTCTTTATTCAGCCACTCAGTAAGTAGTTTCTGCTAGCAAGTTTTCCAAATTCATTATCTGACCTGACAGCTTCTCAAATTGGGGCTCTAATGTTTGCATCACCACAGCTGTTAACTCTGCTAATGCTATTTCAATGAATTTCAAAACAGATCCCATTTTCACCTCCACCATCTTGTCCTCCATGGCTTTGACATGCTCCTTGTCTTTCTTTGTCGTTTTAGTTGACATTGTTTCACCAGGCTTAGTAACAAATTTGTCCACACACTCTGAAGAAGAATTTTTTTCAGGTTTGTGTGTTTCAGCCCCAGAAACTAGTTCAATGCAGGTGGCTGGAACAGGGAGCCTCAGAGCAGGCCAGAAACATGCTCTGCCTCAATCACCGCATCACGTGACTCCTCGTCACACTATTATGTTCTCTATATACTACACTTTTTTAAAGTTCTGAAGGATGATATGAAAATACATTGTATTCAAGGTTTGGAAAACTGTTTAATAAATCCAGTAGGAGCAGGAAAACACCTCCATTTGAGAGAAAAGTGATGGAATAGTTCCCTGACTCACTTTCACTATAATCCTTGCAGCCTACTGAAGGCAAGATACAGAAGAACACAGTGTTTGTACTTTGCCTTTATAATCTAATTAGGGGAAATTGAGCGTAAGTATCCAAGCCCTCTTTATGTCTATGGAATAAATTTTGTTACATAAGGCTTTAGCTACTAATCCATGCAAAGGCAGCTGTCATAGCACTTGCTCTGAAATGCTTGAGTATTATGTGACTCTTTGTCAAGCAGCTGAACATAGACTCAAAGTTTAAGCGTAAATATGAATTGAAGCAAGTCCTCTGTTAATGTACCCAAGAATCTGAGAAAGAAGTTGCAGCTATCAGATGCTGTTCTCTACAAATCCTCCATACTGCCCTTAAAGATGATGCATTGTTTGGACAATTCCATATATAGTTTCTATAGAATCTACCCTCATGATTAGTTAACCACAATTTAACTTTGAAATATTTTTATTTGATTAATTAGTCATCCTAAGTTCTAAATTCTACATCACTAGCATTGTTATCACGTGCTCTGCGATGCTGACTCTTAACTGCAGTCAGTTAACTAGAATAGTAGCTCTGATAACTGAGGAAGGAGGTGGGACAAAAACTGTGGCTGAATTCAAAAACTTATGAGAAACACAGAGGATCCCTATATACAGGGCTTTTTTTGATGGGGTACTTGGGGGTACTGAGTACCTGCACCTTTTCCATTGTCTGCTAAAATTGACCCATGTAACCCAAGTTTTAATGATAGAACTCAGGCTCTACATACTAATTCTGCCTTGTCATAGATTCTGTGACTGGTTGCAGGGGGTCCTGGCTATTATGGGGTGGGTCCCTCAGTGATCACCCCACTCCTGAAAGGTGGCCTAGCATTTGAGTACCGGCACCTTTTTTGTTAAAACAAACACACTGCCTATATATCAGTGGTCCCCAAACCTGGTCCTGGAGTCACCCCAGCCAGTCAGGTTTTCAGGATACACACAATGAATATTCATGGGAGAGATTTGCATGCACTGCCTCCACTGCATGCAAAAACCCATCATGAATATTCATTGTGAATATACTGAAAGCTGGACCGACTGGGGTGTCTCCAGGACCAGGTTTGAGAACCAGTGATATATAGAAAGAGGGTAGAATCAAAGCAAAACAAATTCAAGCAGGGCATAGAGGGGTATAATCTACACACAATGTCAGGTACAATTCTTGTCACCTTATTGGACCGACTGGATATACCATACAGGAATTTATTTGTCATCATTTACTATGCATCCAACTTCTTTATAATATCGGTACTTCCTTGGCTTAAACAATCTGTGAATACAAATTCTCAAGGTAAAACATTTTCTTAATTAAAGGAGGAAAAGATCTCGGAACATCACCAATCGTTCCCAGCTTGCAGCATATCAGCTGCTTTTATCAGTTGATTTCTTCATAACAGATCTTTAAAAAAAAAAACCTTGACATTGTTTTTAATGTATCTATTTTTTAATTATATTTTCTTTTGCTAAAAAGTCCAGGAGCAGGTTCTTTAACTTTTTTCTTTTTCTTTTTCCATTCTATGTCTCCAGTTAGGCTTTCAGCCACATTCTTTGATACTGATTACATTATTGAAAATAATTGATTATGAATGCTTGTTTCTGTCTTTATAGATTTTATCTTGTCAGCAAAATAATTAGGCATTAGGAACGGTGGACAATTGTTCTTTTGCTCTCGCAGAGGAAATAAATCTGGGCAAAATGTATTAAATGGCTAAGGCAATCTTTCCCTTACAAGGACATTTAAAATTCAGTACAAGACTCAGGTCTTACTCTTAGAAAGATGAGTGTAGATCTAAGAAAGTTAATTTTACCTGAAATTAAGTGGAAACTAAAACTTTACCGTGAGGTTTCAGCCTTCTTGTATCTTGACTCATCCGTCTAGTCATACCCCAAGCTGCACATGTGCTTATGCAGTGGCTCCTATCTCTGGTCACAGGATTTAAAAAAAAGCAACAGAAATGAGAGAGAAGGGATGTACCCCTACCAGTTTATGTGAAAAGCCTAATTCTTTTTAGCATAGGACTAATTTAAAATAAATGGACTTGGCTGTTTTGAACATTTTCTTAAGTAGAGGAGTGTGGTAGCCGTGTTAGTCCACTCTTAAGGTTCTCAATAGAAATCAAACAAAATAAAACATGGAAAAGAAAATAAGATGATACCTTTTTTATTGGACATAATACATTTCTTGATTAGCTTTCAAAGCTTTGATGTCCCCATGCATACTTCCTACCCACCCCCCTCCTCCCACCCTGTCAGACTGTCATAGTAATGCTTGAATGTTTTCACTTATATACACTGTCAGCTAGCACATTTGCTTATTTCCGATCTGACGAAGAAGGGCAACCTTCGAAAGCTAATCAAGAAATGTATTAAGTTATGTCCAATAAAAAAGGTATCATCTTATTTTCTTTTCCATGTTTTATTTTGTTTGATTTCTATTGAGAACATTTTCTTACAAAGCAAAAGGAAATGAGCAAGCCAGGTCCAATTGGCCATGACCTCAATTTTACTCATCAACCAGGTGAGGCACTGTAATTAGTGTGTTAAGTTTGTGGTTGACTGTGGATTGACTAAAGCGAATGACAGAACGAAAGAGGACAGTGGAACAAAGGACCATCTGACCAGCAATGGAAATAGAGGCATTGGAGAGAGAACCATATGATTGGCAGTGCGGATGGAGATGTGGCGGAAGTACAGTGCGCCACTCCCATACCAGTATAAACTTTTGTTTCCGCTCCCTTCCTCCCCCCTCCCCCCCCCCCCCGTAAACCTTGTCATTCACACAATAACTTTGTATTTTGCAAGCGGTGAATGGCCATGATAATTTCCATAAATCTTGTATGAGATACTAGGAAACATGAATTTAAAAGAGAATTCGGAAGACATCATTTATGGGTAGTTGAAGCTACGGTACTCAACTTCTTATTGGAAATCACACATTCTTTGTCACTGTGGAGGAGTGGCCTAGTGGTTAGGGTGGTGGACTTTGGTCCTGGGGAACTGAGGAACTGAGTTTGATTCCCAGCACAGGCAGCTCCTTGTGACTCTGGGCAAGTCACTTAACCCTCCATTGCCCGCCACATTGAGCCTGCCATGAGTGGGAAAGTGCGGGATACAAAAAAACAAAAAACTTGAGAATATAAGTGGAGGCCAGTCTGAAGGCTCAGTAGCAAGTGCTGTGCACTGCAATACAGAAGATCTATGGTTTGATCCTAAGTAGGCCGGAGAATGATGCTAAAGTGATGAGTTCACAGCCCGGGGGGGGGGGGGGGGGGTAGAGGGAGTCATGTAGGTCCCAAGATTTCAGGGTTCTGGAAAGACTTCTAGTACATGTCCCCCATCCCAGCTCAGTTTCTGCAGTGACCAGATCATGTATGTACATGTGTGTGTGTGTGGGGGGGGGGGGGGGATAAAATAAGGGGAGAAAATCCACATATATTTGTGAATGAAGGCTCATGGTACCAGATTTAATCCCCGGTTCTTATTAAATGAGAAATACAAAGAGGAAGGAAGCAGCCATGTCATCCTGCCTCTCCCCCCCCCCACCCTAAAAAGAGAAATGTCATAGTGAGACAGACCAATGGTATATCGAGCTATTTCCTGTCTCCAACTATGATTAATCTAGGACTCTTAGAAGCAACCCCAGCAACTTCTAAGAAAGCTATTTGCAATTGCTCACTCCGACAAGCACAAAGTGGATACGTCCAAGTCTATGTGGCTAATTACTGTTTATGGACCTGTCCTCCAGCCATTTGACCTAAGCTGTTTTTCTTTTTTAATTTGTGGAAGAGCTTTATTAAAACACTTGCATGGAACAAAAAAAAACAAAAGCAATAGAGCAAAACACAGCAACAAGAACTTCCAGAGGTATAATTTCTCTCATGTATGTATGGAACTAACCACTCAAATGTAAAACAACATCCCCCTCCTCCGGCACTGTAGGCGCCAAAACTTGTTTTATACTTGTCATGAAATGCCTAGCAACCTGCCTGGGGTTACCCCGTGGCCACTTAGAGGGTCTATCCCCAGCACAACTCAGGTCCACCTGCACCTGCTGCTTGTGATCCATGCTAGCACACTCCTCCCACTGACTGGGTTCCAACCACCTCTGCATGAGTTTCCTGCTCTCAGATTATCCCCAGGTTACTGGGGCCACATTCTTAGTGGTCCCACAGTTCCCAGAAAGCATTCGCAGACCCAAAAACCACCAGGATTCTTTATCAGTCCAGACAGCAGAGGCAACAAACTGAATAGTGTTTATTGTCTTAACAATATTGAACAGTGAAACAAAAAAGTACAATCAGCAAAGAATAACAGGTAACTGAAATATAGATCAATAATAAAACTATCTAAACCTTTGTTTACTTTCTAAAAAGGACCTGGGAAGATCAGGAATTGTTCACAGAGCCTCAGCAAAGAGATCCTATTCTCTTTTCTTCCTGGCTAAGACTGGGGAAAAAGCCAGTAAAATCCAAATGAAAATGAGCTCTAGGACCAATCAGAGCCCAGAACAAGTTTTAAAAATAGCTGGTTACATCACTGCAGGCATTTCCTTTATCTGTGTTAACTAAAGAAGGAAAGATCAGTTCTTTGTAACAGCTTAACATGTACCACCTGCTGGCCAAACTAGAGAAATACACTTCAATAATTAAGGTAGTTTTACAAGCTTAAAACACACTGTTCTGTCACAATACTCAGCTGTGCTGGTAGCCTTGACCACATTCGCTGACAACAAATTCCATAGCTTAATTGTGAATTAATTGAACACCCCCCCCCCACCCTTTTTAAACAAAAATTGATATATTACAAGCTAGTTTAATAGAATTTCTTCTGGTGTTAGTACTGTTTGATAACGTAAGCAACCCTTCCTTCGCTGCTGCTTCTTCTACTGAACTCAGGATTTTCTAAACCTCTACCATATTCTCCAACCTGAAGAGTGCTGTCTTGATAAGCTTTTCTTCCTAAGGGAATCATTCAATTTCTTTAAGCATTTTTGTCACCTCTCTCCACTTTTTTTAGTACAGCTATATCTTTTTTTTTTTTTCCTGTGGTGACCAGAACTGCACAGAATGCTCAAGGTTTACTAAAAAGAAACTTTCTGGCCAGTCTCAAACCAGGGATCGGTCACATATCAGGGGAACCTGAAAACCACTATGCTATGGCAACATGAGCAAAATGATAAGAAAAGCTAAGGCAATGCGATTTGTACCACCATATGATCCCCATTTTACACAGACCCTGGATTCTATATATGGCACCTAAATGCGGGCAGACAGCAAACCAAGAGAGGGTCCAAAAGTACATAGAGTAAACCAGCACAAAAAAAGCACAAAAGGGCCTCCAGAACTGGAACAATGGTACAAGCTTTACCAAAAAATGTTTTTTTCAGAAGCCTGTATGGCGGTTGAGAGTGCTTGCTGAACAGATCTAGAAAGAATGTCCGCATTTGACCCCTGAGGTAGGTGCTGTTGAGCGCGGAAACACGGCCCATGTCGGGTCCATTTTATTAAAGATTGTACCATTGTTCCAGTTCTGGAGGCCCTTTTGTGCTGACCTAAATGTGGGCACCAATCCAAGATGCATGTGTAACTTAATAGGATAATGAGCCATTTAATGAGCAATAATTGGATGCTAAGAACCAATTATTGATGTTAATTGGCACCAATTAGGATTTGCCTGTGCATCTGGCTGAGTGCTATTTGTGAATTGAGGTTGAAAGGGGGGGGGGCAGAATTAGGAGTAATGTCAGGAAGTATTTTTTCACGGCGAGGGTGGTGGATATGTGGAATGCCCTCCCGCTGGAGGTGGTGGAGATGAAAACGGTAATGGAATTCAAACATGTGTGGGATAAACACAAAGGAATCCTGTTTAGAAGGAATGGTTCCAGGGAATCTTAGCGGAGATTAGGTGGCGACGCCGGTAATTGGGAAACAAAATGGGAGCTGGGCAGACTTCTACAGTCTATGCCCTGATCGTGACTGGATAGGGATGGGCTGGAGTGTAAATTTTAAGGGACTTCGATGTTAGCTTCAGAACTTAGTACAAGAACAGTGCTGGGCAGATTTCTATGGTCTGTGCCCTGAGAAAGGCAAGGACATATCAAATTTGAGTATACATATAAAGTATCTTGTTGGGCAGACTGGACGGATCGTACAGGTCTTTATCTGCCGTCATTAACTATGTTACTTTGTATTATTATTTTTTTAATTAATTATATATATTTTACAGTTCAAACAGAGATGATACAGAAATTTGTAATTAACTTAAACCAATTATCTCTATTAACATTAAGTTGAAATTTACGTAACTCCTTCGACCTTTATAATATATTCTATAACACTGGATGCCCGATTCCCATAGCACACAGCCCAAAAAGGGGCATGGTCATGGGCGGGTCAATAGTATTCTGAAAAGTTGGGCGCAGTGTTTCAGAATATGGGGGAAGAAGATGCACTCAAAAAATTATTTCAAAAACATTCTTACATCTCAACACTGCAGAAGAAACAAGACCTCAGAAATCGCAGAGAGTTATTTTTACTCACCAGATCAATCAGTCATTGGTCAAAAAACCGTCTTCCTGCCTACATTTTAAACTTATTTATTAATACTAGTCCATCAATTTCAACTTACATGTTTTTGTTCTTTTATTTAAAAAGAGATATAAAACTTTTTTTTTCCTTGTAGAGACAATCTCAACTCTTAATTTCCATAAGGAAGCTTCAATTACTGAAGAAATCAATTTTATCAGTGACACTTGTCTGACTTTTTCATCCAGCATTGTTGAGATGTTTTTAATAGAAATCAAAATAAAACATGGAAAAGAAAATTAGATGATACCTTTTTTATTGGACATAACTTAATACATTTCTTGATTAGCTTTCGAAGGTTGCCCTTCTTCGTCAGATAGGAAAAAAGCAAATGTAGTAGCAGAAAGTGAAACATCCAAGTATTACTTTGACAGTCTGGCAGGGTTGGAGGGAGGGGGTGGGTAGGAGGTATGCATGGGCACATGAAAGCATTTCATTGATATTCTAATAGGATGGGTATGGGTAGGTAAGAGGAGGGTGATAAACAGAGAAATACAACCTTATGGTTTATAATGTGCTAGAAAACCCAGATTCTTGTTAAGTCCTGTCTTCAGGGTGTCAAAATATTCAACCTTCGAAAGCTAATCAAGAAATGTATTAAGTTATGTCCAATAAAAAAGGTATCATCTAATTTTCTTTTCTATGTTTTATTTTGTTTGATTTCTATTGATAACCTTTAAGAGTGGACTAATACGGCTACCACACCTCTCTACTTGAGATGTTTTTGAAATAATATTTTGAGTATTTTTAATGTGTGCATCTTCTTCTTGAATTCACTTCCAAGCCTTCTCCTCCCTGTGACTTCCTAACCCACTCCCTCAACCAACCTAACCTGGCCTCCTTCTCCTCCTTCCCTGAGATCACCGAAGAGGACACTGCTCGCCTTCTTTCTTCCTCTAAGTGCACCACCTGTTCCTCTGATCCGATTCCCACCAATCTGCTTAACAACATCTCTCCTACAGTTATCCCCTCAATCTGTCACATCCTCAACCTCTCTCTCTCCACTGCTACTGTCCCTGACACCTTCAAGCACGCTGTAGTCACACCACTTCTCAAAAAAACTTCACTTGACCCCACCTGTCCCTCCAACTACCGCCCCATCTCTCTTCTACCGTTCCTCTCCAAAATACTTGAACGCGCTGTCCACGGCCGCTGCCTTGATTTCCTCTCCTCTCAGGCCGTCCTCGATCCGCTTCAATCCGGGTTTCGCCCACTACACTTGACAGAAACAGCACTCTCTCAAGTCTGTAATGACTTGTTCCTTGCCAAATCCAAAGGTCACTATTCCATCCTCATCCTCCTCGACCTATCGGCCGCCTTTGACACCGTCAATCACAATTTACTTCTTGACACACTGTCCTCATTCGGGTTCCAGGGTTCCGTCCTCTCCTGGTTCTCGGCGTACCTTTCCCAACGCACCTTCAGAGTATTTTCTAATGGCACTTCTTCCACCCCCATCCCGCTCTCTGTTGGGGTTCCTCAAGGATCTGTCCTTGGACCGCTTCTTTTCTCGATCTACACCTCTTCCCTGGGCTCGCTGATCTCATCACATGGTTTCCAGTACCATCTCTATGCTGATGACACCCAGCTTTACCTCTCCACTCCCGACATCACAGTCAAAACCCAGGCCAAAGTTTCGGCCTGCCTCTCAGACATTGCTGCCTGGATGTCCAACCGGCATCTGAAACTGAACATGGCAAAGACCGAGCTCCTTGTTTTTCCACCCAAACCCTCTTCTCCTCGTCCCCCACTTTCCGTCTCTGTTGACAACGCCCTCATCCTCCCTGTCTCTTCAGCCCGCAATCTCGGAGTCATCTTTGACTCCTCCCTTTCCTTTTCTGCCCATATCCAGCAGACAGCTAAGACCTGTCGCTTCTTCCTCTATAATATTAGCAAAATTCGCCCATTCCTCTCTGAACAGACCACCCGAACCCTCGTCCACTCGCTCGTTACCTCTCGCCTTGACTACTGCAACCTTCTTCTCGCTGGCCTCCTGCTCAGCCATCTATCCCCCCTTCAAGCTGTCCAAAATTCCGCCGCACGTCTTATCTACCGCGTGAACCAATACTCTCATATCACCCCTCTCCTCAAGTCGCTTTACTGGCTCCCAATCCGCTACCGTATACAGTTCAAGCTTCTCCTATTGACCTTCAAGTCCACTAAATCTGCAGCCCCCCACTACCTCTCTGCCCTCCTCTCCCCGTATGTTCCCACTCGTAACCTCCGCTCTCAGGACAAATCACTCCTATCTGTACCCTTCTCTACCACCGCTAACTCCAGACTCCGCCCCTTCTGCCTCGCATCACCTTATGCCTGGAACAGACTTCCCGAGCCCATTTGCCATGCGCCCTCCCTGCCCATCTTCAAGTCCTTACTCAAAGCCCATCTCTTCTCCCTTGCTTTTGGCGCCTAACCATCTTCCCCATTCATGATACCTACACTGACTACATAGTTTGTTACCTTTAGATTGTAAGCTCTCCTGAGCAGGGACTGTCCTTCCCCATGTTAAACTTGTACAGCGCTGCGTAACCCTAGCAGCGCTATAGAAATGCTAAGTAGTAGTAGTAGTAGTAGTAGTAGTAGTAGTTCTTCCACTATTTGAGTTATAATTTTGATATATATTTATTGTGGAGATTTTTGTTGCCATTTATTACGGTTGTCTTCTTATAGAATATAGGGGATCCACAACCCAACTTGCATGTCAGGATTTACACCAGGTTTTATCTGGCATAAGTCCATCACCCAGAGGTGGGGGTGGGAATCACATGCTCTTTATAGCAATAGTACTTAGTGCTGATATTTTCTGGCGCCAAATTTTGAGCACCATTTATAGAATTTTGTCTGTTCCCCCCTCCAATATAGAGTAGAATTGAGATGTCCAAGTTGGGAGGTACTGAATTCTGATGATATTTTAGAAAAAGGATACACCAACACGAATCCTTTTCTAATATATCTGCAGGAGTATGTGCGTATTTGCCAACATGTGTGGCAGGAGCAGCCGTTTTATAAAGACACTAGTAAGAAATGCCCATTTCCAAAGGGAAGGAAACGGGCGCTAGCAAGGCCATCCCCCACCCTCCGTCGCTGTTCCAGACTCGGCCGTCGCTCCGTTTTCACCCCCTTCCGCGACCCAGTCCCCCGCTGCCGTCCAGTACCTGCGGTGACGGGGGACCCCAACCCTCATCAGGCGAAGTCGTGCGATTGCCTCCGTGGCGTTGGTTCTGCAATGATTTTGCTCCGCCCTTGTCATCATCAGATGGGCATATCTTGACGCCTCAACTTCCGGTGGCCAAAGCGGATATCTCGACGCCTCAACTTCCGGTCATTTAGAACGTTGGGGTTGCGAATTATGTGCGGAAGGGGCGTGGCTGAGGGCGGGTCTATGACTGACAGTGAGTGGTGCATGAGTGAGAGTGAGTGTTGCTGACAGCCTAGCCTACCAACACTGCAGGGCTTCAGTGTTTCCCTCCCACAGAGTGAGCTATGTTCCAGGTGAGAATTATTTATATAGATATGTTGATAAACTGAATGGCTTGGACCCAGCAGTTAAGCACTTATTTATTTATTTATTTGTTTGTTTGTTACATTTGTATCCCACATTTCCCCACCTATTTGCAGGTTCAATGTGGCTTACATATTACCGTATGGCGTTCACCAAGACCGGTAGGAACAAATACAATGTGATATTGAGGTAGAGTAAGGTACATGTGTTACAGACACATTGGGGAATTATAGAGAGGAGGAGTTATGGTATGTTCAATTACGAGCTTTGGTTTCTTGTGTAACAGGGTTCAGGCATTTAAGTTGGGTCCGTAGGGTATGCCTTATTGAGTAGGTTGGTTTTTAGTAATCTCCGGAAGTTTAGGTGGTTGTATGTAGTTTTCACGACTTTTGGTAGTGCGTTCCATAGTTGTGTGCTTATGTAGGAAAAGCTGGTTGCATAGGTTGATTTGTATTTGAGTCCTTTGCAGTTGGGGTAGTGGACATTTAAGTATGTTCTTGTTGATCTGATTGTGTTTCTGGTTGGTAAGTCTATGAGATCTGTCATATATCCTGAGGCTTCACCATAGATAATTTTATGAATCATGGTGCAGATTTTGAAGGCAATACGTTCATTGATTGGGAGCCAGTGCAGTTTTTCTCGGAGGGGTTTGGCACTTTCGAAGTGCGTTTTTCCAAATATAAGCCTGGCTGCTGTGTTTTGGGTGGTCTGTAGTTTCTTGTTTTTTTGCATCCTGCATAGTTACCATTGCAGTAATCTGCATGGCTTAGTACCATTGATTGTATCAGGTTGCGAAATGTTTCTCTCGGGAAGAATGGTTTCACGCGTTTGAGCTTCCACATTGAGTGGAACATTTTCATGGAAGTGGCAGTTTCACAACTTCTATGTGTGATGCCATTTCCACATATAGCTACCCTACTTTACAGACCTACAATGTAAGTGCTGCCAATTAAGTAGTTAGGCTGCAATCTTAACTTGGTTTCAGTTTAGAGCTGGACATGAATTACATAGGGTTAAAGAGAGACTCCCTTAATCCCTTCTTCAAAGCCCTGATCAAAACAGGCATGTAACAGCATGAGCCCAGGAACACCGAAAAAGGGGAGCAAAATTCCCTGGGCCCGGTCTCCAAGGGGGGCCCGGCACCAGGCTCTGTCTCTCTCCTGCTCCTGTGTGCTGGGAGAAAGACCCTGAGCACCGAGCGCCCCTCAGAGGCCTGGGAGGAGCAGACACACTGATGCAGGAAGGTAGGGGTGGGGGCGGCCTGAGCGAGCGAGGGGTGGCAGCAGCAGCTGTGTGTGTCGAGTTGGGGGGGGGGGGGTGGCGGCTGCGGCAGCCATGACCCAGTCCCAGCTCTATCTCTGGGCGGGCCCAACAAACACAATCACTCGGTGATGAAAGTAATAAATAAATAAATAAATTAATTAATTAATTTACATTTACAAGTATAAAGCCTGTTTCCTTCACAGACTGGATAAGCATATGTAGTGCCTCCTTTACAGCACTGTCCTAGATCTGGGCCCCAGGGCTATCCTCCTCCACTGGACTCCTAGTGCTAGCCACACCTGGGGAGCCTTCTCCCTTGCTGGGTCCCTACTGCTGATTGTACCCTGGAGGGCCTTGTCCTTCGCTGTCCTCTCTTCAAGAGAAGAGACGGGGGGGGGGGGGGGTTCTCACTGCTGGGGTTCAGGTTTACCAGTCCTTAAGAGGGTTCTGCCACCACCAGTGCCAGGGTTCCCCACTAGAGGGCTACCTATACTCTTCTCAGCCCTAGGCACCAATCGTGCCCCCCCCCCCAGGCCTCTTTATTTTCCCCTGAGCTGCTCCCAAAGTTCTCTGTGCCTTAAGCAATACTCCCAAAGGCTGTTGCGCCTTCTTCTGCCCTGAGCTGCTCCTAAAGGCCTCTGTGCCTTGAGCAATGCTCCCGAAGGCTGACACTCTTCTTGTCTTCAGGGGAGCCTCTCATTTTTTCCCCTATTGTAAAATGGGGAATAAATGCACACAATTTAGTCTTGCTCAAACCATGCCCCCTTGAATTCTCTGTCTGGTGTGGATATCCATGTGTAAATAGTGTCTTTCTGAAATTGGTATTTATGGATGTATGTGATCTACAGGTATACATGTCGCTGTTTACATGTGGATGTGGTCTTAAAATGATGGCCTGACGGATAGAAGGATTCAAGATGGCATCCAAGCAGGATGTGTGACATAGACGCTCCTGAAAACTCTCTTACCTTAAGCCTTATCTTTGTTGAATTAATGTCGAAAAGGAAAGGGAAGCCAAGGGGACTACCCCTCCCGAAGCCAATTCCTCCCTTACCGGGACAGCAGTCTATGGCTACATTTTTGGTTTCAACTCCAAACGCGGACGTTTTCGCTAGCAGGGAAAGGAAGAGCCCCGCTCAGGAGAGCGAATTATCGCTCAGTCCGCTGGGACCCTTGACCCTGACGCCGCCGCGTGCACCCGGAACTGCAGTACCGAAACCCGATAGTGAGGTGGTTTCGAAGGAGTGGCGTGCTCCGGAGGTAGCAGCGACGCCCGATGTGAACCAGGGGCTGGTGCTGGGAACCCAGAGATTACCAGGAACAGCAACTGGGGAAACCAGTGTGGAATCGCCGATAACAGCTGAGCAGGAAGCTATTTCCCGCGCTTTAGCGATCCAACCTCTGGTGAAACCCCAAGAAGTATCGCTGGAGTCGATTTGGATGGCGTTAGAATCTCTTCACAAGGTCTGTACCTCATTTGTCACTGTCTCCTTGAATAATGCCTCACAGATAAACTTTTTGAAAACCAGACTGAGGGATTAAAGATAAGGCAAGCAGACTTGGAAATACAAATTGGAAAAGTATCTCAACAACAAGCTCAAATTTCAGGTGATCGTATATTAATCCACAGGAAATTAGAAAATATGGAAAATCAAACAAGGAACCTGAGTTTAAGGTTACTAAACTATCCAAAATCCAAATTTGTAGCCCCCAAGGATATGTTCGCCAAATTTCTAAAGGAGGTATATAATTATCCTGAACAATCACTTCCCCCACTACAAAAAATTTATTACTTGGAAACAAAAGCTCCTTTGCAACAAGATATTCCTAAACAGGCTACTTTCCATGAATCATTGGATCTAATAAACCTTCTTGAACAGTCTATAGACAACACCGAGACTAAGGCAACCTTAATTGTAACGTTTGTCTTTTTACAAGATAAAGAATCTTTGATGAGACTTTATTTTAAAAATGTTCACCCGGTATTTAAAGGAAGCAAAGTCTCAGTGTTTCCAGATATTGCCCGTTGGACCCAACAGAGGCGGAAGAAATTCCTGGATATGAAACAGGAATCTGTTAGCTTAGGGGCTGTTTTCCAATTACGTTTTCCTTGTAAATGTATTTTGATATTCAAGGAGAAGAAATATATATTTTTTGAACCTGAACAATTGAGATCATTCCTTGATAAGAAAAGTGACTAGACCTTAATTCAAATAAGAGTCCCGCAAATGTATTAAAGGGAACCACTGTTTGATTTTTGTTATATATTACTTCTTATTACACCAACTTCCTTTGGTTATAACCATCTTGAATCCATTCTTCTAGAGGACTATAAACCCAATTTGGAAAATACTTTCTTTGTAGAATATTTCCTTAATTTTCATGTATCTAAAATGGATGTATCTGTTCAAAGAATGTATCTTTGTATTAACCTTAAAATGATAAATAAAGAATTTAAAAAAAAATGATGGCCTATGTGTGTTAACCAGATACATTTTCCTGGAGATTATCATAGTGCATGAATCCTAGTATACTATTTTGACAGCCTTTGAGGGGCATAATCGAACAGAAACGCCTATCTCCATGGGCGTTTATCTCCGAGAACGGGTCCGTGAAGGGGCGGAGTGAACCGTATGTTCCAAAAAAAATAGACGCCCATGTTTTATTCGCCAAGGTGTGAGCTGGGCGTTTTTGCTTTTCACCGATAATGGAAAATGAAATCGCCCAGCTCAAAAACGAATAACTCCAAGGCATTTGTTCGTGGGAGGGGCCAGGATTCATAGTGCACTGGTCCCCCTCACATGCCAGGACACCAACCGGGCACCCTAGGGGGCACTTTTACAAAAACAAAAAAAAAAGGTCAAAGAGCTCCCAGGTGCATAGCACCCTTCCCTTGGGTGTTGAGCCCCCCAAATCCCCCTCAAAACCCACTGCCCACAAGTCTACACCATTACTATAGCCCTAAGAGGTGAAGGGGGGCACCTACATGTGGGTACAGTGGGTTTGGGGGGGTTGGACGACTAAGCATTAAGCAGCACAATTGTAACAGGTAGGGGGGGGGATGGGCCTGGGTCCACCTGCCTGACGTCCACTGCACCCCCTAACAACTGCTCCAGGGACCTGCATACTGCTGCTTGGGAGGAGGGTATGACATTTGAGGGTGAAAGTAAAAAGTTGTGAAACATCATTTTTTTGTGGTGGGAGGGGGTTAGTGACCACTGGGGGAGTCAGGGGAGGTCATCCCCGACTCCCTCTGGGGGTCATCTGGTCATTTAGGGCACTTTTTGGGGCCTTATTCGTGAAAAAACAGGGTCCAGGAAAAGTGCCCTAAATTCTAGCTACAAACGTATCCATTATCGGCGAAAGGCGCCCATCTCTGTTCGGGTGATAACCACGCCCCAGTTCCGCCTTCACCACGCCTCCGACATGCCCCCGTCAACTTTGTCCGCATCCGCGACGGAGTGCAGTTGAAAGCGTCCAAAGTTCGGCTTTCGATTATACCGCTTTATTTGTTTTTGTGAGAAAAACGCCCATCTCCCGATTTAGGTCGGAACTTGGGCGTTTTTCTCGTTCGATTATAAGCAGGTTTGTCAACTGATGCTACCGCTATAAAATTATTAGAAAAGGGATGTCCTTTAATAATGTGTAGAGTGAATATTATGCCAAATAGTTTTATTTTTTTATTACATTTGTACCCTGTGCTTTCCCACTCATGGCAGGCTCAATGCGGCAGGCAATGGAGGGTTAAGTGATTTGCCCAGAGTCACAAGGAGCTGCCTGTGCTGGGAATCAAACTCAGTTCCTCAGTTCCCCAGGACCAAAGTCCACCACCCTAACCACTAGGCCACTCCTCCCATCTGGTGATGCAGAAAATTTCAAGTCCATCTTGGCGTACAACAGAAATAAAGCAGAAATGCCATTACCAGGCTCCCTCATGGTCTGATGAAGAGAGTGAACTTTTGATGCCAAGCTCGATAACTCAATAAGGCAAAACAAATCACAGGACATGCCACAATACACCATTTCAGTATCTAAAGTAAAGTATAGTGTTTATAAATGTAAAGTTTAATTTCCTGTTGTGTTCTTGTTTTCTGCTTACATATTGGTGATATGTACACATTGCTGTACAAGGGAAACATTTATGGTACATCTGTGTAGGGATATAATAAATTAGTTTACTTTAATTACTTGATATACGGTCCTTCATCAAAGATAAGAGTTATTTGCAGAGTTATTTATTTATTTGTTACATTTGTATTCCACATTTTCCCACCTATTTGCAGGCTCAATGTGGCTTACATAGTACGGTAAAGGCGTTCGCCAATTCCGGTATGAACAAATACAGTAATGTTGTGGTAGAATAAGGTCCATGTGTAACAGACAAATTAAAGAATTGTAGAGAGGAAGAGTTCTTATATGTCCATTACGAGCTTTGGTTTCGTTGTGTTGCAAGGTACAGGCATTTAAGTTGGGTCCGTAGGGTATGCGTTTTTGAACGGGTTAGTTTTTAATGATTTCTGGAAGTTTAAGTGATCATATGTTGTTTTCACGGCTTTAGGTAATGCGTTCCATAGTTGTGTGTTTATGTAGGAAAAGCTGGATGCATAAGTTGATTTGTATTTGTGTCCTTTGCAGCTTGGGTAGTGGAGATTTAGGTATGTTCGTGTTGATCCTGTTGTGTTTCTAGTTGGTAGGTCTGTGAGGTCTGTCACGTGGAAGGAATGGATCCACAGAAGCTTAGCTGAAATTGGGTGGCGGGGAGAAGAGGGGTTGGTGGTTGAGAGGCTAGGATGGGGGAGGGCAGACTTATACGGGGTCTGTGCCAGAGCCGGTGATGGGAGGCGGGACTGGTGGTTGGGAGGCGGGAAATACTGCTGCACAGACTTATACGGTCTGTGCCCTGAAAGAGACAGGTACAAATCAAGGTAAGGTATACACATATCGTGGGCAGACTAGATGGACCGTGCAGGTCTTTTTCTGCCGTCATCTACTATGTTACTATGTTACTATGTATCCTGGGGCTTCGCCGTAGATGATTTTATGAACCAGGGTGCAGATTTTGAAAGCAATACATTCTTTGATTTGAAGCCAGTGCAGTTTTTCACGGAGGAGTTTGGCGCTTTCGAATCGCGTTTTTCCAAATATAAGCCTGGTCCCCGTGTTTTGAGCGGTCTGAAGTTTCTTTATAATTTGTTTGATTAGGCAGTAATTTGAATTACTACTTGGCAGGGATTTCCCACTTGCTGACTGGTTGACTCACTGGTAGGGGTGGAGAGACAAGCCGCTTTATAGCCATCCCGGGGAGCTTGGGTTGGTTCCCCCCCCCCCCCCCCCATTATCTTGTTGGGATGATGTTGAAGTCTGTGAACTCTGCTTCTGTTTTTCTCTGAGGTTGATAATCGTTGCAGCGGGTGGGAACACGAGCCGATTTGGCTACTTGTGGGGTACAAATAGTCCTCCTTAATTTCACCTGGCAGTGATAATTAAAATATGGGCTCATATGACCCAGCTTCTTAGCAAGGAGGTCTTTTGTTGGTTTCCAGAAGCTTTAGCTGCAACGGCAGGGCAGAAAGTAATGGATACATGGCGAACGGACAAGGTACTGATTTATTGCCTCAAGTTATCTAATGTTTGCAATGCAATTTTGTAATACAGCTCAGGTGAAGATAAATCACGTTAATGTAAGCCCTTTGACAATAAATGAAGCTGTGGCCTGTGTTTGCTGTGGCTTGGTGCTGTTATTCCCCTCTTATTAGGTTGTGAGAAAGGGAAGTTAAGAGTCTTAGCCATTCTATTAGCATGATTTGAAGGTATAAATAAACACATGAAGAAGGGTAAACTAGTCAATTATTTTAGGACAGAGAAATATTGAAGAGACTTATTACTACTACTTAACATTTCTAGAGCGCTACTAGGGTTATGCAGTGCTGTACAAATTAACAAAGGACGGTCCCTGCTCAAAGGAGTTTACAATTTAAAGGACGAAATGTCAAGTTGGTGCAGTCTAGATTTCTTGAATAGAGGTGTGGTGGTTAGGTGCCGAAGGTGACATTGAAGAGGTGGGCTTTGAGCAATGATTTGAAGAGTTTGTTCCACGCATGGGGTGAGGCGAGGCAGAAAGGGCGGAGCCTGGAGTTGGCGGTGGTGGAGAAGGGTACTGAAAGGAGGGATTTGTCTTGAGAGCGGAGGTTATGGGTATCTATTGGGAACTATGTTGGATACTTCCAAGTGACCTGGACTGTGATAAAATGTTGAGAGACCCCCTCCTCCCCTCTCGATTCTCCTATACCATTGGGCCTGGATCAAGGTGAACAATCTGGTTAACACTGGAATAGCCAATTATATAATTTTTGCCACATTGCTTTTTTTTTTTTTTTTAAGGAATTTAGAATTTCTTCTCTTGTGTGTAACGTGAAAACCATGGACCATCAAGAACCAGATCTAGTCTATAAATGGTCAAACTATATTAACTGACCAATTTTTTATTGGGCGATGGCAGGAAAACAGAAGATGTGTCTGACCTCTCAAGCAAGGAGTTTGTGAGTTGCAGTCCAGAGCTAGTCCTGACATGACACTCCAAAGGGGTAGACTCAGGAACAAGGTCAGCAAGGGTGATGGTTTCCTGGAATATCCTGGAGGAGGAGCTGGAGAGAGGAAGTTAAATGAAACCCTGGGGGTAACCTGCATAGGGCAACAGTGACACCACTGAATGGTTCTTCTTCTAAGAAGTAGTAACAACTCTAAACAGTTTAGTGAGCAGACCGGATGGGCCATGTTGGTCTTTATCTGCCATCATTTACTCTGATACAGTTGCAGATCCATTTCAGGGACACTGATTACAGCGCCAAGATAGTAAATTGACCCCAATTAAAAGCTTAGTTTTCACTATTAAGTTTAATCAATAGCTCTAACAGTTGATTGCCGAGTTGAAATGAAGCATCAGATAATATGAAGTCCAGTTGGCAATGCTTCTGGAACTGATTGTGATGAATGGGGCTTGGCTTGGCACTTTTCCCACGGCAGCAGCAGCAGCTGAAAGACCACAGTATCTGGGTTCATGTTTTTCATGTGTCCTTGAGCCACTTACTGGAAACACCTATTTTGATTAGATGAAATCTGTGCTTTTCCCTGTAAAGGTGGCGCTTTTAATAAGTGGCTTATCCTTATGGCCTGGAAACACCTTACAAGCTGAAACTCTAAGAAGAAAAACATCTGTATTCACCCAGAGCTTTAGTTTAAAGTTGGTGAGGCTGCTTTTGGGTGGAGTTTTTTTTTTTTTTACTCGCCTTGCGAGCCACCTCCAGCTTCTTCCAAACCTGTTGGGCAGTTTTCTTTTCCTCCGAGACAGGGAGTACACGGGCTTCAAGAAACAGGTTTGACTTCACCTGCTGACGTTTTGAGCTCCAGATGATTGTTAACCACCCTGCTAATGAAAGAGGAGCCTGGAAAAACTGGTCGTGTCAGGAGAGAGCTACATTCCTGACTGATTGTTGGAGCTGCGGCTCTGGGCGAGCTGGGCGCGTATATAAGGGCGAAACCGCGATCAGAGCCAGCCAGAGAACGGGGCGACCGGGCTCAGCTCGCCATGAAGACAGGTAAGTGGCTAGTGACGCGGATCCCGGGCAGAAAGAAGCAACTTATGCAGAGGGGTTTTTCGGTCCCACTCGAGCTGAAATGTCTTTAAGTCTGCTCTCGTCTGTGTGGGGAGAAGCCACTTGTGCGCTTAAGTTTTCTGGAACTTTAAACTGCAGCAAATTATTTCTTCCCTCCGTTCCCTCCTTTCTGTTCGGGGCTCTTTCGGTGAATTTGGCAGGATCTGGGGTGAGCGGTGACTGATTTTGGTGCCAGCCCAGGGCTTTTCTCTCTCCATTTAATGCTTATGTAACTTTACATAAGGAGCGTTTGATTCTGAAACCGATCGTGTCCCAGCTACAGAGTTACCCACTTTTGTAGCCAGCCCTGATTTTGGAACTGACATCCCAAAGCTGTGTGGGATTTATAGTACCCAAATGCTGCCCATTGAAATCAGTGCTGCAAATTCCAGAATGCACGAGGAAGGGGTGGACACAAATCCAGGACTGGCCTAAGAATCTCCAGGCTGGAACTGGGTAACTTGGCAGCTCTCTAACTATCTTGACTCTTTCAGACTCCGGTTGCCTTAGGCAGACATTGGGTCCTTAAGACCATCGGACTCCTGACGGGGCTGGCAAAGTCGTCGTCCCCCCACCCCCATAAGCTGACTTTGATGAAAGTTTGGAGGGATTTGACAGCTGGTTCAGCCCCGCGGGAGCTTTAAATAAATGAGCAGAGCAGGTGTAGCAGGGGGAGGAGACGAGGGATCGGTTCTTACTTCGCCCACCAAGTGCTTTTGTTTTTTTTCTTTTTCTTTTTTACCAGGTCTGCCAAGCACTCGTCTCGGTGCGTTTTGGTGAACAGGACATCGTGCGTTCTCTGCGGGTCAGCACAACTTCCGGCACACAGCCTTCCTGGTGCAGTGGTTCTTAACAGTTCAACAGTTCTCTATCGAAATTGTGAAATGTTTAGGACCACTTGATCAGCGAGGCCATTGCATCGATCAAGGAGGAAGACTTACACGCGATGGATTCAGCTGCCACTCCCAGGCTTCACCTAGTTGCTTGTCTATCGCCCACGCACATGTGTCTCGTGCTCATGTGCAGTCAGGTATTTTTGCAATTGGTGGCCACTGCTGTGCATAACTTTTTTTCTTCTTCTTTCTTTCTTCTTCTATTAACCAAGCTGAAGAAGGAAATCTTTGCACGATTAAATGCGTCCAATGGACTCTATAGAAAGGTGAAACCGAAAGTGAAGTTGCTGGGCCCACCGCTCCCTCTAGGTTTTACTGGAAATGGTGTGGTGGAATTTGTTTGACAGGTGCAAGGTACAAGTTTTATAGAGAGAAACTTTCTGGTAGCCGGAGGAAAAGTCCGCTTTTAATATCATAAGCTGGGAACACTTTGCTCCAAATATTTTAGTATTTTTTTCTACCATCAATAGAAATCAAACAAAATAAAACATGGAAAAGAAAATAAGATGATACCTTTTTGATTGGACATAACTTAATACATTTCTTGATTAGCTTTCGAAGGTTGCCCTTCTTCGTCAGATCGGAAATAAGCAAATGTGCTAGCTGACAGTGTATATAAGTGAAAACATTCAAGCATTACTATGACAGTCTGACAGGGTGGGAGGATGGGGGTGGGTCGGAGGTATGCATGGGGACATCAAAGCATATCATTGATATTCTAACAGGATGGGTGTGGATAGGTGAGGGGTGGGGTGATCAACAGAGACATACAGCTTTATGGTTTATAATGGGCTAAGAACCCCAGATCCTTGTTAAGTCCTTTCTGTTGGGTGTTAAAATATTCAATCATTCTGACTTCAAAGGTCTTACGTTATAAGGCATTTGCTTATTTCCGATCTGACGAAGAAGGGCAACCTTCGAAAGCTAATCAAGAAATGTATTAAGTTATGTCCAATTAAAACGGTATCATCTTATTTTCTTTTCCATGTTTAATTTTGTTTGATTTCTATTGATAACCTTAAGAGTGGACTAACACGGCTACCACACTTTTCTACCATCAATAAACAGGTTTCATCTTTGTTTTATTGGGTTAGCCATAGAAGCCAGCTCTGTGGGTGCTTTAGCACCCCCCCCCCCCCCAATATTGAGGAAACTCTTTGACTGTGTCCAGGGAAGACTAATTTCCATTGGGTTTAGCACCACCAATCATCACCTTATGCTTTGAATGTGTAATATCTTGAATAGAAGAGACAGCTGTGCACCTGTGGTCTCTGCTGTCATTATTTCATTTCCCAGTAAAGGCATTGGAAGATGGCATTTAATAATTTTTGTTAACCTACGTTTGATGTATACACACACCTATTTTAAGTACCGAAATAAAATAAATAAATATTACACCTATTTGTGGGCATATCTGTTATTGAGTGGTTCTAGTGCTGGTTTCTGGGGCTGCTATAGAGGGACAAAAGGTGGCACTTTTTTATTTTTTTATTTTTTTTTGTAAAGTTGTCTCGCCTTCCGGGGCTCCTGCAAATTTTTGGAAATGGGACCATAGCTTTTGAAGAAGCTGATCTGAAAAAGGACATCCGAAAAGGGGATGGGACTTAATATACCGCCTTTCTTTGGTTTTTGCAACTACATTCAAAGCACTTTACATAGTATATACAGGTGCTTAGTTGTACCTGGGGCAATGGAGGGTTAAGTGACTTGCCCAGAGTCACAAGGAGCTGCGGTGGGAATCGAAACCAGTTCCCCAGTATCAACATCCACTGCACTAACCACTAGGCTACTCCTCCACTAGCGACATTCCATGTAGAAGGCTGCCCTTGCAGATCAGCAACGCGGCTGCGCAGGCTTCTGTTTCTGTGAGGCTGACGTCCTGCACATACGTGCAGGACGTCAGACTCACAGAAACAGAAGCCTGCGCAGCCGCGTTGCTGATCTGCAAGGGCAGGCTTCTACATGGAATGCTGCTAGTGGAATAGCAACATTCCATGTAGAATCTCAATCTCAAATAGTAGCAACATTCCATCTAGAATCTCCAATAGTAGCAACAGAATCTCAATAGTAGCAACATTCCATCTAGAATCTCCAACAGTAACAACATTCCATGCAGAATCTCAAATAGTAGCAACAGAATCTCAATAAGTAAGTACATAAGTAATGCCATACTGGGAAAAGACCAAGGGTCCATCGAGCCCAGCATCTTGTCCACGACAGCGGCCAATCCAGGCCAAGGGCACCTGGCAAGCTTCCCAAACGTACAAACATCTATACATGTTATTCCTGGGATTTTGGATTTTTCCAAGTCCGTTTAGTAGCGGTTTATGGACTTGTCCTTTGGGAAACCGTCCAACCCCTTTTTAAACTCTGCTAAGCTAACATTCCAGAATCTTGAATAGTAGCAATAGCAACATTCCATCTAGAATCTCATATAGGGAAAGGGAAATGGGACTTGATATACCGCCTTTCTGAGGTTTTTGCAACTACATTCAAAGTGGTTTACATCTATTCAGGTACTTATTTTGTACCATGGGCAATGGAGGGTTAAGTGACTTGCCCAGAGTCACAAGGAGCTGCAGTGGGAATTGAACTCAGTTCCCCAGGATCAAAGTCCACTGCACTAACCACTAGGCTACTCCTCCACTCATTCCACCAATAAGAGCTAACCTCATCAGTGATGTCACAATGGCTTGATTTACCGATACTTGGCTCACTTCTGATATTGTGATGTCATAAGGGAAAGGGGGAAAGGGAAATGGGACTTGATATACCGCCTTTCTGAGGTTTTTGCAACTACATTCAAAGCGGTTTACATCTATTCAGGTACTTATTTTGTACCAGGGGCAATGGAGGTTTCAGTGACTTGCCCAGAGTCACAAGGAGCTGCGGTGGGAATCGAAACCAGTTCCCCAGTATCAACATCCACTGCACTAACCACTAGGCTACTCCTCCACTCCAGTGTTAGCAACTAGGAATTCAATTTAATTTCATTAAAATTTTTTGGAAACCATTACATCTACGACTAATTCAGTTTCTGTCCTAACAAAATTGACCAAGAAAAGCAAATTTCTTTTACCATTAAGAGATGAAATGTACTTATTTTGTTTATCGTAGTGGGAGGGGAGAGATGGCAGCATTTATTGAAGTCTCATTTTTAAAATGAGACCGTCAATAATATTTAGGGTGCTTTTTTTGGATTCTTTTTTTGTGGGGGGGGGGGCAGTGAAGAAGGGGGTTCTGTTCATTGGCTCATGAGGGATGTAGCACACAGTAGTTCTCTCTACTTGTGCTTTTCTTCTTATTCTTTTCATATTTACTTTTTTGATTTTATGTATTGTACTCTTCTTTGGTGGATTTATCTTTTAAGTGGTTAATCAAATAAACAGGCCTTGAAGTTGAACCTATTACCACTTTGTCCGGCTTTTACCGTGTCTGGGGAAAAGGGCCTGCAGTAAAATTGAAACCAGTGCGCTCCTATTTACAACCTGAGCCCTTAACGCCACCAATTGATCTAGCGGTAAGGGCTCACACGCAACACGTCCTGTTGCACAAAATCACACAACATGATACATGGGTGAGAGTCGCATCGCTGGGTATTCACAGCTTCCAGAGTAGTTAAACCAATAGCAAGGTGGCTCACTGATCACACTTCTATTAAACACCCTCCACACATGTTACAAGCCTTTGAGTGTGTCAGTATGGCCTCTTCCTTTGCCCCCCCCCCCCCTCCTCAATGCCTTTTACTTATTCTCCCTCTGCTTACAGTATAAGCTGTCTGGGCCAGGGACAACAGAACTGACGTTCTCTGTGAAGTCACTGAGTCACTGGCAAGGGTGGGGAAAACGCCAGAAATGTGACACTAAATCAAAGGTGAGTCAACTGTTGTAACAGACTTGGCACCAGCTCAACAAAAGCAGATTCAACACTTCATATCTCTTCAGTTTCAATTATCTTTGCTGCTGCTACGACATCACGAAGGAAATTAAAAGGGGAGATTCTGGCAGGTATATATTGAATAGCAAGTTTCTTTGCACCTCTCTTCCCCACAGTGAATTCTTTTGAGTGAATTCCTTGAAAAAGTTGGGAAATCCTAATAAATAAAAGCTAATCACATGGTGCAAAGGAAGGTGACAAAAATGATCTGGGGCTTGTGTCAAAAGATGTAGGAAAAAAACTTGAAGCCCTGTATATGTTTATCTTAGAGGAAAGGGCACATGATAGACAAACAAATCGTTTTCAGAGATAGGGAAGCTGTAGAAGCAGAGGATGGGAACTGGGCAGGAGATTTTTTTTTTTCCACAGAGAGTGGTAGATACTTGGAATACCTTCCAGGTCGAGGAGGTGGGGATAAAAGCAGTGACCGAATTTAAAAACACGTGGGATTAACAGAGGATCCCTATGGCGAAAGGACATGGAATCAAAGCAAAATTAGATGGCTTTCACACTTTAAACAGAGCATAGAGGAAGAGGAAATGGGAAGTATAGCTCTAGCCACCTCATTGAGCAGACTGGATGGACCATACAGGTCTTTATCTGCCATCATTTACTGTGTTACTAGGGTATGTTAAAGAGGAGTTTCAAGCACAAATTAGTAATTCTGATGAATGTATTTTGAAATATTATTTTTGAAACCCACCATTACATTGACAGATGGATGTTAGAAAAAGACGTCTTTGTAATACAAAAGAAATCTAGCAAAAACGGTGTTGGTTTGGGACTTCAAATCCACAAAATGAGAAAAACATAAAAGGAAACCCATAAAACATATATAGTAACGGTACACAGTGGGAAATACCAGACATATTGCAAATAGTATACCATCACAGAAGAGAGGGAAAACAGCAAACAAAAAAAAAAGCAAACACTGGGCCTTCAGGATTGAGAAAAATGTAGTCCTTTAATATGACAAAGACCCGACACGGGCCGTGTTTCGGCGTACAACCGCCTGCATCAGGGGTCAATAAATTCCTATTAGTCAACTTGCGGGTTATTGCGCAAGAGGTAGGTAAAGCAATCGGGGTAGAACTCCTTAAATCGCCCACAACCAATCCAGCAGCTTTCCTTCTCCGGTACTCCGTCCCTTCTGACACAACTTCTCTAATGAGACCCGGGTCCATTAACCGTCCCGTACAAAGAAGATGTATATAAAGATGTTTCGGATAACAGAATGGATAACAACGAGGTAGCACATTGAACATCTACTGCAATAACTTTGGTACATGAGACAAGGTTTGGGCTTCCACCAATAACGAAGCTCTGATCGATCGATCTTTGTTGTCTATTCAATAATCACAATATGATATGCTTCCATTCTTGCTGCTACCCTAGATACAGCTGCTGGTCACGCTGAAAGGTTTTGTATCCCCCCCCACGGTGACCCAATGGCAGGGCGTTCACCACCCCCTCCCCTAAAGGCCGTGAGATGACCATTCTTCCTCAGGGTTCAGGCTTTACCTCTGCCCTTCGCCAAAGGACAAACAAGCAATGTTTACATTCTTTGGAGCTGAGGTGTCAAGTCCGAGTTAAAACATTAATGGAAATATTTGAGTTAGCAAAAGGTATTAACAAAGTGAGTCCTTTAAATAGCAGAGATATTTCAAGAGCTGCTTAAAAAGCAGCAGTTTGCCAGGTACCTAAATTATCATATTCAAGAGAGGGCTCAGGGTAAGTTGGTAAAGACGGGGCAAAGAGTCAGAATCCACAACACAGAAGCAATGAACTTCATGCTCAGTCCTCAAAGTCTAAGCTAAGCATTCACTCCCCCCCCCCCCCCAGTCACTGTCCCTTATGTGCAGCTTTTTAAATATGTTTGTAATCAATAGAAATAAAATAAAACAGAAAAAAATAAGATGATACCTTTTTTATTGGACTAACTTAATACATTTTCTGATTAACTTTCAAAGGTAACCCTTCTTTATCAGATCAGAAATAAGCAAATGTTGGTAAATGACAGTATATATAATTGAAACATCAAAGTATTCCATAAATATATTTGAGATCCAGCAGTTCTCAAGCTTATCTGAGTCACACAGAAGCAGTAAACATCGATTTTCATAGTCAGTCCTCGAGTGCTGACACCAGGTCAAGCGTTCAGGATACCCCTAATAAAAATGCAATGAGGAAAGTAGGGATGCAAATCTGTCTCCTGCATATTCATTAGAGATATCCTTAAAACATGACCCATCGGTGGCTCTCAAGGCCTGGGAGTGAAAACCAAGGCATTAAGCAATTATCAAATGAAAGGTTCCCAACCCTGTCCTGGGGGATCCCCAGCCAGGTTTTCATAATCTCCTCAATGCCTATTCATGAGTATATGTGCATGTAGTTAGTCAATACATTCAAATTTCATGCATACTCATGAGAGATGTTCTGAACAACTGATTGGTTGGGAATCCCTCAGGACAAGGTTGGGAACCTCTGCTCAAGAGTTAAAAAAAAAAGCCTAACCTGATGTAGATGGCCATAAATTAGATTAAACCAGTGGTTCTCAATCCAGTTCTTGGGACACTCCCTAGGCAGTAGGGTTTCAAGATAGCCTCAATGACTATGGATGATATATATTTACATGCACTGCCTTCATTTTATGCAGAGTTATCTCATGCATATTTGTCACTATCAATAACGTGATTGCTGCCCACTTAATTAAGCTTTTTAAACCACTTTATGTGCTACATATATTTTTTTATTATTAATATGCTAGTGGCTGATATACATGTACCTCCTAAAATAATATTTCATTCATCCATTCAACCTCACACACTCTTAAATTATAGTACCTCTATTCACATGTTACCTAGGTTAGAACAGGGAACTTGGCTATTACAGAATATCCCTATAAAAAGTACATTATATATACAAATGAAGCGGGCTGCTAGCAAGGTTTTCGTCGCCAACCCCTTTCTCCCTGGCCAACCCCTTCGTTGTTCTGCCATTGCTCCGCCCCCAACGTCATGACGTATGCGAGGGCGGGGCCCGGAGCAATTTCCGACCCCCCCCGCCTCCCTCCCTACCAACCCCTTCGTTGTTCTGCCATTGCTCCGCCCTCGATGGCGGGGCCCGTAGCGATTTCCCACCCCCTGCCTCCCTCCCTCCCTGCCAACCCCTTCGTTTGCCATTGCTCCGCCCTCGAGGGCGGGGCCCGGAGCGATTTTGGTGGCTTCACCACCACGAACCTTCGAACCTTTTTGAAGGAAGTCAGGGCTTGGCTTCACTGACGTCAGTGTCCTCAGAACGTTGAGGATGAGTTTTATTATAGTAGATGAACATTGATTTAATTAAAGACACCTCTACTCCGATGTCACCAATGTCTCCAATAACACTAAAGTTCAATCACGTATCTTTTCCAATATAAAGTTCAATATTGAATGTTCAGTATACACACTGATCCTCTGAGCAATCCTTCTGGGTATCTGCTTCAAGCTTCATTTGATTAAGCCCTTCAAGGGTTCGCCCTGGGGGTCTTTGAAAAGTATCACACCATCCCGTCCGTCTGTTCTTCCTTGAGTAATTGCAATCCTTTATTCAAACTACGATCCCCACTGTTGTTGATGTGGTGGATCTGAACTGTAAACAGCACCTTTCTGTTTAAAGTTTTTCAACCCAATTAATTAAGTGAGCAGCAGTCACGTTATTGATAGTGAGGTATTAGACTGTGCCTGGATTGGAATAAGGGAGATCTCTTAGTAGTATAGGATGCATATTTGTCATGGATATTCTGAAAATCAGATAAGCTTGAGAACTGCTAGTTTTTAACCATATTTCAAAGCTACACAAAAGGGGACAGTGATTGGGGGTGAATGCTTAGCTTGATTTTTGTTAGGAAGAAGAGAAGATTGCGGGGCCAATGTAATAAATTGTACTAGGCCAGTGGTTCTTAAACCTGTCCTGGGTGACCACCAGCCAGTTGGCTTTTCAGGATATCCCAAATGAATATACATGAGATAGATTTGCATGTCTGTCATCTCTATTATATGCAAATCTCCATCATGTATATTCATTATGGATAGTCTGAAAACCTGATTGGCTGGTGGTCCCCCAGAACAGGTTTGAGAATCACTACATTTGGCTTTGGTGTGGGAACCCTATACACAAGCTAAGGGGTCTTTTTACTAAACCATGGGAAAAAGTGGCCGGTAGTGTGGGCGCATGTTTTGGGCATGCGCTGGACCAGTTTTTACCATGTCTGGGGAAAAGGGCTGGGAAAAGGGCCTGCGGTAAAATTGAAATCAACGTGCACTTATTTACAACCTGAGCCCTTAATGCCACCAATTGATCTAGCGGTAAGGGCTCACACGCAACATGTGCGGTGACTGGTTGGCACATGCCAACTGCCAATTAACGCCGTAAATGCCATGCATAGTAGAAATTAAAAAAATAATTTCTTCCAGCAGTATGGGCGCACACCAAATCTGAAATTACCGTCCCTTTTGAAAATGCCCCTCCAAGTCACTATGACTATAGAGAAGGTGACCCAGGTCCATAATGCACTCTAACTGTTAACACGTGTGGTGGAAAGTGTGAGCCCTCCAAAACTCACGAAATACCTACTTTACCCACATATAGGTGACACCTGCAGACATAAGGGCTAGTGTAGTGGTTTACAGTTAGGTACAATAAATTTTTGTTGGGTTTTGGAGGGCTCACCATACAATATAAGGGGGTAACAGTGAGATATGTGCCAGGGATCTTTTAATGTGAAGTCCATCGCAGTGCTCCCTAGGGTGCCTTACTTCTTTGCTGGGATGTTTGTGTGGTCAGTCTACTAAGAATTTTGCCCCCCCCTCCCCCAAACATCCCAATGGCTTGTTTTTGTGTATTTTCTCCTTGGTTGTGGTTTTTTTTTTTACCTTTGAAGAAGGTCCCAAAAGATAGACACACTGAGCACAAAAACATCTGGCAAATGGCCATTTTTGAAACAAAAAGTTGTTCGTTTTTCTGGTTTGAAAAGGAGTTCTGGCCGTTTTCTGTGAAATGTCCAAAATCAGATTTAGACATCATATCAAAAATGCCCCTCCACCTATCTCCTATTTCTGCCTCTTATGTCTTAAAAGGGTCATCTTATAAAGGATTTTTTTCTGCATAAATGCCTTTTCATGTGCCTCCTTGGCTTCCCCTGTTGTTCCCCCCCTCCCCCCCCCCCAGATGTGCCTTCTTCTCTGTTCCGCCCTTGCATTTGTTTGATGTTCATTCTTTATAAATTGTTAGCCACTTAGAGCCTGCTATGTTGGGAATGTGTGGGATATAAATGTTCTAAATAAACAAATAAACGGGCTCTTATAATATGACCCCTGGGATTACACGTGGAAAGTATATGTACTGCGCAGAAGGTGCATCCTTTTCTGTGACCTGTGTGTAGGCATGCTCAGGGGAGGAGCATGAGCAGAGTCATGATTTATTCAAATGTATAAAACAAGTGTGTACTCTACCTGTAAACATTTAGGTCTCCTCTCACGCAGGTGCAAATGTCCTGGCTTCTTTGTAGGTGTCATCTCTGCCGCTTTGGCCCTAATATTTTATAAAGAAATATAGGTGGTTAGGTATTTTTATGCAAAAGGCTTGAAATAGGCCTCTACATAGGCCCCACATAGGCAATCTCTTGTAATTAAGATCTGCTCTTAGAGGTTTCTAAAATGTAAAAAATTGAAGTTTATTTTCCAGCTAATTAGGGTCATTTGAGGGAACGGGAAATGGGACTAGATATACCACCTTTCTGAGGTTTTTGCAACTACATTCAAAGTGGTTTACATATTATATGCAGGTACTTATACCTGGGGCAATGGAGGGTTAAGTGACTTGCCTAGAGTCACAAGTAGCTGCAGTGGGAATTGAACCCAGTTCCCCAGGATCAAAGTCTACTGCACTAACCACTAGGCTACTCCTCCACTAGCAACATTCTCTCTAGAAGCCTGCCCTTGCAGATCAGCAATGCGGCCGCGTGGGCTTCTGTTGCTGATCTGCAAGGGCAGGCTTCTACATGGAATGTTGCTAGTGGAATAGTAACATTCCATGTAGAATCTCAAATAGTAGCAACGGAATCTGAATAGTAGCAACATTCCATGTAGAATCTGTAATAGTAGCAACATTCCATGTAGAATCTCATATAGGGAAATGGAAATGGGACTTGATATACTGCCTTTCTGAGGGTTTTTGCAACTACATTCAAAGCGGTTTTACATATATTCAGGTACTTATTTTGTACCAGGGGCAGTGGAGGGTTAAGTGACTTGCCCAGAGTCACAAGGAGCTGCAGTGGGAATCGAACTCAGCTCCCCAGGATCAAAATCCACTGCACTAACCACTAAGACAAGAAAAGTTGGTGCTTATCGGTGTTTTTGCATTGTGGGTGCTATATTGCTAGGCACCTTATCAGGCTGAATCACATACATACATTTATGCACTGGGAAAGTCACAAAACCGGGGTGGAAGATCTAAGGTGAACAAGGGGAAGGATGAGAAAGTACTAGAGGAAGTGGTGTATTTCCGCTGTTTAATCCATAAGCTCAATTTTACTTTTCTGCATGGAGGGCGTTTTATCAGCTAATATCTAAAATCAGCAGCCCTAATAATAATATTAGGGGGTCTTTCATAAAGTGGCGGTAAACCCAATGTGAGCCTACCGCATGTTAAATCTGAACTACCGCCAGCCCAATGCTGTCGCCGGCGGTAGTTCCGGGTCAAGCATGTGCCGTTTCTGGCGCTCCAGACATTTTAAATTTTTTTTCAAGCATGGCGGTGACCCGGCGGTAATTGGGCATCACTGCATGCTACCCGGTTACCACAGGGGTACCACAAGAGCTCTTACCACCACCTCAATGGATGGCAGTAAGTGCTCCCTGTCTCATGGCCAGGGGCGTAGCCAGACTTCGGCGGGAGGGGGGTCCAGAGCCCGAGGTGAGGGGGCACATTTTAGACCCCCCGGCGCCATTGCCGACACCCCACGCCATTGCCGCCACCAGCACCACCACCAACAATTATGACCCCCCCCCCTGTCGATGACCCTCTCGACCCCCACCCGCCGTTGCCTACCTTTGCTGGCTGGAGACCCCAACCCCTGCCAGCCGAAGTCTTCTTCCTTCGTTTGGTTTCTGAGTCTGACGTCCTGCACGTACAACGTGCAGGACGTCAGACTCAGAAACCAAACGAAGGAAGAAGACTTCAGCTGGCGGGAGCTGGGGTCCCCTGCCAGCAAAGGTAGCAGACGGCAGGTTGGCAGCGGGAGAGGGGGTTGAGAGGGTCGTCGGCAGGGGGGTCAAGGGCCCCGTGGCCCCATAGTAGCTACGCCCCTGCTCATGGCCACATGGTAATCTTACTGCGTGGCCATTTTTGGGGCATTTTACCGGCTGTGGTGAAGAGGGCCCTGGCATGCAGGAAAAATGGCCCCCGCCACTACCGTGGGGCCTTTTTTCCCGCAGCTTAGTAAAATGACCCTGTAGTTTCTAAAAGGGTAATGTTATAAAGAAGCCATACGTTAAGCAATACAGAGGTAAATTCTATAAATGGTTCCTAAAAAATTGGTGCTGAAAAAAAAAATGCTTAAGCAGTATTCTATAAGCTGTGTCTAAAGTTTGGTGCAGTTTATAGAATAACACTTAGTGAAGAGGTCATGCCTAAATTTAGGTCCCGTCATTTGCACCAATGAAAACATGTTTCAAATGCCCACACCTACAGATCCACACGGAGCACTGTTATTCTATAATTATGCAAGTAACTAAAAAACGCACCCCCCAATCTGCCCCCAACCCTCCAATTTCTGTGCCCCTTTTTTGGGCCACGCTTAAATTTGAGGTGCAGATCCCACACCTAAATGTACATGTGTAAGACCCAATTAAATCTAATTAGTGCCTTTAATTGCATGTTAAAAAGCCAATTATTGGCAGTCATTGGTTCGTTATTCTATTAAATTGGGGCCATACCTAAATTTGTGCATTCAATTTTTGGCGACTTTTATAGAATCTGTGCTCCCACTTTGAAGTATTTTAGTCATTTACACATGGATGTATCCACGCACACCCGTAAATGATCTCTTATAAATACAATGTGGCGCTAAAGTACACATTTTGAATGAGGGCAAGTACTTTGCTGGTAGGCATGCACAAAAGTAGAGTTTGGATGGACCAAGGGCATCTACTTGTCTTTTAAAATAGGCTCACCACAGATGCCTTAAAGTCACTTTAATTAAGCATCCCCTTATAAAATTACCTTCTAAATGTCCATGAAATTCATTATCTTGACATTATGGGGAATGGAGGGGTGGCCTAGTGGTTAGAGCACCAGCCTTGACGTCCAGGCCAGTCCAAATCCCCCTGCTGCTCCTTGTGATCTTAGGCAAGTCACTTAACCCTCCATTGCCTCAGGTACAAACTTAGATTGTGAGCCCTTCAGGGACAGAGAAATACCCAGTGTATCTGAATGTAACTCACCTTGAGCTACTACAGAAAAAGGTGTGAGCAAAATGGAAATAAATAAATGTTGGGTTGAATTAAATCTCTGCTTAAATTTAGCAAGGTCAACATGATGCAAACAGATGAGTGGTCAGATATCAAAGAAATATCAATCTCATTGCATTCAATCTGCACAACAATTGTTACTGAAATTAAAATATAATCCTGTCTGGCATTCACCTTATGAACACTGGAGTAAAAAGTAATCTTCTCAGTGAGGTTTAGTGCTTTCCAATTAGCCATCAAGTTTAGCTCTTTCATGTGACGTTCACCCTTTTCCTCATGTGTCCTTTCAGGGGCATTTTTGGTTGTTACCACCTATCAGAGGGTTCACTGTTATGTTGAAATCGCCTGCCATTATTATCTGGTATTCATTGTATATGACCAACTTTGCAAATAACAGATTGAAGAGTTTATAGTTATAAACACTGGGTGCGTACATATTACACAACATTATCCTTTATCCATGTAATACTCCCATCATTATTACACACCTTCCCTCTGGGTTCTGTATCAGCTTGTGGGTTTCATAGGCTATTCTTCTGGGTATCAGGATTGCCACTCCTCGGAGATGGCTGTTGTGTGCAGAAAATCCCAGTTTGCCCTTCCAGTCTTGTTTAAGCTTTTTATGTTCCTGTAAATTTAGACGGAGTTCTTGCAGAAAAGCCATATCAGCTTGGGATATTTTTAAACAGTTAAATATTTTTGCTTTTTTTATTGGGAGGGCTGAATATTAGGCTTCCTTCAAAATTGTGGAACCAGATGCATGGCTGGTAGGGCTCCTCAAGCCCACCAGCCAAAGAGATTCACCATCCTAGCCCCCGCCCCTGCTCCTTGAGTAGCGAGGGAAGCCATCAAGGTGCTCCTGCTGCTGATGCTGGCACTAAGCCGTGCATGTCAGGAAGTATTTTTTCACGGAGAGGGTGGTGGATACTTGGAATGCCCTCCCGCGGGAGGTGGTGGAGATGAAAACGGTAACGGAATTCAAACATGCGTGGGATAAACATAAAGGAATCCTGTTCAGAAGGAATGGATCCTCAGAAGCTTAGCTGAGATTGGGTGGCAGAGCCGGTGGTGGGAGGCGGGACTGGTGATTGGGAGGCGGGGCTAGTGCTGGGCAAGACTTCTACGGTCTGTGCCCTGAAAATGGCAGATACAAATCAAGGTCAGGTATACACATAAACTAGCACATATGAGTTTATCTTGTTGGGCAGACTGGATGGACCGTGCAGGTCTTTTTCTGCCGTCATCTACTATGTTACTATGTTACTATGCTTACTGCACTGCATCAAGGGAAATAGAGCACACACTCACACCATACTTTCTAAAATGGCTCCCATGCATCCACTGGGTCTGCCCAGCCTCATCCTATTCTTCCTTCAGATTCTCATCTTTGCAGTTACACATGCATTGTGTTGTGTTGTCTCATGGTGAAATACCATTCACACCACCTCTGCGGGGTATTTGGCTGCAGTTGCCAGCAATCTTCCTCATATAACCCCTCTTTCTTTGTGTAATAAAATATGATGCATCAGTCACCATTCCTGCAGAGTACAAGCCTCTCTTTCAGGTTCAAAATCTCCAGCAAGTAGCATCATTTCTGACTCTACTGTTTATCTTCTGACTTTGTCCCTTTGGAACAAATTCTGCATGGCATGGGCGATACATGTGTGTTTGTAGACACAGTTGTACAGGCATTGGCTTCATATAGGTATTTTTTTCTCACTATTTTTACTGTATTTAGTTGCTCTCCACACTTTTTTTTTCTCACATTGTATTCATTAGTAATTCTGAACATTCTTTCACATATTTATTATATATTTCTTTTTCTCTTTTTCCATTTTTCCCTTTTTTCCTTTCTTTATGTTGTTTACATTTGCATTGTTCCATTATTAAAATATTTTTTTCAATGTTTATATCACTATCATAGATTCATGTGTATCAGCATCTCATGTATTTTTATTAACAAAAAAGTTCCAAACAAAAAAAGTTCCCGACATAAAAGTCCCTGACAAAATAGACTCCCGACAAAAGGGCCTGATGAAATACATTTATTTTTGAATGGTACGAATTTGAAGGGTACAAAGACGTGGAGGAGCCATAAATTACTGAGAAAGAGCACGGCTTGTCACTTGAAAGTCCTGGCACCTGCCTATGGCTTGACTTCACTATCCACACTTGGTATCTAGTGAGAATCATAAATCTGCTTGAAAACATAATCCAGCTTGATTAAGAGTCTATTTTGTCTTGGGTTGTTTTGTTGTGGGGTTTTTTGAAGGGTTTTTTTTTTTTGTCATGGTCTGTTTTAGTTTTAATCTGTTTTGTTGGGGTTTTTTTTGTCGGGGTTTTTTTGTATGGTCTATTATGTCGGGGTGCCGGATTTTCATGTTTCTGATGAATATTTATTTATCCATTTTTTATGAGGACCCCTGACGAAGGCCAATGTGCAGAAACACGGCCCGTGTTGGGTTTTTAGCTGTATGTACCATTGATGAATAAACGTTTTGGAACATCAATACTGAATGCCCTTGGTATTTGTCATCTTTGGATTTGTAGATTTGGTGGCTTCCACCCTCTTTTTGGCTTAGATTTGCAGTTTTTGTGGAAGTTTTTTTGCTGTTCTTTTGTTTTGTTTTTTCCTTAGTAGTCACCCTGTCATGTACCATTTGTGCTTCAGCAGTTGCTCATACCCTGGCAAATTATTACCCCCCCCTCCCCACCTCAGCCCTCCCTATCTGCTCTTAGGGGAATTGTGTCAGTAGAACATCATTAAGGTTCTTAGGGCCTAACAATCCCTGGGATTGTCTGTTTGTTTATTTTAAATTAAGTATCCATTCTTGTTATAGATGTTTGGGCTCTTCCATTTATAAGATCCTTCAGACTTTAATTGTCAATTGATATTTGGGTCTTATCACATTTAAAAAAAGCCTATAATTTTATTCTCCAGTAATAGCAACAAACACTTATTATCTGCACATATTACTCTCATCCCGTCAGCATTTCGTACAATGTATTTGTTCGAGATCTTCAAATACCCAGTTTGTGTTGTCGTTCATCGTTTGCATCTTTTCTGGGAACTGCAGATTGAACCTGATCCCAACAGTGGGTAAAAGGAAACTTGCTCTCCAGCGCTTAGAACGCTTTTAAACTTTGAAGCCTTGCAGTGTGGTTCCCTGAAGAAGCAGAGCGAAATGGGACTGTTGGGACCGCGCTTGAATCGTTATACAAGCTGGAACCTACCATTCTAGACGTAACTGGGCATGGAGCTAAGGTAAGTCCCAATAATTTCATCTACTTGATACATAAAGACTTTGATATATAAGGACGTTTGATTGAGAAGCTATTTTTTTTTTTGGTTCTTGTTTTTGATTCAAATTGGATGGGAAAACTTAAACTTATTTGCAATAGAAAAAAAAGGGGGTTTTGTCGATGATTACTTTTTATACTGTGTGCAATTGACAAATGTGTTCACGTCACAGTTTGATGAGACGTTTCCCCTTAATTTATATAGACACTCTTCACTGCGTGTGTGTGTTTTTTTGAGACTATCAACTTCTGTGTGAGAACAGGCCATATACATGAGATCTGGAGATAAACATGTGCTGTTTTTCTACAGAAACTGGGTAAGGCCCTGTTGGATCTAAAGAGCTTTCAGCTGATTTAGCGTCACAGCCTCTACAGGCTTTATGATTGCCTCATCCTGAATCATCTCTCACTCATTTTCGAATAACTCCTCCCCGAACAAGCTGGCTTTTGTTCAGGCAAGTCATGTACAGACAAGGTGCAGAATATCACTGAGTACATCAAGGCCGTCTTTCAGAAATGCTAAATTACTGGCATCGCTTTCATCGACTTCTCTGCAGCATATGAACCATCATATGCTGTTTTGGAAGATCTATGAGTTGACAGAGGACTACTTGTATGGTTCAAATATTATTTGCACTTCTTCCTTATTGGTTTGCATTGAGCCATACAATCATAACAAAAATAACAATAATTAGGATTATTCATACAAAAATCAAAACAATACTAAACAAGAAAAAAAGGACAACAAATCAATCTGAATAATCTTCTGTGAAGTCCACTAAAGCAAATGGAGATAGATCATACAGACAGAAAGAGAAGATAAATATAAAAGAAAATAATAAAATTAAATAACATTTAGCGAGGCTCTTGTAAATAGCCAGGAAATTTTGAATGCCTCATCTTGGAAGTCCTGTTTCCAACCTAAACTACTAAAACCAAGACTAGAAATGCCAAAATATAAGTGAGGCTACTCACAATTAGTTGTGTCGATATTTGTCTTGTTTCTTTGTTATTGCTTCGATTTCAGAGTGCCCTCAGTCAAAAAACCACTGTTAAAGGCAGTATATTTTCAATGCCTAGTGGTCTGGCATTTCTAGTCTTGGTTTTAGTAGTTTATGTTACCATTTATTCACCAAAGACTGAGGGATTTAATTGTAAAATATCCTGTTTCCAACTAGGCATCTTAAGCAAAGTGAAGCTTCACATCTCAGCTGTGAAAAGCTAATCAAATATTTAGTAGTATATTGACCATCGTTATTAATATCCTCTTGTGGCATCTGTAGAAATAGCCGATGCTTATTCTATGTTTCCATAGGTCAAGAAAACACCACACCATTGACCAAAAAGAAATGACTATTCTTAAACTTAAAGTCTCATATTTAAATTTTTGGGACTTTCATACACAAAAACCAAGAAAGTGGTACAGTTAATCTCTTTAATGTCTGAAATGTCCAAGAGTATAGAGATATCCAAACTGACACTTCAGCAGATAATTCATATGGAGGGTGACTTAAACCAGGGTTTTCGGTTTTAGCCAGCAAATCTGCAGCTAAAAACAAAGCTGAAACTGAAACTGTTGGCCCCCTTGTACCAAAAGCGGTCCACACAACCCCTCTTACCCTCTCAGCAGAAAGCGGGCCTGGGATCCCCCATATAAGGCGGGCCCCCCCCTAACAGACAGCCACCTTCCAACCACAAACACTGTCCTCCCTTGGCCTACCTTAGAACCCTGTTGGTCTAGTGGCCTAGTTGGGGCAGGAGCAATCCCCACCCACTCCTGCTTATGCTGACTCCACATTCAAAATGGTTGCTGGGACCACTCGCAGAAGTCTTGCGAGACTGCTGCTAGAAAACGCTGCAGATGTTTTGAAATTGGAACTGGCATTGGCAGGAGCAATCTTGGCAGTCTTGCGAGACTGCCTTGGGAGTGCGCAACAGCCATTTTGAATGCAGAGCTGACAAGGGCAGGAGTGACTGGAGATCGCTCCTGCCCTGACTAGGTCACTAGGCCACCAGGGCTTTTAAGGTAGGCACGAGGAAGGCCTATGGGTGGAGGAAGGGCTGTCAGAGGGACCCGTGGGTCCCACTTTCTGCTGAGGGAAGCCTCTCTGCGGCAATAATTCATGTGGTAACTGCTTATCACAATATTAAATTTGCATTCCTATTTTTAATTAAACTTAGGGGAATAAGGGCCTCTTTTACTAAACCGCACTACTGATTCCCGGTTTGGCAACTGTGCCACAGCCTATTCAATTGCAGCGTCGCATTTGCCACACGGAAATCGCTACCGCAGTTTACTAAAATAGGCCCTAAGTTTTAAGCAGAAAATCCATCTTCATTTAGAAGCTTAAAAGGTTTTGCTTAGAAAACGTAGGCCCTGCCATTCAGTTGCTTGCATTTATGAGCCTGATTTATAAGCCTGGTGCTAAAAATTGGTGCTTTGCTTCTAACTCTTTCCCTCATCCTAAATCCTTCCCTATTGCCACTCACTTTTTATGCCTCCTAAATTGAGGAATTTAGTGAAATTTTGGGGTAGATATTCAAAGCGATTTAGACAGTCAGAAACAGCTTCCGGCCGTTTAAAAGCAAATCAAAACAAACACTAACTTGTTGACTGCTTCGGGGTTCGATGCAGTGGACAAAGTAGATGATAAAGCACAAAATCAGTTCAAATTACAAACATAACAAAAAAAAATCCTATTAATCATTAAGGGGCCCTTTTTGCTAAGCCATGACAAAAAGTGACCTGCGGCAGTGCGAGCGTAATTTTTGGGCACATGCTGGAGCAGTTTTTGCCATGTCCTGGAAAAGGGATCTTTCTTTAAGGGGCCGGAAAATGGACGTGCAGCAAAATAAAAAAATTAGCTCATGTCCATTTTCGGCCTGAGACCTTACCACCACCCATTGACTTAGCGGTAAGGTCTCACAAGCTACCCAGGCGGTAGGTATACAGCGCACGTCCACTGCCGTTTACTGCTGGGTAGGAGCTATGCGGTAGAAAATAGAAAATATTTTCTACTGCGTTTTTTTTGGCGTGTGCCAAATTCAAAATTACCGTATGGGGCACGCAGTAGCCGGGCAGGAATGACGATTTGGCATGCACTGGACGCACATAGGCCCTTATGTGCCTTTGTAAAAGGGTCCCTAACATTTTTAGGAAAGAAAAAGGTTTTCACCTTCTTTCTAAAAGTAACTTAGTTATATTCAGTACTAATATAAGAAGGAAGACAATGCTACAATGATACTCCCAATACTGAAAAACTTAGCATTGTTATAAAAAGTAGGCAATTGATCTTGAAGACGCAGAGAATGTCCAATAACGAGTGAAGTAAATTTAATCGATAGTTCTGAAGTGGACCCATATAAAATTTGAAAAATTAAACAAACTTGTCTGGGGTTAACTGGGCATATTCAGTGCAGTGACGTAGCTACATGGGGCCAGGGGGGCCTGGGCCCCCGTAGATTTGGCCCTGAACCCCCTGCCAACTACCCTCTCGACCCCCCCTCTCCCGCCGCCAACCCACGCCTGCACGTACAGGACGTCAGAAACAGAAGGAAACCTTGCACGGGAAGAAGAGGACCTCGGCTAGCGGGGGTTGGGGTCCCCCACCAGCAAAGGTAGGTGACGGCGGGTTGGCGGCGGGAGGGGGATCGAGAGGGTAGTCAGCAGGGGGGGGCAAAGTTGTTGGTGGCGGTGGTGGAGTCAACAATGGCGGGGGGGGGGGGTTTGGCAGCACTGGGTGGGGGCTAAAATGTGCCCCCTCACCTAGGGCTCTGGACCCCCTCTCCCGCCAAAGTCCGGCTACGCCCCTGATTCAGTGGCACTTAACCAGACAGTGCTACTGAAAATATCAGTTAGCATCTAAGCCAAAACTAGCTATTTTTTGGGTGATCCCGGGATGGAGTCGGCACTTAACCAGTTAAATGCCAACGTTCAGCATCTACCTAGTAGCGCTTTAGAAATGTTAAGTAGTAGTAAGTAGTAGTAGTAGTATGCTGCTAGGAAAACTGTATAAATAGGATAGCATGAAACACAATCCTATCGTTATGAAGTTCATCGTAGCCGGTTACGTGCTGAATATTGCACTTAACTGGCTATGTTTTGTCCAGCCTTGTGGGTCCAGATACTCAATGCTGAAGCCCAGACATGGCCTGGCATTGAATATCCGGGTATAAAGCTGGCAGCGGTCAGCATAATACTGAGCATCGCCAGCGGAATATTGATTAAAAGATAGGAAACAGAGAGTAGGGTGAAATGGTCAGTATTCTCAATGGAGAAGGGTAGATAGTGGGGTTCCCCAGGGGTCTGTGCAGGGACTGCTGCTTTATAACAAAGGATCTAGAGATGGGAGTAACTAGTGAGGTAAATAAATTTACTGATGACACAAAGTTATTCAAAGTTGTTAAATCGCAAGGGGATTGTGAAAAATTACAAGAGGACCTTACGAGACTGGGAGACTGTGCATCCAAATAGCAGATGACGTTTAATGTGAGCAATTGCAAAGTGATGCACGTGGGAAAGAGGAACCCGAACTATAGCTACGCAATGCAAGGCTCCACATTAGGAGTCAGAGGTCTATAAATTAATGAGTGGAGTGGAACGGGTAGACGTGAATCGCTTGCTTACTCTTTCCAAAAATACTAGGACTAGAAGGCAAAGAATTTGGGCGGTAATGACCTTCGCGCATCAGATGCCACTTGGCACATGTCCGCTACACGCGCCAGGAAATAAAAAATAGTTTTAGACGCGCGTAGCGGACCCGGGCCAAAATTGAAATTACCGCAAGGGCCACACGGTAACTGGGAGATAGCTCCAATTTGGCGCACGTTGGGCCCGCGTAGGCACCTACGTGGCTTAGCAAAAGGGGCACTGAGTCATTTTGGATGTCTCTATGTTAATAGATGTTTGCAGTATGCAAATATCGAACACAGAATGTGAGCATTTAAAAAATGTAAACAGCATAATACATTCACATTTCATCGAAGCATGATCCCAGAGAGGGTTTTAGAATCCTAACGTTTCGGGAGCACGTTTGCATGATCCCTTTTCTAGGGTGAGAAATGTGGTCAACAGGTCCTTTCATGTCTACATGGTGTCCTGTGGAAGTCCAGTAGCACAATTCCTCAAACTCATTTGATTCATAATGGTGAGAGCGTCTGGGTAGAAGGAGTTTAAACTCATTTCCTCAGTGGTGAATTATAAATCAAAACAAAATACGTAGATTGTGATGATGTTAACTGCTGACTGATTTCTCTCAATAATTTGCCAGTTCCTGCTGCTTTTAGTGTCAGAAAACATCAGAGATTTGCAATCTGACAGCACGCGGTGGAAATCGGGAGGTAACTCCGACTTGATGCGCGTAGGTAATTACCACGCAGTTAACACGAGAGACATTACTGCTAAGTTTCAATGGCTGGCAGTAAGGTCTCAGACCCAAAATGGATGCGTGCCAGTTTTGTCAAAAATAAAAAAAAAGTCCTTTTTTACAGGTGTACTGAAAAATGAATCTGCGTGTGTCCATAACATGTGCCTACACTACCGGAGCCCAGGGACGTAGCCGGACCTCGACGGGGGGGGGGGGGGGGGGGAGGGGGGGTCCAGAGCCCAAGGAACACAGTTTAACCCCCCGCTGACCCCCCCCGCCACTTTCGACCCCCCTTCACACCGCCGACCCTCCTCTGTCACCGCTGCCGCCACCAGGTATCTTTGCTGGCATGCCAGCTGAAGTCTTCTTCAGTGCTGCTCTCCGGCACATTTGCTGATCTGTTTCTGTGAGTCCTGATGTCCTGCGACTCACAGAAACAGATCAGCGAACGCGCTGGAGACCGGCGCTGAAGAAGACCTCGGCTGGCGGGAGTTGGAGACCCCCACCAGCAAAGGTACCTGGTGGCGGTGGCGTCGGTGGAGGGTCGGTGGCAGCGGTGGCCGGGGGAGGGGGTTGAAAGTGGCGGGGGAGGGTCTGCAGGGGGGGTTGAAAGTGGCGGGGAGGGTTGGCGGTGGGGTGGGCAAAAGTAGAGGGAGCCAGGGCTAAATCTGTGGGGGGCCCATGCCCCCATGGCCCCACCTAGCTATGCCCCTGCCACAGCCCATTTTTCAGTAGACCTTAGTAAAAGGACCCTTTAGTTACTACTAACATTGCATTAACGGCATTAGTGTTAACCACTATTACCAACGAATTCCAGAGCTTAAAAAATATTTCCTCCTATTCTATAACAGGGAATCTAGGATAAGAGGATAAGCACACACCCATTTCAAGCCCATTCTATAAAGAAAAAAAGCCACCAACTTTCTTTATACAATATTCACACATGTGGCAGAAAACAGGCTTAGAACTGGTATAAATGCCAATGCCTAGATGTTGGTCAAAACACAGCTAAATTATAGAATACTGTAATTTATGCACACATTTGCATACTCTGTCCATGTGCTCGGCTACTGGCAATGTACACTCCATCAAAACATGGCGTCTACTTTACCGCAACTCGGTACTCTACGAGGTCATTTACACCCACATATATGACAAGAATACTGCCATTACGGTCATTTGCGACACAACATAACCAAAGAATGCAACGGACATTACCTGACTCTTCTTCCCCCTTTCCCTCTCTAAGTTCCCCCCAACTGTTTCCTACCATACATATACCTCATTATACCACAAAATCACTTTGTATTCATTCATACTATGTACATAGGAGCCGACTCTGTGGGTGTTCTGGGTGCTTGAACACCCCCAATATTGAGAACATTCCTTGTATTTGTCCAAGGAGGGGTTATTTACATTGGGCTTAGCACCCCCAATAATTTTGAAAAGTTGCTTCCTATGACTACGTATTCGTTCAAACCGTAATCGGCTAACACTGTTAACGGTTATATGTAAGCAACATTGAGCCTGCAAAAAGGTGGGAAAATGTCAGTGGTGTACCAAGGGGGGGGGGGGGGGGTGGTGGTGGCGGTCTGCCCCGGGTGCACGCTGCTGGGGGGTGCCACGGCGTGCGCCTGTGGGCTCCGAGTTCGCTACGCTAACTTTGCTGGTTCGCTGCAGCTCCCTCCCTCTGCCCCGGAACAGGTTACTTCAGCACGTAACCGGCTACGATGAACTTCATAACGATAGGATTGTGTTTCATGCTATCCTATTTATACAGTTTTCCTAGCAGCATACTACTACTACTACTTACTACTACTTAACATTTCTAAAGCGCTACTAGGTAGATGCTGAACGTTGGCATTTAACTGGTTAAGTGCCAACTCCATCCCGGGATCACCCAAAAAATAGCTAGTTTTGGCTTAGATGCTAACTGATATTTTCAGTAGCACTGTCTGGTTAAGTGCCACTGAATCAGGGGCGTAGCCGGACTTTGGCGGGAGAGGGGGTCCAGAGCCCTAGGTGAGGGGGCACATTTTAGCCCCCACCCAGTGCTGCCAACCCCCCCCCCCCGCCATTGTTGACTCCACCGCCGCCACCAACAACTTTGCCCCCCCCTGCTGACTACCCTCTCGATCCCCCTCCCGCCGCCAACCTGCCGTCACCTACCTTTGCTGGTGGGGGACCCCAACCCCCGCTAGCGATGTGCACCCGGGGGGGGGAGGTGTCATTTCACGGGGGGGGGGGGGGGGGCACGCTGCACCCGGGGGGGGGGGTGCATCGGCGATCTGCCCCGGGTGTCATCGAGGGTAGGAATGCCACTGGAAAATGTGGGATACAAAGGTAACAAATAAATAAAGAAATAAATACATTTCTGCAGTCTAAAACTAGGCAGCTGCTTATAGACTTATCACCCACATGACTGAGGATTTGGTTGTTCTTTAAACAGATAAATCAATATTGGGTTAAGTCTGTTTCATTAATTGCTTGGTAGGACACCTTCCATTGAATTTCTGTTCCTGTCTTCAGCATGCTCTCGTGTCCCATGCGTACTGTCAAACACATTCATTTTTCAAACACAAAGTCAACATATATGGCAAAGGAAGTCACATTTAATGGCAGAGGCACCCATTACTCACTCCTTTGCCAATAAATAGAGAACAGTTTACATACATCTGCCACAGCGTGATCTTGAACACTGACACCTCATGGTCCTTTTAGATGCTAAACTGTAATACTCAATAAATTGTATTTGTGGTAGTACAAATTTTAGTCTGGGAATGTGACTCAGAGGCACAGTAAACAAATGCTCTTCAGTGTTTATAGATCCAGGAAGGCACCAAAGAGACAGATCATTTGGAAGCATATATCTCGTGTGAATTATTTCACTGGGAAGACAGACTACTAATTTATTCAAAGTTTGCTCAATTTGATTGATAAAAAAAAAATGTTTCCTACATTCAGATATTTTGATCTTTCGTTTCATTTCATTGATTTATCCCAGAGAAGGTTAAATTGCTGATTCTGTGCAGTTTTGCATTTGCTTGAAAAGGAACACTGATCTCGTCAGAGCGTATTCCATCCTGCCCCCTTTTCCACTCTGTCTTACCCAAACTAGTTTCCAGTTTGGAGCGTCCCATGGTACAAATACAAGGATCATGTGATCGAAGACAATACTTTCCCTTATTCTTCATCAAACCTGCTGTATGACAGAGCTTGTTGTTATAGAAAGGTTCTGCATGCCCTGACAGTACAGCTCTGGTTGTTTACTGTGAAATTACAGCACAATGCAGTAATTAGTACATTTGAAGAACCCACCTGTATTTTTTTTTTTGTTTGTCCCCTCAGTGGGGTTCCCTGATCGGCTGCCACCCGGGGCGGGTCGCCGCTGCGCACTCCCCCGGGTGCAGCATGACACTCCCCCTGGTGCAGCGTGCCCCCAGCGCATCACCATCCCCCCCCCCCGTGCATCTCCTCCAAGTCCCCCCCCAGGTGCATTCTTCCTACCTGTGGGAGCTGGGGGCAGCCGCGCAGCTGTCCGCTCTGCTGGTTCCCTGCTCTCTGTGCCCCGGAACAGGAAGTAACACCAGAGAGAGCAGGGAACCAGCGGAGCCGACAGCCACGCAGCTTCTCCCTGCGCCTCTCCAGAAGAGTGCTTCCGGGGATGACCACCCCTATTGCCACGCCTTCGGTACACCACTGCTTCTGCTCCTTTGGGCTTCCAGCTCAATTGACACCACTTGGTGCTGGGCTATGGCCCAAGAGACTTCAGCTGTCGATTGGGGATTTCTCCTCATTTTTGCTTCTTATCAACTCATTTTGGCCCCGATGCTCAAAGCTTTTACCGTGCTTTGATGTAGCCTGGTTGTAGCCAGTCTAGCGCACACGTTATTCAGCGTCTAACGCACAAAGAGGATCTGTGTTGCTTTTACTGTTCACGGTAGCAGCTACCGATAATCCTATGTAAATGTATTACAGTGAGCTCATTAGTATTATAATGAGCATTCTGTGCGATGCACAGACATTTCCGTGTGATGCATAGAAAGGAGCACCTACCTTTAACGTTCAACAGGGCCGCCGAGAGACGGGCCGGGCCCAAGGCAAGGCCTCCCCCGGGGCCCCGCCCCCACTCTCGCCGCCCCGCTACCCCCCCGAGGTCACCGCCTCCACCGCTTTCTGCCCCCCTCTGTCCACCACCGGAAGTTACGTCAGACGAGGGCGGGACAAAGGGAGGGAAGGAGGCACGAAGGGAGGTGATTTGCTGCTGCTTGCTGCAGCGCTTTCACACGGAGGTGAGAGGCGCTGTGATTTCAATGCAGGGGGCCCGGCCCGGTGGCAAACGGTCGACGACAGAGGGTGGGTGGGACTGCGGCGCCGGGCCTGGGGGATTTTGTCCCCCCTGCCCCCCCCCCCTCGGCAGCCCTGATGTTCAAAATGTTCCAGCAGGTCTGGAGCTGTCGTTGCATGAGGGCGACTTCTTTATTTATTTTATTTGTTACATTTGTATCCCACATTTTCCCACCTATTTGCAGGCTCAATGTGGCTTACATAGTACCGTAAAGCCATTCGCCAATTTCGGTATGAACGAATACAGTAATGTTGTGGTAGAATAAGGTTCGTGTGTACAGACACATTAGGGAATCGTAGAGAGGAAGAGTCATTATATGTCCATTACGAGCTTTGGTTTCGTTGTGTTGCAGGGTTCAGGCATTTAAGTTGGGTCGGTAGGGTATGCCTTGTTGAACAGGTTAGTTTTTAATGATTTCCGGAAGTTTAGGTGATCATAAGTTGTTCTTGGTGGACCAGTGTGCTTGCATTTGTGTGTATTAACATAACATAACATAACATAACAGTAGCCATACTGGGTCAGACCAATGGTCCATCTAGCCTAGTATCCTGTTTTCCAAACAGTGGCCAAGCCAGGTCACAAGTACTGGGCAGAAAGCCAGATCGTGGCAACACTCCATACTACAAATCCCAGGGCAAGCAGTTGCTTCCAATGGCTGTGTCAATAGCAGACTAGGGACTTTTTCCATCAGGAATTTATCCAAACCTTTTTTAAACACAGATACGCTAGCCACTGTTACCACATTCTCCGGCAAAGAGTTCCAGAGCTTAACTATTCGTTGAGTGAAAAATATTTCCTCCTATTTGTTTTAAAAGTATTTCCATGTAACTTCCTCGAGTGTCCCCTAGTCTTTGTACTTTTGGAATGAGTTAAAAATCGATTTACTTCTACCAGGGCCGCCGACAGACTGAGCCGGGCCCATGGCAAGGCTGCCCTGGGGCCACTGCCGCCCCCCCAATCGCTACTTGGGCCGCCAGTGCCTCAGTCCCCAGTGTCCACCCGCCTACTCCCAGCCCCAATCGACAGCCCCCCTCCGTTTGCCACCGGGCCCCCTGCATTCAAATCGGTAGTGCCTCACCTCCGTGTGAAAGCGCAGCGGCAGATCGCCTCCCTTCGGGCCTTCCCTCCCTGTGTCCCATCCTCAAGGAAACAGGAAGTTACATCAGATGAGGGCAAGACACAGGGAGAGAAGGCCCGAAGGGAGGCGATCTGCCGCTGCGCTTTCACACAAAGGTGAGGCGATGCCGATTTGAATGTAGGGGGCCCGGTGATGGACGGAGAGGGGCTGTCGACGAAGCCGAGGACGGGCGGGTGAGACCAGGGACTGCAGCACTGGGACCCCCTTGGAGGCCCGGGCATGGGTAATTTTGTCCCCCCTGCCCCCCCCTCTCGGCGGCCCTGACTTCTATTTGTTCTACACCACTCAGGATTTTATAGACTTCAATCATATCTCCCCTCATTCGTCTCTTTACCAAGCTGAAGAGCCCTAACCTCTTTATCCTTTCCTCATGTGTGTGTTCTTCATGTAACAGCAGTGTGAAAAAGTTGTTGTGGAATATTTGTTAATAGAATCTGCATGTGTGTGTGAAATGTGCTATGTGCGTGTACTATATATGTGGCTGTGTGTGTTCTGCACATAACAGCACTACTATAATCAAGGAACCCTATGTTGCGGGTCTTGCCTTGTTTCCCTGGGCATGTGTATAACATCGATGCTTACTGTGAGACTGTTCTACGCATGTGCTAGGCGCTTTGCCTACTGAGCCGCTTGCAGAATTTCCGCACTCCTCATTTGCATCCGATTTCCTTTGAGTATCAATTGCTGTTTCAAAATCAGTAAGTTCAACCGTGGATATAGACGCACGTGGTATTTAATGGTGACTTTTGACCATCGAGCCCTTAGCAACATAACAACAAATTAAATGATGACAGATAAAGATCAAAATGGCCCATCCAGTCTGCCCAGTAAAGTGTTTACAGTTGAAACTGCCATTCCAGGCAAGTTAGCTTCCACCCTACCCCTCCCATTCTACTTTGTTTATGGCTGTAAATCACTCTAGGCCATTTTGGAATCACAGTCTAATCATTTTAACTGTACTTTTGTGCTCTGCAGGCTACCCTTCTTTTATCATTAAGGGTCCTTTGGGTTTATCCTACACTTTTTTCAGGGCCCCTTTTACCAACCTGCAGCAAAAGGGGGCCTGCGCTTGCGTTGGCTCATGTTTTTCATGTGCGCCGAGGCCCCGTTTTACCGCAGCGGGTAAAAGGGGAGTCTCTTTTTCCTGCAGGAAATGGCTGTGCGGCAAGTAAAACACATGCTGTGCAGCCATTTGGGGGGGGGGGGGAGCCCTTACCGCCATCCACTGAGGGCACGGCTCTGCCCAAATACTGCCTGGTTACACTCCGGGGCTACATTTATGTAGCATAGGATATGATGCACACCAGGGGTGGGAAGTACCATCGGGCTGCTGCAGTAACCTGGCACTACTTCCTGTTTAGCGAGCGGCAGGGGCGTAGCTATGTGGGGCCATGGGGGCCTGGGCTCCCGTAGATTTGGCCCTGGACCCCCCTGCCGATGACCCTCTCGACCCCCCCCCTCCCGCCTTCAACCCGCCATCACCATCGCCTACCTTTGCTGGCGGGGGACACCAACCCCCGCCAGCCAAAGTCCTCTTCTTCCTTCATTCTGTTTCTGAGTCTGATGTCCTGCACATACAACGTGCATGACGTCAGACTCAGAAACTGAACGAAGGAAGAAGAGGACCTTGGCTGGCACCGCCAGCAAAGGTAGGTGACGGTGGGGAGGGTTGGCGGTGGGAGGGGAGGGTCGAGAGGGTCGTCGACGGGGGTGTCAAAATTGGTGGTGGTGGTGGCAGCGGAGGGGGGGTGGCGGCAATGGCGGGGGGGGGGGGGGTTGTCGGCACCGGGGGGGGGCCTAAAATGTGCCCCCTCACCTCGGGCTCTGGACCCCCCTCCCGCCGAAGTCTGGCCTTAAATATTGATGCTGAAAAACCACGCGGTTAGCAGGATTCTATAAACTACACCTAAAGTTAGGAGTAGTTTATAGACTATATCTGTGCACTGTTCGTACAACTAAAATTTAGGTGCACCCATTTAGGTCACCTAAAACCAGGTCTAAATACCTGCGCCTAATTTAGGCACAGAATGCATGTATTCCCTAATAGTGTACATAGTATTTTGAAATGCCAGAAACCTGCCCATTACATGCCCATGGCTATGCCCCCTTTTCAATTGCATGCATTAGAATTTATGCGTAAAATACACCTAGAAAGTTGTGTGCATAAATTCTAATGAAAGTCAATTAGAGCCACTAACTGATTGTTAAGAATCAATTACCGGCGCTGATTGGCTTCTTAATTAAGTTGTGTGTGCAATTTGGTCATGTGGCCAAATTAATGTGTACAACTTAAGGCGCCATACATAGAATTTGGGGGTAAGCATGGATTCTACAATGGCAGTTGGGCAAGCAACTGCCATTATAGAATGTTAAGTTTAAAAATCCCAGCACATTGCATCTTTATTAACCTATAAAGAGCAGCGTTGGATCTTTAGTTTAAACACAGTGGAACCCTATGCATTAAACATGGAGGTGGAGTGGATAACGATTATTTTTTGGGTTTATTAACCACCTTTATGAAGAGATTCACTCATGGCGGTGTACAGTAGGTACAGTTTAACATAAAACTTATCATTTTGTTAACAGCATAACAATAGTAAAAAAAAAACCAAGAAGAAATAAATACAATAAATGAAGTAAACTTGAAAACGGTAAATTGAAACCTATTAATAGAACTACCGTGAAACAGTAAAAAAAAAAAAAAGAACACATTTAACAGCACTGGAAGTCTGTAAAAGTTTGAATTGATTGGCTGTGGCACTTGAAGGCTGAGCTGGAAGCAATATAAAACAAGACACGGCTGCCATTTTCTTTTTTGTTCGTACATTAAAAATGTGGAAAGTATGCTATGAAGATATTTATAATATATGTCAATCTTAAAATGGATGTCACAATGTGATTCTGATATAATTACGATCTTTTATAGGAGACTTGATGCCCTAACACAGACAACGGAGTGGCCTAGTGGTTAGGGTGGTGGACTTTGGTCCTTGGGAACTGAGGAACTGAGTTTGATTCCCAGCACAGGCAGCTCCTTGTGACTCTGGGCAAGTCACTTAACCCTCCATTGCCCCATGTAAGCCGCATTGAGCCTGCCATGAGTGGGAAAGCACGGGGTACAAATGTAACTAAATAGATACTATTGGAGATTCTACATGGAATGTTGCTACTATTGGAGATTCTACATGGAATTTTGCTATTTCACTAGCAACATTCCATGTAGAAGGCTGCGCAGGCTTCTGTTTCTGTGAGTCTGACGTCCTGCATATACAGGACGTCAGACTCACAGAAGCAGAAGCCTGCGCGGCCACATTGGTGATCTGCAAGGGCCGACTTCTAGTGGAATAGCGACATTCCATGTAGAATGTCAAATAGTAGCAACAGTGGAGAAGTGGCCTAGTGGTTAGGGTGGTGGACTCTGGTCCTGGGGAACTGAGTTCGATTCCCACTTCAGGCACAGGCAGCTCCTTGTGAGTCTGGGCAAGTCACTTAACTCTCCATTGCCCCATGTAAGCCGCATTGAGCCTGCCATGAGTGGGAAAGCGCAGGGTACAAATGTAACAAAAATAAAATAGATACTATTGGAGATTCTACATGGAATGTTGCTAGTGGAATAGCAACATTCCATGTAGAATCTCAAATAGTAGCAACAGTGGAGGAGTGGCCTAGTGGTTAGGGTGGTGGACTTTGGTCCTGGGGAACTGAGTTCGATTCCCACTTCAGGCACAGGCAGCTCCTTGTGAGTCTGGGCAAGTCACTTAACTCTCCATTGCCCCATGTAAGCCGCATTGAGCCTGCCATGAGTGGGAAAGCGCAGGGTACAAATGTAACAAAAATAAAATAGATACTATTGGAGATTCTACATGGAATGTTGCTAGTGGAATAGCAACATTCCATGTAGAATCTCAAATAGTAGCAACAGTGGAGGAGTGGCCTAGTGGTTAGGGTGGTGGACTTTGGTCCTGGGGAACTGAGTTCGATTCCCACTTCAGGCACAGGCAGCTCCTTGTGAGTCTGGGCAAGTCACTTAACTCTCCATTGCCCCATGTAAGCCGCATTGAGCCTGCCATGAGTGGGAAAGTGCGGGGTACAAATGTAATAAAAAAAAGCACAGCTTTGTTGGCAGTGGCTCTCCTACTTTATATGGTGAATCGTGAACTTGAGTTTCCCACAGTTCATTTAATAAGATAAGTGATTTCATGATATGATTTTTTTGTTGCAAGTGCTGAAATTTCAATATTTAAATTGAACTGGACTGAACAGAATGAAACTTTTCCAGGGCATAATGGCATTTTAAAAATAGACTGAAAAAACGGACCGATAATGATCTTGTGTGGATTGTGGTGTTGCATTGAATGAGTTTACTTTGGAACGCATCCACCGTTAACTGGTGCAAACAATTTTGTTTTCCTTAGCGTGTTATTATTTGTTGTGACATGCTAAAAAGTTGGTTTAAATGGTAAATTAAAGTTAAGTGCTGGGATTTTTTGAAATTGTTTGCTCATTTTTGTGCCCCTGCTATAATATCTCTTTGACTTCTTACTAGCTATCAGTTATAGAATACTAGCTAAGTCTAAATTTACATGCCTAACTTAGAGACACAAACAAATGACTAGCGTAAATGTTTATGCCTATCTGTAGCAGTGGTGTAGCTATGTGGGGCCCCTGTAGATTTGGCCCTGGACCCCATTGCCAATGACCCTCTCAACCCCTCTCCCGCCGCCAACCTTCCCCCGCCGCCACGGTGGGCTACCTCTGCTGGCGGGGGACCCCAATCCCCGCCAGCCGAGGTCCTCTTCTCCCTGCGAAGGCTTCGTTCTGTTTCTGATGTCCTGCACGTTGTACGTGCAGGATGTCAGACTCACAGAAACAGAACGAAGCCTGGCTGATCTGCAAGGCTTTGTTCTGTTTATGTGAGTCTGACGTCCTGGGGGTTATCCTCAAGCATTCCTACTCTGTTCCCAAGTCGGGAACACTAATGCAAGCACCTCATGCCTTCTGCAGAGGCTTCCAAACACCACACGTGCGAACTTCTCCTGCTCTGGTACCTAGGACTTCCCCCTCGGAGCTACGGGTCTTGGCAGGGGCGGACTACCAAAGACCAGAATTTTCTCTTTTATTATTTCTCATGTTCAGCCCTCCGGGGCTTTGCTTTATTCTGATTTCTTTACCAAGCTGTGATTAGCAGCTCCGTCTCCTTAGTGACCACCCTGAAATTCCTTCCTCCCACCCTCTAAGCATGGGCATTCTCCGGGGGGGGGGGGGGGATCACATGTGTATTATCAGTTTTATCATGGGAATACACTTCTATCCAAACAAATTTCCCTGAAGGTTTCTGCACCTGCAACGAGACATACGTAGGTTAAATGAAAGTCAGGGTGTTACACTGGGGGATTAAGGGAGTTGTTTTCCTTAATCTCTTGTAGGATCAGCTCAAGGGGTTATGGCATCCTGAGCCGACTTTAGTGAGAGCAAAGGAACATGTGAAGGGTGAGCCAGTGAGGCAGGCTTCTGGCACTCCAGCTCTGAAACCCCGAGCCAGTGTTTCATCTGGCTCATGCCTTAAACTGGCCCTGGTCCTTGTTTATTATTTCTGCCTCAAAAATAAAACAAAAAACCTTTTTTAGTGGCTCCTATAGTAAACTGCCGTCACTTAAATGTAAAGTTTTGTGAAATCAGCTAACTATATGCATCAGTGGTGGCATTTATATGTGGAAGAAAACAGGTGTGAGGATGTTATAATGCCGTTGTATCGCTCCATGGTGCGACCGCACCTTGAGTATTGTGTTCAATTCTGGTCGCCGCATCTCAAGAAAGATATAGTAGAATTGGAAAAGGTGCAGCAAAGGGCGACTAAAATGATAGCGGGGATGGGACGACTTCCCTATGAAGAAAGACTAAGGAGGCTAGGGCTTTTCAGCTTGGAGAAGAGATGGCTGAGGGGAGACATGATAGAGGTACATAAAATAATGAGTGGAGTGGAACAGGTGGATGTGAAGCGTCTGTTCACGCTTTCCAAAAATACTAGGACTAGGGGGCATGCGATGAAACTACAGTGTAGTAAATTTAAAACAAATCGGAGAAAATTTTTCTTCACCCAACGTGTAATTAAACTCTGGAATTCGTTGCCGGAGAAAGTGGTGAAGGCGGTTAGCTTAGCAGAGTTTAAAAAGGGGTTGGACGGTTTCCTAAAGGACAAGTCCATAAACCACTACTAAACGGACTTGGAAAAATCCAAAATTCCAGGAATAACATGTATAGAATGTTTGTACGTTTGGGAAGCTTGCCAGGTGCCCTTGGCCTGGATTGGCCGCTGTCGTGGACAGGATGCTGGGCTCGATGGACCCTTGGTCTTTTCCCAGTGTGGCATTACTTATGTACTTATGTCCTCTACTTGGCTCATCTTTATTACATAGAGCAGTGATTTAACCTATTGTGATGTCATAGTGGCTCATTCCACCAATAAGAGCCAACCTCATTTAGTGATGTCACAATGGCTTGATTGTATAGAATGTTTGTACGTTTGGGAAGCTTGCCAGGTGCCCTTGGCCTGGATTGGCCGCTGTCGTGGACAGGATGCTGGGCTCGATGGACCCTTGGTCTTTTCCCAGTATGGCATTACTTATGTACTTATGTAAGTTGCCAGGTGGTACCACTGTTTTTTTTTTTTTTCATTTGTGCAGGTCTATGAAGTCGCTGCTCCCATTGTATGTGCTGGAAAATACATGTGTATTTGCTGGGGTCCTTCTATGTATTTTACAAAAGGTTTGGCATTTGGCAGAGCTTTTTGTAAAATACTGGTGAAACTGAGCACATCATAACCTGGACGTCTCAAGTCTGAACTCAATGGCCTGTGCTAAATGGTGGTTTTTCCTGACTCATTGCATTGGTCATTCCCACCCCTCCTTTTTTACCTTGATATTTGTGGGATTGTTTTCTTTTGTGTGTGTGTGTTTTTTCTCCAAATATTTTATTAATTTCCAAGAATACAAATAATAGGAAAACAATGATGGAAAAACATAGGAAGCAAGAAACACAACAGGTGGGAAAGGAAAAAAGAGAAAGGAAAGAAGAGAAAAAAGAAGGGGAAAGCATCCAGGTGTTTAACAAATAAGTCCTTTGTACTGGTTTAAGGTGTGGCCTGAATAGTTTGGAGGTAGTTGTCCAAAATAGACCAAATTTTTTCCTTAGATACTATCATCCGACTTTTCGCAGCCATGGCGAGCTCAAACTTCTGATGCTGCAGGACTGTATTCCACCAGAAATGAATATTCAGCAACTGTGCGTTTTTCCAGTTTTGCAAAATATGCCGTTGAGCAATAGTGAGGAGAATGTCCAATAGTTTTGATTGCGGGGAGGTCAAATCAAAAGTTGCATGAACGGACTTAAAAATTACAATTGAATAAGTCAGGTCATCAGTTATGGGCAAATGTTTTTGTATAATATTCCAAACAGCCTTCCAGAATTGAAAGATCGGAGGACACTCATATAGCGTATGAGAGAAAGTACCCACTTGCAGCGAACAGTGCCAACATTTGTCTGATGAGCTCAGGCCAGCAGTAGCAAGTTTTCGAGGAGTCCAATTGGTTTTATGATATAAAAAAAACATAGACTGTGTGTGTGTGTGTTGCTTTTCTTTTACCTCCTTGGAGCTTGGTATCGTGGCCCATCGTTTTGCCACGTCCTTTCCTTTGGTTGGTTTGTAGGAATGTGATGCCTTTGAAACCTGTTAAATACAGATGCTGGGGGGGAAAAGTATTGAGACACAAACAGTGACCAATGCACAAAGAGGATCACATGCAAATGAGATCACTCTTTGTGCTAGGGTTGCTGTTTGCGACTAGAAGCTGTCAAATGCATTTGACAGCTTGCACAAAATTCCTCCCAGAACAAGAAAATCCCTGTGGTCTAATGGACTGCCTTCTGACTTCCCCAGTTCCCCCCGTGCCCCCTGAACCAAAAATCCCAGGTGGTCCAGTGGATCCTGACCCCCTTACACCCCTTCTGACCCGCAAGCAAGAATCACCCTGGTGGTCTAGTGATCCACACCCCTCCCCATCCTCTCCTCATACCTTAAAGATGTTGGAGGCAGGAGGACAGGAGCAACACCTCCTCCTTCCTGCCTCTGGGCCCTTCTGGAACAAAATGGTGGCACCCAGCCCCTGCCCGGTGCATTTTCCTTATATGGTGCTTAGCCCCACCCATTGCAGCCAAGGATGCATTGGGCAGGGGCTGGGCACCGCCATTTTGTGCAAGGCAGGTCCAGAGGCAGGTGGGAGGAGGTGTTACTCCTCCCTTCCTGCCTCTAACATTTTTAAAGTACAGGAAGGGGAGGAGGGGAGGGGGTCACTAGACCACCAGGGCAATTCTTGCTTGGGGGGGTCAGGAGGGGTGCAGGGCAGTCAGGGGTCCACTGGGCCACAGATGTTTTGCATGGGGGTGCAGAAGGGGTTTGGGGGTCCACTGGACAACCAAGGATTTGTTGCTTGGGGGTGCAGGTGCAGAGGGGGGATTGGGGTCCCCTGGACCACTATACTACCAGGATAGTTTTCAGGTCGGGGGGGGGGGGGGGTCAGAACGTGCTTACCATGGGGAGCAGTATGCTTGAAGGCAAGATGGCGTCCAGGGAGGACAGGAGTTTCTGAGCTCCTGATGTCCACTCGAACTATCGGGGAAATAAAATCCTTACCTGAGGTACAGCATGGGGAAAAGGAAGGGGAAAACGGTGGCACAGACCTCCTCTAACGCCATAGATCCCATTCCCCGACAGCCGACACTGGAAAGATTTGGAGTCCAGAAGCTGGAGCTGCAGACGCCCACACAGGACAGATCCGACGTTTGCTCACCGGACTGCAGCATAGAACCGGCTTCTTTAAGCTTGCCTTCATTCACTGTTCCCCCGCGACCCGGAAGTAATTTGCTAGCGTCAGGATCACAGCAGGAATTGCTGACCGAAGAGTCAAGCCCCCAAGCAGCGGGAGGAGGACCTGCCGCTGTATCAGCCCCAGTGGTGCCATCTAGTTGGAACGAGAGGGTGGATAACCCTCTTTTTTCCAGTAATCTGGGACCTACTTCCTTGGAAAATTGTGGAGCTATCAAACCAGCAGTGATAACTCTTGAGAGCCTGTGGGATGCCATTCAGGGTCTGAATAAAACCCTAATCCAGGTAACTGATACAATTAAAGAAGAAGTTTCCTCTATAAAACAGTCTCAAAGCCTTGCGACCTGCAAAGTTCAAAAACAAATGAAGAATAAATTGAAGTATTAGATGGGGAAATTAAGACTTTGCAGAACTTAACAGGGATGATGATTAAAGACAAGGAAATTCTGGTGAAGAAATTAGAGTATCTTGATAATCAAGGGAGAAGGAATAATTTAAGGTTTCTTAATTTTCCTAAAACACCCTTGATTTCTGCAACTGATATGCTTAAAAGGTATTTTGGAGAAGTTCTAACTATTCCTAGAGAGGGTTTTCCACCTGTTGTTAAAACTCAATATGTCTTTGGAACTAATAGGCATATTTTCAAAGCACTTAGCCTTCCAAAGTTCCATAGAAACCTATGGAACTTTGGAAGGTTAAGTGCTTTGAAAATATGCCTCTAAGTCTTCTATACCAGAACCTCAACCTGAACTTAATATTACTGATTTCCTGGAAAATTCATTAGAAGTTGTAACTCAATGGATGACTCTATTAGTTTTATTTGCTTTTGAATCGGACAGGAATAATATATTTCATTTATACTTTACACATATGAATGCTAAGTTCTTTGGTGAAAAAGTTCGGATATTTCCAGATTTCAACAGAGATACACAAAAAGGAAGACGAGAGTTTGTGGTTTTAAAACCAAAAATTCTAGCCTTAGGTGGTACATATATCTTGAAATATCCGTGTAGATGTTTGGTATCAATTAATAATGTAAATTATGTATTTCTTGATCCAAAGAAAATGCATGAATATATAAGTGCCAAGGAAAAAGGGAATGCCTCAGCCTGAATGATCCCATGGGGAAAATATGCTGTTAATACCTGCTAGCGAGCTTTTTACGCTCTCTGATTGATTATTTATTTATTTATTTATTTATTGCATTTGTATCCCACATTTTCCCACCTTTTTGCGGGTTCAGTGTGGCTTACAATATGAGATGAATGATGGAAATACAGTTTGTTACCAATTGGTTATGGATTACATTGTGCAGAGTTATGCGAGACAATCGAAGTGTCGTTAAGGAATGTAACAATGGAACACAGACATTGAAATGTTGGAAGGAGACAATGGGAGCTTAAAGGGCGATAATAAGGCATAAAGACATATGGTATGCATATTTCTGTGAGTAAAGGTATGAGTGATGTGAGATTACGGGGGGTGAGAGTTCAGAAGTGGATGTATGATGCATGAATGAACAGTGAGTGTGGACTTATGTGTTTTGGTTCTTTCCGTAGATTTTTTCAAAAAGATGGGTCTTCAATAATCTTAAATTTCTTACTTAAATTTCTTTATATTTGATTTAATTTACTTATATCTTGTCCTCCAAATTATCGTGGTCAATATATATTAATTAATTTTTTTTTTTTTCTTCTTGTGTACCTTTAAATAGGGAAAGGAAGAGTTTTGTTAGATTGCCTTAAAATTTAATCTGTAATCCTGCATTTGTATATATATGAATGTGTTATTTGAAAAGTACAAATAAAGAAATTTAATAAATAAATAAATAAATTTAGGAGCATAACCTTTATAGACTAAGGCCCAAAGCGGTTTACAAAAATGGGAAATCTAAAACTGATAAACGATATACAAAAAATACATTCAATAAAAACAGGATTAAAAAAAGAGGACATGAATTGCGTCATGAGGTAGAAGGGAAGGTCAGAGTAGATAGATGAGTCTTCAGGGCTCGTTTAAAGGTCTGGAGAGAGGGTTGATTGCGGATATTTGAGGGAAGATTGTTCCAAAGTTCCTAATAGATTTCCCCTATGAAGGGCAATTCTACTACGGGGCACTTATAATTAGGTGCTTCTAGGGCATGTGATAGGAGCCTGTTCACTGAAGGAAAGTCAGTGCTGACTCGACTTTATAGAATATTGATGTAATTGAGTATATACACAACTGTATACACTTAGGATCAAGCACTTTTGCCACCTATAGAGCTGGTGTAAGTATTAGTGACTAAAATGCTGCAGATATTTGCAAAGCATATTGTATTCTGTAAGTTTAAGCCCCACCCTTGTGGACACCCCCTTTACAAATATGTGCTATGTAAGTTAAGCAGGTATATACAGAATAGCGTTTAGGCAGTTTGGACAGTTATATGCTTATGTGAAGACATATGCCGTTATTGAAAAGATGATAACTGGGCACCATTTAACCTTCAACAGACCCAAATGTCCAGGGGTTGTATTGTGGACACGTCCAGTGGTCAAATTTGTTGTTGGCCGTAGCTATATGGATTATTGAAAAGATGTACACATGTAGCACCTATGTTAGAGAAATGCCTCTTAATTGCCTAACATTGTGAGATAGGAACATACCATGATTAATATGTATTTATTAATAAGGAGAGTTTTATATTCTACAACTCCAAAAAAATACATTTGTTCAGCGCAGGTAACAATCTTTACCCCTTAATACAGAATATAACACATTTGTTCAGAAGCAACAATCACACCCCCTTTGAAAATGAACTAAACACTGCAGCCAGACTCATATTTGGAAAAGCGAAATATGAAAGTGCCAAACCCCTAATAGAAAAAACTACACTGGCTCCCCCTGAAAGAACGAATTACGTTTAAAATATGTACCCTGGTTCATAAAATTATTCATGGCGAGGCCCCGGCATATATGGCAGACCTTATAGATTTACCAACCAGGAACTCAAAAAGATCAGCACGCACATTCTTGAACCTCCACTACCCCAGTTGTAAAGGACTTAAATATAAATTAATATATTCATCTAGCTTCTCCTACATCAGCACACAACTATGGAATGCACTACCAAAAGCCTTAAAAACTATGCATGACATAACAGCCTTCCGGAAATTACTAAAGACCAACCTGTTTGAAAAAAATATACCATAATGAACCATCCATAATGACCTAACATCATAACTCTACCACAACCAGATAAAATCAAATTCTATACACTGAACTGCTTCAATCAATTTTCACCAATGAACATTAACGCATCACCCCTTTACCTCTCATGCTTGAATTGAACTTTCTACCCAACGTACTCAACAAGTTACTTCATCATTTATGAACTTTAATGTTACTCTGTTTTGTATTTCTCATGCCGGAAATGATGATTATCATTACAGCATAATGTAAGCCACATTGAGCCTGCAAAAAGGTGGAAAATGTGGGATACAAATGTAACAAACAAACAAACAAACAAATAAATAAATAAATAAATAAATAACTAGAGCTGATTTCCTGCATTTACAAGCCTGAAATGTGGGTGGTTACAGGGGTGGAGTTAGGGCATTGACTTTCAGCACCACAGATCTACTTAGGTGTCTAAGAGGCTGTTTTGCTAAGCTGCCCTATGAAATGGGTTTAGCTTTCCTGCGTGCTAAGCCCATTTTTACTTATTAGGATTTATTTACTGCCTGTCTGAAGCAATTCACTCAAGGCGGTGCACAGTAAGAATAAATCAAACATAAGCAGTAGACAATTACAGCAGTAAAAATATTCAAATAACAATACAAAATATGGCATAGTACATTACTTGCAATGTCAACACAATATGTAATAGAACATTTTAATAGATACCATAGGGTATAAGCAAAGATGGAACATATAGATAGGTAAATGAGTAAGAGGAGTTAGAAAATAAGGTGATTAATTTAAAGAAAGTTGCAAATGAGGTCAGAGAGATGGTTAACATACGGATAGGTAAGAGGAGTTAGACAATGCGTTGACTAATTTAAAGGAAGGTGCACACAAGGTCAGAGAGATGGTTAAATGTTATCTCAGCTAGGGTACGAGTGGATAAACATGTGCAGCCCGAGTTACTCTTTCTGTGTGTGAGAGAGACTAACAAGTTAGTTACTTCTTTCATTAAAGGCCTGGTTGGGGAGCATTCCAAGATGGCGGATGTTACTCGATAGCGTTCACCGAGGCTCTCTGGATTTACCTTCCACTCTAAAAAGAAAAAGTTTCAACTAGTGATGCCGCACACGAAAAGGAAGGGGGTGGTCAAAAGCTTACCATCTGCGGCTGGAGCCGCCCAAACAGTCCAGTTGACCCTCGATGGTTTCGCTACGAATACGCCATGGGAGAAGATGCCGAGGAGCCCTGCAGTGGGAGCGGCCAGAGGAGCGATGACTCCCCTGGGGGTGGATACCACCCTTTCCTCGCCAGATCTCAACCCTCTTCCGTGTCCTGCAAGCTTTAGAGGGGAGGTAGAGCTTTCGGAGGCGTCCGAAGTTGGCGCTGAGGAACTCTCGACGGATGGTGCCTCATTCGGAAAGCTCTACATCAGGGGCAGGAAGCTCCCGCGGAGGTAACCCTGGGGAGCATTTGGGTAATGTTACAACGTTTGAACAATACGATTACAAAAGCAGCTTTGGATACAGCTTCTCTGGTGACAAAAATAGATCTTTTGAACGATTCTGTGGAAAAAATTAGGCAAGATACTAGTAGCCAAAAAACGTATTTCCAACAAGAAATAACTTCACTAAAAAATACAACTGAGTGCCTGATTAAAGATAAACTTATTCTTCATAATAAAATAGATCAGTTTGAAAACTTTAACAGGCGGCTCAATTTGAGTGCTCTTGAACTGTTTAAAAAATATCTGATTAATACTCTAAAGTACTCCTCTGATCTTATACCCCCGATAAACAAGGTATATTATCTTCCAATACCGCAAAAGAAGAAAGAGGAGGAAGAGAGAAAATCAGAAAATCAAGTGTTACAAGCCTCCGGATTACAAGATTTGACTGCATTCTTGGAGCAATCTACTACTGAAATTAGAACTCAATCCACTTTGATTGTTTCCTTAGTCTTCGAGCAAGATGTTAATTCAATTATGAAGTTGTATTTCAAAAATGCAGTAAAAGAATTTCTAGGAGCACGAATCTGGATCTATCCGGATGTTACAAGAACGGTTCAGGAAAAACGGAGAAAATTTCTTGCATTGAGAGAAGAAACTCAGTTTTTTTTTACTGGCATACCTGTGCAAATGCTTGATAAGATACTTGGACAATAAGTATATTTTTTATGATCCGGACCAGCTAAAAAGCTTTATTGAATTAAAGAGAATTATCAAATGACTCTCAGGGTTAGTGTTGAGATATATTTTTGAAATAACCCGTGGATTGAGTCCAGGCCTTGTTTCTTAATTTGAATTAATATGATGTATGTTCTCCTCAACTTAATTGACCCCCCCCCCCCCCAGTCTTAATTTGTGGTCTAAGAAGAGAGCTGCAGTTACTTTATATTAGAATATTTCTTTTTGTTAATCTAGATATTATCTCTATGTTTCTCTTGCAAGGTATATCTTATATAATGTTTGAAATACTATAAATAAATAAATAAATAAATAAATAAATAAATAAATAAATAAATAAATAAAAGGCCTGGTGGAAGAGCCAAGCTTTCACCTGCTCCCTGAAGTAAAGATAGTCTTGTGTTAAGCAGAGCCTTTCAGGCAGTGCATTCCAGAGTGTGGGGGCTACTCCGGAGAAGACTTACGAGTATCACCTCCCAATACAATACAAACAACTACCCTACCATAACCACACCCTACTGCACACTTCCTATCTCAGAAAATCTGAAACTCCTTGGAGTCACAATTGACCGAAACCTCACTCTCGACACCCACACGAAGAACATGACGAAAAAAAATGTTCCAATCGATGTGGAAATTCATAAGAATAAAACCTTTCTTCCCAAGAAACATCTTCCGCACCCTAGTACAGTCACTAGTAATAAGCCACTTGGACTACTGTAACGCTCTGTACGCAGGCTGCAAAGAACAGACCATCAAGAAACTCCGGACAGCCCAGAACACCGCCGCCAGACTCATTTTTGGAACACCTAAATACGAAAGTGCGAAACCCCTCAGAGAGAAACTGCACTGGCTCCCGCTCAAGGAACGTATTGAGTTCAAGATCTGCACGACTGTACACAAAATCATTCATGCAGATGCCCCACTCTATATGCTAAACCTAGTGGACCTACCACCCAGGAATGCCAAAAAATCGGCCCGCAAATTCCTCAACCTGAACTTCCCCAGCTGTAAAGGAATGAAATACAAACAGGTGTATGCTACCACCTTTGCGTACAAAAGCACACAATATTGGAACGCACTACCCATGGCCCTGAAAACCATAACCAATCTAACAAACTTTCGCAAAGCTCTGAAAACACATCTCTTCAACAGAGCCTACAAAAGTCACCCTCAATGAAACATATCATTCCGCAAACTACATAAGGCACCTACAACACCTCTCACACGACCTTACCTAACACCTTTCCATCTGAATTCCTCTTTCACCTCAGCTTATGATTGACTGTTTTTGTTCTTTCAAATCATGTAACGACGTTTTCATTTTCCATACTCTGTAAGCCACATTGAGCCTGCAAAAAGGTGGGAAAATGTGGGGTACAAATACAATAAATAAATAAATAAATAAATAATGTCTTTTAGTGTGACTGTCAAAAACAGCCTTTTTTGTTGAATATATGGTTGGGCACTAATGTTAGCGTTAGCATGTGGCAATTGAAAAAAATATACTATGGGAGCATGTACTGACTCCTATTTAGGAGGTGATAAGGGCTCCCCTGTTATGGACGCGCTAACCTAATGTCAGTGTGCTAACTGGTTAGCGCATTCATGTCCATGAAGAGAAGAGAAGACAGAGAGAAGACAGAGGCTGGATGGAAAGGGTGCAGTGAAGGAGGGAGGCCCATGGATAGAAGGAGGAAGAGGAGGGCCAAGGCTGGATGGAAGGGGGAGTAGAAAGAATATACATCCTGGATAGAAGAGGGAGATAAGGAAGGCGGACCATGGATGAAAGAGGAGAGAGAAGGAGGGCAGATGCTTGATAGAAGGAGGAGAAAAGGTTGGCAGACACTGGATGGAAGAGGAGGGGAAGATAAGAGGGAAGGAGGGCAGACTGGATGAAGGAGGAGAGAGAAGGAAGGCAGACCCTTGATTAAAGGAGCGAGAAGGAGGGTAGACACTGGACTGGATGGAAGATGGAGGGGAGGACAAGAGACAAGGAAGGGAGATGCTGGTCCTAGGAGCAGAAAAGCAAGAGAGGATTGGAGACAGGAGGGAAGGAGGAATAAGGGGAGAAGCTGAACATGAGAAGGGATAGAGACATAGAGATGCACTGCTGGACACGGGGAGGGGGATAGTGGCACTGAGGGGTCTTGCTGGACAGAGCAAGGATAAAGATACAGAGGGGGAAGATGCTCAACATGGCAGGAAGATAGGGGCAGGGACACAGAGAGGAGTTGAATGATTGGCATAGACAGAGAAGAAATGCCGAATGGACCAGGATATCCTGGCAAAAAGGTTAAGAGAAGACAGAGAACAATTAAAAAAAACACACCACAAAGGTAGAAAAATGAATTTTATTTTCTATGTATTGATAGTAGGACTGAATCAAATCGAAAAATCGATTCATATGAGTGAATTGAATCGAAAACATTTTGGCCAAATCGGACAGCACCAGTAAAAAGTACCTACAGATTCTTGCAGGAGCTTTTTGTGCAGGTGCCTTTTTCCTACAAGATAATGTGTATAGATTTGAAAATACAATCTGGACATGTTATAGTTCTCCGCTGACACTAAACATACCCACAGGACTCCCTACTTTTCATGTCATCTCCAAGCAGATAACCAGTTTACTCATGAAAAAGGGCCTTTTGAAAACTGCTCCCATAGTATAAGTTCAAGGTCCAAATTTAAGGTGCAATTTCAGTCAAAAATTTAGGTCTCCTAAATTTAAGAGCTTAAAATCAAGAAACCCAGTTTAGGGACGAGCAGTTTTTGTAAACAGGCTTTTCTCACAATCTGTGTCCATGGGAAGAGAATCTTGTCGAAGGAGATCCTCAGTCAGTAGCACATAGGACAGATGCACAGCGCCATCTGCTGGTAAATGAGACATAAATAGGGAAAGATCATGGAAAGTAAGAAAATTAATTACAGCAGAGTAAGACTATTAAGGCCATTCTTAAAAGGAGTTTCTAAAAAAAAAGGCAGTTGCAATTGTCCTTTCAGGGAGCAAGAACATGGAATAGTCTACTGAGTCAAGTCATAGAATTACCATCCTATTTACTTTTCTGGAAGTTTTGGAAAACGTATTTGTTCTCATGTTGGATAACTAATCCTTAGGGGCCCTTTTACTAAGCTGCGTAAGGCTCTACGTGCACCCAACATGCGCCAAAATGGAGTTACCGCATGGCTACCGCATGGCTCTTGGGGTAATTTCATTTTTGGTGCATATCCGATACGCGTGGCTGAAAATTAATTTTTATTTTCGGATGCACGTATTGGATGCGCGCCATGTAACATTTGGCGTACGTAGGTCTTTACCACCCGGTTACCGCATTAGACTTTACCGCTAGGTCAATGGCTGGCGATTTTATTGTTTTTATATTTAACTGTAATGTATTTCCCTCTATTGTTGAGATTTCTCTTTGTGATTCGCTTTGAATTCCATTGTGGAATTTAGCAGACTATAAGACTGAACTAGAATAGAACAATAATAAACTCTGAACCAACATACATAGTAAATGATGGCAGATAAAGACCTGAATGGTCCACCCAGTCTGCAATCTAAATTGAACAGTTTCAAAAAATTTCCTAACACGTCTCAGTTTTCTTAGTAAAAATAATAAACTTTTAACAGACTTTTATGATCTGTGTCCCGCAAATGACAAGATGGCTTTGAATAGGCTTTGATGGGAAAGGGAAATGGGACTTGATATACTGCCTTTCTGAGGTTTTTGCAACTACATTCAAAGCGGTTTACATATATTCAGGTACTTATTTTGTACCAGGGGCAATGGAGGGTTAAGTGACTTGCCCAGAGTCACAAAGAGCTGCAGTGGGAATTAAACTCAGTTCCCCAGGATCAAAGTCCACTGCACTAACCACTAGGCTACTCCTGTAGTTGGAACATAAGGATAGAGCTGAGCCAGGTGGACTTCTACAGTCTAAGTCCCTGAAACAACAAAGAAAGGCCATAATCAAGTATATAACATCATGTTCATTGTTGATTCATTCTAAAATTGAGAATGAATGAGACTATTGGGCAGACTTGATGGACCATTCAGGTCTTTATCTGCCATCACGTACTATGTTATAATCAGGCACATTTTCGAAAGAGATGGACGTCCATCTTTCGACATAAATCAGTACTCTCAGAGATGTCCAAATTGGTATAATCGAAACCCGATTTTGGGCGTCTCTAGCAAAAGTCTGTTGCAAGGACATCCAAATCTCAAGGGGGTGTATCGGAGGCATGGTGAAGGCGAGACTTGGGCGTGCCTAAGACTTGGACGTCTTTGAGCCATAATGGAAAAAGGCAGAGACGTCCTAAACTAAAACTTGGACGTTTTCACCCGGACGTGGTCACTAACCCCCTCCCACCCTTAAAAAAATCATTAAAAATATTACGTGCCAACCTCTATGCCAGCCTCAGATGTCATACTCAGGTTCATGACAGCGCATGCAGGTCCCTGGAGCAGTTTTAGTGGGTGCAGTGGGGATATCCTGAAAATCGCAACTAGCTGAGTGTGCCCCGAGGATTGGGTTGAAAAACTCTGGACTAGAGAGTGAGAAGAGAGATGCTGAACAATAAAATGCAAGCCAGAGCCACCAAAGGTTTGATATTTTCATTGTCTTGATAGATAACTAATCAGCATAAAATGTCTCAGGGCCCAGTTTAAAGTTTCAGAAGCTGAACATATTTGGGGGGGGGAGGGGTTCTACAACTGGGTGCTCAGAAATAGTCATCCTGGTGACTAGAATGCTAATAGTGTAACAGGCAAGATATGTGCCAGTCAGGAGCAGTCAGCAAGATGGGTGGGCAGAAGAACTCCGCCCTGTCCCACAAGTGATTTAGTCTTCCCTCTCTTGCCTGCATACCATATGGTCTCTCAAACATCCCCCTCCTCCGCATACCTTTTAAATAGCAGATTTTCACCGGCAACAAGCAGCAACTAATACACACTGCTCATGTTGGCCCCACAGACTTCCCTCTGATGTATTTCCACATAGACGGGAATACATCAGAGGGAAGGCTGTGGGGTCAGTGTGAACAGTATGTATCAGTCGCTGCTCGTTGCAGGTGAAGATCTACTATTTACAAGGTATGCAGGAGGGACAGTTGTTGGGAGTTTTTGGCTGGTGGGGCTTGGTCTCCCTGTCAGCCACATCATACATATGCTGCTACTGGGTGGGCCTAAACCCAAACTGGGTGGGCCTGGGCCCACCAGGGCCCACCCTTGGCTATGCCATTGGTGCCAGTAACTTAGATGCAAGCTCTTAAATCAACCATAGAGCTGGTGTAAGTTCAGGTGCCTAAGTCTGGGCTCAGGCCCACCCAAAATATCATATCTGTTTATACCTCTGTTCTGGACACATCAGAATACAAGGTCAGATTAATTGGTTTAAGAAAGCACTTAAAACATATCTTTTCAAATTATTTGATAAGTAATGTAATGTAGTTTTTAGATGTGTAGCTTGCAAGGATTGCCTTGTATTTTTAGCTTATTGTAAACCCCAGAGAGCTCTCATTTGGGGATTTTGCGGGGTATAAGTGCCTGTATAATGTAATGTAATAACTGTACACTCTCAGCAGATTCCACCTGCTTATATTGCAGCTGCCATTTTTGAACCAAAACGACAGGGGATTTCTGCTGCCTGCCCTACTCTAGACCACCAGGGTATCCTTCAGGGACTACAAGGGGTTGGAGGGTCCTCAGGATGCACTTGGGAGGGGGTTTCTTCTGGGGTGGCTTACAGAAGGGGGATGGATGCTCTAGGGGGTCAGGGGTACAAATGCTATGATAGGCGAGTCACATAGGGCACAATTATAGCTCTCACCTGGTTAAGTAGTGTTGATCTAGTCATGCCCAGATTTTCAGCAGCAAATAACCACATACAGAGCAAGATTATAGAATAGGCAAACTAGGCACATGCCTAGGGCCCAAATGTTTAGGAGGAGCCCTCTCAGATTCATTTCTAAGGCATATTTTGCCCTGGTAAGTTAGCTGCTGGTGAAAAGAATAGAGTGTGGAAGGAGGGAGAGAGGAACGTTAGATCCACCAATGCCGAAAGAGGTCTTTCTGTTTTCCCCACTCCCTGTGTACAGTCCTCCAAACAGCAGGGGGAGTCAGCAAGAATCACTTCTTACCAGCTGCTTTCTCCTCTTTTGGTATTTCCTCAGCAGTCAGAACCACATGGGACCCCATGTATTTATTTTATTATGGTGGGCAGGCCATTGTGCTTGTTTGCCTAGGGCCCATGAAACGACTAATCTTGCCCAGACCACATAGCACTATCCGGTTAATGCTGGAGTGGTTCACGGGTGGAGTCTGGGTGTTTCCTGGTGGTGACTGTGATATCTAGTGGCAATGCCTGGATAACTATCTGGTTAAATAAAGACAGAAAAAAAGCTGTCCTAAGTTAACTGAGTAGCTGGGCATAGCCAGACTTTGGCGGGAGGGGGGTCCAGAGCCCGAGGTGAGGGGGCACATTTTAGCCCCCCGCCATTGCTGACCCCCCCACGCCACGAACTTTGACCCCCCGCCATTGCCAATCCCCCCGCCACCAACTTTGACCCCCTCCCATTGCTGAACCCCTCCGCCACCAACTTTGATCCCCCCACCATTACCGAACCCCCGCCACCAATGACCCTCTTGACCCCCCTGCCGCCAACAACCCACCGTCACCTACCTTTGCTGGCGGGGGACCCCAACCCCCGCCAGCCAAGGTCCTCTTCTTCCCAATCCCACGCAAGGCTTCATTCTAGTGCAGGACATCAGACTCATAGAAACAGAAGGAAGCCTTGCGTGGGATTGGGAAGAAGAGGACCTCGGCTAGCGGGGGTTGGGGTCCCCCGCCTGCAAAGGTAGGTGACGGCGGGTTGTTGGCGGCGGGAGGGGGGGTCAAGAGGGTTGTTGGCAGGGGGGTCCAGGGGCAAATCTACGGGGGCCCGGGCCCTCGTGGCCCCACGTAGCTACGCCCCTGCTGTTGAATATTCAGCAGTACTTTTATAACTCCTGGCTGATGACTTTTGCCAGGATCTTCAGCTCTGCTGGGCTGGATATTGCTCCCAAGATTTTGATTTTTTGATGACTGGCACTGAGAATATAAATTTGTCAGTGAGATTTCTCACTGAGATCCTGTTTGTATGAGTGCTCCTTGACTAAATTAAAGATATTCAGAATAGGAGATATTGCTAAATCATTTTCTTTTTTTTGTATATTTCGACTATCAGTGAAGTTTTTGTGTGTGTGGCATAATTTGAAGTATCTCCGCTTGCGATAGATCCAGCTTGGTCACTGGGAAACTTGGCTAAACAATCCACCAACATGCCTGCTGCCGATTTAATGTGTGTTTAGCGGCAAAACTGGATGCTAATATCAGCTAGTTAGATCTCTCGCCTCCCTTGCAATCACAGATACGCTGGCTTCTGCACTGATGGTGGCAGGTCCCCTCCTCCTCTGGGCACTTTAAATATTTTAGAACACACAGACAGCAGGGATTCAGCAAACACCTTATAAAAGTTTGAACTAATGCCATCCAGTCCTGGCACTTTATTTAATTTTAGTGTTTTAATGAATTTTAATAACTCCTCTTGGGAGATCTCTGTATCGAATGCCAAGCTACTTTCTAGAGATAATGAGAGGATGTCCACAGAGTCTAAAGTGTCTTTATGTACTTGCCAATGTTATTTTTTCCAAATACAATTCCTGATAAAAACGAGCAAACCTCCCTCTTATGTTTGCTAACTGATATATGCATCCCTCCTTTCCTGTTATTCCAATATTTTTGATTAGTTTACTTGTTCAGTTTGAAGATCTTATCTGGTTTCTTACCCTTTTCATAATATGTCCACATTTTAAAGGTGGTCTCATTTATTAAGGGCGTTGTTTGGCTGTCAGAATTGTGCAAATGCTTCCTGTGAGGTCAGTGTGTCACCAAAATTGCAAGCATCAATATTGAAAGCATGGCAGTGGCATACCTAGCTTCCTTGCCACCCAGAGTAGAGCACCCCCCTCCTCCCGGCAGTAAGGGGCTGCACCGAGCAGTTGCAGAGCCACAGTCTACATGTGTGTGGCTGTCGGCTCTGCCAGTCCCCTGCCTCGAAACTGGAAATAGATGTCAGAGGGGGTAGGGAACTGGCAGAGCCCATAGCTGTGTGCATGTAGACTGCAGCTCCATGACTGCTCGATGCACCCCCCTTACTATCTGTACCCAAGGCCAGACTGCACCCACCACCCTACCCTTGGTATGTCACTGAAGCATGGTTCACTGGCTGACCTGTTGGCTCAGTAGTAGTGCTGTGAACTGCTATGTGGGAGGTCTGCCACACCTTGGGCCAGCTGGGGCTGAAGATGCTCAAAACAGTGGCGTAGCCAAGGGTGGGCCCGGGTGGGCCTGAGCCCACCCACTTTAGGCTCAGGCCCACTCAATAGCAGCACACCTATGATATGGCTGGCAGGGATCCCCAAGCCCCACCAGTCAAACTCCCAACAATTGTCTCTCCTGCATACCTTGTAAATAGCAGATCTTCACCTGCAGTGGCCCCACAGCCTTCCCTCTGATGTATTTCTGCCTATGCAGAAACAGGAAGTTGCATCAGAGGGAAGGATGTGGGGTCAACATGAGCAGCGTGTATTAGCTGCTGCTCGCCGCCGGTGAAAATCTGCTATTTAAAAGGTATGCAGAGGAGGGGGGATGTTTGAGAGATCATATGGCATGCAGGTGAGAGAGGGAGAGACCAAATCACTTGTGGGACAAGGCGGAGTTCTTCTGCCCACCCATCTTGGGCCCAGGCCCACCCAAAATTGGGTGTCTGGCTACACCCCTGGCTCAAAAGGATGCATTCACAGTTCTGTGTGTGTGTGTGGGAGGGGGGGGGGGGTAGGGGAAGGGAGAGTCAATTTTGTTGTTAAACATTGACAGCCACTGGATGGGTTCAAGACCATATGATAGCAAGGTTGTAAAACGCGCACTGGTGCATGGTCCATAATCAGACTAGGTATGGGGGAGGGGGGCATATGAGAGGAGAGGAAAAAGTCTACTAAATAGTAGTTGTGAATGAAAGTTTATGGCTGCAGATCCTGGCCCTGGTTGTGCCTGAGCTGAAAGTACAAAGTACAAAGGTAGTAATGAGCAAACACCTTTTTCAAAGACGGGAAGCTACAGAACTAGAGCACATGAAATGAAACTAAGGAGGTAAACTTTTAAAAGCAACATTGAGGAAATACTTTCTCAGGGAAAGGGTGGGGGAACACCCTCCCGCTGGAGGTGGTTGGGTCAAAAACAGTGACAGAATTCAAGAAGGTGTGGGATATCTGGAAAGAGGATCCTATCAAAGGAAAACAAATGACATAGCTGGGTGTAACTCGCATGGAGCAGCAGGTACAAATCCTACACAAAGGCCCAGAGGAGGTAACTTGCATGTTCTTCACAGAGCGGCAGGTACAATTGTTGCCACCTTCCTGGGCAGACTAGATGGACTGTCTGTCATCTGTTACTATGTTAAGAAGGAGATGACCAGGTCAAAAAATAAGAGCTGTAACCACATGTAATCTCGTTTCTGTGTGTTGTGATTAACTCACAAGAGTTTTAATGCAAAAACTGTGCTATTGAAATAAATGAGGTGAAAACCACGGTGTCGCATATTATTGCTGTTGTAAACGACTTTGAACTGTTTTATTCTGGACAGTAAGGTGGTATAATACATTTAAAAGGGGCATTAGAACTAGCAAAAGTGAACCCAGACCCACTGCTGGAAGCAAGTAGCTATCAGGCAGGTGATCAAAAGCCCCGCGCTGTTCCAAACAGCGCTCTAAAATAGCGCTGGAACAGCGCAGGGCGCTATTAGATCTATTATCAGAGATAATGCATGCAAATTTAAGCAGCGCAATTATCTCTGATCATGGGGTAGAAGTGCGGGCGAATTGTGCCTGAGCATGGGCTCAGCACAATCCTCCCGCACTTGTTTGACAGGTCTGGGCTGTCAAAAGCCCAAACCTGTCAAACACAGGGGCTGGAGGTCCATGGGACCACCAGGCCCTGACTACCCCTGCCCCGAGCAACGGGGGCCGGAGGTCCGGCAGACTTCCGGTCCCCCCGAAGATCCCCCCCCCCCAGGTTCAGAGAGGCCTGGAGATCCGGTGGGTCTCCAGCCCCCCAAACCCCCAGAAAATGGTCCCTGGTGGTCCAGTGGCCGCCGGCCAAACCCCCCCTCCCAGCGAGTGGTCCGGCGGACCTCCAGCCCACCCCAAATCCCCCCCCCATGCTGGTGGTCCATCGTGAAAAAGAACCCCCTCACGGCCCCCCTACCTTAGTTGGAGGAGGAAGGTAGCCTGCCTCCCTCCTCTTCCTTGGATTGACGCTGCCGCAAAATGGCGGCACCCAGCCCCACCCAGTGCATCCTGGGATGTGCTGGGCAGGGCTACAGACCATATAAGGGAGGGCTCTGATCATGGGGCGCTAGCAAACGCCGGTGCTAGTATGGCGCTAACAGCCTCTAGCGCCGGCGTTTGCTTTTGATCATCTGCCCCTATATGTGGTGGACAATGAGTGTCCAGTAGAAAGTGGTTCTTATGTGTCCCTTAGGGAATGGCACAGAACCACAGAACAGCGATCCCTTGAAATGACAGGACTACTTCAAAACCAGGCATGCCACTATCAAGGCAGCAGTCTCAAGGAAACTGTCAAACCGTTGAACTTCCTATATGCCTCGCTGGGCCATGTTGGGGGTACTGCTATAAAGGAGGCATTAAATTTTACATACCGGTTACATGCATAAATGTTTAGAAGACTAGTGTATATATGCTTCCAGGGCTGCCAAAGGCAATGTGCTTACCTCACTGATGCTGCCGGCAGCCTGGAAAATTGAAGGAGGGCAGCGGTGCAGGGAGCGGGAAGGGAGCGAGTAGTACCAGATTCCACAGGTGAAGGGGTGCTGCGCCCACAGGTGGGGAGAGATGCTACATCACTAGGGGTGGAGGAAGGATAGAGATGCGAGACCACAAAGGGGGAAAGGGGGAGTGGGAAGAGAAAGGGGAAGGGGAAGGGAATGAGAGAGCTAACTGACCGGGGGGGGGGGGGGGGGGGGGGCAGGAATAGAAGGGGAAGGAAAGGAGAGAGCTGACAGACCAAATAAAGGTAAAAATATAAAGAAAAACAATAAACAAAAAGCAATGAACAAAAACAGCAGCACAAATTAACCGCGTCTTTTTGACAGTGTGAACATTGTAGTTAATTTGTTACTCAGCGCCCAGATTGTTATCACCCCAGATGCAGGTTCCACAGAGCCGAAACGCCTTGTTCACTATATAGTGGGCGTCGGGAACTTGACTCACTTTCAGTGCTGTGCTGGTGCGATGCAAAATCGCCTATCAGTTAAGTAAAAGGGCTGCTGTTTTTCTTCATTGCTTTTTGTTTATTGTATTTTTCTTTACATTTTAACCTTTAATTGGAGTACAAATAAAATTAAAATTAGAAATTCAGCAGCTTTTGAAAAATTAAAAAATTATTACAGCTTAAGAGGCAGATGATTGTCTCACAATTCGTGCTGCAGATCTGAAATAGCTTGAGGCTATAAGAGATCTCATAGCCAGTTCACTTGATTGATTGATGATGCCTCAACGCTAAATTTACTTTTGATACAATTTAGGTAACATGTATCTCTTACCATTGATGCTCATGTAAAACACTTCTCCTTCGCGTTACTATTACACTATTTGGCCAATTAAGGTACTTGTGACCTGGATCGGCCACTGTTGGAAACAGGATACTGGACTGGATGGACCATTGGTCTGACCCAGTATGGCTATTCTTATGCTCTTAAGAAATCATGGGGGAGAAACCCTGGACCCACAGGGAAAGGGGGAAAGAGAGAGAGAGAGAGAGAGAGAGAGAGAGAGAGAGAGAGGGGGAGAGAGTTGCTGGGATTGGAGGATACGTGAATGGAGGCGGGAAAAGAGAGAGATCGGATGGTTGGGTGGGGAAGTGGAGAAGAGAGTAGGAGAGATGCTGGACCTGGGAAGTGAGTGAGATAGAGGATAAAGGGTCATGGATTTGATACGTAGCCTTTCTGTGATACACCCAACGCAGTTTTGAGAGAAAGAGAGATGGGGGGGAGATGTTATACCCTGGCCCCAGGGTGGGGATGCAAGAGAAAGGGAAGTGAGAGGGAGAAGCTGGACAGGGGGTGGAACAGGGACAGAGAGGGAAGGTGCAGGATAGGACAGATAGGAACATGGAATGATGGTGGACATGGAGAGAGAAGAAATAGCAAATAGGCAGGAGACCCAGGAAAGAGCAGAAAATGGATGAGACATGGAGGATGAGGGAGAAGGGAACAAAGTGGAAGATGAATAGGACTTGGAGGGGGAATAAGGGGAACAGAGCAGAAGGTGAATGGTACTAGGGAGGGAAGAGGAACAGAGCAGAAGATGGATGGGACTAGGGATGGGAGAAAGGGAACAGATCAGAAGATGTTTGGGACTTGGTGATTAAATGGGAGACTATTGGGGAGCAGAGCAGGGAATTATGCATGGGAGAGATGGAGTGGGAATTTCATGCGGATAGTGAGTAGTTGGCAATTGGTGGGTATGAATGGGGGTACGCTAATGGGTTGAGAGAATAAGAGTGTGAAATGAGGGGTAAGAGAATGGGGATAAAGTGTGGGGAAAGGCTGAGATGTAATGTGAATGACCTGCAAGAATGGATAGAGGATGAGAGGCACTGAAAAGGGATGAGGGTACTGGAGAAGGATAAGACTGTAAGCTCTTTGAGCAGGGACTGTCTTTCTTCTGTGTTTGTACAGCGCTGCGTACACTTTGTAGCGCTCTGAAATGTTAAATAGTAGTAGTAGTAGTAGAAAGGGATGGGTCTCCCAAGGGATCGAGTGAGGGTAGAAATAGGGTTAAAAAGATGGTGAAAGAGAGGCAATAGGATATGGGGTATAGAAGAATGCCTGGAGGCAAGGGAAGGAAGGAGAGAGAGGGGGATGGAGCTGGAGCTAGGGCTGGTGAGGGGATGAGAGACAATAGAGAGCAGAAGAGCACAAAAGATGGAAATGGGGGACCGAGGAGGGGAATAGGAAACTTGAGAAAAAGAAAGACAGAGGCGGTAATGAGATTGCTGGAGAGGGGGTGACAGGGAGATGGGAAAGGCTGGTTGGTAGATGAAAGGTGAAATGGAAAACAGACTAGAGGTGATAGGGAGAATGAGGGGTAAAAATCATATATAGGTGGATTTAGAGGTAGAGAAGAAAAGTTAGAAAAGAAACATGAAAAAGAAAGATCAGTGCCAGGTGGATATAGAGAAGGTAGAAAAGAAGAACAAACCTTTGAAAGAATTTAGAAGACTGGCACAAAAAGTGGAACAGATTGGGACCAACCTAATTAGAAAATTGCCCAGACAACAAAGTGTAACCAGTGTAAGAAAAAAATTAAATATTAGTTTACCTGGATCCTGGGAGCTGTGGGAAGACTCCTGGAGGTTGGGGGCATGTCTGGGCGTGTCTGCCATGAAATTGCAGTTTCATCGCAATCCGCGGGGTTCCGGGCCACCAGAAAATAGAAAACAGCTGGTTTTGGCGGCAGGAGGGTGTCCTGTGCTTCTGGAGACATGCTGGATGCTGGGGAATGCTGCTGATGGGTGCGCGATGTCGAAGGACACACTGACATCATCAGTGACATCCGCAGCGCATGCGCGGTGCCCTGAACTTGTCCGATGGCTCCAGAGTTGGTACAGAGCATCGGGGACCATTGTGCCACCAACCTTCAATTATAAAAATCTCAAAGGGAGGCTTATTGTGACCCGTGGAAGGGTCAGAAATAGAAAATAAAGATGTCACCGAAATCGGGGATTGTACGCAATTGCGCATGCGTGAGGCGCACGCATGTGTCGCATTTTTAATTAATTTTGCCCCAGAGACTGATGGGAGATGCAGGAGAAGCTTTGGTAGCATCCTTGGTTGCCATGGTGACCCAAAACGGTGCAAATTTCAGCGCAGATGCAGTACACTTAAAGAAGACCTGCACTGACACCTGAAAATGCCATTATCGCGGGGGTGCACACAGTTCCCTGACTTTGTATTTTTTTGCACCGGGGTCCTGTTTGGGGGGAAAGTAGGTGTGCGCAGCACTAACTGGATAGCGCAGCTACACTGCCACATGCCTACCGATTAGCAATGGTTAGGGCATGAGCCCTTTTTGTCTACTAAATAAGTGTCAGTAAGGGCTTAGGCGCTAATGGCCATGCGCTAATTTGGAAAATCATAGTACACAGCCCCTTTTAGCAAAAGGGCTCCATTATCTGCTGGATTCTATATTGCACACCTAGAGATCAGTGCTGAAATTCCGGCATGTTCTTTAATAACGTGCATAATTTAATTGGCTTAACAAGCTAATTAGCATTGATAACAGCACGTAACAAGCAATAATGAGCACTAATTGGCAATAATTAGAATTTATATGCACAACTCGCTAAGTGTATTCTGTAATGAACTGCGCCTAAATTCTAATGCACGTAGTTCAAAAGGCACGTGGCTATTGGCGGGGAAATAGGCGTTCCCAAATTTATGCACGTAGTTATAGAATACGGCCCACTGCACGTAAATCTACGCATGGGGATTTATGCCGCATTTTCATTTGTATAAATGGAAGCATGTAGTTTTAGGCACTGGGATTTCAACTAAGCGTATTCTATATACTGCGCCTAAATTTAGGCACCGCTTATAGAATACGCTTAGGTGGAAATGTTTACCACGCGGATCTTTTAGGCGTGTTATATAGAATCTGGCCCTATATGTTAGAAGAAATCAACTAGCATTGTTTTACAAGCATTGTGCTTGATGGGAATTTTAAATGAATAGAAATATCCACAGCTATACTAAAGAGATGGTACTTTATTGTATGGCCACTAGAAGGCACTGTTTTGTTTCAGTTATTGAAGCATTCCTGAGAAGTTGCTACTCGTTCCCTGTCTCAAGCTGTAACAAGATGAAAAGATTCATATAGGCTTGTGTCTCTTTGTTGACAATTTGGGGGGGGGGGCGTGTGTGTATGAAAGCCACTGTGCACGTATGTCCTGACACACACCTGTTTCTCCAAGCTCAGAATGTGAAGGGCTAGAAAAAGGAAGTGCTGTTATGATCCAAGCAGGCATGGAAGGCAGTCTGCCCATGTGAGCCCCCAAAAATGATAGTAGCACCACAGGAAGAGGCAGGTTAATATGAAAGTAGCACGGTAGCCTCTAGCATGCAAGGATAGAGATTGCCAGTGTGCTAAGGTTGGGTTAAGTTTGCTATTAGGGAGAATACAAGTGCAGTGCATTGTGGTTGAGTCAGTTTAGATTGAGTCAGAGACAGTAAGCAGTAGCGGAGTCAAGCTTAGGTGGGGAGAAAGCTTGGGAGGGGAGTATGGGTAGATTTTATCCTATATAATAAATCGCACCTCCAACATTCTGAAGCTGACTGCATGGCTGAGGCATTCCTGCTCTCTGTATCCATCTCCTGAATTGACATCACGTACTTCTGGGTTCGTCACAAGCAGAAGTGACCAACCACACGAGGTTTCTCGGCTTCAGCATGTTGGAGGGGCATTCTATTAAATAGGATTGGTCAGTTCCTTGAAGCACAGCCAGAGCTCAGCGTCCTGCACAGTAACGCTCAGACACCAGAGAGGGGGGGGGGGGGGGGGGGGGTGGGGGGGGGGGGGGGGGGGGGAGGTATCTCTGTCACACACACACTCTCTCTCACAGTCGATGTCTTTCTCTCACTCTCACACACTATCTCTCACACACTCTATGTCTCACACTGTATTACATTCTATGTGTCACACAGTCACTCACACACTCTCTTGGTCTCATTCACAGAGAGTCTGTGTCTCACACACATTCTCTCTCTCACACACTCTCTCTCACAGACACACTCGCACCCAGACTCACTCTCTCTCTCTGACACACACACACACTCGCACATTCACTCTCTCACAAACAGTCACTCTCACATACACTCTCTCAAACATACACACTCCGAGGAAAACCTTGCTAGCGCCCGTTTCATTTGTGTCAGAAACGGGCCTTTTTTTTTACTAGTTTTATTATATTTAGCTCACATCTTTTCATTGGCAGCTTATATTGGAACCAGTGTGCCCTGTAACAGATATTTTGCATTAATGAGAAAACCTTCCTCTCCAAGAATCTGTACAGGAAATGCAAATAACATGGTGTTACTTGCTCACACCTCCTGTCCTGCTGTACGTTTAATTAATAGCTAGCAAGCAGCTGCCTGAATATTCATGTTGCAGCTGTACAAGGTGACCCTGGTTTCTTGCACCACTTCTAAAACATCAGCATTATGAAGAGGACAGGAATAGGTGGGACAGGTTAACTGTCAGGTAGACTGGGCAGCCACCTAGAGGGTAATTGTATAAGGGGGTACCTAGATTTAGGTGCTAGAACGTTAAATAGGTACTTACTTTTCTTTATATAATACAAGCATAAGCCATCTTACGTACACCTTCTTTGGAGAAGTGAACGTTGACAACAGCCATAGAGTCAGTGAAAATACTTGCAGCTAGACTGCAAAAGAATGCACATGGAAATAAGATTTTATAATCTACATGTGAAAGTGTGTACCCCATCCATGTTCCACTCAAACTCCAGCTGCAAAGTTTGCACCAGAAAATGGTCATTTATACACATTCTTACTGCGCAAAACTAGGCATCTCCTCACAGAATTACCCCCCCCCCCCCGAGGTGGTAGCTTTAGGGCAGTGTTTCTCAACCCAGTTCATGGAACACACCCAGCCAGTGTGGTTTTCAGGATATCCAGAAGGAATATGCATGAAAGAGATTTGCATATAATTATCTCTCAGGCCGATGCTCAGAAGCAAACGCGGGCGCTAGAGTCAGAATGCTCAGAGGTTCTGGGGTGGGAAACAACGAGCGCACCAAAGATTAGCCCAAATAGCATGCTAATGTAGTCAAACGGATGTTAATGAGGTCATTTCTAATTCCCTCCCAATGCTCAGAGAACAGCCCACAAAACAAAGCCGCCCTTACTGCCGAAAAATAATGCCAGCTTGGAACAGGCGTTAATTAGGGTTTTTGAAGAGAGGATTTCTCATGATTCATTCTTTAAAATCTACCATTTTTTTTCTTTAATTTGTAGCAGAAAGAAGCCCGTGCGAGCCCCTAAGTGCCAGCAGTGAGAAACAAATGTGTGCAAGTCTGAACAACGGCGAAAGTGAAAACACAACTTGGTGCCTGTTTCCTGCATTTAAATATAAGCCTTGCAAGTAAAAAAAAAAAAAAAAGAATTTGAAAAGCTTATATTTAAAGGCGCAGAAAACAGACGTGTGTTTCATGCTCAAGTTTGCCTGGCTCATGAGCACAGGAACTGGTCTTACGGCGAAACTCTGCTACGCGTGTGCCAAAAGTGTTACCCTTTGCTTTTGCTTTAACAGCATGCATCTAATTTGAATATCATTTCCTTTTAAGATTGGTGAGCTAGTTTTCTGCGCTGTAGGCTTTACCGTGGGGAGTTCTGAGCAATGGGGCATCAATGCATGCTCATTGTGGATATCTGAAAAACCTGACTGGCTGGGTTGTGTCCTGAGGACTGGGTTGAGAAGGGGTGGGGTAGGAGGGGCAAAAAAGCACCTTCAGTCAAAGCAGAGCAAAACTCCATTTACTCAAAGAACTGTCAGTGTGTAGTTTTACCCACAGGCAGCTTGAGCAAGTTTTATGCCTTTGGGTTTAGTATAGTGTACAGACTTTTTGACAGATATATAATTTTGGAGACATATTATGATGTGGAGTGGAAGTTTCAGCCTAGTACAAAATTTATTCAAAGTCTTTCGTCCACATCTTTAATTTTTTTTTTACCCGAAACTCTTGTACATGGCACAAATAGAACCAGACAACACAAATGAAGGGGTCCTTTTTATCAAGCTGTGGTAAAAAGAGCCCCGCACTAGCGGCGGGAGTGTTTTTTGCCATGCGCTGCGGCCCTTTTTACCACAGCGGGTAAAAAAGGCTAACAATAGCCATGGCCATGTGGTAAGATTGCTCTTATTGCGTTGCGAGGGGGAGCACTTTACCACCACCCATTGAAGTGATGGTAAGGGCTCCTGTGCTTAGCTGGGAATAACCGGGGAGTGCTAAGCACTGCCTGATTACCACCGGGTTAGTGCTGCACTAAAAAAAATATAGCCCTATTTTCCCCAGCATGGGAAATGGTAGACGCTGGGGCCAGAACTACCGCCGATGCATGCGTTGGGTTGGCGGCAACTCCAGATTAGCATACGGTAAACCTGGGCTTACCGTCGCTTTTGTAAAAGGGCCCCTCAGAGCTGTATGATTGATTGATTGATATTCTGAGTGATTTGCAGCTCATTTCCTTTTTAAACAATTTTATATAACTCATTTACCCAGGTTAATAGCTATTTATCTGAGTAAATGACTTTTGGAAATTGCCTCATTATGCATGCATGTACAACAAAAAAACAAAGCTTAATATTTACAATGAAGAAAGCAGTTTCAGAACTTTTTACACATAAAACTCAGTTTTACACTTCAAACGTGGGTTATGCAAAATTCACCACCATATACTTGTAGAAAAGTTAAATGCAGGAAGTGATCCTAGGTGCACTTTTATCCTGGGTGCTCCCAGGGGTGGAGATGGGCAGAGTTTAGGATTTGCATACATACTTTGCATAATACAGAATATAAGTGCTTAACCTGGCAGACTACATTTGTTTATGTACAACTGCTCTGGAGATGGCATAAAGACACATATGTGTCTGCCGCCCCTGGTTGCAGGTATAAGCAGCGATTTTAGAAGGGAAAGTATATGTGCAATTTTCCTGACTGTTTGTTCTAAGATCAACCCCATATTGACTAATTATATACTTTTGAAGGGTTATTTCTGGGAAGATCCTAAGTACATATAAGTACATAAGTAATGCCATACTGGGAAAAGACCAAAGGTCCATCGAGCCCAGCATCCTGTCCCCGACAGCGGCCAATCCAGGTCAAGGGCACCTGACAAGCTTCCCAAACGTACAAACATTCTATACAGGTTATTCCCGAAATTGTGGATTTTTCCCAAGTCCATTTAGTAGCAGTCTATGGACTTGTCCTTTAAGGAAACCATCCAACCCCTTTTTAAACTCTGCCAAGCTAACCGCCTTCACCACGTTCTCTGGCAACGAATTCCAGAGTTTAATTACGCGTTGGGTGAAGAAACATTTTCTCCGATTTGTTTTAAATTTACTACACTGTAGTTTCATCGCATGCCCCCTAGTCCTAGTATTTTTGGAAAGCATGAACAGACGCTTCACATCCACCTGTTCCACTCCACTCATTATTTTATATACCTCTATCATGTCTCCCCTCAGCCGTCTCTTCTCCAAGCTGAAAAGCCCTAGCCTCCTTAGTCTTTCTTCATAGGGAAGTCGTCCCATCCCCGCTATCAATACTTCTGTTTTAGGAGTGATTATGGTTGTTCAATTTATTTATTGTTGCTCAGAATTTGTGATGCTAAGCCAACAAGTGGATGAGCCATCACTATCCAATCATTGCACCTTCTGCCCTGTTGCACCTAATAAGAATCAGAAGAATCTGTGAAAATAATATCATCATATAAAGCTAAGTACTTTGATTTTTTTGAATATATTGATGTGAACACTGATGTGAACAGTATATTGAAAACACCATTCTTGAAGCAACAGTAGGCTGTTCATTGTTTGAATTACGTTTTCATCTTAGCTGTGTGGGCAGCAGGTGTGATGATTGGCTTGTCTGCTTGTTGGCTGAGCACCAATAATATTTTTTACAGTAATATTATATAGATTCTAGTCTCTGGAATGATTCAGTTGATATATGAACAGAGAGACTATTTATTGAATTGAGTCCTTCGGTTTAATTGTATGTTCAATTTACTTATCAAAATTTTTTTGGGGGGGGGTCTAGGGATATGACACTTAAGTGAGGACAGTGCAAATGTCAAGGTTCCTAGAGGGTATCTTGCACTGCTCCATTGGGCACCAGAGTAAGCCTTGGAAAGGAAACAAACCTTAAATCTCGCTTGTATCATCCCGACCAGTTGGCATGTGAGATCTCTGCAGCTCTCATTTCTTTCCTAGGAAAATGGCAAGAATGTTTTGTTTTATCACATGCACACAGAAAGAAGTTTCCCAGCAAAACCGTAGCTCTTTGCATGACCAGTCCTGTAACTGCCCATAAAGGTAAGCTCTAAGGCAGTAATTGATTGTTCGTAATAATTGTGATATGGTCTGATCACTTTGGGTTACAGGGTCGAATGACTGTTGTGTCATTAAATGCTCCAGCCGACTATAGCGGAGCTGGATTTCCTCCAGGTCCTAAAGCCTTACATTGTGGCTCTTTTTTTAAATTAAGGATTTATAATATTCATGCACATAATGATACAAAAATAAAGAAAGGAATAAGTCCCAAAATCAGAACATATCAAGCAAAGAGGAAAATATAACCAACAAAATGACAAGCTTAGCAAGAACTAGTGAGGCTCCTGCCTATGCGATGCAATTTTTAACTTTACTTCACGGTGTCACTTCAAAATATAATACCATGGACCAGTTTTTATTACATTTTCTGGAAGTAACCAAGTTGAAGTTAACATCATTCTGCATCTTTACAATATCAAATGACATCAACATGGAATGGGTTACCTCTGTCACTTACCTCTGTCACTTAAAAACTTTTGAAAGCGTTGGGCTTTTTTTTTTTTTTTATTAAATGTGGCCTTTTAAACTCTTGGGGGTCCTTTTACTAAGGTGCACTGAAAATGGCCTATGCTAGTGTATGCGCATGTTTTGGATGCGCAGATCCGTATTTCAGCGCACCTGTAAAAAATGCCTTTTTAAAACGTTTGGCCAAAAATGGGCGTGTGGCAAAATGAAAATTGGCACGCGTCCATTTTGGGTCTGAGACCTTACCGCTACTCATTGGCTTAGCAGTAAGGTAATTTGTTCAATAAACAGTATGGGCTGTTAATCCTACTAGGGTAATCTAATACAGCAAAAACTGAAAAACAGCCAAACACAATCTTAAAGGGTTGTGTAGAGTGAATGTACAGCACTAGCTAACTAGTGGGAAATACCCTCAGAAGCCAAGGTCTCCGCCAAGGTCTGACCACCAGGACACTAGTATCTACATGAGATTTGTTTTGTGCCTGTGATCTTGTCTCTTTCTTAGGGTATACTATCCCACCTGTTTGCAATCAAGACTGTTCATATAACTATAAAAATCTTTCCAAGCTACAGCATAGCATAAATAAACTTAGCTTTCTCAAAGCTGGCTTGGTAACCCCACACTCCAACTGATAGCTTTCATTCAACAGGGCCCAGATCGTTTCACCCATTTCAGGGCTTCATCAGGAACCACAGTTTGAACATGGTTACAGGGGTATAAATTTATAGCTGACTGAGCTTCTCTGGAGGCCAGCACTGATCAGTAGAGAATGCCTTTTACTGCCCAGTTAGCACCGTGTGCCAGAAAAGAAAAATTATTTTCTGGCAAGTGTAGTGGACGCACGTAAAAAATGAAGATAGCCTGGCAGTAATTCCAAATTGACACACATTAAGCCCTGGATTCTATAAATGATGACTAAAGTTTCACGCACAAATCAGTGCACATTGATGATTTGCATGTACAATGTAATTGGTTAATGAGCCAATCAGTGCCAACAATTGGTTGCTAGCAACGGTTACTTGGCCTTAATTAGGATTTACGCATGGATCGTATTCTATAATGATCCACATGTAAATCCTAGGACATGTATTTTTGGGGCGGTAAGTATAGAGGGCATTTCAGGGACGTCCCTATGAATTATGTGCATTCTTATAGAATATACCAGATCTGCACCTAATTTAGGCACTGGACTTAAGTTAGACACGGGTTAGATGGTATTCTATAATTTATTTATTTGGATTTTGCTCACACCTTCTTTTTTTCAGTAGTAGCTCAAGGTGAGTTACATTCAGGTACACTGGATATTTCTCTGTCCCAGGAGGGCTCACAATCTAATTTTTATACCTGAGGCAATGGAGGGTTAAGTGACTTGCTCAAGATCACAAGGAGCAGCAGTGAGATTTGAACCAGCAACCTCTGGATTGCAAGACCAGTGCTCTAAGCACTAGGCCACTCCTCCACTCAGCAACATTCCATGTAGAATCACCAATAATAGCAACATTCCATGTAGAATCTCAACTAGTAGCAACATTTCAGAATCTCAAATAGTAGCAACATTCTATGTTCCACTGCACTAACCGCTAGGCTACTCCTCCACTAGCAACATTCCATGTAGAAGCCTGCCCTTGCAGATCAGCCGCGCAGGCTTCTGTTTCTGTGAGTCTGACGTCCTGCACGTACGTGCAGGACGTCAGACTCACAGAAACAGAAGCCTGCGCGGCTGATCTGCAAGGGCAGGCTTCTACATGGAATGTTGCTAGTGGATTAGCAACATTCCATGTAGAATCTCAAATAGTAAGAACAGAATCTCAAATAATTTATTTGGATTTTGCTCACACCCTTTTCAGTAGTAGCTCAAGGTGAGTTACATTCAGGTACACTGGATATTTCTCTGTCCCAGGAGGGCTCACAATCTAATTTTTATACCTGAGGCAATGGAGGGTTAAGTGACTTGCTCAAGATCACAAGGAGCAGCAGTGAGATTTGAACGGGCAACCTCTGGATTGCAAGACCAGTGCTCTAACCACTAGGCCACTCCTGTTGGCCACTCCTGTTTATAGATGCTGTTTATAGAATACTGCTCAACGCATAATTTTTTTCCATGCCAATTTTTCGGCACATTTTACTGAATCTAGTCGTATGTACTGAACTGCCAACAGTTAGGCATATAACTCCATATGTAACGTACACCAGGTTTTGACACGGTATAAGTGCATGTACCTAAAGTTAAGCAGAAAACTGTGGACTTAGGCTAATAATCTATAATGGCAGGGCCTAAATTTTGGTGCTGTTTCTTGAATCTACCTCATAACTTATACAATACTGTCAGTTATGTGTGTGTATTTCCAACATTTAGGAACCATTGCCATACTGGGACAGCCCGAAGGTCCATCAGGCCCAGTATCCTGTTTCCAAAAGTGGCCAATCCAAGTTACAAGTACTTGACAAGGTCCCAGAACAGTAACACAGATTTTATGCAAGCTTATCCTAGAAATAAGCAGTGGATTTTCTCAAGTCCATCTTAATAATGGCTTATGGACTTTTCTTTTAGGAAATGATCCAAACCATTTTAAACCCTGCTAAGCTAACTGCTTTTACCACATTCTCTGGCAAAGAATTCTAGAGTTTAATTACTCGTTGAGTGAGGAAATATTTTCTCCGATTCATTTTAAATTTACTACTCAGTAGCCTCTTTGTATTCCCACTAGTCCTAGCATTTTTGGAAAGAGTAAACAAGCAATACACATCTACCTGTTCCACTCATGCTTAAATTGTAAGTGCATATCTAACCTGTTAGGCTAGCATTCTGTAAAGGAAAATAGATGCTTATTTCTCCTTATAAAATAGATTCCTCCCAGGTGCCTGTTTATAGATGTCCTGTTATAGCATTGCACTGTAATGTTTTTTCCCCCTCACTCCTTTCAGGACCTCATAAGAATTTTGGTAAACACCTTACATTGTTTTGTAAGATTCCTGATGAATCTTACAAAAACAACCTGCAAAACCAATTTAGTCCAATCTGAAGCAAAAAAAAAAAAAAATTAAGGAAGGGGAAAAAATGAAGACGACTTTTATCCATGGGCTGTTGCTCAGAATCAATCTGGGCAGAGGTCACTTAACTGTTATTAAAATGCGGTAGCTCAATCATCAGAGCATTAAAAGACAAAATCTTTAATGTCATTTGTGTAGGTAAATTTGAGTTGCTGTATTCAAAGAGCAGGGCCAATGAAGCGTTAGGTGGCAGCCAAGCAAGCTACCCAGGGTTAACCTAGAATGATTAGAGTGACCAGAAATTAAATGGAAGATCGTGGATTACAAACTGTCTCTTTATGACTTGCAAATTAGAATGGAAATTAAAAAGCTTGAACACAGAGATCCCCACGCCTCCCAGACACGGACAACTGAGCAAAGGATGGCTTGCAACTGTCTTTCATTAGCAGGTGCCAATCTTCGCATTCCATGACCTTCACCAGTAGCTACTTCAGTAGGTTCCATTAATTTTTAGGCATTTGTACTACCCTGCAAAATGTTATATTATGGCAGGAAGATTTGACATGATTTTGACAATAATTAAATGGGTTAATTTCCTTTTATGAATGGGATTAAATAAGCAGGAAACCTGTTAATGTTTGGGAAATTATATCAGAGTCCCTGGTTTGGGATGCAAAATTACCCCCAAGTGCATGAGGTTAGTCTAGGATTTTCAACCCAGTCCTCAGGGGGAAAAAAATAACTCCAGACAGTTGGATTTTCTGAATACCCACAATGGAGATGATTCAGCCAGATGTGCATGCACTGCCTCCACTGTATGCAAATCGACCTTATGCATATTTGTTCCTGAATATCTAACTGATTAGATGTGTTTCAAGGACCGGGTTGAAAGCCACTGGACTACTGGTATGGGTACTGAAAATGAACAGTGCCCCACTGTCCTACATACATCCGCTCACAGGACAAATCCCTCCTCTCAGTACCCTTCTCCACCACCGCCAACTCCAGGCTCCGCCCTTTCTGCCTCCCCTCACCCTATGCTTGGAATAAACTTCCTGAGCCCATACGCCAAGCCCCCTCCCTGCCCATCTTCAAATCCTTGCTCAAAGCCCACCTCTTCAATGTAGCTTTTGGCACATAACAATTTACCTCTATTCAGGAAACCTAGACTGCCCCAATTTGATTGACTGCATACTTTGTCCTTTAGATTGTAAGCTCCTTTGAGCAGGGACTGTCCTTCTTTGTTAGACTGTACAGCGCTGCGTGACCCTGGTAGCGCTTTAGAAATGTTAAGTAGTAGTAGTAGTAGTAGGATGTGACAAGATGAGGTCATTCTGCAAGGAATATATTAATAATTTCAATGAGTGAGAAATGTGTGTGATGTTACTTAAGAAGGAACGCATCACATTTCTGGAGTTTGCAAGTTCACAAATGGATAGTACAAGACTGATTTCACCAAGAGTTTGCGAATTTGCAAAAGCCAGGGGTAGTAGAAACCCGGGGTGAAGGTGCTGTTGTGTTAGAAGTTGGTACAATGTGCTGCCTCCGACCTGCTGGCTTTAATACATTGCACTTGTGAAATGTATGAAGTGCGCCCTCTCTCTGCAGATGGACGTCATGACATGGACGTCAGATGGACGTCATCACACAAACCATGCAGTTTAGATAATTAGAGGGGACACTCGTTACAGAAAACACCAATCACAGACGTTCCTAAGCAGGTGAAAGCCACAGGGGAGTTTATAACTAAGAGCAGCTTAAAGGTAAATAAAACAAATGTAGTGAGAAAAAACTGCAGCTCACTAATAAGCAAAGACAACCACTTCCGTGTGAGGTTATTGTCTCTAATCCGGAGTATGCAAATGGCTTTATTATCCATGGTCTGTGCGAATGTAAACCCCCCTGTAATAAGCTCATTTATACTGTGCATGCACTTTTACATTTCCCTGGTTTGCTTCCTCATGTGCCCAAATATTAAAGATGTCCACAAAGCCTGGATATTGCATTTCATCACTACTGCAACCGATTGCCATTTAAAATAAAAATGTTTTGTGTTTACGTCTGTTAAACTTGAAACATCGTCCACTGCAAATCATATCTGAGCAGTTTACAACTACATTTACAATAACCCAACAAGCCAAGAACGCCAATACTCAAGACAGGAAAGAGAAAAACAGACAAGAACTTTAATAAACAGCCCCACAGGCAAACCGACTACAACCTGAAAAAGCTAAAGTTTTCAAAGCAACTTTAAGTAAGAAACGTGGAAGAGTTTTCTATGTCAAGAGACCTCTCCCTTCCCGTCTCCGATTTGCTTTTCTGTAGAATATCTATACTTCTTGGATATAACATGCGAATATTTATCATATCTAGAGACTTTCAATACAACTCTTTTCTAATCCATATTTTGATGTGCCTCCAGGCTTCTTGAAAGACTCAAAACAGCCTTAAAACATATGCTTTGCTTTGATTAACCGCTTTGATGGATCAAGCAACATTCGATCCATTGAAAAGCAAGCAAACAAACAAAATTAATGTTTAAAATGGTAACATCGGGGTTCCAACTACCCAAGTGTTAAAAAAAACAGACTACAAGTAAGCACACTTTAAGCTTTAAAGTGACCCCATTATAACTTTATTTAAGGGCCTTCTAAGTGTCAGGTTAATACTGCAGAAAAATGTTATGTCTGCCAAAATGCCTAGGTTTTTTTTTTAATGAGAAGCTGGCCCGGGGCTATTTCCTCATCTCAAAGGGCAGCAGATGGGGGGACGTCCTCGGGGAGCCGATCCTTGGAATCTCATCAGCATGCACGGGTGACCTAGCCTTTTCCGGCGCAATGATAGACATGATAAATCATCTTTACAACGAATTCTAATTATCGTTTATGTGGCCTGGACGCCTCTTGGAAAAGCAGATTTCCAACACTTTCCCCCTTATTGCGTCCAGATTTCTCCCTGGGTGTCAGGGGTGGTTTGTCCTCACCCCTATCCTCGTGGGAGGAATCGGACTGACAACATTAGCCCCTCCATCACAATGTACTCGGGACTGAAACCACTCTATTAAAGTAACAAAATTGCGTGTATTAAACGAAATCTAATTCTTTTTCCTCAATGAAATCATGTACTGTTGTCTTAGATGGGATTAGAAACACAGCATTATGGTCATTAATATTATAATGCCTCTATGATTAGAGTGCTACATTGAATTTCATGGATTTTTGCGCACTGTTGGCTAGATTTCCCTCGGGTACTCAACAGGGATGCATTGTATCCTTAGGAAATTAAATGTAGAAATCTCTGCAAAAAAAAAAATTCTACAAATCCAGTAATATAGAAGCGTCTCACCCCCCCCCCCCCAAAGGAACTTTATCATCCAAAGCGGACTTTTCATTCCCAAAGCCACCGCTGGCTCATCGGATCTTTCAAATTACTGCGCACAGACACAAGGTGAACTTATAATTTGTCCTGTGTATTGTTTATAAAAGCAAATGGCCTCACTGCGCCACCAGAATTCAACTTGTGGAAAAGGATAGATAATGTAGGATTCAGGTCACTCTTCTTTAGTTGAAAACTTAATTTGTATCTCTGAGAGCGAAAAGGGGCTTTTGAAATTCATTGGGAAACCGATCTCTTCAAGTTTTCTGTTTCCCCTACGTTTCAACCAGAAAACAAAAAAAAACAAACCCTAATATTTAGTCTTCACTTTACGTAGCGTGAAATTTTCTGATGGTATCAAAGAGCTGAACCGACAGAGACTAGTGTTCAAGAAGCAACCGAGTAGGGAGTAGATAGAGCCAGGGTCACCCTTACTGGTTTACTGGCGAGCTCGACTGGGCTTCAGTGGTTTCATTCCCTTCCCGACTCATATCAAGTTAAGCATGTCATCATCTGTCTGCAGATCTGTGATAAACTTTAAGGGTAATGACAGACGTGAGGGATAATGTCAGAAAACGAGAACGAAAGTAAAACAAATCAACACTTTAATATAACATACTAGTGGTGTGGGGGAGTGGCCTAGTGGTTAGGGTGGTGGACTTTGGTCCTGGGGAACTGAGGAACTGAGTTCGATTCCCACTTCAGGCACAGGCAGCTCCTTGTGACTCTGGGCAAGTCACTTAACCCTCCATTGCCCCATGTAAGCCGCATTGAGCCTGCCATGAGTGGGAAAGCGCAGGGTACAAATGTAACAAAAATCAATAGATACTATTGGAGATTCTACATGGAATGTTGCTATTCCACTAGCAACATTCCATGTAGAAGGCTGCGCAGGCTTCTGTTTCTGTGAGTCTGACGTCCTGCACATACAGGACGTCAGACTCACAGAAGCAGAAGCCTGTGCGGCCACATTGGTGATCTGCAAGGGCCGACTTCTAGTGGAATAGCAACATACATTCCATGTAGAATCTCAAATAGTAGCAACAGTGGAGGAGTGGACTTTGGTCCTGAGGAACTGAGTTCAATTCCCACTTCAGGCACAGGCAGCTTCCTGTGACTCTGGGCAAGTCACTTAATCCTCCATTGCCACATTGAACCTGCCATGAGTGGGAAAGCGGGGTACAAATGTAATAAAAATAAATAGCAGGATCTGTATACTGCTGTGATCAAAAAGTTCTAAGCAGCTCATCACAGATCAAGAAACCAGGACAAAACTCCCAGGAATTCCTAGGCACAGACTACCAAGAAGTCATCATTTCAAGCTGGCCACAGTGAGTGAGGCACGTCAAGTCTCTACCAGGCTCAACGATCGGGTCCTTATTTTACTGTTTTTGTCTATTAGATTGTAAGCTCTTGGAGCAGGGACTGTCTTCTACATTTGTGCAGCGCTGCGTACGCCTTGTAGCGCTATAGAAATGCTAAATAGTGGTAGAAGTAGTAGGTCCTCTTTGCAGTTCTTGCGTATTCGCCTCCTTTCATTTTTCCAGGCAGTCCCAAGATGTTTTCCATTTTGGAGTTTGCACTGGTGGAGGCTGGATGCAGCTTAAAAGATGAGCTGTCTCCTTTTCAGGAAGTCGGAGCTGATCCCCCTGTCCCGATAAAGGGCAAGTGGCATTTATTTATTTATTAGGATTTATTTACCGTCTTTTTGAAGGAATTCACTCAAGGCGTGCTTTTTTTTTTTTAACTAGGGGCTTAAATATTTAAGCCTACGTGTTTGAAACTTCGGTTAGTCCTAACTTCTTAAGGATCTTTCCTGGCAGGGGGAAACCCCCCCCCCCCCCCATCTACCAACCAACCAAAAACGTTTGACTCCAAGATTGCACGAATTATACTTACACCAACAGGGAAACTTTTTTCATCCCAGTGTTGGACATTTCTGTCTCGGTGAAACTGCAATCGATTGAGATATATATTTGCTCTGTTTTTCAGCATAGTAGGAAGGCAGTCGGTTACCATCCAAGAGTAATAATTAACTCATATCATGTGCTGGCAAGGAATTGAAGTATTCAGTAACCTGCAGCACAGAATAACAAACAAACAAAAAAAAAACAATCCAGATCTTCCTGAATAATTTGCCTTTATAAGACTGGCAAGACCAGGTAGGACCCTTTTTCAAAACACGATGCCTTACAATCTCAGAAATGCTACCTTGTGACAGTTTTTCCCAATGGAGAAATAAAGGAGATTGGAGGGATAATGTATGGAAATAGATCTCAGAAGCAGAAAGAGCAAAGACACTGCCCTGTGGTCTATCAAACACGTGTCCTGCTGAGACTTTCATAGTTTTCCATTATATTTCCCCGAGAGGTGGCGTTTCAATGCGAGCATTTAGATAAGGGTCACTGGGAGAAATACAGTCAGTACAAAGTGAATAGACGTCTGGTTATCTGCAGCCTTCCATCCTGTGTCCCTGCGATAAGATGTTTATGAAGCGACCAATATTACATGGCCAAGGATTGCTTTCAGATGTCCTGAGAAAAATAGACTTTATCTAGTCTATTAGCTATTGTGCACAGTTTCTTGATATTTTACTTTTGAGACAACAGAAGCAGAAAATGTAATCCCTTATTTGACGTAAACTTAGCCTTTCGTCTATGGGACTCCGGATTATCGTTCATGTCAGAGATCATCAGTGTGTGAAGGAAGTAGTGAATTAATTCTCCATACGCTGCACTCAGTTTAAAGATAGGCGGCAAGATACATCAAGGTCTTAGGTAAACAATGCTTTTTAGGAGTGTAAGTGAGCTATTTTCAAATTCTATTAGCATCAAATAATAGGCATGGATACTCATAAAGTTTTCTTTGGTGCTTTTTTTTTTTGTAGAAACAAATATCTTTCAAGAGCACGCATTATCTCTGGATCCTATATAGGTCGTCCAAGGTGGGGTGCCCAATTTTGGGCACATAGGGCAAATGTGTGGGCAAAGTAATGTTAATGTGCCATCAACAATCAATAATTGATGTTAATTGCAGTGTTGTACCAAGGGCGGGGCGGTGGGGGGCGGTCCGCCCCGGTGCACGCCTCTGGAGGGGTGCAGAGAGCGGCCGTGCACCTGTCGGCTCCGCTGGTGCTCTCTGCACCCCTCCAGTGGCGTGCACCCAGAAGGGGGGTTTGATGGGGGCTGTCATTGCACCGGGGGGTGTCGTGCTGCACCCAGGGGGGGGGTGCGCATTGGCGACCCACCCCGGGTGGCAGCCAACCTAGGATTGTCATTGGTTAATTGACACCAATTTGGAGTTAAGAAGGCATCTGCCCCAGGTGCTATGTTATAACATCCATATAAGGATGTAACTCCAAAGGGGCGTGGTTATGGGAGGGGCATGGGTGGATCCAGGGCATTCCCAGACCATTAGGTGCAATCATAGGCACCGACTCCGTGGGTGCTGTGGGTGCTTGAGCACCCCCAATATTTTCACCCGCCGGAAGTCGGAAGTTGCCAGCCCGACCTGCCCGGTGCCCACCCTTTTCTCCCTCAACAGTCCTCCGCCGGTCCACCCTTGCCTTCCTGCATGCCGCCCAGAATTTTAAAAGTCATCTTACCTCGGGGTCCCGGCGGCAGCAGTGAAAGGCGAGCAGGCTCGATGCTTCAGCCTTCCCTTCTCTCTCAGCTCTGGTCCTGCCCTCATTTCCTGTTTCCGCAAGGATGGGACCACAGCTGAGAGAGAAGGGAAGGCTGAAGCGCTGAGCCTGCTCACCTTTCACTGCTGCCACCGGGACCCTGAGGTAAGATGACTTTTAAAATTCTGAGCAGCATGCAGCAAGGCGAGGGAGAAGAGGTCGGGTTGGGGTCGGACTGACACTCGGAGGAGAGGGAGGGGGCCTGGAACTCAGAGGAGAGGGAGGGGGCCTGGAACTTGGAGGAGAGGGGGGCCTGGAACTCAGAGGAGAGGGGGGAGAGGGAGGGGGAGGAGGGGGAGGAGGATTGCACCACCTGTAAAAAAAAAAAATTTTCAACACCCCCAATCATTTTGAAATTTGACTCCTGTGGGTGCAATGTTATACAATACTATGAAATGCACAACCAACTGCTCTAAACTAGGCACCAGCATTTACAGCAGGTTTCAGCAGGCGCTCTGGACTTTCTTGCAAAGATCCATTGAGCCGGTCATTCATCCCATCTCTGATTTCTCTTAGTACTGTATCTTACTTAGGATGGCGTCAGCCTTGTGGTTTTTCCCTCATTCAGTTTCTCTAGTTTTACCCAAACCCTTCCTTCTGTGAATGTCATACTGTAGATTTTACCATGCTACCACACACAACCTTCCAGCAAACACCCATCTTTTCTTCAATCCATTGTTATGTCACTAATGGAATTTCAGCTTCATCTTTGTCCCTCTTCTTTCTTATTTAATTCTCTCAGTCTTACAGCTTCCCATCTCTAGACTTCCTCTTTCATTGACATACGTAAGTAGAGAGGTGTGGTAGCTGTGTTAGTCCACTCTTAAGGTTATCAATAGAAATCAAACAAAATAAAACATGGAAAAGAAAATAAGATGATACCTTTTTTATTGGACATAACTTAATACATTTCTTGATTAGCTTTCGAAGGTTGCCCTTCTTCGTCAGATCGGAAATAAGCAAATGTGCTAGCTGACAGTGTTTATAAGTGAAAACATTCAAGCATTACTATGACAGTCTGACAGGGTGGGAGGATGGGGGTGGGTAGGGGGTATGCATGGGGACATCAAAGCATATCATTGATATTCTAACAGGATGGGTGTGGATAGGTGAGGGGTGGGGTGATCAACAGAGAAATACAGCTTTATGGTTTATAATGGGCTAGGAACCCCAGATCCTTGTTAAGTCCTTTCTGTTGGGTATTAAAATAGTCAATCATTCTGACTTCAAAGGTCTTATGTTCTTGTATGGTTTTAAAGTTACCTTTCAGGATTCTCACTGTGAAGTCACTGGTACAGTGTCCTGGTCCTCTAAAATGCTGACCAACAGGGGAGGGAGCCCTACTGGCACCAGTATTGTTCATGTGATGTCTATGTAAATTGAATCTTGTCTTAAGCATCTGGCCTGTTTCTCCAATATAACATCCTTCGTTACATTTTTTACACTGAATGATATATACCACATTGGAAGATGAGCAAGTGAAAGATCCCTTTATGTTGAATACGTAAAACATCGTGTCAATTTGCTTTACCTCTGTAGCTATTTTCTCATCTTATCCATCTACATATACTTCAAAGAGATCTCCTTACTAAGGCCCTGATGCTCAGAAGCAAATGCGGACGCTAGAGGCCATTAGCGCCGGACTAGCACCTGCATTTGCTAGAGCAGAATGCGCAGAGCCAACAAGCGTCTGAACCAATGAACTTGCCAGCTCACAGCGCGATGAGCATGCAAATGCATGCTAAGGAGGTCATTCCATATTTACTCCCAATGCTCAGCGGACAGCGTGCCAAACAAGGGCATTTTTTCTGCTGTAAACCCCTCACCAGCTCCAAGCTGGCATTAGGTCATCTGGGGTACCCAACCAGTAGCGTAGTTGTGGGGGGGCCTTGGGGGTCCAGGCCCCCCATTACAACCTCAAGCTCCCCAACCCTGGTGGCCAATCAAGTGCCTGTGTTTTGGGCACTACTGGCTGCCCTCCCAGTCTCTGCACCACTGTCCTTCAATTTTCCAGGCCGCCGGCAGCGTCAGTGAGGTAAGCACACTGCCTTTGGCAGCCCAGAAACTTTCCTTCTGCTACAATTTCCTGTTCTGCAGAGGGGGGATGCTGCAACAGAGGGAAAGCTTCCAAGGCTGCCGAAGGCAGTGTGCTTATCTCATTGACGCTGCCATAGGAGCCAACTTTTCAAAATGATTGGGGGTGCTTAATTTTGTTTTTTACAGGTGGTGCATTTCTCCCACCCCCCCGCTCCCTCTCCCCTCACCCCCCTCTCCTCAGAGTTCCAGGCCCCCTCCCTCTCCTCAGAGTTCCAGCCCCCCCTCTCCTCAGTTCCAGGCCCCCCTCCCTCAGAGTTCCAGGCCCCCCTCCCTCTGAGTTCCAGCCCCTCCCTCCCTCCGACTCGAGTTCCAGCCTGACCTCTTCTCCCACTCCCACAACAGTCTTTCGCCTGCCCCTCGTCTTCCTGCATGCCGCCCATAACTTAAAAGCCATCTTATTGGGGACCCGGCGGCAGCAGTAGTGAAAGGCGAGCATGAGCAGGCTCGGCGAGTCGGCACTTCAGCCTGCCTTCCCTTCTCGTTGCTCTCGTTGCTCTGGTCCCGCCCTTGCGGAAACAGGAAATGAGGGAGGGACCAGAGGCAAAGCTGAGAGCAACGAAAAGGGAAGACAGACTGAAGCGCCGACTCGCCGAGCCTGCTCGTGCTCGCCTTTCACTACTGCTGCCGCCGGGTCCCCAATAAGATGGCTTTTAAGTTATGGGTGGCACCAACTCCGTGGGTGCTCGAGCACCCCCAATATTTCCCCGCCGGAACCGGAAGTTCCCCAGGACAAGAGCCAGCCCGCTGCCCGACCTCTTCTCCCACTCCCACAACAGTCCTTCGCCTGCCTCTCACTTTCGCCGGCGATGCTGTCAAAAAAGCAGCTTTCGATTATACCGATTTCGCCGCTTTTGAGAGATCGCCGGCCATCTCCCGATTTATGTCGGAAGATGCCCGGCGATCACTTTCGAAAATAAGCCTGTTTGTCTCCCTAGCTAATTGCAAGTATCCCAGTCCTGGAGGAAGAACTGGAATGTATCAGATTCTAGTTTATTTTAGAGAAGGGGACCAGGATGTCTTGCTCTCTCTGTATCGTCTAAATCCATCATAGGGAAGTAAATGCTGTTTCTTTTTGATCAGTACTTTGAAATTTTTCTGCCTTGTATTCAGTCTTCCAGTAACATTCACAGTCCTGACAGTGAACAGCTTTGAGTTTTTGCAGTTCCCCTAAATCAGGAGCAGATTAAGCATTCCAGAAGATCCCTGACCTTACGCACCATAAATCTCCGTCTTGGTCTAACTTCCAGCAAGTTTCCTCTCTGCTCTGAATTTGCTTCTGCAGAGAAAGGATCTCTCGCTTGCTTTTATCTTGCAAGGCAATACATTTTGTATATAAATCACCCTGTGCTGCTCTTTGCTCCAAGGGTCTGGATCTAACTTTTACCTGCTTTTGTAATTCTACTTTGTCAGCAATATAACCGCCTCGACAAGGCATAAGTCTTGAAAACCACTTGTTGAACCACCTGTGAAGCTGTAGACCATGCCACTAAGGCAGTGGTTCACAATCTTTCTTCTGTTGAGACACACTAAATACTATAGTTTTCAGCTAAACAAAGGATAAAAAAAACCCACTCTGTATCATTTGATTGTGTCTAATAATGATGTAAGGGAAATACAAGAAGGACTTTTTCAAGGAGAGGGTGGCAGATACCTGGAATGCCCTCCCTCTGGAGGTGGTGGAGATGAAAATGGCAGCAGAATTCAAAAATGTGTGGGATAAACACAAATAGGGTTACCATTCGTCCGGATTTCCCCGGACATGTCCTCTTTTTGAGGGCACGTCCGGGGCGTCCGGCGGGTTTTGCCCGCACGCACGTCCGGATTTCTGGACAAACGTGCATGCGGGAGGGCGTGCACAGCCTGCACAGACCCTGCAATAGCGCTCCCCAGTCCTTCCTCCCCACCGCTGTGGTAGAGAATGCCGCTAACGTCAAGCAGGAGCCCGCGCAGGCCTCGCGTTCCAACAGCCCACGTCGCCATAATAACAGGTGCTCGAGAGTGACACTTAGCTACAGCCTACAGTGATTCCCCCAGGACCTTGGAGAAGCTGCTCCTATTGGTGGCCTTGAACATTGCGTCCAATCAGAGGAGAGGAAGGCGGGAGCTGTCATTGTGTGATTGGCCGGCCGCTCTAAAGTTTGTGTAGTCGCTAGCGGGTCCGACTCCCGGACTTTGGACGCTTTTAGGCTGCAGCAGTGCATTGTAAAACTCTTCAGGGGCAGTGTGAGAGCTCCGGGGTTAGGGTGAACTGTGGGGTGTCGGTAACGTCAGTAGAAGGAGACCCACAGACATAATTACTCATGTTTCAAACATTAAAGGAACAGTTTTATAAATGAGGAGCCTATGTACCTTCACATAATGCAAACGTAAATAATTTATTGGCATGACGGTTTCTCACGTGTTTCTTCCATCTTCAGTAGAGAGATGTGGTTAGTCCACTTTTAAAGGTAATCAATAGCAATAAAACATAGAAAAGAAAATAAAAAGACACCTTTTTGTTGCTAAAATAACACCATTACTGCAAAGCTGCCAAGTTACCCAGTCTAGAAGCGATACTTCTTGGAGATGACGGGGGGAGGGAAGGTGATGGGGGGAGGAGGGGGTGACCGGGGGAGGGGAATATGCGTCAGGGGCGGGGCGAGTGTGTGAAAGGGGCTGGGTAGGGGACGTGAAAGGGGCGGGGCAGGGGACGTGAAAGGGGCGGGGCAGGGGATGTGAAAGGGGCGGGGCAAGTGTCCTCTTTTTATGAGGACAAAAAATGGTAACCCTAAACACAAAGGACTCTTATATAGAAGGCATGGAACCAAACAACCTTAGCAGTAATTAGATGGCAACACCAGTAATTGGGAAGCAAAGCCAGTGCTGGGCACACTTCTACGGTCTGTGCCCTGAAAATGGCAAGGACAAATCAAGGGCAAGTAAACTTATGTAGTATCACATTATACCTTACTGTGAAGAAACTGTGTGTTTTAAGCCTGTAAAATGTATTAAATATTTTCCTGTTTTAATTATGTCCTGAAGTGTATTTCTCCTATTTGGCCAGCAAATGTTGTTTCTTTGCTATAAAGCTGTTACAGGGAACTGAATGCTCTTTTTCTTTAACAAAAGCAGGAAGCAAGAAGCAGTATGTATTTGAAATCTTGTTGACTGGACTCTGATTGACTTGGAGTTTGAAATTACCCTGCACTGTTGCTGGCTGCTGCTTCAGTCTTAGCCCGGGAGGAAATAGAGACAGATCTCTTTGCTGAGGCTTGGTGACCTATATATCCTGACCTTTCCAGGTACTGTTTAGACAGTATATATATGTTTAGTTAGTGTTATAATTGATCCATATTTCAGTTTGCCTTGGTATGCACTCTACATCCATTCTTTGTAGGTGTCCACACCATCTAAGTCACCTTTACTTTAATATCATATTAACTAGTGGCTGTTTAGTTGTCTCTCTTATCTTTGGTCGTCCTCGCGATGGAAAGCAGTTGAGGATGCCCAAAATCGGCTTTCGATTATGCCGATTTGGGTGACCTTAGGAGAAGGACGCCCACCTCCCGATTTGTGTCGGAAGATGGGCGCCCTTCTCCTTCGAAAATAAGCAGGATGGTCTAGTTGCTTAATTGAAAATAAAATGTACTCTTTATTTGTTGTCTGGGAATTGCATTTTACTAATTCACTTTATCCCAGCCTCTCCTTTCAGCTTTTTTAGTGTCATCTTCATCTAAGTTCTGTTCCAGGGCCTTATTTTTATTTCTGCATGCAGTGGAAGTAGTGCATGCAAATCTCTCTCTCATGAATATTCATTCTGGATATCCCAAAACCCCGACTGGCTGGGGTGCTTCCAGGACCAGGTTTAGGAATCAATGGACTATGGTTTTTTCCTCCAGGAACTTGTCCAAACCTTTTTTAAACCCAGATACACTAACCACTGTTACCACATCCTCCGCAGCGAGTTCCAGAGCTTAACTATTTTTTGAATGAAAACATATTTCCTCCTGTTTGTTTTAAAATTATTTTCCTTGTAATTTGATTGAGTGTCCCCTGGTCTTTGCACTTTTTGAAAAAGTGAAAAACTGATTCACTTCTACCTGTTCTACACCACTCAGGATTTTATAGACCTCAATCATATCCCCCCTCAGCTGTCTCTTTTTCAAGTTGAACAGCCCTAACCTTTTTAGCCTTTACTTTACTTCTTATATTCCGCATCTACCCATAGAGTTCAGTGTGGAGGTGCAACTCCCCGATTCTTCCTCCCAAGTTGCCTGGGGTAGGAAAGGCTGCAGAGGCAGTATTCATTGCCCCCAGGGGGGAAAGAGTTGCACCTATTGCTCAACAGTGACATGTACAGGCTACTTCTAAAATGCACATGTACCAGGTTCCAGAAGGGGGAGCCATGGTCTTTGTCCCCTTTTCAAGGACCATTACTGCAGTTTGTGATTCTTTGGTCAGTACATAAATAGATGAAAAAAAATATATATAGCTGGTAAGGCGTTATGCACTAACCAGCCAGGGAGATGAGAGAGAAAGATTTCTTTGCTGAGGACCTGTGAACAATTATATTTGATAACCTGTGAGCAGCTATATGTCCTGATCTCCCCAGGTACTATTTACATGGTAAACAAATGTTTAGTTAGTATTATAATTGATCCATATTCAGTTACTTGTTACTGTTTGCTGATTGCACCTTTTCTGTTGATTGTTCTAATTTTTCATCACGATAAACATTTTTAGTTTATTGCCTCCGCTTGTCTGGACTAAGAATCCTGGTGGTTTGTGTGTTGGGTCTGTGAATGCTTTCCAGGAACTGTGGAACCACTGGGAGTGTGGCCCCCCCAGTAACCTAGAAATCACTGGGGATATTTTGAGAGCAGGAGACTTGCCCAGAGGAGGTTGTGTCCTAGTTGGTGGGAGGAGGGTTCTAGTGCAGAGCACAAGTGGCAGGTGCAGGTGGACCTGAGCTGTGCTGGGGATGGACTCTCTAAGTGGCCACGGGGTAGCCCCAGATGGGTGGCTAGGCATTAGGTGACAGACGTTGTCCTTCTTTGGTGGCAACAGTGGGATTGTCAGACTCAGTGCGTGGGTGAGGGTCACCATCCACTGAGTGGTTCAGAGTTTTTTTTATTTGTAACCTCTAGACATAGAGCACAGTGAATAAGTGCAGCAGCAATAGGGTCCCTTTCCTGTTCAGTTTTGTTTTAGGAGTGTTAGTGTTAGGAGATTAGCAGCATCATGATGGCGACTGGTAGCATCTCTCAGACGTTGGATATGCCTGACCTAACACCAGAGCAACCGGATGGACTCAGTGAGGAAGAGACGCAAGATCGGCCGCAGAGTTCTTCTGAGGGGAGACCAGACTTGTTGTGGACAATGGCCTGTGTGTTGGCAGGGCCGGATGCCATGCCAGCTGAAATCCTGCAGATCTACATGATACAACAACAGCGGCTAGATCAGCTGTGGCATGAAGAATGGGAAGAGCGCCAACAGCAAGAGGAACGGGAAGAGTGATGGCAGTGGGAGAAGCGAGAGCATGAATTCCAGCTGCAGAAAATGAAGATGGGGATGGAAATGGCTCGCATCCAAAGCTCCAGCCCAACCTCTACGCCAAGGCCCGAGGGAGGATCCACAATCTGAATCGGGCCTAACTTGTTTTCGCAGTTTGATGATAGCTGAGGTGACATTGAAAAAAATTTGCCACCTCACTGAGATTTCTCAGAAAGACTGGGTGCGTTATCCGAGAGGAAAGCTCACTGGTAGGCATTCCAACACTTGAGGCATTCCAAGGACTGTCCATGGAGACATGCTCCCAGTTTGAGGAGGTGTGCTTTGTTGAATTGTTATGTCATTATCCCTGAGACCTACAGACTAAAGTTTCGGACTTCGCAAAAGGGGGCAGATGATACTCACAGCACGTTTGTGATTCAGCTAAGATACCAGCATCAGCGGTGGCTCAGTGGAGCTGAGGTTAAGGCCCTGGAGGACTGCCAAAACCTGATGGTCCTGGAGCAGTTTCTTCAGCGTTGTCGTCCAGAGTTGAGGGAACATGTTCAAGATCACGAGCCCCGTACTCCAGAGAAGGTGGCTGAGTTGGCCGACATCTTAATGGCTAACCATCCCTGGTTGGCAAAGAGAAGCCATTCTTATCCACAGCAGCCAGGACCTAAGGGCAGCCAGGGCCCTGTAACCTCAGAGACTGTCAGCAAACCCTCCAGTGTTCCCCAAAACCTAAAGACATCCTTGTTACCAGTGTGGGTGTACAGGACATTTCAAAGCGGATTGCCCAGATAGCCTCAAGCCTGCACTAAAGAGCATTTCAATTCCTGCACCAAAGCTGGTGGCTTTCGTGGGTGGCTCAAGTTCCACAAAGGAGGCCCACACAGTTGCCGCAACACAAAAAGTTACTGGTCATTCATCAAGCAAGGAAGCAGATGGGTTTCCACAACACTACATCACCCCAGTAACTATGAATCTGACTCAGGTGGATGGGCTTGTGGACACTGGCTCTAGCAGTCAGAGGAGGGAGGTGAGAGGTGCTGCGCGGGCCGGTAAAGTGGAGGGAGGGTCCGGTAGAGGGGGGAGCGGCGGCGACAAGCTCAGGGGGGCGGGGCACGGGGCAGAGGTTGGCGGGAGGCGGAGCTGTGGGAGAAGGAGAAAAACAGAGGAAGGGAGGGGGACTGGGGGCTGCTAAACTTTGGTTTTTTTGTTTTTATTTTTTATTTAATACATGCGGAAGCGGGGAGCAGCGGCGACCTCGGGGGGGGGGGGGGGGGGGGTAAGGGCATCCATACAGGACGCTCCTGACGAGCGCCTTTGCCCCTTTTATTTTCAACGTGTTTTTTTTTTGTTTTGGGTTTTGACGTTTGTGGCGTGCGCAGAGCAGCCAGCATAACGCTTGGCTGCTCTGCGCATGCTTTACGGGCAGATTAACGACGGGGATTACACTTCTGTAATGTATTCAGCTTTCAAATACTGAACCAAACATTTGGGACTTCTGTTTTTAGTGCATTCTTCGTTTTTTCAACTTCGGTAAGGACTTTTACGTTTTTGATTTTTTAACGTATGGTTGATGCATCTGGGCCTGAGAGAGTATCTAAAAGTACAAACTATGGAAAACCCTTCAGTCAAAAGGGAGAACTAGAAGAACAACAGGAAACGCATAAAAGAGACACATTTTACATGCTCTAAGTATGAGAAAGATTTCAGTATGAACAAACAGCAAAGGAAGCACCTGAAAAATAATAAAGTGTAATATGTATAAGTATAGAATATGGGAAAAGCTGTATCAATAAAGCAAAAATTACAGAATATCAGATAAACACTGATGAGAGAATAGCTTCATGTCCCAGTTATGACAGTAGCTTCAACCAGGAAGAAAGAAAGCTCCACAAGAAATACAAATTTTCACCCAGAAAAAGAGACCAGTTTCAAGTACGGAATGTAAGAAAAGTTTCAGTTGCCATAAATTATTGTCATTGCAGCACAGAATTCGTTCAGGGATGAAATTGTTCACATGAATTGAATGTAGAAAAAGGTTTACTCATAAATCACAGCTAACAAAGTACCAGAGAATCCACACAGGAGTAAAACCATTTATATGTGCTGAGCATGGTAAAAGCTTCTGTCAGAAGACACTCCTTATTATTCAGAAAATGAAGCATGCAGGATTAAAACTGTTAGCATGTACTGAGTGTGATAAAAGCTTCTGTTATAAGCACCTGAAGGGCAATGAACATGACAATGCTGATGGACTCTCCAGAAAGGAAGAGCCAGAACCGCCCTGACACTGGACTGTCAAGATCTGACCAGCGGTCTGTAGAGGCCGTAGTCCAGAGTCTCTCTCTTAAGGAGGGAGGTGTGACAAAACGGTGGGGTTTTAAGCCTGTAAAACTGTATTATTTCTTGAAGTGTAGTTCTCTAATTTGACCAGCAGATGGTGCATGTTTATGTTTAAAGCTGTTACAGAGAAATGACTGTTCCCTCTTTAGTTTACACAGATAAGAGGTAACCTGCAGTGATGTGACCAGCTTTTTAAAAACTTGTTGTTCTGGGCTCTGAATTCATCTAGGATGTACTGGCTTTTTTCTACAGTCTTAGCCAGGGAGAAGAGAGAGAAAAATCTCTTTGCTGAGGCCCTGTGAACAGTTATATATTATAACCTGTGAGCAGCCATATGTTTTGATCTCCCCAGGTACTATTTAGATAGTAAACAAATGCTTAGTTAATTTTATAATTGATCCATATTCAGTTACTTGTTACTGTTTGCTTTTCTGTTCATTGCTCTAATATTTCATCACAATAAACATTTTTAGTTTATTGCCTCTGCTTGTCTGGACTGACTAAGAATCCTGGTGGTTTGTGTGTTGGGTCTGTGAGTGCTTTCTAGGAACTGTGGGACCACTGGGAGTATGGCCCCCAGTAACCTAGAAATCACTGGGGATAATTTGAGAGTGGGGAACTTGCCCAGAGGTGGTTGGGACCTAGTCGGTGGGAGGAGGGTGCTAGTGTAGAGCACAAGCAGCAGGTGCAGACAGACCTGAGCTGTGCTGGGGATAGACCCTCTAAGTGGCCGTGGGGTAGTCCCAGGCAGGTGGCTAGGCATTTCGTGACACTGCCAATATGTGGAAGAAGGTGAATTATTTTTAAATAAAAGTATGAGATGAGACAGAGATTTATGTTTTAACGGTTTTTATTGATGATACGATGCTTACAAGAATCATGAAATTTAACATGTTTCATCGAAACATCACATTGCAATTATATACAGACATCTGAACTACCATCATCAATAGTTTATCAATTTCTCCCACCCTCCCCCCATCATCCTCCCATCATCCTCCTCCCCCAACCTTCTAACAACCCACTGAGCTCTATGCACCATGTCTTAACATCTAGGCTCCGTACCCCGCCCTCCCACCTCCCGCCTGACTCCCTCTACCCTTTTAATCATAATAAGTGTTCACTCTACAATCGCTCGTTCAAACTTTCCAGGGTAACCCCGCTGTCCATGATATCATATTCTATGTTAACTTCAGTCCCTTTCCCATTAGGACTGTTGATAGGGTACCATGAAACAAAGATCATTAAACGAACGGGGAGCGGCTTTCTCTGTTCACCCCCTGCTCGTCTGCATCGCCCTATGAGTGAGTCCCTCTGTTCCCGCTAGGCCCCCCATACATCATATAATGAGACAGAGATTTAAAATGTGCTCCTAGCAGGATAGAACAACAGTCTGCTTCCTTTGATCATAAATTACAATTGGTGATGAGATTAAGGAATTTATTGAAACCAAATATTTTCAGGACTGTTGTATAGGGCTTAATTATGACATGTTTTGATTATGCTAATGCATTGTTCCCAGGACTTCAGAAAACGCAAAATAGAAATTGCACAGAACTTAGTAGCCAGGGACCAACCATTTAGAACATATTACTCCTGTTCTAAAGAGCTTACATTGGTTACCTATAGAATAAAGGATCCAGTTTAAAATTATTTGTCTGGTATTTAAAATCTTAAAACAACAAGTATCTGAAATATTGGCAGCTGGATTACATATTTATCATTAAGATCGGGGACTAAAAATGTATTGGCTATTCCAACTCATCATATCGTTCAATTAGATGAATTCAGACACAGGATTTTTTATATTGCTGGACCTACTTTATGGAATAAGTTACCTTTAAGAGTTAGGAACATCGCAGATTTCAAAGAATTTAAAAGGGAACTTAAAACTCTGCTGTTTATACAGGCTTACAGCTGGGGAAGTGTATAAAAATCTGGTTTCAGTTCAGTAAATATTTGATTGGTTGTGTACATTGTTATTATATTTTGTGATATCTGTCTTGCTTTATATTATGAGTGTTGTGTTGTAACCCGCTAAGAACAGTGGATTAAGCAGAAAATAAGTTTTATAATAAATAAATAAATGATATCACTGATACAAGAAAAATCTCTTTCTTCAAGCATAGATGCATGCAGGAGTTTTAGAGAAACTTTTGAAAGGTACAATTTTCCCCGTAGTACTTTTTCTATAATCATGGTGTGTTGTTTTCCTATCTAAAACATGTTACAGTAAAATAATAATTAAAACAACTTCATGGAGTCTTAACTGTAATCTCTATTTAGCAAGTAAGGAGACATGGGACAGAGCTGTGAAATGTAATGTTGGATCCCTGGATTTCATTTATGAAGCACATGGAGCTTCTCAGAGAACAGTGTAGAAATCAAGTTTCTTTCAAACAAAAAGCAGATAAAACATAGGCAAATTGGTTAAAGTTTAAAAGGACACTGCCCACTGTATGCTGTACAATATTCCAAAACTGTATGTAGGGAACAGAGTGATTCTTATCCTTTGACATTTAGACTTGTAAGTTCGGTTTTCAGTTCTTTCAGCTGCTCCGGTGCTGCTCTTTTCCTTGTGAATAGGCAGAGGTTCCCAAACGTGGTCCTGGAGGCACGGGCGTAGCCAGACAACAGATTTTGGGTGGGCCTAGGGAAGAAGTGGGTGGGCACCAATTGTTCCCCCCCCCAACCACCACCCAAAAAATACCTCAGCTGGTGGGAAAATGCTTCTTTCCATCTTGGCAGTCTGCAGCAGGCATGCGCTGAAAAATGAACATTCACAGTCTTCAACTGGCCGAGCTTGGGATCCCACCAGCTACCACTAAACATGTGCTACTGTTGGGTGGGCCTGAGCCCTAAATGGGTGGGCCCTGGCCCACCCAGGCCCACCTGTGGCTACGCCACTGCCTGGAGGCACCCCAGCCAGTCAGGTTTTCAGGATGTCCGCAATGAATATTCATAGAGAGATTTGCATGCACTGCCTCCACTGCATGCAGATCTCTCTCATGCATATTCATTGCGGACATCCTGAAAACCTGACTGGCTGGGGTGCCTCCAGGATCAGGATTGGGAACCAGTGGTCTAAGGGGTCCTTTAACTAAGCTGCAGTAAAAAAGTAGCTTTTCCCCAGGCACTAAGGGCCATTGTTACCACAGCAAAAATGGCTGATTTTCCAATTTTTGTAATAATGGCCATGCGCTATTGTGGCCATTAAAAAAATTGCATCTGTGCACTTAACCGACACCTATTTTGTAAGCAGTAATGGCTCGTGCGCTAATCCTGCGCTAACCGGTGAGTGTACGGTAATATAGCTACCCTGAGTAGCGCAGGAATGTCCACACTCTGCACCAGACATGCCCCTCTAACAATTAAAAATTTTTTTATTTTTATTTATAACCATTTAAATTTTTACAAGCGATAAAACAACTTGCTGGAAATACAGAGAAAGTAATATGTAGGAATTATTTCAGGAAGGTAATTCTATTCTCTTCCTTAGACCACTAAATAGGGAGAGTGAGACATGATAAGGAGATCAATTAAACAGTAAACAGAAAAAAAACCCCGTGGTATTAACCTGATTATCCCCAGATATTACTCGTCTAATTCATTATTCCACATTGATCATCTGGTTGGCTTCTTCAAGGCCAATACGGTGTATAGTCAAATCATTTAATTGAAAAACATACTTATTGTCCAATATTAGCTAGAAATAATACATCTGATTACATTCTTTCTCTTTTAAAAACCAGAAGTTATTTAACAATACATATACTTAAGTCTCTAATTCAAATCCCACTGATTAAAATAATCCCAGTTTTCACAGGCTTCACTCCTTTTAAAGTAATAATTTGAGGAAATATTTCCGAGGAAAACTTTAGGAGTCATACCCGGAACTCTGGGAAAAACAATAATCTCAATATTAATCATCCATAATAATATTCATTTTATTATTCAAAATTTCTAACAATTTTAAAATATTTTTTAGCATGCGGTTAGCCTGCGTTGATTCGGAAATTACCGCAGGATGTCTGAGCGTGTCCCGTGCGGTAAGCTATTTTAAGCTGTGGTAAGAGTACACTAGCACTTGCCAGCTTAGTAAAAGGGATCCTAAGGATGCAAGCCTGACTCCAGAAAGCTGACGTCATCCTATGGGATAAATGAAATACGAGAGATCGAGTGATTTCACAGTAGTTGCGCTGCATTTCATGAAAAGAGAAGATCCCCTCCTGGGTTCGTTGTATTTCAAATTAAGAAATAATGGTGCAGCAGCAGGAAGCGTATGCTGATGGAGGGTTAGGGGAACCTCACATAGCAGTAAAGTATTCGCTACATGTCACTGTTCTGTTACTGAAAGTGCAATAGGGACACTTAGCATTTTAGAATTTGCTGCTTCCAGGACTGAGGCGCCCACTGCTTCCACCATCATTGGCTTTGTGGTACGTGTGGATCTATTGGTGCATGTGATGTAGAAAGCTGCACGGGAACGGGGACTGCGGGAATCCTGCAGGAATCCCCTCCCCCAGGCCCTTGGGACTCCTGCGGGAGTCTCCACCAGGTCTGCGGGAACCCTGCAGGGGTGGATGCAGCTCCTTCGGGTTTCCTACAGTGTTACCTTGACTCTAGTCCATCTCCGACTCACCCGAGTCCAACATGTCTGCCTTCTGCGATGGTCTGCGTTTCAACTTGAAAGTGAAATTCAACAGCAGGACTCATTGCAGTGCTCCTTCCCTCCTTTTAGAACCATGCCCTGAGCAGTGGCGTAGCTAGGGAGGTAACACAAATAGAGAGGGTAATACAGCATACACAGAAAGTATACAAACAGAAAAAGCAACACTGGGCCTTCAAGACTGGGACAATAAAAGTTCTTTATTAATGACCTGACACGGGCCGTGTTTCGGCACTGGACAACGCCTGCTTCAGGGGTCAAAGAGGGGAACACAGTCAGATGTACATGAATTGAGTTCAATGCCTAGCTCTCCGTGTCAGGTCATTAATAAAGAACTTTTATTGTCCCAGTCTTGAAGGCCCAGTGTAGCTAGGGAGGTGCCAGGGGAGCGGCTGCTCCCCCAAACGGAGTTCCGCTGGCGCCTATTTTTTTACCCATGTTGCATTTAAAATGCACGCCGGTGCCGACGGAAGTCCGCTGTTGCGCCGCTTTTGCTCCCCTCGCTCCCCCTGCGCCTTCAACTTGGCTCTGCTTCTGGCCCTGAGTTGCGCAATCATGGAGAGAGAACGCTATTGGACGGAGCCCCAGACAGAGGCTTGAAAACTAGTCTCCTTATTTTCTAACTCCTCTTACATATCTATATGTATGTGTATGTATATGTTCCATCTTTGCTTACACCCTATGCTTAACCCTTGGAGCAGGGACCCGTTCTACCAGGCATTCCCCTCCCCCCTCCCAGTTACTTTGCTTCCCCCTCATACCTCATCAATCAATAACTCTTTTGCACACTATTGTGGGATAACCATAGGCCGCAGCTTGATTTATTAACATTTAAACTTTCAGTTAACATCAGTAAAGGATAACCCCACCCCCGAGCTACAGTTGTCAAAGCATAACATCAACAGCTGCCCCCCTCCCGCCGCTCTCCATGATAGCAAAGCAGCAACTTCCACTTCCTGCTGCCACTGCAACTCTTCCTCTTCCCGGCTCCGCCCTAACAGCAAGAGCCCTGGCCTGTGTGGACCTCCACACATTTATTCCGGGTCACCCGACCCGCCTTTAATGACCTGGCCCATCCCCATGAGCCATTGCTCCTGTAGCTCGGGTTTTTGCCGCTGCGACAACTCCAACGCCATTCATCTAAAAAAACAAAATTCTACAACACAACAAAGGAAGCCTCGCCCCCTCAAATTAAATGTGAGGGCGGGAGGGAGGGCAAAGCCGCCTCCGAGGATCAGGAAACGCCCCGAGCCTCGGAGGAAGCCCAGCCTTTATTCCCTCCCAACTGTCCCACCCCCCCGGCAACCTCTCCTCCAATCGGATGCAAGAATCGGGCTCAAGGGCTTGCTGGCTTCTTTTAAGCCAACCCATCATTCCAGCCCCTGAACCCGCTGGCTGAGAACACTGACCCCCCCCCCCACGTGCTCCCACCTTCCTGCCCAGAGCCTTCCAGAACCGGCCCAGCCCTCGTTTAACTGGGCCTGTCAAGACAAGCTCTCGGGCCTTTCTGTCTATTGAAACGTTCTATTATGCATTGTGAGTAGTGTACCATGCCATACTTTGTATTGTTATTTGAATCTTTTTTACTGCTGTAATTGTCAGTTGTTATGTTTGACTTATTCCTGCTGTACACTGCCTTGAGTGAATTCCTTCAAGAAGGTGTAAATAAATCCTAATAAAATAATTAATTAATTAATTAATTAATTAACTAACTAATATTGGTCCAACATAGGAGCTATTCAAAAACGTCATTTTGAAGCCAGATTCAGTACCATCACCATCAACAGCCAACCCTCAAAGTCAGAGATGATTATCCTGAATTCAGTGGCATTCCTAGTCTTGACGACACCCGGGGCGGATCGCCGATGCGCCCCCCCCCAGGTGCAGCGTCTCCCCCCGTGAAGTGACACCCCCCCGGCGAAATGACACCCCCCCGGGTGCATGCCGCTGAGGGGGGTGCCGCAGCGCGCGCCTGTCGGCTGCGAGTTCGCTAGGCTAAATTTTCTCGTTTGCTGCAGCTCCCTCCCTCCCTCTCTGCCCCGGAACAGGAAGTAACCTGTTCCGGGGCAGAGGGAGGGAGCTGCAGCGAACGAGAGAATTTAGCGTAGCGAACTCGCAGCCGACAGGCGCGCGCCGCGGCACCCCCCAGCGGCGTGCACCCGGGGCAGACTGCCCCCCCTGCCCACCCCTTGGTACGCCACTGCCTGAATTACTGTCCTATCCTTTGAACTGGAGATAGTTTATGAGCTGATCCGCTGCTACAAGCTATGTTGCACTACTTGCAACTTGGGCAAATGCGTATAAGCAGGATGAACAGGCTTGCGTTTGAGTCAGTCCATTGTACGTTATTTTTGGCCACTCCTGCCTTTCTGCTTTTTTTTTTTTTTTGCTGTTTAGGTTTTCCAAGTGTTGAAATCCTTGAAGCAGACGACCCTTCATCTGCATAAATCCTATGCAATGGTCCCTTGACTGAACTAGGGGCCAGATGCACTAAACTTAACGAGCCAGCAATGTGGTTTTTAAGCTGGTTCTAGCCAGTTTAGTGCGCAAGTAGTAAACCGGGACATGCACAAAAGGGTTCTCGGAGCCATTTTCCTGTCACAGTAGCAGATAACGAAAACGGAATGCAAATGAGCTAATTACCATTATAATGTGAATGCGATGCGATGCACTACCATTTCCGACCCCATGCACTGTGGAAAACCTAACGGGAGGTCTGCACCTCTCATTGGGGCTGCTGTGAGCGGGACCCATGCAGAGGAGGATGCCCATCGCAAAAATCGGAAGAAAAGTGCTCGTCAGGGACATCCTTTCAAGGACCTAACACTTGGACGTCCTTCACTCAGAAAAAAAAAAAAGGACGTCCCTGATGAACACTTGGATGGTTTTTCTTCAGGTTTTGTAATGGGTGTCCTTCTCTTGGACGTGTTTTTCTTACGTGCCCGAAAACCGCAGGAGAGAAGAATCGGGGATCGGGACGTGCAAGGACGCCCAAATCAAAACTATTTGGACGTCCCTTTTGATTATGCCCCTCCAGGTGTCAGTCAATCACAGCGCGTTTAGCTGTCAGCTAAACACACTGTGATTGGCTGAGAGAGACCTGGAGGGACATAATCGAAAGGGACGTCCAAATAGTTTTGATTTGGACGTCCTCGCACATCCCAACCCTCGATTCTCTCCGGCGGTGTTCTTGGACGTGTTTTTCTTACGTGCCCGAAATGACTAGGTACCTTTGCTGGCAGGCTGGTCCCCTTCAGCGCTGGTCTCCAAGTCCGGCGCATTCACTGATCTGGATTCTGTTTCTGTGAGCCCCTGGCATCCTGCACATAGGTCCTGCATGTTCCTACGGGCACTTAAGAAAAACACGTCCAAGAGAAGGCCGCCCATCACAAAATCTGAAGGGAAAAACGTCCAAGTGCTCGTCAGGGATGTCCTTTTTTTTTTGCGTGGACGTGTATGAAGTTGTCTTTGGCATGTACAGAGCAGCCAGCATAACGACTCAGCTGGCCGACTGGCTTCCCCTCCTTAGGAAGGAAATCGCGTGAAATGAGCTAACAGCGAGCAGCTCATTTGCATGCGATTTCCTTCATGCATGTCCGTTTTTTACCGATTCGCTAAGGGATCGGTAAGGGAAGGGCGCTTACGGTGGAGTTAGTGCATCTGGCTCTAGGAGACCACAACTTGTGCTTTTTGTTGAGGTTCTTTCAAAGGAAGCTCCTCTCTGTTATGGGATCGACTGCTACAAGCTCTGGAAACCAGGCACATGGAGCAGGATTCAACTTTGCAGAACACTCCTGCCCGAGATTAGCGGAACCGCTTTTAACGCGCTTTCTAATAAGCACGCTGACCCTAGAGCTTCGTGCATCGGTCGCCTAAACCGCTCGCTCCCGGCTGGTGTCCATGTTGACGTTACGTGCTGAGGGTGAACCCCGCCGGGATTGGCCCTCGGGCTGCGGAGAACTGACAGCCGGCAATTAGCTTCTGCTCCCCGGCTGGGGGGGGGGGGGGGGGGAGAGAGAGACAGACCGCCTTCAGGCGCAGCTCTGGTGCCAAAGCTCAGCTCTGCCCAACTCAGCGCAACTGGCAGAGCAAACTGCAAAGAAGAAAACGCATTCCCCTGCTTGATGCATCGGTACAAGGCAGCAGCTTCACCGCTGCTTTTCGAGGTGAAGTCTAGAGCAGGGCAGCACCTGTTTTAGTTGCTCCAAACATCGAGGGAAAGAGAACTCGTCTTTTCCCTTCCAGTGCGACTCCTTTCAATGAGTCGGACAAGCACGGGTTTTATAACGGCCAAACCTCTGGGAACCTGCAACCACTGAGCATCTGATTGACCTGGTGTGTGTAAAATACCTGTGAATGTAATCAGACTTCAAAGAGCTCTTGAGGACTTTTGCTCCACTCCTCTGGCGTTTTATTTCATTACGTGTTTTTTTTTTTATTTTTTTTGCCACATCCAGGAGTCGACCTGAATGTAGCGCCCGGGAGCCTTGCGTGGGGAGAGAGAGATGAAGTGGTTGGCGAGTGAAAGGTGGCCACTGACGGCCCTTTCCTGCAGGAAGAGCTGGCCCAGAGCGTGCAAGCCCCAGCAGTAAGCCAGGGCTGATGGCTCTGGGTGGATTACAGTGCAGTGGGGCTCTCGCTTGCCCGCAGGATCCTTGCTGGAATAGGCTGAAATCTTTGATGGGACCTTGAGGGGGAAGTGCTACTGAAGCACTATGCGCTCATTAGAAAGGTGTGCCTGAGACTGAAGCACATTGCTTGGATTTACTGCGTTTTACCCCCCTTCAACCCCCAAACGCATCTTAGCACACCCTGCCAGTATGAAGGAGTAACCAGTTCCCCATCGCTCAGGGAGTCGGATATTCCCCCCCCACCCCACCAAACCATGGCTTCTCAGAACTCGCCGGAACCCTCCGGCGCCAGCAGGAATAACCCCAGCATCCTGGAAATAGGAGCCCTTTGCCTGGATTCCGAGATCATTTTCGGATTTACCAGTCATCTGTTGAGGAGGAGAGGAAAGGTAAGTACAGACCCCCCCCCCCCCCCCCCCCCCCCAGCTTCTCTGCTTCAGGACAACTCCAGTCTATTTGGTTTATGCCTTGGATTTCTGGCGCTGTCCGTACGATCAAGGGGTTGTGACTTGGAGCGCATTTCTCTAGGGTTCTAATTCTAGTCAGTGTAAAAACTTTAGTTTGGCTACTGCCCGTGTTGTTCGAAATAGAAAAGCCCAGATCTGTATAATCATGTTTTCACTTGGGAAGTTTTTAATGCATGCTCCCCGCTTAGTTCATCATCCATCTGGATGGTGCTGAAAAACAGAACAGGCTCCAGATGTCCTTTATCCGCCGAATAAAAGAGCGTTAGACTAAGATGCCGCCAGCGCTAGATTCATTTGCAAACTGCAAAACATGCCAAGAAGTAGCCCTCATTCACCGGTTTCCTTCCAGAGAGATTTATGGATCTTTCGCTATATATATATATAAGAATAGGTCTCAGAAAATAGTCAAGGCGGTGCTGGGGAAGGGCTCTGGGTGCCAGTTCACTTGCTGAGTTATAGCAGCCTTAGCCTAGGCTGTACCTGAGAGCTGAACCTAGTAGGAAACAACAATGTAACCTGGCTGATGGGGGATTTCGCAGCCATTACTTAGTAGCATGAAATATTTAAGCATGTTAGTGAAAAAGTGCAGACAGCAGGGAGCTGACAGGGGCAGCGGAGTGAGCGCATCAATCAGCAGCAGGGACCCCCCCTCACTTCCCTCACTCAATTCCCCCCCCCCCCCCAAAAGGGCTGCAACAATGAGTTTCCAGCGGCAGAAAGTGAAACTCCCCGGGCAGCTGAGGAGGAGACTCGGTTCCCACATCAGTCCTCTGGCTCGGTTTGCTCTCAAACTTGTGGCCTAAGAGCTCAGCATAGGATAACATATAAATGTGCTTTTCAAAGATCAGGGGCTTGAAGGATTATGAACGCACCGAGGTACAGCCTCACCTGGGTTTTAGGGATGTGTGTGACATCCTCTATCCCCCCCCCCCCCCCCCATACACACACAGTTTTTGTCTATGTTGCGGTGGATATTTATCTGCCTAGGTACTATTGTTTTGCTTTGTGCGTGTGGCACTGTATCAATATCTGTATATATATATATCAGATCCAGCATGCCTGTGAAACGGATAAATGCATGTGTGTTCTCTGTATGTAACCGCTTTTTGTTGTGTGTTGTACACTCATGCGTGCCTCTTCGGTTGTGTATGCGACTGTATGTCCGAAAGTGTGTGTGTGTGTGTGTGTGTTTGTTCTCATTGTAACCGAAGCACCCGAGTCAAAGACAGGAACAGCACACGCAGAACAGCCTGATCCGAGGCACAGCAATGGCTTATCAGGGTTGTGTGTATCCATATATCTGTCTGTGTGTGGTCCCGGCTGTGGGTACACCGGGGTCGGGGTGGGTGTGTGCTTGTGTGCAGGGCTGTGGCCAGGGATTGCTACTGAAAGGAGGAAGAACAGCGCACCTGCTCTCAGCAATATGCCCGAATGGGGGGGGGGGGGGGGGGGTGTATGTGGTGGTGGTGGGGGGGGCAGGGGGGGACTGCAAGCCCCAATTGTTCTACTCTGTTTCCCCGCCTACTCATTGAACAAGGGGATCCCTAGGTGCCTCTTTAACACACTGGTGTTGAAATGTGCACGATGATTTCGGGAGTGTACTCAGCGGTTGGTTGGAGGCTAAACCAGCCAACCTCCTCCAGCCCTGCTCCCGAGTTCTCTAGTTGCTGATGCTATGTAGGGGGGGGGGGGCATGGCCTCAGTGGCCCACCCCATTCCGCTGCCTCTGTAGCCGCGCATTAAATGGAGCTGAAAAGAGGGCCGATTTCCCCATTATAACTTCTGGAATACAGTCGTAGGCGCTGGCAGAACTCTCTCTCCCCACTTTATTACTCACGAACGATCTAGGGGTTGGGGGTGGGGGAGGGAGAGATTTGAAATCATTCCTTTGCTTGGCTTATAATGATCGGTAATTAATTACTGTTGCCACTCGCAGCGCTGGGTACGCCTTGTAGCGCTATAGAAATGCTAAATAGTAGTAGTAGTAGTAGCCCTGGAAAGGACAGCCTAACGAGGACGAGAGTCCAAAGCCAAAAGAACTGTAGTGGCCTCGCTGTTCTTTGTCAAATAAAACAAAGAAAGGATTAGGTTTCACGGTTAGCGCTGCTGTCAGTCAGCAAGCAGGGATCGTGGTGCTTTTTGCCCCCTCAGAAAGACCATTCACTTGGAGGGTGTTCTGACTTGCACCACCCTTTCTGTTAAAAATCAGAGTCTAGTTTCCATCTCCTCTTTAACAGAAACGAAAAGAAATGCGTACTTTTTAAAATAATAGCAGACTCTAAAATGGGCCAAAGCTTGACATTTCATTACCTCGTCAGCGACTACGCCCATGGGTTCTTCTGGGTTTGTGCGCGTAGCAGACAGACAGGCTTAACAGAAAATGCAGTCCAAGCTCCGGACTCGGTGCTTTTGCAGTTTCGCATCGGTAGATGGCGCTGCAGCGTCAGGAACTGAAGAATGGCCAGATTGAGGACGTAGAATCCTGTACAAACTCTGGCTTAGGGATCCAGTCCAAAACGCTCGCTTTTCACACACTTTTGTGATTGAAAATGCAGTTTTAGCATTTTGTTCCCACTGAGCTAGTTGTCTGTACTCAAACTAGGAGTCGCAGGACCATATACACATACATTAGGAGGTTCCCGAGGAGTCACATCAATCATGCCTTACAAAAACTGCATCTTATTCTTCACTAAACCTGTTGGTCCTTTCAAAGGTTTATATCCCCCCCCCCCCCCCCCATCTGACATGCGTGAAACTGTATAATGTGCAAATGATTACAGGATGGATGGTCTCTCTCTGGAACAGATCTTCAAATAGATTTCTCTTGCCCATATAACGTGATAAACATAGACCTCTCTGTCCTGGAGTCCTGGGTATGTTGAGCACCCAGGTCAATTTCTTCAGATTTGCTGAGTAGCCTTTGTAATACTTGCATCGTACTATAGAGCAAGCTTGCCTCCCTTTCACACAATGCAGTAACGTTGGCAGATGTGATTAATCCTTCCCGGATGTCACACCATGGAATTTAAGGCTGCCAATACACTGGAGTGATGACCAAAAAGTGCTGAAGTCAGTCATTTATTTTGATGACAGAACGAATATCATGCAACCTTATCTTGGACTTTGGTCCTGGGGAACTGAGGAACTGAGTTCGATTCCCACTTCAGGCACAGGCAGCTCCTTGTGACTCTGGGCAAGTCACTTAACTCCCCATTGCCTCATGTAAGCCGCATTGAGCCTGCCATGAGTGGGAAAGCGCGGGGTACAAATGTAACAAAAATAAAATAGATACTATTGGAGATTCTACATGGAATGTTGCCACTATTGGACATTCTACATGGAATGTTGCTACTATTGGAGATTCTACATGGAATGTTGCTATTCCACTAGCAACATTCCATGTAGAAGCCTGCGCGGCCACATTGGTGATCTGTAAGGGCCGACTTCTACATGGACTATTGCTAGTGGAGGAGTAGCCTAGTGGTTAGTGCAGTGGACTTTGATCCTGGGGAACTGAGGAACTGAGTTCGATTCCCACTTCAGGCACAGGCAGCTCCTTGTGACTCTGGGCAAGTCACTTAACCCTCCATTGCCCCATGTAAGCCGTATTGAGCCTGCCATGAGTGGGAAAGCGCGGGGTACAAATGAAACAAAAATAAATAAGCCGCCCTTTGTACTGTCATAATTATGGATTCAAGGTGGCATGAAGGTGTAGCCTACTGGTTAGAGTAGTGGGCTGAGAATCGTGGGGCCTGGTTCCAATCTCATTGTAGCTCCTTGTGATCTTGGCAAGTCACTTAACCCTCCATGGCCCAAACTTAGATTATGAGCTCTCCAAGGCCAGAAGAATACCCACTGTACCTGAATGTACACTGCTTGTAGGTTTATGTATTTGGGGATTTTGTGCACACCCTTTTCAGTAGTAGCTCAAGGTGAGTTACATTCAGATACATTAATAATAATCTGCCATGTTTTATTTATTTATTTATTTATAGCATTTATACCCCGCTCTTTCCCGCTCGATAGCAGGTTCAGTGCAGCTTACAATGTATGAGTACAAAGTGTCACAGAGATAACGCAATGTAATTACAAAGTATCATAGAGGTAATACAATGTATGGATAAAAAGTATCACAACGAGAATACAATTGTATAGAGCAGGACAGGGGAGGAGATTGAGGTATGTATAGTGTTAGTGGTGTAAATATATAGCTGGGCCTCCATGCATCCCATCCCAAAGTGGGGTCTATCCTGAAATGTAGCTAGGTGCTGCAGTTTGGCTGCTCTGTCTGTAGCATCTAAACCCTTGCCCTGGCTTGACTCTGGCTGTCTTTGACTGGGATGCTCTGCTTACATCATAAACCAATCTAGATACTAATATTGTTTAAACACATACCTCCCCTCCCCCCCCCTTCATTTTAACTTTCTGGTTTGCCTTGCTTTGAAAATGCTGACTGGGGCATTTAAACTTACACCTGGATATTCATCACTGGTACCTGGATAACTATCCAGACAGAGGTGTCTTCTTTTTTTCCAGACATTGAGCTGGAAAATACCCCTGCTGTCAGCTTATATATGATATGTAGCATCAGTATAACTTTAACTGCGGTCAGGCATTTTGAAAGCATGCCAACCACCAGTTGAAATATGGGAGGGATACAGGCCTACCAGATGTGTGTATCTGTTTAGCTGCCAGTGGTTCCCAAACCTGATCCTGGAGGCATCCCAGCCAGTCAGGTTTTCAGGATATCCATAATGAATATTCATGAGAGAGATTTGCAGGCAGTGGAGGATGCCTTCAGGACCAGGTTTGGGAACCACTGGTTTTAGCCTATCACCCTCACTAGAAATGGGTGGGTAGGAATGCAGCTGGATTTTTGCGATGGGCGTCCTCCTCTGCATGGGTCCCGCTCACAGCAGCCCCAACGAGAGGTGCAGACCTCCCGTTAGGTTTTCCACAGTGCATGGGGTCGGAAACGGTAGTGCATATAAGAAAACGGCTTGAGAATTTAAAAGGACGTCTGCTCTATTCAGTTTTAGGGCTGGTGTGAGGGTATTAGGTTCCTAGTCAAGACATTCAGCTTTGCCTCTCCCTTCCCCAAACTGTCAAGTACCTAACCCAGCGATTCCCAAATAGCCAGTTGGGTTTTCAGGATATCCAAAATGAATATGCGTGAGATTAATTTGCATAGAGTGTCTCCTTGGTAAGCAAATATATCTAATGAATATTCATTATGGATATCCTGAAAACCTGACCGACTGGGGTTCCCCAGGACAGGTTTGGGAATCAGTGGCTCCTCTTCTGCTGAGAGGTTTGATAATTAAACTCAATAATCACGATTACTCCAACTCCAGATCAAACCTGCATAAAGCAACATCATACTTTGTTATATATATATTTACAAATGGGTTATTTTTGTTTTTGTTACATTTGTACCCCATGCTTTCCCACTCATGGCAGGCTCAATGCGGCTTAGGGTTAAGTGACTTGCCCAGAGTCACAAGGAGCCTGTGTGGGAATTGAACTCAGCTCCTCAGACCAAAGTCCACCACCCTAACCACTAGGCCACTCCTCCACTGGTGCTACTATTTGACATTCTACATGGAATGTTGCTATTCCATTAAACATTTCATGTAGAGGTCGGCCCTTGCAGATCACCAATGTGGCCGCTCAGGCTTCTGCTTCTGTGAGTCTGACGTCCTGCACGTATGTGCAGGACGTCAGACTCACAGAAACAGAAGCCTGCGCAGCCTTCTACATGGAATGTTGCTAGTGGAATAGCAACATTCCATGTAGAATCTCCAATAGTAGCAACATTCCATGTAGAATCTCCAATAGTATCTATTTTATTTTTGTTACATTTGTACCCCGCGCCTTCCCACTCATGGCAGGCTCAATGCAGCTTAAATGGGGCAATGGAGGGTTAAGTGACTTGCCCAGAATCACAAGGAGCTGCCTGTGCCTGAAGTGGGAATCGAACTCAGTTCCTCAGGGCCAAAGTCCACCACCCTAACCACTAGGCCACTCCTCCACCTTCCCTGTGGATAAAGGTACATGCTAATAGTTCTTTGTGCTTTTGGGACTGCCAGGGTCTATTGTTTTCCCTTGAATGTAACTACGGCTTGCTGCACCCTAGAAACTGCCTCCCTGGGCAACTGCCTTGTTCACCTAATGGTTAAGCCAACCCTGCCAAGTCTCCTTCCTCTTCCCTGTGGTTCAGCCCAAGAGACCTGCAGAAGGATACCTCATTTTGGCAGGGCTTTTTTGAAAATTCCCAATAGAGGCCAGAAAGGAGGAGGAGGAGGAAAGGGAAATGATTAGGGGATTTAGATAGCACATATTTGAGTTGTAGCTCAAGATGAGTTTAGAGGCCGACTAAAACCATTTTTTCCCCGTTTTGGCTGAAACCAAACCTGCAACAGAATTTGTCACTTGATCTTGACCAAAAAGGAAACCATAAATGAAACTGCTATGCACCTCCTCCCTCTCGCTCTCCCCCTCCCCCAAACAAAAGCATCATACCTCCAAGGCCTGGTCCACCCCTGAACGAAGGTCAGGCTCCCCCAGACCTCCCACTGCCCATAGGGCTGGATCCCCCACCCCGGCCTACTTTAAAAGCATTGGTGGTGTAGTGGGGGCAGGAGCAATTCACACTGGCCCCTGCCCCCTACCCTTGCTGGCTCTATTGTCAACATGCCAGAAGTCATGGTAGCTATGTTGAGATTGGAGCTGGCGTGGATAGGCAATCAGTCTTACTCATGCAGGCTCCAAATCTGAACATGGCTGAAACAAGGTTTGGCGGCAGTCTTGCGAGACTGCTGCTTGAAGTCCCAGCACCCGTGTTGACAATGGAGCCAACAGGAGTTGGACTCTGAGTGTGGATCGCTCCTGCCCCCACTGCACCAACAAATGCTTTTAAAGTAAGCTCGGGGTGTGTGTGTGTGTGGGGGGGGGGGGGGGTGGGGGCCTTGGATCTTGGATGGTAGCTGCTCTGGGGGGGGGGGAGGAGAGGGAGCAGGGGCTGCACCAGAGTTTTGGTTTCAGATACATTTTTTGATTAGCTTTCGAAGGTAGCCCTTCTTCGTCAGATCGGAAATAAGCAAATGTTGATAGATGACAGTATATATAAGTGAAACATCAAAGCATTTCAGTGGCAGTCTAACAGGATGAGGGTGGGGTTTAGGTGAGAGACAGGGAGAGCTGGGTGGATGAGGGACAGGGAGATATGCATGGAGATAAGAGGGTGACAAAGCAGTACAATTTCTATGGTTTATTATGGGCTAGAAAACCCAGATCTTTGTTAAGTCCTGTCTGGTGGGTGTCAAAGTGCACCCAACTCTTCCTGTCTTTCACCTAACCCACCCTCATCCTGTTAGACTGTCACTGAAATGCTTTGATGTTTCACTTACATATACTGTCATCACATTTGCTTATTTCCAATCTGACTGAAGAAGGGCAACCTTCGAAAGCTAATCAAGAAATGTATTAAGTTAGTCCAATAAAAAGGTATCATCTAATTTTCTTTTCTATGTTTTATTTTGTTTTATTTCTATTGATTACCTTTAAAGGTGGACTAACACGGCTACCACACCTCTCTACTCTATTTTTGGCCTGAAACTGAAAAAGGACCAAATTAAGATTTTGGGTTGGTTTTTGGCACTGAAATCGAAATTTGGTCAGTCTCTAGATGAGTTATATTCAGCTGCTTTAGTAAAGGGGAACCTAAGTTTGTACCTGAGGCAATGGACTTGCCCAGATAACAACAGAAATGCCAAGTTACCCAGTTCCAGGCTGGAGACCTTCTTGCCAAACCTCATTTTTAACTTGCAGTGTGGGATTTGTAGTGCCTGATTCTGCCCATTGAAATCAGTGCTGCAAGTCCCATAATGCACCAGGATAGGGTGGTCAGAAATCCAGGACTGTCCTATAATCTCCAGCCTGGAATTGGGCAACTTGGCATCTCCGTAACGAGTAGCTGCAGTGAGATTTGAACTGGACTTTCCCGGTTCTCAGCCCACTGCTGTAATCATTAGGCCACTTGTCCACCAGGAAGGAGTACCAACAGAGGCTTGTATGAGCATTTATGGGCTTTCGAACCAGGGGCGTAGCTAGGTGGGGCCACGGGGGCATGGGCCCCCGCAGATTTAGCCCTGGCCCCATTGCTTTCCCCCCCCCCCCCCCCGCCGCAGCCAGCGCCCCTCCCCTGCCACATTTGACCCCCCCTCCCACTGCCGCCAACACTCCCCCGCCACCGCCATCAGGTACCTTTGCTGGTGGGGATCCCCAACCCCTGCCAGCTAAAGTCCTCTTCAGTGCCAGTCTGCAGATCCAAATGGATCTATATGAGGTAGAGGCGTGGCCAGACTCAGTATTTTGGATGGGCCCTTCCATGCGCACGTGCCCCCTCCCCCCCAACCACACACCACAAATATCTTCCCGGAGCTATTGTTAAGAACATAAGGTTGTTGTTTTTTTCACCTACTCCACATCTTCTGTCTCTCCTCTGTGGCGTCTCGGCATTTGTGTTCCTGTCTCTAAACTCCGTCCCTCCCCGATGTCAGTACAGGCACCCTCGGCAGCTTCAGCGATTCATTCTCGCTGCTTGTGCCGGCCCCGCAGGCCTCCATCTGCCGTGTCCCGCCCTCGCTGATGTTATTGCCTGTTTTCTGTCTCACGGAATGCGGCAGATGGAAGCCTGTGGGGCCAGCGCAAGCAGCGAGAATGAATCGCTGTAGGTGCCAAGGACACCTGTACCAACACCTGGGAGGGAAGGGGTTCAGAGACCAGAGTGCAGATGCCAGGATGCTGTGGAGGAGAGATGGGTGGGAAGAGAGCAGTGTGGCGCTGCAGCTGGTTGGGCCTGAGCCGAGATTGGGTGGGCCTGTGCCCACCCAGGCCCACCCGTAGCTACACCACTGATCTGAGGTTTTAGGCCAGCGGTACTCACTCCAGTCCTGAAGGGATCACTTTTCTGGAAATCTCTAATGAATATACATGAGTAGGTGATAAGGCAGTATGCATGCACACCATTCTCATACGTATTAGGGGTATCCCCCACCTGTTTACTTCCCCTGGAGGACTTTTAATGTATGAATATGGAAAATTCACTTCTTGTTTTGCTTTTTTACGAATAATGCGCATTTGGAAGACATGGATAGATTGCGAGCAGAGAGGGGAGGGGGACACATCTGTGACCAGTTCAGAAAGTAGATGATATGCAGCCTACATATTGTATACAGGTACTTATTTGTACCTGGGGCAATGGAGGGTTAAGTTACTTGCCCAGAGTCACAAGGAGCTGCCTGTGCCTGAAGTGGGAATCAAACTCAGTTCCTCAGTTCCCCAGGACCAAAGTCCACCACCCTAACCACTAGGCCACTCCTCCATTTAGACTTAACCTATAGAACTTTGTAAATCTAAGTGCTTTGAAAATGAGCCCTTTAGCACCCCTGTGGGCCAACACTTCACAAGACCAGAACACTGCACCAGTGATTTCACAGTAAGAATACTGAAAGGTAATTTTAAAACAATACAGGAACGTAAGACCTTTGAAATAAGAATGATTGAATATTTTGACACACAACAAACAGGACTTAATAAGGATCTGGGTTTTCTAACCCATTATAAACCATAAGCTGTATTTCTCTGTTTATTACCCTCCTCTCACCTACCAACACCCATTCTGTTAGAATATCAATGAAATGCTTTGATGTCCCCATGCATACCTCCACCCTCCCATTCTGTCAGACTGTCAAAGTAATGCTTTGATGTTTCTCTTATATATACTATCTGCTACCACATTTGCTTATTTCCGATCTGATGAAGAAGGGCAACCTTCGAAAGCTAATCAAGTTATGTCCAATAAAAAAAGGTATCATCTTATTTTCTTTTCCATGTTTTATTTTGTTTGATTTCTATTGCATACCTGAATGTAACTCACTTTGAGCTACTATTAAAAAAACGTGTGAGCAAATTCCAAGTAAATAAAATAAATACGCTAATTTTCCCATCAGCCGGATACTTTGTGCCCCCCCCCCCCAATCATCTTTCTCAGCCTTAAATCCTTAAAGAAAAAAAATGCACTTTTGAACGGGATGAGATGTGGAAGGCAGATCATGTTCACCACATCTGTTATACACAGGGAAGGCCCTGCCTAAAGATTGAATCAGAGGTCTGGAGGAGGGGATGAGGCAGCTTTGAAAGCAAAAAACTGTTTTTTTGAGCATGAACCTATCTTTAAAATATTCATTTTTGGAACCACAATGTAGGAGTGAGGGGGCCTGAAGGCATTTGCTGTGTCTGTGTGGCGGGGACAGGGTTGAAAAGAGAAATGTTCTCTTTCCTTCTGGAAGCCTCAGGGACTATCCTATTTCAGAGTGTTAAAAATTATAGCCACAGTTATTCCATAGGTATCATATCTTGCTGGGACTAAGGCTCAGTTGTCTGACATACTTCCCAAACGTGTCTCTCTTAGACTAGCCATCAACACAATCGTTGTGTCGTTTCCTGTTAGAGAGCCTATCAAATGAACTGCTGAGAACGGATGTATCTGGCTTGCACAGTAATAATAAGGCAGCCTCTTAGATATTAAGTTGCATTTTTTTGACCCTTTTCATGAATGGTCTGGAATTAACAAAACAAAAACACCCCACATTGTTGTTAAAAGACACACTACTCATCTCTCAATAACTTGCCAACGCACTGGGGGCCCAGACACTCATTTTATCTGAGTGGTGAAAAAGTGTAAATAAAACGAGCCCCACCCCCACCCTCCGTTTCCTCTGCTGCAGGGGTTTGCATGGGATTTTTGTCCAGTTCCTGGGCTGGTGCTGGGAAGTGACTCCTCCCTCCGCTTCCTTCCCCTCCCCCCTTCCTCCCCTCCCTCATGCTCAGTCTCTGAGCTCCTGCAAACTTGAAACCTAAACTTTTTGTGTGTATGTGTGTTGTTACTTCTTGTGAAACAGCATGGAAGGGCACATCACCTAACTGCTCTAGGAGCAGGGAGTGGGACTTCATTCTCACACTTGACTTGGGTACAGAAGACCAGGACATCACCAACCGCTCCCCAGCTTTTTTTCACTATTGTGGTGAAATTGTGAATGCATCTGGCAATGGGGAGAAAAAGTCTTGCACAATGCTATGGATTAATTATTGCATACGGGGCTAATTAAGACAGGGTTTAAAACCCCGGCTTCGTTTCCAAAGATGTTCCCAGCTTTGCAGTTTGCAAATCGCACGTCTGCGGTGAGTTTGCAAAGTTTTTCACTGATGTTTTGTGCACCGATTTTCCTACCTGGGCTCGTAGTGCGTTTAGACACTGACGGAATATAAATAGTAGCTTGAAAAGTGCATCCGTGCAGCGCAGTGGAAAAAGGCTCTCCCTAGGCACGTTTTGGGCTGGGGGAAGCTGCTGAAAGTGCTCAGACTGTGCTTTCTACTCTTCTTTCTCTCTGCAGGGCTCGGAAAGGACTACCGGCAGAGAGGCGCCGCTGCCCCTGGAGCTCTCCCCCAGGAAGAGGCTGCAGTCTGCGGACGAGGAGGATCTGCCCGGCAGCCGTCCCCCTCCGGAGGGAGCCGGGGCTGGATCTGTTGCGGAATTCGGCCACTTGGAGAGGGCAGAGAACGGCAGAGGAGGCTGGTGCAGGAACTGCCAGATCAAAGTCGGCGAACTTCAGAAGCAAGCCTTGAAACTGGCCTTTCCCAGCTCTTTAACGGTAAGCCAGGCTCTGCTGGAGCTAAGATCACGGTCTTGACCCCGGGGGGGGGGGGGGGGGGCTTCCAGAATAGAGACCCCTGCCCTGGGTGGTACTCCAGTGCTGAGACCCGTGCCTTGGGTGGTACTCCAGTGCTGAGACCCCTGCCCTGGGTGGTACTCCAGTGCTGAGACCCCTGCCTTGGGTGGTACTCCAGTGCTGAGATCCCTGCCCTGGGTGGTACTCCAGTGCTGCTAGAGCAGAGATCCCTGCCCTGAGAGGTACCCCGGAGCTGCCAGAAATGAAATCCCAGCCTGGAGTGTTACCCAGAGTTGGGATTCTTTCTCTGGAACTGTTAGAGCCCCCTCTGCTTCAACAGACACAGGAGATGTAGGAGATTTGCCTGAACCCTTGAGACAAATTCGCTAGAGCTGCATGTCTCTGTTCTTTAGAGACAATGAACCTACACTAGGCACCTTGCAGTTCAATGGTAAATTGGCACCGTTGAGCACAGGCTCTGTTGGTGTGGGTTGCTTAGCCGGGTATGCTGGAGTCCCGGCTGTGTAAAGCGGACAGTGTGTGAGCTGCCTCGCCTGTTCCTCTCATTATAATGACTGGGGGTTTATTTCTAAAGGAGCTTATTTAGATCAGTTGTGAGAGACTAGCACTGTTGTCCCCGGTATTTCTGACACGCCTTCACCTTGTGCGTGAATCAGGGGCGTAGCTAGGTGGAGCCACGGGGGCAGGCATGTTCCCCCCCCCCCCCAGTTTTAGCCCTGGTCCCCTCTATTTTTGACCCCCCTCGCTGCCGACCCTCCCCCGCCACTGCTGTTGCCTGGTACCTTTGCTGACGGGGGTCCCCAACCTCCGCCAGTCAAAGTCGTCTTCAGCGCCAGTCTCCGGCGCCTTTGCTGATCTGTTTCTGTGAGTCCTGACTCCTGACGTCCTGCGCGTCAGGACTCACAGAAACAGATCAGCGAAAGCGCCGGAGACTGGCGCTGAAGAAGACTTCGACTGGCAGGGGTTGGGGACCCCCACCAGCAAAGGTACCAGGCGGCGGCGATGGCCGGAGAGGGGGATCGAAAGTGGCGGGGGAGGGTCGGCGGCGGGAGGGGGGATCGAAAGTGGCGGGGGGGGGGGGGGGAGTCGGTGGCTGGGGTCGGCAGGCTAAACTGTGCCCTCCCACCTTGGGCTCTGGACCCCCCTCCCGCCAAGGTCTGGCTACACCCCTGAATGGCTTTGGAGAAAGTTTTGGGAAGCTGTTTGTTTTGTTGTTATTTTTCATTGAACCTTAAGTGGCTGGAAGCCTGCGTCTGAAATCCCTTGAGAAAGGGTCAGACAAGTTAATATGTCAAAGGTTACCTTCATTTTTCATTGTGTACCCACGGGGAACGTTCCTTCCTTCTCCTTAGCCCTGTATGTGTTTGGCCTGTCTGGGCTGCAGAAATGTGCAGAGTCTCCTCACAGTCTGCCTATAGGGAATCCATCTCTTCCAGGATCAATTGGCAGGTTGGCTTTTGGTTTTTTTTTTTTTTGGTAAGAGAATCATAGGAACCGACTTTTTATTAATGATGTGGGTGCTGCTAGGCTGTTGTAGGTTAGACACAACCCTTTCAGAAATTGTGGGCACGGGTTTTGTTGCAACATTTCACTTCTTGAAGAATTATTGGAAATGGATTTGTTTATTTATTTTATTGAGGGATTTGTGTGAGTGATTGGAGTGGTTAGGGCTGTAATTTTGGGGATTTGATGACATGAATTTGATTTGTATTTTTGTTACATTTGTACCCCACGCTTTCCCACTTATGGCAGGCTCAATGCAGCTTACATGGGGCAATGGAGGGTTAAGTGACTTGCCCAGAGTCACAAGGAGCTGCCTGTGCCTGAAGTGGGAATCAAACTCAGTTCCTCAATTCCCCAGGACCAAAGTCCACCACCCTAACCACTAGGCCACTCCTCCACTGTTGCTACTATTTGAGATTCTACATGGAATGTTGCTATTCCACCAATGTAGTCGCGCAGGCTTCTGCGAGTCTGACGTGCAGGACGTCAGACTCACAGAAACAGAAGCCTGCGCAGCCTTCTACATGGAATGTTGCAAATTCCATGTAGAATCTCCAATAGTGATAACATTCCATGTAGAATCTCCAGTAGTATCTATTTTATTTTTGATACATTTGTACCCTGCACTTTCCCACTCATGGCAGGCTCAATGTGGCTTACATGGGGCAATGGAGGGTTAAGTGACTTGCCCAGAGTCACAAGGAGCTGCCTGTGCCTGAAGTGGGAATCAAACTCAGTTCCTCAGGACCAAAGTCCACCACCCTAACCTCTAGGCCACTCCTCTGACATAAGGACCTATGAACCTTTTTATTTATTTATTTATTTTTTAATAGAAGCCTGTGCTAAACATGAGCAATGCAAATACAAGGCACTTTATAGTGGAGGCGTTTTCTCAATATTTGGAGTGCTCAGAGAGAAAGGGGGGATAGAGAGATTTAGAACTGGTGAAATAAAAATAAGAACTGTCTTGACACATCTTTCTGGGTCAACAAAGATGGCCACAAGGAAATGTACTTATCCTTTGCAAACATGTGCCTGCTACTAATAATAATGTATACATCACTGTTCACATTATATGCAAGTACTTTCTATGTTCTTAGAGGGCTCACAATTTAAGTTTTTGTACATGGGGTAATGGAGGGTTAAGTGACTTACCCAAGGTCACATGGAGCTGCAGTAGGAATCAAACCCAGGCCGCCAGGATCAAAACCTACTGCACTAGCCATTAGGCTACCCCCAAGCCCTTACACACAGGGGCATAGCTACAGGGGTCCATGGGGGCCTGGACCCCCGCAAATTTCATCAGGGCTCCTGGTTTGGCTGGCGGGGGTCCCCAACCCCCACCAGCCGAAACCTTGTTCAGCACCGGTCTCCGGCACAGCCGCGTTCGCTGCCCTGCTCTTCTTTCTTCTCGCTCCTCCTGTGCACGCTGATGCTCCTTTACGTGAAACTGAAAAGGAGCATCAGCGTGCACAGGACAGGAGGAGCAAGATAGAAAGAAGAGCAGGGCAGGAATGCGGCTGCGCTGGAGACCGGCGCTGAAGAAGGCTTCGGTTGGCGAGGGTTGGGGACCCCCTCGCCAGCAAAAGTATTTGCGAGGCAAGGGAGGGCGAGGAGGTGAGGTGAGGTGGTGGTGGTGGTGGGGGGCGAGGAGGCGAGACATGTGGGGGGGGGGGGCGGCGGCAGGGCGGCACTCAAAATGTGCCCCCAATCTCAGGCTCTGGCCCCCTCCCACTGTAAGGTCTGGTTATGCCCCTGCTTACACATCTCTCTCTCTTATATATATATATATATATATATATATATGTATGTGAACTAGATGCTTGCATACATATATTACCACTGTGGGGCCCTATATTGACACGTAGAGTTGCATGGTTTTATATAGCTAGTTGAACTTATGTTTACTAAGCGGCGATATAGGCTCATTAGCGTTTTAAATGCGCGCACATGGTTTACACTCATTAAACGCTAATGCGCCCATAGAAATGTATAGGCATGTTAGCGTTTAACGCACCTTAAATTTACAGGCGTGTTAAAAGCGCTAACTCACCTTAGTGAACATACCCCTAAGTTTTCTGGAACATTTTCTGGCGCTCATCCTATGCCTTTCATGGATTCTTTGGCAGTGCTGCAAGCAGATTGGCTTCCCCTGTTTGCTCTCACTGCTGCAGAAGTGTTTTCTAGAGACATTGGCGCTATTAGCATATGGATTAGGAGATATTTACATTTAACTTTTAATTAAAAAGTATATTCTTGGAAGATTCTGGATTTAAAAAAGGACCACATGCAGCCAGTGATCGCACGGTTTCAGTTTTGCGTTGGGAGGGTGGGTCTAGTGTAAATTTTGCAGTTAGCAGTTCTGGACACTGGATGGGGCACGGACAGTTTGCAAAGATCAGACCATCTGGCAACAGACAAAGAGCAAAGCAACTGAATTTTAAGGACTGCAAATGTATTTTATGCTTTTGATAACATTAGAATTAACAGATTGTTTTCAAAACAATGCTTAGCTGGCTGTTTGCAGAGTCTAGCAAGAATGGGGTCTGTTCTTGACCTTCATTGGCATTGAAGGAGTTCCTGTATGATCTGCAATATTCCCATTGTGTTTATATATAGTCTTTAGAGCTGCATTGTGCTGCTCTGTCAGAAAGGCCAGCTATGATTTGAATTATTTTATTTTGTTATTTTTCGGTGGTGGGAGGGGGGGAGGGGTTTCTAGAGTGTTTCCTCAGGTTTGGGTAGTAAGATGCTTGATAATGATGAGCAGGGCTGAAACCTACTGACTTCACTAGAAGTGCTGGCGGTAAATTTTTCTGGCTGTTACCTGAGACCTTATCTGTACTTGAAAGGTCCCGGGTCTTATCAGTAGATAAGGGGTGAATGAATCTTTGTCATGGGAAAACACATGTGCTGTGGCTCTTGCTCAGGTGTTTGAGGGGGGGGAGGGGGAGGAGGAGGAGAAGGAAATCCGCTTCCAAGAGCCAGTCTGGGTGGTCTTGCTTGCTTGAGACTTGGAGAGGACTGCTTTCATTAGGGCTTGATGATGGTAAATGAATCTCTTTTTTTCCCCAGCAATTTGAAACCTATACAAAAAAAAAAAAAGCTAATAACATTATAACTGGCACATTGTTAAATTTCTGACAATCTAATTCTAGGATAGATATGGATACAAAACACCAGCAGGTGATACTGTTCTGAGCTGAAAGGATTACTGCTAGCATAAATTTTTTTAAAGTGTATTACTAGTCTCCTTTATAAATCTCTATCATGCCATAACTTTAGATGTTTTTTTTTTTTTTTTGTTACATTTGTACCCCGCGCTTTCCCACTCATGGCAGGCTCAATGCGGCTTACATATTGTATACAGGTACTTATTTGTACCTGGGGCAATGGAGGGTTAAGTGACTTGCCCAGAGTCACAAGGAGCTGTCTGTGCCTGAAGTGGGAATCAAACTCAGTTCCTCAGGACCAGAGTCCACCACCCTAACCACTAGGCCACTCCTCCACTGTTGCTACTATTTGAGATTCTACATGGAATGTTGCTATTCCACTAGAAGTCGGCCCTTGCAGATCACCAATGTGGCTGCGCAGGCTTCTGCTTCTGTGAGTCTGACGTCCTGCACGTACGTGCAGGACATCAGACTCACAGAAACAGAAGCCTGCGCAGCCTTCTACATGGAATGTTGCTAGTGGAATAGCAACATTCCATGTAGAATCTCCAAAAGTAGCAACATTCCATGTAGAATCTCCAATAGTATCTATTTTATTTTTGTTACATTTGTACCCTGCGCTTTCCCACTCATGGCAGGCTCAATGCGGCTTACATGGGGCAATGGAGGGTTAAGTGACTTGCCCAGAGTCACAAGGAGCTGCCTGTGCCTGAAGTGGGAATCGAACTCAGTTCCTCAGGACCAAAGTCCACCACCCTAACCACTAGGCCACTCTTTGGTGAATTGAACCCGACTCTTCAATAAAATATACTTGAACATAAATCTCTATCATGCCAATTTACCCTGAATGCACATTTACCAAGGAAAGTCAGTAATGCAGTGAGATAATAGGCAGTATTTCTGTTCCTGTCTGTTCTTGCACAGGTGCCTGGTAGCCAGGGGAGCCGACAGCCAGGACGGGCACCGTGGCAGAGTACACAAGCCTCTATTTAGGGGGTCAAGAGGTGGCATAACTTTACCTGGCAAATTAAAATAGCGGATCTCTGCACGCTTTGCGGTTTGCAAAGAGTTCAACAATGCTGTAGTGCATTTGGCTATGGCCTGCGGGCGGCTCAGGGTAGAGTGCGCCAAGTCAGCAGTTGCCGTTGCAGCGATGAGCATGCGCAGAGCGTCGTGGATTAATGTAAGGGCCCAACGTTGCACACGTGTGGTCTCAGGACGGGCCTGGCTGCGCTGCACACGTTTTCACATTTAAAAAAATTATAGTCAGACATGGCGGGTGGGTGGGCCTGCCGGGCTGGGCCCCGGTGTCACGATGCTTCCATGATTTCCTCCCTCCCCCCCCTCCCGTCATCAGGCCTGCTGGTAACTTGCTAAGAAAACATATAGTGAAAGGCTCATGAACCTCGACGTGCATAGGCTGGAGAGAGGAGACATTTAAATACCTCAGTAGCGTTAATGTACAGGAGGTGAGCCTTCTGCAAATGAAGGAAAACTCTGGAATGAGAGGGCATAGGATGAAGTCAATAGGAAATAGGCTTAGGAGGAATCTAAGAAAATACTATTTCACGGAAAGGGTGGTGGATATGTGGAATGGCCTCCTGGTGACATAGTAACATAGTAGATGACGGCAGAAAAAGACCTGCACGGTCCATCCAGTCTGCCCAAGAAGATAAATTCATATGTGCTACTTTTTTATTTGTACTGTCCTCTTCAGTGCACAGACCGTATAAGTCTGGCCAGCCCTATCCCCGCCTCCCAACCACCAACCCCGCCTCCCAACCACCAGCTCTGGCACAGACCGTATAAGTCTGCCCAGCACTATCCCCGCCTCCCAACCACCAACCCCGCCTCCCAACCACCAGCTCTGGCACAGACCGTATAAGTCTGCCCAGCACTATCCCCGCCTCCCAACCACCAAACCCCGCCTCCCAACCACCAGCTCTGGCACAGACCGTATAAGTCTGCCCAGCACTATTCCTGCCACCCACCACCGGCTCTGGCACAGACCGTATAAGTCTGCCCAGCACTATCCCCACCGCCCAACCACCAGCCCCGGCACAGACCGTATAAGTCTGCCCAGCACTAGTCCCGCCTCCCAACCACCAGCCCCAGCACAGACCGTATATGTCTGCCCACACTAGCCCCGCCTCCCAACCACCAGCCCCAGCACAGACCGTATAAGTCTGCCCAGCACTATCCCCGCCGCCCAACCACCAGCCCCGGCACAGACCGTATATGTCTGCCCAGCACTAGCCCCGCCTCCCAACCACCAGCTCTGCCACCCATTCATGGAGGTTGTGGAGACAAGGACTGTGTCAGAATTTAAGAAAGCGTCCTAAGGGACAGGCACGTGGGATCCCTTAGGAAAAAGGAGGAGTTAGTGGTTCCTGAGAAAGGGCAGAGTGGATGGGCCATTTGGCCCTTATCTGCTGTAAATGTGTCTATAACAGGCAATTTGTAGAACATTGTTTAAATGCATTTTTATAGTAACATTTAAAAAAAAACCCAAAATGTAGAGGCCTATTTGGTGAAGTGCAGCAAGCATTTACCGTATGGATTAACATGTGGTAACAGTTACCGCATAGCTGTAATTCAGGTGGTAACTGCTTGCTGTGGGAGGGGATGGGAAAGGGGTGGAAAGTGAGAGGGTGATGAGACAGTGTTGCGTTTATTGCATAGTAAGTTACTGTACACTAGCACACTACACATAACTGCCCCCTCAAGGGGAGACAGTAAGTGTACTTGGCCTATTGGTAGGGCTGATGTTAGGGGGGTGGGTGCAAGCAGGGCACTTGCTCTGGGCCCCCATGCCAGAAGGAGCCCCAAGCCTGCCTTAAATTGAAGACAGCCCAGCCTCCTGGCGAGCACTGGGGCCTCCTTGCAACTTTCTGCCTTGGGCCCCAGCGTTTCTAGCTCCAGCCTTGACTGTTGACATGCAGTTAATGTAGCCTACAACTTAAAAGAAATTCTAAGTACACCGAGCAGCAAGGTTGCCAGATGGGAAAAATTTTCCCCGCCCAAAATCAGCCCAAAACCAGCCCAATGTCAAACCCCGCCTCCCATGTCACCAGCCCCGCCCCTTGACATCACACCTGGCGTCGTTAACCCCGCCCCTGAAGTAGACCACGCCCCTCAAAAGCTTCTATTGGACCAAATTGGACCAATAGAAGCCCCGGAAAAAAGCACACAGCGGCCACAGGAGAAGAGCCCAAACCCGCACCCCGCAGCCGCCGAAGTTTTGCCGCAGCTGCTCAAAGAAAACCCGCCCAGTGTTGCGGGAAGACCGCAACCCTGGCAACAATGCCGAGCAGCATCTCTCATCTTCCCATCCTCACTAAACATGGGCGTAGCCAGACACTCAATTTTAGGTGGGCCTGGGCCCAAGATGGGTGGGTAGAAGAACTCCGCCTTGTCCTACAAGTGATTTGGTCTCTCCCTCTCTCGCCTGCATGACATATGGTCTCACAAACATCCCCCCCTCCCCTGCATACCTTTTAAATAGCAGATTTTCACCAATACACACTGTTTATGTTGGCCCCACAGCCTTCCCTCTGATGCAACTTCCTGTTTCCGCATAGGCAGGAATACATCAGAGGGTAGGCTGTGGGGCCGGTGCGAGCACTATGTATCAGTCGCTGCTCACTGCAGGCGAAGATCTGCTATTTACAAGGTATGCAGGAGGGACAGTTGTTGGGAGTTTTTGGATAGTGGGGCTTGGGGGATCCCTGCCGGCCATATCTTAGGTGTGCTGCTTCTGTTTGGGCCTGAGCCCAAAGTGGGTGCCACTAAACAGCAGCCTGAACCCCTTAATCAGCATTCTGAGCAGCATCTTCAACTCCCGTCTGCCATCCCCCAGCTCTTAACGAGGGTGTCTGTGGTGGGGCAGAAGTGATCCCTGAATGCTTCTGGCTTATTGGTGGCTTGGGTTCAAAATGGTGATTCTGAGCCCTTACAGTAATCTTGTGTGTGGCGATTGCTCCTGCCCTGCTAAGTATCAAATGAGAGTGGGGTGGAATTTGGAGTAAGGGGATGGAGATGCTGTTTGGGATGCTGCTCAGGGGGCTCTTTTTTTTTTTTTTTTTGGTAAAGCAGTTGGTCATGGTAAATGCATGCCAATAGTGCATAGGTTACCCCACAGGCTATTCTTACCGTTCATTAATTTTTGCACCACTGCACAATAAGTGCAAAAACTTACTCTACAGGCACCTTAGCTGGCAGTTAAAACAGAATTATTAAGATCTCCTATTTTATGGTTTTGGCCCATTTTGTGTGTGCTCAGGTGAAAATGTGTTAAACTTTATTGCTCTCACTGTTTCCAGTCTAAGTGCACCAGGTTGCTGGTTCTTTCCAGAATCCTCATACAGGTATTGATTACTCCAACTCTGTTATCATCTTCTGGATAGTTACAACCGGTTGCATTTCCTAAAGAAGCTCTTAAGGTTGAAGTGGAAGCTTCTTATGTTTGGAAGGTGGTGAAATGGACTGAGGCATTGCTGTGAGGTTCAGTACAGCAGCTCTGTGACTTTTGTCAATAGCTGGTCCCAAAGATAGATGGAATCGACCAGAAAATTCAGCAATTAGATAGTTCCAATTCCAAATAGCTCTTTACAGCAGGTTGGAACTTCAAGGGTTAAAGACAGCTTATTATTGATTGTTACATTTGTACCCTGTGCTTTCCCACTCATGGCAGGCTCAATGCGGCTTACATGGGGCAATGGAGGGTTAAGTGACTTGCCCAGAGTCTCAAGGAGCTGCGTGTGCCTGAAGTGGGAATCAAACTCAGTTCCTCAGGACCAAAGTCCACCACCCTAACCACTAGGCCACTGTTGCTACTATTTGAGATTCTACATGGAATGTTGCTATTCCACCAGTAGTCTCACAGGCTTCTGCTTCTGTGAGTCTGACATCCTACACTTACGTGCAGGACGTCAGACTCACAGAAACAGAAGTCTGCACAGCCTTCTACATGGAATGTTGCTAGTGGAATAGCAACATTCCATGTAGAATCTCCAATAGTATCTATTTTATTTTTGTTACATTTGTACCCTGCGCTTTCCCACTCATGGCAGGCTCAATGCGGCTTACATGGGGCAATGGAGGGTTAAGTGACTTGCCCAGAGTCTCAAGGAGCTTGCGTGTGCCTGAAGTGGGAATCGAACTCAGTTCCTCAGGACCAAAGTCCACCACCCTAACCACTAGGCCACTCCTCCACTCATTGCATAGGTACAGTGGGGGAAATAAGTATTTGATCCCTTGCTGATTTTGTAAGTTTGCCCACTGACAAAGACATGAGCAGCCCATAATTGAAGGGTAGGTTATTGGTAACAGTGAGAGATAGCACATCACAAATTAAATCCGGAAAATCACATTGTGGAAAGTATATGAATTTATTTGCATTCTGCAGAGGGAAATAAGTATTTAATCCCTCTGGCAAACAAGACCTAATACTTGGTGGCAAAACCCTTGTTGGCAAGCACAGCGGTCAGACGTCTTCTGTAGTTGATGATGAGGTTTGCACACATGTCAGGAGGAATTTTGGTCCACTCCTCTTTGCAGATCATCTCTAAATCATTAAGAGTTCTGGGCTGTCGCTTGGCAACTCGCAGCTTCAGCTCCCTCCATAAGTTTTCAATGGGATTAAGGTCTGGTGACTGGCTAGGCCACTCCATGACCCTAATGTGCTTCTTCCTGAGCCACTCCTTTGTTGCCTTGGCTGTATGTTTTGGGTCATTGTCGTGCTGGAAGACCCAGCCACGACCCATTTTTAAGGCCCTGGCGGAGGGAAGGAGGTTGTCACTCAGAATTGTACGGTACATGGCCCCATCCATTCTCCCATTGATGCGGTGAAGTAGTCCTGTGCCCTTAGCAGAGAAACACCCCCAAAACATAACATTTCCACCTCCATGCTTGACAGTGGGGACGGTGTTCTTTGGGTCATAGGCAGCATTTCTCTTCCTCCAAACACGGCGAGTTGAGTTCATGCCAAAGAGCTCAATTTTTGTCTCATCTGACCACAGCACCTTCTCCCAATCACTCTCGGCATCATCCAGGTGTTCACTGGCAAACTTCAGACGGGCCGTCACATGTGCCTTCCGGAGCAGGGGGACCTTGCGGGCACTGCAGGATTGCAATCCGTTATGTCGTAATGTGTTACCAATGGTTTTCGTGGTGACAGTGGTCCCAGCTGCCTTGAGATCATTGACAAGTTCCCCCCTTGTAGTTGTAGGCTGATTTCTAACCTTCCTCATGATCAAGGATACCCCACGAGGTGAGATTTTGCGTGGAGCCCCAGATCTTTGTCGATTGACAGTCATTTTGTACTTCTTCCATTTTCTTACTATGGCACCAACAGTTGTCTCCTTCTCGCCCAGCGTCTTACTGATGGTTTTGTAGCCCATTCCAGCCTTGTGCAGGTGTATGATCTTGTCCCTGACATCCTTAGACAGCTCCTTGCTCTTGGCCATTTTGTAGAGGTTAGAGTCTGACTGATTCACTGAGTCTGTGGACAGGTGTCTTTCATACAGGTGACCATTGCCGACAGCTGTCTGTCATGCAGGTAACGAGTTGATTTGGAGCATCTACCTGGTCTGTAGGGGCCAGATCTCTTACTGGTTGGTGGGGGATCAAATACTTATTTCCCTCTGCAGAATGCAAATAAATTCATATACTTTCCACAATGTGATTTTCCGGATTTAATTTGTGATGTGCTATCTCTCACTGTTACCAATAACCTACCCTTCAATTATGGGCTGCTCATGTCTTTGTCAGTGGGCAAACTTACAAAATCAGCAAGGGATCAAATACTTATTTCCCCCACTGTAGATTGAGATGTTGGAAAATCAACTTAGATCTGCTGATTTGAGACGCTTACATTTTTCTTTTGTGTTCTTTACTGTCTGCAGAGATTATGTTGAGGAAATATTTCAAAGACGTTTTAGCTCTGTCTAATGCTGATACTATTGTTATTATAAAATGTTGTTATTTGCCTAAGAAAGTTCTGAGAGCAGGCCAGGACGAGATGGCTCCAGAGATAATATCTGGTAAAGGTAATGAAGTACTGGATTTGACAGCTTTTTTTGGAAACTGCTCAGGATAATTTCTCAGTGCATTCCACCCTCCTGGTTTCTTTTGCCTCAGAACTTGACAAAGTTTTGGTTTTGAAAAATTACTTTAGGAAGAAGGATTATTTATTTTGTGGTGGGAGCTTGCAGATATTCACTGATATCTATAGAGCTACGCAGGCGTAACGCAGTTTCTTAAGCTTGAGTTGTGCCTTTAAGAGCCGTCTTCTTTTTGAAATTTCCTTCACAATGTATTATTATGTTTTCAGATGCTAATTATGGGTTTTTTATTTGAACCAGCCCAGCTATGAAGCAGAGAAGGAGATTTAGGGAACACTCCTTATTCTTCAAAATCTATCTGCTGCTTTTGACACGGTTGATCACCGCCTACTCCTCGATACGCTGTCCTCACTTGGATTTCACTGCTCTGTTCTTTCCTGGTTTTCTTCTTATCTCTCGCATCACACTTTTAGTCTATATTTTGGTGGATCCTCCTCCACTTCTATCCCACTGTTAGTTGGTGTACCTCAGGGCTGTGTCTTGGGACCTCTTCTTTTCTCCATCTATACTTCTTCCCTTGGTGCTTTGATCTCCTCCCATGGTTTTCAGTATCACCTTTATACTAATGACTCCCAGATCTACCTCTCCACACCAGAAATTTCAGCTGTCTGGCGTTGCTGCCTGAATGTCTCGCGGCCATCTGAAACTAAGCATGACCAAGACTGAGCTTCTTATCTTTCCCCTTTAGCCAAACACTCCTCTTCCTCCATTCTTTATTTCTGTGGATAACACTCTCATCCTCCCTGTCTCATCGGCTCATGACTTTGACTCCTCTCTCTCTTTTTCTGCATATATTCAACAGACTGCTAAAATCTGTCATTTCTCTATAATATCATCAAAATTCGTCCTTTCCTTTGTGATCACACTACCAAAACTCACACTGTTATCACATCTTGCTTAGACTATTGCAACTTGCTTCTCGCAGGTCTTCCACTAAGCCATCTCTCTCCTCTTCAATCTGTTCAAAATTCTGCTGCATGACTTATATTCCACCAGTGTCGCTATGCTCATATTAATCCTCTCCTCAAGTCACTTCATTGGCTCCCTATCTGTTTCCGCCTACAGTTCAAACTCCACTTATTGACTTACAAGTGCATTCACTCTGCAGCTCCTCAGTATGTCTCCACTCTTATCTCGCTCTACACTCTTCCTCATTAGGTAAATCTCTCTTATCTGTACCTTTCCACTGCTACTCTAGACTCGGTTCCTTGTATCTTGCTGCACCATATGCCTGGAATAGAATTCCTGAGCCAGTACGTCATGCTCCATCTCTGGCCATCTTCAAGTCTAGGCTAAAAGCCCACATTTTTGATGCTGCTTTTAATTCCTAACACCTGTTCAGTACCCATGTCTGGTTTATCATTCTCACCTTGGTATTCCCTTATCACTTATTTGTCCTGATTAAGTTGCAAGCTTTGTCGAGCATGGACTGCCTGTTCATGTTTGTTGCGTGCATCTAGTAGCGCTATAGAAATAAGTAGTAGTATATTCGTTTATAATAAAAGGTGCACAATTTTCTGTTACGATTAAGTGTGACATTGTAATAAATGAAATATATAATTGTAATAACCAGAAGTGGCTTGGGAATAAAACCAATATCTACCAGAAATTAGTCAAGAAACAAGCAATCTGGTAGAGTATTTTAATTTTACATTGACCTTTTCGATCTGTGATGTGGACTTCCAGAAGCTGTATTGGTTCTGGTAAAAACAGGCTTAACTGTAGCTTGCGCTACTTTTCACTCAACCTGCACAAGAAAAAAATGAATGATGTTGCATTTCACTACCTATCAAGATAACACAAGTTTCTTCTTTAGATGCCCTGTCACGATATTCTAGTAAGGTTAGTAATCTAAATATCTTCATTTAGGCCCCGATGCTCAACACTTTGGTGCTATTCTGAATAGTGCCGTAAAAATACCACCAGAACAGCCCAGAACAACGCCCTAATGTTCAATGCTAATGAGATGCAAATATAGGCGCACTCATAGCATTGAGCATTAGGGAGTTCAGTGGGAGGACTGTGCTCAGTACATGCACAAAAAAGTTCTGCAGTAAGCTTGGCTCCCGTGTGCATGTACCTGATAAAACCTGAATGTGAAGAACACACATTGATGTCAGTGTTCTGTGGCCTAAATATAAGTGTTTATATATATATATATATTTTTTTTTTAGCATGGACGCTTTAAATTTAGATGCAGGAAACAAACGCCAATGTGTGCTTTCACTTGGATCTGCTGTTTCTCATGTCCGGCGCTTAAGGGCTTGCATGCAGCGGCGTACCAAGGGCGGGGTGGGGGGGGGGGGCGCTCCGCTCCGGGTGCACGCTACTGGGGGGGGGGGGGGGGTGCCGCGTGCCTGTCGGCTCCGCAGGTTCCCTGCTCCCTCTGCCCTGGAACAGGTTACTTCCTGTTCCGGGACAGAGGGAGCAGGGAGCCAGCGGAGCCGAGAGCCCCGCGGCTGCTCCCTGCAGCTAAAGATGCACCCGGAGGGGGGTTTGATGCGCCGGGGGGTGTCATTTCATGGGGGGGGGGGGGTTGCGCATCGGCGATCCGTCCCGGGTGGCAGCCGACCTAGGATCGTCACTGCTTGCATGGGCTTCTTTCTGCTTTCAAAACCAATCACAAGTGGCAGATTTTGCAGAAAGAATCAAGAGAGAAGCATGAAAGTCATGAGAAATCCTCTCTTCCAACACCCTAACGCCTGCTCCAACCGGACGTTATTTTTTTGCAGCTTCTAAGGCAGTTTTGTTTCAGGCGCTCTTTTCTGAGCATTGGGGAGGAATACAAAATGACCTCATTAACCTGAGCTTGACTACATTCAGTGGTGTTCCTAGGTCGGCTCACCACTGCGCCACCCATGCACATCACCGCTCCCCGGCGCATCAGCTCCCCCTGCGAATCATGACCACCTCCCAAGTGCATTGCTCTTACCTCTTGGAGGTGCAAGGAGCAGTTACGCGGCTGTCGGCGCCGCCGGTTCCCTGCCCCGGAACAGAAAGTAACATCAGAGGGAGCAGGGAACCGGTGGTGCCAACAGCCGTGTGGCTGCTCCCTTCATCCTCTTGCAGCGTGCACCTGGGGCGGACCGCCCCCACCGCCCCGCCCTTGGTACGCCACTGACTACATTGGCATGCTACTTGCGTTGTTCATCTGTTTGCATATTTGTTCCCGTGCTTCAGCCTCTGAACATTCTACACAAGTAAATGTGGGCCTAGTATGACGCTAATGGCCTCTAGTGCCCACGCTTACTTTTGAGCATTGGATCCGTAGAGGATAAATATGAAAATGAGTAAAAGTGACTTTGCGTCACAAGAGTGAAAAGGCTTCAAGCTGAACGTACAGATAATTCCTTCTCTGCATGCTATAACTCATTACAGGCTGAGTAGGACGGCTCCTTCTTTGAACTTATTAAGCACTGAAAGGATTTCTATTGCTTTCATGAAGAAGCATCTTTCAGCACTGGTTCACAAAGGTCTGTACGCCAGGTTTGGAGGCTGTTCAGTAGGTGTTTGGGTGTGTCCAGATGAAATAAAATTCGACTTCTGTTCTTTATGGGAACAGTTTTTGAGCCATTTAATTGGATAAAGTGTCTGAAGATTGCTGAAAGTATGTCCTGGGGTTCATAGTGCATGTGTTTTTAAGAGGATTGAAGGGAGAAATTCCCAGTGGGATCACAAAATAATGTGTATAGATTGCATTTTGAATGTACCCTCCCCGTTTTCCATTGAAATGTTTACCTGTACAAAAAGCAGGTACAAGAGTCGGTGAGAATGTTTTACCTGTGGCAGTTTTGAAAGGGAAAGTAGGCACACGATTTCTTAAAAAAAAATTGGTACAGAATACCCGAGGACTCTGCACCGATGCAGATAATTTGAAAATTGTACCCCGTACTTTTATTATGAAAGAATGACATTATTTATTGCTGCTTTGATCACCTACTAAGCCAGGGGTGGGCAATAACGGTCCTCAAGGGCCACAATCCTTTCGGGTTTTCAAGATTTCTACAATCAATATGCATGACATTGAATTGCATTTACTGCTTCCATTGTATGCAAATGGATCTCATGCATATTCATTATGGAAATATAGAAAACCTAACTGGGTTGTGGCCCTCAAGGACTGTGCTTTAGAAAATGACACGGGGGACAGTGACAGAGCCTGCAGGGATGGGGACAAACTTCTTCTCCATGTCATTCTATACTTTGAAGGCTGTTAATAATTGTACATAAGTACATAAGTAATGCCAGGAAAAGACCAAGGGTCCATCGAGCCCAGCATCTTGTCCACGACAGCGGCCAATCCAGGCCAAGGGCACCTGGCAACCTTCCCAAATGTACAAACATTCTATACATGTTATTCCTGGAATTGTGGATTTTTCCCAAGTCCATTTAGTAGTGGTTTATGGACTTGTCCTTTAGGAAACCGTCTAACCATTTTTTAAACTCTGCCAAGCTAACCGCCTTCACCACGTTCTCCGGCAACAAATTCCAGAGTTTAATTACGCGTTGGGTAAAGAAACATTTTCTCCGATTTCTTTTAAATTTACTACACTGTAGTTTCATCGCATGCCCCCTAGTCCTAGTATTTTTGGAAAGCGTGAACAGACGCGTCACATCCACCTGTTCCAGAGAGTTATTTATGTTCGAGTGATGCAGATGACAATGTTTTCATTTTTTGGAAAAGCAAGCAAAAATGCTGTCCACTACTGGCAAAATTTGCATGGGGGATCATGTGCATTCCTGCTACCAGCACATCTTCTGAGAAGACATTTTCTATTGCAAGAAGGACTGTGGAAGACAGGAGAGCTAGATTGAATCCTGAGATTGTTGATGACTTATTATTCATACACAGATTAAAAAATCATAACAGTGCTTTGTAGGGCATACTTCTTCCCTGCCAGGGCATTCAGAACGGGTTGTATTTTGTACCCCTGGATATTTTAACAGGGCAGATTAGGGTTCTTTGGAGTAGTAGAAGTCAACTATTGTTGGAGTTGGAAAGTTAGAGGGTGAGATTGTGTGTGTGTGGAGGGTTATTATAGTTGCTCATTGTTTTTATTGTTTTCTGTTTGTGATTTGTAAACAATAGTTGCACAGAATATTGTTCCTTTTTATACTTTAATAAAAAGAATAAAGTATAAAATCATAAGTGTTCGAGGCTTCTGCAGATGAGGACAGAGCCCGCGGGGACAGAGACAGGGCTTGCAGGGACGGGATGGGGATGGAGACAGAGCCCACAGGGACATGGCGGGGACGGGGCATACTTTGCCCCCGTGTCATTCTCTACTGTGGTTTCCCACCCCTGTGCTAAACAGTATATTGTAACCAGAATAAAACACTTAAATATTGTTCGGCAGCACAAAGATTACACTTAGAGGGGCATAATCGAAAGGGACGTCCAACTTTTGATGAGGACGTCCTCGCAAAACGTCTCCATCCAGGGGCGGGGAAACCCGTATTTTCGAAACAAGATGGACGGGATCTTTCGTTTCGATAATACAGTCAGGGACGTCCAAATCCGTAAATTTGGTCGTCCCTAGATTTGGTCATCCCTAGACTTGGTCGTTTCTGATTTTCGGCCATAATGGAAACCAAGGATGTCCATCTCAGAAACAACCAAATGCAAGCCATTTGGTCGAGGGAGGAGCCAGCATTTGTAGTGCACTGGTCTCCCTGACATGCCAGGAAACCAACCGGGCACCCTAGGGGGCACTGCAGTGGACTTCATAATTTGCTCTCCCCAAACCCCCCCAAAACCCACTACCCCCAACTGTACACCACTAACATAGCCCTTACAGGTGAAGGGAGCACCTAGATGTGGGTACAGTGGGTTTCTGGTGGGTTTTGGAGGGCTCACTGTTTCCTCCACAAATGTAACAGGTGGGGGGGGGGGGGGGTATGGGACTGGGTCTGCCTGCTTGAAGTGCACTGCAGTACCCACTAAAAATGCTCCAGGTACCTGCATACTGCTGTGATGGACCTGAGTATAACATTTGAGGCTGGCAAAAAATATTTTTAAAGATATTGTTTGAGGGTGGGAGGGGGTTAGTGACCACTGGAGGAGTAAGAGGAGGTCATCCCCGGTCATCTGGTTATTTCGGGCACCTTTTTCTGCCTTGGTCATGAGAAAAACACGACCAGGTAAAGTTGTCCATGTTTGTTTCGATTATGGGCCGAGGACGTCCAAGTGTTAGGCACGCCCAAGTCCCACCTTTGCTACACCTCCGAGACGCCCTCTTCAACTCTGGCCGTCCCTGCGACGGAAAGCAATTGCAGATGTCCGAAATCAGCATGTCCGAACTTGGCTTTCGATTATACCGATTTGGACAACCCTGTGAGAAGAACGTCCATCTTTCGATTTGTGTCGAAAGATGGGTGTCCTTCTCTTTCGAAAATGAGCCCCTTAGACTCCAATAGCTTGTTAACTGTAATAGAAAAGCATGGTCTGATCTGATTTGGTAAATCTTTCCTTGAGTTGTTTTTTCTTTATCAAATTTTTAAACATAACAGTACAGTAAGCATTCTAGGAAACCTTTAGCCAACATCAAGGAAGAAAGAGTATCAAACAAGGAAATAAACAGTTAAAGAAATCAAAACCAAAATTCACCTGGATTATACATAAGGCGATCTAACATTTATCCACTTAATATTTACACTATTTAGCTGCTCTATCTATTAATAGCCTTTCTAGCTGGTCTGGTTCAAGAAGACATAATTAGCATTTGAAAATGTAATAATACATTGTGAAGGAAATTTCAAAAAGAAGATGGCTCTTAGAGGCATAACTCAATCCTTAAGTTTAAGAAATTGTCTGTCTAGCCTGCGTAGCTGTATAGTTGATATCTGCAGTTTTCCCACCACAAAATAAATAATCCTTCTTCCTAAAGTAATTTTTCAAAACCAAAACTTTGTCAAGTTCTGAGGTAAAAGAAACCAGGAGGGTGGAATGCACTGAGAAATTATCCTGAGCAGTTTCCAAAAAAAAGCTGTCAAATCCAGTATCTCATTACCTTTACCAGATATTATCGCTGGAGCCATCTTGTCCTGGCCTGCTCTCAGAACTTTCTTAGGCAAATAATAACATTTTATAATAACAATAGTATCAGCATTAGACAGAGCTAAAACGTCTTTGAAATATTTCATCAACATAATCTCTGTAGACAGTAAAGAACACACAGGAAAATGTAAGCGTCTCAAATCAGCAGATCTAAGTTGATTTTTCAACATCTTTCAAACTATCTAAGCAATAATAAGCTGTCTTTAATCCTTGATGTTTCAACATGCTGTAAAGAGCCTATTTGAGACTTAGTGGAGGAGTGGCCTAGTGGTTAGGGTGGTGGACTTTGGTCCTGGGGAACTGAGGAAGTGAGTTCGATTCCCGGCACAGGCAGCTCCTTGTGACTCTGGGCAAGTCACTTAACCCTCCATTGCCCCAGGTATAAATAAGTACCTGTATACAATATGTAAGCCGCATTGAGCCTGCCATGAGTGGGAAAGCGCGGGGTACAAATGTAACAAAAATAAATAAAATAATTGTTGAATCTAATGATCAATTCCATCCATCTTTGAGACCAGCTGTTGAGAAAAGTCACAGAGCTGCTAACTGGACCTCATAGCAATGCTTCAGTCTGTTTCACCACCTTCCAAACATCTAATAAAGACATTTAAGAAGCTTCCACTTCTGCCATAGGAGCATCTTTAGGAAATGTAACCTGTTGTAACTGTACAGAAGATGATAACAGAGTTGGAGTGAACTTCTGCAAAGCCAATCCCCCCCCCCCCCCCCACCCATTGGGGAAAAACCTTCTTGAGACAAACCCCCTTGGTGGAATAGATGGGAAGAAATAGGCCGTTCAGGGTAAACCTTTCCCCCGAACTTAACGAGGCACCAGAGTCTTAACCCTATAGATAGAGGGGGAGGAGTATCTTTATTTAACAGAATTAGATGTTTCTCTATCGGGCCCATAGTAACTGGCATACATGCAACAAGATGTTTAGATTTGGCTTTGCTATCCCCATTTAAAAAGCAAAAGGTGTACCTGAGAGAGGAGTTGAAATCCAAGCCAAATACCCTGGCTCACTGTGGCTCCACCAGGGCTCACAAGGGACTTGGCATTGGGTTTGTTGGGTTTGATTGGCGACGCTGGCCTACACTGATGTTGTTAGTGGGCCAATGAGATAGATCCAGAAACAACCACAGCCAGCCCAATAAGATCTTCCAGGTATCTCTTGCAGTAGTCACCAGGCTCTCGTTTCTCTGTACCTCTTTTTCTTGAGACACTGTCGTATCCAGTTATCCAGTTACGTGAGCCCCGGTTGAATATCTTCTGGCATTCAAATAACATTCAAGGGGGTTCTCAGTCCCTCCAGTCCCCCTTCCACCACTCCAAGAATATCCCCTCTTCTGATCTCTCTCCCCAGCACCTCAGAACTGCTTCCTCGCTTTCAATCCCGCTCCCTTGGTATAGATAGACCCCCCCAACTTCCTTTGGACCTAAGATCCCTGGTGGTCTAGAGGGGGTGATGGGAGGAGGAGTAAACCCCACTTCCTCCTGCCCCTAGTGGCTGAATCACAAAATGGTTGCAATGAGATTGAAGGGGGGCAGACTCAAGAAAATGTCAGGAAGTATTTTTTCACGGAGAGAGTAGTGGATGCTTGGAATGCCCTCCCGCGGGAGGTGGTGGAAATGAAAACGGTAACGGAATTCAAACATGCGTGGGATAAGCATAAAGGAATCCTGTGCCGAAGGAATGGATCCTCAGGAGCTTAGTCAAGATCGGGAGGCGGGAATAGTGCTGGGCAGACTTATATGGTCTGTACCAGAGCCGGTGGTGGGCAGCGGGACTGGTGGTTGGGAGGCGGGATAGTGCTGGACAGACTTGTATGGTCTGTGCCAGAGCCGGTGGTTGGGAGGCAGGGCTGGTGGTTGGGAGGTGAGGATAGTGCTGGGCAGACTTATACGGTCTGTGCCAGAGCCGGAGGTTGGGAGGCGGGGATAGTGCTGGGCAGACTTATACGGTCTGTGCCCTGAAGAGCACAGGTACAGATCAAAGTAGGGTATACACAAAAAGCAGCAAATATCAGTTATCTTGTTGGGCAGACTGGATGGACCGTGCAGGTCTTTTTCTGCCGTCATCTACTATGTTACTATGACCTCTAGCAGCAGCCTTGCAGTACTTGGTAGTACCACAGAGCTGCTGTGAAAGGTCAGAGCAGCCATTTTGTTGAAGTATCCACTAGGGGCAGAAGTGAGCATACTTCTGTCCTGCTCCCATCACTCCTGCTGGACCTTCAAGGATCTTAGGTAGGTGCAAGGGGTTGGGATGGGTGGGAGGGAGGTCTGTCCTTGCTGGGGGGGGGGGGGGGGGAGATAGGAAGAAGGGGCTGTTCCAAGGGAGTGGGAGAGGGATCAGAAGTGGGGGGCAGCATCAATCTTTCTCTGTTACCCAGAGGTTAACCAGGGACCAGCCAATATTCAGACTGGTGCCTGGTTAACCTCACTGCATAAACTTAGGACAATCTTTTTTTTTTCTGTCCTAACTTTATGCAGTCTAAATACCTGGTCCTCAGCTTTATGGCAACACAAGCAGTCACAGTCCCATTACAATGGCTGGTATCCCCATTACTCGGACTGAAACCATTAAGGTCTTAGGTGTGACCTTGGATGAAACCGTTTCCTACATGGCACACATCTCCACATTGATAAAGTCTTGTTACTATAAATTGAGCATGATATATCCAGTTCATCATCTCTTCACTATCTCGGCAATTAGGATTATCACCCATTCTCCGGTTATCTCAAGGCTAGATTATTGTAATGCTCTTTACAAGGCATAATGGCTCACGATCTTCATTGTCTTCAACTCGTACAAAACTCTGCTGTAAGACAAATATGACCATATTACACCCAATCTCAAGAGTGAGCACTGGCTGCCAATTACCACTGTATCACTTATAAGCTTATACTTTTGGTTTTTAAAGTATTCCAATCAGGCCAACTGCTCTACCTATCAAGGGCGGTAATACCACATACCCCAGTCAGAAGTCTTTGCTCTTCAGTCCAAAACCTACTGTTTGTTCCCTCATTTAAACAGGTCCACTTTGATACCATTCGCTCAAAACTATTCAGTATCAATGGACCTAAACTTTGGAACTCATTGTCGCTTTATCATTGGCTAGAATGTAGTCTTGACAAGTTAAAATCAGGCCTGAAGACATTTCTTTTTGCAGAAGCTTACTCCAATACTGGCTGAGTTGGAGATGTTCTGCTACCTAAGCCGACTCTATTACTGTTCTCTCCATTTCTGTCTCCTATCATGATTGTAGTTCTTTTAATTTCCTTGCTGATATTGTAAATTGGTGAACGGTCCAGATGGCATGTATTATTGGTGCGATATATTACATAATCCTAAACTTGAAACTTTCCTAGCTGGTTAGCAGACTGAATATCGCTTCTAACCAGCTAGGTCACCGCTCCGTCCAAACTCCTTCCTGGCCTGCCCCTAACCTTGTTAGTTAGAGGATGGGTAGTTAGTGGGAATACTCAGCGGCACTGTTTGGTTAGGTGCCGCTGAACATCCCTGCGTAGCCCTGGACAAGCGATATAAATGGCCAGGAGCATCTCTTGACTGTTTCAATCGCTTTGAATATCTACCTCCCAGCCTTAAAGCTGCTTGTATTTGTCCATAGTCAAAACATGTCACTCAAAGCATATGGGCTTCTTTTACAAAGCCGCGCTATTGATTCCTGCTCGGTAAATTAGAGGAAGCCCATTCAATTCCTATGAGCTTCATCTCATTTGCCACGTGGGAATTGCTAGTGGGACTTTGTAAAAGAAGCCCTATGTCGCCTACAAATTGTTGCCCAGTCTATAACCTTCCGTTTGTATCAAAACTGTTGGAGAAAGTTATTTCGTTACAGCTAGAAGATTTTATTGAGAAAACAAATGTTCTTCATCCACGTCAAACAGAATTTAGCAACATCATAGTACAGAGACTGTGATTATAGGTTTAAAGGACAAATATTTAGGCCAATTTAGATCAAAATAATACTGTTCTCTTGATTTCTTTAGATCTGTTGGCAGCTTTTGATGTCGTTGATCATGAGCTGCTTTTGCATAGATTATCTGATATTGGATTGGCAGAGCATGCCTTAGAATGGTTTCAGTCTTATTTGTAATATTAACAAAAATGTTTTTTTTATACTTTGTGGGACTTGTTCAATGTGTAAATTCCTTACCAAATTTGGCGCATGTTGGGTGGATGTAGGCGCCTACGCGGCTTAGTAAAAGGGGCCCTAAGACATCTCTGAAACTGCACCTACATTTGCAGACCTCTTCTTACTTTCAATAAAATTCTGAAATTGTGGAACTTCAAAAAAATACATCTCTTTTTCTCACAGGTAACAATACATTTGCATGGAAATCGAATAAATACCTGCATACCCAAGTTGCGAGCCTCCTGAGCAGCAGAAAGGAATTTCTTACACCTCTCCTGTGTAGTTCTGCACAAATCAGGAAACCTCCACAATTTCTGACCTAGAAAACAATGTTGTTCCATAGTGGCAGTACAAAGTAAATATTCTATCTTTATCCTGCTCAAAAACAAATGTTTCTAGCAATGTAGTTCTATTAATCTCTTCATCTCCAGATCTCTCCAGGATGGCTGACACATTGAGACTATCTTCTGTGATGTTAGCTCTTTCAGGTCCCTCTTGCCCTGATCTGACAGGCAAGAAATAACGTCTAGCAACAGGAGGGCTTAAGTCTGGAGGAATCTTCAAAATATTACTACTACTACTACAAATCATTTCTATAGCGCTACCAGTCGTACGCAGCGCTTCACAATTTAACATGAAGAAAAGACAGTCCCTGCTCAAAAGAGCTTACAATCTAAATCAGGACAGACAGACAGGACAAATAAGGGATAAGGGTAGGACAGACAGATAAAATACCTTTTCAAGATGTCCCTAGGTGTAACTCAAGAGGCACCTTGGGAAAATTCACAAATCTCAAATTTGAATTCCTTAATTTATTCTCTGTAATCTCAATCCTTTGATTAGAAATAAGTCTACCCTGAATAAAAGAGTTAAATCCACCTGTTGTTTCAATGACTGGTCTCTCCACACTCCCAGTCAGGGCTCCAACTCCCTCCTCCTGTTGTGATATACCCATTTCCAACTTATTTGCAATTGCAGCAAGAATCAAGGAATTTTGCAGTACTGAGGTTTTCAAATGAACTAACATGGTCCAAATACTCTCAAGTGTAATCACAGGGGGTTTGACCAGAGTAGGTTTAGAGATAAAACTCTCCAAGTGGGTCCCCACTTGCTGGTCCTGTAAAACAGGATTCGCTGATAGTAAACTGCTAACCCAACTGCTGGTTATACCCTGCAGGTATAGGATTCCCACTCTTACCGTACTTTCCAGAGCCTGAAACTCACGGTGAAGCTTCTAATTCCATGCGGGAATTCCCCCTTTAGGATCCCTTCCAAACAATGTTGCACTTCCTTGCACTTCGACGGTCGGCACTTCACCCCATAGTCTCTCTACTCTGGAAGTCGGTGGCAGGGGAAGGCTCCTCGCATCTGAGCTCAAAGAGCATTCCAGCATAAGGTGTTGAGTCAAGACCTCTTTACCCAGTGGCTCATTGACTGGAGACAACTTACAGTCAGAGAGTTACAAAAGATGTAATCAAAGACTGTGACGCGAGAGAACCAAGAGGTTTGAGGGGTGGCTCTTGAGTTTCCTTCATCACTTCGGGGCCATTTTCAAGGCAGAAAGGTCGGTAGGCAACTAACAGGAATGATACTTTCCAGTGTCGGCCCTGCACAGCTTATGTGGCATTCCAAGCAGCAGCCATCTTGGATCCCGGACAATCTCTGTCTTAACTCTTCTACCTATACATATGTATGTCATATTTATGATTCATATTTAATTAAGACTTATCTTTGCTTTGCTTTGACTTGACTGTAATGGCTTTAGGCAATGAGATCAGATGTAGATTTGAAGGGCATCTACGCTCGTTAACAAAAGGATGACAATTTAACTATAGGCAAATGTGTTGAAATACAAGCTGGCTCACATCACTTTACTGAGCTAAGATGTCTTCATTCAAGTTATTTGAAAATGAGACAACATTAGAGATAAAATTGAGGTTTGTATGAATTTATTGTCTCTACAACCTGCACATGTTTTGCAGAAATTTATTAAAACACAACAATGGTGGGGCATGGAAACATTAATTCACCAGGAAATTCCACAAGAAGATTTCCACTAAACAAAAACTGACTCTGCAACTTCACTACATAAACATAGCTATATACCAAACACGAATATAGCCCCTTACAAGAAGGAAAAGGCCTCAAAGAGCTCCTAGACGCTTTTTTAATCTATCGGAGCTAGAACAGATCTTTATGATCTTCTCTTCATCATTGGCCAAAAAACCTTCAAAAAATGCTGACAACTTCCTGTCATTTACATAATCTGGATCTTTTCTTGAACTTTGGTGTGCTTACAATATTGTTTGAATAATGCTATGCACTCAGCATGAGTACCAACACTTATCTTTAAAGTCAGTACTGGTCTAAGGATCTCATTGCAAATTGGGTGCTCTGCCGCGCTTTCTTCTCCCTCTAATCCTGAGCCGACGATGGCCAGCGTTTCGCTCTGCTGCTTCAGGGTCTCGGTGACGGGGCTGATCTGCAGATAAATGAAAAACACATACCATTACAAAAAAAGTATCTCCAGACTTCTTTATTCATACGTATCAAAGCGCTAACATTAATAGTACTTGGAGTGGCCACAGCTCCTCTTCTTAAGGTTCCCCTCGACATCTGATCAAGCGCACCGAAGCTGCATGATATAGCTAATGTGACGTCAGACGCTGTCTGAAAATCTGCCAATAGGTAACTCAGAGTTCAAGGAAAGATCCAGAACATGTAAATGACAGGAAGTTGTCAGCAATTTTTGAAGGTTTTTTGGCCAATGATGAAGAGAAGATCATAAAGATCTGTTCTAGCTCCGGTAGATTTAAAAAGCATCTAGGAGCTCTTTGAGGCCCTTTCCTTCTTGTAAGGGGCTATATTTGTGTTTGGTATATAGCCATGTTTTTGTATTGAAGTTGCAGAGTCATTTTTTGTTTAGTGGAAATCTTGTGGAATTTGTTTGCAGAAATTTATGCCACAAACAAGCTTAAGTGGTGAAAGGGAGCTGAGCCATTGATGTATTGATTAGTCTTAACTCCACATTGGTGCCAGTAGGTAGAGTCCTTGGTTTTCTGCAGCAGTTGGCCATTTGAAGGAACCTCCATGCTAGTTCCTGTGCTGTCTGTGAACATTAAAGATTTGGAGTTTACTTGCTGGATGTTTTCTAAGTGGTGGTGAGCTCCATCTGGAGACAGGCATCTGACCTCATCAATCAGTGCCAGGAAGTACTTGAAAAGGCAGCCACTTCTGTGGCACTTACCACAGGTGCACCATCATGGGCCTGCTGCCAAAGGGGGTTAACAAAGGGGCATGCCCCTTTATATGTGCCTCTAGTAACATGTGGTAGATGGTGGACCAGTAAGTTGAATTGTTGTCTAATTGACTGTGAGTAAGGGTTTTTCTTTTTAAAATATGTTAGTAAGAGCTGGGGTAACCTCTGGATTGCCTGTATTTAAAAAGACATGCTGAGGGAATATTGGGAGTTTAATATTGTTGTGTACAGGTATGAGAAAATTGAATGTGTATCGGATAAATTCTGGGAAGTCAACACTAGAGTTTGAGAATGCAGAGAACATTAATTCTGGTCAAACTGAAGATCAATATTTTGGCCACAAAGAAAATCCAACGTATCTGGGAATTACCAAAGCCTACTTGAGTGTCAATAAAGCTTATTGGATTGCTGATTTGATAGATTAAAAATTGAATATCTTATGCTTTACTGAAACCTGGGTTGGAGAAGGAAATATAATGTCAATATCTCAAGCTTTTTATTCTGGAATTCAATGGCTATCAAGACCTTAGAAAGGGGTGGGGAGTAGGCATTATTGCAGATGTACATTTGCCATTGGCCACAGTAGGTAGTTTAAGTCTTCCAGGTTGTGAAGACCTGTTAGCCTCTTTACAAGAATGATCTGGCTAAGGGTTGGCTGTAGTATATTGGGCTCCTAGAGTTCTGTAATCCTTGGAGTGACATTATACAACCACCTAACTTTAGAAACTCACACCAAAGCCACGACAAAGAAGATGTTCAACATGATGTGGGTATTGAAGAGAGTAAAACCATTCCTCCCACAGAAAACTTTCCGCAATCTAGTACAATCCACAGTACTCACCCATGCCGACTATTGCAACAGCATCTTCATTGGTTGCAAAACCCAAATCATGAAAAAACTCCAAACCGCCCAAAACACAGCAGCCAGACTCATCTTTGGCAAATCAAGATTTGAAAGCGCAACACCACTTCGTGAAAAACTTCACTGGCTCCCTATCAAGGAACGAATATACTTCAAAGCCCCCACAATGATCCACAAGATCCTCCATGGCGAATCTCCAAGCTACATGACCAACTTGATTGATCTTCCAGCCAGAAACGGGTCCAAATCTTCTCGAACATATCTCAATCTTCATCTTCCCAATTGCAACGGCCTCAAATACAAAACCTACTATGCATCCAACTTCTCCGTTATAGGCAGCCAACTTTGGAACACCATACCTCGACACATCTGAACAACCAATGAACACCTACCCTTCCGAAAGCTGCTGAAAAATTACCTCTTCCAACAAGCCTATCCAAATGACCCAACTTAATTCTCAAACCTAATCCATACCACTAGCACTACCCATACTCCAATCCTTTCCCCCACATCTCTTCCTACTGACCTACTCTAAATAACTGTGTTATCTCTGTGATACTTTGTACCCTACTTTGTAGGCCGCACTGAACCTGCTATTGAGCAGGAAAGAACGGGGTATAAATGCCACAAATAAATAAAAATAAATAAATTAACTGATTTTATTACAGAGACCTGCCTGAAATTTACTAATATTTATGTGCTGGAGTATTTTAACATCCATATTACAGACAAGAAGATGAAGAAGAAAGTAAACTGTATTTATGGATCGTTTAAATGATTTTGAGCTGTACCAAATGGTAAATGTACCAACCCACGAGGAAGGGTATACAGTAGACTTGATTTTGATATCTTGTAAATCATCTGTTATATAAAAATACTGCTTGTGCTAGACCTTTCTGATTGCATCATAAGCGGTCACCTTTCAATGTTTTATAACAAGATAGGTAAGAGAGAAAAGAGTGAGATAGATACCTAGATTATGAGATTACCCTAGGGCTGGATTTAAAATTATGGCACCCATAAGAAGAAGACTGGTGAAGAAGGGAGTCCTCTAGAGACTGAAGAGTAAGGGGGTCCCAAACCCCATTTTGTAGGTGCCTACAGAATGTGGTGCTCTAGGCACATGCCTACATTGCCTGTTTCTAAATCCAGCCCTGAGGTCACTAGTGACTCTTTTTCAGAATGAGTGGAGTTTTATTGACTAATACCGGAGGAGCACGTTTTAAGATTTAACAACTTTTATTGCCGACAAAGCATAGTTAACCATAGCCAGCATAAAGATTGAACGTTAAACAAATTATGTAAAGTTACATGAGAAATATAAACAGACTTTATCTTCATTCAATTATTTTATAAAATAACCCCTCCCCCTTTGCTACCGCACCCCCTTTATCCCCTCAACACCCCCCCAACAGCAAGTGCAAGGTGGTCAGAAACAGAAATGAAGGAAAAAGTAAGGTACTAAAGTAGCATCAAACCTAAAAGTTCCCACATGTCCATTTCCCTTCCACCAACCACCCTCAAAACTCTAAAACTGGAGAGAGCCTGTTGGAGAAGCATATTTTAAAATGAGGTTCTAGTTTTTTCAGAAGTATTGAATTTTTGGACTACAAAGGATGGTAAGGGGTGGACCAACAGAACAAAAAAAATAGTAAGCTCTGGAACTCGCTGCCGGAGAATGTGGTAACAGCAGTTAGCGTATCTAGGTTTTAAAAAAGTTTGGACAAGTTTCTGGAGGAAAAGTCCATAGTCTGCTATTGAGATGGACATGAGGGAAGCCACTGCTTGCCCCGGGATTGGTAGCATGGAATGTTGCTACTATTTGGGTTTCTGCCAGGTAACTTGTGATCTGGATTGACTACTGTTGGAAGCAGGATACTGGGCTAGGTGGACCATTGGTCTGACCCAGTATGGCTGTTCTTATGTTCTTAAGGCAGTATGGTTCTATCAGAGCATGAAACCCTAAGGATGTCATTTAGAAAGAAAATGTAAAAATTCTTCAGAAAATTTACATAGGTTCAAAAATCACTGTAACAGCTATACGTTTGCATTAACCCATGTTAAAAAGGCTTGTCTTTTCCAGAATTAGGTCAAGGAGGAAAATAGACTTGGAGAAAAATTTCAGGCATGAACCTTCCCATGGTCACACTTAACATTATATGCAGAATTTTTAAGGAAAAGATTGATATGATCCACAAACAAACTTTGAAAATAAAGAATGTGTAAAAGATAGCATGACTCTGATGAGCGTTATGGATGACCAGACTGGTAAGGATAAATGTACTGTTGAACTGGCTCGTAATCTATCACTGTTGGATTCTCTACATATGTAGAAAGAAGCCTGGAATCATGTTACACAGGCAACCATTGTGAACTGCTACAAGCGGGCAAGCTTTGTTAAGAATGTGGAGAGGGATGAAACAGATGCAGCTGTTGCAAACGCGTCAGATGAACAGGCTATTGACATCCCAGCCGGTGTTACCGAAGAGGAGTTTCATCACTACGTAGCTGTTGATCACGATCTACAAACAGCTGACGACAGCACTGATGTCGAGATATGCGCCTACACGCAGGCAACGGCTGATGATGAAACAGATGATGAAATGAGCAGCGAGGCACATGCTGATGAAATTCAACAACCTCCTGTCACTTTTGCAAGAGCTCTGGAGTCTCAACACCGTGCGGGCCTATCTGGAGACCACTGGATGTCAGTGCTATGACAGTTTTTACTGTCTGGCAGACGTAGTCTATGGAACTCACAGACACAAGAGTGTACAGAGGACTATGACTGATTACTTCAAGTAAGCCTAACGTCAGTTAACGGAGACTGTATACTGTACATATAATAAACAGTACTGTACAGATGTCAAGCTTCTTTGGGTCACAATGGTTAAGTGCACGCTCCGGTTAACTGCATGTATTTCTTTGGTCCCAGACCCTTGCACTTAAGCGGATTGCACTGTATTTGCAAAGGAGGAAAGAAGAGAAAACGACAGCCAGCATGGTTAAAAGGTGAAGTAAAAGAGGCTATTACAGCCAAAAGGTTGTCCTTCAAAGAATGGAAAAAGGACCCAAATGAAGAAAATAAGAAACAACATAAGCACTGGCAAGTCAGATGCAAAGCATTAAGACGGCTAAAAGAGTATATGAAGAGAAACTTGCTGCAGAGGCTAAAACTCACAGTAACAACTTTTTCAGGTACATCAGAAGCAGAAACCTGCGAGGGAATCCATGGGACAATTAGATCACAAAGGAGCAAAGGGGGCGCTCAGGGAGGTCAAGACCATGGCGGAGAAACTGAATGAATTCTTTGCTTCGGTCTTTACGGAAGAAGATGTAAGAGATTGCCAACATATTCAATGCCTGATAAGAGAAGAGGAACAAACAAATGTATTACTTTCAAATATTCATCACTGGAAATGGTTTTCAAGGGTGATGATGCGGAGGAACTGAAAGAAATCTCTGTGAATCTGGAAGATGTTAATCTGTTTGTGAGACCTTGAGCCTAGGCTGAGGCTTAGGAAGGATCTTGGCCAGGGCCTAGGGTGGACCAAACAGGCGCTACGCAAACCCACAGCCACAAAGCCCTGCACACTCAGGACACTCAACCAGCACCAGCAGAAAAGGGAGATAGACCACTCAGGTGGGCCTCACGGCCGAAATGGAACCCACTCATACAGACTCCAAGCATACGGGCCTCATGGCCGATCTGGAACTAAGTCATACACACTAGGGAAGGGAAAAATGAACAACGAGAGGTCCCAGGAGGGACTGGAGCACATGCAATGCACACAGCACTAGCTAGACATAAGAGAAGGGTGACAGACAAGAAGCTGGCAGGTACAGGCTAAGACCAAGGGAAGAAAAAGCCAAAGACAGAATGGAACACAGACTCTATAGGAGCGAAGCTCCTCAGGAACACTCTAGGCTGTACCAAACAGCGCACAAATACACTAGGCTGTGCCACACAACACCCAAGGGACAAGGGAAGCCACCTATAGGAATACACAAGGCTGTGCTACACAGCACTCAAGGATTAAGGGAAACCACTTATAGGAATACACAGGACTGTGCCACTCAGCACTCAAGGCTCAAGGGAAACCACACACAAGGCTGTGCCACAGAGTCAATTAACAGACACTAGAGACAAAGGGAAAAGCAAGCAAACAAGGAAAGCTGCCTTTACATATACCCGACAGATAAGGAGCAGACTCAGGAGACAACCACTTTAGACAAAGAGTTAAAGCAGGCTAAAGGGAAGGGCTGCTAACAACATTTACGTCAGGAAGAAGCAGGGCTTATACTGTAGTCAAAGGTTTAAAGCTAACAAAGGAAAAATACAAACAGTGTTCCTACCAAAACTCAGTAGCACACAGAGACAGAGCACCCACAGGTGCAGGGAAGCAGTTTCGCTAGGGAAACAAACAAGCAAACGATGGGAACAACCAGCACACAGAGAAACTACGAGCAATGAGAGGAGAAAACGACTCCCAAGAAAGGATGGTGTGCTACATGCACAGACAGAGAGACCGGGATCAAACGCTAAAGCCTAGACTGAAGGGAGAGGTAGGCTTAAATAGATCTGACCTCTGACGTCTGCTGCATCAGACGTCAGCTCAATCCCTAACAGGCCAATCAGAAGCGAGTCCCAATCATTCCCCTGCCTGTCTTAGCAGAATCATAACAGATGTACTGAGCCAAATTGACAAATTAAAGAGTAGTAAATCACCTGGACCGGATGGCATACATCCAAGGGTGCTCAAAGAACTCAAGCATGAAATTGCTGATCTGCTGTTAGTAATATGTAACCTGTCGTTAAAATCATCCGTAGTACCAGAAGATTGGAGGTTGACAAGTGTGACACCGATTTTTAAAAAGGGTTTTGTTTATTTATTGCATTTGTACCCCACATTATCCCACCTTTTTGCAGGCTCAATGTGGCTTACAGAATGAGGTTATGTTAAAATCAATACATGTTTTAAATACAGTTGATCATAAGCTGATGTAAAAGGTTATGATAAAATCAATACATGATTTAAAAACAGTTGATCATAAGCTGATGTAAAAGAGGTAGTAGATGGGCAGATGTTGGGTAGGTTGTGTGCGAAGTATTTTAGGTGTGTTCGGCTGATTTGGGGAATAAATTGTGTACAAAGTGTTTTAGGTGTGTTCAGGTGATTTGGGAATGAATTGTATCATTGAGGGTGACTTTTGTAGGCTTTGTTAAAGAGGTGTGTTTTCAGAGCTTTGCGGAAGCTGGTTAGATTGTTCATGGTTTTCAGGGTTTTGGGTAGCGCATTCCAGAACTGTGTGCTTTTGTATGCAAAGGTCGTAGCATAAGCCTGTTTGTATTTCACTCTTTTGCAGCTGGGGAAATTCAGATTAAGGAATTTGCGGGCTGATCTTTTGGCGTTTCTGGGCGGTAGGTCCACTAGGTTTAGCATATAGAGTGGGGCATCTGCGTGAAAGATTTTGTGCACGGTTGTGCAGATCTTGAACTCAATTCGTTCCTTGAGCGGGAGCCAATGTAGTTTCTCTCTTAGGGGCTTCGCACTTTCATATTTAGGTTTTCCAAAGATGAGTCTGGCTGCCCCAGGGGTTCCAGGGGTGACCCGGGAAATTACAGACTGGTAAGCCTGACATCAGTACCAGGCAAAATAGTGGAAACTGTTATAAAGAATAAAATTACGGAACACGTAGACAAACATGGTTTAATGGGACAGAGTCAGCATTGGGTTCAGCCAAGGGAAGTTTTGCCTCACCAATTTGCTTCATTTCTTTGAAGGCGTGAATAAACATGTGGATAAAGGTGAGCTGCTTGATGTAGTGTATCTAGATTTTTAGAACGCTTCTGATAAAGTTCCTCATGAGAGACTCCTGAGAAAATTAAAGAGTCATGGGATAGGAGGCAAGGTACTGGTATGGATTAGGAACCGGTTTTTGGACAGAAAATAGAGGGTAGGGTTAAACGGTCATTTCTCTCAGTGGGGGAGGGTGAACAGTGGAGTGCCGCAGGGATCAGTACTGGGACCGGTGCTATTTAACATATTTATAAATGATGTGGAAATCAGAATGATGAGTGAGGTGATTAAATTTGCAAGTGACACAAAACTATTCAAGGTTGTTAAAACACGTGCAGATTGCGAAATATTACAGGAAGACCTTAGGAAATTGGAAGACTGTGCATCCGAATGGCAGATGAAATTTAATGTGGAGAAATGCAAGGTGATGCACATTGGAAAGAACAGTCCGAATCATATTTACCTGATGCTAGGGTCCACCTTGGGGGTCAGCCCTCAAGAAAAAGATCTAGAGGTGACGTTGTAGATAATACGCTGAAATCTTTTGCCCAGTCAATATAAGTATACATAAAAGTTTAGTATAAGTGTGCTTCTTTTCAAATCTATTTTGTAATTGATAGGATGTGTAGGAGTACTTGAAGAGTTGCCTGGGAAAGCGTTTCTTCTCAGTAGCAGGGTAATTAGGCATAGGAAATAGTGAAATTTAATGGTTTATGATCTCCTGTTGCTCCAGGGCAAGCTACTAAAGTACTGTGCACACCCTCTAGGTTGAAAAAAAAATGTTTTAAATGTCCTTTACTATGGTGCAGTTTCCTTACAATTAAATTGTTTAGGTCTCTGGTTGGAAGGCACAGCATGAAGTGCCTAGGGCCAGCCCAACCATGTGACAGGTCTAGGCAGTCACTCAGGGCAACAGCTTCTGGTGGGTGGGTGGGTGGGGGGCAGCAGTGAGCACCTGCAGTCAAAGCAAAACGATATGTCCTGATAATTAAACTCCAAAGAAACAGCAGGAAGTACTTTTGTCAGCAGGGTGTGTGGGCAGTTTTCAAATCTCCCATTTACTCAGATTATTCTGGAAGGGGTGATGTGGGATAAGCATGAATGTTGGGAGGGGGGGCTGGGGCAGAGGGCTTAAAAATGAATTGGGGACTGGAGGGGGTGGTGTTGCACAAGAATGAAATTTTGCCTAGGATACCTAATATTTTTGCACTGGTTATGGAAGTCCCTTCTTCCTGTGCCACTGTCTTACAAGTCACATTTTCACATTGTTCTACTTTGTCCAAGTTTTTTTTTTTAATTGTTGTATTTTGCTGAGGCATCACACATGTACAAATGAAATATTTATTACGTCCTTTGCACTGCAGACTTGGCCACACTTTTTTTTCTTTGTGGCGCTGGGTGTCATTTGTATGAAAGGTGCTCTTTCAAAACCAGATTTCCTTTTCTCGCCTTCTTTCCAGTCCTTCCTGGGGCTGTGCAGTTGCGTGGTGTTCACGTGCTTAGCTGAGGGAAAGCTTTTCTGGCATAAGCAAGGAAAGAGGATTAGCGCCTCACAACATTACATATTCGCTCCTTATCCCTCATTTTCATGTTAACCCGCCAATGCCCAAAGTTGGCATTACCCTTCTTAAGATGGAGTGCTAATACCAAAAGCATTAATGTTCTTGACAGAAGTGTGGATTTGCTGGAGTCAAAGGGTTAAGCACATAAAAATCCAATTTGGAATGATGCCTTCAGATTTGCTTTCTAACGGCGGTTCTTAATTTTTTAAAAAATTTGTAATCTTATTTGAATCTGCACAAGGCATAGTGGCCATATTATCATATGTCAATATTATTCCTGTGCTGATTGCAGATTACTCATGGGAAGCATCATGTCTGGTGAAGCTTTCAGCACATATAAATATTTGAAAGTAATACATTTGTTTGTTCCTCTTATCAGGCATTGAATATTTTGGCAATATTTCTCAATAAAATGAGAACAATGGATAAGACAGCGACAATTAGAGACAAAGGGGAGGATTCTATAAATGACGCTCGAAAATGGTTGCCGGAAAAGTTTGGTGCTAACCTCCGGATTCTATATATTGCACCTAGATTTCCGCACGGAAATCTAAGCGTATTCCATAACAGTGCACATAACCTAATTGGATAACAAGCCAATCAGCGCTGTTGGATGTTAACTAGCAATTATCAGCACTAATTAGCATTAATTAGAACTTCCCTGCACAACTTGCTAAGTGCATTCTTTAACATGGTGCACGTAAATTTTAATGTGTGTAGTCAAAAAGGGTGCGTGGACATAGACGTGGAATGGGCGGATCGTGGGCGTTCTGAAAAGTTACGGGCACGGTTATAGAATATACCTGCTCTGTGCCTAACTTAGGCACCGGTATTTACACCAGGGTTTACTTGGTGTAATTGCTTGCGGGTATATATAGATGCACAGTCGGGCCATAAGCGTATTCTATAAGCCGTGTGGAAATGTTATAGAATACGCTTAGGCGGAAATGTTTTCCTTTGCGGATTTTCCAGTTGCCATATATAGAACCTAGCCCTAAGCGCTATTTTATAAAGGATGCATATCACATAGCACCAGTTTCTGCACCCAGCTCTGGGCGCCAGTCTTACGCCTTTTGAAACCTGGTGTAAATCCTGGTGCCCAAGCTGGGCTCAGAGACTTATTATTCTGTTACACTGTGTGCAACATTTTGGAACACCATGACCTGCCCATGCCTCCCATGCCCACGCCTTCTTTTGAGTTGCGTGCTATAGTATGTAGGCACCCTGTGTAATAGAATAGTTTGCAGTCAGATGGAAGCGTGAATCCTAATTGGTGCCAATTAATGTCGATAATTGGATGTTGGCATCCAGTTATTGATGGTTAACAGCTCGCTAGCCAATTAAGTTGTGTGCTCATCTCAGCAGTGTGCCCAAATCTGAGCGCCATATATAGAAACCAGGGGGAAAATGCTAAGGAGTCGTCTTCCTAAGCTGCAGCAGTGCAAGCACGTCTTTTGGGTACACATTGGGCCATTTTTTACCGTGTCTAGGAAAAGGGCCTTTTTTTAAGGGTCTGGAAAATGGACCTGCGCTAAAATTGAAACCAGTGCGTGCCCATTTTCAGCCTGAGACCTTACTGCCACCTACTGACTTGGCGGTAGCATCTCGCTCGATACCTGCATGCAAGCATGCAGCACGTGCCAACTGCTGTTTACTGTCGGGTAACTGGCCCGTGGTAGAAAATTATTTTCTGCTGCGGGATTCTGCGTGCACCAAACTCAGAATTAATGCCCACCTCACGTATTAGTTGGGCGATAGTGCCGATTTGGCGTGTGCTGAACGCATGTAGGCCCTTACACAGCTTAGTAAATGGGCTCCTAAAATTCTAAGATAAAAAATGGAACATAGTTTTATTTCCTTCATGGCAGGAATGTAAATGTGAATAGTGCTTACGCATTTTTGCTTTTGTTAGTGATGTTCTGATAAGGATTCAATTTCCATTCTTGGTATAGTCTGTATATTCTGTGCTTGCAGTATACTCGAAGGGCTCCTTTTAAAAAGCCGCAGTAGTGGTGACCCATAGGAATTAAATGGGCTTTGTCGCATTTGGCGCGCCGCTAATCATTAGGGTGGCTTTGTAAAAGGAGCCCAAAGTTTGCTGAGAAAGCTTACTTCAGTAGACTGAATGGGCCAATTGACTCTTCTCTGGAGGAGTAGCCTAGTAGTTTGTAATGGTTTATAGCAGTGGGCTCCAAACCAGCAAAACTAGGTTCAAATCCCACAGTTGCTTCTTGTGATCTCAGGCAAGCCAGCTAAGCCTCCGTTAGCTCAGGTAGAAACGTGAAGGACATTTCTATAACTGGGCATGTGCAGTGCGCCAATGAGAGCTGCTTACATGCCGAAATGCAGTATGGTTGCGGTGCTTATATCCTTATCTAGGATTGATTCACCCTACTTTTAACCTCCTGTCTTTGTCAAGACAGCGTGTATTTATCCATATTAGTTCAAAGAGCTGTATCAAGTCCCCTGAAGCAGGCACTTTGCCGAAACACGGTGCTGTGTCGGGTATTTTTGGGAGAGCCCTGTTGGCTACAGCACTCTTCTGGTGAACATTCTATAAGGAAGTGCGCGGGGACATTCATGTGGGTGGAGCATGGGCATGGCACCAACTTACACATGCCACTTATAGGATACTATACGTTACATGTTCAGCATGACACACTAAGGCGTGCCAACTTATGCCAGTGACAGAGCTGGTGTAAGTGGTTGCGCCTAAATGTAGGTACGTCAATGTCAACTTGCCCTACTATTCCATAATGGAATCTTGGCTCCAAAATGCCATTATTGAACTGGTGCTCAGTGCATGGCATTGCGGTGCTTAGTTATAGAATTGCCCCTTTAGATTGTAGGCCCTCCAGGGACAAGAACGTACTTCCCCTGCTCCTGAATGTAACTTGCCTTGAGCTGCTACAGGAAACGGCATGAGCTAAATCCATATTCCATCATCCACTATAGTGCTTCTCAACCTAGTCCTCAGGGCACACCCAGGCAGTCAGGTTTTGAGGATATCCACAGTGAATAATCCGGAGAGAGATTTGCCTACAAATCTTTCTTATGCACATTCACTGTGGATAACCTGAAAACCTGACTGGCTGGGTGTGCCCCGACGAGGACTGCATTGAGAAACACTGATCTACTGAGTGGAGGAGTAGCATAGTGGTTAATGCAGCGGACTTTGATCCAGGGGACACTGGGTTTGATTCCTACTATGCTCCTTGTGACTCTGGGCAAGTTACTTAACTTTCCATTGCCCCAGGTACAAATAAGTACCTGTATTTAATATGTAAACCACTTTGAATGTAGTTGCAAAAACCGTAGAAAGGCGGTATATCAGGTCCCATTTCCTTTCCCTTACTATATACTACATGATGTATCCATGTTACCTCCTTCTTCCCAAAGTGTATGCACACACAAACCCCCAGATTCTATACATGGCGACTAAAGTTAAAGTTGTTTAACAAGCCAATCAGTGCTGATAATTCATCACTAACAATTATCAGTGCTAATTAGAATTTACATGCACCACTTTTTAAGTGTATTCTGTTAAGTGGTGTGTGTAAATTCTAATGCATGGCCATGGGAGGGGCATGGGCAGGTCGTGGGCGTTCTTAAAAATTGACGCACTGTTATATAATATACCTGATCCACGCCTAAGTTATGTGCGGGCATTTACACCAGGTTTTAATTAGCACAAATGGTTGCAACTAAATTTTAGTTGCGGGGATGGGCGCTATGCCTATTCTATAAACCGAGCCTAACTTTAGGCGAGGTTTATACAATAGTGCTAAGCGTGGGTTTTTTTTGGCACTGATTATTTAGGTGCCATATATTGAATCTGGTCCAAAAAGTATAATTTTACTCTACTTCAGTAAAACCCAGGACCACGGAGTTTAGTTAAGTGAGGCTAAAGTAACTGGTAAAAGTGCTGAGGAATAAGGAGAGTGTTTTGAAAATATCAAATATTGTTTGAACATTTAGAATAAGACAGTCATATATATATATTTTTTAATTAGCAGATGCACAACTTCAGGAGTGCAAACAGATGGAGCAGGAAGCCATGGAAAGAAAAGAGTATAATTAAAATAATGAAGTATTACAATATAGTAATGCTGAGTTTATGTTTTTAGTTGGATGGATTTATAGCTTTTAATTACATCTTAAAGCCAGTACTGTTACAGTAGGAGCACCATGGGCCATTTGTGCAGAATTTTGTGCTCAAAGTTGGGCGCTAAATGCTGGGATCCATGCCCAGTTTTGGGCATGAGGATTTATACCAACTGAACCCTGGAGGGGGTTAGTGACCACTGGGGGAGAAGGATCCTGTGGTCATATCAGAACATATGTATGGAGCTTTAACCTAAACCTTGCGTATTCTTATATCTACACTAGTAAAAAAGCCCCGTTTCTGATGCAAATGAAATGGGGGCTAGCAAGGTTTTCTTCTGTGTGCATATGGGAGTGTGTGTGTCCCTGCCCTCTCTCGCTTCCCCTGTGCTGTCTGTCCCCTCTGCTCTCTGTCCCCTCCCCCCTCGGAGTCGAGTCCTTCAGTGTTAAGTTTCCTGCTGTGCTGTGTTTGTGTTACAGAGATAGTGAGGGCTTCTGCCCTCTCTCCCCTCCCCCTCTGAGTCCTTCACTGTTACAGAGAGAGCGATTTGATTTCGTGCTTTGCTGTGTTTTCCTTCACTGTTTGTGTTACAGAGAGAGCGAGGGCGGGGCAGACACTCATGGGGAAACCGGATATCTCTCCCCCTTCACACTTCCGGCTGGATGCTTCATTTAGAACGTTGGTGGTGCCTTTTATATATAGAGATCGGTGACGTTTGTATGAGTTGCCCTTTAGGCATTAATGTGTTGGATTCCAGAGCCTAACTAGGAGCACAAGATGTGGAAAGTACTTTAGTGAGCTTGGAAGGTCCTTGAAGTCCAAGTGATTAGAGCAGTGTGACACATCATTGACATGAAACAGAGATTTCATGAACTTTATAAACATTTCATCTTTACCTATATTGTTTTTTTAACTGATATGTTTAGGAAGCCAAGATGTTTCCATTTTTGAATTGGAAATTCTAGATTTCCCCTAATTTTAAGCTTTGAAGTTTTCAAATCATCTTTCTACATGCCATTCCAGTACCCTTGTAGGAAACATGGCCTTTTAATTATAACATACTAATCTTGGGCTTCCATCGTTGTGCTGCATTTTGACTTGCAACTTTATTTGTCAGTTACTCAAAGGGTCAAAGGGTAAAGCGTCATGGATTTGATATACTGCTTTTCTGTGGTAAAACCAAAGCGGTTTACATATTATATGCCGACACTTTGTCCTTGGTGGGATTACAGTCTAAGGGGCCTTTTTACTAAGCTGCGTTAGGCACTAAAACTGGAGTATGATGGGACACGCTCAGGTGTCCTCTGGTAACTTCAAAATGCACGTATGCTAACTGTGCACTAATAAGTTTTTTTTTTTTTTTTTGAGGGGATGTGTCATAGGTGGAGAGGGGGTATTCCTGTGCTTACTAGATGGGACTCAATCTTGTAAATGGCGCATAAATTTGGCCGCCCCCCCAAAAAAGACGCATTAAGCGCTATTGTATAAATGGTGCTCGAAGTTGGGCGCCATTTATAGAATAGCACTAAATGCTGGGATCCATGCCCAATTTTGGGCATGAGGATTTATACCAACTGGGGGAGAAGAGTCCTGTGGTCATTTAGGGCACTTTTTCGTGCCTTATTCATGATAAAAACAGGTCTAGCTCAAAACGTCCTAGTTTTAGTCTTGGACGGTTTTGTTTCATTCCATTATGGCTGATGAACATCCAAGTGTTAGGAATACCCAGATCCTGCCCTTAACATATCCCTTACACGCCCCCCTTGTGATTTAAATGCACTTTTGACTTCATAGAAAAACGTCTAAAAATTGGTTTTGAAAATACCAATTTGGACGTTCTTGTGAGAAAAACTTTCAGATGCAGATTTATGCCACTTTTTGGATGTTTTTCCCTTTTGAAAATGAGCTCCATCATTACCTATCTAAGCTGGAAACTAGCCTAGGACTTTTCCATGTAGTAGGGTGTCCACAGTCAGAGTACCAAGTTCTGTAGTAGGGTGTCCACAGTCAAGAGTACCACAGGAATGACAAAACTGTGCACCTCTGTTTTCTGGATCAGTTTGTTTTTTTTGAACAAAGCCGATGATAGGAATTGAGGACTCTGTTGAGAGTTTGCTTTATCCTTCTCGTTTGAAGACGGTTTTAATTGCACTCTGGAGTTCTGAAGCTTTGTTTGTTTAAATGTTTTTTGTTTGACAGCCCCTGCAGTCAAACATGGAAATATAGCAAACATTTTTTTTTTAATGTTTTAGGTGATATATTGTTTGCTTCCCCATTTTTGGTGTTAATAGTCCATAAGAAAAGGAAAACTACAAGTCCCTTCATGCAATGGGGTAAACCCAGGATTGGATCAACCCTGTCTATGAATCTGGATCTAGCTTGCGATCTTATCTTGGCCTGAGCATTTACACCTTGAATATAAGCCTGTTTTTGGTCGCTTAATGCTAGTATTCTATGGAAGTTGCCATCTTCGAATATCCGTCTGTGTGACTTGCAGAAGAACACAGGGAGCATCAGTGGAGTTTGACCCCCTGGCTTCCTTCTGCTTTAACAACTAGGCTACTTCTTTCTTTTTGCTTTTTTTCCTAGCGTTTTCAGTTTCCACGGGGAGAATGAGATGCATTCAGTCCTGTTAGAATCAGATTTATCAGACAGGATTTGCCATCAGTTGTGGTAAACAGTGGTATTCTGACTATTAAGTGAGTAAACCTATGATTTTGGAAGGTGAAGGAAGGCAAGCAGAATGTCTGGTACAACACGTGTAAAACATTATTGGATATTGTGAGATGAAATAAAACCCCATAAGCAATTTATCTTTCTAAATCAATACTTCGCTGGCAACATCTCCTTTGGAGAATGCCTATAAATGAAATCTAATGGATGAAGGAGAAGCTTGGGGTTTGACAAGTAGAGCACTCGCTGTAGGAGAAAGGGCATTTCAACATCACAATTTGCCTTCCTGGTTATAAAAGAGATATTTTGAGTAGCATAATTCTGGAAGAACACAATGGAGGGACTAAGATAAAATCCATCTTTGAGACAGGCGACAGAAGAATTTGCTTTTTAGAAAAGTCTTTGGCACCAGGGAATGCTCAGAAGTGGCTTGTGAAACGTTTCTGCCTACATTTGCGCCTGCTGTTTCTATGGGTAACTGGTCAGGGCCAAAATCATAAGGATATACTATACTTTCCTTGGAAGTAAAATACAACATACTGAAGAGTGTCCTAAATGAAATTTGATTACTTGTTTTTGTTTCATTTTCAATCCTTCCAGCAGCCAGCTTGTCCTGCACTCTCTAGCTGCTGCTGAATTGTGCTTTCAAAATGACAAAACAAACCTCTCAGGACTTACTTCATTACCATTTAGCCCTCATGCCACCCCCTACCTCTGCCATATTACCCTAACTGTGGTTTTGTAAAGATGATAGGAACAATCAAGGTCACTCCTGGACTGCACTACAAAATTTAAAAAAAACCATAAATAACTCTCTGTGAACCACACCACCTGACAGTGAAAGCTGAGAATCTTACATAAAATACTGCTTGCTGAATTGTGAGCCAATTCCATAAGGCACTACTTGCCAATATGCAAACTAAATCCATAAAGCACTCTTTTTTGGGCCTCCTTGGCTTCTAAGTCCTCTTAATAGGTCCCTTTCACTCTAAGGGTGAAATGGTTCCACTTCCAGAACACTCTTCCGGGTCACCCCAGACAAGTCCAGGGGGTTCAGTTCTTCCCCCTCCAGGCCTTGAGAGCCACTGGGTCCAATTTTCCTTCTCTTAGGGCTTTAAAGTGATCCAAACTCTTGGTTATTCAAAATATGCAAATGAGTATTCAGATCACCGTTCAGGTCAACGTTATGTATCCATGGTTTATCTTGCGATACCAATCCACTCCACTGCCTTACAGGATTGTGTTAGTCTGTCCCTGCCATCTCCTGCGTAGCCTCTATCCTTGGACTATGACCACTCCTGTAGGATCCCGGGGGTTTACTCTGAGTAGGATAGAATGGACTAAATCCAAATGGTCTTCCTGTACTTAACTGACAACTATCTTCTCAAATCCAGAGGAGCTAGTTTTTAGTGATGGGATGTATCCACCCCCCCCCCCCCCCCAAAAAAAGAGAAAAAACCATGAAATGAGCAATGCCTTGGCTATACCTACAGCAAAGCTATCTGAACCTGTCTTGGGGACCTTGTAGGAAACAGTATATGTAGATTTACGTTATGCGTGTTCCTTGTGGACATCCTGAACAGTAGCGTAGCATACTAGGGGCAGGGTGGTAGGGGTGCAGGCAGCAAGGGGGTGCTCTGCTGGTCCCCTTCCCCCTCTGAGATTATTTTCTGTTCCAGGGCAGGGGTCCTGGCAAAGCCGACAGCTGCACGCCTGCGCCGCGCACCCCCTTGCTAGGAATTCCACTGATCCTGAATGCTGCACCTAACTTGGGGAATGTCTCTCTATTGCAGCTGAACGTATGGGCTGTGTGAAAGCCTGCGCTTGCTTTTAGGTACTCTGAGAGTGACAGTTTTCAGCCAGGGCTTTTTAGCCAGCTGCATTTCTGATTCTGTTAAATCACTATCAGGGGATTATTTACTAACAGAGGGCTAGATTTACTAAAAGGTGCTACTCTGTGCTAGCAAACACTAAAACTCAAACCAGAAACCATTAACAAGGTTTCATGCTGCCATTTGGGCAGCTAAACGGGATTTCTACAGTAAATAAATCGCCTAGTCCCTCAATAAACCACAGTCGGTTTTTCACATTCTTCATACAATTGCTCCATTGTCTCCCTGATTATGACTTTTCTGTTTTGCCACTTGATACTCTCTCAGCTGCCTGGCAAGCGAAGACTTCTTCACTCTGCCAGTCACTTCAACTTGCCCAGCTCCCTCCCTCTTTTTCTTGTGCCTCTAGCCCTATCTCTTCCCTTGCAGATCCACTTAACTCTATCCCTGTTTCTTTCCCGCCACCCCCCTCTCCACTGACCCCTCTTCAGATCCTCCTGACTCCATTCCTGTTCCTTCATCTCCCACCCCCTCCCCGTTGCCCCAACCCCATGATCTGCCTTGCCCTCTGATACCTTCATTGGCTGTCTACCTTCTTCCCGACTTACTTCCGCTACTGCCCCACATACCCCTTTCCTCTGCCCCTCTTCTACCTGGTCCTCCTTCAGTCAGCCATGAGTTCTTATGGTTAACAAAGTTCTGTCCTCCCTCAATCCCTCCTTCTCTTCTGTGGACCCATGGCCTGCACTTTTGTTTAAATACCTTTCAAATCAACTCACTCCTCATCTCCTTCCCCTCATTAATTCTTCTTTCACTATGGGCACTGTCCCCTCCTCATGGAAGCACGCAGTTGTCCATCCTCTCCTCAAAAAGCTTCATTTCGACCCCATTTCTAATCTCCCATTTCTGTCTAAGCTAACTAGTTTTCCAACAACTTGTCCAACATGTTGAGAAATGTAATGTTCTTCATCCGTACCAATCTGGCTTTCACTGTAATCATAGGACAGAGACCCTTCTTCTTGCCCTTCACAATTTCATCTGCATTTCTCTTGACCAATTCTGCCTGTTATCCTGATGTCCCTTGACCTATCCTCAGCATTCAACCTTGTTGATCATTCTCTCCTTCTTCACCGTCTCCAGTCAATTGGCATTACTGACACAGTTCTCACTTGGTTTTCAACTTATCTTAATAACCGCTCACATCAACTATCTTTGGCAGTTCCTCCTTGCTCCCTCTTCCCCCTCAAGGCTATATTCTGTCTCCCACACTCTTCAACATTTTCTTGGCTCCCCTCCTTACTGCTATTCAAGATCATGGTTGCATTCCTTTCTGTTATGCGGATGACATACAGATCGCTTTGTAAAGTTCCTAATTCTTCTGCCCTTCTGCATCTCAACATATGTCTCTCTCAAGTTTCTCTTTGGCTTAAACTAACCTGATTTTCCTCAACATGTCAAAGTTCAAAGCCATCTTTTTTTCCCTCTTCACGCTCTGCCCAACTCACACTCTCCCCTTCTTTGGACGGTCAACCAATCCCTCTGCACATTCCATTAGGATTCTTGGGGTTATCTTCAATTCTTCCCCCACTTTTAAACCACAATCAACTCTGTACTCTGCTCAGCTTTCTTTGCACTTCAACGCATCCGCTCGGTCCGCTCAGTACTCCCCCTATCCCTTCTTCATCCCGTTATTCTGGCACTGGTTATTTCACATCTTGACTACTGTAATTCCCTTTATGCTGGTCTTCCCCTTCACTCTTTGAAACATCCGCAGCTTGTTCAATCAACCATCAATTTGATCATGTAACCTCACTGCTCCGTACGGCTCCCTGTTTCATCATGCATTATAGTGAAAATTCTTCTGCTAGTATACAAATCCAGATTCCCCTCTGCCCCTGCCTATCTCAACAATCTCCTGATTCCCTACATTCCCCTTGGTTTCCTACGCTTTGCTGATCAGAATCTCTTCCCTCTCCCTCCTCTGTCCCGCAAATCTGCTTTTTGTTATCTGGGTTCTAAATTATAGAATGAGTTACCACTTTCCATCAGAAACCAGCCCTCCCTTCCCAAATTCAAACAAGCTCGCAAACTCCATCTTTTTTCTATTTCTTTTTCTGCCTTTACTTAATATTTTTCTTGTTTTCTCTTTTTTATTATTATTTTAGATTCTAAATGCTATATTTTAATTATTCAATTTTTTTGAAAAGATTTTACTGTAAACTTCTTTTTGCCTATATCCCAGGCCTTAGTGGTATAGCAAGTCTGTGTAAATAAATAAATTGTAGTCTAAAGAAACCAAACAATTATTTATAGCTAGTAAATAAGATACCTGTGTTAGATTAAAAAATGTTTTAAGATGTGAGGCTTTGGAACCCTGTGTCAATTACAATGGGACGCCTTCTCTACCACCGAAGGTAATTGACTACGAGACCCTGAAAGAGTTAATGGTATTGAAAGGAAATTCAAAAGCTGAATAAATGAAGGAGAGAGGGGACATGCAGATGATGTAAATGATTTTTGTGCTTGTAAAATATATATTTTTGTCATTTTCAAGCTTGTAATTGTAATTGGGTTGACCAGCACCACATAAAACTGTTTGTTTGTATTTGTTAACAATAAAACATAGGCTCTGATCTCTTGTGTGCCAAGGCAAAATATTTTTGAAGGGAAATTATGTCAGCTAATTTGGCGAGAACACAGATTGTACAAACATGAACTGCAGGTCAAACCAAGTCTTGAAAATCAGCCCAAACAGCTACCTTCAAATATATCATTTTGTCAGCATGGCATGTGGATGTCTTCTCTGTCTTGATTTACAGATGAGAGCATGGATGGGGCACATAGTTACACATGGAAATGATGGAATACCATGATTTATGCATGTGTTTCAGCAGTGTAGGCGTGAGCACGTAAAACAGTTCTGTGGCTGATATACAGTAAGTGCTGCATTTTGACATGTGCATTTACGCCTGCCATTCACATGGCGTAAGTGGGCATGCCTATATGTAGGCACGTGAATCGTGGTGCCCAGATGCTGTTGTAGAATTAGTGCGTAATGTTCTGCATCTAAGTGCCTAAATTGTGTCACCCGATTATAGAATCGCCCCTTTTTGGGGGGGAAATTCTATCAATGGCGCTCAAAATTTAGCACCGAAAAAAATCGGGGCGGAATGGTATTCTGGGATTGGTGCCCTTTATACAACCGTTCCTAGTACCGGCATTCAAGCTGAACTTTGGGTGCAAGGAGTTACACCAACTGAAACCAGGTGTAGATCCCGGCACGCGAAGTTGGGCGCGGATCCCTTGAGTTCTATAACAGTGCACACATTTTAAGGGAATGCCCCATGCCTTTCCCGTGACCACACCCCCTTTGCAGGTCCACATGGAAACACTTACACACTATTCTAGAAATAGGCACATAAGTGTATTTTCACCCGGATCTGCCATTTTTGCCCCATTTTGGCATCTGTTAGAATGCTTTTTCGCACTGATAATTCGGCGCAGAAATAGTGCCTAACGTTCGATGCAATATATAGAATTTCCCTCTTTGTGTGATGTACTGATCAGACCAACCCGCTTCGCAGTTTTATAAAATGTGTGCGTGCTGTACCTTGGGTGTCTGCGTTCTTTCCTATCATTTAATGGAATTCTTTTCTTTATTATGCCCTACCTTAGGATTTTTAACAATGTTAACCGCTCAGTAATACCTGCAGAAAAAGCGTCAAACCATAAAAGGTGGGGTGTGCATTACAATTCTGTCCCTGCTCTGCCCAGACTTTGCCCTAGGCACATTAATATACAGTGTGCATATACCAGGGGCATAGCCAGACCTTACGGTGGGAGGGAGCCAGAGCCCGAGGTTGGGGGCACATTTTGAATGCCGCCACCTGCCACCCCACTGCTGCTGTCTCCTCGCCCACCCGCCTGCCTGCCTGGCCTCCTCACCCCTCGTCCGTCTCACCAACAAATACCTTTGCTGGCGGGGGTCCCTAACCCCCGCCAGCCGAAGCCTTCAGCGCCGGTCTGCACCGGAGAGACCGGCACTGAAGAAGGCTTCGGCTGGTGGGGGTTGGGGTCCCTCACCAGCGAAACCAGGGGCCCGGATGAAATTTGCAGGGGCTTAGGCCCCCGTGGCCCCCCATAGCTACGCCCCTGACATCCTATATAATAATTCTCACCTCCAACAGGATGTGCTTGGGACCGTGCCTGCCGGAAGTGGTCTGCTAGGCAGGCATGCTCTGACCTCAGTGACATCAGTGACAGACAATTTGGCAAAGCAAAACAATCTGAGTGCTGGCCATTAGGACACAGGGTTGATAGGAGAGTTTTAAAAGACTGAAGGAACTGAAAGTGTTAAATGGGGGGAGGGGGGGAGTTCTGAACCACTGAAAGACATGAACATTTGGGAACAATCTGAATGCTGGCCATTAGCACACAGGGTACATAGGAGAGTTTTAAAAGACTGAAGGAACCAAAAGTGTTCGGGGGGGGGGGGGGGGGGGGGGGGGGGAGTTCTGAATGAATGAAAGAAATGAAAATTTACGAGAGGAAAACAATCTGAATGCCGGGCATTTGTACACAGGGTAGATAGGACACTTTTTTTAAAAAATGAAGTACGTGAAAGTATTACATCTTGGAGGAGGGGTGAGGAGGAAAGCGTTGGGGTATCCGGATACTGGGCATTAGGGCCACGGGGGTACATAGACTTTTGAAAGCCTTAAGGAACCCAAAGTGTGGGAAGGAGGAGGAAAAGGAGGGGAGGGAACGGGGTGAGGGGCATTAGGAACAGGGGAGGGGGCCCTGTCACACACTCTCATTCTCACACACACACACTGTCACACAGACAGTCTCACTCAGTCACACACCCGCCCATTCGCTCTGGCTCTCTCTCTCAAACATACACACTCCCAGGAAAACCTTGCTAGCGCCCGTTTCATTCGTTCCAGAAACGGGCCTTTTTTTACTAGTATACTATAAGAACGTGCCATCTTGTCAACACATGTACTTATGCGAGTCTGTGTATGCTAGTGCAGTTTTATGATGTAAAACAGGCTTTATAGAACTAAACCCTTAAGGTTTAAACTTAGAGACAAAGGAGACTTCCCAAAGCTTTACCCTACCTAGGTATAAACAGATGATCAAACTCTCTTTTATTTAGGGCACAGAATGTACCTTGTTTGTTCAGCCATCTCTAAGTACTTACATAAATTAAATAGCACAGATCAAAAACACAGAGAACATTCAGCTCCACCTCTTCAATTTTATTAGAGACAAGCATAAACAGGAACCCAACAAAACCTTGTCTTAATGGTCTAGATTTATCTCCACTTTTTGTGTGTTCAGAATCTGTTTCCACCCTCAGGTTTGTTGCTGAAATGTTGACACTGCTTGGCACCCTAGATTGCCCCTGTGGGTGGCAGATGACACTATTCAGTGATCAGGGAGGGAAGGATGGCCAGCCAGGATCACAATAAACAAGCCTGAAGAAGCGAATCCCTCAGCGCAGTGCTTTGCTGGAGCGGTTGTTAATTTTTGAGACATTTTGCGAGCCCGTTGTTGAGACAGGGCGAACCGGTTTTCTTCTCCTCCCCCCAAGCCGCAGGGTCCCAGCACAATCCTGAAGGCAGCCGCCCTGGTGGTCTAGTGCATTGCTCTTTAAAAATGGCTGCCGGGAGTTCGAGTGGTGGCCTCGCGAGACTTCCACTGGATTCTTGTGAAGCCGCCCTTGAGGATCTTTCTTGCCCCGAAGAATCAACTAGACCACCAAGGTGGCTGCTTTCAGGTATGTGCTGGGATCCTGCGGACTGGGGGAGCGGGGAGGAGGTCTGGAATAGGGGGGTGAGGCGGGCACCGTGGGGGAGGATACAGTAAAAAAAAAAAAAAAGAGTTGTATTTTCAAACATGCCGGCTTGTGCATACGGATGTACACAGAGGAAGCATAGAATGGGAATAACTTTTCATAAGTAGAGTAGTAATTTGTTATAAATTGTAATCGGTGTGTCATTTGGAGGGGCTGGTTATAAAGACACCCTAACCCTGTTATATTGGTGCAGAGATTTTTTTTTTTCTCCTGGTAAAGGGCTTCTAAAACAGACATCGTGTTATGAGAATCAGGTGCTCAACATTCAGTGTTTCTATTTATTTATTTACTTATTTATGGTATTTTATCCCACATTAAACATGAATTAGATTGGAACCTGGGAGCATTTAAAATCTTTTTTTTTTTTTTTTTTCCTGGAGAGAGTAATGCATTGCCCCCCCCCCCCCAGGCTCTCTCCCCGGGTATAGCCAGCTCTGCAATTTGTGTGTGTGTGTGTGTGGGGGGGGGGGGGGGGGGGGGCGCAGAGGTGGACTGGGGGCTCCCCTCCCCCAAATTGCAGGGCTGGCTATACCCGGGGAGAGAGCCTGTTGTTAAAAATTTACCAGCACACCACTGCCCCAGCGCCAGGTTCCCAGTCAATATCACCTGTGGAATGTGAGAAAGGCCCCATTAGACCTAAACAAACCTATTGATTTACAGTACTTGAAGGTGCAGTCCATAAGCTATCAACTCAATAAGACACTTTTCAAAGGGCAGAGGAATAAGATATGTTTCTCAGTTGCCGTGCTGTGCGGCTAAATGGCCTCTGATGCTCTCTCTTCACCTGCAATATTAGAAAAACCCATAAAAGTGAAATACGATGGCTCCCTGCGACTGGCACAGTTAAACACTTTTTTTTCCCCAGTCTTTATGTTTGTTTCACTTTGTATAAAGGCTGGTGTTCTCCTAAATGCGTTTTCTTCTTAATATTTTTTCTCATGCCTCTTCATTTTAGGTGTCATGGTATTTACCTAGGAGGGGCTCTGATGAGAATCAACCAGCGGTGTCTCAGCCAAGGGGGAGGGGAAGCTTTCGAAAGCTTTAAATAACAAGAATGCAGATACAAGTGCCAGGACTAAAAAAAAAATATTATTTGTACTGTTTAATTTATGATGTGTTCTTTACGGGAAAAAAAAAAAAAAGAATGCCTTAGGGGGAGGTTGTGTCTGTCATCTGTTTGTGATCTGGTGTCAGCAGAGAAGCTGGAGAATGGATTTAGCTGGATTATATATAAAAAGTCATCAAAGCTGATGATTTCAAACTACGAGGGTGACGCACAAAGCGGAGAAGACATCTGCGCAAATGGCCTGATTACTGTTAGACATTATTTTTTTTTATTAGGTTACGCAAATGAATTCTGTTGCAAGAAGTTTTGACTTGTTTTGCAAAAAACTTAACTACACCTTCCTGGGTTTTGCAGGAAATTGAGCAATGGCATGTTTTTGTGCACACATGAAAATTGCTAATATAGGGATCCTTTTACTAGCAGCTTAAAATAACTAAGGAGTCCTTTTACTAAGGTGCGCTAATGATTAGCATGTGCTAAATGATAAGACGCCCATTATACTCCTGTGAGCATCTTATCATTTAGCATACATTAATTGTTAGCACGTGCTAAATCTGTTAGCGCTCCTTAGTAAAAGGACCCCTTACTGCGGGATACGCTAAGGCATCCTGCAGTAAGTTCCAAATCTGCATGCACTACCCTTGTGCTAAAAAATATTTACAATTTTTTGTCGGGGGGGGGGGGGGGGGGGGGGGGGGAAATGTCTGGGCCCGAGAGTAAATGTTCCCGCGGTAATCAGCACATCTGCATTACTGCATGCTAACTGGTTAGCCCAGGATTACCGTGTGAGCCCTTCCCATCTACAAAATATTTATTTAGCAAAACTTACTATACTGCCTTTAACTGCCACATTTCAGATCAAAGGGGTTTACAATCTAAAATCCGATAGGAAAGGAAACTCCAATATGTATAATTGAAAAGTAAAATCAATCAAAACAGCAGACATAATGCAAATATCCAACTCCAATCTCGACGGCTCGGTTGTTACCGATGACCTTTTGAAAAAGCCAGGTCTTCACCTTAGTCTTAGTGCTCCTTTTACCGAGCTGCGCTAGCGATCCCGGCGTGGCAAGTGCGACAAAGCCCATTCAATTCCTATGGGCATTTGCCAATCACTATCGTGGCTTTGTAAAGGGAGAGCCCTTAAATAGGTTTCAGTAAGTGCTCCCACAGTAATTGTTTTTAATGCCCGCGTGGTAATTGCAACATTAACGTATGGCCATTAATAAAAAAAAAAAAAGAAAATCAACAATTTTTCCGGCTGCGGTAAAAATGGCCTTGGCGTGGGGGGAAACCTGTGTAAGGGTGTGCTAAGGTCACCTTTTACCACGGCTTAGTGAAAGAACCTCATACTGAGTTGCATGATTTTTTTTTTTTAGCTCATTAGCAATTTTGCATAATTTCCTGGTATCACTTTGCAGGTAAAAAAAAAACAGCTTGTGCTAAGATAGCACGGCTTGTTTGCCGGTTTTGCACTGGTTATTGGCTTTGTGGAAACTGTTTGCATTATGTAAAGTGATTTTGGAACTTGTGTGCATTCTGCGGAGCGCATCTTTCCAATTTTTGTTTGATTGGCTTGTACTATTATTATGGGGCAAAGGCCTTGAGAGCCTATACTTGGAACAGCTGTTGGGAACGGGTTTTGGGTTATAATTTTCTGCGCAGCAGGAGGTCTGGCAGTGTGGGCGAGAAGAAGGGAAGATGCCTGGAACTGGTTCCCAGGAGTGATGTGGGAGAAGGTCCTGAATAGGATGGGAGGAGGCTGTCATTACACAGGACAAGCAAGGCATGAGACGGATTCCATAAGTGGAATGAAGAATGCAGGGCCTGTGATAGATCAGGACAGCAGTTGGTAATACTTTCTTGAGTCGTTTATATTTATCATGAGTGTTCGGCTGATGTTCTTAGTAACTGAAAACTCGATATGTCCTGCTGAGTTTGACATCTGAAAAATAGCATGTAAAAATGCCCCCTCTGATGTAGACTTCCAGTTTCAGAGGGGCGGGACCGCTAAAGCTAGCAGCAGCATGCACATGGTAATGGTCCCTCGCTTTTTTCTGTTTTTGCCACCACAGACCCAGGAAGGCAGTGAGCCCGGCAGAGGTGGCAGCACGTGAGTGGGCAGGTGAGAGGAAGGAAAGATGGCCTTGGGACTAGGGAGACTTAGCCTCACCAAGTCTCTTATAAAGGGCACCTTTTGAATAGTGGACTACCAGACAGATGCAAATGGCTTTCTCAAGATTACGGTCCCTCAAAGTCTGTGTTGGGCATCAACTCCTGCATTGTGTCCCATGGGTAGTTTTCTTTATAGGACGGTCCAAAGGTTGCAATTTTGTGAAAGGGGAGACTGCACACTTTACCTTCTGTGGGATAGTACCAAGGATGTGTGTATGGATATTCAGTGGCACTATCTGGATAGAATTTGCACTCAGTGCTTTGCATTTTATGCCCAAATTTGTTCAACCCCTATAGAATTTGCCGTGTTCTTCTTACCTCTCACCACTGTTATTATAGTATGTAAACCAAATAGGTCAGAGACCTGTGGAGCTGACAAGCAGGCTGCAGCTCACACTGTAATGATATTGAAGGTTGTCCAGCAGGTGTCAGTGTAACGGTAGTGATTTGTTGTTTTTGATAGGGAGGGCCCATGGAAGGTGCTGGAAACTCTTCCTATTTGATAGCAGTTCTATCCATACCCAGTCCTAGGAGCAGTTGGTTTTGCTGGGTACATAGGATTGCATTCTATATGATTAACAAGCTTAAAGCATAAAACAGCTACAAATATTTCTTCCTTATCTACCTCAGGGAGAGGTGGTCTACTGATTTCAGGAGAAGTTCAAGGTTTCCCTGTGGCACAGATCTTTTGTATGACCTTGGCCCAAATCACCTTATCTCGCTGCATGCTTTTTTGTCTTAATCTAGCTTTCCTGCTTAACTAATTAAGAAGAGCTCTGTTGTGCAGGAACTCAGCATTGTGACATTCAGTCGACCACAGATAGTTTGAAAGAGAAAAGAGTCCCCTGTGCTTAGGGACGTGCCTTCATAATTTTCCCTTCTTTCTCTTAAGGTAAGATGTATTAAGTTCCTGTGATCTTGAGCAATTCACTTCTTATGTCATTGCATAATTCATGGCTATTGAAAAGGGAGCCCCAAGAACCTGGCCTTGTTTTCTGATCAACACCAGATGCCGTAGCTTGAGAAAGAATGTAGGAGCCAGGCAGCCACCATGGGTCATGCTATAATAAGCATCTTGTCAGAAAGACTGAGACTGAAATAACAGAGTTGCTACTGTGTTAATCGCAGACGAATTGTTGATGGAAAGGCTTTGTTGCTGTTTCCTGTGCTATCTATTACTGCACTGTAACATCATTTTTATGGGGCACCTTTCAAACGAAGCACCTATGCGTAAACGCTTCCCTTTTATTTTCCTTTATCATGGAGGCATTTCCTGGGGGCAGTGTTGGGGTAGAGTGTGCAGTTATACACATTTTAGGATTTCCAAAATAAGGCATACAGATCTGCACTTGTTGTTTGTGCTGGTACTTTATTCATGAAAATTTACATCCCCCCACCAAAAGAAAATGACAATATCGTCCACTGTTATGGATGGCAAGGATCCCCATGCCTTCCCAGTGGAAGAGATCCTCTTCCAGTGGCCAGAAACTCTTCAATGATGGGAGTTGGCAGCACTTTCCATTGGTTGACGCCAGGCTGGTCCCCCTGCACATGCTTGTTTTTTGCACATGTGTGAAAACTGAGCTTTCACAATGGGAGCAGGAGTAAGTGCGGCAGCAGACCATGGAAAGTGCCACCAACTCCCAACGTTGAAGAGTTTCAGGTCACTGGAGGAGGACCTTTTCCACTGGAGGGTTTGGAAATCACCAGTTCAGGTATTTGGGGATCATGGGGAGGGGAAGGGGGAGGGGGAACCGAGCTGGGTGGGGCAACATTTTGTGCCCCCCACCTTATACCCAAAATTGAGCATCTGACTAGGTGACTGGTACATTCAAACTTTTGGAAGGTCTAAAGAATGCATGTAAGTGCATGACCTCCCCAAGCCTACTCCTTATACCTATGTACACATATATATATATATATTAGTCCTACATGTTTACATGTATGAACATATGCATTGGGCAAGTTTTCAAGACCCTGCTTCTGCACAGAAAACCCTGTTGTATGTGTACAAATGCCTACAGAAATTACATCCATGTACTGAATGAAGTTCACATTCTGATCTGCTAGTGTATTGTAATTGAAGAAATATTTTAGCTAGAATTTGTATTGTATTATATTTTTTATGATGCATATAAACCGCTCGGACACAAAAGTAAATCAGATTAATAAATCCAATCCAATCTAAGCATGTGGAGGGCAAATCTATAATGGGGTGCCTAAAAGTAGAATGCCTGGCAGGAGCCTATTCTTAATAAAGGAAGGTAAATCCCCACACCTATAACTACGCATGTAAATTTTGGAACGCCAACGAAACGCCCATTTCCCAGCCCATAACCATGCCCTTTTGAACTGCGCGCATTAGAATTTAGGCATAGTTTACTACAGAATATGCTTAGCAAGTTGTGTGCTTAAATTCTAATTATTGCTAATTAGGGCTCATTATTGCTTGTTAGATGCTCTTATCAGCGCTGATTAGCTTGTTGGTAAGTCAATGAAATTACACAGATAGTTATGGTATACGCTTAAATTTCAGCGTCGGAACACTAGATGTGCTATATAGAATCCGGGAGTAAAGGGGGAAGTTATCAACATGGGCTACTGTTAAATTGGGTTATTTACTCACTGGTTGTGTTATTTAGCACAAGTCAGGTTAGTTTAGTACATGGTCTTGTTGCATAAAATGGGACCTTGTGCTGAAATAATCTGACTTGTGGTAAGATATTCAGACTTAACAGTAGTCCACTTTAGGATTATATATCACTACGTTGATAACTTTTCCCCCCCCAAGTGTCAATAAAATTTCCAGCATCAACTACAAAAAGCATCAGATCTTGGCAAAACCCATAACCTACCACAGAGGTTCTCAGTCCAGTCCTCAGGTCATACCTAGCCAGTCAGGTTTTTAGGATACCTACAATGAATATGCATGAGATAGATTTGAATAGAATGAAGGTAGTGCATGCAAATTTATCTCATGCATATTCATTGTGGATATTTTGAAAACCTGACTGGCTAGGTAAGTCTCGAGGACCAGGTTGAGGACCCTTGTTCTATACCCTTGTTCTATATCAATACCTCTAGGTTAGGCCCTTGGGAAAGGTCCAGTATAGAGGTTCTTAGCTGAGTCCTCAGAACACACCCAGCTAGTCTGACCTTCAGGATATCCACAGTGAACGTGTATGAGACATCTCCATTTCATGCAAATCTTTCTTAATCATATTCATTATGGCTATCCTGACAACTGACTGGGTAGGGGTGTGCCAAGGACTGGACTAAGAACCACTGGTCCAATAGGTAGTGATCTAAATCCAGTCACTAATATCTGGTTGACTATCAGGCTTATTTTCAAAAGAGAAGGGCGCCCATCTTTCGACACAAATCGGGACATGGGCGTCCTTCTCCCAGGGTTGCCCAAATCGGCATAATCGAAAGCCGATTTTGGGCATCCCCAACTGCTTTCCATCGCGGGGATGACCAAAGTTCCCGGGGGCGTGTCGGAAGCATAGCGAAGGCGGGACTGGGGCGTGCTTAACACATGGGCGTCCTCGGCCGATAATGGAAAAAAGAAGGGCGTCCCTGACGAGCACTTGGCTGACTTTACTTGGTCCATTTTTCTTGTGAGCAAGCCTCAAAAAAGTGCCCGAACTGACCAGATGACCACCGGAGGGAATCGGGGTGACATCCCCTTACTTCCCCAGTGGTCACTAACCCCCTCCCACCGTAAATAAAAACTTTAAAAATATTTTTTGCCAGCCTGTATGCCAGCCTCAAATGTCATACCCAGCTCCCTGACAACAGTATGCAGGTCCCTGGAGCAGTTTTAGTGGGTGCAGTGCACTTCAGGCAGGCGGACCTGGGCCCACCCCCCCTTACCTGTTACACTTGTGGTGGTAAATGTGAGCCCTTCAAAACCCACCAGAAACCTACTGTACCCACATCTAGCCCTTCTCCCCTTAGGGCTATGGTAGTGTTGTACAGTTGTGGGGAGTGGGTTTTGTGTGTGGGGGGGGGGGGGGTTGGGGGGCTCAGCACCCAAGGTAAGGGAGCTATGCACCTGGGAGCAATTTCTGAAGTCCACTGCAGTGCCCCCTAGGGTGCCCGCTTGGTGTCCTGGCATGTGAGGAGGACCAGTGCACTACGAGTTCTGGCTCCTCCCACGACCAAAGGGCTTGGATTTGGTCGTTTCTGAGATGGGCGTCCTCGGTTTCCATTATTGCCGAAAACTGTGGACGACTATCTCTAAGGTCGACCTAAATGTTGAGATTTGGGCGTCCCCGACCGTATTATCGAAACGAAAGATAATACGGGTTTCCCCGCCCCTTCGCCAGGACATCCTGCGAGGACGTCCTCAGGAAAACATGGGCGCCCCCCGTTCGATTATGCCCTTCCACATAACATTTAATAATAATTTCATTATTATAATACCCCAAAATTAATCTAGGTGGCTAAAAGTGGAGTGGAGGAGTGGCCTAGTGGTTAGGGTGGTGGACTTTGGTCCTGAGGAATTGAATTGGATACCCACTTCAGGCACAGGCAGCACCTTGTGACTCTGGGCAAGTCACTTAACCCTCCATTGCCCCAGGTACTAATAAGTACCTGTATATGTAAGCCGCATTGAGCCTGCCATGAGTGGGAAAGCATGGGGTATAAATGTAACAAACATAAATAAATAAATAAAAGGGAGCCCAAGACCCAGATAATTTAGTGATATAAGGGACCTGCCTTTCAGCTTATATCCTTTTGTTTTTTCCTTTACTGGGAGGGGGGGGGGGCGTCATTTTACCATATGTGGGAAGCCCTTCTGCTGACACAGTAGATGTACCTGAAGGACAGTGGTGTGAAACCTGGATGCGGGCAGGCCTAGTAATTTCACTTCTTGTATAATATGTGATGTCTTGGCAGGGAAAGTTAGACATTATTGGTTTCTCTTGTGGATGTGCAAAAAAAAAGGCTTTAAGGTTTATTAAAAATTTGATTAACTGACCTTCATCGAAAAAACAGCAAGGCAATGTACGAAAGTCAATACATTTAAAATAAATCAGCACAAAATAGCACAAGACAACAGGAAAGAAGAAGGACCACAGATAAGGGTATCTAATACAATTTACAACCTATCAATAAATGCAGAAACATTAGGAAACAGAAAAAAGGCAAAGAAGGAGCTGGGCTGTTCGCATTTATATTAAAACTGGTGAGGCAAAGAAAACAGCCATCTCTCAATATTCAGCCTGCAGTGGTCAGGAGCATAGCATAGATTCTTGGATTCAGGGCTTTTTTTGAGGGGGTACTCGGGGGATACTGAGTACCGGCACCTTTTCCATTGTCTGCTAAAATTGACCCATGGAACCCAAGTTTTAATGATAGACCTCAGGGTCTACACACCAATTCGGTGTCGTCATAGATTCTGTGACTGGTTGCAGGGGGCCTGGCTATTATGGGGTGGGTCTCTCACTGATCCGCCCCACTCTTGAAGGGTCGCCTAGCATTTGAGTACCGGCACCTTTTTTGCTAGAAAATATACACTGCTTGTATTCCGCATATACCTTCGCAAGTTCGATGCGGATCACAAGTAAAGAGACAGGCCTAGTTATTCAATACATATTTTTGAAATAGGTTTTTAAGGCTTCTCTGTGGGGCTCTTTTACTCAGGTGCGCCTAAAACTGGCCTGCACTGGTGTAGACCCATTTTTTGGACGTGTGCAGGTGATTTTTTTCAGTGCGCCTGGAAAAAAAATACAGGTTTTTTTGGTGGCTGAAAATGGACGTGCAGCAAAATTAAAACCAAATTGCATCTTGTTTTTGGCCTGAGACCTTACTGCCATCCGTAGACTTAGCAGGTATAGTTTTAAGGTCTCAAGCGCTAACCGGGTGGTAAGTGGCTAGCGCGTGTAAACTGCCGATTACCGCTAGGTAAGCGCCATGCGGCAGAAAATAGAAAATATTTTCTACCGCGTGTTTTGGACTCGCGTCAAAAAAATGGAATTACCGCCCAGAGCATGCGATAGTTGGGCGGCAGTTCCAATTTGGCGTGTTTTGGATGCACGTAGGCGCCTACGCACCTTGGTGAAAAGGCCCCTAAATAATCTGTAACTGATAATGGATTGTAATTGCACTGGCAACCCCTTCCAAGATTTTGCAGCTCGATAAGCAAAAGATGCATTAAATAGTCTTTTAGATTTCTATTCTGGGATTCGGAAAATTAAAGGAATAAGCATTATACAAAGAATATGTTCCATTAGTAGTGGGAAATTCAAATAAATTGAATATATAGAAAGGAGCTTCACCATATAAGATCTTAAAAAGAAAACAATAAAACTTAAATACTGTAGAACTACTACTACTACTATTTAGCATTTCTATAGCGCTACAAGGCATACACAGCGCTGTGCATCTAATATATGAGCCAGTGGAGATGAGAAGAACAGGGCTGTGGAGAGACCAAGCCAGGCCCGAGGCAAAGAATCTTGAGGGCAGCCCCCCCCCCCCATGCTCCTTCAGGCCCCCCACCCTCCATGGCCCCTCAACTGGCAGTAGCTTACTGCTTGCTCGGACTGTCTGCTGCTGCTGTGTGCCAGATTATCTTGCTGCTACTACTACTACTACTACTATTTACCATTTCTATAGCACTACAAGGCGTACGCAGCGCTGCACAAACATAGAAGAAAGACAGTCCCTGCTCAAAGAGCTTACAATCTAATAGACAAAAAAGTAAATAAAGTAAGCAAATCAAATCAATTAATGTGAACGGGAAGGAAGAGAGGAGGGTAGGTGGAGGCGAGTGGTTACAAGTGGTTACGAGTCAAAAGCAATGTTAAAGAGGTGGGCTTTCAGTCTAGATTTAAAAGTGGCCAAGGATGGGGCAAGACGTAGGGGCTCAGGAAGTTTATTCCAGGCGTAGGGTGCAGCGAGACAGAAGGCGCGAAGTCTGGAGTTGGCAGTAGTGGAGAAGGGAACAGATAAGAAGGATTTATCCATGGAGCGGAGTGCACGGGAAGGGGTGTAGGGAAGGACGAGTGTGGAGAGATACTGGGGAGCAGCAGAGTGAGTACATTTATAGGTTAGTAGAAGAAGTTTGAACAGGATGCGAAAACGGATAGGGAGCCAGTGAAGCGACTTGAGGAGAGGGGTAGTATGAGTAAAGCGACCCTGGCAGAAGACGAGACGGGCAGCAGAGTTTTGAACCGACTGGAGAGGGGAGAGGTGACTAAGTGGGAGGCCAGCAAGAAGCAGACTGCAGTAGTCTAAACGAGAGGTGACAAGGGTGTGGATGAGGGTTTTGCTATCACATAACTCAACTCTGCCTGCCACGGGTCCTTCTTTCTGCCGTGTCCCCTCCCACCTATGTGAAAATATGAAGTATTTCACATAGGAGTGGCGTGGCTGGCAGAGCAGAGTTAATGCGATAACACGATAACCCGGTACACAGGAGCAGGAGACCAATCCAGCCTTCAGCCTGTGCCTGCCACTGGAAGCCAGGAGAAAAGGGCTTTTCTATTGCCAGCGCTAGGCTCCCCTCGGAGGCCGGGCCTGAGGGAATCTTGCCCCCCCCCCCCCCCCGCGTCCTCTGTGGCCCTGGAGACGAATCAGGTAAGACATCACATGATCTACTTTAGTCAAGGAGGATATTAGTCGAATGGCTATATTTTGTATTGTCCGCAATTTCTTCAAAAACCATGTAGGGCAATCCAAATAAATGATGTTACAGTAATCTAATGGCAATAATAATAAAGCTTGAACCAGTATTTGAAAACGATCTACCATGAAGGACTTACGAATTTGTCTCAGTTTCTTAATCAAATGATTTTTTTTTTTGTTACATTTGTACCCTGCGCTTTCCCACTCATGGCAGGCTCAATGCGGCAATGGAGGGTTAAGTGACTTGCCCAGAGTCACAAGGAGCTGCCTGTCCCTGAAGTGGGACTTGAACTCAGTTCCTCAGGACCAAAGTCCACCACCCTAACCACTAGGCCACTCGTCCACTGAGATTCCAGAGATAAAGTATCGGCCGGCACCTGTATAACTTCCAGGTCGACAGCTGACCCAGTTACTGAAAACTAGACTATTTCACAAATTTTTAAGCTGTTAATAATAGAAATCCATATCTGTGCAATGCTTGTCTGTGTCTAGTTTAGGGGTATGCTCTACTGTGGTTGTTAGCCGCTTTGATCTAATTTTTGTTTTTTTTTGTATAAGCAGCATATAAAAGCTATCTGTAATGTAGTGCAGTGTTCAATGTCATTGCCTAGACATGGTCCAGCATTGAATATCTAGGTGAGATTCAGTCCACGGCTGTCAGTGGCCTTTAAAACCACAGATTGCTGCAGGCTGAATATTCACCTTTTAAATCACACTGTACTATGAAGGATGGGAATTTTAGACTGACCGCCAAAAATGATTTCAGTAAGAAAGTTAATCTGCATCTGACTTCTATGGAAGGGGAATAGGTCACTAACAACCTCCCCAAGCTTAATTACTAGGGCATCTCCAGCAATGAGTAGACATAATGGAAAGTGAGATTCTAGGAGGTCTGTGCGGTAAATTAAATAGGCTGTTATGACTATAACCCAAAGAACATACCTGAGAACCTATATGCTGAATAGGGTCTCTCTACAGTCAAAGACCAAATGTATGTTCAACCAACGTAACCTACATGTTATACCTTAATGTATTCTTCTTGACCATGTATGTATGCACATGGTATCAAACATATAAATGGCAAGTGACCGACTCACCTGCAAATGCGCAGTAGAGACTTCCCTCTCCGTCCCGCCCTCGCGTCAAGACGTGATGACATCAGAGGGCGGAACAGAGAGGGAAACGGAGTCGGAGTCACTGTCAGACGCTGCCGCCTGGAAACGAACATCGCACGCACCAACCTCCATCCCCCCTATCTCCGCCGCCGCTCCCGCTCTCTTCCGCATCGGGCCCCCTGCACTGACCTGACAGCGCCTCTCACCTCCGTGTGGAAGCACTGCAGGCAGCAGCAGAGCGATCTGCTGCTGCCTGTAGCGCTTTCACACGGAGGTGAGAGGCGCTGTCAGGTCAGTGCAGGGGGCCCAGCATGGAGGGGGAGGGAGCAGCGGCGAGGAGGGTAGCTGGAAATCTCGCCCGTTTTTATGGGCTTAACGGCTAGTATATATATATACTAGCCATTGAGCCCGTAAAAACGGGCTAGTAAAGGAAGGGGGGGGGTTGAAAGCCCCCCCCCCCCGGATAGGTCATCACCGCCACCCCTCCACCCGGGCCAGGTACCTGGCTTCACTATTCAAACCGCCGGAACGCAGCACCCAGCTCATCTGAGCTGCCGTCGGCCTTCCTTCTTCTCTGCGTGTGTTCCGCCCTCGTGTGACGTAACGTCGGCGAGGGCGGGACACAGGCAGGTAAGGAAGGCCAACGGCAGCTCAGATGAGCTGGGTGCTGCGTTCCGGCGGTTTGAATAGTGAAGCCAGGTACCCGGGCCGGGTGGAGGGTGGGTGGCGGCGGCGGCGACTCCAGGTGGGTGGGGGGAGCGTAGCGGCAAACCTAGGGGGGGGGGAGCAGTGGCGATGGCGGTTCCCTCACTCACAGGTGCGCAGGTTCCCTCTCTGTCACGCCCCATCATCACGTATTGACGCGGGGTCGGGACAGAGAGGGTCTCTACTGCGCATTTGCGAGTGAGTACGCCTCTTGCTATTTATATGTTTGATATATATATATATATATATATATATATATATATATATATATATATACACCATGATCAGTTCCATATATGCTATGTACCATGTATGTTACCATGCATGTATGCACCTTAACATAACACCACTTGTAATTTTGTTATCCAGAAATGGCAACCGCCATTACGGCAAATGTAAGCCACATTGAGCCTGCAAATTGATGGGAAAATGTGGGATACAAATGCTACTAATAAAAATAAATAAAATAAAACCCCTCACCCAGGTTTTGGTGACAAAAAACCCAAATGTTATTTATGCCACAGAATTATCTCATCGAGGATTCATAAACCATGGGCAATAGGCAGATCTCTTCAAATTGCCCCGTATTGTTTTAGAATTTAAAACTACATCATGAATGGGGAACAATAATGACTCCTTACAAGAACAACCTTGCCTGTATCGCTTATGTTAACAACTTTCCAAATCCATGCAGTGCTCCTCATTCATGAGAACCCCAACACATGCAGTACCTTATTATAGGGGGTGACCAGCAGATGTATCCAAGTCCAAGACAGTCCAACATATGGCTAACTCAGCCAGAGTGGAGGAGTGGCCTAGTGGTTAAGGTGGTGGACTTTGGTCCTGAGGAACTGAGTTCGATTCCCACCTCAGGCACAGGCAGCTCCTTGTGACTCTGGGCAAGTCACTTAACCCTCCATTGCCCCATATAAGCCGCATTGAGCCTGCCATGAGTGGGAAAGCAAGGGGTACAAATGTAACAAACGAAATAAAATCAAACAGCCTTCCGACCTTCAAAGGCCTCCCAAAGGGTAATGCCCAAGTATGTGTTTGTGAGTATGAGATAGAGAGAGAGCGAACTGTTGTAAATCTTACTGAGGAGAGCAAAAATGCATGACGAGCACAGGGTGAGGGTTTAAAAGTACTACTAGAATCTGCTTTTGCTTTGCTCTACGACACTGTACAACATTTTCCTCGTGTTTGATAATGGAAAGTTAAGACTGAAAGGAAGCTGTCTTGCGGATATATTTCAGATCATAAAATCCATCAGCGTTGGGTCACTAATTGATTTGCAAGAAAGGAATTTCCTATACTGTGTATGCTTTTATACTTTTGGCAGCTGATGCCGTGACTGGTTCAGCCAACGATATTCTTTCCTGATTCTGTTGTTAACTCAGGAAGAGCTGTGAAGTCATTTACAGTTCCACCCAGATCATGGTTTAAAGTACGAAAAGCAGCTCGGCACAAGAAATTTATGTGTCAAAAGTGTATACTTTGTAGAGAGACGCATTCCTTGTGAAGTTGGCTTTTATTTCTCAGTGGCATAATAGCAAAGGCTGGCCGCAGTGTAGTAAAATGTAAGAATGCCTACTCTGCAAGCCGAACTTCTCCCGGCTTTGAGTCCAGCAGCAAAAGCAACATCTGCGTCTTTGGCAAGCTCCTGTTTGGCTCTGGAGATGCCTCTTGGCTGTCAAGTAGTTAGCCCAACTGGGCTGCTTGTTAGCCGAGACAGTATTCCTTTGCCAGCTTACCTCTGGTGCTCGCGAGCTGTACTAATGGATCAGATACCTTTTTGAAGTCTTTCTTGCTGTTGTAAATGGGCATGGTGTGGAAAGATGCGTTATTTATGTCCACGCAAATTCACGTGTATACGCTACTCACTGTGGAGCAATTGCAACAGCCTGTGCCGTCTTTTTTTTTCTCCTGGTCTCGCTGAATCATGGTTTGGTCTTCTGCCATAAAGCAGCACTATAATGAGTTTCTCTGAGAATAGACTGGTGAGCGAATGAATCAAATATTAACACTAGCCATTGGATTGAAATATCTTGAGTGCTGGGCAGCCAAGAAGCCGTATTTTACATTTCTCAGGATAATAATAATTTTGTGCTTGGCAACAACATGTCTTATATTTTTACGATTTTATTCTGCAACGTATACATATAATATACATAAAGCTTCAGTATGTTAAGTGTTGTTTACTTTGGGGAGTGTACTGTCACAAATAACAGCTCTGTTGCTTCAAAGAAAACCCTGTGGCAGAAATCAAGTTTCAAGTCCAGTTTTGACACTGAAAAAGGTGGTTGTGTTGCAGCATTTCTCTGGCTTCCGTTTCCAGTCTTAATGGTTCACATTCCCCCAAATTCTACATGGCGCGCCTAGAGATAGGTACCGAAATCCAGGCGTATTCTATAACAGCGCGCGCAACTTAATTGGCTTGACAAGCTGATCAGCATTGATAACAGCGTTTAACAAGCAAAAATTGGGAATAATTAGAATTTATGCGCACAAATTCCTAAGCATATTCTGTAATGAACTGTGCCTAAATTCTCATGAGCGCGGTTCGAAAGGCGCGTGGCTACGGGTGGGGAAATAGATGTTTTGTGGGCATTTCCAAAATTTATGAGTGCAGTTATAGAATATGGCCCAGTGTGCATAAATTCTACGTCCAGGAATTTAGGTCACATTTTCGTTGGCCTAAATGGACGCGCGTAGTTTTAGGTGCTAGGATTTCTGCCTGAGCCTGTTCTATATACTGAGACTAAATCTAGGCGCTACTTCTAGAATACATTTAGGCAGAAATCTTTGCCGTGCGGGTTTTTTAGGCAGTGGCATAGCTACACGGGGGTCTGGGCCCCCCAAATTGGCTCTGCGGGCCCCGGTTTGGCTGGTGGGGGTCCCCAACCCCTGCCGGCTGAAGCGTTTCTCCCGCAGTGGTCTCGCTGCATTGCCTACCCTGTTCTTCTCAGTCGCGCCGTGCACACTCGTTTTAGTGAAACTGAGCATGCACAACAGCAGGGGGTACGTACATATGAGAGAGAGAGAGATAATGGGTGACAGTGGGGGGGGGGGGGGGTTACATATGAGAGAGAGAGAATGGGTGATGGCAGGGGGGTTACATATGAGAGAGAATGGGTGACAGTGGGGGGGGGAGGGGGGGTCATATGAGAGAGAGAGAATGGGTGACGGCAGGGGAAGAGTGAGCTGCTATGGAGTGTGAGAATGTAAATGTAGCCCTGTCCAGCACATGAAGGCAATGTGAGAGGCCACAGGGGTGTGGTGCTGTGAGGCAGGAGGAAAGCTGCCAGCCCTGTTTGGTACAGGGTCCTCCAGGGTGCTGTGAAGAGGACAGGGGCATTAAGTAGTGGTTTCCTTTGAAGAGACTGTTTGTGAAAGGGTTGAATTATTGGGATGTATAGAACAGCAGGCTGAACTTTCACTGAGCCCTTCTGAGGGAGAGGAGAAGGTAGTGCAAAGGAAGTGGGCCTGAACTGTTTAGGAACTGAATGTTGGCTGGAGTTTGGAACCTGGCCTGAACCCTGTTTGTGAACTGCATTTCAATTTTGAGAGTGGAACTGAATTGAGAATAAAGCACTTTGGTCTTAAGTCCGTATGGCAGTCTGGTTCTTGGCTGGAAACCTGTCAGCCTAATAGGGCTGCCGGCCCCAACCCAGAGTGGAGGAAGCGGACCCCTTTACTCTGCCCATGCCAGATCCAGACTCAAAATGGCTGCCAGGGCCTCCAGCAGCAGTCTGTGGATCACTCCTGTCCTCTCTAGACCACCAATGATACGGTAGGCCTGGGGGTGGGTGGGGGCCTACAATGTTGTTCTGGGAGAGGGAGGCTCCTTATGTTGGGGGTGGGGATCAGCAATGGTGTTCCTCAGTATATAAAAAACTATTTTAGGGGTTCTGCCATAGAAAAAAGTTTGGGAATCACTGTGTTAGGTTCTGTAGACCGTAAGCAAAGAAACGTGAAAATAAGAGGCGCTAGCGTAAAATGTGATACGTAACCTTGATTGGGCAGTAGTGGAGCGCATGTTAGAAGACTTGTGGTCATTTGTACATGTAAATAGTGGAATTTACACATGTAAAAATGCCCTAAGTGTGCAAGTGGCACTTTTAGAAAAGCCATTAGTGAATTATGAATATTTGCAGCACTCACAGGTTGGAAGGGGAGTGTTTTGGGTGTGGTTTCAGTGGGCTTGAAAAGCATGCATATTTTTCTGGTTTTTGTAACAACATGATGAACATACTTTAAAAAATCTAGACAGTGGCATTTATTCCTGCTCCGAGGCACACATTAAATTTCAGCTAACTGCTTGCTTGGACTTGGGTTTTGGAGGAGTGACTGGGGGGAGGAGGGGCATTGTACTAAGTACCTCAGAAATAAAAATAAATCAAGGGTTATAGCTCAACTTCTTAATTGGCTCCCAGGTTTTTAAACTCGGCTCTTCTACGCCTAAGTTGCAAAACCCCTCACTTAAATTTTCAAAGCCCTTCATGATGCTCTTCTTTTTTAAACATTTCTTTGTAGCCACACCCACTGTACATGCCGCCAGATACACATGTATTCCTCATAGCGTTTTATATGTTTTACAATAGGTTCCACATTCAGTCAGCATTTTGTGAAATAGTCTAGATCAGGCTTGTCCAACCTTTTTTTTTAAAAAATTAGGAGCCACATGTAATATTTTGTAATATTCAGAGGGCCAAGACATGTGTATGTTCCCTTGAGCTCAGTCACGCTCTCTGTTTCTCTTCCATGCACCCCCACCATCACCCAATCACCCATTTTCTCTCTCTCATACGTACCTCCCGCTGTCACCCATTTTCTCTCTCTCTCTCTCTCATATGTACCCCCCTGCTGTCACCCATTCTTAGGGTTACCATTTTTTGTCCTTAAAAAAAGAGGACACTTGCCCCGCCCATACCCTGCCCCATTCCACGCCCTTGCCCCGCCCCTTTCCACACCTCACCCCACCCCTTGTCACGCCTCACCCCGCCACCCTGTCACATTTTCCCCTCCCCCTGGTCACCCCCTCACCTCACCTCCCCTCCCCCCGGTCCCGTCACCACCTCTCCCCTTACTCACGATCTTCCCTGGTGGTCTAGTGACTTCGGGGCAGGAAAGAGCCCCCTCTTTCCTGCCTGGCGCGCTGCTCTGCATCCTGTATGCTGCCTGTGACGGTCTCGGCGAGATTCAAAATGGCCGCCGAGAATTGAAGCGGCCTCGCGAGACTTCAATTCTCGGCGGCCATTTTGAATCTCGCCGAGACCGTAACAGGCAGCATACAGGATGCAGAGCAGCGCGCCGGGTTGGAAAGAGTGGGCTCTTTCCTGCCCCGAAGTCACTAGACCACCAGGGAAGATCATGAGTAAGGGGAGGGGAGGTCCGCCGAACGTCAGCGTCAGCCTGCCCATTTGTCCAGAAATCCGGACAAATGGGCAGGCTGGCCAAAACCCGTCCGGATGCCTGGACATGTCCTCAAAAAGAGGACATGTCCGGGTAAATCCGGACGTATGGTAACCCTACCCATTCTCTCTCTCTTAGATGAAGTCTCCCACTGCACCCCACGCCACCCCACCTCACCCCACCATCTTCACTCTCTCTCGTTCCCCTTCCGTGAGTGGCCTGCAGGAGCTCCAGTTGAAGTCCTCCAACGGGATCCCTGCTTCTCTTCCGCTACTGGTTTCACCTTGAGGTTGAGCCGCGTGGCACCGGAAGTTGAGGTTGATCTTGTGGCATTAAATCTCACGAAACTTGACACCACGGCAACAGCCTCAACTTCTGGTGCCATGCAGCTCAAGCTGCCAGTTAGACCAGTTGTGGCAGAGAACCAGATGCTATGAGAGGACTTCACCTGCAGCTTTCTGCAGGCCAAGAGAATGAGGGTGGCGGGGCCGGGTTTTGGCCCGCGGGCCGTAGGTTGGACAAGCCTGTTCTAGATACTGTGACCATTGTTTCTTGCGTGTACCTTTCCCTGCCTGTGCAACTTCTGTAAAATCAAGCTTACTGTCTTTTCTTCCCTACGTGAGTGTCCTTCCGTGCAAATGAACTCAACTACCCTTAAATGAAAATCTTTCATTTTTATTTGTTTCCCATAGAGAATTAAAGTCCTATATTTTGTTTGGACAGACTAGATAGGGCCCCTTTTACCAAGCTGCGGCAAAAGGGGGGCCTGTGCTGGAGTCGGCGCGTGTTTTTTGTGTGCGCCGAGGCCCCCTTTTATCGCATCGGGTAAAAGGGAAGTCTCTCTCTTTCCTGCAGGAAATGGCCGTGCAGCAAGTAAAGCACTTTCCGTGCGACCATTTTGGGGGGGGGGGGGGAGCCCATACCACCACCCATTGAGGTGGCAGTAGGAGCTCCTGCGCTAACACAGCGGTAACTGGGCAGCACGCAGCACTGTCCGATCACTGCCGGGTACACTCCGGTGCTACAAAAAGTAACATATTTTTGTAGCGCTGGATATGACTGTGTGCTAGGGGTGGAAAGTTCTGCCGGGCTGCTAAGCTAGCCCGACGGTACTTCCTGTTTAGCGAGCAGTAAGCCCATGTTAGTAAAAGGGACCCATAATGCCTTAGGAGATGGTTTGGAAATCCTTGAATTTAACCAGCTTTGCTCATATCTGTCTGTCATATCTATCTATCTGTCTATCTATCTTGTCTGTCTGTCTGTCTGTCTGTCTATCTATCTATCTATCTATCTATCTATCTATCTATCTATCTATCTATCTATCTATCTATCTATCTTGCTGTGGAAATGCATGATACTGAGTCTCAGGAACAGCCTTTCACAGCATCAGTAAAACTGAAAGACAGGTGTGTGACACTTTCTCACCAGCCCATGTGTTTAGCCAGGGCAATTAAAGAGATGCTGTGACATCCTAATTGTATGTGGAATATATGTGAGCTGCTTTGTTTCTGGAGATAGACTACCTGGGGTGCTAACTGCTTGCTATACAGGAATTTACAGCTTTCTGGAAGAAGGCACAATGGGCACTGCTGCCCTACCTATAAAATCTGACTTTTGCTCTACATTCTTCCCAGTGTTCATTTACTTTAGTAAATAGTGGATAAAATTAGCATGGGAAGGATTAGTTGAAAGAGGCTGATTTTATTGCAGGTCTCCCCCCCTTTACTTTATATACACTGCACCCCAGAATTCAAATGCTAAGATGCTAATTCTTCAAATCCTCCTAGCAGGAGGTGTGCAAAATCTCTCACTGTCACACACGCTGCTGATTGCCCCTTCCTCCAAAGGGGAAAAAGATGCCTGGGGCTGAGTAACACCAGCCAGTTTTCCATGTATATGACATGAGGATTTTGCAGCCAGGAGGCTTGGCCCCACCCCCTGAAGTTTGAATTCTGCATTGATTAAGGTTTTTGTGATTTAATTAACTCAAAGACTGAGAGGTTTTTTATTTTTTATTTTTCTGTTCATTTATTTATTTGGATTTTGCTCACACCTTTTCAGTTGTAACTCAAGGTGAGTTTCATTCAGGTACACTGGGCATTTCCTCTGTCCCTGGAGGGCTCACAATCTAATTTTGTACCTGAGGCAATGGAGGGTTGAGGGGTCCTTTTACAAAGGATCGCTGAAAAATGGGCTGCGGTAGTGTAGGCGCGTGTTTTGGGAGCGCGCAGAATCATTTTTCAGCGCACCTGTAAAAAAATGCATTTTTGGTTTTTGGACCGAAAATGGACATGTGGCAAAATGAAAATTGGCGTGCGTCCATTTTGGGTCCGAGACCTTACCGCCAGCCATTGACTTAGCGGTAAAGTCTCGCACATTAACCAGGCGGTAATGGTCAATGCGCTTCCAAATGCCAATTACTGCCCCCCACGCCAGAAAATAAAAGTGTTTTCTGACGTGCGTATCAGACACGCCTCAAAAATGAAATTATCACTTGGGCCATGCAGTAGCCGGGCGGTAACTCAGAATTGGCACACGCAGCTTAGTAAAAGGGCCCCTAAGTGACTTGTCCGAGATCACAAGAAGCAGCAGAGGGATTTGAACTGTATTTGACCAGTATAAAAAGAATCATTGAATTTGTATTTTCTCTCTTCCAAATGCGATATAAGTATTTATTTTTTTATAGATCCTCATGCTCTGGCACACCCTCCCTTATCCATTTACCCCCCCGAATTCTAAAAAAAATTGTGCATGTAAATTTGGGCACGCACTGAATTTGTCTGCGCAATTTAATTATATAACGAGCCAATTCGTGGCAATAATTGGCTTTTTAAACAAACAGTTATTGGCACTAATTAAATTAGAACTTACGTGCAGTGGCATAGGAAGGGTGGGGCGGTGGGGGCGGTCCACCCCGGGTGCACGCTGCTGGAAGGTGCAGAGGGAGCAGGGAGCCAATGGAGCAGACAGGCGCTCGGCTGCTCTCTGCACCCTCCAGCAGCCAAGAATGCACCTGGGGGGGGGGGGGCTTGATGAGCCGGGGAGGGGGGTGTCATTGCGCTGGGGATGGGGGTGTGCGCAGCGGTCATCATCCCCGGGTGGCAGCCGACCTAGGATCGCCACTGCTTTGGTGTGGGATCCATGAACAAATTATAAGCATGGCCCAAAAAAGGGGTTGCGGAAATGGGAGGGTCACAGGCGTTTCGGGGTGGATCAGGGGTGTGGCTTTGATCTACATGCATAATTATGGATATAGGGGGGGGGGCTCTGTGCGTAAATGTAGGCATGGGCATTTCCACCACATTTTTGTTGGCACAAATGGCACTTAACTGTACATGCAACCCCTGAGTATAAGCGCTATTCTATAAACCATGCCTAACTTTAAGCGCGGTTTATAGAATAGTGCTTTTACCAGCGCCACATATAGAATCTAGCCCTTAAGGGCTCTTTTGCTAAAGTACAAGAAGCAGTTACTGTTAGCGTATAGGGGTTGTAAGTTATCACGCTGGCATGAGAGTGCACACTAATTCATGGGCTAACTGCGTGTCCTGGAACAGGGTGCAGAATGGGTAGGTTATGGACAGGAAATGGGCTTGGACCATTCTTTGCAGTTACCAAATGCAGATTTTGCTCACACCTTTTTCAGTAGTAGCTCAAGGTGACTTTTAGATTGTAAGCTCTTAGAGCAGGGACTGTCCCTCTATGTTAGATTGTACAGCGCTGCATAACCCTAGTAGCACTTTAGAAATGTTAAGTAGTAGTAGTAGTTACATGCAGGTACTCTGGATATTTCTCTGTTTGTACCTGAGGCGAGGGTTAAGTGACTTGCCCAAGATCACAAGCAGCAGCAGTGGGATTTGAACCGGTCACCTCTGGATTGCAAGACCAGTGCTCTAACCACTAGGCCACTTCTCCACTCCACTGTAAATGCTCTTATCACCTGCCTACTGCAAATGCACTTCACTGTGCTTATGAGCCCTTTTATGAAACTGGATTAAGCACTAACAGGCACTGAACACAGGAAAAAGGCTCAGCAGAAAATGCGCTAAAGCGCCATGTGATAGTTTGCCTGTCAGCACATGCTACTTGCGCATTTCTTAAAAGTTGTTAATGCATGTTATTTGGCAAAACCTGTGTGTAATCCCTTTAACACGCTTAAAGGGAAATGGGACTTGATATACTGCCTTTCTGAGGTTTTTGCAACTACATTCAAAGTGGTTTACATATATTCAGGTACTTATTTTGTACCAGGGGCAATGGAGGGTTAAGTGACTTGCCAAGAGTCACAAGGAGCTGCACTGGGAATTGAACTCAGTTCCCCAGGATCAAAGTCCACTGCACTAACCATTAGGCTACTCCTCCACTAGCAACATGCCGTGTAGAAGCCTACCCTTGCAGATCAGCAATGCGGCACGCATGCTTCTGTTTCTGTGAGTCTGACATCCTGCACGTATGCGCAGGACGTCAGACTCAGAAACGGAAGCCTGCGCAGCTGCGTTGCTGATCTGCAAGGGCAGGCCTCTATATGGAATGTTGCTAGTGGAATAGCAACATTAACATTCCATGTAGAATCTCCAATAGTAGCAACAGAATCTCAATAGTAGCAACATTCCATGTAGAATCTCAAATAGGGAAAGGGAAATGGGACTTGATATACTGCCTTTCTGTGGTTTTTGCAACTACATTCAAAGCGGTTTACATATATTCAGGTACTTATTTTGTACCAGGGGCAATGGAGGGTTAAGTGACTTGCCCAGAGTCACAAGGAGCTGCAGTGGGAATTGAATTCAGTTCCCCAGGATCAAAGTCCGCTGCACTAACCACTAGGCCACTCCTACACTCCAATTCTATAGGAAGCAGTGTAGATTTAGGCAGCAAACACACAAAAATTGCTGGTATCCTAGTCGTTTACATGTGCATGTGGATGTATACTTGCATAAATGATATTAATCCGGCTACGCACTATTCTGTAAGTGTGCACCTAACTTTGATGGTGCATACTTTGCATGTGGGCGGAGTCTGGATAGAAGCAAAAAACAAAGGCGTAGGGTGTACAATGACACTTCCAACAGAAGGCGTAACTTACAAATTCACCTACATGGCCAGATTTAACTACCTGGGCAGTAAATGGTGGAATTCAATACCAAAGATCACAAGAAGCATCACAAACTGTCTTCGATTTAGAAACGAACTGAAAAAAATACCTCTTTTTAAAAAATTCTACAACAAATAATTTAGGTATCAATGTCCATTCCGATTACTAATCATAAACCATTCACTGTCCCAACCAAAATGTAAACTGTAATGGTAAACCACCACTATAAGTCTCAACCAAACTGTAAAATGTAAATCAATACTGTAACCATTAACCAGAATGTAATTTGTAAGCCACTTTGAACCGAAACTTGTTTTTGGATAACAGTGGGATACAAGAATGCATGCACAAATAAATAAATGCATAAATAAAGACCAGGGAATTGTAGAGTCCGAATCAAAAAAGTTTATTAAGTGGAGGACATTTTCTGAGACTTGACATGGTGCTGTGTTTCGGTGTGGCTGCCTGCGTGAGGAGTCTGGGTAAGTGTAACCTCTAACGTGTCTGAGTAACAAACTTGGGCCCAGATGCACAAAACCTAACGAGCCCACAACTTGCGTTTAAAACTGGTTCCAGCCAGTTTAAAACGCAAGTAGTTCACCCCGGGCATGCACTAAGGGCATTTTCCCTGCCACGGTAGCAGGCAACGAAAACGGAATGCAAATGATTGAAAAGCTATTATAATGAGCTGCACTACCGTTGCAGCCCATTATAATGAGATGCACTACCGTTTTTCCGATTCCCTTACCGTAGGAACCCTAACGAGATGTCTGACCTCTTGTTAGGGCTCCTGTGAGGGAATTGGAAAGGAAAAGGGCCCCCAAAAAAGGTAAAAAAGCAAAAAAAAAAAAGCAGGGAGCGCATGTGAGGGGCGTCCTTTAAGGACGTACTCTCCCTGCGCTTCTGAGAGACGTCTTTTTTTCACATTTTTTTTTTAGCTCTGCCGGCGCTGGTGTTTTTTCCCCCCTTCTATTTTGTCTTCGCCGCCCCTCCACAGCAAAACTTTTATGTTTTCCTGGTTGCCAGAGAATCGGGACGTCCCTTTAGATTAGGCTCCTCTTCCTGGTCTCTTCAGCCAATCAGAGCGCGTTTCGCTGACAACAGCCAGCTAAGCCCGCTTTGATTGGCTGAAGAGACCAGGAAGAGGAGCCTAATCTAAAGTGACGTCCCGATTCTCCGACTCTACCGAAGGACTAGAGAATGCAAGTGAGCTACAACGAGTAGCTCATTTGCATTCTCTATCGTTGATGCATTCCCGTTCCCTACCGATTCGCTATGGAATCGGTAGGGAACGGGAATTACCAATGTCTTTAATGCATCTGGGCCTCGGAGCTTAAAAGGCTCCCAATGTTTTAAACAAGAGAAACCCCTGAGAACGGGTTGCCTCCAGTTGCGTGAGCAATGTAACCATAGATCACTCTTTTGATTTGGACTCTACGATTCCCTGGTCTTCTCTTGGAAGTGTCATCTCACACTCTACTACTTTGTTTTTTGCTTGTGACTTGTCGTAGTGGTGTCCTTGTGCCTCCACCATTGGTGGTTCCCCTTCACGGGTTCTGGATGGAGCATAGCTGGGGCACACCCTTCTAATATAATTTGCTCCTCCAACATTGCAATGTGTCTCACTGGGATCGTAACCACCTGCTGACATCACTCCTCCAACGTTCTTCGTCCCCCCTCCCCTCCCAGTTCCATGGGACCCTGGAACTGGGAGGGAGGGACAGAGGGAGGGGGGACCCTGGAAATGGGAGGGAAGGAGGGGAACACTGGAACTCGGAGGGGGGAGGGAGGGGGGCATGGAACTCAGAGGGAGGTGGAGGGGGCAGGGGAGAGATGCTGCACATGGATGGATGGAGGGAGGGGGCAGGGCACAGAGGACGCTGCCTGCATATGGATGAATGCAGGGGAGAGAGCATAATGCAGGGGAGGGAGGGAGGGGACCCTGAAACTCGGAGGGAGGCAGGGAGGGGATGACCCTGGAACTTGGAGGGAGGGAGGGGACGACCCTGGAACTTGGAGGGAGGGAGGGGGACAACAACCCTGGAATTTGGAGGGAGGGAGGGGGACATCAACCCTGGAACTCGGAGGGAGGGAGGGGACAACGATCCTGGAACTCAGAGGGAGGGAGGGGGGCCCTGGCACACACTCTCATGCTCACACACACACACTCTCTCACAGACACACTCGCACCCAGTCTCACTCTCTCTCTGTCACACACACACACTCGCACATTCACTTTCTCTCACACAGTCACTCTCACACACACTCTCTCAAACATACACACTCCGAGGAAAACCTTGCTAGCGCCCGTTTCATTTGTGTCAGAAACGGGCCTTTTTTTACTAGTATTTGTATAAATTATAGGCGACTGTAATTCACACGCGACTCTCCCCAATCTAGGTGCAAGCATTTAAATCAGCTGTATGGCTGGCATAAATACTTGTGCCTGAAGACATATGTACGTATTTACCTGCTAACACTGCTGATCTATTTATAGAACAGGCCTCACATAGGCCATTCTTGGTGCCTAGAAATAGAAATGCCCTCGCTGTAACTATAGTCCTTATACATTTAACAGTGGTCCGTAATGGGTCACGTCTGTAAACTAGGCGCTAACATTTACATGCACATTAAGCACGTTAATATGTAGGGGTTGATTCTCAATGTGATTTAACCGGCCAAAAATGTTTCCTGCTGATTAAATTGCCTGTTTGAGGCTAACTGCTTATTCTCAGCAGCACTTAACAAGATTGCGCTACTGAAAACCGGCTATTTTGGGGATGCTTCGGGGGCGGAGTCAGCACTCTTCTGATTAAGTACTGATATTCAGGTGGCCAGGTTAACCATACAAATACGATCACATAAAAGTCAGTTCTATCTATATGTGTTGCCCCATAGCTGGTTAAGGTGTCTTTTTACTAAGCTGCAGTTAAAAAGGGTCCTGCGCTAGTGCATTTTTGCTGCGTGCCGAGGATCTTTTTATCGCAGTGGGTAAAAAGGCTGAAAAAATAAGAAATGGCCATGCGGTAAGATTGCTCTTATTGCATGGCCATGCAGGGGGTAGCACTTAAGAGCTCCTGCGTTAACCTGGCGGTAACCGGGCAGCATGCGACACTGCCCAGTTACCAAAGCCCGGAAATGCTGCATGGGGGTGGAGCTACCGCTGGTGCCCGCATTGGACTGGCGGTAGTTCCGGATTGCCGAGCGGTAAGCCCGCGCTGGACTTACCACTGCTCAGTAAATGGTCTCCTAAGTGCTGAATATCACACTAAACCGGTTATGTGTTAGCCGCCTCTGCAGACCCGGAAATTCAATGACAGTGCCTGGACATGACCTGGCATTGAATTTCCAGGTTTAACGTTAGTGGCCTGGGGCGTATGAATAGCTCGATGTATGTAGGCTTGATCCTGCACTTTACATAAATACAGCGCCTGCATGTGGCACGGACACACGCAACTTGTGCGTAGGTGGCATTAAGAATGAATTTTATTTTTTTTTGACTGGTCAGTTCTCTTTTATTCCTTTTCTCTCCAGCTTAATTGAAATCAGGCTCAGATCTGGCAGCATATGCCTTCATTTGCACTACCCCTATTCTATATCACCTCTCCTCTAAACATATTGGGTCATTTCGCTAACCATCCTGGCCCTGGTGGCCATGAAACCCTCCAGCCATGGACCCTGCCTCTGACCATCCATGTGCCACTCCCAGGCAATCACCGCAGCTTCAAAGTGGTTATTCAGTGTGGAAGGTATTGCAAGGTACTGCAGACAGCCCCCCCCCCCTATGCAACTGAAACTAATCTGTTCCCTGCACAACAAAGCTAGAATTCAAAAGAAAAAGTCATTAATATTGATTCCCTTGCACTATCTGCAAGAGTACTTTCCATTCTCTGCAAACAAATCTTTTAAAAATAGATCTGATTTACAAAGGCTCGATTCTCCAAAGGACAGTGCAGCAGGTGATTTACTCCCTCCTCTGCACTCCTGCTTAATGGATTCCAACTTTGTGATGTAATTTGATTCAGGGGTTCCTTTGAATGAAGTGGCGAGAGGAAGCTCTCAGGTAATTAGGGAAGATGATGGTTTGCAGTTTGGCTTGCTTCGTTTGTTCACACCACATGCCGAGATTCTTCCTGCAAGGCTCAGCTTTATAGCGAGAGGGCTTCGCTTTAATAAGACAGGCTTCTGAAGTGGGAATCCCAGTATCCCCCTATGACAAAAGTCTCAGCTCCAGGTAGGAAATGCACAGATTCTTCTGGTTGTATCAAAGAATAGTGGAGCAGGCAGAGAATATTTATACTGAGATGAGGTGAATGACGATGGGGTATGGCTTATTTAGTTTTATTTGCTCTTATGGGCCGAGACTCAGTACCTTTAAACTCAGCTTTTCCGTACTGTAAACCTAGGCCTGAGTACACGTGTAGCTTATGAAACGGACAACATTATTTTAAAGAAATGATAACTATGTAGCAGTTCTTAAGCAGTTGATTATGATAGAGGCAGAACGTTAAGTTTTGTAGCACTGAAATCACCAGTGTAGAACCTTTTCCAGCTGACAACACGGCGCACGTTTTATTCCCGGGGAACAGCGCCCCTCAGGGTGCTGGACTTTGCGTAAGTGAGTCAAAAGTCAGATAAAGGTTTCAGAAGTCGGGGGAGAAGGGGGTTGCTCATTAATGGGGCGCTGCGTGATGCTGCAGTTGCTTGCTCCTGCTTTTTGGATACAGTTGGTTAAGTGCATGAAGAAGGAAGCAAGTGCTGAGTGTAAGGCACTCCATATGGTTGGCTACTGTTCTTTTGTAGCGAAACATGCGAGTTAATGGTGTTACTTACTGTTTTGATCTGGCTTCTGCTGTTCCATTGTTAGCTTTTTCTACTGCACAGTAATAAGTATAAAATATGTGCACAGGGCAAAAAAAAAAAACAAAAAACCCTTCAGTTTATTTTTGGGCTTTTTCCTGATATTTGGACCTTTTCTCACTTTGTTTCAGGCTGTGAGAACTTTTAAGCTTGCACTAATTGATTAGATGCCTGTTAATTTGTAGGTTAACACAATTAAATTAATTTAGCATAGATTAACCTCTTTATGGAGCAGTAAAGAACTGCAGATAGACAAATGCACACCTAATAACTGGACTGTTGGCTTGCAGTTTTTCTACAACTAGAATAGAACTCTCTGAAATGAAACAAAATATATATGTTAGGGGGGGGGGGGGTCCTTTTTACTAAGGTGCGCCGAAACGTGGCCTGTGCTGGCGTAGACACGTGTATTGGATGTGCGCGGGTCCATTTTTCAGTGCACCTGCAAAAAAAAGCCTTTTTTTTTGTTTGTCCGAAAATGGACATGTGGTGAAATAAAAAATTGGCACGCGTCCATTTTGGGCCTCCGAGACCTTACCGCCACCCATTGACTTAGAGGTAAGGTCTCGCGTGTTAACCGGGCGGTAATTGTCAGTGTGCGTACACTGCCGATTACCGCCCGGTTAGCGTCGCGCAGTAGAAAATAAAAAAAATATTTTCTGCTGCGTGTATTGGGCGCGCGTCAAAAATGGACTTACCGCCCGGGGCTCGCAGTAACCAGTGGCGTACCAAGGGGAGGGGGCGGTCCGCTCGTTCTGTGCTCCCTCTTCCTGTTCTGGGGCAGAGGGAGCATGGAATGAGTGAAGCCGACAGGCGTGCGGCACCCCCCAGCAGGTAAAAATGCACCCGGGGGGGGTGTCCTTTCGCCGGGGGGGGGGGGCCCTGCACCCGGGGGGCGCATCGGCGATCCGCCCCGGGTGTCAGCCACCCTAGGAACGCCACTGGCGGTAACAGTAGTTTTAATGGGCGGTAGTTCCAAACTGACGCGCGTTGGACACGCCTACGCGCCTTAGTAAAAGGGCTCCTTAGTTTGGTTAGTCGGGAAGCAGTAACGATTGTAGGCACATTCATTGGCAGAACTGGGTGGCCTGCAAGACACATTTGGTAGCTGGCTTTCCTGTCTTCCTTCTCCTAAATATAAGGGTGTGATTTCTCCAGCCAGCTTATTGCAGCTGTTCTTTCAGAGGTGGGGATTCTTAAAGGGAGAGTCTATCACAGGACAGTAAAATCGAGTTTAATGGCTGCAGGCTTCGCTTTCAAGTGATGTTTAATGCTTCCAGCAGCGACTTGTTTCGTTTAACCTTCATGCCTGCGGAATGGCCAGGTGTTTCTGGAACACCAAGTGGAAAAATAAAAGTATTCCAGAAGCACAGCTGGTCCTTCAATAAGCGGCAGGAGGAGAACAGCCCTCAACGATAAAAAAAAAAAAAAAAACTGGTTATAAAAACTGGTTGAGTAGTTTAAATGCCCTCTTGCAGAGGCTCATCAGAATTCCAGCACTAAATGATGGTCTCCTTTATTCTCCTTCAGGGCCCTGAAATGTTTAAACCTAAAAGAGAAAACCAGGGCACCCAAAGCGTATCATTTATATTGCGGGGCTTCACCCGTTCCTGCGCTGAGGCATTAGGGGGTAGTTCATCTTTTGAAAGCATTACCCTTAATTCATTTCATTTATTATCATTTGTATACCGCCCTTATCCAGAGCAGTGTTCATAACAAACCTTCCTAATAAAATATTACAAAAAAAAGAAAATATCTGCAATAACAACTCAACAAAACAGAACAGGAGTGGAGGAGTGGCCTAGCGGTTAGAGCACCGGTCTTGCAATCCAGAGGTGGCCTGTTCAAATCTCACTGCTGCTCCTTGTGATCTTGGGCAAGACACTTAACCCTCCATTGGCTCAGGTACAAACTTACATTGTGAGCCCTCCTGGGACAGAGAAATATCCAGAGTACCTGAATGTAACTCACCTTGAGCTACTACTGAAAAAGGTGTGAGCAAAATCTAAATAAATTATTTGAGATTCTGTTGCTACTATCTGAGATTTTACATGGAATGTTGCTACTATTTGAGATTCTACATGTAATGTTGCTATTCCACTAGCAACATTCCATGTAGAAGCCTGCCCTTGCAGATCAGAAATGCGGTCGCGCAGGCTTCTGTTTCTGTGAGTCTGACGTCCTGCATGTATGCCGCGTTGGTGATCTGCAAGGGCAGGCTTCTACATGGAATGTTGCTAGTGGACTAGCAACATTAACATTCCATGTAGAATCTTAAGTAGAGGAGTGTGGTAGCCAAGCCACTAGATACCACCGTATCTGCTCTGACCCAGGGGACAGAGACAGACACCTTAAAAGCCTGAGTGCATCCTTCAAACAGAAAGGCTACAACCCCAAAATAATCTCCAAGAATATTGCCTCCTCCCTCAATACACCCAGGGAGAATCTGCTACAGTACAAGGAGAAAAAATCCACAGACAGAATTCCCCTTGTAGTGACATACAATCCAGAGCTGGAAAAACTGAGGAAAATCATAAGAGATCTACAACCTATACTCCAGGAGGATGAATTACTGAAAGAGATATTCCCATCCCCACCAGTACTGGCCTTCCGACAACCACCCAACTTAAAACACAAGCTAATCAGAAGTAAACTTCCATCACAGACTGAAAAGGAACAGAACGGCACACGTCCCTGTAATTTATCCAGTTGCAAACTATGCCAAAATATTTCACAGAACCCCACAGTTACCCACAAAGGAAAGATATTCAACATAAAGGGATCTTTCACTTGCTCATCTTCCAATGTGGTATATATCATTCAGTGTAAAAAATGTAACGAAGGATGCTATATTGGAGAAACAGGCCAGATGCTTAAGACAAGATTCAATTTACATAGACATCACATGAACAATACAGCCAGTAGGGCCCCCACCCCGGTGGGACAGCACTTCACAGAACCAGGACACTGTACCAGTGATTTCACAGTGAGAATACTGAAAGGTAACTTTAAAACCATACAAGAACGTAAGACCTTTGAAGTCAGAATGATTGAATATTTTAACACCCAACAGAAAGGACTTAACAAGGATCTGGGGTTCTTAGCCCATTATAAACCATAAAGCTGTATGCCTCTGTTGATCACCCCACCCCTCACCTATCCACACCCATCCTGTTAGAATATCAATGATATACTTTGATGTCCCTATGCGTACCTCCGACCCACCCCCATCCTCCCACCCTGTCAGACTGTCATAGTAATGCTTGAAGGATTTCACTTATATACACTGTCAGCTAGCACATTTGCTTATTTCCGATCTGACGAAGAAGGGCAACCTTCGAAAGCTAATCAAGAAATGTATTAAGTTATGTCCAATAAAAAAGGTATCATCTTATTTTCTTTTCCATGTTTTATTTTGTTTGATTTCTATTGATAACATGTAGAATCTCAAATAGTAGCAACAGAATCTCAATAGTAGCAACATTCCATCTAGAATCTCCAATAGTAGCAACGTTCCATGTAGAATCTTAAATATGGAGAGGGAAATGGGACTTGATATACTGCCTTTCTGAGGTTTTTGCAACTACATTCAAAGCGGTTTACATATATTCAAGTACTTATTTTGTACCAGGGGCAATGGAGTGTTAAGTGACTTGCCCAGAGTCACAAGGAGCTGCAGTGGGATTCGAACAGTGAGAACAGTGATCACGATCAGCTCTGAAGATGACAGTGATATTCAGACACTATCCTCCTTGCTATATGATTTTAGGGGGTCTTTTACTAAGGCACGCTGGCATTTTTAGTGCGCGCTAAAAATAGGCATGCGCTAAACGCTAGAGATGCACATAGGAATACATTGGTGTCTCTAGTGTTTAGCGCGTACCTATTTTTAACATGAGCTAAAAACGCCAGTGAGCCTTAGCAAAAGACCCCCTAAGTTAGGACAGCGGCTGAATATGGCACACTGTCTATAGCTAGAAAGAATGCCCACATCCATCCCGGCACTATCTGCCGGATTCTATATAACGCGCTTAGAGATCTGTGCTGAAACCCAGGCGTATTCTATAACAACGCGTGTAACTTAATTGGCTCAACAAGCCAATCGGCATATTTAACAGCATATAGGGGCCCTTTTACAAAGCCGTGGGAAGGCTGATGTGTGGGTAGCGTATGCCAAATCAGCACTACCGCCAGGGTAACCCGTGTGCACAGCAGTAATACTGAGTTTGGTGCACGCCGAATCCCGTGGTAGAAAATATTTTCTATTTTCCACTACAGGGGGCGTAATCGGCAGCATGGCCACTTTGGCGCATGGTTACTTTGCGGGTAGCAGGTGAGCCCTTACCGCTAAGTCAGTGGCTGGCGGAAGGGGCTCAGGCCATAAATAGGTTGCGCGCTAGTTTTCATTTTTGCGCATGCCCATTTCCTGGCCCATTAAAAAAAATGGCCTTTTCCCCCAGCTGCGGTAAAAAGTGGCTCAGCACACGACCAAAAGATGTGCTCACATTACCACAGGCCACTTTTTACCACGGCTTTGTCAAAGGACCCCATTAACAAGAAGTAATGAGCACTAATTGGCAATAATTAGAATTTACGTGCATAACTTACTAAGTGGATTCTGTAATGAACTGTGCCTAAATTCTAAAGCATGCAGTTCAAAAGGGGTGTGGGCGGGGAAATGGGTGTTTTGTGGCAGTTCCAAAATTTATGAGCATTGTTATAGAATATGACTCCCAGTGAGCGTAAATCTACATGCAGGGATTTACACCACATTTTCGTTGGTATAAATGGACATGTAGTTTAAGAAGGCCGGAGAGCTGACTAGCGAGCAGCTGCACGTAACATGGCGGCTGCCACGCGGTAGCTCCCCGGCCCGGGCCGTCCTCCCGTTTCTGGCTTCCCCGCCAGAGAAGTGACATCAGAGGAGATCCCACCTGTGATTGGCGGGGAGGCCGGAAGAGGGCGGGCCAACCCGACGGCAGCAAATTTTGAATAAAGAGCTGCTGGAGAGACCAGGGAGCCTCTTTGGCGGTGGAGCGGCGGATTGCTTCCCCTCCCTCCCTCCCTTGGACCCTCTCAGGGGCTCCGTAGGTACGGGATCTATCTTCTGGGTTTGAAAACAATTATATAAATTGTCAACCCTATGCTGTTTTGTTTACGGATAAAGTAGGAATCAACCTGTTAGTCAAGTTTTTCTTGGCCAGTATACAGTAATGGTCAATGTCTAAGCCAACTGTATCATGTTATGAATAAGGATAGTTCGTCGCTTGAGGCCAGGACAAGAACACTCACTGGTGGCAGACTGATCACCTAGCTGGCTCTAAACGGCAGGTGGAATGCTGGGATGCGGTACTGTGTAAAACTGGAAAGACACGCGGACACACTGGAGGCGAGGATATGGCTGGCCGCCACATGGACCAGCAAGTCATGCTCCCTAGCTGGTGAGGCAGGGCGGGGAGAGGAAGTCTCTAATATGTTGGACTCAAGGCTTGGGTGCTTCCTAGGGTTATAAGTTAATGTGTTCAATAAAGCTGTGGCCGTTTACTCCCCCAAAATTGTATTCTGTCCAGTCACTGTGTGTCTTACGTGTGAGGGTCGGGAGTGAGTGTGTGCAGCTTGCCTATGCTATAAGTGCTGGGATATCAACTAAGCGCGTTCTATATACCACGCCTAAATCTAGGTGTCACTTACAGAATACAGTTAGGCAGAAACGTTTACCATGCGGATTTTTTAAGCGCCTTATATAGAATCTGGCCCTATATGTTTGACACTATTGGGGTACTGCTGCTGAAAATTCATGGATAAGGCACCTATTCGTATGGAAGCTGCCAGTGTGCAGATAAGTGCTTTTGAATATCAGTCTATCATTTTAAATCAGGTGATTGCACACGCATGCATAAAGTTTTTTTTTTCTTTGGAGCATAAACCAGGGGCGTAGCTAGGTGGGGCCGCGGGGGCATGGGCCCCCCACAGATTTAGCCCTGGCCCCCTCTACTTTCGCCCCCCCTGCCGCCACTTTCGACCCCCCCCCCCACCGCCGTCGACCCTCCCCTGCTGCCGCCAGGTACCTTTGCTGGCGGGAGTCCCCAACCCCCGCCAGCCGAAGTCTTCAGCGCTGGTCTCCGGCGCGTTTGCCGATCTGTTTCTGTGAGTCCTGATTCCTGCAGGACGTCAGGAGTCAGGACTCACAGAAACAGATCAGCGAATGCGCCAGAGACTTGCGCTGAAGAAGACTTCAGCTGGCGGGCGTTGAGGACCCCCGCCAGCAAAGGTACCTGGCGGCGGCGGTGACGAGGGAGGGTTGGTGGAGGGAGGGGATGTCAAAAGTAGCGAGGGATTGGTCGAAGTGGCGGGCTAAACTGTGCCGCCCACCTCGGGCTCAGGACCCCCCTCCCGCTACGGTCTGGCTACGCCCCTGCCATAAACTAAACAAATATGTTAGATGGTTCAGTTTTATAAGAGGGTTTAAGTAAAGGTACGAGTGATATAATAGCTAACAAGGAAGCTCCCCATTGCTGAAGTGAGGAGTGGAGGAGTGGCCTAGTGGTTAGGGTTTTGGACTTTGGTCCTGGGGAACTGAGTTCAATTCCCTCTTCAGGCACAGACAGCTCCTTGTGACTCTGGGCAAGTCACTTAACCCTCTATTGCCCCATGTAAGCTGCATTGAGCCTGCCATGAGTGGGAAAGCACGGGGTACAAATGTAACAAAAATAAAATAGATACTATTGGAGATTGTACATGGAATGTTGCTACTATTGGAGATTCTACATGGAATGTTGCTATTCTACTAGCAACATTCCATGTAGAAGGCTGCACAGGCTTCTTTTTCTGTGAGTCTGACGTCCTGCACGTACGTGCAGGACGTCAGACTCACAGAAGCAGAAGCCTGCGCGCCCACATTGGTGATCTGTAAGGGCCGACTTCTAGATGGAATGTTGCTAGTGGAATAGCAACATTCCATGTAGAATCTCAAATAGTAGCAACAGTGGAGGAGTGGCCTAGTGGTTAGGGTGGTGGACTCTGGTCCTGGGGAACTGAGTTTGATTCCCACTTTAGGCACAAGCAGCTCCTTGTGACTCTGGCCAAGTCACTTAACCCTCCATTGCTCCATGTAAGCCGCATTGAACCTGCCATGAGAGGGAAAGCGCGGAGTACAAATAAAATACAAAAAAAAAAAAAAATAATTTAACTGTTGAGCATTTTTTAAAAACTTTCGTAATTTTTCAATTTTTCAAGAGCAAATCAAGTACAGTAGGGCTAAGTCAGAACAGTAACACTGAGATTTTGAAGAGTTTCTGTGGTGGTCAGGGTCCTTCATTCCCAGCTGTTTCTAGTCCTTACTGAGAGTCTGTCAAGCAGTAGTATCTGGTAGGATAAGCAGGAGCCCAGATCAGACTGAGGTGGATAGGGCATGTGCAGGAGAAAGAGAAAACTGTTTCTGAGCAGCACTGATTATCAAACATATAAATGGCAAGTGACCGACTCACCTGCAAATGCGCAGTAGAGACTTCCCTCTCCGTCCCGCCCTCGCGTCAAGACGTGATGACATCAGAGGGCGAAACAGAGAGGGAAACGGACTCGGACTGTCAGACGCTGCCGCTGGAGCCTGGAAACGAACATCGCGTGCACCTACCTCCACCCTCCCCCCCATCCCCGCCGCCGCTCCCGCCCCCCTCCGTATCGGGCCCCCTGCACTGACTGACCTGACAGCGCCTCTCACCTCCGTGTGGAAGCGCTGCAGGCAGCAGCAGGGTGCTGCTGCTGCTGCCTGCAGCGCTTCCACACGGAGGTGAGAGGCGCTGTCAGGTCAGTGCAGGGGGCCCGGCACGGAGGGGGGAGGGAGCGGCGGCGAGGAGGGTAGCTGGAAATCTCGCCCGTTTTAACGGGCTTAACGGCTAGTTAAATTATAATGGACACAATGTTGCAGGAAATAAGGCCGTTATGGATTTGAAATGCTCCTTTAAAGACAAACTGGTTCCTTTGAGTGCCCTCTCCGTGACTAGTTTTCTTTACATTGCAAACTTTCATTGTAAACTTTTAGATTTCCGGCAAAGCACTTCACTAGGGTCTTCTTAATTCCATAAACATTAGAAGGAGCCTAAGTAGTAAAATCCTTCTTTACAGCCCATCAATTAATTTCCCATAGAATCTAAAGAGCAGAGTACTGCCAATAAAGACGCAGATGTGATGCTCCCTGGTGTTCAGTGCTGGATAATATAATTGAAAAAAGTTTTAAGCTGTAAAATTGCATATTGGAGGTTTGAGGAGGGAAGAGGTTGGCAATAAATTTGTATTGCCCATTCGGATTAGTAGTCTGAAGGTACGTGGTGGGTGAGGGGGTAGAAGGAGCACATTTATGGTCTTTCTTCCCATAATGCGGAGCTCCCAGTACATGTGCAACCTGAGTTCAGCCAGAAGGTGTTGCTGTTGTGCAGTGGCTATGCTGTCTCCTTTCTTGGAGGGGGGGGGGGGGGGACTGTGGGGGTGGGGGTGGGGAGGTAGGTTGTGAAAAGGAGCATTTAATTAGCAGAGAAAGAAGATGGGTAGTTATCAAGCACAGCACAAATTGCACTGTTAAGTCCTGATAATTATTTTCCTGCTGAGCGTTTTGCTTGTGGAATTGTATATCTCTTGTTAATCAGTTATGGATTGTGAGACCCACTGCTCAGTTGCAGTGTGTTAGCAAGATAGAGTGCTAATAGGAATGCATAATAAGCAGGTTGCAGTTCCCCATTTGTTTTTTTGTCTTGCACACGTGCCTTGACTAACGCATTGTTTTATTCCCTCTTGTAGGACCCACAGTTTTCAGCTTTAATTTTCGACAAGCTTCAAGTGCCTGACTATTTGCAGAAAAGCAGGAATGAAGGGGGGAGTCGTTGCGAAATTTGTGCAGCCCACGTGAACCAGCTGAAGCAGGAAGCTCTTCAGATGATCCAGGCCCTTAACCAAGTGGGCTGCCAAGAGATGCCCGACCCCCAGCGCTCTGCAGCAGGGGCAAGTGTGATGCCAAGGCAGACCCCACAAAACCTGGGCGTGACGTCATCACAGATGGACTTGCCGATGATTGCCGGGCAGGTGGGTAGAGAGTCTGGAAACCCGTCAAATCTTTGCCCTGGGATAGAGAGAAAAAAGGCGCTCGGATGGCCCCAAGGGACAGCCAGCTTTCCAAACTCCAGTGTACAAGTTACTGTGGCTCCCAGCAGTCTCTCGAGTGCTTTGAGCTCAGTAACCATTCAGGCTCAACAATACCTGCAGGGCGTGTGGAGCATCTCTAGAGTAAACAGCTTCCTTCCTTCACCATGTCTTGTAAGTATCTTTAACAAAGTTATTACTTAACATCCAAGTTCCCCAAAACATGATGGGTTATGCCGTTCAATTAGACCTGGTTTAATGATATGGAAAGCGTGACGCCCCTCTGCTTTTTCATGAAAAGCAGACTAAAACGTTGATTACTTTTAACCTGAGCACAGTGGTAGCCGAGACCAGCCCTTTGGCTCAGTGCCAGCGCTGTGGGTCTTGCTTCCTAACCCTGTCTTCTCGTTCTTAGATATCTTCCCCAGATATTCAGTGCTATTTAACTGGCCAGAACGTCTGCTGACCAGTTAAATAGCACTTAACCAGCTATTCCCCCCGCAGAATATCCCTGGCTAGTGGCTAGCAGATAGCCGGTTACATCGCCCAATATAACCGGCTATCTGCTGATTTTTTAAAGCCAGTTTAGTGGCCATATTTGGCTGTGTGAAAACGTGGGATACCTTTGACCAGTTTAAAGATAACCAGCTAAGTCTGAATATCGACTTAGCTGGTTATCTTTAAACCGGCCAAAGATAAACCGGATATTCGCAGAGAAGGGTTTCAAAAATGATAAAGGGGATGGGACGACTTCCCTATGAGGAAAGGCTAAAGCGGCTAGGACTCTTCAGCTTGGGGAAAAGGCGGCTGAGGGGAGATATGATAGAGGTCTATAAAATAATGAGTGGAGTTGTAACATAGTAGATGATGATAACGGCAGAAAAAGACCTGCATGGTCCATCCAGTCTGCCCAACAAGATAAACTCGCATGTGCCATTTTTTGTGTATACCTTACCTTGATTTGTACCTGTCTTTTTCAGGGCACAAACCGTATAAGTCTGCCCATCACTATCCCCGCCTCCCAACCACCAGCCCCGCCTCCCACCACCGGCTCTGGCACAGACCGTATAAGTCTGCCCAGCACTATCCCCACCTCCCAAGCATCTGTTTATGCTTTCCAAAAATACTAGGACTAGGGGGCATGCAATGAAGCTACAATGTAGTAAATTTAAAACGAATCGGAGAAAATGTTTCTTCACTCAACGTGTAATTAAACTCTGGAATTTGTTGCCAGAGAATGTGGTAAAGGCGGTTAGCTTAGCGGAGTTTAAAACAGGTTTGGACGGCTTCCTAAAGGAAAAGTCCATAGTCCGTTATTAAATGGACTTGGGGAAAATCCACTATTTCTGGGATAAGCAGTATAAAATGTTTTGTACTTTTTGGGATCTTGCCAGGTATTTGTGACCTGGATTGGCCACTGTTGGAAATAGGATGCTGGGCTTGATGGACCTTTGGTCTTTTCCAGTATGGAAATACTTATGTACTTGTATTTTGTCTAAACATTTTTTAAAGTTTTCTCCTCAAAAGCCTTTGTAATGGAATGGCCCTACTATTGACCTTTCTATCATTTGCTGCTTTCTGGGGTAATTCTATAAGGAGCTTTCTTTGAGGCAGGAAAAACACGCGATTGCCGGTGTTCTAATCTTTTAGCATGCGTAAGTAGCATTTACATCAGCTCTGTGCCTAGTGTAGGTGATTGTGCTTAAAATGTAGGGGTCACCATGTTCAAAGCATTTATGCTCCTAACTTTCAGAGTTATGCCCATAAATTGACCTTTTTGAAACTTGACTAGGGCTGCATGATAAACGTTTTATTCAAAAGTCCACTAAAGAGGGACTGTATCAAAGGTTTTGCTGAAATCCAAGTAGATTACATCTAGCGCATGTCCTTTATCCAGTTCTTTGGTCACCCAGTAAAAGAAGTCAATGGGATTCGTTTGGCAGGCTTTTCCTTTGGTAAAGCCATGTTGCCTTGGATCCTGTAACCCGTTGGCTTCTAGAAAGTTAACTATATTTCCCTTCAGCAGCAAGTCCGTTATTTTTCTACCACCGATGTGAGGCTTACTGGCCTTCAGTTTCCCACTTCTTCCCTGTCTCCGCTTTTGTGAAGAGGGACCAAATCAGCTCATCTCCAATCCCACAGAACCTCTCCCGTCTCTAAAGATCTATTAAATAAATGTTTACGAGGTCCCGCCAGGACTTCTCTGAGCTCTGAATATCGCTTTGAATAATCAACCTAAAGTCTTTTTCAGGGGGGTTGGACTGTTGGACGAGAGCATCCCACAGAATAGTAGTATTACAAAATGCCATTTTTTTGTGCTTTCTTGGTGTAAAGAACTAGGTTATGATGCCTGAGATCTAATGTATAGTAACTTGGAAAGACTCAATGTCACACATTGCCTTTGTGTAACAAGCTGGGACTCTACCTCCTAAGGAAGCAGGTTAAAGTAATTTAATGTGCATGATTTACTGATCTTCTGGAATCTAAATGGAAAAAGGGAACAACCTGCATTCCCATAAATGAATGTAAAAGCCTTTTAGATAGCACTCGTACATGAAATTATTTTGTGCTATGATTTGCAAGCTGTGTGGTACAATTAGCATAAATGTATACACATGCATCGTGAATTATTTTCCCCATGAATTATAGTGCTTGCATATTGCAAAATATCTCATTATATCCTGTAAAGCCTCTGAAATGCACTGAGATGTAGGGCAAAATATCTCGTGGGAGAAAAACGTGGCTGCTCCTTGCATCTAGAGTACGAAGCATGGAATATATCAGCTCGGGTTAACCTCCTGGCATTCGAGAATAAATAATGTTTCTGTATGCCAAAACCTGACCTCTCCAGTTATAAAGCCTGGGCTGGCATTAGGTGGATGCAATCAAGACAACTGGCTGGGGCCTCCATATCATAGGGGACCCCAAACTTTCCAAAGCAGAAGAAAGCACAGCTCACTGGTGGGCTTTTGGGGAGTGGGCCCACCCTCCCAAACTTCTGCTCTGGACCTAGCATGTCTAACACCAGCTCTGGTCAAAGACATGGCAACTATATTTTAATTGAAGTAACTATGAAATCATGGATTTGAGATGTAGAAATCCAGAGAGTGGGTACTTTTTTGCAGGTAAAGAAATTACAGTTACTAAACAGAATTGAGGAGGAGTGGTCTAGTGGTTAGGGTGGTGGACTCTGGTCCTGGGGAACTGAGGAACTGAGTTCGATTCCCACTTCAGGCACAGCTCCTTGTGACTCTGGGCAAGTCACTTAACCCTCCATTGCCCCAGGTACAAATAAGTACCTGTATATGTAAGCCGCATTGAGCCTGCCATGAGTAGAAAAGTGCAGGGTACAAATGTAACAAAAATAAAATAGATACTATTGGAGATTCTACATGGAATGTTGCTACACTAGCAACATTCCATGTAGAAGGCTGCACAGGCTTCTGTTTCTGTGAGTCTGACGTCCTGCACATACGTGCAGGACGTCAGACTCGCAGAAGCGTGCGCGGCCACATTGGTGATCTGCAAGGGCTGACTTCTAGTGGAATAGCAACATTCCATGTAGAATCTCAAATAGTAGCAACAGTGGAGGAGTGGCCTAGTGGTTAGGGTGGTGGACTTTGGTCCTGAGGAACTGAGTTCAATTCCCACTTCAGGCACAGGCAGCTCCTTGTGACTCTGGGCAAGTCACTTAACCCTCCATTGCCCCATGTAAGCCGCATTGAGCCTGCCATGAGTGGGAAAGCGCAGGGTACAAATGTAACTAAAATAAAAGTCTTGGGGTTATCATGTCTGGCTACCTTAAGGTCATCAGTCAAAACAGTTGGGAAAACTAATAGAATACTTGGGTGCATTAGAAAAGATTTCACTAATAGGAAGTAATGTTTCTTCTCTCTAGATGTCTGGTGAGACCCCACATCAAGTATTGTGTTCAGTTCTTCTGCAGATATGGTCTCCAGAGCATTGATAGGACAGAGGTGATTTCAAAGGAGGGTCACCAAAATGGTGCATGGCCCACACTGCAAGCTTTATCCAGACAAAGTGAGGGATTTAAAGATGTAGAAGCAAGAGGAGATATGATACAAATATTCAGATATCTGTCAGCTTAATAAATCCATGGAAAGTAGGGTTTCCCAGAAAATGGAAGGTTTAGGTGAAAGGGATTATCCTATGAAACTGAAGGGTGGGAAACAGAAAAGCAGGGCCGTGCCGATGCGGTAAGCGAGGTAAGCATGGCAGGAGGGCGCCATCCTCTGGGGGGCGCCCCGCCGCACCATGCTTACCTTGCTCTCTTCTCCCCAGATCCTTTTTTTTGTTTTTGTTTAAATTTACCTCTCCGGCGCGCGGCAGCGTAAGTGAGAAGGAGGCGGCGCTCCCCCGGCCGCCCCGACGTGTCTTTCCTTCGCTCGGTTCCGCCTTCTTCTGACGTCATTTCTGACGTCAGAAGAAGGCGGGACACAGCGAAGTCAAGACACGTCGGGGCGGGGGAGCGCCGCCTCCTTCTCACTAACGCTGCCACGCGCCGGAGAGGTAAATTTAAACAAAAAAAAAGGATCTGGGGAGAAGAGCGCGGGTAGTGTAGCGCTCGTTTTCGGGGGGGGGCGCCGGAGAGGCCAACTGCAGGGGGGCGCCGGAGACCCTAGGCACGGCCCTGCAGAAAAGAAATGTGAAAAAATACTTTTTCACTGAGAAGAAGCAGGACACCCGAAACAGACTGAGGTCATAAGCTGTGAAACACGGTAGAGTTTAAGAATGCATAGGATGAACATTTGGAGGATAATTTTGCAAAAGATCATTTAGGGTAAGAGGATAAGAAGGCTCCTGTTTTATAACGACAGATAAGTGCCTATAGGTGCTTATAAAATACTAGGGATAAACTGGCAGAAATCACAGCTTGCTTGAACCTGTGGACATTTATGCTCGTAAATTGGCCTCGTTCAAAATTTACTAGGGCTGAGTGCATAAATTTTTACTCACAGTTTCACTAAACTCCTAAAATTAGGAGCATAAAAAGTAGGTGGCGGGTGGGGAAAATAAGTTAGGAACGTAGCACTGATCTTCAGTACGAAAGTAGGCTCATAAATCATAAATTAGGCCCAAAAATCTAGGCAAATGAATGTCAGGCCTAAATTTATAAGCATAACTTTTTAAGCTCCTAAATTAGGATACATTTTCAGCTGAAAAGTTATGCTTCTAAGTATGACTGAAAACAGGGCACAAATTTAGTAGGCTAATTTAGGAGCTTAAATTTAGGAGTTCAGCGTTTACTGAATATTGGGCCCATAGATGCCTAGAAAATGTTAGCAGAAAAGGGCAGTTCTGGCCCACTTGTACCTGCCTTGTTTTGTCACAGGTCTTACTACTTTTGTTCTCATCCCCCTCACTCACTCTGCCACTAAGTTCCCTATGGGGTAATTTTATTAACACCCCCCTCCCTCCCGTTTACTAAGCTGCCGATATGTAAAACTACCTTTAAATATCGGCAGCTTAACTGGGAGGAACAGCTCCTGGCCAGTTATCCTTGCGGCGTACCACTCTTAACCAAAACAAACACAGGGTGGAAGAAAACCAAGTCCAAGTGACCAGCTCGAACACAAGACATAAGAGCTCCAAACAAAGTTTATTGGGACCCTACACGGTCCGTGTTTCGGCAGCAAAGCCTTCTTCAGGGGTCAATAAACGAGTCCTCTGCTAAACGCCAAAACAACTTTGAGTGCTAGCAAAGCACGAGTGGGAGGACGTTGAGTCCACAAGTATGCTCAAGGACACAGCCAAACCGTCAAAGTGAGCTCCATTTGCCACTACCCTCTGTCACCTTCTAGTCAACCAGTTTCTAACCCAGTCAGTCACTTTAGGTTCTATTCCGAAGGCATTCAGTTTATTTATTAGTTGTCTTGAGTGTAACTGTGTCAAAGGCTTTGCTAAAATCTAAGTACACCACATCTAGCACTCATTCTCAATCCAGCTCTTGTAGGTGCTGTAGCATGTAACGTCAAGGGGGCGTACGTGTGGGCAGAATGTGGGAGGGTCATGGATGTAACTTGTATTACTATAAATTATGTTTGTTGCATGGCACAATTAGTGTTCTACAGTAGAATACTAGGGATGTGTGTAGCGCTATAGAAATTATAGTAGTAGTAGTGTGCCCATTTACACCTGCCATTGACCTGATTTTACTCTCTGAGCTCCGCTGGTGAAAGGGTGCCTCTTGTGGTGATGCTTATATACTGCAAATGTAGACGTTTATTACCTTGTAACTGAGGTTGCTGTGGCTCTCTTTCCCCTCTAATAAAAGCTCCTATTACAGATTCTGCTACTTATTTCACAATGACTCAACCATTTGTTCATGAGGGAAAAGGATGAAAAAGCGAGAGAGGAAATGCTGGCTTAACCTCATGGCTACGCTTCAGAATCCATGTTTACTCCTTACCTTTCATCTGCCCCTGTCCATCACTCAGGTGGAGTGGAGTGGAGCCTAATGATTAAAGCAGAAGGCTAAGAACCAGGGAAGCCAGGTTCAAGTCTCACTGTCTCTCCCTGTGATTTTGGGCAAGTCAGGATGTAAATCCTCCAGGGACAGTAAAATGCTAACTGTACCTGACTTCAAGTTCCCTTGAGTTACTGCTGAAAAAGATGTGACCCAAATTCAAAATCCATTTCCTGTAAAAATCCACTGTTCAGTGCTTATAAAACCTTTAATGGGACTGGTGCATTTTCATTGTTACACGTAGAGGCTCATTTTCTTTTTTTTTTTTTTTTTTTTTTTCAGGGCCAAAGTATTTTATTGTCAAGTCAATTTCATACCAAAAATCATAATTAATTCTTCATAACAAAAGATACAGCCTAACTTTGTAAGTCTATGTGCTTTGAAAATGAGCCTTTTTTTCTTTTAGAGGCTCATTTTCAAAGCACATAGACTTACAAAGTTACACCCCAAAGTTGCGCATCCAGATTATAGAATAGTTTAATTACATGCGTAAAAATAATTAGATGCTGGGATAGTGCTGGGCAGACTTATACGGTCTGTGCCAGAGCCGGTGGTGGGAGGCGGGGATAGTGCTGGGCAGACTTATACGGTCTGTGCCAGAGCCGGTGGTTGGGAGGCGGGGCTGGTGCCCTGAAGAGCACAGGTACAAATCAAAGTAGGGTATACACAAAAAGTAGCACATATGAGTTGTCTTGTTGGGCAGACTGGATGGACCGTACAGGTCTTTTTCTGCCGTCATCTACTATGTTTCAAAGTTACACCCCAAAGTTGCGCATCCAGATTATAGAATAATTTAATTACATGCATAAAAATAATTAGATGCTAATTGATGTTAACCAATTGGTTATAATTGGTGCTAATTAGCACTTATGTGCATGGGTAAAAAATATTATTAGTTACATTCCTAACCTATGGAATGCACTGCCAAAAGGAGAGAAAACAATCTACAACCATCTAAACTTCAGGAAATCACTAAAAACTTACCTATTTAAAAGGGCATAACCTATTGACCCAACATAGATGCCCAACGCCCTGCAACGCAGCAAATCCAGCGATCGTATTGGACACTATTTAACCTTCCCTCTCTCTGATCCCCTTATGCCTGAAAGAAATGGACCCTTTATTCGACCACAATATCACCTTGTATTTGTTTCTCTACCGTTCTTGGCAAACGCCTTTCCGGTACTATGTAAGCCACATTGAGCCTGCAAATAGGTGGGAAAATGTGGGATACAAATGTAATAAATAAATTTACACCAGTCTGTGAGCTAGCATAAGTTTTCATGTCTAATGTTGAGTGCGTAACTTAGGACTACGCTAGCATTCTAATGATAATTATGCACATAATTGCTGATCTAGAATTCAGGCTTAGCACGCATCATCCTGGTGCCTAATGTTAGGTGATCTTTTGAGAATTACTCAATTATAGGGGTGAATTCTATATATGGCAATGAAAAAAAGCACTATTCTATAAGTTGTGCTTAAAGTTAGGCTTGGTTTATAGAATAGTGTGTACACCCAGGAATCATGTCTAACTTTAGGCGCGACCATTTGTACCAACTGAAACATAGTTCAAATGTACACACCTAAATTAGGTGGCTATCCCCCCTTATTTTATAACAATATGCGTAAATGCTAGGAATTCCCCCATTCCACTCATGACCTTCCCCTTCCACACCCTTTTTTTTTTTTTTTACTCATGTGTAAAATTTAGGCACAGATCCTGCATTTAAATTTAGTTCATAAATTCCAATTGAATCTAATTTGTGGCAATAATTGCTTGTTAAAACGCCAATTAGTGCTAATTAGCATTTAATTAAATTGTGTGTGCAATTGGGGAAGCGCTCAAATTTGCATACACAATTTTTTGGCAACTTTTATAGAATTAGGAGGATAGTGTATTCAGCATTTGTGTAGGTATTTAGGGAATAAAGTCAGTTATTAACTAAATTCAGAGCAGGGACTTAAAATACATGTAACATAGTAGATGACAGCAGATAAAAGACCTGTACGGTCCATCCAGTCTGCCCAACAAGATAAACTCATGTGATACTTCACATGTATACCTGGTCTTGATTTGTCCTTGCCATTTTCAGGGCATAGACCATAGAAGTTTGCCCAGCACTGCCCTTGTTGTAAAATTTCTGAAGTTAACATTGAAGCCCCTGAAAAGCTCCACTCCAGCCCATCGAAATCTATTCAGCCACGAACAGGGCACAGACTGTAGAAGTCTGCTAGACAATCCAGTTTCCACATACATCCCTGGATTGTATATATGGTGCCAATCCAAGATGTGCACCCAACTAATTTGACTAATGAGCCAATTAGTGCCAATAATTGGGTGCTAGTTGGCATTGATTGACATCAATTTGGATTTGCGTGCACATCTTGATACGCGCTATTCTATAGCAATGTGCGCCTGTCAGAAAACACCTATCCACCCACCTGGGGCTACCCCACAGCCACTTAGAGGGTCTATCCCCAGCACAGCTCAGATCCACTTGCACCTGCCACTTGTCCTCTACACTAGCACCCTCCTCCCACCGACTGGGGTCCCAACTGCCTCTGGGCGAGTCTCCCACTCTCAAATTATCCCCAGTGGTTCCTAGGTTACTGGGGCCACACTCCCAGTGGTCCCACAGTTCCTAGAAAGCACTCACGGACCCAATTCACAAACCACCAGGATTCTTAGTCAGTTCAGACAAGTAGAGGTGATACATATTGTCATGAAAAATTAGAGCAATGAACAGAAAAGGTGCAGTCAGCAAACAGTAACAATTATAACACTAACTAAACATTTCTTTACTATCTAAATATTACCTGGGGAGATCAGGACAAATAGCTGCTCAAAGGTTATCAAATATAACTGATCACAGGGCTTCAGCAAAGAGATCTTTCTCTCTCTTCTCCCTGGCTAAGACTGGAGAAAAAGTCAGTACACCCTAGCTGAATTTTGAGAGCCAATTAGAGCCCAGAACAAGTTTCAAAAGTAGCTGGCCACATCAATGCAGGTTACCTCTTATCTGTGTTAACTAAAGAAGGAACAGTCAGTTCTCTGTAACAGCTTTAAACATAAACATGCACCACCTGCTGGCCAAACTAGAGAAATAGACTTCAATAAATAAATAATACAGTTTTACAGGCTTAAAAACCCACTGTTTTGTCACAGCACCTAAATCACATAGGGGCCCTTAGTAAAAGCGTGTACTCATGCCCAACGCGTGCCAAAATGGAGTTACCAGGTGGCTCTTGCGGTAATTTCATTTTTGGCGCGTGTCCGATATTTGCATCTGAAAAATATTTTTTTTATTTTTGGGCGCATATCAAATGTGTGCCAAGTGGCATTTGACACGCATATGTCATTACCGCTCAGTTACCGCGTGAGTTTACTGCTAGGTCAATGGCTGGCGGTAAGGTCGCGGACCCAAAATGGTTCGCCAATTTTCATTTTGCCGAACCTCCATTTTCGGCAAAAATAAAAAAAAAGAGGCCTTTTTTACAGGTGCGCTAAACAATGGTTCTGTGCGTGCCCAAAACACGCGCCTACACTACCGCAGCCCATTTTTCAGTGCACCTTAGTAAAAGGACCATAGCATGCAACCCAAAAGGGGGCATGGCCATGGGAGGTGCATGGGTAGGTCAAAGTAACATAGTAGATGATGGCAGAAAAAGACCTGCACGGTCCATCCAGTCTGCCCAACAAGATAAACTCACATGTGCTACTTTTTGTGTATACCTTACCTTGATTTGTATCTGCCTTTATAAGGGCACAGACTGTAGAAGTCTGCCCAGCACTAGCCCCGCCTCCCAACCACCAGCCTCGCCTCCCACCACCGGCTCTGCCACCCAATCTTGACTAAGCTTCTGAGAATCCATTCCTTCTGAACAGGATTCCTTTATGTTTATCCCACGCATGTTTGAATTCCGTTACCGTTTTCATCTCCACCACCTCCCGCGGGAGGTCATTCCAAGTATCCACTCTCTCTCTCTTGCTGAACCTGTGAAGCCGTGTCGGGGACAGGCTAAATGGATTCTGAAACCGCAGAGAAATGACTGCATATTCCCTCCTGCTAGACATCCATGCTGTATCTTCATTTAAGAATTTTAAATCAAAATCCTGGTTGTTCACTAATGCTTTTTTCCGTAACATGAAATTATTGTATCCTTTAGCCACTCCCTCTTTCCCCTCCTAATTTAACCCCCTTCCTGTGTCCTTTTTCCAGTTCCCCATTCTTATTAACAGTTGTTCTCTCTCCTCATGATCAAAAGCAAACTCTGGTGCTAGAGGCTGTTAACGCCATACTAGCGTCAGAGTTTGCAGCCGACCCATGATCAGAGCCCTCGAGCACCTGAAACAGCGCACTCGAGGGCTCTCAGTGCAAGTAGCATGCAAATGCATGCTAAACAGGGCTTCTAGCGCAATTAGCTTGCAAATGCATGCTAATTGGCGCTTAACGCATTCATCCCCAATGATCAGCGACCAGAGCGCCAAAGATTGGGTCGCTGGCTGCAGCAAAATCAACGCCAGCTCCGAGCTGTCGTGACACCCCCCTGGCCCCGTCCCGGCCCCCTCCCGGCCCCCCTACCTTTCTGTTGGAGGAGGGACGCAGTCTGCCTGCCTCCCTCCTCTTCCAGTCAGTCATAGCCCAAAATGGCGGCGCCCAGCACCGCTCACTGCATCCTGGGATGCACTGGGCGGGGCTACAGACCATGTAAGGGAATCGCTCCCTTACATGGTCTGTAGCCCCGCCCAGTGCATCCCAGGATGCAGTGGGCGGTGCTGGGCGCCGCCATTTTGGGCGTCGACTGACTGGAAGAGGAGGGAGGCAGGCAGGCTCCGTCCCTCCTCCAACACAAGGTAGGGGGGCCGGGAGGGGGCCAGGGGGGTGTCACGACACCACGGACCACCAGGGAATTTAAAGACAATGCTGGGGGGAGGATTTGGGGTGGGCTGGAGGTCCACCGGACCTCCAGCCCCCCCCCCCCCCCCCCGTCGATGGAAGAACGATTTCTGGGGGTTTCAGGGGCTGGAGACCCACCGATCCTCCAGCCCCCCCCCGTCGCTGGGTGGGAGGGTGGGAGAGGGTTTGGCCGGCGGCGGCGGCCATGACATTTTCTGGAGGTTTGGGGGGGGGGGCCTCGTTGTTCGGGCCTCGGGCCAGGCTGTTTGACAGGTTTGGGCTTTTGACAGCCCAGACCTGTCAAACAAGTGCGGGAGGATTGTGCTGAGCGCATGCTCGGGTGCAATTCTCCCGCACTTCAACATGATAATCAAAGATAATAGCGCTGCTTAGATTTGCATGCATTATCTTTGATCATCCATGCAGAAAAGCCCTGCGCTGTCCTGGCGCTATTTTTAGGGCACTGTTTGGAACAGCGCAGGGCTTTTGATCATCTGGGTCTAAGTGAAAGTTTCTTTCATTGTTGATTCAAAGGCAACACTTTTATGGTCTGCAGCTTATAAAATACTGCTAGCCGAAATAATATTAAATATGTGCATTTTAAGTTTTTTTTTCTCCCTCTCATTTATGTGTATTATTGATTTTATTTCAGTGTAGGGTATGTAATGGATTTATAATTAGAGTACAGTCACAGTAATCAATGATGGGGATTATTAGGCATGTAAATAGAACTCGAAACCGAAGATGAGGTAATTTGGTATTGTAACTAGAAGTGGATCGCATATTCAGGCATTGTTACTTGTGAGCTGCAGAGAAGTTCCTGAAGCAGACACAAGGAACGTTTCACACTTCCACTGGAAAAGCTGCAGCTATTATGTAAATCTGCATGCTAGTTACTGTAGATGTATAGGAAGAATGCTCTTTTGTACAATTTCTTCAGTAGACATAAAACACTTCTTTTACCCTATTTTCTGTTTGTTATAAAATGTGGCTGGATAACAGGTTCTAGGAAACAGTCAGCTGCCTAAGAGGGAGCTACTTATTGATGAAGGGCTCACGTTTCTCACCATAATATAAGAAGGTTTGGCAGAGCAAGTCTTTCCAGCCCTTCTGATGCAGATTGTCAGAAGCTTGTTAAAGTCTTCCCTGTGGGTCTTCACCATATGTGCTTTCCTCAGTGCAGTTAAGGGGGGGGGAAAGCTGGATATAATCCTTATTTACTCAAATGGGCAAGGAACCCTCTAGTTCTTTTTTACCAAGTGGATGTCCTGAGCCATTATTTAAAGGATCTGGTGATTAAAATGGCCACATAGCAGCCTTATTTCTGTGTATCCTACCATAGAGGCCAAGTACACCGCCTTGAGTGAATTCTTTCAAAAAGGCGGTAAATAAATCCTAATAAATACATAAATGTAGGCAACCAAGATTTTCATTCTCCATCGTGCTTATCAATTATTTCATTAATTAATTTACCATCTTTTTGACGAAATTCGCCCAAGGTGGTATTCAGCAAGAATAAGTCAAATATAGGCAACAGACAATTACAGCAGTAAAAATAATCAAATAACAGTACACATGATGGCATAGCATGCTGTTTATAATGTTAACATGATACACATTAAAACATCTTCATAGAGAGGATAAGGTGTAAACGGAAGTAGAACTTATAGATATATAAGACAGAGTAACAGGAGTTAGATAGAAAATATAATTACCATTATGTGATGCATCCGTAACTTCAAAAGACAACCTTACTCTCCATTATCCTAGCTGCAAAAAAAATTACTTTACAAATTAATTCATATTGCGGGTTTTACATACCTAAATGCAAAGAAATGGAATTCCTTAGCCAAACAACTAAGGCATATAAATAATTATATGACATTTCGCAAATTGTTGAAAATCATTCTAGTAAGCACAACTCTTACCAAGAAAACTAGTTGATCTATATTTGATATCATGCTGCCTGTTCTCACTGTTCAATACTAAGGAGTGGCCTAGTGGTTAGAGTACAGGTCTTGCAATCCAGAGGTGGCTGGTTCAAATCCCACTACTGCTCCTTGTGATCTTGGGCAAGTCACTTAACCCTCCATTGCTCAGGTACAAACTTAGATTAGAAATATCCAAAGTACCTGAACTACTACTGAAAAAGGTATGAGCAAAATCTAAATAAAATTATACTTACTGATCCTTTAGTATAATATTTATGTACTCATAGTTACAAAATTTATCATAATATATGCAATACTACTGTTCTTGCATTATAAGCCACATTGAACTCATGCTTGTTTGGGATAATGTGGGATACAAATGTCATAAATAAATGAATAAAATAAACTAACTTAAAGAATCAGAAAAGGTGTGTGAAAATGAATTCAGCCAGCGCTGCGTACGCCTTGTAGCGCTATAAAAATGCTAAATAGTAGTAGTAGTAGTAGTGTAAGCTAGAAATCAGTCCTGTCCCGGAGGCTTTTCTAACCACTTTGATTTTCAGAGTATCCCTAATGAATGTGTATCAAATAGGTTTGCATACATTGAAGATCGGGTGTGTGCACATCTGTTTCATGCCTATTCATGGGGGCTGTCATGAACACCAGACTGTTAGGTGTGCCTTTAGCACAGGGTTGAGAACTACTGAGCCAGAGCCATAAGGCAGAAGAATATTGAGGCGGTGACTCAGGAATTGTTTTAAGTGCCAATCAATTTCCCTGTGATCTTTCGCTTCTCCCCCCTCTCCTCCGCGGTCCCACTTTTATATCCTTCAGAAATGTGAAAAGCATTGCTGGCCAACTCCTACAGCCCTTCTGCCTCCGGCCCCAGCAGTAGTATTCTGTATGTGCAGTATTTCCATTGTCGAAGTTCCTGGGGGATCTGCTGCAGATAGGCTCATAAAGGCAGATGGACAAGACAGCACAGAGGTAACATCATTTCTATACTCTTTTATTACAACTGCATCTGCTCTGCATGAGTGTGATGCCCAGAGGGGCTCCTCCTCCTCCTTCTCCTCCTCTGAGCTTTTGGTGTAAGCCCACAATAAAACTTCCAGGTGGTATTCAGATCCCTTCCCAAGGAACACGCACATTTTGGGTTGAAAGAGTGGAAGTTTGTAAAGACCTATTTGACCCCTTGTGAGGAAATAAATACTAAAAAAAATATCTTCTCTTTTCCAGTTGGGGCTGGTTGGCAGGCTGTGATAAAAACAGATGTTCACATTTTTAAAGATAGGATGTGGTTTTTGACAAATGTCTCAGCTGAAGACAAAATGCATGCCGCGAGTCGTTTAGCAGACGGGGCGCATTTTTACTTATAAACTCTCTCACTGAAAAATACTTCTGATGAGTACTGTTGAAAAGCCCTTGATGATAGTCAGTGAAAGTATTTGGAAATGCTGGTAGATGTATTTGTCTTGGGAACATTTCACTTCATCTTGTCATATAACTCCAGGCGAAATGTAAGCCTTGCCTGGAGCACTATGTATGTGTACAAAGAGTGAGGGTAAGGATGGAAGCTAAGAAGTTTTATTATTTTTGTCACCTAAAAATAATGCTTTAGTTTGTTTAAGCCAAATGTATTCGTTCATTTAGATTGGAATCAGAATTTGAGTCACATGACAAGGAATGATAAATGGGGTTGAATGAGACAATATGGTAAAAAAACAAGTTACAAAATAAAGGCTCTTATTTGAAATGATCAATGGAACGGTGCATTTTATCTGTGAATAAGAGCCCAAGAATTGGAAGCATCTAAGCTCTGGTTTATCATGGGCATTTCCCAGACACACAGAATAGGTGAATACCCTGAGTGAACTGATCTGCAAGCAGAGTGGAGGACCAGCATAATGATTGGAGCAATAGGCCGAGAACCAGGAAGCTTGGTTCAAATCTCACTGATCCTGGTTCACTTAACTCTCCATTGCCTCATGTGCAAACTTAGGGGCCCTTTTACTGATTTGGTTTATTGACTTGATATATTGCTTAATACATGTCGGGTGTAGTCCGTAATAGTGCGCATAGTTTTTTGAAATGCCCACAACCCGCCCATTCCATGTCCATGGCCAAAACCCCCTTTTCGACTGTGCACATTAGAATTTATATGCACTACGTTATAGAAAGTTATGAGTGTAAATTCTATTTAAAGCCCATGTTCCGCTAATTGGCTGTTAAGTACCAATTATTGGCGCTGATTGGCTTGTTAAGTTGTGCGTGCAATATGGGTGTGTGTGGCCAAATTAGCGCGCACAATTTAAGGCGTCATATATAGAATTTGAGGGATATATATATATACACACACACTAAGTACAAACAAAATATATCATAATCGTAATATGGGACCCCACCCTCCCCCCAAAATACCCATACTTAGAGAATAGGCGATAGGATTTTCAGGGTTGTCACTAAGGAGACAGAGCTGCCAGTGACAGTTTGGTAAAGGAATGAGACTAAAGCCCTGCCCTAGGGGGCAGGGCATGAGAAATAATAAAAGAGGTTGGTTGGAGAAAATTCTGGTCTTTGGTAGACCACAGAAGGCAAAAGTAGAGACTAATAGACGATTCACCACTGGAGACGTGAGTCCAACAGTTCTTTATTATATCAGAGATAACGACCCGACACAGACCGTGTTTCGACGCTAAAAAGCGTCTGCATCAGGGGTCAATAAATACACCAAGTAATGAATGCAAAACGAAGAGTCCTACTTGTATATGTGTTTTTGCTCTGATAGTTTGTAGCCAGCATATTCTGTTTGGTGCTACGTGATCAGTGAGTTGACAACACATATACAAGTAGGACTCTTCGTTTTGCATTCATTACTTGGTGTATTTATTGACCCCTGATGCAGACGCTTTTTAGCGTCGAAACACGGCCTGTGTCGGGTCGTTATCTCTGATATAATAAAGAACTGTTGGACTCACGTCTCCAGTGGTGAATCGTCTATTAGTCTCTACTTTTGCCTTCTGTGATTCGTCATCGTAGAGAACTTTTCCTGTTCTATATTTTGGACTTTGGTAGACCACCCCCTCCGAAACCTGTAGCACCGAGGGGGAGTTTGGAATCCTCTGCACAAGGCAGAAGGTGCCTGCAATAGTATCTCCAACTTGGGCGACAAATTAGGAGTGCTTGAGGATAACTGCCTCAGGTGGGAGAAGTGGGAGTGTGAGTGCTTCACTTCTGGCAGGACTTGCATTGCATGAGTGAATGGATCCTGCTCCGGGATGGGACAGAGGGCACTGAAAATTGTGTAAGTGGATTGCAGGCTGTAAGGGACTAGTGTGGCTCAGCCATGTGCTGTAAGTCCAGGAGGTTAAGTGAACTGGAGAAATTGGGAATGAGAAGGATGAAGGACCAAGGGGGACATGGCGTGGATGGTTACCCCATTCTATCTCCCTGAGCCATGATCATAAGTACGTAAGTATTGCCACACTGGGACAGACCAAAGGTCCATCAAGCCCAGCATCCTGGTTCCAACAGTGGCCAATCCAGGTCACAAATACCTGGCAAGATCCTAAAAAAGTTCATTACATTTTATGTTGCTTATCCCAGAAATAAGCAGTGGATTTTCCCCAAGTGACTTTAATAATGGTCTATGGACTTTTCCTTTAGGAAGCCATTCAGACCTTTTTTTAAAACCCCGCTAAGCTAAGCACCTTTACTACATTCTCTGGCGACGAATTCCAGAGTTTAATTACATGTTGAGTGAAGAAAAATTTTCTCCAATTCGATTAAATTTACTACTTTGTAGCTTCATCGCTTGCCCCCTAGTCCTAGTATTTTTGGATAGAGTAAACAAACGATTCACGTCTACCCATTCCACTCCACTCAATATTTGATAGACCTCTATCATATCTCCCCCTGCTTCAGCCTTTCCTCACAGGGAAGTCGCCCCATCCCCTTTATCGTTTTTGTTGCCCTTCTCTGTACCTTTTCTAATTCCACTATATCTGTTTTGAGATGCGGTGACCAGAGGAGTATAAAAGGAACTGAGTAATAAATAGAATAACTGCAGCAGTTGTGGGTTAAAATGAATGTGGACTGAGTTTAATCAAGAGGAAAATCACCAAGTACTGTTTCTGCTCTTTGAACTGAGAACCCTAAATGTCCTGATATCATTGACTATGTTTTGCGCTGTGCTGACCATCGAAAGGAGAAAATCGCTCTGAATTGTACAGACCAAGTTGACTTTTGTGAACTGTTTATTCCAGGTTTGTTAGCATGGAGGCCTATTTTCAAAGCACTTAGATGTACAAAGTTCCATAGGTTACTATGGAACTTTCTAAGTCTAAGTGCTTTGAAAATAGGGTTACCATTTTTTGTCCTCATAAAAAGAGGACACTTGCCCCGCCCAATTTCACGCTACCTTCCCTCCCCCCTGTCACCTCCCCTCCCCTTACGCTACTATCCCTGGTGGTCTAGAGGTACCTTTTCGCTCGGGGCAGGAAAGAAAGAGCCCCCTCTTTCCTGCCCGGAGCGCTGCTGCTAGCTGCCCTGCTGCATCCTGTGCGAGTCCGGCTCTTGGCGTTTCAAAATGGCCGCCGAGAGTTGAAGCAGCCTCGCGAGACTTCAACTCTCAGCGGCCATTTTGAAACACCGAGAGCCGGACTCGCACAGGATGCAGCAGGGCAGCTAGCAGCAGCGCTCCGGGCAGAAAAGAGGGGGCTGTTTCTTTCCTGCCCCGAGCGAAGAGGTACCTCTAGACCACCAGGGATAGTAGCGTAAGGGGAGGGGAAGGGAGTCCTGTGCCCGCCTCCGCTCCCGTCCTCGCCAGCCAGCCTGTTTGTCCAGAAATCCGGATAAACGGGCAGGCTGGCCAAATCCGTCCGGACGCCTGGACATGCCCTCAAAAAGAGGACATGTCCGGGTAAATCCGGACGTATGGTAACCCTATTTGAAAATGAGCCCCTTAAAGTCAGTTTAGGGAAAGGGGACTTGATATACCACCTCTCTGTGGTTTTTGCAACTACAGTCAAAGCGGTTTACGTAGTATATACAGGTCCTTATTTGTACCTGGGACAATGGAGGGTTAAGTGACTTGGCCAGAGTCTTAGCGGTAAGGTCTCTCGCGTTAACAGTGCGGTAATTGCCTAAGCGCGTTGAGTCAGAGTTACCGCTTGATTTTCGCTGCGTGCCAGAAAATAAAATATGCTTTCTGGCTCGCGTAGTGGATGCACATCAAAAAGGAAATTACCGCATGGGTCACGCGGTAGCCGGGCGGTAAGTCCAAATTGACGATCGTTGGGCGCACATAGGTGCCTATGTGGCTTAGTAAAAGGGCCCCTAAGTTATTTATAAAATTACCCTATTAGTTCCATAAAGCTCTGTAATAATCTACATAGCCATCTATACTAATCTGGCCATTGTCCAGACCTTCAGCCCAGGGACATAGCCAGACCTCGCCTGGAGGGGGGCCAGAGCCTGAGGTGGGGGGGCACTGTTTAGCCGCCGCCACATTGGACCCCCCTGACGGCCTGCCGACGACCCCCTTGAACCCTCCTCCCGCCACCAACCCTCCCCCGCCGTCATCGCCTGCCCCGCCGCTGCATCAGATACCTTGTTTGCCGGCGGTGGTCCCCGAACCCCGCCAGCCGAAGAGAGTCTTCTTCAGTGCCAGAGTAGCGCCTTCATTCAACAAAGTTCCTGGTATGATCAGCTGTTTCTGACGCCTTACGTTCTGCACGGGGCTACATGCACAGTGCAGGACGTAAGGCGTCAGAACAGCTGATCATACCAGGGCCAAACCTACGGGGGCCCAGGCCCCCTCAGGCCCCACGTAGCTACGCCACTGCTTCAGCCTGCCAGTAAACTCTGCTATCTAGACACCATATTTTCCTTGTAGGACTTAGAGCTATTGCTCGTTTGATTCTGTCATTGCAGACTGATCTAAATAAATACCCTTACTAGTGATGGTAGTTAGTGTCACACAGCCCATGTCACTCTAGTGTTACTAGTCAGGCTGCTCCACTGCACCCCTCACTCACAAATTTATACTGAAGCCCCATGTGTTCAGGAAAGTTAGTTCCAGCTCTGATTTCAGATGATGAGCTGTGTTGCAGATTCCCTGGTTTACATACTGTAGATCACTGATTACCAACTTGTCCTCAGGGGCCTCCAGTCAGTTGGGTTTTAAGGAATCCTTCAATAAATATGCACAAGATATATTTGCATGCACTGATGTGCAAATGTCTCTCATGGATGTTCCTTGTGGATAACTGAAAACCTGACTGTCTGGAGGTCCCTGAGGGTAGGTTGGGGAATCACTGACTCAGATCTTATACACTAGGAAGAACTTTAACTAAAATTTCCTGGGGTCTAAAGTAAGTGCCCACTGTAAAAGAGGAAATCCTAATGATTGCTTTGTCTTAATTGTTGGCTGGGTTATTTAACAAGCGTTCCTGGCAGAGCTGACAATTTTAATTGAAAAAAATAAGCATTAGGTGGCATTTAACGTATACACAAGGGATAGATAACACCTTTGCAGTGATGCTGCTTAGAATCTGCAGTTCTGTTACTTGTTTCTTAGAAGGCAGAATTTGGGAAAGCAGTCATCAGATATAGCTAAAAGTAATGAATATGCATGAGAGAAATTTGCATGTGAAGGGCAATTCTATAACCAGGTGGCTGCATTTACATGCCACTTGCATATGTAAATGAATAGAATACCGGCACTCTTAAGGGTAAGTGGCAGCAAAAGTGGCTGTAAGAGACAGCCTAAGTGACATAGGATCAAATTCTATAAATTAAGCCTAAAAAAAACGAGCTTAGCGCTATTCTATAAATCTTGCCTAAAAGGTGCATTTTTTAGAATACTTGTAGAGCTGTCCCTGCGACTGAAACTTAGCCGCAACCATTTACACCAGCTCAAATCTGGTGTAAGTGCCCTTGCCTAACTTAGGTGCGGATCAGGCATATTCTATAACGGTGTGCGTAATTTTTAGGAACGCCCACAGCCCGCCCATACCCCTCCCACGGCCACACCCACTTTTGTGATCCGCGCATTAGAATTTATGTGCACCACTTTACAGAACAACGCTTAGAAAGTGCACATGTAAATTCTAATTAGTGCCAATTAGTGCTGATAATTGATTATTAGTGGCCGATTATCGGTGCTGATTATCTTGCTAAACAGTTAAGTTGCATGCGCAGATTGGCTACGCGCACTGATTTGCTTGTGAAACTTTAGCCACCGTTTATAGAATCTAGGGGATAGTGCATTAATGCAAGGGGGCGTTCACATGGGCAGAGCATGAGAGGGGCATGACCAGTTATTTTGATTTTTGCAAAGTGTTGAACACCTGGATTTTTGACACTTAACTTTTGCTAAGCTACTTTTGTTGTTAGACTTATAAAATATTGTATCTGTTTTTTATTTGCTAATTGGAAGACATGGTTATCATATTGTAAATTGTGAAATGTTTTATTTTACACCGCTTTAAAACTTTCGAATTAAGCGGTATGTCATGTTAATAAATCCAGTCTAATCCAGTAAGCAATGCTGCCAGTTACACATGCAACTTACAAAATACAGTAAGCTACGCAGGCCCTTGTTGCATTTAGGTGACCACAAATATGCCAGTTCCATTTCTAATATTTTAGATACAAATGGAAAATTTGAAACCGGACGATAACTACTCGGAAAATATGGATCCAGCAATGGTTTCTTAAGACTTAGTTTTACCAAAGCTTCTTTAAGAACTTTTGGAACAACCCCCTCTGTGAGGCTATTTGTTATCATAGAATGCAGATAGGTCTGTAATTTCAATGCAGGAATCTTTAACCAATTTGACATTATCAGATCTAAAAAAACTACAAGTAGGAGACAGATTCGATATCCATTTCTGAAATTATGTCAAGGATGGAATCTCGAATAAGTGCCATAATCCTGTTAAAGTTGAGACCGGTACCTCTTCCACCTCCTTCTTCTTAGGAAAAAGTGCTATTAAATTATCTATTTTAGAAATAAAAAATGTTGCTAATGTTTCTGACTCTATACACGAATTCTCCATATTTATCTCTGGATTTTTTTGTCAGATGTTTCATAACATGAAACAACTGTTTCGATGAATTTGCAGCAGCCTTTATTTGTTTAGAAAAGTAAGAAACATTTGCTATCCTTATCTGCGCTAAAAAAAATAGCGTTTGACATTGTTTACATTTATTTTTTTGTTCTATTTTCTTTTCCTTACGCCATAGTCGTTCTGCTCTACGTACTCGCTGTTTACATAATTTTAAGCCTGGGTGGTACCATAGCTGAGAATATCTGCTCCTTTGTTTTAATGTTTTTAAAGGAGCAATATCAAGAGCTTCAATAAAGGTCTGATTCCAGCTAGTAACGTGCTCCTCTAATGATAGATCAAAGAATTCTGATGGAAAAAATTCTTAAAAAGGCACTTGCTGTACTGCCTTTCTGAGGTTTTTGCAACTAAGTGGTTTACATATATTCAGGTACTTATTTTGTACCAGGAGCAATGGAGGGTTAAGTGACTTGGCCAGAGTCACAAGGAGCTGCAGTGGGAATCGAACCCAGTTCCCCAGGATCAAAGTCCACTGCACTAACCACTAGGCTACTCCTCCACTAACAATATTCCATGTAGAAACTCCTTTCAGATCACCAATGCGGCTGTGCAGGCTTCTGTTTCTGTGAGTCTGACATCCTGCACATACGTGCAGGACGTCAGACTGAAAGAAACAGAAGCCTGTGCGGCCGCGTTGCTGATCTGCAAGGGCAGGCTTCTACATGGAATGTTGCTAGTGGAATAGCAACATTCCATGTAGAATCTCAAATAGTAGCAACAGAATCTCAATAGTAGCAACATTCTATCTAGAATCTCCTCCAATAGTAGCAACATTCCATGTAGAATCTCAAATAGGGAAAGGGAAATGGGACTTGATATACCACCTTTCTGAGGTTTTTGCAACTACATTCAAAGCAGTTTTACATATATTCAGATACTTATTTTTGTACCAGGGGCAATGGAGGGTTAAGTGACTTGCCCAGAGTCACAAAGAGCTGCAGTGGGAATTGAACTCAGTTCCCCAGGATCAAAGTCCACTGCATTAACCATTAGGCTCCTCCTCCACTCCCAAGGAGACAAGGCAGTGGGATCTATATTTCGCAAACCTCTAGTCTGAATAGATACTGGGACAGTATATCGAACCTGACATGAAAATAATAATTTAAAATTAAGAAAAAAGTGATCTGACCAAGAGACTGGTACTGCTTCAATCTTTGTGCATTGTAACTCAGTTGGCATATTTGTCATAACTAGATCCGGAGTATGGCCTGCTATATGAGTAGGTCCTTTTGCATGTTGTGTCATACCAATGTCCTGTGAGGAATTCATAAATCTCATAGACCGCAAGGTGGTCTTATCATCCACATGGATATTAAAATCTCCCCAACGTAGGAGATTTGGAAATGTTACAACAGCATCTGCTGTTGATTGGTATATACTCTCCCAATCCTCTCTTGTAGTAGAAGGGGCACAGTAAAAAAGAAGCATATGAAAAGTAATATTCGCTGTATGTATTTTTAATATTGTAGATGACCTGGAAGCCTGACTGGATGTGGGTCACCAGGGCAGGTTTAGAAAGCTCTACTTTCAAGCCAAGAAGTAACACCATGGGCAGCCGGAGCTATTTAATCAGATTCTTGCACTTAAAACACTACAATCATATTGCGGCCCTATGCTAGCAGTCTGGTTCGTGGGTGGTAGGGTTCACAAATGTCTCATTAGCTTAAAGAACAGCTTAATCCAGTCCTGGCTTGACTGCACTGCATGCTGGATGTCTGAAGAAAAGCTGGACTGTAAGGGTAGAACCAGGACTGGATTAACCTGTTCCTTGACAACATGGAGCCAGTTGGCAACTCGTGTGGACACGTCATGTAATTCTGCCAAGCCGTCTAGTTTCTGGAGAGAGACTTTTATCTGCTCCTGTGTTTTTAATATATATACTAGGGATGTGAGAGTAGAGGGTCAGGGGAGAGGGGGAGGGGGCCAGAATGCCTATATTCTAAGAGGCATAAATACTCACTTCCCAACAGTCTCCACACACCCCTGTTATACCCATGCAGCGCAATACACTCTCAATCACCCCAGTCTCTTTCTATGCATCCTCACGATACACACTTACACTGTTCAGATATACACAAATATACCTACCACACCACTCATACACACACTCTCCATACAGCCCCCCCATACCCACACACACACAGCCCATGCTACTCTAATGAGACATTCTCTACCATGTCTGTTCCCATCGAGCCCCTCATGCAGATAGGGCCAGCCCAAGGGAATCTAACACCCTAGGTGAATCATTAGTTGTCTGATCTGCCCCCTACCCCAACCCAGGGTTAGTTTAAAGCCTAATCCCTCCCCCTTGTAGCCCTTCCTTACTTCCCCATAATCCAGCATCTCCTCTTGCCCTCCAAACGTGCACTCATAGACCAGCTCTCCCCTTCCATCCTATCCCCCATAGTCCAGCATCTTTTCTTTCCCTCTCTACTACTTCCACTGTCCAGCATCTCCACTTCCTCTCCGTATCTCCCATGAAGGGACAAGTATCTCTCTTTCCCTACCTCTCCATGTCCACTGTTAGCTTCTCCCCGTTTTTCCTTCTGCCAGACCTGCACTGCCACCGCCTCTCCTTCTCCAAGGCTGAAAGGACAAATGGATTCAGCCCCACCCATATCTCACTCCACCTTCAACGCAGGACTTCCTCTCTAAGGATGAGTTGGGATGCAGCAGTGCCCCAGCACAGACCTTTGGTTAAAGATCCCGAACCGGCACTGAATCCATTTGTCCTTAGACCCTGGAAAGAGGGAGGGCAGAAGTGGCAACAGCAGCAGGGGGAAGGAAAAAGGGGGGAGTTGAAATGCTGCACTCTTGCTGCTCCGCTGCCCCCCTAGGCAGATCGCTAGTCCACCTAGTGGCAGGGTCGGCCCTGCATGCAGACATGTCTGAATTATGAATGGAGTAAGGGGTAACACACCATGATATCACATTATAAATGTGCATTTTTCAACTCATTACAGAGCTGAGGCATGTAATATTTTTGGTGGAGTGCTTTGTTTCCTCCGCGAATCTCTTACTATGAGTTAAGAATACCAATTAAAGTAGTTAGGAACTTAATGAAAAGCTGTGGATTGCCTTTAAGTACATTATTAACCGTAATGATTTGCCTGGTAGGCCTCTGGATTTTCTACTGGTTTGGAGAGGGGTCCTTCTGTTATGCACGGACTCTCAGATAAGATTTGCTGTCTGAGTGAGTAGTGTTCTTTCTATGGAAATTGTGCCATTTTACTGGGATAAATGCTCATTCTGGGTGCTTTTATTACATTGCTGTCATATATGGAAATAAAGGGGGAATGGACCAGAAGAAGCTCAGAGACACCCGCTGGAGGGTCATCTATGAAGATTACGGCTTTAGTGGCGCCACCTCATTCTCATTTTTATGCCACTGTTTATTAGTATTTGATTGGATTAACAGTGCAGGTGACCTTTTAGTCTTCATTTTCTATCTTTCCTTGGATTTTTTTTTTGTGCTTATGTTTGTAGTAAGTTGATTTATATGTTCCCCCCCACCTTTGCCATGAGAGAGGCAGTTGCATGTTCAAGGACTGTTTCAGCCTCGGATAGAGACAGATGCCAAAGTTCCAGAACAGTTCCTCATGGCCAAGTAGTTACAGATAGGATTTGCAAGCGCTGTTTTCCCTAAATCGGTGCCAGTGCAAGCTGGATCTTTGCGTTTCACCCACTCACAGTTATATCCGGAGTGAACAGGTAGCTTCCCTGCTTCTGCTTCAGGTAAGTAGGGTGTGTGTGTGTGTTGAGTATCTATGAGAGTGTGTGTGTATTTATGCCTGGAATAGACTTCCTGAGCCTGTACGTCTGGCTCCATCTCTACCTGTTTTCAAATCTATGCTGAAAACCCACTTTTTCACCACTGCTTTTGGCTCCTAACTACTACTCAATTTACCTCCCCTTGTTCCTTCTCACCCTGTACTTCCCTCGCCCTTAATTGTCTTGTCTGTCTGTATTATTTTTAGATTGTAAGCTCTATTGAGCAGGGACTGTCTCTCTCTGTCAGGTGTTCAGCGCTGCGTGCGTCTGGTAGCGCTATACAAATGTTAATCAAACATATAAACGGCGAGTGATCGACTCACTCGCAAATGCGCAGTAGAGACTTCCCTCTCTGTCCCGCCCCCGCGTCAATACGTGATGACGAGGGCGGGACAGAGAGGGAAACTGCGCCGCCAAGGTTGATACCGCTCCCGCCCACCCGAGGTCGCCGCTACCGTCCCCCCCCCCCCCCCACACACACACCCGGCCCGGCCCGGGCCCTCTCTCCGCTACTAAACTTACACATCCATTTGCCGGAACGCAGCATGCACATCAGCTGAGCTGCCGTCGGCCTTCCTTCCCTGCCTGTGTCCCGCCCTCGCTGACGTTACATCGCAGGAGGGCGGGACACAGGCAGAGAAGGAAGGGCCGACGGCAGCTCAACTGATGTGCGTGCTGCGTTCCGGCGAATGGATGTGTAAGTTTAGTAGCGGAGAGAGAGAGAGGGCCCGGACCGGGTGGAGGGATGGCGGCGGCGACTCCGGGTGGGGGGGAACGGTAGCGGTGGCGACCTCACGGGGGGGGGGGGGGGGGAGGGAGGGGGAAGGAAGGAAGGAAGGAAGGAAGGAAGGAAGGAAAACCCCAATACCAGCCCGTTTTTATGAGCTCAACGGCTAGTAATAATAATAATTTAGGGAGAGAGAGAAGGAGAAGGGGGTACAGTGGACTAGACCGTAGTATTACCAGATTTCAGGCTTATACTTTCCTTTACCATGCTTCTTCTAATTCAGGAAGTTGGAGAGCACTTGAATGACAATAAATGTAGGTTTTTCGAAGGTTTTTCAGTTATACTGGACCCAAACCTGCTTTACAGTGTGGTTTAACTAGTTGGGAATGAGTGCGCACAAGAGTTTGGAAATCGTGCATTTAATTCAGTGAGAGCGATGCAAGGGTGCTTCTCGGTCACCTCAGAAATGCCCAATATGACTGTTGATGTGGTTTTAAATGGAAATACAGAGCTGAACAATCTTGCACTTGAATTTCAAAATACAAGTAGTACTTTAAAAGGAAAGAGGTAGTGGGGGAGAGTTAAATATTGATGTGAATAACATATCTGCTATACTGGAACAATCTATTGAAGATACTACTGAGAGGGCTACGCTGCTTGTTTCTTTTGTTTTTGAATAAGACTTAAATACAGTTTTAAGACTTTAAATATTCGCAGTAGTAATAGTTAAAGAACCTAAAATGTTGTGTGTGTGTTTGGGGTGGGGGGGTTAACTATTTTCCAGGAAGCTCTTTTCTTCCCTATCAGTGGCTGATGCAGAAAGCTACTGTGAGCAAGTGTGTGGTTACCATGAGATGTGTTCACACATTGCTAGGTGCATATTCCACAAAGGGTTCAGTGCAGAATCTAACGTGCATTAAACATGGCCACACAGTATATTCAAATATATGGTGAGGAGGCCATGAGGTATTCTGCTGCTATGCATATACATAAGGGAAATGGGACTTGATATACTGCCTTTCTGAGGTTTTTCCAACTACGTTCAAAGCAGTTTACATATATTCAGGTACTTATTTTGTACCAGGGGCGGAGGGTTAAGTGACTTGCCCAGTGTCATAAGCAGCTGCAGTGGGAATTGAACTCAGTTCCCCAGGATCAAAGTCCACTGCACTAACCACTAGGTTACGCCTCCACTAGCAACATTCCATGTAGAGGTCTTCCCTTGCAGATCAGCAATGCGGCCGCACAGGCTTCTGTTTCTGTGAGTCTGACGTCCTGCACGTATGTGCAGGACGTCAGACTCACAGAAACTGAAGCCTGCGCAGCCGTGTTGCTGATCTGCAAGGGTAGGCTTCTACATGGAATGTTGCTAGTGGAATAGCAACATTCCATGTAGAATCTCAAATAGTAGCAACAGAATCTCAATAGTAGCAACATTCCATCTAGAATCTCCAATAGTTGCAACTTTCCATGTAGAATCTCAAATAGGGAAATGGGACTTGATATACCGCCTTTCTGAGGTTTTTGCAACTAAATTCAAAGCAGCTTACATATATTCAGGTACTTATTTTGTACCAGGGGCAATGGAGGGTTAAGTGACTTGCCCAGAGTCACAAGGAGCTGCAGTGGGAATTTAACTCAGTTCCCCAGGATCAAAGTCCACTGCACTAACCACTAGGCTGCTTCTCCATGGATTAGTGAGACAAAGCCAACAAGGATTTAGTCAAGGGAAATCTTGCCTCACCAATGTACTACATTTCCTTGAAGGGGTGAGTAAGCATGTGGATAAAGGTGAGCCAGTCGATATTGTGCATCTGGATTTTGAAAAGGCATTTGACAAAGTACCTCATGAAAGACTCCAGAGAAAATTGGAAAGTCATGGGATAGGAGGTAGTGTCCTACTGTGGATTAAAAACGGGTTAAAGGATAGAAAACAGAGAGTAGGGTTAAATGGTCAGTATTCTCAATGGAGAAGGGTAGATAGTGAGGTTCCCCAGGGGTCTGTGCTGGGACCGCTGCTTTTTAGCATATTTATAAATGATCTAGAGATGAGAATAACTAGTGAGGTAATTAAATTTGCTGATGACACAAAGTTATTCAAAGTTGTTAAAAATTGCAAGAGGACTTTACAAGACTTGGCACCCAAATGGCAGATGGCTTTTAATGTGAGCAAGTGCAAAGTGATGCATGCGGGAAAGAGGAACCCAAACAATAGTTAATATGCAAGGTTCCGCATTAGGAGTCACCGCCCAGGAAAAGGATCTAGGTGTCATTGTTTATGATACATTGAAACCCTCTGCTCAATGTGCAGTGGTGGCTAAGAAAGCAAATAGAATGTTAGGAATTATTAGGAAAGGAGTGGAAAACAAAACTAAGAATATTATAATGCCTTTGTATCGCTCCATGGTGCGGCCACACCTTGAATACTGTGTGCAGTTCTGGTCACTGCATCTCAAAAAAGATATAGTGGAATTAGAAAAGGTACAGAGAAGGGTGACAAAAATGATAAAGCGGATGGGATGACTTCCCTATGAGGAAAGGCTAAAGCAGCTAGGGCTCTTCATCTTGGAGAAGAGATGGCTGAGGGAAGATATAGAGGTTTATAAAATACTGAGTGGAGTGGAACGGGTAAATGTGAATTGCTTGTTTACTCTTTCTAAAAATACTAGGACTAGGGGACATGCAAAGAAGCTACTAAGTAGTAAATTTAAAACAAATCAGAGAAAATAGTCACTCAACGAGTAATTACATTCTGGAATTCATTTCCAGAGAATGTGGTAAAAGCAGTTAGCTTAGCAGGGTTTAAAAAAAAGTTTGGGATAATTTCCTAAAAGAAAAGTCTATAAGCCATTATTGAGATGGACTTGGGAAAATCCACTGCATATTCTAGGATAAGCAGCATAAAATCTGTTTTGCTGTTCTGGGATCTTGCTAGGTACTTGTGACCTGGATTGGCCACTGTTGGAAACAGGTACTGAGCTTGATGGACCTTCCGTCTGTCCCAGTATGGCAATGCTTACGTTCTTAAATGGGATTTTAACAGGTGCACAATGCAAGAAATTTACTGCCAGGCCTGAGGCAGCGTATAATGTGTTAGTCAAGAGGATTTTATGTCAGATTTTTCTTTTTCTGCAACTGTAGCAAGTAACTGAAAATTTAAAAGACAAAGTGGGATATAACAGCTCTATGCATGTGTCCAAAGAAAATGAAAGTTCCAGTGCACATCTGTGCATGAACTGGAATGTTCTCTACATAAATATTTATTTATTTATTGCATTTGTATCCCACATTTTCCCATCTTTTTGCGGGTTCAGTGTGGCTTACAATATGAGTTAAATGTTGGAAATACAATTTGTTACAGATTGGTTATGGATTACATTTTGCAGAATTATGCGAAACAATTGAAGTGTCGTTAAGGAATGTAACACTGGAGCTTATCAGAAGCACTAAGCCTATGAGGGAATCCATGGGACCGTCAGATCATCAAGGAGTAAAAGGGGCACTCAGGGAGAACAGGGTCATAACAGAGAGGCTGATTGAGTTCTTTGCCTTGGTTTTTACTGAAGATGTAAGAGCTCTACCTGTACTAGAGATGGTTTTCAAAGGTGATGATGCTGAGATACTGAAAGAAATCTCAGTGAATCTGAAAGATATACTGAGTCAAAATCGACAAATTAAAGAGTAGTAAATCACTTGGTCCAGATGGTATATACTCCGAGGTACTTAAACTCAAACATGAAACTGCAGATCTGCTGTTAGTGATCTGTAGCCTGTTAAAATCGTCTGTAGTACCTGAAGATTGGAGAGTGGTCAATGTAATGCCTTTTTAAAAAAAAAGGGATCCAGGGGGCGATCTGGGAAATTACAGACCGGTAAGCCTGACGTCAGTGCTGGGCAAAATAGAGGAAATTATTATAAAGAATAAAATCACTGAACACAGTCAAACATGGTTTAATGGGACATAATCAACTTGGATTCAGCCAAGGGAAGTCGTGCCTCACCAATTTGCTTTGTTTCTTTGAATGAGTGAATAAACATGTGGATAAAGGTGAGCTGGTTGATGTAGTACATCTACATTTTCAGTAAGCGTTTGACAACGTCCCTCATGAGAGACTCCTGAGAAAATTAAAAACCCATAGCAAGGATGTAATGTTCTGTTGTGGATTAGGAATTGGTTGATAGAAAGAAAGAGGGTCTGGCTGGCCAATTCTCTCCGTGAAGGAGGATGAATAATGGAGTGCCCCAAGGATCTGTACTGGGACTGGTGGTATTTAACATTTATTAATGATCTGGAAATGGGAGCAACCAGTCAGGTGATTAAATTTGCAGATGATCCAAAGCTATTCAAGGTTGTTAAGGGAAAGGGAAATGGGACTTGATATACCGCCTTTCTGTGGTTTTTGCAACTACATTCAAAATGGTTTACATATATATACAGATACTTATTTGTACCTGGGGCAATGGAGGGTTAAGTGACTTGCCCAGAGTCACAAGGAGCTGCAGTGGGAATCGAACCCAGTTCTCCAGGATCAAAGTGCACTGCACTAACCACTAGGCTACTCCTCCACACCAATGCATGCAGATTAAGAAAAAATTGTAGGAAGACCTTAGGAAGTTGGAAGACTGGGCATCCAAGATTTAATGTGGCCAAGTACAAAGTGTGATGCACATTGGGAAGAATAATCCAAAACGTAGTTATTTGATGCTAGGTTCAACCCTAGGAGTCAGCACCCAAGAAAAATCTAGGAATCATCATGGACAACACGCTGAAATCTTCTGCCTAGTGTGTGGCGGCAGCCAAAAACGCAAACAGAATGCTAGGAATTATTAGGAAAGGGATAGAAAATAAGAAAAATATTAGAATGTCTCTGTCTTGCTCCATGGTGCGACCACACCTTGAGTACTGTGTGCAATTCTGGTTGCCATATCAATAATAAAAAAAAAAAAAGATATAGCAGAATTAGAAAAGTTTCAAAGAAGGGCAACCAAAATGCTAAAGAGGATGGTTAGCCTCACAAACCTTTTATGTGCAAGAAATTGTTGCAAGGCTAATATCTACACGCAGAACAAAGTTCTGGCTCATGTGCAGATGTGTGCTGGCAGTTTCATTTTCATAAGAACATAACATAAGCATTGCCATACTGGGACAGACCGAAGGTCCGTCAAGCCCATCAAGCTGGGCTCTTTTTCCATCCGTGGTCCAATTGAATGGAACAATTTACCATTGCGACTCAAGTGTGAAGCCAGTGGTCCTGCATTTCAGAAACAGCTCAGAGACTTCCTCTTCGCTTTGATTGGTTCATGTATTTGTCATCTGTTTGATTTTGTTTTTTGTTTTTGCTGAATGTTTTTATGGTGGTTTTATTGTAATTTGCTCTGGATAAGGGCGGACTAGAAGAAAATAATACATGTAATCTAAAAGTTTAATTTCTTTCACATGTAACAAATTAAAGTGTGAAGGGGTTCTGAGAGGCTCAGGGGAATTAGCACAGGGTTATGGAGCTTTTCACCTCTAGCTCCCATTTAGCTCAGATTGTTAGTAACTGAAAGTTGCTGCTGCTTTGTGGATTATGTGAAATGAGTTGCTGGTCTCAGTCTGGTTCACACTGGACAGGTGTCCATATCACTAAAAATAGAGCCCCCCCCTTCTCACAGTTAGCCAGTAATGGCACCACCGCCGACAGTCTCATCAGAGGCTGAAGCCTGAACAGGCCTGGTTTTATTTGCCGGTCTTAGACTGATCCCTCCAGAGCAGTGAAAAGCAACAAAGGATCAAGAAGCCTATGAACGGTACTTTTGATCTGTTGTATATTAAATAGGCCCAGCAGCCTATGAGTGAGGCCAAGTAGACATGTAATTTTAGCCCATCTTACACAGGCGCCGAAACGACTTTATATCTTTATAAAATACCAGAGGCAAAGCTACAGAAACTGCATCTAGATTGAAGCTGCAGACTTTTACGCCTACTGGAGGTGTAAATGTTTGCATGTACTGTAAAGTATATGCATAAATGTTTATTAAAAAAATGCATAAATTATGACCCTGAACAGCCCTATACATGAGTCTTGTAAAGGTTTGTGTCTACTTGGCAGTGCACTCACTTTTATTGTGCATAGTTTTATCACAGCCCTTGCACCCACATCAAAATGCTTTTACACCAGAATAATTCTTCATAAAATTGCCCCCCACCCACAAAAGGCAGCTAGGTAGGGTTACCATAGTTTGTCCTCTGAAAAAGAGGACACATATCACGCCCCCTGCCCCGACCACACCACGTCCCTTTTGGATCCTCGCCCCGCCCTTTCTCGCTCTCACCCCGCCCCCTGTCACATATTCCCCTCCCCCCAGGTCACATATTCCCCTCCCCTGCCCCCCGTCACCTCCCCTCCCCCTTGTCACATATTCCCCTCCCCTTACTATCTACTGCCCTGGTGGTCTAGTGACCTCTTCGGGGCAGGAAAGAGCCCCCTCTTTCCTGCCCGGAGCGCTGCCTTGCCCTGCATGCTTCTCTGTCTCGGCTCGGGATTCAAAGTGGCCGCTGAGAGTTGAAGTCTCGTGAGGCTGCTGCAACTCTCGGCGGCCATTTTGAATCCCAATCTGAGACTGAGAAGGATGCAGGGCAAGGGCAGGCAGTGCTCCGGGCAGGAAAGAGGGGGCTCTTTCCTGCCCCAAAGAGGTCACTAGACCACCAGGGCAAATAGTAAGGGGAGGGGAGGGGAGACCCATGGTGCCGCTCGCCTTCCCACCCACCCGTTTGCCCAGAAATCTGGAGAAACAGGCGGGCGGGCAAAACCCGCCGGACGCCCCGGACATGTCCGGGGAAGTCCGGACATATGGTAACCCTACAGCTAGGTAACTACTCCCCAATATCGTTTATTGTCTTACACCTGTATAGGGAAGATAGATGTGGATGTGTTGGAGGCATAGGAAAAATCCTAGATCTCTGGTCACCATGGTGACTAGGGGTCCTGTTTACTAAGCTGTGCTAAGGGCACAACTAAATACTAGAAACATCCATAGAAATATATGGGTGTCCCTAGCGTTTCGCACATGCTGATGTTAGCGCGCACTAAAAACACTAATGCACCTTAGTAAACAGGGCGCTAAATTTTAATTGCTGGTTTCTGTCCCTTCATACTCCCTGCTGGACTGTATTGAATAGGATGTACTTGTGGTGGGCCTTCAGGAGAGAGCCACATAGCAGTGAGGATATGCATAAGACTGCCTGGAGTGAACTGCAAGCTGCTGTGATCTTGTTGGATTGCAAGGGGAAGAGAATATGTTGGGACATCTGTTGGGAGAGTAGTGCGTGTTGCCAGGGGGAACAGAAGTGTATGTTGATGGGAGTTCCTTCTGGGCTGCTAGAAAACATGAGCTTGTTGGCATGGTCCTTACCTTGGAGAAGGAAGGATGCGAGTCCAACCCCTTCCAGGCTGTCTGAGTTTGATATGGTTAACGGAGATAGTCAGGGAAGAGAAGGAGAGGAAGAAACTGGGAGGGGGAAGTAAAGACCATAAAAAAAAACCCAAACCCTAACCCTTATAAATAAAAAGAGAAAAGAAAAGATTTATTTTACATGTTAGATCAACCTCTGATTCCTTAACTTCACTGCCTAAATGTAAATGCCATATGTGGAATGCCCTCCCACGGGAGGTGGTGGAGATGAAAACTGTAATGGAATTCAAACATGCGTGGGATAAACAGAAAGGAATCCTGTTTAGAAGGAATGGTTCCGCAGAATCTTAGCGGAGATTGGGTGGCAACGCCGGTAATTGGCAAACAAAATGGGAGCTGGGCAGACTTCTACGGTCTGTGCCCTGAGAAAGGCAAGGACAAATCAAACTCGGGTATACATATAAAGTATCACATGCCATGTAAATGAGTTTATCTTGTTGGGCAGACTGGATGGACCGTACAGGTCTTTATCTGCCATCATTTACTATGTTACTATACTATGCTAAAATTATACTGGTCAATATTCAGTGGAGTGGAGGAGTTGCCTAGTGGTTAGAGCACCAGTCTTGACATCCAGAGGTGCCCAATTCAAATTCCAAAGGCGCGGGAGGGCTAATGTGCGGGTAGCACGTGCCTAATTGGCACTACTGCTGGGGTAGCTCCTGCGTCCAGCGATAATTCCAAGTTTGGCATGCGCCAAATCTTGCAGTACACAATAATTTTCTACTGTGGTGACGTTCCCGGTGACAACCGGCGGTGCATCCACGTTGGGGCGCTGCATGGTTACCATGTGGGTAGCACGTGAGCCCTTATCCCTTACCGCTAGTTCAGTGGGTGGCGGTAAGGGCTCAGGCCATAAATAGTTGCCCGCTAGTTTTAATATTAGTGCAGGCCTATTTCCCAGCCATGGTAAAAAAATGACCCAGCGCGCACCTAAAAGATGCATTCACACTACCGCAGGCCACTTTTTACCGCGGCTTTGTAAAAGGACCCCTTAACTGGTTAAGATAACTGCATAAATAGGACCACATAAAATGCAGTCCTGTCTTTATGCGGTTCTTTTTAGCAGGGTAATTGCTGAATATTGCACTTAACCGGCTCCTTATACCCGGAAATTCAAGGCCAGAGCCCAGACATGGTCTCGACATTGAGTTTCTAGAGTTTGGTATCATCTGCAATGAGACAAACCTTACCAGACAGTCCTTCCACAATGGACAGATCTCTGTGGTACACCACTGATAACATCCTTTTCCTTGGAGCAAACTCTTTTTACCACTACCCTCTGTCTCCTTCCACGTAACCAGTTTTTAATCTAGTCCAGTCACTTTAGGGCCCATATCAGTTGCCTATGTGGAACTGTGTCAAAGGTTTTGCTGAAATCCAGTTACACCACATCTAGTGCCCCTCCCATATCCAACTGTTTGGTTACCCAATCAAAGAAATCAATCAGATTTGTCTGACATGACCTACCTCTAGTAGAAACCATGCTGCCTCGGGTCCTGCAGTCCATTTGATTCTAGAAACCTTACAATCCTCTTCTTTAGAAGCATTTCCATTAGTTTACTCACCAATGATGTCAGGCTAACCGGCCTGTAATTCCCAATCTCCTCCTTCTGCTCTTCTACAGAGGGACCACATCCGCCCTTCTCCAGTCCTCCGGGACCACTCCAGACTCTAAGGAAGCATTGAAAAGGTCAGACAATGGAGCTGCCCGAACTTCCCCAAGTTTCTTGAGCACCTTCGGATGTATCCCATCAGGCCCTATCGTTTCGTCTATTCTTAGTTTAGCTAGCTCCTTACGAGCACAGTCTGAGAAATCGGTCCTGGTCTACCACACATCCGTTTCTATTAGCATTTGTGTTCTGCGGTCCTACTTCCAGCCTTTCAGCCGTGGATACAGAACAGAAATAATTGTTAAGCAGTTCATCTTGACCCTTATCAGCTTCTACACATTCCTCCCCTTCACCCTTAAGCCTCACAATGCCATTTTAGCACTTCCTCCTATCACTTACATATCTAAAAAATGTCATGGTCTTCACTTTCACTCTGGGTGTGCATAGGGGAGGATTTTGGGTGGAATGCAGGTGGAATCTACACTTACACATATAGGTTATAACTTAATTCACACACATACTTGTGGAAAGTACATGATAATATTTACACCAGGCCTCAAGCTCATGTAGATGCTGGCACCTATATGTCCACACATGCTTTCACACCTATGTTAGTATCTATATAATCAATCAGGCATGTGCCTGATTTTATAAAATAGGTGATCCATGCTTCCTCATCCAAATGGTTTTCAAAGTGAGTGCAGCAATCTTTCCTTTGGGATATGTCTTGTATTATTTTCATTGCCGAGTTATTCTCGGTAAGTAGTGTCATAATGGGGCTCATTTTTGGTGCATGTATGATTCGTGTGTCTGACAAATTTATTTTCGGCTGCGCATATTGGCCATGTGCCAAGTGGTATTTGACATGTCATTACCGCCTGGTTACTGCTGAGCCTTTACCACTAGGTCAATGGCTGGCGGTAAGGTCTCGGACCCAAAATGGACATGTGGCAATTTTTATTTTGCTGCACTTACATTTTTGACAAAAATGTTTAAAAAAAGGCCTTTTATACAGACGCGCTGAAAAATGGATCGGCGCGTGCCCAAAACTCGTGCCTACACTACCACAAGCCATTTTTCAGCGCGCCTTTGTAAAAGGATCCCTGTATCACCTCAGTTTAGTAGCCATACTGTCTTAGTACAAAGAAAAGACACCTATAAACTACTGATCCCAGAATCCTTTGGTATCAGATGCAAATAATCCCATGTGATCGCTCTTTCACTTAATCCAAGGTGGCAGCTTTTGTTTCCACTTAGTGTCCACATCAGTGGGAGCGAAGTTACCCGAGGTACATGTCTCAGGGCTATTACATTTTAATTGTGAAAGAGTCATGCTGTGAGCCACGAAGAAAGACCAAAATATAAACGTGAAGGATCTTGTGGAGTAATAATTTAAGCCATTAGTGACCTTGTCATGTATGTTTTCTGGGAAACAAAAAGCAGCTGTGATTGATGAAGACTGCTCCCCTGAAACCATCAGCAGGGTGTAGACCCAGAGGTGGTGTTTGACTTGGTATTGGCAGGCTTAATGGAGCTGAAAATCAACATGGCTGAAGGAGGTTTGCGTCTCCAGGCCTGTTGGCTTCCAAGTGCACATTCCTGTGACATTTACTTCAGAACATAGTTCAAATGGTTGTGCCCCAAACAGTGTTTCGCAAAGCTGTACGCAAAACACAGAGGTCTTACTGAAGGGCTGGTGAAAATAAAAAACGCATCAAAATGTAAACCTGGGAGCTATTCATAAAGTAAATAGATGCTGTTTTCACATGTTTCATTTAGGCATTCATGCAGAAACGTGTTACATTTGTGACTGGCAAGTTCCTTGAAAAGCAGAAGGGTCCAGCGTGTGATGTATCAGCGAGAAATAACCCCTGACAGTTATAACTAAACCAAATATGCAGCCCTGTCAGCCACTAAATAACCCTGGAAAACAAAAGGGTTCTGCTTATCATTTTCCATTTCTTCATGCTTGTTGGGCTGTTTAACTGTGCATCGCTCATCACAAAAGGCTCTCTTATTCTGCTTCTGTGTTATAGGCGCAGTTATGACTTCTGCTGGTGCAGGCAAAGCACGCCTGTCCATGTTGATTCTTTATCCTGGCTGTTGGCGGTCACTTAAGCAATTGGTTCAAGAAATTGGGAATGTGATCATTTTATAATTGTTTTATCCATGCTCTTTTTAGGTGGAAACCATGACAACAGAAGGTGGAAGGGAAGGCCACACTAGCCAAGTGACCTCAGGGCAGAACAGTGACCAAACCGGGCCAGGCAGCTCACAGTCATCCCAGAGTTTGGTTGCGCCTGCTGGGGTTTCGGCAGGATCTTCAGCTGCAGCTTCTTTCTTCATAAGGTAGTTGTTGCCTCTTAATTCTTTGGCTTCTTTGGATTGCAAAGTGATCATTATGTTTTGGGTATGATAAGTCAGGTGCTCACTTTTCTGATGATGGTTAAAGAAAAAAAAATGTTGTTTTTCTTCTTTATAATCCTCTATTTTTCCTTTGGTCCTCCCGATGTTGGGGACTAAGGGGCTGGAGAATTATAGTATTTTCCTTTGCTTATTGGTTCCCTCTAATTCTTTCTGATATGTTAATTGCCCCTTTTTTATCGTATCAAGTATTTTGTTTGTATGTAAGGACAAAACAATGTCCAAAAATGCACAGTTGATTGCATACCAAAAAGCCACCTTCTTACAACTCAATAAAATAACCTGAAATACAAAACATATAAGTTCATCTCGGTCGGATATTTCCTGAATTTGATCCTTCAGTGATGATAATGTGATGCCTAATGTTGAGCATAGGAGCCAGCTTTGTAGGTGCTTGAGAACCCCCGGTATTGAACACACTCCTTGACTATGCCCAGGGAGGGGTAATTTCCATCAGGCTTAACACCCCCAGTCATTTTGAAAAGTTGGCTCCTATAGTGTTGAGTACCTTTGCTTTTCAGAGCCATATTTAATGAAGATTGATGTAGTTCGCAGATAGAACAGGCCTTTTGCCTGCGCTGACATAGGGGCCCCTTTTACTAAGCTGCATTAGGTGCTAACGTGCAACAAAAATGGCCCTAATGCAGGACACGCGAAAGAGTTTTGCCTTAGCTTTGTGATCTGCGCTCTAAGGCCCTGATCCTGAAAACTAATAGCACTGGAACAGCGAGCCAGAACTGAGCTCAATGCTAATGACATGGAAGTATAGTCGCGCTGTTAGCGTTGAGCATTAGGGACTTGTTCTGAGTTGAGTGTCAAACAGAGCTCTTGTGCGCCTGCACCTAGGCATGGAGACAAAGCAAGGCGTGGAGATAGAGCGAACAGGGGGAAGGAATAGAAACGAGCCATGAGCCACTGCAGACGCCACTGGAAGAGTAGTGAAATCACTATTTATTGGACCAGATGATTCATCATCCTGCCCCCCACTCACAAGGTGGCAAGCACAGACCTACCAACTGCCACACCAGATCTGGAAAACCTGCCTCATTCGTACTTTATGGATTAAAAAATACGCACACATTTTTCTTCAGCTCCTCTCCGACCTCCAGCAGGGTCAAGCTTTCTCTTTGGTTAGACCTGCAGTAGATGAGGGCTGTTTCCTTTAATTTCTGGACCACTAAGTGTATTAATTCTTTTGTATTTTTTGGAAAGGGCTTTCAGGGGCTGAGAATGGGTGTCCTGACACTACCGCCACGCTAACTGGTTAGCGTATCCATAATATGGCATCCCTTAGTGCCTCCTAAATAAGAGGCGGTAAATGCACCCGCCTTCATTTTTTGAAATGGGCTTGGTGTACGGGAAAGGCCTGCATACCCCCAGATTCTATATATAGGGCGCCTAGATTCCATGCGGAGATATGTGCGTATCTTAATTGGTGGAACAAGGTAACCAGCGTTTTTAACATCACTTAACAAGCAATAACGAGCACAAATTGGCAATAATTACAGTTTATGGGCGGAAATCACTAAGCATATTCTATAAAGAACTGCGCCTAAATTGCAAAGCGCTCAGTTCAAAATAAACGCGTGCAGGGGCATGTTTATGGGTGTTTCGTGGGCATTCCAAAATTTCCATGTGTAATTACAGAATACGGGTCAGTGCGCCTAAATTTACGTGCATTGATTTACACTAGGATTTTACTGGCGTAAATGAATGCACATAGATTTAGGCACTACGTTATCGACTAACTGCACCTAAATTTTATATGCCAGCCTCAAATGTCATACCCAGCTCCCTGACAGCAGTATGCAGTCCCTGGAGCAGTTTTTAATGGGTGCAGTGCACTTCAGGCAGGCAGACCCAGGTCCATCCCCCCCCCCTACCTTTTACACTGGTGGTGCTAAGTTTTGAGCCCTCCACACACCCCCAAAACCAACTGTACCCACATGTAGGTGCCCCTCTTCACCTATAAGGGCTATGGTAAGGGTGTAGAGTTGTGGGGAGTGGGTTTGGGGGGGGATTTAGGGGGCTCAGTACCCAAGGTAAGGGATGCATCTGGGAGCTATTTGTGTATTCTTTTAACATTTTTAGAAGTGCCCTCTAGGGTGCCCGGTTGGTGTCCTGGCATGTCAGGGGGACCAGTGCACTACAAATGCTGGCTCCTCCCGTAACCAAATGCCTTGGATTTCCCCAGGTTTGAGATGGCCGGCATTTTTTCCATTATCGCTGAAAAACAAAATTGGCGATCTCAAACCTGGCGAACTCTGGCATTTGGCCGGGCTAAACCGTATTATCGAAAAAAAAGATGGCCGGCCTTTTTTTCGAAAATATGATTCCGGCCAGCTGTTGCGACGCCGCCAAAATAGATCGCCGACGACCTATTTCGCCGGTGACGTTCGATTATGCCCCTCTATGACTTTACGTTTTTCCTAAAGATCCTGCAGAACTTTAACTTTCCATAACCATATTGTGTAGTGCGTTTATGATATCTGCTTGCATTTTTCTGACAGATCAAATCAGTGTGTTGTTCATAGTCTGCTTTCCAGGACTCTTAGTAGACTGAAAACATTGTGTTTTTTTTTTCATATTCCTAACGTAGGTGAACTGTGGAGTAAAGAATCCAATTATTTGCTAATGAGTAATAATGGCATACATAATCTAAGGGTCACTCTTCTTGCCCAGGCAACTGATTGTTCACTGATAAGCATTTGGTCATTAGATTGACCATAAAATAAAGTCAATAATTGAGGTTACTCATAAGAGCAGACACCTTATCAGCTTTAGGCATGGTGAGCCAGCTTGCTGGTGACTGGCACACTGATTGTGCTGTGACTGAGCATATGATTAGAGTATTGAAGCAATGTGCTTCAAATGAAACTGCAGGAAACGCAGAGCAATATTAGCACAACCACTAAATGACTAATGGGTTTTGTACACAGCATCAGACTACTCAATTAGTTCCAATAAGCTGTGCCTTGCATACTTATCCTTAGCCAGTGTTACAGCACGGCTGGCTGCAGATAGGATTTTTTTTTATTTTTTGTGTGGGTTTTAACTCTGGTAGTTCAGATTTGGCAGGGAGCAGTGATGATGGGAAAAAAATCTCTCTTTTTTTTTTCCTGAATCTTATCTGCAAAAAGAACAGTTTGTAGAGCTCTTATACAGTTGAGTTCATTGAGGGCCCTTTTTACTAAGCTGCATGGGCGCCTATGCGCGCCCAACACGCACCAAAATGAACTTACCGTCCGACTACCGTGTGGCTCTTGCGGTAAGTTCATTTTTGGCTCACGTCTGAAAATTATTTTGTTATTTTTGGACGCGCGTAGCGGGTGTGCGCCAGTATTATCTGATGCGCGTAGGTCATTACCGCTGAAATTCTTTACCGCTAGGTGTATGGCTGCCGGTAAGGTCAGAGACCCAAAATGGACGAGCGGCAATTTTGATTTTGCCACAAGCACATTTTTTTGGGGGAAAAGAAGAGGCCTTTTTTTTACAGGCGTGCTGAAAAATGATTCTGCGCACGCCCAAAACCCACACCTACACTACCACAAGCCACTTTTCAGCACGCCTTTGTAAAATTACCCCCGAGTTATGAAAAACCAATATAGAGGCCTTTTTTCCAAATTTCAGGAAGCACTAAGGTGCGCTTACTGCAGCTTAAAATTTCGTACTGTGGGGCACGCTGAGGCGTCTCGCCGTACTTGTAACATGCATGCTACCGATGTGCTAAAAAAATGTATTTTTTTTGCAGTTCGGGTGGAGAGTGGGTGTGTCTCTGAGCTAATCATTTAGTACAGCTACATTACCGCCCGATGATTAGGTGGCGGCAGGGGCGTATCTGGAATCCGGCGGTAGGGGGGGCCAGAGCCAGAGAGGGGGGGCACATTTTTGCCTCCCTCCCCCCCCCGCCGCCGCCTCTCTCCACCCCCTCCCCGCCGTCAACCCTCCCCCGTTGCTTACTTTTGCTGGCGGGGGGCCCCAACCCCCGCCAGCCGAGGTCCGACCCGCAATCTCCATATTTCGTCTTCCTCCGTGGCCATGTGCTTCAAGGAAGTAACGCTGCAGTGCTGATTGGTTGAATCCAGTTCGGCGTCTGACGTCGCAGCGACGTCAGACGCCGAACTGGATTCAACCAATCAGCACTGCAGCGTTACTTCCTTGAAGCACATGGCCACGGAGGAAGACGAAATATGGAGATTGCGGGTCGGACCTCGGCTGGCGGGGGTTGGGGCCCCCCGCCAGCAAAAGTAAGCAGCGGGGGAGGGTTGACGGCGGGGAGGGGGGCCAGGGTGAAATCTGCGGGGGCCCAGGCCCCTGTGGCCCCACGCAGATACGCCCCTGGGTGGCGGCAAGGGCTCATGCGCTAATTTTTGTTAACGGTTGTGCACTAAGCTATTAAATCTGAAAACAGAAAGTCGGTCATTTCACGGCCACAGCAAAATGTGGCCTTAGTGCACGGAAAAGACCCACGTAAGGGCACACTAAAGTCATATTTTGCTGCAGCTTTTTAAAAAATTCAGGGCCCTGTTTACTAAGTCACGTTATAGGCGTGTTACCGTTTTAAACACACGTTAACCATGTACGTGCGTTAACCATGTGCGTGCATACAATATTCCTAGAGGTGCCTGCACGGTTAGCGCCCGCGCTAATTGTAGGCACATTAAAAATGCTAACGCACCTTAGTAAACAGGGCCCTCAGATTTGTCAGGCGATTTGAAAATTGCAAGGGATCAACAAGTTCTTCAATCTGTGTTTCAAAGTTTGATAGTACCATGTTTTGGTTATTGCAACGGTTTGTTGTTGGGAATTTCAAAATCCCAAAGCTTTACAGGTTGCACAAAATTCAATTGCAAGGGTTTTAGTTGGATATAATCAGTGTGAATATATATCACCTGTTCTGAAGGGTTTTACATTCATCGCTGTAGTTAAATAAAATGGAGCCTCTCCCTGCAGCATCCTAAAAACTATAATTCCCTTTCGTAAAGTAAATCCGAAACTCTACCGGAAGCCAATGTAATAGAGGCTCAAATTTATTTAAAGAAAAAAAAATCAAATGAAAGGCAGTATTCTGGACTAGCTGCAGGCTTTGTAAAGAAGATTTAGGGCAACCGACCTACATTATTTATTTTTGTTACATTTGTACCCTGCGCTTTCCCACTCATGGCAGGCTCAATGCGGCTTACATGGGGCAATGGAGGATTAAGTGACTTGCCCAGAGTCACAAGGAGCTGCCTGTGCCTGAAGTGGGAATTGAACTCAGTTCCTCAGGACCAGTCCACCACTCTAACCACTAGGCCACTCCTCCACTGTTGCTACTATTTGAGATTCTACATGGAATGTTGCTATTCCACTAGAAGTCGGCCCTTGCAGATCACCAATGTGGCCGCGCAGGCTTCTGCTTCTGTGAGTCTGACGTCCTGCACGTACGTGCAGGCTCACAGAAACAGAAGCCTGCGCAGCCTTCTACATGGAATGTTGCTAGTGGAATAGCAACATTCCATGTAGAATCTCCAATAGTAGCAACATTCCATGTAGAATCTCCAGTAGTATCTATTTTATTTTTGTTACATTTATACCCCCGCGCTTTCCCACTCATGGCAGGCTCAATGCGGCTTACATGGGGCAATGGAGGGTTAAGTGACTTGCCCAGAGTCATAAGGAGCTGCCTGTGCCTGAAGTGGGAATCAAACTCAGTTCCTCAGGACGAAAGTCTACCACCCTAACCACTAGGCCACTCCTCCACCACAAATTACAATAATCAAGAATAGACAAGATTATTGTCTGAACGATAAGCCTAAAAACAAAAACATCAAAATATTTCTTAATGCAACAACGTTTTTTAAGGTGATAAAAGGATTTCTCAACAACTGAGTTAATTTGCGGCTTCATACTAAATGTGCTATCAATCACCACCACTCCCAGTAGTCTGGACTCTATCCCAAAGGTAAAGCAATCTGACCCCACAGTTACAGTATAGAACCGAAATGGGTGGTCCAGAGGTCTCAACCATAGGAACCATGTCCAAGATTCAAGTATGAGAAAGGTTGATATAGCCTGCCAGCAGAGATGGTGCGGAACAGGGGCGTAGCCAGCCTTCCGTGGGGGAGGGGTCCAGAGCCCGGGGGGAGGGGGCACATTTTAGCCCTCCCCCCGGCGCCGCCCCCCCTGCCGACATTGCCGCCCCCCCTCCCGCCGCGAACCCGCCGCCGCTGCAGCCTACCTTTACTTTTGCTGGCGGGGGATCCCACTCCCCGCCAGCCGATGTCTTCTTCTCAGTCGCTTCCTGCTCTTCAATTTGTTTGCTGACGTCCTGCACGTACAACGTGCAGGACGTCAGCAAACAAATTGAAGAGCAGGAAGGACTGAGAAGACGTCGGCTGGCGGGGAGTGGGATCCCCCGCCAGCAAAAGTAAAGGTAGGCGGGGGCGGGTTCGCCGGGAGGGGGGTCCGGGGGTGAATCTGCGGGGGCCCCGGCCCCCTCAGGCCCCACGTAGCTACGCCACTGGTGCGGAAGCCAGCACTTTTAACAGATTTTGGGCATACATGAGACAGATAAGGCAGGCGGTGGTGAATAAAAGACTGAAGTCGTATGAAAGATGTGTGCGTGTAGATGGGAAACCAAGAGGTGGCGTTGGGTTGAAAGAATCTTAAATGGACTAACTTATCTTTATTTGCTGTCATCTACTATGTAACTATGCCATTTTCCTCTTTTTTTTTTTTTAAGATTTCTCTATTCTTAGGAACAGTGGCAGCAACAGCTGACTGGAAAATGTTGGATTCCTTAGGTAAAACGATAATCTTGCCAGGCTGGGGGTTGCTGTAATTTGACATTTTGCACCTGTTTCTTCTCACTTTGCTGGTCAGTTTCAAACTGTTTTAGCTACGTCATCAAGCACTACAGTGGCTTATTACAGCTGATGGATTTGGCGACTGGGGCAATGCAGTCTGTCTGCAGGCTGCTAGTTGATACAGGTCCAACACTTGATGACTAGAACTGTAAAATGTAGCTGTTAGAGGAGGCATGAAGAGCAGTAAATGTGCCTCTGAATTTTTCTTGTATGGGATCTAGTGTGGAGGTTTGGAATAGACGCTGGCTGCCATTACTGTATAAGGGAATCCTTCACATGCTCATCTTCAAATGTGGTATATATCATTCAATGTAAAAAGTGTGAAGAAGGATGCTATATTGGAGAAACAAGCCAGATGCTAAAGACGAGATTTAATCTACATAGATTAAATGCCAGTGCCAACCAGGATATCACCTCTGTGGGACAGAAATCCAGAACACTGTGAGGCATATTTTCAAAGCACTTTGGGAGGCTAAGTTCCATATGTTTCTATGGAACTTTGGGAGGCTAAGTGCTTTGAAAATAAGCCTCCCTATCAATGATTTTATGGTGAGAATACTAAAAGGAAACTTGAAGGCAATCTAGGAACCTAAGACCTTTGAAGTTAAAATGACGAAATATTTTGACACCCACCGGACAGGACTTAACAAAGATCTGGGTTTTCTAGCCCATTATAAACCTTACAATTCTACTGTTTTGTCACCCTCTTATCTACCATCCATCTCTCCCTGTCTCTCATCCACCCAGCTCTCCATGTTTACCCGCCCCATCCTCTTCCTGTGAGACGGTCATTGGAGTGCTTTTGTATTTCACTTATATATACTGATATTTGTCAGCATTTGCTCATTTCTGATCTGAAGAAGAAGGGTCCAATAAAAAAGGTATCATCTTATTTTCTGTTCTCTGTTTTGTTTTATTTCTGTTTATTACCTTTAAAACGTGGACTAACATGGCAACCACATCACTTTACTCAAGATGTGTAATGAAAAGTGATATATTATCCCAAACGAGGGCGGCCCAAGGCAATCTGTGGCCTGAGGTGAGGGATGAGATGGCGCGTCCCCTTCCCAACTCCCTCCTCGGAGCTACAATCAGGGAGTAAAGTGGTTGGGAATGATAGAAAACTACAAACTGGCAGGAGCCAAGCAATTAAGTTTCTTACAAAATCATGAAAATACATAAACCATGTATATTTATATATTATATGACATAAAACCAAAGTGGAACAGCCTAATGGAGTCAAGCCACACACAAAAGAAAAATGTCTCATTCATTCCACCAGGGTTGAGCCCTCTGGTGCTAGCGGCCGCCGGGACCTAGCTGCACATCTCTGAGGCCTGGGGTGAGGAGTCCAAGCATTCACAGAGAATATATTCATTCATGGAGTATTCCCAGGTAGGCAGGGTGGTGGCCTTGGCAAGATGCTGCTCCATGAAAAGGGCTGCATGAGGCCTCCGCCTCAGTTGGCCTAATGATAGGGCCATCCCTGATCCCAAAGATGTTATAGGTAAGATCAGCCATTTAAAAGGAGTGGAGGAGTGGCCTAGTGGTTAGGGTGGTGGACTTTGGTCCTGGGGAACTGAGGAACTGAGTTTGATTCCCACTTCAGGCACAGGCAGCTCCTTGTGACTCTGGGCAAGTCACTTAACCCTCCATTGCCCCATGTAAGCCGCATGTAACAAAAATAAAATAGATACTATTGGAGATTCTACATGGAATGTTGCTACTTGTGGAGATTCTACATGGAATGTTGCTACTATTTGAGATTCTACATGGAATGTTAATGTTGCTATTCCACTAGCAGCAACATTCCATGTAGAAGCCTGCCCTTGCAGCCGCGCAGGCTTCTGTTTCTGTGTGCAGGACGTCAGACTCACAGAAACAGAAGCCTGCGCGGCTGCAAGGGCAGGCTTCTACATGGAATGTTGCTAGTGGAGGAGCGGCCTAGTGGTTGGAGTGGTGGACTTTGGTCCTGGGGAACTGAGTTCAATTCCCACTTCAGGGACAGGCAGCTCCTTGTCACTCTGGGCAAGTCACTTAACCCTCCATTGCCCCATGTAAGCCGCATTGAGCCTGCCATGAGTGGGAAAGCGCGGGGTACAAATGTAACAAAAAAAAAATGGTGGACAGCCAACATTTGGCAGTGTATAATCCAAAATTAGCTAAGCATTTCAAAGTGGGGAAACTCCCAAAAAGAATGCATTGAGACACGCAGCGGAGAAACCGATGTTTTGATTTCTCCTGGAATCTTCATCAGCTTTCTACATTTGCAATATAAATACAGCTATTTATACACCATGGTTACAGATTTTTTTTTTTTAACCAGTGAAAGCCTATCTAAATTTATTGATGATGACATCAGAACAAATCATTACACTAGTCATTCAAATCCCACCAGTGAATCCTTGTTTCCTGAAAGCTCGCTTTTTCACATCCCACTTCACTTTCAAGTGCCAGCTTCAATAACCATCTTTTAGATCCTTCTGGAACAGCAAATAATCAGTGTCCTAGACTACCTGGGGACGTACGTTCCTACAATTGGAGCAAAACACCTGATAGCTGTCTGGCAAGTTGTTATCAACTGCGCATCTGTGAATGAAGGATTTTTTTTTAAACAGCATTTGCTGAGCCAACCCTAATAATTGAGTCAGCTCGTTCTAAAATTTATTTTAATTGGTCAGCCAAATATTTTGGACAAATTAAATGTTGACATTTGTATATTATTATAAGAACTTTGAATCCAAGCCCAAGCTCTGCTGGTGTCAAGAAAGTTCATTGAAAATTGGGCTAATGTGCTCTCTGGTCATAGTCCTTGTCAGCAATCTCTATGATCCAAGGAATTATTTACCTTGTTTGATGACATGCCTCACTAGAGTAATTTGAGGTGAGTTATAAAATAAAAATTAAAACATAAAATACAATAATTACAAATAAAACATTAAGGGGCCCTTTTACTAAGGGTTGGCATGTGCTAACGAATATGAGCAAGTGTTGAATTCTATGAAACCCATCGGTATAAAATGGGCATCTTAGCATTTAGTACCCACGAACTTTGTTAAAAGGGCCCCAAAAATGTAAATAAAACTGTAACAGCTCATCAACACCACCAAGAAGAAACTAAGCAGCCAGTAATACTTCTGAAGCACCAAGCTTTTAACATAGTAAATGACAGCAGATAAAGACTTGAACGGTCCATCCAGTCTGCCCAACAAGATAAATTCATTTTACATGGTATATAATACTCTATATCTATACTTGAGTTTGATTTGTCCTTGCCTTTCTCAGGGCACAGACGGTAAAAGTCTGCCCAGCACTGTTCTTGTACTAAACGTTCTGAATCTAACATTGAAGCCCCTTAAAATTTACAACTTACACTCCAGCCCATCCATATCTATTCAGTTATAATCAGGGCGTAGACCGATGTCTGCCCAGCGTCGGTTTTGCTTCCCAATTACCGGTCTGTTTCTTAAAAGTAATAAGATATGATACTCCAATGGAGTCTCATTCCATAATTTCAGTTCCATATACCCTAATGTAAAAGAGGACTTCGATACATATTTGATCCTGTTTGAAATTTGAAGAAGAGATTTTTGAGATGGTCATAACACTCCAGATGGTACATAAAGCAATAGTAAACCTTTCATGTATGATGAACCAATACCATAAAAGGTACAATGAATTAGAACATAATCTATATGGCTTGTTACCAGAACCTTGCTATCAAAGGTTGGACAAGTGTGTCTAGGTCTTGCCTTTCAAGCACCAGCGAAATCTGGTGGAAATGATAGGAATTTCTAGCTACTTCTGATATCTGGCTTTTCACATTAAGTTTAACCTCCACTCTACCTCTGACTGCAAACATTTCCCTCTGCAACCAATCATAAGAATATAAGCATTACCATATTGGGACAGACTGAAGGTCCATCAAGCCCAGTATCCTGTTTTTAGCAGAGGCCAATCCAGGTCACAAGTACCTGGCAAGATCTCAGAACAATAAAACAGATTTTATGCTGCTTATCCTAGAAATAAGCAGTTGTCACGGTTGTGCCCATGTCTCGGGCTCTCCTTCCTCTCGCCACCTGGTGGCCAGACCTGGTGGCTGCAATGGACTGTCTGGTTATTGTCACCCGTTCCAGATTTCAGTGCAGTCCGGTCCGGATCTTCTGGGCTGCCAGACTTGCTTGCTTTGGTTGAACCTACACAGCACCCGTAGTTGCTTGGTGATTGCTGCAGCTTGAGCCTCAGCTGCTGCTGGACTTATTAGCCATTTTGAAACCTTTCTGCTTTGCCTTTGCGTCACCTTAGGCCTTGGTTTGTTGGTGCTAGTTGCTCTTCTGCCTTGTGTGGGTTCTTGCCTGAAATTCTTGTCTGTTTTCAGTTAGTCTGTGTGTAGTTAGATTAGGTTGTGGTTTGTTTTCTAGTCTTGTCTCTGGGTTACTTTGTGTTTAGTCCTTGTCTGCTTGTGTCTTAGTGGCTCCTCTGCAGCTTTCAGTTCTGTGTCTTGTTAATCAGTGTTTTGTTCCCTGTTTTAGTGGCTGCTTGCAGCTTTCAGTCCTGCCCTTTAGCTTATCCTTTCCCTGCCTTGCTGCCCCTGTATATTCCTTTCCCCTCTGTCCCTCAGACCCTGTTCTGCCTAGTTAGGATCCTGTTCCTGCCCTGTCCTATAAGTCCTGCTGGCCACCTGCAGCCAGGGGCTCAACTCCTGGTGAAAGGTGGCCATGTGCAGATGAAGCCTAACTGTTTGTCAGTGTTCTGCCCTGTCTCTGGTGTAGGGTGGTTTTGCCTGCCGCTGCCGCTCCTCGGCAGTGGCCCAAGGGCTAACAAACTTTGTCCCAGCTTTGAAAACCTAGCAGCAATGGATTTTCCAAGTCCATCTTAATAATGGCTTATGGACGTTTTCTTTTAGGAAATTATCCAAGCTTTTTTAAACCCTGCTAAGTTAACTGCTTTTACCATATTCTCCGGCAATGAATTCCAGAGTTAAATTACACATTGAGTGAAGAAATATTTTCTCTGGTTTGTTTTAAATTTACTACTTAGTACTAGTAGCTTCATTGCGTTCCCCCTAGTCCTAGTATTTTTGGAAAGAGTAAACCAGCGAGTGTTTGTTTTTGGGTATTTGATATACCGCCTTTCTGGATTACAGTCAAAGTGGTTTACTTAATATAAAATCAATAATGAAAATGTAATACAAAGAATGAAAAGATAGAGAAGAATATGAGAACAAAAAGAGAAGACTTTTGGGACATTCAAATCCGGTCCAATCACAGTTCTCTATAAATGCCCAATCAAAAAAGTGAGCTTTAAGACCCTTTTAAAATTTCTTAAAATTGGGTTCCGATCTCAAGGAAGTAGGGAGAGAATTCCAAAGAGCAGAAGCCAAGAAATAAAAAGAGGTTTGCTGTGCGGCTTCATGCCCACCGGAAAAAAGAGAAAGGAGAAATAACTGATTTTGAGTGTGAGAGTGCAGGATTCCAGTAGGTAGTATGGAATTACCTGAATAATGTGTAGTGTGAACCAGGGGCGTAGTCTGACGTCAACGTGCAGGACGTCAGACTCAGAAACAGAACAAAGGAAGAAGAGGACCTCGGCTGGCGGGGGTTGGGGTCCCGCGCCAGCAAAGGTAGCAGACGGCGACGGCGGGTTGGCGGCAGGAGGGGGGGTCGAGAGGGTCATCGGCAGGGGTGTCAGGGCCAAATCTACGGGGGCCCAGGCCTCCGTGGCCCCATGTAGTTATGCCCCTGGTGTGAACTATAGTTAAGACTTTAAGGGGTATAGTTATCAACGTGTGCTACCATTAAGACATACTATTTTACCACTAACTCGTGCTATTTTAGCATTGGTCCCATTATATGCATAAGTCATAGTTACTAATAGCTGGGATTAACAGTAAAATGACATGTCTTAATGGTAGCTCATGTTGATAACTTCCCCCCTAAAGTTGATATGAAATGAAATTGGGAACCACTGCAGAAAAGAAAACTGTTGCTTTGCTCCCTTCTCCAGCCCCTCCACTCCTGTTTCCTGCAGACTGCCTGAGGGGACAGGCTCCAGGTGTCAACAGATGCTCCTTAGATCCAGTTCCATCAATTCCTCTGGCGGGTCTGACTCTGTTGACCTCCTTAATGCTTCATTTGCAAAGGGAAGTGTACCTGCATGGCTCAGAAACACTGTTGTGTGGCCAGTACTGAAGAAGCTGGCTTTGGATTTCACATTAGGATGGAAGCAGGGCAGAAGATTTTAAAATAAATAAATGGTTGGTCAATTTCTAATTTGTCCTTCTTAGGCAAATTGAAAATATTGTATCTAGGCAGTTGAATGATTTTGCAGAACGGGTGGATGGGTTGCACCTCTACCAGTCAGGATTCTGGATAGGCCAGCGTTTAATGCAAGGCCCGAGAGCCAATAGTGATCCCGAAAGACCTGTAGGGCATCCCCTATTGTCTTTATGGGGGTTTCCCCGTACCACTCTGCCTCTCTGTCCAGGCTCAGGACAGAAAGGAGATAGGGGGAAGAGCTGCATGCTTGAAGGACAAGGCATTTCACAGGAGACAAAAGAGAATGTTTTGGAAATGCTCATAATCTTGAGGATACCCCTCAGTGAAGGTGGGCTGGTGGGGTTGGATGTCATTGACACACACTAGTCAGCAGTGTCATGACCCCGCATGTGAAGATATTTGGCGTCTCTCCTTCAGCTCCTTAGAATCCAAAGAGGCCCCAGCTTAAAAATTAATGAAGACCACTGGGATATGCCATGGAGTGGTTTCCCTGGTCAATGATGTATGAGCGATGGTAGGTGGGAATCAGAATCGTCACTGACACAAATCATCATAACCTGTTTACATAACAGCTGGAGAGGTTGGGTGTTTGGGGGCACTGTATTTGGTTATTTTTCCCCTATAGCATATTCGGATAGCTTTGGTGTAATATATTTTATACCTTTGATCTTTAAAATTTCTTATTTGCTGCTAAACAGTCAGAAAGAGGAGGCGGTGGCACTGCTATTTCAAACCTTCCAGATGCAAGCTAAAAATGAAACTAGCTATTTCCAGCTGAAGGAGAAATGCATATAATTTGCTCCTGCCAATGGATGTTACATCGCTGTCCACCTCCTCTACCTGCTCACTTTGATTGTTCCTCCTCCACCCCCCTGACAAGGCTGAGAGCGTCCTGCCTTCCAGTATTCCAAGTGCACCAGCTCGGGATTAGTAAGAAGCTTTTACTATATTTTTCAGAAACGATGGTGGCCAGCATCCGAGGATACCGTAAATATGTACTTTAAGAGATTTCTCCACAGGACTGGAAAGGAAGCTTTGCTGAAGCTGGGCTGTGCAATGATATGTTTTTTTTTTTTCTTTTGTGGCATTGATTCTTGGATATGGTACTACATAGTTCTGCACATGGAGTGTTGTACAAGATCATGGTGGGGAGGGAGGGGGGGGGGGGGGAGCAGGGCACACGGGGTACAGAAGAACATAAGAATAGCCATACTAGGTCAGACTAGTGGTCCATCTAGCCCAGTATCCTGCTTCCAACAGTGGCCGATCCATTTCACAAGTACCTGACAGAATCCCAAATAGTAGCAACATTCCATGGTACCAGTCCCAAGGCAAGCAGTGGCTTCCCCATGTCTATCTCAATAGCAGACTATGGACTTGTCCAAACCTTATTTTCAACCCAGATACACTAACCAATGTTACCATATCCTCCAGCAGCGAGTTTCTGAGCGTTGCGTGGGAAAATATTTTCTCCTATTTGTTTTAAATTCTGTGACATAGGCACTAACATTTACACATGACTCACAATGCATTACTCATGTAAATGTTTAGAATACTAGCTTATACCTATCTTACTCTGGTGCATAGGGTGTTGAAGCAAGGGTATACCCTATTACTTGGCTTCAATTTTCAGCATTATGTCCTAGGGAGGGAGTTGTGATCTTGGGACGCTGGACTGCTGAGACTGTGTGATTCCCATGTGGTACAGTTGCAAAGAACTAGTCGAAGCATGTTATCCATTGCAGGGCCATGGCTGTGGAATACAAGTCCAGTACAAGTCAGAATGATGCAGGAGACAGAGCCTTTTAAAAAAATATTGAAAACCTACTTGTTTGAGCAGGCTTTTGGAATTGAGGGGTGGTTGAGTCAGATGGATGGCTGTTCATCAGGCTGTTTTTAGAGAGTCTTTGGGAACTGTTGTAATGTCGGTGTTATTCATGCATGTTGATTTTGTAAGCTGCTTAGGATCTTGGCAGGATATAAATGTTTTAAATAGACAAGTAAATAAGTAAATAAATATACATAAGCATACATACATAAGCATATATATGCCAGTATTCTGCCAAGCGCTGCACCATATGCCTGGAATAGACTTCCTGAGCCGGTATGTCAAGCTCCATCCCTGGCTGTCTTCAAATCTAGGCTAAAAGCCCACCTTTTCGATGCTGCTTTTAACTCCTAACCCTTATTCACTTGTTCAGAACCCTTATTTTATCATCCTCACTTTAATATTCCCTCATCTCTTGTTTGTCCTGTTTGTCTGTCCTAATTAGATTGTAAGCTCTGTCGAGCAGGGACTGTCTCTTCATGTTCAAGTGTACAGCGCTGTGTACGTCTAGTAGTGCTATAGGAATGATAAGTAGTAGTAGTATTTGGGATTCCGGAATCTTGCTATTATTTGGGTTTCGGAATCTTGCTACTCTTTGGGACTCTGCACAGAAGCTTGCTACTCTTTGGGATTCCGGAATCTTGCTACCCTTTGTCCTTATCCCTTATTTGTCCTGTTTGTCTGTCCTAATTAGATTGTAAGCTCTGTCAAGCAGGGACTGTCTCTTCATGTTCAAGTGTACAGCGCTGTGTACGTCTAGTAGTGCTATAGGAATGATAAGTAGTAGTAGTATTTGGGATTCCGGAATCTTGCTATTATTTGGGTTTCGGAATCTTGCTACTCTTTGGGACTCTGCACAGAAGCTTGCTACTCTTTGGGATTCCGGAATCTTGCTACCCTTTGTCCTTATCCCTTATTTGTCCTGTTTGTCTGTCCTAATTAGATTGTAAGCTCTGTCGAGCAGGGACTGTCTCTTCATGTTCAGGTGTACAGCACTGCGTACGTCTAGTAGCGCTATAGAAATGATAAGTAGTAGTAGTAGTTCTGTACATATGCATGTATCTTGTATAGTGCATATTTGCAAGGTAAGTGTACCAGTGATGTAGCCAGGAATTTTTTTACAAGGGGAACATCTCCCGCGCCGCTGCCCTGCACTGCCCCCCTGGTCTCCTGCGCCACCCCGCGGTACCTTAAAATCCTCTCTGCTGCATTCTTTTCCTGGGCAGCGGCACTCATAGGCTGCCTGCGGCCTGTACCAGGACTTCCTCCTGAATTGTCCTGCCCTTCACAAAACAGGAAGTCATGTCAGACAGGGTGGGGGCGGTTCATGGAGGAAGTTCCGGTGCAGGCCGCTGGCAGCCTGAGTCCGCTGTCCGGATGAAGACTGCAGCACAGTGGATTTTAAGGTATGGGCGGGGGCTGGGTCTGACAGGGGTTGCGTATGCAACACATGCAGCTACTATAAATATGCCACTGAAGCGTACACAGGGCAGAGCGTGGGTGGGACTCATATTTACACATGTACCTGATAGAGTACTTTAAGTTGTCTGCGTACCTCTGGCATTTAGGTATGAGCATTTACACCAACTCTGTAACTGGCATAAGTGCTTATGCCTAAATATCACATATATCCCTAATTTTCTATCCCTAATCTCTCTTACCTTTACCCTTTTTCCCTTTATACCCTGCTCTTTCTATCCATTCTGACTACCACAATCTATTGTATTTGTATAACTACTGGACTGGCGATAGCCTTTTTGGTCTATTGTAAGCCACATTGAGCCTGCAAACATGTGGGAAAATGTGGGGTATAAATGTGATAAAATAAATTTGGCTAGCATTTTATATAGGAAAGTAGGTACCTCTGTTCATTTATAGATTAGGTTCGTTCCTGTTGTGGAATTGTCCTTAATAGTGAAGGGCTTGTTCTTTTAGCAGCCCACTATATAGACCAATTGCTTCAGTTTTTTAGGCAAGAACTAAAAGATGATGAACTATTCAGGTCTTTATCTGCCCTTGTCTACTAAGGCACTTGTTTTCAAAAGAAAAAGATGTCTCAAAAGCGACACAGTTGTGATTTTTAAAACTCGATTTGAGACTTTTTCATTGCAGTTCATCTAAATTGCAAGTGGGCATGTTGGGGGCGTGATTTGGGCGGGCCCACAATTTGGACATTTTTCAGGGATAATGGAAGAAGATAAAAACATCTGGGGCAAAAATTGGGACTTTTTTTAAATCTGAACTTGTTTCAATCATGACTAAAGTCACAGAAAGGTACCCTAACTAACCAGCTAACTACTGGAGGGATTAAGGCATGACCCACTTTTAACCCCTAAAGATGTGACAGCGACAATGAATACCAAGCTCTGTGACTGCTTCCAATATTACGGCCAGTCCTAGGAGTAGGCTAGTGGTCAGTGCAGTGGACTGTAGAGAAAGGGACCCAGGTCCATATCCCACCTAATACATGTGGTGGAAACTGTATGCCTTCCAAAATTTACACAATACCAACTGTACCGAGAGATAGGAGACACCTGCAGACCTGAGGGCTTTTGTAGTGGTGTACAGTTAGGTTTTAGGTGTTCCTGGAGGGCTCACGATACAAAACAAGCGTGTTTTGTACCTAGGTCCCTGTATGTGAAGTCCAGTGCACTGACCACTAGGCTGCCCCTCTGCTCGGCTGGAATGTCTGTGTGACCAGTTTACTAGGAATGGTGCCACATAGCCATCCCTATGGCTTGTTTTTGTGTGTTTTACTCTAGGACATTTTTTTAAAACGGTGTCTAAAGAAATACGTACCGGGCAGAAGAATGTCTGGAATATATCGATTTTCGAAACAAAAAAATCGATGCTTTTCCGGTTTGAAAATTGCTATTTTCAGGGTGAGAATTTTAGACGTTTTCAGCAAAACATCTACATTGGATGTCATGTAACTTGAACTCATCAGTTCTTTCCTTAGTGACCCGACTCATGAATTAGAGCTTGAAGGGACCGTCTTTGCTCCAGTTCTGCTGAGCGATAGAGTATAAGTCATCGGGACAATTCATGTCATCTCCAAAGGAGAAAGTTCCGTTGCTTCTTAGACGTCACAACTGAATTGACTTCTGACGCAGGCGCTATGTGCCAAAACACGGCCCGTGTCGGGTCACTAAGGAAAGAATTGATGTTCAAGTTACATGATTAAAGATATTGTGTCCCGATTTTGAGGCTCCTGGTGCTTCTTTTTGCTATTTGGACTTTGTTGTGTACTTTGGACCAGGGGCGTAGCCAGACCGGCGGGAGGGGGGTGCAGACGAGGTGAGGGGGCACATTTTAGCCCCCCCCCCAACCGCCATTGCTGACCTTCCCCCCCCCCGCCATTGCCGACACCCCCCGCTGCTGCCAGCACCATCACCAACAACTTTGACCCTGCCCTACCGACGACCCTCTTGACCCCTCCCGCCCACCGTCGCCTACCTTTGCTGGCGGGGTACCCCAACCCCCGCCAGCCGAGGTCCTCTTCTTCCTTCGTTCTGTTTCTGAGTCTGACGTCCTGCACGTACAACGTAGACTCGGAAACAAAACGAAAGAAGAAGACTTCGGCTGGTGGGGGTTGGGGTCCCCCGCCAGCAAAGGTAGCAGACGGCGACAGCGGGTTGACGGCAGGTTGGCGGCAGGAGGGGGGGGGGGGTTGAGAGGGTCGGTGGGAGAGGGGTCCAGGGCCAAATCTACTGGCCCCATAGTAGCTACGCCCCTGCTTTGGACCCTCTCTGTGCTGTTCTGTGTCCATGTGAACTTCCAGCCTCCTGTATTCGAGTCTTGGGATTGTACCGCAAAGCTTATGGAACATCTTTACTGTTAAGAGTTTACACAAGAGCTCTGTATAGACCGTAGTTTGGTTGGTTGCATTTTCCTGTCCTCATGCCATTTCTCTGACTGGAGAGGCGTTGCAGGGTTGATCTACCCTACGTGCTGTTGCAGGCAGGGCTCAATTTCATGCTCATCTGCTGCTTTTGGCATGGAGAATTCTTCCAACAGCATTTGCCTAGGAAAGGGATTGGAAGATTATGTGCAGCTTTTATAAAAATGTCTTGTCATAATTTTTGAATGTTATGAGTGGATTAGTCATGATTCATCCATGAAACAATGCCGATTCTTGAAGTGATCAGTAACGAGTGCCCCTCCTCCGCTCCTGGGCAGGCTACATGTGATTAAGCAATAAAAAGTCATTGGATTCCAGCTCCTACCAAAGGACCATCAGCCAGAGGAGGAGAAATTCTTGTCATTAGTGATTAATTAGTTAACCAGGCACTGGCAACTGTCAACAAAAGAATGAGCAAAGGTAATAGATAGATATTGATCATGAGGATGCACTAATTTGCTGCTCTCCTTGAATTCTGCAACAACAAAAAAAAGGACTGCAAAGTTGGCTGGAGTAAGATTGCCTTCTCTCCCCTCTGGGGATGAGAGCCTTGCGGTGCACACATCAAAATAAATAATCACAATAAAGGAGGATGCAGGGTAGAATGCTGCACAGAGCATCCGTCCATTTATTGTGTGAATTGGCAGGTAATTTAGGGAAACAATAAGTGGAACTGTAGGTACAATAACAGGCTTTGTGATTTTTATTTTCTAGCGTTTCCTTTCGAGCTGGAGCCCATAGGAAAAAGTTAAGAGAACAGTGTTAGGAAAAAATCCCTAAACAATACAGTAATAGTTCACGGACTTCTTTTCCATGTACTTTATTTTTGGCCCAGGAGTTTTCTCCCGCTCCTTTGGGCTTCCTTCTGAACCAGAAGTTAGCCTCTGTTTGGTCCCTTCTGTGATGCTCCCTAGCCCTAATCTGGGACCCACTGGCTGCAAGTCCTTCTGAGGCCTGGTTTGCGTATACCCTAGTTCCAGCATGTGGACATCTTAATGACTTACGCCCTCATTCTAGAACTTTAGGTGGCAGCTCAGGTAACACAAAAGGGCACGCATAACACCAATTCTGTAACGACTTTAAGGCGAGCCAAAAGTTAGGCGCACCTACTTATGACAGGTCAATGGCTAACGTACCTGGACGTGCCTAAGAGTCCCATACAATGTGCAGAACAGACACTTACCTTTATTATTCACTCTTATTATCACTGTTGGTTTTTTTTTGTTACATTTGTACCCCACGCTTTCCCACTCATGGCAGGCTCAATGCGGCTATACAGGTACTTATTTGTATCTGGGGCAATGGAGGGTTAAGTGACTTGCCCAGAGTCACAAGGAGCTGCTTGTGCCTGACGTGGGAATTGAACTCAATTCCTCAGTTCCCCAGGACCAAAGTCCACCACCCTAACCACTAGGCCACTCCTCCACTGTTGCTACTATTTGAGATTCTACATGGAATGTTGCTATTCCACTAGCAACATTCCATGTAGAAGTCGGCCCTTGCAGATCACCAATGTGGCCGCGCAGGCTTCTGCTTCTGTGAGTCTGACGTCCTGCACGTACGTGCAGGACGTCAGACTCACAGAAACAGAAGCCTGCGCAGCCTTCTACATGGAATGTTGCTAGTGGAATAGCAACATTCCATGTAGAATCTCCAATAGTAGCAACATTCCATGTAGGATCTCCAATAGTATCTATTTTATTTTTGTTAAATTTGTACCCTGCGCTTTCCCACTCATGGCAGGCTCAATGTGGCTTACATGGGGCAATGGAGGGTTAAGTGACTTGCCCAGAATCACAAGGAGCTGCCTGTGCCTGAATTGGGAATTGAACTCAGTTCCTCAGGACCAAAGTCCACCTCCCTAACCACTAGGCCACTCCTCCACTCCATACGATATCTACGATACGTATACGTTTACTATTTTTTATTTTTATTATATTATTATGTTATTTTACTGAACTATATTACATTGTTATGTTATTTAATTGAACTGTAGTTTGCCCTACGGTCTTGTAAGCCACATTGAGCCTACTATTGGTGGCAAAATGTGGGATATAAATGTGTTAAATAAATAAATAAGATGTAGGTATCACTTGGTGACCTGATCGTGACACGCCCATGCTCCATCCATGTGTGTGCTCCTGATAGCTGCGCACTAAACGATTTAGTGCAGTGTTTATAGAATGGCACTTAGTACTTACACGTGTAAATGCCAGTTATTGGCACCAATCACGCGTGTAAATGCTACTGTTCTATGCAGTTGGCATACTGTTGGTGCCTAAATTTCGGTGCCAGCTTATAGAAATGGCCTTTTAGGACTAGATTCAGTAAATGGCGCTGAAAAACTGGCACTGAAAAAAAAAGCTGCGTGGAGCGCTATTCTATATCCAGTGCTTTGACTTGTGCGCCACTTACAGCCGACTTCCGCGTCAAACTTTGGGCACGAGGATTTACAACAACTGAATGCTGGTGTAAATCCTGGCTCGTAATTTAGGCACAGATCCCTGGTATTCAGTAATACTGTGTGCATCTTTACTGAAAGCACTGACCCGCTCATGTCTCTCCCATAGCCATTCTGCTTCTGAATTGCGCACTATAAGATTTGCGTTTGGATATTTTATAGAATAGCGTTTAGCGAGATGCGTCTGCAAACCCAAAATATAGCCAATTAACACCAATAACTGTTAACATCCAATTATTGGTGCCATTTGGCTCATTAACCAATTTAGGGGGGGATTCATCAAGAAGCGATAGGGGAAGACTACTGCTAGGGGCATCATTTGGACGACTGCACTTGGAGTGGGCAGGAGTGATTGGGCATTGCTGCTGTCTGAAGAGCCCCTGGGTCCCCAGACCACCCCCTGGACCACCCGTGATTGGTAAGGTAGACACTATGGTGAGGTGGGTGGGCCTTGGGGGAACCCTACGTTGGGGAAGGGGGATGCCCATCTTGTTTTGATAATACGGGTTTCCTGCCCCTTCGCGGGGCCGTCCGAGGATGCCCTCATGAAAACTTGGGCGCCCCGTTCGATTATGCCCCTCCACATGTAAGAACTGATTATGTGTTTATGTTTATTAGGGTGCTTTATATGCCGTCTTTCACAACAGATCAAAGCGGCGTATAACACTAAATAGGAACAGGACAGGACAGAAAGAATGAAATGAAAGAGGAGAAAAGGGAAATAGATAAAGAAGGGGCAGGGGCAGAGAGACAACTGACCACCCGCTGAAACCTGCAACATAGAACCCGCTCGATGGACATGAAATTAAGGAAATGCCAGAGAAAATAAGGGGGCTTTTAAGGAGCCAGCAGAAACGAGGGTACGAAGGCTCAGATCTCAGGCAGAGGGTAAAGAATTCCAGAGAGAAGGGGCCAGGCAAAAGAAAGCAGAATGCCGAGTAGAATCAAGACGAGCACAGTGAAGGGGTGGCACAGAAAGATGGGAGTCAGAAATTGAAAAGAGAGTACGTATGGGGCAGTAGGGGATAATAAGGTTAGCATGTAATTGATTAGAATAATAGGATATGCTCTTACCTTCTCTGCTTTTAGGCGTGGATCCCATGAGTATCTGGCATCTTTGACTATACCCTACTCTCTGGCTAGATCTCTTCGCTCTAAATGATCACCTCCTTGATCTTCCCAGTCCCAAAGCAGCACAGCTCGAGTTCACATGTCACCGTCATAGGCGCCCCGTATAAGAGGCTTGTGACCTTCGCCGCCTGCTTCCCGCCCCCCCTCCGAAATTTAAAACTTGATACCTGCTCGGGACCAGCGCTTTAGAGACAGAACGAAGGGAAGCTGAAGGCGCGCCGAGCCAGCACGCGTTTCACTGGTGCTGACGTGCTGTGTCGCTGCCGACGCCGCCTTCCCTTATCCCCGAGCAGGTATCAAGTTTTAAATTTGGGGGGGGGGGGGGGGGCGGAACTGGACCTGGTGCTCGGTGGGAGGGAGGGAAGGAGGAAGGCCTGATGCTGCTGTTGATGGCTCTCTCATTCTCCCTGTCTCCTCAGCTCGAAACCTTGGGGTAATCTTTGACTCTTCTCTCTCCTTCTCTGCTCATATCCAGCAGATTGCCAAGACCTGTCGTTTCTTTCTTTACAACATCCGTAAAATCCACCCCTTTCTTTCCGAGCACTCTACCAAAACCCTCATCCACACCCTTGTCACCTCTCGTTTAGACTACTGCAATCTGCTTCTTGCTGGCCTCAGTCACCTCTCCCCCCTCCAGTCGGTTCAAAACTCTGCTGCCTGTCTCGTCTTCCGCCAGGGTCGCTTTACTCATACTACCCCTCTCCTCAAGACTCTTCACTGGCTCCCTATCCGTTTTCGCATCCTGTTCAAACTTCTTCTACTAACCTATAAATGTACTCACTCAGCTGCTCCCCAGTATCTCTCCACACTCGTCCTTCCCTACACCCCTTCCCGTGCACTCCGCTCCATGGATAAATCCTTCTTATCTGTTCCCTTCTCCACTACTGCCAACTCCAGACTTTGCGCCTTCTATCTCGCTGCACCCTACGCCTGGAATAAACTTCCTGAGCCCCATCCTTGGCCACCTTTAAATCTAGACTGAAAGCCCACCTCTTTAACATTGCTTTTGACTCGTAACCACTTGTAACCACTCACCTCCACCTACCCTCCTTTCTTCCTTCCCGTTCACATTAATTGATTTGATTTGCTTACTTTATTTATTTTTTGTCTATTAGATTGTAAGCTCTTTGAGCAGGGACTGTCTTTCTTCTATGTTTGTGCAGCGCTGCGTACGCCTTGTAGCGCTATAGAAATGTTAAATAGTAGTAGTAGTAGTAGTGGGATGGAGGAAGGAAGGCAGGCAGGCAGGCAGGCAGGCAGGCAGGCCTGATGCTGGGTGGGGTGCCTGGCGCTTGATGGTGGGTGGGTGGGAGGGAGGGAGGGGTGCCTGCCTGCCTGATGCTGGGTGGGAGGGGTGCCAGGTGCTAGGTGGGTGGGAGGAAGGGGTGCTTGATGCTGGGTGACAATTATGGGTTTAAGCTCCGCCCCAACCCCACCCCCTTTAGCCTCCCCAAACAGTTGGGCCACCGACCGCCTATGGTCACCGTGCTTTTTTCTTTATGGTCCCTCACTATTGGAATTCTCTCCCTTTCTCTGTGCGTTCTAAATCTTCTTTGAAGAACTTTAAAAACCTGGTTATTCAATGAAGCTTTTCATTTGAATACCTAGTTATTGAAGACGCTTACGGTTTGGTTCATCACCAGTTCCTTCCCCTTAGTTACTACTTTGTCCTGCCCTCCATCCTAGTTACTCCTCTCCCCCTCCCCAGCTTTGTTGGTTTCTCTTAGCCTTTAGTCTCTTTGGTTTCTTTCCTATTGATTTATAGTAGTTCCTTTCTTTCTTTTTTAAGTTTATATTTTTAAATTTGTAAGCCGCCAAGATCTGCCAGTCAGCTAGGGAATTATATGGAAAGTATAGTACATAAGTACATAAGTACATAAGTAGTGCCATACTGGGAAAGTCCAAAGGTCCATCTAGCCCAGCATCCTGTCACCGACAGTGGCCAATCCAGGTCAAGGGCACCTGGCACGCTCCCCAAACGTAAAAACATTCCAGACAAGTTATACCTAAAAATGCGGAATTTTTCCAAGTCCATTTAATAGCGGTCTATGGACTTGTCCTTTAGGAATCTATCTAACCCCTTTTTAAACTCCGTCAAGCTAACCGCCCGTACCACGTTCTCCGGCAACGAATTCCAGAGTCTAATTACACGTTGGGTGAAGAAAAATTTTCTCCGATTCGTTTTAAATTTACCACACTGTAGCTTCAACTCATGCCCTCTAGTCCTAGTATTTTTGGATAGCGTGAACAGTCGCTTCACATCCACCCGATCCATTCCACTCATTATTTTATACACTTCTATCATATCTCCCCTCAGCCGTCTCTTCTCCAAGCTAAAAAGCCCTAGCCTTCTCAGCCTCTCTTCATAGGAAAGTCGTCCCATCCCCACTATCATTTTCGTCGCCCTTCGCTGTACCTTTTCCAATTCTACTATATCTTTTTTGAGATACGGAGACCAGTACTGAACACAATACTCCAGGTGCGGTCGCACCATGGAGCGATACAACGGCATTATAACATCCGCACACCTGGACTCCATACCCTTCCTAATAACACCCAACATTCTATTTGCTTTCCTAGCCGCAGCAGCACACTGAGCAGAAGGTTTCAGCGTATCATCGACGACGACACCCAGATCCCTTTCTTGATCCGTAACTCCTAACGTGGAACCTTGGGCTTACTGCCGCATAGTAAAAGGAGCCCTTATTGACTAGCTTTCAAAGGCAACACCTTTTTCTTCAGACCAGAAATGAGCCGCATATGACAATATCAGAATATCTAAGTAAAAATAAAAAGAATATATAAGCGAAACATAAAACCTTTCCAACGACAATCTCGCAGGGAAAGGTAAGGCTGGGGGTGGGGGGGAACAGGGAGATATGAACTGGTGATCAGAAGGTGACAAAGCAGTGTAGTGTGATGGGAAACCCAGATTTGCTGTTAAGATCTCTTTTGCTGGGTGTCAAAATATTTCATCATCTTAACTTCAAAAGTATTACATTCCTGGATTGTTTTAAAATTTCTTCTTAGTATTCCGACCATAAAGTTATTAATGCAGTGCTGTGGTTTTGCAAAGAGCTCTCTCACAGATGTATCACCCTGGTTAGCTTTGTTGTGTTTAATGTGGTATCTGTGTGAGTTGATTCTCGTCTTTTGCACGTCTTTACCATACTTGTTGGTGGATGTGTCAAGGCAGCCATATCACCACTGTAGTGACATTAATTAGCATAGTGGCTGAAGGCTGACAAGGGGGACAGCAAAGACCAACCAAGGGCATGAAAAATAAAATAAAGCAGGAGTGATTTATAAAACCATTTAACCCTGGGGATTATTACAAAAAGAATAGGCATTTGTTTTATAGTTAATATCTGAGACAGGATTTGGTGCAAAACATTACTTTCTTATGTTTTTTGTCCCCTGGCTTCATCCCTCAGCGGTGTAAAAATGTAGTAATCTGTAAATTGTGTGGAAAAGGAGGTTAGGGACTGTTCCCTGTCACTTTATATTCCACTGCTCCAGGAGGTGTCATACATTAGTTTTATCCCATTGCCATGACACATGGCTGTAAGAAAAGAATCCCCCAAGGCATCCTAAAAGACTGCATCTATTAAAGGAGAAAAGAGTTAAATAATAATAATAATAATAAAAAAAGCAGCCTGCAAAACTCAAAACTACTGGGAAAAGTAATACAAACCAGATTCACCAGAGCTTTAATTGGAAGGGGGAATGTGAATAGGAGATCAAGGCTTAGTCGCATCAGTAGACTTTAGGGGTAAGAGAGGAGGACTCGGCTCAGGATTTACCACTTCAAGAGATCGGAGCTGAAGAAATTGATGCTTTACGCAATTGGATAGATTTGAAATATGTATTTACTACAGTGGTTCTGCTGATTTTTAGATTTTCAGGGTATATAGGCTACGTATTGTAAAATAAAGTTTAAGGCTCTTCTGTAGCTCAGATTTCATGCTTGCTGGGCAGGTTTGTATATTGATGACGGCTCAGCTCACAAACACATGTCTAGACGCATGCTAGTTTGTTGTATGTTGAAGTTGGAAACAGACAAAACGTTGGTCCATTTTTTTTTGTCATTATCTAAACTTAAGGTTGCCAACTTAGGGGGAGGGGGTTTGTGCGCTTCTTTGCTTGAGGATTTGTGTGGGGAATCAGTTGTCCCTCACCTGCATACACCTAACCTAGAGTTATTTTATGTGCATGCCTTCTTTCAAACAGCACTCTATCCGTAATATGCGCATATTTACAGAAAAGCATGTAGGCACACTTTTGACATTTACATACATATATGTGCCCACAAACTTGCATTTGCCATTCTGCTAATTTGTGCATTCATTTGGCACATAAACATTAGCAGCTACTTTATAGAATTAGCCTGATAGGCTCAAGGTGCTGCGGCCTGGGGGTGCTTTCCAGGTCCAAGCAATCTCTTTTAAATGCCTAAGAAATAGTCCAGCACATAAGTACATAAGTAATGCCACACTGGGAAAAGACCAAAGGCCCATCGAGCCCAGCATCCTGTCCACGACAGCGGCCAATCCAGGCCAAGGGCACCTGGCAAGCTTCCCAAACGTACTAACATTCTATACATGTTATTCCTGGAATTGTGGATTTTTTCCAAGTCCATTTAGTAGTGGTTTATGGACTTGTCCTTTAGGAAACCGTCTAACCCCTTTTTAAACTCTGCTAAGCTAACCGCCTTCACCACGTTCTCCGGCAACGAATTCCAGAGTTTAATTATGCGTTGGGTGAAGAAACATTTTCTCCGATTTGTTTTAAACTTACTACACTGTAGTTTCATCGCATGCCCCCTAGTCCTAGTATTTTTGGAAAGCATGAACAGACGCTTCACATCCACCTGTTCCACTCCACTCATTATTTTATATACCTCTATCATGTCTCCCCTCAGCCGTCTCTTCTCCAAGCTGAAAAGCCCTAGCCTCCTTAGGGGTGTAGTTGCCAGTCTTAGCATCAAGTTCCATGCAGATCATTCTACTTCAGGGGTTCTCAACCCAGTCCTCGGGACACACCTAGCCAGTCAGGTTTTCAGGATATCCACAGTGAATATGTATGAGATGGATTTGCATACAATGGAGGTAGGGCATGCAAATCTATCTCATGCGTATTCATTGTGGATATCCTGAAAACCTGACTGACTAGGTGTGTCCCGAGGACTGGACTGAGAACCCCTGCTCTGCTTGCATTGTTTGAGCTCACTAATGCCTTCTGATGGCTAGAGTATCTGGAATGGATCCTTCCGGGACTGGGAGGAGAGGGGGGAGGTGTCCTTTCTGGAATGCTGCAGTGCGCTGTGACCTCCGAGGTTTATAGCCCAGCTATAAACTGGCTCATGTTCAGCATATTCCCACTATGGAACTTCTTAGCAGTTGCCATAGAACACCTTCCCAGAAGTGTCGCTTTCTTATTTCTCGGATCCACATCCTCAGCTGTGGTTGGGGGATTTAAATAATTTTTGAACAGGCAGATCCAAAACACCAGTGGGGCTTTCTTACATTCAGTACAGTCTGACCTGTAATTGATTTCAGTGCTCCCAGAGGCCCCTTGCTTTTCAAATCATATAAAATCAGGCACTTTTGCTGCTTTTATTTTTCATGTGAAATGACATCTTTGACCTTCTTTTTTTGTCCTGTGATAATGTTGTCCTAGGCTACAATAATTCCATTTGGCTTGTTCAATCTGGTTACCCAGGGTTCTCTAATATTTACTGCCTATTTGAGTTAAAGATAAGAAAAATGAAATTAGTCCATTTTTAATGTATGTTGTTCTTTAAAAAGAAAAAAAAAAAAAAGAAACCAATTTAATGACTTTGCTTCTTCTGCCTTGTTAATCTACCTAAGCATCAGAACATACTGTAATTATTTAATTAAGCGATAATCTTGGAGATAATAGCTTCTCAGTCTCCATAATTGGCTTCTTTTTTGTTTTAAAACTATAGTGGCTGAAATGAGGGATAGGTAGGAAGATTCTTTAATCCCTGGAATAACTCACTTTCCCAGTAATGGGGTTAGGATTATTTAACTCCAACCACTGCTACTACTTCTAGATTGTACAGACGCATAAAACAGAGTTCCCTTCTCTGCAGAACTTACAGCGTAGTTAAGACACACAGTCACGACAAATAATTTCTAGTAATTACTTAAGTATTGCAGTAAAGAATGTGAGAAAGTCATGATCAGGAAGCGTCAGGGCGTGGTTGCATGGACCAGTGGCCAGGTACGAAGCCCTCAGAAATACAGCCACACACAAGGGCTGCAAATATAACAGCTGCTTTATTAATGTTCAAATAAAGAATCTTCAATTCTGTTCTTTCCACAGGCTTGATATCAAACATATAAAAGGCGAGTGTTGTACTCACTCGCAAATGCGCAGTAGAGACTTCCCTCTCTGCCCCGCCCCTGCATCAATACGTGATGAGGGGGGCAGGACAGAGCGGGAAGTCTCTACTGCGCATGCCGCAGACGTACTCGCAACCGCTCCGAGGTCACTGCTACCGCTCCCCCCACCCGGAGTCGCCGCCACCGCCGCCCCTCCACCCGGCCCGAGCACTGTCTTTCTTATTGAACTGACATCGCACCACGCAGACGCAGCAGGCACATCAGCAAAGCTGCCGTCGGGACGGGCTTCCTTCTCTGCTTGTGTCCCGCCCTCGCCGCGTTACGTCACACCAGGGCGGGACACAGGCAGAGAAGGAAGGCCGTCCCGACGGCAGCTTTGCTGATGTGCCTGCTGCGTCTGCGTGGTGCGATGTAAGTTCAATAACAGACAGTGCTCGGGCCGGGGGGGGGGGGGCGGAGCAGCGGCGACCTCGGGGGGGGGGGCCTCGGAACCCCCCCATTCCAAAACGAGCCCGTTTACACGGGCTCAATGGCTAGTTTTAAATAAACAATCTCTTGAAATGTTACTAGAGTTTCTTTCAACGCTGTCCCTGCCATGGCGCCATGGGTTCAATAGTTAAAGTTAGTTTATTAGGATTTGCTATACCGCCATGACCGACTAGCAGTGTTTGGCGGTTTACAATAAATTTCTAGAAAAAGGGAAAAAAAAACTACAAAATGTGACGGGAAAACAGCAACTCACAAGAAAAACAAGAAGGAGAACAGGGGAGAGAGAACAACTGTTAATAAGAATGGGGGACTTGGAAAAAGGACACAGGAAGGGGGTTAAATTAGGAGGGAAAGAGGGACAGTGGCTAAAGGGCACAATAAATTCATGTTACGGAAAAAAGCATTAGTGAACAACCAGGATTTTGATTTAAAATTCTTAAATGAAGATACAGCGTGGATGTCTAGCGGGAGGGAATATGCAGTCATTTCTCTTCGGCTTCAGAATCCCTTTAGCCTGTCCCCGACACGGCTTCACAGGTTCAGCAAGAGAGAGAGAGAGTGGATACTTGGAATGCCCTCCCGCGGGAGGTGGTGGAGATGAAAACGGTAACGGAATTCAATCATGCGTGGGATAAACATAAAGGAATGCTGTTCAGAAGGAAGGGATCCTCAGAAACTTAGCCGAGATTGGGTGGCAGAGCTGGTGGTGGGAGGTGTGGTTGGGAGGCGGGGCTAGTGCTGGGAGACTTCTATGGTCTGTGCCCTGAAAATGGCAGATACAAATCAAGGTAAGGTATACACAAAAAGTAGCACATATGAATTTATCTTGTTGGGCAGACTGGATAGGTCTTTTTCTGCCATCATCTACTATTTTATTTTTGTTACATTTGTACCCTGCGCTTTCCCACTCATGGCAGGCTCAATGCGGTGGGCAATGGAGGGTTAAGTGACTTGCCCAGAGTCACAAAGAGCTGCCTGTGCCGGGAATTGAGCTCAGTTCCTCAGTTCCAAAGTCCACCACCCTAACCACTAGGCCACTCCTCCACTCCCTACTATATGTTACTATATGTTACAATGAGGCATATTTTCAAAGCACTTAGCCTTCCAAAGTTCCATAGAAACCTATGCAACTTTGGAAGGCTAAGTGCTTTGAAAATATGCCTCTATGTTACTTACTTTCTTAACTTTTCTACCTCAATGAAGCCTCTATTTCTGGACAACACGGGGTAGCAACGTCTTCCCCAGGTGCTGTTCAGGTACTGCAGCCAACAGGAACACCCTGAGAGGATTTCTTCAGTCAGGAGTTGGGGGCCCCCTCCCGTTCTGTTCTGCTTCAGGGAATTTAACCTTCTACCTACTTGAGCCCCTCCCTCTTGACTCAGCAGGTTAAATCCACCTACCCTAAACTGGCTCACTCTCAGCATCAGTGAGGAAGTGTTCTTACGGGAACCCGGCCAATCCTTCACACAGGGTTTTGGATTTATTTATTTGGTATGTTATACCACCGTATTGCCAGAGACTTCAAGGTGGTTTACAAAGATAAAGTTTTATATAAAACAAAACAAAAAAACTGAACAATAATGAAGATGAGGGACATTAACAGTAACAAAAACATGAACAGAAGGGTGGGGGAGCAGATAGCACAACAATGAATTCCCAAGGCAATGGAAGATGGGACGACTTCCCTATGAGGAAAGGCTAAAGCGGCTAGGGCGCTTCAGCTTGGAGAAAAGACATAAGTACATAAGTATTGCCATACTGGGAAAGATCAAAGGTCTATCGAGCCCAGCATCCTGTTTCCAACAATGGCCAATCCAGATCACAAATACCCGGCAAGATCCCAGAAAGTACAAAACATTTTATACTGCTTATCCCAGAAATAGTGGATTTTCCCCAAGTCCATTTAATAACGGTCTATGGACTTTTCCTTTAGGAAGCTGTCCAAACCTTTTTTAAACTCCGCTAAGCTAACTGTCTTTACCACATTCTCTGGCAATGAATTCCAGAGTTTAATTACATGTTGAGTGAAGAAAAACTTTCTTCCGATTCGTTTTAAATTTACCACATTGTAGCTTCATTGCATGCTCCCTAGTCCTAGTATTTTTGGACTGCTGAGGAGAGATATGATAGAGGTCGATAAAATGATGAGTGGAGTGGAAAGGGTAGACGTGATGCATCTGTTTAGTCTTTCCAAAAATACTAGGGCTAGGGGGCATGTGATGAAGCTACAAAGTAGTAAATTTTAAAACGGTGAAAGCACAGCAACAGAATTTGGGTGGAAAGTGGGTGGAGTTAGCATGTTCGTGCATAAACGATAAAGTATCTACATGCATACATGTGTAAAGTATACACCTTTATTTACACTAGCTGTCGAGCAGATATAACTGATTGCACCTACATTCCGGGTTCATTCTTTGTCACATACACTAGCATTTTATAATGACAAGTTGGGACCTACCTGTAAATTAGTGTCTATTTGGGCACCTCTATAAGCATCTACCCATAACACTGTATTTTAAAAGTACCCTCCAAGTGTGGAATCTGGAGCTAGTAATGAAGATACAATAGCCACTGGGAGGAGAGGTAGCATAGAACTGCAGATTGATGCTTTAGTATGGGAGATGCAGTAGTAGTGGAAGTTGATATGGAGCCATGAGAATGACCAGAACTGGTGTAAGGGTCAGAGAAGACTTAACAGGGGAAGACTGGAAATTTTCTGAGTCAGAAGAGTGAACGGGGCAGGGGAGTGACTGGGGAATAGTCAGGATTAGATGAGAGTAACTGGTTGTGGGAGAATTGTCAGGAAAATCTCTCATGATATGAGCCACAGAGATATTTGAGGTCAACTCAGATATAAGGGAAGATTAGTTCTTACCTGTTAATTTTCTTTCCTTACGTCCCTCCAGACCAGTGCAGATGCTTGGATTTATGTTATCCTGCAGTTAGTGGGGACTAAGAACTACTGAGAGCTTATCATTTTTGTGCCACATGGATGGAAGGGGTGTTGGGAGACAGCAGCGGCTGGGCCTAATGATATTCTTTATTTAGCACCACATGGGCATATAGGGAACTACTGAGTGGGCAGGAAACAGTGGAAGCAGCAATGGCAGTGACATGTTCGGCCACATAGAGGGGAGAGGGAAGGGAGGCAACATTAGGCCCTTGGTCTTTTTTTTTTTTCTGATGCCATTTCAAAAGGCTAGGAGAGGGGAGGAACTATATGCTACTCCTAAAAGTATGACACATTTCACCAAATATTTTTACTTATTTAAGCATTTAGTACCCCCCTTTTCCAAGGTGAGATACATTTAGGTATAGTAGGTATTTTCCTTGTCACTAGTGGGCTCATAATCTAAGTTTGTCCTGAGGCAACAGAAGGTTAAGTGACTTGCCCAATGTCTCAAGGAGCCAAGCAGGATTTAAACCAGACTCCTATGGTTCTCAGCCTACTGCTCTATCCATTAGGCTCCGCCTCCAAATGGGAACACTGACTCTGATAACAATGTTGGAGGAAGATAAGTTGTACAGCTGAATTTTGAATAGACTCATGGTTCAGAGGAGAATTGTGAGGACAAGGTTTCAGTAGTCCAAGTGGGATGTATCAGGAGAATAGGTAAGAGTTTCAGTGGTGTGTTCAGAAAGGAAACCTCAGATATTGGCGATATGGTAAAGAAAGAAATGACTCAGGCCTTGATGCAGTAAACACTGCATTGAAAGTCCTGCCAAGTTTCAGCACACAGCTAAAAAAAATACTTTTACTCCCGTTATAGTAAACTAATGGTATGCAAATTAGTGTTAAAAAGTTCACACTCTCAGAAAAAATAGCGAATGTCGGTGCAGTAATGTGCAGCTGTTTGATGCATCACGAGTAAATATCTCTCTTCCTGGAAGACCATGAGTGGGACTGGCTCATGCACTGACAGGAAGGGAGATTTAAAAAAAAAAAAGAAAAAAAAAAAAGAAGGCCATACTCCCTGGATATCCCCCCACCCCGACTCATCCCGCAGAACAGTATGAGCGAAGGATGACCATATCAGAATCTATAAGCGGAATGTACAAGCATTCCATGATGGTCTTGAGGGGAAAGATGGGGGAGGGGAGGGGGATGAAAAACATGGAGAGATGCATGGGTGATCTAAGGATGACAAAGCAGTATAATTTTATGGTTTATAACGGATAGGAAGCCGAGATCTTTAAGTACCTTCTTGTTAGTGTCAAAGTATTTTATCGCTTGGATTTCAAAGGTCTTACTACATTCCTGGATTGTTTTAAAGTTACCTTCTAGTATTCTGACCATAAGGTTATTGATGCAGTGCCCAGGTTATGAAAATTACTCACCCATAGAGGTGTCACCTTTGTTTGCTTTGTGGTGTCTGATGTGGAGCCTGTGTGAGTTGGTTCTTATCTCTAGCATCTGTCCCATCTCCCAGTATAGAACCCTTCTTCACATTTTCTGCATTGAAATAATCAACATTTCAGGGAGAGCACGAGTAGGCTCCGTTATGTTGAATATTTTTCCCATGTGGGTAGCTGTGGGGTGCTGTCATGTGTGTTGGCACAATTCGCAGCTTGGTATATTGCCAGCGCATATCACAGGACCTCACAGTTACCCACGTGGGAAAACCATTCAACATAAGGGATCCAGTCTGTTATTTGTAGGAAAAAATTTATGCAGGAGCATCTTGTCAGGCTGGAAGTCCTCAGTTCCATGGCGGCTTTCCCTGGCCTACCATACTGCTGCAAACAGCACAATGGTGAAATACAGTGTAAGAGGCAGATACCCCCCCCCTCCCGTCAACTCTTCTACCTCTGTTCAGTTTGCTCTAATAGTGAATTGTATTGTCTGGGATAATTGCTTAGTATAATTTGTAGGACCATGGTAACGTGATTCATTGGACAGTCACTGTAATAAAGAACGTCTGTTTTAATCACATTCATTGTGATGATGGGAGAGAGGAAAATATGCCAGTGGTTTTGGTAGGTTTATCTAGAAGTCTGTAATATCTCTATATATAAAAGGCAACACCAACGTTCTATGAAGCCTCCAACCGGAAGTGTGAAGGGGGAGAGATATCCGGTTTCCCCATGAGTGTCTGCCCCGCCCTCGCTCTCTCTGTAACACAAACAGTGAAGGAAAACAGCAAAGCAGGAAATCAAATCACTCTCTCTGTAACAATGAAGGACTCAGAGGGGGGAGGGGAGAGAGGGCAGGAACACACACACTCCCACATGCACACAGAAGAAAACCTTGCTAGCCCCCATTTCATTTGCATCAGAAACGGGGCTTTTTTACTAGTCTATATATATATAAAAGGCACCACTGAAGCCTCCAGCCGGAAGTGTGAAGCGCCAGAGATATCCGGTTTCCCCATGAGTGAAGGAAAACAGCACAGCACGAAATCCCACACAGTGAAGGACTCAGAGGGGGGAGGGGAGAGAGATGCCCTCACTCTCTCTGTAACAAAAACACAGAACAGCAGGAAACAACACTGGGGGAGGGGGAGGTGGAAGGGGAGGGAGAGAGGGCAGAGGGCAGGGACACACACACTCCTACATGCACACTCTGAAGAAAACCTTGCTAGCCCCCGTTTCATTTGCATCAGAAACGGGTTTGTTTTTACTAGTATTAGATAAAGTTGGAGAAACTCCGATAAGAATTTGGCCAATATTCAGCTGGCGGTGGTCAGCATTCTTTTGCTCGCTGCCAGCTTTATTCCCTGATATTCAATGCAGGGCTATATCCAGGCACCTGCATTAATATCTAGGCATATGTGGGCAGATAACACTTTTGCGGTTAAGTTCAATATTTAGCACTTAAGCACATAAGTTGAACCACACAAAGATAAGACAGCTTTTTATGCAGCCCCATTTATTCGGTTATCTTATGTGGTTAAGTGCTGAATGCGCTTAATTGCATGTGAAGGGGTTTATAGAACACTGCCCCTCACCCTTAAGAAAAGTACCCCTGAGAGCCTGGGCCACCTTAAGAACAGTCTCTCCGATAGCTGGGGCCACCTTAAGAGCACTGGTCCTGCTCTGGGAGGAAGTGAGCCGGGAGGGATGGAGCCCAGACCAGGAAGTATGAAATACAGGGCCAGGCTAAGGTTAAGGAGACCCAGGGAGAGAAAAGTTGAATCCCTAACAGATGACGCTGAAGCTACAGTTCTATAATTGTGACCTGGCTGAGGTAAGCCATTTGTTATTGCCAAATTGAACCTTGTAAGTTTTGCTCTGAGGTCTGGCTGGAGCCAGACCTGAACCTTGGCAGAGAACTGAGAACTATTCGGCTGTGTATGAGGCATAGCAACCCTTGCAGTTGCAGACTGTGTTTGGCCTACCGCCAGAGGCTTGCTTACAACCGAATATACTGGACTGCAGAAGTTTTCTATCCTATATCTCGGGCCCTGTGAAAGGAACAGGACTGAGGATTCCCTTGAATAAATACTTATTTTTGGTTTCACCCCATTGTCCGGCTGTGTTATTTTACCGTTCCACTCCCCAACCCTCACTCGGGGTCTCACTTCATAAGTGCCGACTCTGCCCCAGGACGGCCCATTTGGTTTAGGTGCTAACCACGGATATTCAGTGGCCCAATCCAGTTAAGTGTTGCTGAATATTCACAGTTGGCCCCTGACATTTAAATGACTTGTCCATTTAAATCACTTTGAATATTGGGTGAAATGTTTTTAGATGTCTGGCTATTTCAGTTTCACTTTATGGATTTCACATCGAAAAGAAAGTTTATAATTTTACACCGGTGCTGACAATAGCATCTCAAAGGCCTGTAGCATGAATTGCAGAGCAGTATTGGTAAACAAAAGCCCAGTGACCACATTCACCTAATATTGCAACTATCTAGACTTGACTTGCTAGGACTAAAGGCACTACAGAACCAGCTGCATAATTTCTGCTGGCAATATTCCAAGAAACACTATGCCAGTATGTGAAGATATGATAATACATATACTACTTAGTGGAAAAGAAAGCAAACACACAATAAATACCTATAGAATAATATTATATATATATACTAGTAAAAAAGGCCCATTTCTGCCTCTGATGAAATGGGCGCTAGTGGGCACAGGACTCCCTTCCCCTCCCTTTACGCTAGTCTCCCTGGTGGTCTAGAGGTACCTGTTCTGTCGGGGCAGGAAAGAAAGAGCCCCTTCTTTCCTGCCCGTAGCGGTGCTGCTAGCTGCCCCGCTGCATCGTGTGGGAGTCCGGCTGTCGGCGTTTCAAAATGGCAATTGAGAGTTGAAGTCTCGTGAGGCAGCTTGAATTCTTGGCGGCCATTTTGAAACTCCGAGAGCCGGACTCACACATGATGCAGCTGGGCAGCTAGCAGCAGCACTCCGGGCAGGAAAGCGGGGGCTCTTTCGTTCCTGCCCGAGCGAACAGGTACCGCTAGACCACCAGGGATAGTGGCGTAAGGGGAGGGGAGGTGATGAGGGGAAGAGGGGGCGATGGGGGGCGGGGTGGTACCTTTAAAGGGGCGGAGTGATGGGGCGAAAGGGGCAGGGTGATGGGCACGTCCTCAGCGGCTGCGATTTGTTGGAAGGGGAAGAGTACCTACTGCTCCCCGTGCGTTCATTTGCCTTGTGTACGTGTTCTGCCCTCGACGTCATCACGTGTGACGCGAGGGCGGGGCATGAAGACATGGTGAGTGTTGTGGCTTCACCACCATGAACTTATGAACCGGTGTGTGAGTGCCTGCAGTGACGTCAGTGTCCTCAGAACGTTGAGGGTGCGTTTTATTATAGTAGATATCTATCTATCTATCTATCTATCTATCTATCTATCTATCTATCTATCTATCTATCTATCTATCTATCTATCTATCTATCTATCTATCTATCTATATTATATATATCGCAGAATTACACCAAATAGATGTCTGTATATAAAAATATATCTCTGTCAGTGCTGAGAAATATACCTGAGAACCAATCAGCCAAATAATCGGTTAAATAAACCATACCCTTGAATCTAAGCCAGCCTTTGGCAACAAGCATTGCAAGTCTAACTCCTCACTGTTGAAGTAAAGCCGAAATCTCACCCTGAGAGTTGCTTCTTCACTGATTTCTGGATAGATGAAAAACTCCTTCTTTTAGCTACAGTTATGAACAGCTAGCTGATCTGTAAAAGATAACCTTATGGCTTCCTTAGCCCAGGCAGCCAGACCAAGCATCGTCAGCCGTAGTTATTAACTTACTTCCCTGCCAGAGGAGAAGGCAGGGAGGCTATCCTTTTGGCATGATGAGACGGGTGTCTTTTCCTGAGTTGTCAACAAAGCTGCTACTCCAGTTCAGTGCCAGGTAGAATCTGATGACTCTTCTGCTTGGCCCAATCCATACACACAATCTTGCTGTCTGAATGATAGAATCCAGACCTAGCCAAACAAAGAAGGCCAAGTTGATCCAGATACTCTTGTACACAGAGCACATTGGTGTTATCACATACATGGGGGTAATAAATCTGTCCGGCAAGCTACTTCATGCCCTTAGATGAAATACAGATGTTCTCTGTGCTTCCAGTGGCCGTGGTCAGTCAGCAGTGTCCATAGGCAGGTAGAGAATCAGGAAATGTCAAAACAGCCATCTTACTCTTGTTCACACAGATGATGCAGGTTCAGGCCTGTATGTAGACGTAGGCCTCAGTTGCGCACAAGGTGACACACCAGAGATATTCCTACAGACCCTTAATAATCTTATTGTCCCCCCCCCCCCCTCCAGGCACACTTCTAACTTATGAAGGAGGCACCGCTGAATACTGGTTAGTGCTTAGCAGATAAGCGGTTATATTGTACGATATAACTGGCTATCCGCTAATATTCAGTGCACTGATGGTTAAGTTTGGTCTGCCGAAATAGCAGGCCTATCTTTGGCCAGTGCTAAATATTGGCTTGGCTGGTTAAGTTGAAACCCTGGCCAAAAAACACCCAGATGTTCAACACCAGTCACCGGAAACGGCCTGGCGTTGAGTTAGCTCTGCTAACTCCTGTGGTCTGAATATCGGGCCCCTGGCAATAGAAATGCCTGCACTCAGTATTCTCTGCATCTGCCTTTAATACCTTTTTATTACCATGAAATTTAAATGCGCTTTGTGCTGATGTCAACGTGAGTCTTTGCGCAGATTTAGCTGTTCTACAAAACTTATTTTAATATAGGGCACCCATGGTAGCTCACACAGTTATGTACAGTTGTTGAGCTAAATTGCAATCAAAGCCTAGTGCACTTAATTACATTGGCCCCTCTGTTTCTGAGCTTGAAGGTTGGGCTGTTTTGCTCCTTCATCCAGGAAACTGAGGCTCTTCACCCTCTGAGCTGAAACTGAGGCACATCACGCTTGTCTGTGAGCCTTGAGACCGAGGATCCCACTCCCTCTCTGAGGCTGGAGGCTGAAACTGTTTATTCCCTCTCTTAGACTAGAGACTGAATGATGAAAGCAGTAGATGCGATAGATGTGAACCACTGGGAGAAGACTGAGTGAAATAATTTTATCTGACTGGAAAGATAGGGTAGATGGTTAATGAGGCCAAAATGGTAATTGGCCTTAAAGCACCAGTGATTGTTAAAGGAAGACGAATTTTGACAAACCAGCAAATGAGAGCAATTACTAATGATTGCCTGCATAGTTAAATTATTCTAAGTAATTTGATTTGATAAACATGATGGGAAGTTGAACACAGATGTGCTTAAAATAAATACCACATACATGATAATGTGAGATATAATAGTTTATTTGAAAACTGTTATTGGCTATACTTGGGGCTAAATTTAAGCGAGTGCCTTCTCTTTACGGGAGTATTAAGAATAGCCATAATTTACCAGAGCTTGGCATCAACGCTATGAAAAGGTTGCAGTTGTAACTTCACAGGTTTAAATGGATATATTTACAGCTCCCATTTTCCGGCTGAATTTGCAGTAGTAAGACTTTATGGATACTTCTGCTTGAAGGGGGAACATAAAAGAGCAATAAGGAAGGCTCTTTACTGATGGCGTATCAAAGAGAGAAAATATATCCTACTTCAGTATCTGGGCAGGTGAATAAAAGAATGCTGATGTTCTTAACCACTTGTAAGCTGGTTACTGTAGGTGTCTGATGAAGGAGTAGGCCAGAGAAAGGTGGTGGTAAAATGTAGTCAGTTGGCATCTGGCCAATATTCAGCTGGGTGCAGTCAGCATTTTCTGGCTGCTGCCACTGGCGTTATTCCTAGATATACAATGCTGAGCCATGTCCGGGCACCAGCATTGAATATACAGGCATACGTGGCTGGATAATACAATATACCCTAAATTCTATATAGTGCAACCTAAGTTGTGCATGCAAATCTGAACATATTCAGATTTACGTGCACAATTTAATTGATTAACAAGCCAGTCGGTACCGATAATTGGCCACTTAAGCAATTATCGGCACTAATTGGCACTAATTAGAATTTACGCACACAACTTGCTAAGCGTATTCTATAAAGTGGTGCATGTAAATTCTAATATATGGATTGGAAAGGGGGCATGGCCATGGGAAGGGCATGGGTGGATCGTGAGCAGTCCTAAAAAAATATACACTCTTTTATAGAATATGCCCGATCCGCACGTAACTTAGACGTGGACATTTACATCAGGTTTTAGTTGGTGTAAATGGCTGGGCCTAAATTTAGTCGTGGCACCGGATACTTAAGCGTATTCTGTAAACTGTGCCTAACTTCAGGTGAGGTTTATAGAATTGCGCTAAGCACGTGGTTTTTCGGTGCCAATATTTTAGGCACTATTTATAGAATTTACCCCTAAGTGGTTACGTGCAATATTAAGCTGAACAGCATAAAGATAGGACTGCTTTTTATGCAGCCCAATTCTTACGGTTATCTTATGCAGCTATGTGCTGAGTATCAGCAGTTGATTGCAAAAGTGTCGACACCACCCCAGGACTGCCCCTAGGCACTAACAACGGATATTTAGCGGCACAGTCCAGTTATGTGTTGCTGAATATTTGTGGTTAGCCCTGGACAAGTGATTTAAATGACCTGGAGCTCTCCTGGCTGTTTAAATCGCTTATTGGGTAGAGCAGTGGGCTAAGAATAAGGGAAGTCGGAGGAGTTCAAATCCCACTACACCTCCTTCTAACCTTGGGCAAGTCACTTGAGCCTCTATTTGTACACTCTACAATGGTCTGACTACAAAGGGCCTGCACCAGCTCCGATTGATTCAGAATGCTCCAGGAAGACTAATAGAAGATTGCAAGTGACGTGACCACATCACACCATTTTTGCAAAAAATACACTGGCTACCAGTAGAATACAAGGCTAAACTTAAAACTCTGATCTTCAAGGCCCTTGAAGGAAATGACCCCGAATGCCTGAAGAGTAGGATGATCCTCTGCACACCTCCAAGGACTATCACTAACCATACCCTCTCCAAAAGACTTTATGCAATGTGATACCCGCAAGCGAGCCTTCTCTGGAGTAGCCCCCACATTCTGGAATGGAATCCCTGAAAGGCTCTGCTAAACACAAGACTATCTCTGCTTCAAGAAGCAGGTGAAAGCTTGGCTCTTCAACCAGGCTTTTAATGGAAGAAGTAACTTACTTGTTAGTCTCACTCACACACAGAAGGAGTGACCCAGGCTACACATACTTCAGCAAGACATGTTTATCCACTCCTACCCTAGCTAATATTTAATCATCTCTCTGACCTCATGTGCACCTTTCTTTAAATTAGTCACCTTATTTTCTAACTCGTCTTACTCTCTTACCTATCTATATGTTCCATCTTTGCTTTACCATTCACTATCAATTAAAATGTTCTATTATGTATTGTGTTGACATTGTAAGTAGTATACTATGCCATACTTTGTATTATTATTTGAATATTTTTACTGCTGTATTTGTCTACTGTTCGTTTGATTTATACATACTGTACACCGCCTTGAGTGAATTCCTTCAAAAAGGCATTAAATAAATCAGAATGAATAAATAAAATTACCTGAGATGTAGAGTTCAGTTCCTCTGGGGAGGGGCACTGTACCTGAATGTAAGTTACCTTGAGCTACCTCTGAAAAGGTGTGAGCTAAATCCAAATAAATGGAAGAACAAGGTCTGAGATAAGCCAGAAAAAGTCTCAGTTGTAAACCAGCATATATAATGTCTTTTTAGAGAGACTGAGTCAGACTCTGAAGATGGAGATGAGGAAAGGCCAGGGAAAAGTCAAAAGAAGGAAAGTCATGCTTGTCTCTGAGAAGCACAAATTAGACTGGATTATAGTTAAAAGGTCGAGTGAACAATGACAAATGCTGCCCAGGAAAAGTTAATGTAATTTTCTGAACAGCAAAAGAGTCATTGTAACCCACTAAGACAGGAGATCATCGATGAAGCAAAAAAAAAAAATATATATATATATATATAATCTGTGAATAGCAGAAACAATTTTCTTATCTGTTATGAAAAGGATATTTTCTTCAAAAATAAAACACAGTTGGGGTTTGCTTAACACCAATGGCCACTTGATTGTCTTGCAAGACGCTCCTTCCATTTAGGGATAATTTCCACTGAGCTTCTACACAATGACCCTTGTGTTCAGCGCATTAAAAATGTCTCTTTCCTTTGTCATCCAGCTCCTCTTTTATAGCTCAGATAATGGAGTGTCATTCCAAAATGGATGAGAAAGTTGAGGTGTCATGGCTGCATGTATTGATTACAAGCTGTAAGTAGATGATGGACTGAGAAAGAACCAGAAGTAAATTTCAACGATCCTTTTCCCTGTTATTGATTCATGGCAGCTGACTTTAAACACTTGCATTATTTTTCCCTATCAATCATATCTAACAGTTCAGTTCTGCCTTCAAATGCATGAGTGCAAACCCATTGCTTTGAGTTGTTTCCTTGGTTCATGTCATCTGTTTGTTCAGTACTGGTGTCATGGCAAATGGATTTTAAATGAGATTGAAATATAAACGTTCATAAAGCCAGTTATAGAAAATCAGGCCCAGGAAAGGAAGATAGCAAAATGTTGTAATACCCAAATCCTTAAAGATACAGACTAATTATTTTGTGTACGGAATTGCTTTACAATATTTTATTCTGAACAACCAGATGTTTTGAATTTAATCGGAAAATTAGCCTCTTTTCTCAGAAGATGTCATAATAGAATATCATGACCATGTATACATTTTTCTGGGTGTTTGCTTTATTGAAGCATCTTGTTGGAAACAGACAACCGAGGTATCAGAAGTGATTTCCCCAGCTCTACATTTGCAGTTTTTATTTATGTGTGGAAATTATGTCCAGAAATACTTTACTGGACTTCAGTCACTGCTATTAACAGCAGTGTTCCGCTTGCCTGCCTGGATGCACAGTACATGTGCAAAGTCAGCCATTAGATCATGGTTCAGTTCATATATAACACCCCAGGGGAATCCTGTAGTTGACTTTATTGAAGCAGCAATTATTTATTCAAAGCCCCCCCTTCACTCCCCGCCAACCGGATTCTGGTTAGACAACCTTCTCCAGAGTTGTTTCTGCCATTTCTGTAATAGACCAGGAACTTGCATAATGATCAGCAGGGCCACTGAGAGACACAGCCGGGCCCGGGGAAGGCCTGCCCCCACTTGGACCACCGCCGCACCGTACCCTCCCCCCACATTCGGGCTCCAGCCCCCTTACCTTTCTGTGTCTGCTCCTCGCTTGGTCTGTCGTCTCCTGCTCCTGTGTGCCAGGAGCCAGGTTATCGTGTTAGCGCAATCACCCGAGTCCTGGTGCACAGGAGAAAGAGAGAGACAGACCCAGAAGCAGGCAGGCAAGAAGAAGGTTCTTCTCTCTCAAAACCTTGCTAGTGCTGGGCCCCCCCTTCCATTGGAGGCTGGGCCTGGGGAATCTTGCCTCCCCTGCCCCCCCCCCTCTCGGCGGCCCTGGCGGTCAATGATTTTTGTTGCCACCGCAGCTTTATGCAGGATATTTAATGCTGGCCATGTCTTGACATTGGCATTGACTAACCAGGTATGTGTGACTGGCTGGCACTTAACCGTCTAAACCAACGAAAGATAGGACAGCTATTTATGCAGTCCTATTTGGAAGACTAACTTAACTTTTTAAGTGTCAACTTTGCCTTGACTGTGCCTCTGGACTGCCCACTGAATAGCTGGTTTCAGCTTAGGGTGGTTAGAGTGGATTTTCACCGGCACTGTCTGGTTAAGTGCTGCTTGAATATTAGTGGACATAGCTGCCGAGAGGGGGGGCAGGGGGGGCAAAATTCCCCGGGCCCAGGCCTCCGGGGGTGGGGGCCCCGACGCCGCAATCCCACCTGCCCTCCGTCGTCGACCGTCTGCCACCGGGCTGGGCCCCCTGCATTGAAATCACAGCACCTCTCACCTCCGTGTGAAAGCGTTGCAGGCAGCAGGGCAGCAGATCGCCTCCCTTTGGGCCTCCTTCCCTCCCTGTGTCCCGCCCTCGTGTGACGTAACTTCCGCGAGGGCGGGACATAGGGAGGGAAGTAGGCCCGAAGGGAGGTGATCTGCTGCCTGCAGCGTTTTCACATGGAGGTGAGAGGCACTATGATTTTAATGCAGGGGGCCCGGCCCGGTGGCGGACGGAGGGGGGAGCGGCGGCGACCCTGGGGGGGTGGAGGGGGGAGCAGCAGCGACTGCGACCTCTGGGGGGCAGTGGGGGCAGGGCCCCGGGGGCGGCCTTGCCCCGAGCCCGGCCCAGTCTCTCTGCAGCCCTGTTAGTGGATAGGCCCCGTAGGCAATTTGTATATTTGGATTTAGCTACACCTTTTTCAGTAGCAGTTCAAGGTGAGTTATATTTAGGTACACTAGGTATTTCCCTCCCTGGAGGGCTCGTGATATAATTTTTGTATCTGAGGTAATAGAGAGTTAACGTGATGTGCCCAAGATCACAAGGGTCAGCAGTGGGATTTGAACCAGGCGCCCAGGATGTCAAGGCCAGTGCTCTAACCACTTGAATATTGATCCCATTCCAGCTGCTTTTCAGCACTACTTAACCAGCCAGGAATGGCTCCTGGCCAGTTAAATAGCACTTAACTGGCTAAGCGCTAATATTCTGTGTGAGATAGCTGGTTATCTCCGCTGAATGTTAATGCTTAGCGCACGTAACCTAATTGGCGTAATAACAGCTTTTAACAAGCATAATGAGCACTGAATATCGGCTGGATTGTTTTTAAACACTTTGTAAACATGCACTTTCTTTCTTTATTATAGAATACTTTCCGTTGTGACACCAGATGGGGTAAAACCGCATAAAACTTCTTCCATGTTTTACTGTATGCAGGCATAATTTTCACCTAAGTTGTATGGTGGCTCATGAAAACATTTGTGGGTAAGGAATGATGGCTTTCCTGCTGGCTTCATTTTCTGCCATCAGGCCTGGTGTTAGACATTCAGGGGCCCAGGGCAGAAACCAGGGAGGGGGTTCAAAAGTTGGCCTTCAGCCTATGTCTCTTTTAGCTTGAGGCAGATTTGGGGCCCCTTATGATATGGGGGCCCAGGGCGATTGCCCTGTTTGCCACCCCAGGGCCGCAGGGAGGGGAAAAGATTCCCCAGGCCTGGCCTCCAAGGGGGGTAGGCAGGTTTCAAGGGAGCAGAAGCTTCTTCCTGCCTGCCTGTTTTTGGGTCTGTCTCTCTCTTGGGCCCAGATGCATCAACCAAACGTTAAAAAATAAAAAACGTAAAAGTGCTTAACGATTTCTAAAAAACCGAGAATGCACTAAACAAATGCTTCAGAAATGTTCGGAGCGGTATTGAAAAGTAGGATGTATCACATGATCGTAATTCCCGTCGTTAATCGGCCCCAAAAGCATGCGCAGAGCAGCCAAGCGTTATGCTGGCTGCTCTGCGCATGCCACAAAGGCCCAGATATCAAAACAAAAAAACCCCCCACAAACACGTGTGTTTCGGGAGGGGGCAAAGGCGCTCGTCATGAGCGTCCTGTATGGACGGCCTTGCCCCCCTCCCCACTGCTCCCAGCTTCCACCCCCCCCCGCACGAAAAAACTCAAATTTTAGCAGCCCCGGCCCTCCTCCCTTCCTGTTCTGTGTATTCTCCCACACTAGCTCCGCCTCCCGCCATGCTCCATTCCCGTGCCCCGCCTCCGCCGCCCCCCCCTGGGTCGTGTGCTAGGACCAGGATGATTGTGTTAAGGTGATAGCCCAGGTCCTGGCACACAAGAGCAAACAAAGACTGACCGAGTGAGGTAAGGGGCAGGGTTGGCCTGACGGTGTTTGGGGGGAGGGGTACGATGCAGTGGTGGACCAGGTGTGTGTGTGTGTGTGGGGGGGGGGGGGGTCCTGCCCTGAGCCCGGCTGTGTCTTTCAGCGGCCCTGTGCCACCCCCTAACGCCAGCCCTGTCTGCCACTTGTGGGCAAACAGAGGCACGTGGAAGGGCAGAAGAGAATCTTCAGGTATAAAACATTACAAAATGCTGGCATAACAATAAAATCCACAAGTTACTCTGGAGGGTTTGCTGTTGCATGGTTTTGAAACAACCTACCGATATTCAGCCCTGGCTTTTGTTTTTGTTTTTTTAAATGCTGGCAGCCATGGGCAAAAAAATATGATATTCAGTGGCAATACTCAGATACCTCCCAATTCTATAATCTTACACACACAATTTTTCTCTTAGCTCGCAAAGTTGTACGTGCAAGTTACAGAATACTGTCAGTTACGTGCATAACTTAATAATATTATTAGGTGCAAACTGGCATTAATGACCAATTATTGGCTTTATTTGGTGTTGGTGGTAATTTGCATTAATTAGCAGTAACACGTGTCGCTGCCCTTAGTTGAGATTCTTCAAATTGTGCGGCAGAATCCATAGCGCACAACTGTAAGGTGGTGTGGATCTGGGAGGGGCATGGGCGGGTTAGGAGTGTCAGACAAAAAGGATGGAAGGGTCCAAACCAAGGAACCAGGAAGACCTGAAGTCCAATAGGTTCATAAAATTCAACAGAAATCTTCGAGTACAGTAAACAGGATGCGCATTACACCAATACCCAACATAGGCCATGTTTCGGCAAAAGTATGCCTTCATCAGGGGTCCTGTGAATGGCCCAATGGAATGCCTGCTGACCGTCGTATCTCAACGGTAAGCAGTGTGATTCCTGCTGACCATAGAAATTCAACACTCAGACTTTTAAAGAACAAAAGCGGGAGTCAAAGTGTTGTCCACTAACATTAAAGGCGCCTTTCACTCTCTCTGGCACTTCTGTTCTTTAAAAGTCTCAGAGTGTTGCATTCTGAGCCCAAATTGTGTACTGCTAAGATAGTACAGACTCTGTAGCATCTGGTTTCTCAATAAATTCATCTTTGACTACAATCAACCTCTGGATATTTGTCTGCTTGTTTGGGCCTACATCCCTTCCCTACTGCTTCGTCTGATCTAGGCTCCTCTGTAGGGAGTCGCTCCTTGTTTCATCAGGTGAAGGGCCGCCGAGAGGAGGAGGCAAGGGGGGCAAAATTCCTCAGGCTCGGCCTCCAAGGGGGCGCCAGCAAGCTTCTTCCTCCCTGCCTGCTTCCAGGTCTGTCCTCTCCAGCTCCTGCCCATGACCCAGATGATTGCCTTAGCATGATATTGCGTTAATGCAATCATCCGGGTCCCAACTTCCAGCACGGACAGGAGCAGGAGAGGACAGACTGTGGGAGCAGACAAGCAGGAAGAGGCTTGCCGGGCCCAGGCCCTCCCTTAGAGGCAGAGACAGAAAGGTAAGGGTGCAGGCGGGAGGGAGCGGTGGTGGTGCGAGGGGGGTGGGGGTGGGGCGGCATGCGGTGGTCCGTTTCTGCCCCTGGCCTGCCTGTGTTTCTCGGCGGCCCTGATCAGGTGAAGTTACACTGCACTCCACTTGTAAGTGCATGCTCTGCTTATCTTCACTACAGAGTGTCAGTCCCGTTTTTCTACCATAGACTTTGATGAGCAATCACTCTGGTTAAGCACGCTAGATGAAAGCACACGATCCGCTTGTATGCACAAACCTGACTGGCATTCCGTTTTTGTGCAGAGTCAGGTCATTCAACTGCACAGCCCACCTGGTGTTCTTTCATTGGTGTGTCGCTGCTACTACAGTCTTATTAATTAGTAAATGACTACATTTATGTGTGATTAGCTAACTGATGTTTTTACAAAATTGTCCTACCATCCTATTAATGCATAAATGGTGCTACACAGTTAAACTTCAGTCCTGAGGCCTTGCAGTTAACCAGAGCACACTGTATTCAGTGTTAATATGTAGATAAAGCCACCAGATACATGCTTTTAGAATACTGGCCTCTTAATCTACGCGTGCAGTGTATACATCATATATTATTATCTGCTACACTGTTGAACACGTGCAAGTTTCTAAATAAGAAATACCTTTCTAAACATGTATTTTTTTTCCCCCTCTGGCATTTGTGGGTCAGTGTCTTTATCCTCCCCTCAAATAAAATGTAAGGGTGTTGAAAGACCTGTGCGTCAGAAATCTATAAGCTGTGCTTATGGTACATTACTTCCACCATCTATATTTATTGCCGAAGGTAGACATTCTAACATTGGTTTAGTTCTAAAGTGCTGTTTCGATTTCTGTACCTCGTAATACTTTGGTAAACCCTTCAGGGAATAGCAGGAGACATGATTTTTTAAACTTTTGAATTATGGAGAAAGATATAATCGTTTAAGATTGTGAACTCTATTCATTAACTCATTAACTCTTAAGAGTCCACCAGGTTGAAGTTGCTGTGCTGGTAACACCCATTGCTCCCTATCAGCTGCATTAGGGTGACCAGATTCACCTTGGCTAATCATGGTATATCCTTCTGTTGTGTTAGAAACAGGTACTGCGAACAGCGTGCTTACTAACGTATTTCTGCTCTAGCGATTGAAATATGTTCGGACGGAAGAGAATCTGCTTCTAATTTCTAAAGACTTCATGGGTTACGGTGATTTCAGTATCTTATTTGTTTTTTTTTGTTACATTTGTACCCCGCGCTTTCCCACTCATGGCAGGCTCAATGTGGCAAGCAATGAAGGGTTAAGTGACTTGCCCAGAGTCACAAGGAGCTGCCTGTGCCGGGAATTGAACTCAGTTCCTCAGTTCCCCAGGACCAAAGTCCACCACCCTAACCACTAGGCCACTCCTCCACTGTTGCTACTATTTGAGATTCTACATGGAATGTTGCTATTCCACTAGAAGTCGGCCCTTGCAGATCACCAATGTGGCCGCGCAGGCTTCTGCTTCTGTGAGTCTGACGTCCTGCACATACGTGCAGGACATCAGACTCACAGAAACAGAAGCCTGCGCGGCTGCAAGGGCAGGCTTCTACATGGAATGTTGCTGCTAGTGGAATAGCAACATTAACATTCCATGTAGAATCTCAAATAGTAGCAACATTCCATGTAGAATCTCCAATAGTACCTATGTTATTTTTGTTACATTTGTACCCTGTGCTTTCCCGCTCATGGCAGGCTCAATGCGGCTTACATGGGGCAATGGAGGGTTAAGTCACTTGCCCAGAGTCACAAGGAGCTGCCTGTGCCTGAAGTGGGAATCGAACTCAGTTCCTCAGGACCAAAGTCCACCACCCTAACCACTAGGCTACTCCTCCACTCCCTAAGTGTCGCTGCCCTTAGTTGAGATTCTTCAAATTGTGCGGCAGAATCCATAGCGCACAACTGTAAGGTGGTGTGGATCTGCAAGAACTTGTTTTCCTTGTTTCAGAATTCTGTTCTGGGCCAGAAGCCGTGAGACCGATGATCACATTTTTTTTCCTTCACCTCTGTTGCATCCTTTCTTTATAGGTTTCTATCTTGAAATTCACAGGGAGTGGCTGGGCCAGTTTGTGGTGTAGAGGAATGCTTTATCTGTGCATCGGATAACTTGTTAGAGCATGGTGTGTCACTTTCATAAATGTTATCACCGGCAAAGCCCATCTGGTCCTGTGAGTGACAAGGGGATGATTGCAGCTTTTTTTTATGATGTCAATGAGATTTCAGCAGTTCTTAGACTCAGCTGCCAAGCTGTTGGAGAAAAGTTATACTATAATTGAAAGTCTGCTGGGGGAGAAATTAAGTGAGAATCTTGCCAGCCATATTTCTGCCCATATTTGCTTCTATTAGTCTCCTGACGGTATGTCCTTATGAAATCTGATTAGAGTGAAATGACTTGATTTGTTAAACAGGCAGTGATGGCGACGAACATCTGTTTTACTGGTGTAAATTACGCTGAGCTCATAGTAACATTGTCCTTTCCTGATATTGCTTTCTACAGAGCAGCACAGAAGCTCAATCTATCTTCAAAGCGAAAGAAGTATCACCCACCGCTGCTGCCTTCTCACGAATTCTCCAGCTGCTCTACAAATTTCAGTGGCATGCTGCATATGTGCCCTCCCCCAGCACCACCCTGTCTTCTGAGGGCCGTGTCGAAAATGAAAGACAGCCCCGGCATCGGAAAGGTATTCCAGACTGTGATACTTGAGATAAAAACCCGAGCGCATGCACACTGCTTACACAAGTGCGAGGAAACAATTGCAGAAATGACTGTGTTGGCAGTGGCCAAAAGTACAGACCGTTTTTCACTTTTCTATTTGTAGCAAAGTTGAGAAACATCTGAAAGTTCACTGTGCTGCTGTATAAAAATTGAATAGTGGAGTTTCAGAGCAAATGAAATTGTACTGATATACAGTGTTGTAAAATATTATTTGATGCATTGTTTATTGTATTGTAGTAGTGGAAAAGGCTTTTGTTTTAAAAAGCCTTTGTTATTGGTACAACAAATCTTTTATGTGCCGACTGATAAAGAGAATGAATTTTGAAAACCATGTAGTGCCTTGCTGAAGTGACTGCAATGCTGAAGGAAGACAACTGTCTCCTCTTGGCCCCTCCTAAAGACATCTACTACTACTACTACTACTTAGCATTTCTATAGCGCTGCCAGGGTTACGCAGCGCTATACAAGTTTAAACATGGGGAAGGACAGTCCCTGCTCAAGAGAGCTTACAATCTAAAGGTAACAAACTATGTAGTAAGTGTAGGTATCATGAATGGAGAAGGTGGTTAGGCGCCAAAAGCAAGGGAGAAGAGATGGGCTTTGAGTAAGGACTTGAAAATGGTCAGGGAGGGCGCATGGCGTATGGGCTCGGGAAGTCTGTTCCAGGCATAAGGTGATGCGAGGCAGAAGGGGCGGAGTCTGGAGTTAGCGGTGGTGGAGAAGGGTACAGATAGGAGTGATTTGTTCTGAGAGCGGAGGTTACGGGTGGGAACATACGGGGAGAGGAGGGTAGAGAGGTAATGGGGGGCTGCAGATTGAGTGCACTTGAAGGTCAATAGGAGAAGCTTGAACTGTATACGATAGCGAATCGGGAGCCAGTGAAGCGACTTGAGGAGAGGGGTGATATGAGAGTATCGGTTCACGCGGTAGATGAGACGTGCGGCGGAATTTTGGACAGATTGAAGGGGGGATAGGTGGCTAAGCGGGAGGCCAGCGAGGAGAAGGTTGCAATAGTCAAGACGAGAGGTAATGAGCGAGTGGACGAGGGTTCAGGTGGTCTGTTCAGAGAGGAATGGGCTACTGTGGGAATACCCATTCCATGACAGTCTCTAGCTATGCGTGTTTCCTGTCGTCAGCCTTGCATTCACATTTCTAAAAGGGATGTATATGGTCTTGAAAGCGCAGGTGCTGTAACTTTTATGAATACTTATTTTGGTAGTCCAATGAAAGATATCATAACTTGCAGTTTTCTCTAGGGTTATTATAGCCACTTGAGTAGTACACTAGCTAGAAGGGAAGAGATACTGCTTCCTCTGGATTAGGTGGTAAATATATTCAAAGATTGCAATGAAAAATGTCATTGTGGATTGATTTTTGCTAGGGTTAGACATACTAGATAGCTGTTCTGTTCTGCTTCTGCAGGTGGCGTCATGATTGTTGCAGTTGTCTATGTCTTGCCGCGTCTGAGTAAGTGGGACCGACGTTTCAGCATGATGGCTGAAATGTCGGTTCCACTTAGATGCGGCAAGAGCTGGACATCCGCATCAATCGTACTAGATAGCTCTTAAGGTGTTGACAATATTGAAAATTCCAGGAGAACGGAGAACTCGGAATTCAAACGTGCGTGGGATAAACATAAAGGAATCCTGTTTAGAAGGAATGGATTCACTGAATCTTAGTGCAGATTGGGTGGCAACAACGGTAATTGGGAAGCAAAGTCAGTGCTGAGCAGACTTCTACGGTCTGTGCCCTGATTGTGACTGAATAGATATGGATAGGCTTGAGGGTAAATTTTAAGAGGCTTCAACGTTGGCTTCAGAAAGTTTAGTACAAGAAGAGTGCTGGGCAGACTTCTACGGTCTGTGCCTTGAGAATGGCAAGGACAAATCAAACTCGGGTATACATATAATGTATCTCATACCATGTAAAATGAGCTTTTCTTGTTGGGCGGACTGGATGGACCGTCCAGGTCTTTATCTGCTATCATAGACTGTTAAATATGTTATGTTACTTCAGTAGCTGCTAATCTAACAACCATTTGGGGGTGTTCCCAGCATTTTTCTTTACAGGCGCTGTGTTAAAAGTTCCATTAGCGCATGGTACTTTGGAGTTAGTGAGGAAGCATTTAGCACCTCCTATTTAAGAGGCAGTAAGTGATCCCGTATTAACTGCGCATTGGTCAGTTAGTATGCGATATTTGCAGCACACTAACCACAAAACACCTTCCAGGTTCATTCTCCACCTATAACAAATGTTCTATCATCTTCAGAAGTCTCCTTGTTTGTTCCTGGTCAGCCTGGTCATTTTCCCACTTCTTTTCACTGCTTGCTTGTTTTCTGTGGGATCTCAGAGCTCCTCTGCCCAGGCAGAATTACACTGTTTAGTAAAAGGACCCCCCCCCCCCCCACAGGGTTGTAGTATATTCCAAAATGCTGTTGACATTGATGGCATAGAAACTGGGGCTGGAGGAAAGGTTTGCTGTTCTATTAACTGCATTTCTAGTTAATAGTCACGGGGGGGGGGGGGGGGGGGGGGGAGGGGGGAGGAATGCTATCACATAGTCGATCAGTTACGTAAATGTTTAGACTAATGGACTTTGTGTAAAGATGCCCATTGGTATGTAGCTGTTGCCACTTTGGGGCCCTTTTACTAAGCCGCGTACGCATCTACATGCGCCCAACTCATGCCAAAATGGAGTTACCGCCCGACTACCATGTGGCTCTTGCGGTAATTTCATTTTTGCTGCGTGTCCAAAAAAAAATCATTTTTATTTTTGGACGCACGTATTGGGCGTGCACCAAGTGGCATTTGACGTGCATAGGTCATTACCACTTGGTTACTGCGTAAGACTTTACCGCTGGGTCAATGGATGATGGTAAGGTCTCAGACCCAAAATGGACGCGTGGCAATTTTCATTTTGCTGCACGTCCATTTTCGGCAAAAAATTTAAAAAGGCATTTTTTTACAGGTGCGCTGAAAAATGATTCTGTGCACACCCAAAACACGCTTCTTTACTACCGCAGACCATTTTTCAGTGCGCCTTTGTACAAGGGCCCCTTTGTTCTTTCCAGCTTTTATAGTTTCTATCTATATATACAAGGCTCGACAAATACCGGGCACCAGGGATTTCATACCCTTGAAAGATTTTTTTTTTCTCTTTCATAGCATTGCCTGTAAAACTTCTTTCCTGGCTCTGCAGGCAATCAGGCTCTCCACATGCTTGAGCCATACTCTACAGGAGGTTTGGGAAGTCTTGCGGGACTTGAAACACAAGACTTCCCAGACTTCCTGCACAGCACGGCTCCAGTATGTGGAGAGCCCAGTTGCTGTGCAGAGCCAGGAAAACAGTTTCAGAGGCAACATTTCGAACAGGGAGGCAAAAGCTGGTGACTATGAGAGAAACTAGTGTAACAGTTGGGGGGGGGGGGGCATGAGAGAGACTGACTGGGGGAAGGCTGGAGGGGAACATGAGAGAATAACTGGGCGAAGGCTGGGGGGGGGGGGCATGAGAGACTGGCTAGGTGAAGGCTGGAGGCGGGGTATGAGAGACTGGCTGAAGGCTGTAGGAGGGCATGAGAGAGACTGGCTGAAGGCAGGAGGGGGGGGGCGTGAGAGACTGGCTGAAGGCTGGAGGAGGGCATGAGAGAGACTGGCTGAAGGCTGGAGGGGGGGGGGGCGTGAGAGACTGGCTGAAGGCTGGAGGAGGGCATGAGAGAGACTGGCTGAAGGCAGGAGGGGTGGCGTGAGAGACTGGCTGAAGGCTGGAGGAGGGCATGAGAGAGACTGGCTGAAGGCTGGAGGGGGGGGGGGGCGTGAGAGACTGGCTGAAGGCTAGAGGAGGGCATGAGAGAGACTGGCTGAAGCCTGGAGGAGGGCATGAGAGACTGGCTGAAGCCTGGAGGAGGGCATGAGAAAGACTGGCTGAGGCTGCAGGTAGGGCATCAGAGAGACTGACCGGGAGAAGGCTGGAGTTTTTGGGTTTTGGGGCCTGGATTGGCCGCTGTCGGAGACAGAGTGCTGGGCTTGATGGACCTTTGGTCTTTTCCCAGCGTGGCAGTGCTTATGTACTTATGTACATGAGAGAATGCCTGGGTGAAGGTTGTGGGGGGGGGGGGGGGGGCATGAGAGACTGGCTAGGTGAAGGCTGGAGACAGGGCATGAGAGACTGGCTGAAGGCTGGAGGAGGGCATGAGAGAGATTGACTGGCTGAAGGCTGGAGGTAGGGCATGAGAGAGACTGACTGAGGGAAGGCTGAAAGAGGGAGGGGGAATGATAGAGACTGACTGGGGGAAAGTTGGGTGTGGGGAGATTGAGAGAGGGACTGGCTGAAGGCTGGAGAGGGGCGAGAGATTGATTGGGACCCAGGCCATGGTAAGAGGCAGTTGCCTCTTTGCTTCACCTATCAAGGCAGTGCTGTCACACAGCTGACAGCATGCTTTTGGAAGGGAGACTGCAGGTGTCTGCCAGTGACTTACAAAGGCACCTTGGGGAACTGATTTACTAAAGTTTCTTTGCCCAAGGACATAGAATAGGAGAATAGCCTTAGTAAATCAGTTTCTGAAAGAGCTACTGCTGATCTGGCAGGGGATTTCCATCCCTCCTCTCTGGCTCCCCTCCCCCACCCCTGAAGAAACATTTAAATTCACTGCTGACAAGGTTGGAGGGATGAGTAAGGAGAAGTGACGGAGGTCTCTGCTGCTGGCTCCTAAGATTTTCGTCCGGCTCCTAGATTTAATGAAAATTTGTCAGGCCTGTATATATGTTATTATTTTTTTTTCCAGTTTATCTTCAACATGTTCAACGTGAGAATGAAAGAAATCAACTATCTTTTTTCTCAGTAGGGGACAAATAATAGAGCACTTTACTAGGCATATGTCTGCTTTGAAAAACTATGCTTGTGCCTTGCTAGATCCAACCCCATACTGTGACTTATAATGGGGTCTTGGCTGTATAATTTCAAGTACTATGAAGACAACTTTTTTCACCATGACATCCTATTTCTTCTATCCCAAGCAATGTCTGTCAGTGCACCACAGCAGGGACAGAACCTAACGGTGGGCATAAATTGTGCTAATCCCGGTATTTCCTGTTTACTTGCAAAGGGAGTAAATTTCTGCGGTTTTTTTTTGTTATATTTGTACCCCGTGCTTTCCCACTCATGGCAGGCTCAATGCAGCTTACATGGGGCAATGGAGGGTTAAGTGACTTGCCCAGAGTCACAAGGAGCTGCCTGTGCCTGAAGTGGGAATCAACCTCAGTTCCTCAGGACCAAAGTCCATCACCCTAACCACTAGGCCACTCCTCCACTCCACTGTTGCTACTATTTGAGAGTCTACATGGAATGTTGCTATTCCACTAGCAACATTCCATGTAGAAGTCGGCCCTTGCAGATCACACATGTGGCCGCGCAGGCTTCTGCGAGTCTGACGTCCTGCACATACGTGCAGGACGTCAGACTCACAGAAACAGAAGCCTGCGCAGCCTTCTACATGGAATGTTGCTAGTGGAATAGCAACATTCCATGTAGAATCTCCAATAGTATCTATTTTATTTATGTTACATTTGTACCCCGCGCTTTCCCACTCATGGCAGGCTCAATGCAGCTTACATGGGGCAATGGAGGGTTAAGTGACTTGCCCAGAGTCACAAGGAGCTGCCTGTGTCTGAAGTGGGAATCAAACTCAGTTCCTCAGTTCCCCAGGACCAAAGTCCACCACCCTAACCACTAGGCCACTCCTCCACTCCACTCCCTTTGTGTGTCAGTTTTGACCCGACTGTTGCATCTTCTCCTTGAGATGTTGCTGGGAGAGAGGAGGGGAGGGAGCCCTCAGTGACTGGTTTGGAATTCTGTATCAACATTAGTTTTTTTTTTCTCGATCTTAAATCCTCCCTATCTTGACAGTAAGAATATGTTCCCCCCACTCCTCCCCAGCTGTTCCAGTGCTACCACAACTTCAGCACCTAGTGAAAGCGCCCAGGGATCTTCCAGCACTAGTCCAGATCCTTCTCCTGCTGCGGTGCACAACCTGTCCAATAAATCACGGTTACAGCCGAAGTTTTTGTCAGATAGTTCAGAAACCCTATCAGGGGCATTTTCGAAAGAGAAGGGCGCCCATCTTCCAACACAAATCGGGAGATGGGCGTCCTTCTCTCAGGGTCGCCCAAATCGGCATTAATCGAAAGCCGATTTTGGGCGTCCTCAACTGCTTTCCGTCGCGGGGATGACCAAAGTTCCCGGGGGAGTGTCGGCAGTGTACCGAAGGCGGGACGAGGAGTGCTTAAGAAATGGGCGTCCTCGGCCGATAATGGAAAAAAGAAGGGCGTCCCTGACGAGCATTTGACCGACTTTACTTGGTCCATTTTTTTTCACGACCGAGCCTCAAAAAGGTGTCCAAACTGACCAGATGACCACCGGAGGGAATTGGGGATGACCTCCACTGACTTCCCCAGTGGTGATTAACCCCCTCCCACCCTGAAAAAAACAACTTTAAAAACTTTTTTTGCTAGCCTGAAATGTCATACTCAGGTCCATCGCAGCAGTATGCAGGTCCCTGGGAGGGGAGGTATGTGTGTGTCAGCGGAGGCATAGCAAAGGTGTGGACGTCCTTCTTTCAAACATTTTGGATGTCCTGAACTACTACTACTACTTAACATTTCTAAAGCGCTACTAGGGTTACGCAGCGCTGTACAATTTTAACATGGAAGGACAGTCCCTGCTCAAGGAGCTTACAATCTAAAAGACAGGTGTACAATCTAAAGACAAGTGTACAATCTAAAAGACAAGTGTAGAGTCGATCTGATATTTCTCGAAAGGTTGGGTGCCGAAAGCAGCATTGAAGAGGTGAGTTTTAAGCAGAGATTTGAAGATGGGTAGGGAGGGGGCTTGGCGTAGTAGTTGAGGAAGATTGTTCCAGGCATAGGGTGAGGCAAGACAGAATGAGCGGAGCCTGGAGTTGGCAGTGGTGGAGAAGGGTACTGAAAGGAGGGATTTGTCCTGTGAGCGGAGGTTACGGGCGGGAACATAGGGGGAGATGAGGGTAGAGAGGTAGTGAGGAGCCGCAGACCGGGTGCATTTGTAGGTAAGGAGGAGAAGCTTGAATTGTATGCGGTAACTGATCGGAAGCCAGTAAAGTGACTTGAGGAGAGGGGTGATATGAGTATATCGGTTCTGGCGGAATATAAGACGTGCGGCAGCGTTTTGAATGGATTGAAGGGGGGATAGGTGGCTGAGTGGGAGGCTGGTGAGGAGTAAGTTGCAGTAGTCAAGGCGAGAGGTAATGAGAGCGTGGACGAGAGTTCGTGTGGTGTGCTCAGAAAGGAAAGGGTGAATTTTGCTGATGTTGAAGAGGAAGAAGCGACAGGTTTTGGCAGTCTGTTGGATATGCGCAGAGAAGGAGAGGGAGGAGTTGAGGATGACTCCAAGGTTGCGGGCAGATGGGATGGGGAGGATGAGGGTGTTATCAACTGAGATAGAGAGTGGAGGAAGAGGAGAAGTGGGTTTAGGTGGAAAGACGAGGAGCTCGGTTTTGGACATGTTCAGCTTCAGGTGGTGGTTGGACATCCAGGCAGCAATGTCGGATAAGCAGGCCGATACCTTGGCCTGGGTCTCCGCGGTGATGTCTGGTGTGGAGAGATATAGCTGGGTGTCATCAGCATAAAGATGATACTGAAAACCATGAGATGAGATCAGTGAGCCTAGGGAAGAAGTGTAGATTGAGAAGAGAAGGGGTCCAAGGACAGATCCCTGGGGAACTCCAACAGATAGTGGGATGGGAGTGGAGGAAGATCCATGAGAGTGAACCCTGAAGGTGCGGTGGGAGAGATAAGAGGAGAACCAGGTGAGGACAGAACCTTGGAACCCAAAAGAGGACAGTGTGGCAAGAAGTAAATCATGATTGACAGTGTCAAACGCCGCGGATAGATCGAGGAGGATGAGGATGGAATAGTGGCCTCTGGATTTGGCGAGGAGCAGGTCGTTGCAGACTAGAGAGTGCTGTTTCTGTCGAGTGTAGAGGGCGAAAACCGGATTGAAGTGGATCGAGGATGGCATGAGAGGAGAGAAAATCAAGGCAGCGACTGTGAATGGCGCGCTCAAGTATTTTGGAGAGGAAGGGTAGGAGAGAGATGGGGCGGTAGTTGGAGGGGCAGGTAGGGTCAAGTGATGGTTTTTTTAGGAGAGGTTTGACTACGGCGTGCTTGAAGGTGTCAGGGACAGTTGCAGTGGAGAGAGAGAGGTTAAGGATGCGACAGGTGGAGGGGGTGACAGTATGGGAGATGGTGTTAAGTAAGTTGGTGGGGATGGGATCGGAGGAACAGGTGGTGCATTTCGAGGAGGAAAGAAGGCAGGAGGTTTCATCTTCGGTGATCTCAGGAAAGGAGGAGAAAGAGGCCATGGTTGGTTGGTTGTTGGAAGGGGCTACAGGCTGAAGAGGAGGTGGTGGCTTGCTAGTGAACTGCCTCTCCCCCATAGGGACAGCCAAATTTCGAAGGAGTGGCCTAGTGGTTAGAGCACTGGTCTTGCAATCCAGAGGTGGCTGGTTCAAATCCCACTGCTGCTACTTGTGATCCAAAATCCAAATAAATAAATAAAGGGGGGTTCAGAGGCATAGCAGCTATGGACTTCCTTCTCACAGAAACATTCAGGCATGGATGTCCTTCTCACAGAAGCATCACATTTTGGACGTCCAGCTGAGGCATAGCGAAGGACGTCCTTCACCCATACTCTAAAAAACAAAAAAGACGTCTCTGACGAGCACTTGGACGTTTTCACCTGGACTTGTATTTTTCTAAGGTTGTAGATGGCAATTTATTTAAGGTTGTAGACAGCTATTATACACGCAGCTTGTCTGCATGTATAAAGCTGTCGTTGGCATGTGCAGAGCAGCCACGCATAATGCTTGGCTGCGCTGCACTGGCTTCCCCTCCTTAGGAAGGAAATCATTCGCAAATGAGCTAACAGAGAGAAGCTCATTTACATGCGATTTCCGTCATGCATTCCCGTTCCTTTCCGAATTGCTAAGGGATCGGTAAGGGAAGGGCTTTTTCCGTTCAGTTAGTGCATCAGTTAGTCCACTGCAGTGCCCCCTAGGGTGCCCGGTTGGTGTCCTGGCATGTCAGGGGGACCAGTGCACTATGAATGCTGGCTCCTCCCACGACCAAAGGGGTTGCATTTGGTCGTTTCTGAGATGGGCGTCCTTAGTTTCCATTATCACCAAAAATCAGAAACGACCAAGTCTAAGGACGACCATCTCTAGGGACGACCTAAATTTCAAGATTTGGGCATCCCCGACCGTATTATCGAAACAAAAGATGGACCCCCATCTTGTTTCGATAATAGGGGTTTCCCCGCCCCTTCGCCGGGACGTCCTTAGAGATGGGCGCCCTCGTTCAATTATGCCCCTCTATAGGTCTTAGTATCACTCCTGGAGCATTTAAGTTCTTGTCGCTGGTGATATTTTCTACATGTCGCAGCCTTATTTGACTCCGTCGTTGCTAGCTTCCAAGTCTGTTCAGAATACTAGGAAATGTTAATTGCTGAAAATCTAGCATACATTTTTAACTGCTTGTTTTTCTTTTGTGTTTTTAATTGCTTAAGCATCACCACTGGTAAAGAGCGAAGTGGGACATGCCATTTACTTCAGCAGTGCTTGGAGGGATTTTTTTTTTCCTGTTGCTCTACATATTTTTCCCTTTCATCATTTTCTTCTTCATTGTCTTGCAGTTTAGGCTAGAAATGAAGCAGCACATGGGAAATCTTTGGCAGCTACTTGTCCCAGATGTCTGGGTCAGGAACACACTTTGCTTGTGGCAGCATCTGTGTTTGTGCTCGGCTCCCTAGCTGGTTTCTTTTATGGTTTCAGAGCCTTGTGCCTTGCTGCTTTATTGGCTATAGGAATGGATCCACAGTTGACTTTGGAGAGAATGAGTGTTAGTGTTAAGGATCTGCCGACATAAAGCATTTAAAAATACACGGAGAAATGTACGTTTATGCACAGGTTTACATGCACCATAGACATCTATGTTAAGAAAAAGTAAATGTCTAAAATATCCACAGCTCGGAACAGGCACATAAATATTTATGTTGTGGAATAACAACATCAACGTTTAAGTGCCTGAATATAAACATTTATCTTAACCATTTTAGAAACATAAACGTTTATTTTCCATGAAGCTGTCACTGAGCCCAGTGTTCCTTGCCAGTTTGGCTTTCAGGGGAAGAGAGGGGGGGATACATCGAGCAAATCCGAATACACAAGGAACTTCTATTCCGCAACTTGCCCGAAGGCTTAGTTCAATTACAAAAAGTCAAAAGAGATTAATAATTTCCGAAGAATGCATAAAAAATAAAAATAAAAAGCCAATTACGTAAAAATACACAAATCAAACCTTCAAAAGTTTTTCACATAAATAAATCTTTAACAATTTACGAAATTGTAAGTAAGAAGACTCACATGTAAGCTCTACAGGAAGAGAATTCCAGTGTTTAACTGCTTGATGATGGAAAGAGGGGAAAACACCCAAGACGGGTGAGGGAGTAGCAACGTTACGAATGCAGTACAATCAGTCAAAGAGTAGGATAGGGAAGGCACTTCCAAAAACCCCAGGGATGACGATGTAGAAAACAGCCAAGGATATTTACTGGAAATCGATTCGACACAGTGGCCATGTTTCGATGCCTAAGTGCCTGCCTCAGGAGTCTGGTTATACTTGGTATATCAAAATCACCGGAAGGTTCTTTCTGGAGAGACTGCTGCCAGCATGATAAGGGGGAAGATGCGTCAAAAAATTGTCTATAATGAATCTGTTTTACAAAAGGAAAGAGCAAAGATAGATGATTCCTGGTCTGTGATTATTTGAGTAAAAGCAACTGTGGTAAATAACTGGGAGCATTACCATAGACAATTCTCAAGACAATAGTAAGAAGTTTAAACAAACAACGTGTATAAATAGGAAGCCAGTGAAGTGGGGAATAACGTTGTATGCCAAAAATTAATCTAACAGCAACATTTTGTAACATTTGAAGCCAATTAAATGTAGCCTCTGTACAGCCAATATATAAGAGGTTGCAATAATCATACAAAAACAAAATAAATGCTTCTTAAAGAAACAGTGCTTAACATCCTATATAATAATTTGCACCTCCAACGTTCTATGCCTGGATGCCTGGGTTTGTAACATCCATAACCACTCATTGCCCTGCCCTCATGTCAAAACGTAATGACGTCAGAGGGTGGAACAGTGAGAGGGAAGGGAAGCCAGCGCCAGCCAGCCAGAGAGGGGAGGATAGAATCACGGGAGAATCGCCCCCCTCCCTCCCCCCCTCTCCTCCGAGTTCCAGGCCCCCCCTCTCCCTCCCTCCCTCTCCTCTGAGTTCCAGGCCCCCTCCCTCCCTCTCCTCTGAGTGCTAGCCCGATCTGCGCTGCCCGCCCTCTTCTCACAGTCCCTTGCCTGCTCCTTGCCTTCCTGCGTGCCACCCAGAATTTTAAAGTTCTTACCTCGGGATCCGGCGGCAGCAGTGAAAGGCGAGCAGGCACGGCGCTTCAGCCTGCCTTCCCTTCTCTCTCAGCTCTGCCTCTGGTCCCGCCCTCATTTCCTGTTTCCGCAAGGGCAGGACCAGAAATACCAATAGATTCTAGTAAATATAACATTGGGTCATGGTCTATCAAATCAAATACTGCAGCAATTGATGACCATGAGCCAATTGCATTTGAATCACAGCCAGCAATGTCTCCAATAAGGTTTCAGTGCGAAAACCCTTCTGAAAAGCTGAGTGCGTGGAAGAGAGAATACAGTGATCTTCCAAAAAATTGGATAACTGTTGGGCTACGATATTGTCTATTGTTTTTGCAAATAAAGGAATGCCTGCGATAGGTCTGTAGTTAGGTGTTCTGGGTAATATCTTTTGGTATTGGTGTTAGAACTATGCTGCTCCCCAAAATTGGATATTTCCCTTCTTGAAACAGTTCAGATAATGAAGACTGTAACCAAGCCACAAACTCTGGAGGAGCTGATGTGTACAGATAAGAAAGACAAATGCCCAAGGCACATTGACACTTTGAGAAAAGTTTCAAGAGAGTTTCTGGGTTTCTGCCAGATACTTGTGACCTGGATTGGCCACTGTTGGAAGCAGGATACTGGGCTAGATGGACCATTGGTCTAACCCAGTATGGCTATTCGTATATTCTTATGTTCTTATGTATAGCCTAAATGAATCATTGAACATATTTTACTTATTTTTGTTTGAAAAGTCAGCCAACACTTGGTTGGTTGGGCAATTTGTACAAGTAGAATCCAGAAGATATTGAGATTGTGAAAGACTAGTAAAATGTTTAAATACTTTTTTAAGATTTGGGGTAGGGGTTCCTATTTGTTTTGGGGAATTAAGGGGGCAATCGCCTATAGGAGCATTAGTCAATGGGAGCAATGTTCTGAAACCTAGACCTCCTAGGTAACAGGTATAAATCCCAACATCGATCTGTTAGAATATAGAAGAGACTGGAAGACCTGAAAATGTATACCCTGGAGGAGAGGAGGAACAGGGAAGATATGATCCACAGGTTTAACTACTTGAAAAGTATTAATATAGAAACAAATCTTTTCCAGAGAAGGGAAAACGGTAGACCTAGAAGGCGTGAATTGAGATTGTGGGGTGGTAGTCTTAGGAGTAATGTCAGGAAATTCTGTTTTCATGGAGAGTGTAGTTAATGACTGGAACGCTCTCCCCATGGAGGTAGTAGAGAAAAAATGGTGATGGAATTCAAAAAGGCGTGGGAAGAACACAGAGGATCTCTAATTAGAAAATGAATGGTATAAAAAACAAAACTTAAATGGCTGCATGTGTGTTTGATGTGTCACGTGGTGCTTAGATGGTGACTCCAGCTGTGAAGAGCTAAGGCCAGTGCGGTCTGTGGTCCATATATTGCAATCTGGTTTAGGATGGGCTAGAGAGGGCTTTGACTGCAACTCCTGTAATTGGAAAGTAAGGACAGTGCCAGGCAGACTTTTATAGTCTGTGTCCCACAAATGACAAGATGGATTTGGTGACGGCAGATAACGACCTGTACGGTCCATCAGGTCTGCCCATCAAGATAAACTCATAGTATAAGGTATGATATGATACTACATATGTATACCTGATCTTGATTTGTCCTTGCCATTTTCAGGGCACAGACCGTAGAAGTTTGCCCGGCACTGGCCTTGTTCACTCCTACACATGGCCTAATGGGTTTGATTACTGCTGCTGCCTGACAGTCAGCAGTGAGTAGAGATACTGAGGAACCAGGTTCAGTTCTCTCTGCAGCTCTGTGTGACCCTGGGCAAGTCACTTAGCCCTCCATTGCCTCAGGTACAATATGTAACTTAGATTGTGAGCCCATTAGAAATTGTAAACCACATAGAGGGGCATAATTGAACAAAAACGTCTATCTCCATGGGCGTTTATCTCCGAGAACGGGTCCGTGAAGGGGCGGACCGAACCGTATTTTCGGAAAAAATAGACGTCCATGTTTTATTCGACAATTTGTGAGCTGGGCGTTTTTGTTTTTCAGTGATAATGGAAAATGAAAGCGCCCAGCTCAAAAATGAATAAATCCAAGGCATTTGTTCGTGGGAGGGGCCAGGATTCGTAGTGCACTGGTCCCCCTCACATGCCAGGACACCAACCGGGCACCCTAGGGGGCACTTTTACAAAAACAAAAAAAAGGTAAAAGAGCTCCCAGGTGCATAGCACCCTTCCCTTGGGTGTTGAGCCCCCCAAATCCCCCTCAAAACCCACCGCCCACAAGTCTACACCATTACTATAGCCCTAAGGGGTGAAGGGGGGCACCTACATGTGGGTACAGTGGGTTTGGGGGGGGCGGTTCGGAGGGCTCCCATTTACCAGCACAAGTGTAACAGGTGGGGGGGGGGATGGCCCTGGGTCCACCTGCCTGAAGTCCACTGCACCCCCTAATAACTGCTCCAGTGACCTGCATACTGCTGCCAGGGAGGTGGGTATGACATTTGAGGGTGAAAATAAAAAGTTCTGAAACGGCATATTTTGTGGTGGGAGGGGGTTTGTGACCACTGGGGGAGTCAGGGGAGGTCATCCCCGATTCCCTCCAGTGGTCATCTGGTCATTTAGGGCACTTTTTGGGGCCTTATTCGTGGAAAAACAGGGTCCAGGAAAAGTGCCCTAAATTCTCGCTAAAAACGCAAATTTTTTTCCATTATCGGCGAAAGGCGCCCATCTCTGATCGGCCGATAACCACGCCCCAGTTCCACCTTCACCACGCCTTTGACACGCCCCCATCAACTTTGTCCGCATCCGCGACGGAGTGCAGTTGAAAACGTCCAAATTCGGCTTTCGATTATACCGCTTTATTCGTTTTTGTGAGATAAACGTCTATCTCCCGATTTGGGTTGCAATATAGGCGTTTTTCTTTTTCAATTATAAGCTGGATAGTCACCTCAGGGATCAGTTGTGGTATATCAGATACTGAAAAGAAATAAATATTTGAGGTAATTAGACACTAATACACCAGCTCTATGGCTGGCGTAAGTGCTGCTGGCTAGCTTTTAAGCACATATACCTCTGTTGCCTTTTATGCAGTGTTTCTCGCTTTGAGAAGGCTTCCTCTCTCTTGTTAAAACTTCACTGGCTTCCCATAAGTGCAAGGATCACCTTTAAAATATGGTGACTGTTTACCAAATCATATATGGTTTATCACCCTCCTACATGCAACAACTAATTGATTTACCTTCACGTAATACAGTAAAAACATCTAGAGAATTCCTCACACTCCGTTATCCAAACTGCAAAGGTCTTTCTTCCAAATCAGTCCTTGTTGCAGGCTTCACATGTCAGAGTACCAAAACTTTGGAATTCTCTAGCCAAGCAATTAAGGGACTTAGAAGATTATCTGAGATGCTGTAAATTACTAAAGGCTTTTCTATTGAATGCATATCTTATCAAAAGACTATAAACTGATGTTGCTCTCTCGTGTATGTTTCAACATAACCAGTACTCTAGCCTAGTTTCATGACAAATATGCAATTATTCCTAATACGTTAAAGTGTTATAATTAATTATCTGACTGTATTGTATTTTTGATGATTTTCTTGAATGTAAGCCACATTTAACCTGAGCTTGTTCGGGATAATGTGGGATACAAATGTTGTAATAATAATAATATATTCCCAGTTAGGCTAGTATTCTATTAAGGAAAGTAGACGCTTATCAGGCACCCTCTATATGCCTAATTATAAATGCCTCATTATAGAACTGCCCCTCTGTATGTCACCCTTGATCAGTGACCATGACTCCTCTTAGCATCCACAGCATTCCCAGCCCTAGCCAGCTCAGAGTAATCCCCAATTCTAGCACCGAGCTATCAATTTGGCCTAGTTTGTCAGTATTAAAATCGGTTAATGTATATAATTTTAAGTAATGTGACATATGTTAATTTACTGAAAAGGAAACAAATGTAACTATACTATGGGGAAGTGAAGATTTATATATTAGTTGCCAGTGGATTCCCCATTCCCTTCAAAGGCAACAAATAAAGCCCCTAAACTTCCCCCTTGCCTAACCATTCAGGCTGTTAGGCCACCCTGATCCTCAGCCTACTCCACACTAAGTTAGGAAAAGTATGTTGGGGCAAAAGAGGGCAATATCCTCTCATTCCTTTGGTGTCAACATCCAAGTGGTGCTGGCTAACCTTATGTGGTCTTTTGCCTCCACATGTGCAGGGGGAAAAAAGACTACGTAAAGGCCAAGGCTGGATTTACACTATATTGGGCCCTTGACAAACATACACCTATGGGCCTCCATTCACTTTTTATATCTGCTCCAGCTGGGGGTCCCCATTTATGGTTTTTCCTCTCTTCCAACTGAGGCTGCTCACCCCCAGATCACCTTTCCTGAGTGATGTGAGGGATATTACAGATGCTGGTCCTGGGTGTGATGGAAGTTGTGAATAAGTACCAGGCCTTAAGAAGTACGTATTTATGGGTTTCCTCCCTCACAAAGCAGGAGGGGGCACTAAGCAGAATGTGAATGTATACAGACTTAGTCCTTGCACTCACTCACAACCTGCTAACATACGGAGGCCCAGCCCCTTTAGCTTTCCTGGCTGCTCTGAAGAGATGAGCTGAGTTGGGGGAGGGGGAGGGACAGACTGATGAGGGAGTGGTGGTCTGTGTAAGAGGGGAGGGAGAGGGCATTCAGGCAAGCTGGCGGGAAGAAGTGGATTCAGGGGGCCTGAAGAGGGATTCCAGTCTTACAGATGGGAAGAGGGGAGTAGTGCATGTCTAATGTTAAAGATGTAGGCCGTTGATGGATTACTGGCAATTTTATTGGTGATTTAAATCCGGCCTTTCTTATTTAAAGCCTCCACTTGACAGCCTACCCTGGTCCCAAGGATCTAGCATCTATCAGAAGCTTATTGTTCTCACGTGGGAGCAGAAGCATAGCCAGGATTTGACATCAGGAGGAGCATACCTTTTGTAAAATAGGTGCCAGTGCGAGGTTGAAGGGCCAATACACATAGGCGTGGCTTCTGTCAAAATCCATTTGGGGAAGCGGCTGCTCCCCTTGCGCCCTTCTCTCTAGCTACACCTCTGGGTGGGAGATTTGGTAAATCTGGGGGCCGTTTCTTGACTTTGGGCCGTAGGCACACATCTTTTTGCCTGTAGATTAATCCTACCCTAACGATGCCATTTTGGAGTTAAGTATTGACTTCTTTCTTTTCTCCACTGTGAATTTCCCGAGGTCAGAGTGGGGGAGAGAGCCTGGCCCATGATCTTGGAGTGTTAGGTGGTTGGTTTTTACTTTTTGCTGTATAAGAAGATCAGAGCCCCAATGGGGATGTGCTTGTGTGCAGCGATAATCTATTGAAAAACACTTGGTTTAATGATCTTTAATACAAGGGGTGCTTAATGCAATGATTAACACTTGCATTAAGATCAGCTGTTAATGCAAAATCTGTTTTATAAGCAGAGCCATTTGGACATGATGTATTTCTCCACACAATAGAGGAAAATGCTCTATAAAGCAGGTGCTTCTGCATTTACTGAAGGCTAAATGTAAATTTCAGAGAGCGTACTACAGAACATGGAAAATGAATTCTGACCGCTTAAATAGCTTTTAACTGGTTAATTGTGAATATTCAGCGGCAGATAACTGGTTACCTCTGCTGAGTACTCGTGGTTAGCACATGAGGTGAATTCTATAAATCATACCTAAAAAAACCAGCGAGGAACCCCCCCCCCCCTTAAGTGCTATTCTATAAGCCGTTCCTAAAGTTAGGCATGGTTTATAGGATACCATTTAAGCGCAGGGGTTGCATATAAATTTAAGCATGTTCATTTGCACCCACAAAAATGTGATGCAAATGCCCCCGCCTAAAATTACATGCAGAACCCTGTTACTCTATAATTGCACGCATAACTGGAATGCATGTTCACACTCTACCCTGAAACACCCGTGAGCCTCCCATTTCTGTGCTCCTTTTCCGGGATGCAGTAAACATTTAGGCCTAAATTTGCACACATACGTTAATTGTTTTCAATTAGCGCCAATAATTGCATGTTAAAAAGCCAATTATTGGCACTAATTGGCTCATTCTATTAAATTGAATGCACCCAAATTTGCTCATCCAATTTTAGGTGACTTCTACAGAATTTGGGGGATAGTAGCTAACCAGCTTTATCTCTCAGTTATCGTCAATGTTCAGTGCTGGGTTTAGTGGTTAAATAGGACCACATAAATAGCAGTCCTATCTTAAACTGCTGGGATCTTAACTGGTTAGCGCTGCACATAGGCTTAACCAGTTAAGTTCCGTCGGCCTAAAATGAAACCAGAAATTCAGTGTTGATCGCTGGTATCTTAGCATGACTAGCATGATGTTTATTCAAAGTAACATAGTAAATGACGACAGATAAAGACCTGAACGGTCCATCTAGTCTGCCCAACAACATAAACTCATTTTATTCCTATGAGGTGGTCCATTTGGAAGGACTGCTCTGAAAATATACATAAACTACACTATCAATTAACCATAATTGTTAAACTACAGTAATCTATTGCACAACGATTTATTTTTCTGGACTGTAATTTTGAAGAGAAAGGGACACGAAGCTCTCAAAAGCGTAGAGTGCAGTCAAGAAATCCTGATGCATTGAAAGTATTACCTTGGTGCCCTGTTTACTAAGCAGCATTATAGGCGTGTGAATGTTTTTAATGTGCGTTAACCATGTACGCACATTAACCATGTACATGCCTACAATATCCTTATAGGCGCCTACATGGTTAGCGTGCGCGCTAGGTGTAGACATGCTAAAAACACTAATGCACCTTAGTAAACAGGGCCCTTGGTGTTTTTGCCCATTTTGTCAGACTTGTGAGTTCTTGTACCAAGTAGAACGCTACTGAGCCCGGTACTCGGACCAGGTTCTGCTTGGCGGCGGACAACCCTGGGTTTCACCTGCGTTGACCGCCGTTCCCCAGAGGTTGAGCTCCTAGGTGCGGGTGGCCTGCAGGATTTACGAGACGGAGCTGGAAGTGGGGTGGTGAATGTATTGGCCAGGCAGTCAGCAGGCAAGAGAGTGATCAAGGTACAGGCAAAGTCAGTAGGCAAGCAACAGGCAGAGGAGTAATCCAGGAACAGGCAATATCAACAGCAGGCAGGGGAGTAATCCAGGTACAGGCAATGTAGATAGGCAAACAACAGGCAAGAGAGTAATCCAGGCACAGGTAAAGTCAGTAGGCAGGCAGCAGGTCAAGAAGGTAATCCAGGTACAGGCAAAGTCAGTAGGCAGGCAGCAGGTCAAGAGAGTAATCCAGGTACAGGCAAAGTCAGTAGGCAGGCAGCAAGCAAGAGAGTAATCCAGGCACAGGTAAAGTCAATAGGCAGGCAGCAGGCAAGAGAGTGATCCAGGTACAGGCAAAGTCAATAGGCAGGCAGGCAGCAGGCAAGATAGTGATCCAGGTACAGGCAAAGTCAGCAATGAGGAACAAGTAGATAAGAAGCAAACTACTAAGCAAGTAACACCTACCAAAGTAGAAGCCGAAGCATGGAGTCCAGGAAGAGCTCAGCTGATAAAATGCTGGCGTCTGACATCAGCAGGAACCAGCAGGGAGAAGGAGCACAGCCATAGGACAAGAGCAGGGGAAGGAGGAACCGGAAGACCAAGAGGAGAGAAGCAAGGGAAGCCAGGCAGAGGGAGAGCAGACACAGGTGCATGAAAGCAAAGCAATTAAGGAGCCTGCAACCACCGCTCTCTGAACAAACCCAGAGAAGAACTACACACACACATGGCTCAGGGCAGTGCCAGTCAAGTGTGCGTGTCGACGGGACCCCGCACAGCCCGAGGACACCGCTTGCGTTGAGGTACGGGACATGACACATTTGGGGCCGGATTCAGTAAATGGTGCTGAATATTAAGCTATGTAGAGCAGTTCATACTGACTATAGAGGTGGGTTTTTTTTTGTTGTTTTTGCTTCTGAGGTTTACATAAAGTTGATTTTATTTTCTTTTAAAGAAGTTGATTTCATTTTCTTTCAAGATCTTTTTAAAGACCACCATATATCATTGTAGCTGTTATTTTTATTTTTATGGGCAAACACCCGTAAGACTCCTGAGGCAGACCCTTTGGGCCGAAACGTGGTGCCACGTTGAGTCTTTTACCCAACAGCTGTGTGGTTCATGTTACATCAACAAATGGACTTTTCTATGTGCTATATGAATTAAAGTATTGTTTTATTTTTAAGCCCCACAGTTTGTTTGATCCTTCTTCTGTTTCACAATCTTTGTTTTTTTTATTGTTTCTTTCATGGGATGCTTGTGTTCAGCCTTTACATGGCCTCAAATATTGTGTTCAATTCTGGTCACCGCATCTCAAGAAAGATATCGTGGAATTAGAAAAGGTGCAGAGAAGGGCAACGAAAATGATAAAGGGGATGGGACGACTTCCCTATGAGGAAAGGTTAAAGTGGCTAGGGCTCTTCAGCTTGGAGAAAAGACGGCTGAGGGGAGATAAGATAGAAGTCTTTAAAATAATGAGTGGAGTGGAACGGGTAGACTTGAAGTGTCTGTTTAGTCTTTCAAAAAATACTAGGACTAGGGGGCATGCGATGAAGCTATAAAGTAGTAAATTTAATACAAATCAGAGAAAAGTTTTCTTCACTCAACATGTAATTAAACTCTGGAATTTGTTGCCAGAGAATGTGGTAAAGGCGCTTAGCTTAGCGGCATTTAAGAAAAGGTTTGGACGGCTTACTAAAGGAACAGTCCATAAGCATTATTAAAATGGACTTGGGGAAAATCCACTGCTTATTTCTAGGATAAGCAGCATAACATGTTTTGTACTTTTTTGGAATCTTGCTAAGTATCTATGACCTGGATTGGCCACTGTTGGAAACAGGATGGTGGGCTTGATGGACCTTTGGTCTGTCCCAGTATGGCAATACTTATGTACTTATGCTGAGTATTAGGCGCTAGAAAAAAAATGCATGCTCAGTGTTATTCTGTAAAAGACGCTCCAGGCTTTGGGCATGAAGACATTTACTAACTGAAACCTGGTATTGAGCATGCAGCCCCCAAATACTATAACACTGCGGCGCGTGTAATTCTTTGGAACGCCTTTGACCCATTCATGCCCCTTACATAGCTACATCCTTTTCTGGGTTGTGTGTGAGAGATTTGGGCATGGATCCTTATAGAATCGCGCGTTGCTAGATCTGTGCGCGGATCCAAATTAGAGCCAATTAACCTGAATGATTGATTTTTAACAGCTCATTCGCTCATTTATTTGCATGCTGATCTCAGGATCCTGCACAGTTTTGGGTGCTATTTCCTGAATCCGAGGGTTGATGTGTATATTTTTTAGGTGCAGCGGTATACTCAAGTCAGGGCTGTACATCCCAGCCCAGCCACATCCAAAGGGAGCAGCAATTTTAGAAGGTTGAAAATCGGGAAAATAACATGCTCCCCCCTCCCCCACATATAGATTTCTAAAATTGCTGCTTCCTCTCCAAATGGCCCCAGTCAGCTGGTATTTTGCCTATACATGGAATCCTGATTCCTAGTGGTAATACTGTGATATTACTGCTAGAGCTGTACCGAATAGGAATAATGAAAAATATTATTTGGCCAAATACACATACTGAATGGCATTGAGTTTTAACATAACAAATAATAAAAGAAGCAATGTGAAATCAGAGATCAAGTGTTTTATTACAGTAGAGCCCCAGATTATTCGTATTCAAATTTAAATCACTATTTGGCTGAATATGAATAATGTATTTGGGGCCGAATTGACCGGAATAAAAATATTCATACAGCTCTAATTACTGCTAGAGCTTTCAGTGGCCATTTTGGTCCAGAGGTGAGCATTTTGGCAGAAACAAGGGGCATTTTTCCTATGCCACTAGATCCCAGGGACCCCCAGTAAGGCCAGGGTTGGCTTGGGGGGGGGGGGGGGGGGGAGGAGGGCCTTCTTAATAAGGTTTAGCCCATGGGAAGGGGCTTTTTATAAGGGAGGGTACCACATGGTTGGTATATGCCTCAAATGGGGAGGGGGACTTGCATTGAAGGTGAAGGTTCCTGGTCAGACAACCATCAGGTGTGGCATTGGGTGGGTGAGCCAGCACGTGGGTGCTATTTTACAGTTATGGGGGTGCCTGCTGTTGGGGGATGTGCTTGGGGGGACTGGAGGTTGCTGAAGGGAGGGACAGTGATGCACAAAGAAGGCTACTGCTTTTGGGGGTAAGCAGGGGAATTGGATGGTAGAGGGGATGATAGTGGGGCTGCAGATAGTAGTGAAGGGTTTTTTCAGGGGTGCCCAGACAGTTAGACATGCCCTGGAGCAGGCATAAATTCCAGCGTCTTGGTTTCTCTGTACAGATGTGAATTCTGTATGAAAAATAGGGAATTCAAGTCTGTACTGTAGGCCTGCCCAGATCACTCCCTCTCCCTGCCCTCCAAATTTCCACCTGTTAATGGCTGCTGTTGTGAAATGGTATTTAAACATCTAGGCCTCTCTGGACCTTTAGCTGCTGCTATTTACACCTGGGAATGCTTGAAAAATAACCGTCCCAGCTTGCGCTGTTGGAGACTCTCAGCTAATCCAGTTGGCTGATTGGAAATTTTGAATGCATAAGCTCTGCTAAGTGTGTCATGTCAAGTATGAATGGGAGCAGTGATTTTTAAAAAATATATTTTAACTGGAATAAAAGACTATAATAGACAAAGCATTTGGATTCCGTTCAATGATGGCTGTTGCCAGAAGCACATGCTTGGACAGAAAACAATTTTGGACTTTCAATGAAGTCACAACTGAAATGGCTTATGTTCTTATGTCTTATTGTGCATTCAGATTTCAACCTAATCTGCAGCCCTGTACAATATACACAAACATACTGAAGTCAAAGAGTATGTCTTGAAAGACCCTCCTAATGTTGCTGGTACCGCTGCTTTTTAACATATTTATAAATGATCTAGAGATGGGAGTAGCTAGTGAAGTAATCAAATTTGCTGACGACACAAAGTTATTCAAAGTTGTTAAATCATGAGAGAATTGTGAAAAATTACAAGAGGACCTTACGAGACTGGGAGACTGGGCGTCTAAATGGCAGATGATGTTTAATGTGAGCAAGTGCAAAGTGATGAATGTGGAAAAGAGGAACCCGAATTATAGCTACGTCATGCAAGGTTCCACGTTAGGAGTCACAGACCAAGAAAGGGATCTAGGTGTCGTCATTGATGATAAGTTGAAACCTTCTGCTCAGTGTGCTGCTGCGGCTAAGAAAGCAAATAGAATGTTAGGTATTATTAGGAAAGGAATGGAAAAAAAATGAGGACTTTATAATACCATTGTATCGCTCTATGGTGCAACTGCACCTCGAATATTATGTTCAGTTCTGGTCACCACATCTCAAAAAAGGTATAGTGGAATTAGAAAATGTACAGAGAAGGCCGATGAAAATGATAAAGAGGATGGGATGACTTCCCTATGAGGAAAGGTTGAAGTGACTAGAGCTCTTCAGCTTGGAGAAAAGATGTTTGAGGGGAGATATGATAGAGGTCTATAAAATGATGAGTGAAGTGGAATGGGTAGATGTGAATCACTTGTTTACTGTTTCCAAAAATACTAGGACTAGGAGGCATGCAATGAAGCTACAAAGTAGTAAATTTAAAACAATTGGAGAAATACTTCTCCTCTCAACGTGTAGTAAAAGCAGTTAGCATAGCAGGGTTTAAAAAAGGTTTGGAGAGCTTCCTAAAAGAAAAGTCCATAAGCCATGATTGAGATGGACTTGGGGAAAATCCACTGCTTATTTCTAAGTTAAGCAGCTTATTTCTAGGATAAGGAGCATAAAATGTATTGTATTGTTTTGGCATCTTATCATGTGACCTGGATTGGCCACTGTTGGAAACAGGATGCTGGAGCTGATGGACGTTTGGTCTGTCCCAGTATGGCAATACTTATGTACTTATGATGTTGTTGCAAGATGGCATCCAACTTGTTTTACCTTATCTATAAATGGGCTGAAGGCGCCAGAGCCCATACTGTTGAGCTAGAGTCTCTTTTTTAAGGGCAGTGAAGCAGTACAGAATGATTCTTGTAACTGAATCCTTTTTGCAGTCTCCAAAGATGTTATTAAATTTAATGTCAGAAGAGTAGGGATGATGTCTGAAAGCCATTTAATATTGTCACTGGGAAGAAGTCAGATTATGTTCAATTCCTGACATTAATGTGCTACTTAAGATAATTTATCATATTGTGGTATTAAAAAAGACATCCTTTTCTCTGTGGCTGGTGACTAGCATCTTAATTTGCCTTTTTTTCTGTCCCTGATTACTTTGGTATCCTAAGAAGCACTTTTATGCTAAATGTTTTTTCTTGGGTTCTATTCAACTCGTTCCTTACAAATGCTGGAACACTTACACGAGTAACATTAAGTGCTTGCTGTCTTCAAAGGTCCTGTCAATTTTCTTTTGCCGTGATGACAGAATCCTCTTACCGGAAACAATTAAAGACCTGCATTTACAGAGAATCTGAATCTTCAAACTGCCCTTTTAGGGAATCTCCGATGTAATTCCTCGAATGTTTCCTATATCCTTCAGCTTAATTGCTTGAACTCATTTTTCTGCTTCATCAACGGCCAAGCGCCATGGTTTGCTGGTAATGTAATCTCTGCTTAACAATACTATAATATCACTCATTTGTTGTTGTGATAGCTCAGTGATGAATCTCCAAGTGGTACTTAATGTTGTCACTTTTATTACCTTTTTTTCTGCTAATGATGGGAGAGAATTTTGAACAATATAAATTGTAAATTTTCCCAAAACTTGAAGCCGTAGTTTAAGTCCCAGCACTCGGTTCCACTGAAGCCATAAAAATGTTCTCACAAGAAGTATATCTCTAAAGCAGTGTGCAATTTGCTTCTTTGCAAATGGAAGTTTCCCCCTGAAATATTGCGGGCGAGCACATAAAAAGACACATTTTCTTTAATGCTATGCGCAGTGCTGAAAATGAAATGGTTATGTTATTGCCGCTGGGGAATGTGGCATAAACTTGCACTTAATGTGGGCTTGGTTCTGAACACTGTGGTTTAGAGGAACCTCTTTTGGGTTCCGGCTAGGGACTTCAGACTTTGTAGGCTAGTTTAACAATTTAACATGTAGACGTGCCGTGCAACAGTACATGAACAACCTGCAAGATATGTGCACAGAGAACCAGCTTTGTAGGGTTGTAAATCAGTTATTGACTATGACACCTGTGAAGAATCTTACCTCTGCAGTGAGACTTTTTAAAATACGAATTGATGAAACTACAGATTTCATTTAAAAATGGGTTACATGATTCTTCGACTGAAAATAAATTCTGTTAGTGGTCTAAATACAGAACAGTATAGAGAAATAAACTTCTTTTTGTGAACCTGCTGAACCTTCCAGTTGTGTGCATTCTTTTCTTTGACTGAATTTCCCTACAAGTGAGAGCGAAGGCCCATAATAGAGAGGTTGTGTAGAGGGAAATTGAGACACCCAGGCTGGGATCATGATCAATTCACCATGTATTTTACAAAAAGCTCTAACAGACATGGAGCCTTTTGTAAAATAATGAGGATGCTGGCAAATACATGGGTATTTGCTGACACGTCCAGCGGGAGCAGCGATTAAAAAAGAATGTCCCAAGGTCTTAAGGTAGCATCACTCCAGCCAGCCAGTTATCTCCTGAAAATTAATTACTAAATATTTGGCCTGTTAAAAGCCAAACGAAGTCCTGCTACCTTTTTACTGGCTGAGCTGTTGACAGCACCCTCAAAATGTTTCTGTAAAATAGAGATTACAGTTTTTGAAAACAATAGGGCAAATTTATGAAGTGCTCCAAAATTTAGGTGTCAAAATGCAGTGCGCTGAGTGTGAATTCTACATCTGCATCTGGGCAGCCAGATTCCATTATAGAATACTAGCATAAGTTGGCATCAATAGCAGCCCATATTGCTATGTCGATGACATTCAAATACTGTTTCATAACCTTTCGTCCTCTGCAGATCTCACAACCTTTAATCAGTGCTTGAGTGCAGTTTCCGCATGGTTTAACATTCTTTTTTTGAATTCTGCTAAATGTGAAACAATCCACGTCCCTAATCCTTGTGTACTCCGCCCTTCAATTCTACTTCTAGATGATATTCCATTTTACAATCCGTGTCCCGGGTGTTAAGTTCTGGAACTCATTGCCAGAGGATGTGTTAACAGCGGTTAGCGTATCTGGGTTTAAAAATGGTTTGGACAAATTCCTGGAGGAAAAGTCCGTAGGCTGCTATTGAGACAGACATGGGGGACCACTGCTTGCCCTGAGATTGGTAGCATGGAATGTTGCTACTATTTGGGTTTCTGCCAGTTACTTGTGACTTGAATTGGCCACTGTTGGAAACAGGATACTGGGCTAGATGGACCAGTGGTCTGACCCAGTATGGCAATTTTTATGCTCTTATGTTCTTAGAGGATCTCTGTTGGAGCCTTTGTCGGCTTACTTGGATTATTTTTTTAGACCAATGAGTGAGAGTGGAGTCTAATTGTGGAAAACCACGTTGAGAAATTCAAGCATTGCCATAGACTTGTGAGGTTTTTTTCTCCTTATTCATCAGTTAAGAAACCTTCTTTGTGGGTTTTTTTTTTGTCAGTATTGACATTTTAAGAAGGTGCGTTTCTCCTTTTTTGGGTATTTTGTACCTTAACATACATTGCCACATCCATAGTAATCTCAGTTTTTCACTTTCTTCTTGCCTACAATCATGCTGAGTAGACTCCAGCCTTAAGGAGATAATTATATAAGTGGGTGCCTCTGTTTATTTTATTTATTTAGATTTTGCTCGCACTTTTTTCAGTAGTAGCTCAAGGTGAATTACATTCAGGTACTCTGGATATTTCTCTGTCCCAGGAGGGCTCACAATCTAAGTTTGCACCTGAGGCAATGGAGACTTAAGTGACTTGCCCAGGATCACAAGAAGCAGCAGTGGGATTTGAACCGGCCACCTCTGGATTGCAAGACCAGTGCTCTAACCACTAGGCCATTCCTCCACTCCACTGTTTAGGTGCACAGATGCCATTGTAGAATACTAGCAGGGTGCTTAAAATGTAGGCGCCTGCAGTTATACCAGCCGTAGACCTAATTGTGGAAAACCACGTTGAGAAATTCAAGCATTGCCATAGACTTGTGAGGTTTTTTTCTCCTTATTCATCAGTTAAGAAACCTTCTTTGTGGGTTTTTTTTTTGTCAGTATTGACATTTTAAGAAGGTGCGTTTCTCCTTTTTTGGGTATTTTGTACCTTAACATACATTGCCACATCCATAGTAATCTCAGTTTTTCACTTTCTTCTTGCCTACAATCATGCTGAGTAGACTCCAGCCTTAAGGAGATAATTATATAAGTGGGTGCCTCTGTTTATTTTATTTATTTAGATTTTGCTCGCACTTTTTTCAGTAGTAGCTCAAGGTGAATTACATTCAGGTACTCTGGATATTTCTCTGTCCCAGGAGGGCTCACAATCTAAGTTTGCACCTGAGGCAATGGAGACTTAAGTGACTTGCCCAGGATCACAAGAAGCAGCAGTGGGATTTGAACCGGCCACCTCTGGATTGCAAGACCAGTGCTCTAACCACTAGGCCATTCCTCCACTCCACTGTTTAGGTGCACAGATGCCATTGTAGAATACTAGCAGGGTGCTTAAAATGTAGGCGCCTGCAGTTATACCAGCCGTAGACCTGGTGTAACATTGGGCGCCCAAATTTCGGAAAGGGTACAGTATTCTGTAAGGCAGAAGTTTTCAATCCAGTCCTCGGGTCACACCCAGCCAGTCGGGGTTTTCAGGATATCCCCATTGAAGATATTTTGAAAATCCCAACTGTCTGGGTGTGCCCTGAGGATTGGGTTGAAAACCTCTGCTAAGGTGTTCATAAGTGGTAGCCCTGCCTATGCCCCGCCTTTGCGCATATCCTCCTTGAATTTAGGCACTATACCATGTAGGTGCGCCCTTACAAAATACTACTACATTCATATGTGTGCGTTAGTGTCGGTATTCTGGACATTTATGTGCATAGTTTCCTGGATTCTATATATGGTGCTCAAAATTGCATGCGCAAATTTGGGCGTGCACCCAATTTGCACTTGCAATTTGAGTAATCAACCAATTAATGCCAGTAATTGGTCCTGATAATTAGTTATTGGCATCAATTGGCAACAGTTTGATTTATGCCCGCATCTTGCTAGGCGCTAGTCTATAAAGTTGCACATGTAAATCTTTTTGTGTGCAACTGAAAAGGGGGTGTGGTCATGGGAGGGGCACGTGGGGGTCAAGGGTGTTGACTGCAGTATTGTAGAACTTGAGGGATCTGTGCCTAATTTATGTGCGAGGATTTACACCAGGTTTCAGTTGGCGCCACGTGCTGTTCTGTAGACAGCACCCAATTTGGAGTGCCATTTATATAGATTGGCACTCTGTACGCATATTTTTCAGCGCCCAAATTTGGGCTTCATTTTCTGAATCTAGTCCAAAGTAAGCGCCCCATTGTAGAATCGCCGCCTGACTCCCTCAGTTTGCAGGTACCGTACATTGAATTGCTTCTGTGCTATTGACTGACTGACTGTCAGAATCACTTGCATATTTAATATTCAGCCTTTCCAACATGCAGTACAATTAGGGGTTCTGTTTTTAGGTTTCTATTTTTAATGTATTCCAGGTGTTCCATTTTGACTACTCCCATGCCTTTTCACTGACATGCAAAATCATTTTTAATGAGTGCTCTTAAATTCCTACTGGTGAAAATGGAGCAGAAATTCATTGTTCCAATATCAACACGTCCCATGAGAGCCAGCGACAGGGATGAGTCCTTTAGGATCTGTGCTGGATAAGTAAACCATGGAATACCTGGCCTCCCTTCCTGTTTCAAATGATGGCCCATCAGAGTGGAGGGGCATAGGGTCTGCACATGTGACCAGATCACATCCATAAATCCAGCAATACTGATGGTGTGGAATTGCTGGCAGTTTAAGTATCTGGGCAAGTCACTTAGTGGGAAAGCGCGGGGTACAAATGTAACAAAAATAAAAATAAATAAAATTTCATTTTTTTAAAACCAAAGTACAAATTTGATAGCAAGGATTATTTTTTCATTATTGATTTAAATAGAACACAATAATTCAGCAAAGAGCAAATCTGTTGTTAAAGGTTTTATACTGTTTGCTTACATCCACTTTAAAGAACGACTGTCTAGCACTGCAGAAATTATGCCAAGTCCCAGGACTCCACCCTTTTCTAGGACAATAGAGATTGTAGGTAGATCGACTGTACCCGTACGTACATGCAACTCATGGTTAGGCATTTCAGCCACTGTTCAGCAGCTGTACAGTTGCTACAGTGAAAGTACTTAACATGCAGCTAAACTTAATTGCATTGGAAAACATGGCACCTGTTCTGGAATTGTGATGTCAAATTTAAACCAGGAATCAAAATATATTTTCCTGACAACAGGCATGACTTCAGGAAATGAGAATATCGTGGTCAATATTCAGCTCATGTCTGGGCACCGGCATTGAATATCCAGGGCTAATTCAGCAAGTGCTAGCCACCGGGTCTTATGCAGTTCCAGTCAATATTCAGCTGGGACCCACATAAGATACTCATGTGGGTCCCGGCTGAATATCATAAGGGTATTTGGCCAGGTCCTGATTTTCTCTCCTCCATGATTCTGGTCCTCCTCCCCTCCAACCCCTCATGGAAGCTTAACAATCCTTCTGATCCCCCCCCCCCACTTCAGGTACCTTCTTCTTTTGTAATCTCTTCAGGGCAGGGACATGTTGTACCACAGTACTTATCACCACTGAACAGTGCTATTTATTTCCGTTACTGCTATAAAAAAACAAGTATTATGAAGCTGAGCTCTAAAATGAACAGGTGAAAAAACAGCAGTCATTACCAACCCTCTCCTCTTTTGCTTTCCTTTTTGAATGGAAAATTTCCCATTAAAGTTTATAAAAGAAAATGTTTGTGGTAGGAAATTGTTAGCTTTCATGTGTGTTTCATGTGGAGGCTCCAGTTTTACATGTTTTCCTGTTAGAAATAGTAACCTAGGAAAACACTTTTGACAGGATGCATATGATAGAAATCATCTAAGTCAAAGTCAAAATGGCTAATGAATGTTAAAGTGAAAAGGAAGGCACCTTGAATACTCTGCTGAAACTACTCCTGAAGGAATGAATTAATGCATCGTTGTACTGCATAGTGCGCAACATAATGTGGAGAGATGGTTTTAAAGATTAGTTAGCACAGTGGTTAGATTTTCAGGTATTTTATAGTTTATTTAATTTATTTATTTGTTACATTTGTACCCCACATTTTCCCAACTATTTGCAGGCTCAATGTGGCTTACATAGTACCATGAGACGTTAGTCGCCTTCAATGAAAAACAGATACAAAGTGATGTTATTATCAAAGAGGATCATGTGTTACAGATACATTAGGAGAATCGTAGAGAAGAAGAGTTATATAGTTCAGGCTGACTAGTACTCTTTGTAATGTAAATACTAAGGAAGACATTTTAGAAGCATCTAGATTTGTAACTGGCAACATTATTTTGTCTAGATTGCTTCCAGGTTGCAAACTGTGAATTTAGAAAGTCACTATTTACATGTGTAGAACCCTCTAGATGCAGTAATCCTATAGCCAGGACCTGCCCAAGGATGTGTCTCAAGGAGCTTCTGCCCAAGAGGGAAGGGTTAGGACAGTTGTTGTAGTTGGTGATTCAATCATTAGGCATATAAATAGCTGGGTGGCTGGTGGACATGAGAATTGCCTGCTCACTTGCCTGCCTGGTGCGAAGGCGTCGGACCTCGCACATCACCTAGGTAAGATTTTAGATAGTGCTGGTGAGGAGCCAGCTGTCTTGGTACATGTAGATACCAATGACATAGGAAAATGTGGGAGGGAGGTTCTGGAAGCCAAATTTAGGCTTTTAGGTAGAAGGCTGAAATCCAGATCCTCCAAGGTAGCATTTTCGGAGATGCTTCTGTTCCATGCGCCAGACCCAAGAGGCAGGCAGAGCTCCAGAGTCTCAATGCATGGTTGAGACGATGGTGCAAGGATGAGAGATTTAGATTTGTTAGGAACTGGACAACATTCTGGGGAAGGGGGAGCCTGTTCCAAAAGGATGGACTCTACCTTAACCAGGATGGAACCAGGCTGCTGGTGCTAACTTTTAAAAAGGAGATAGAACAGCTTTTAAACTAAAATGGGGGGGGGGGGGGGGGCGGGGATCCGGCAGACGCCCAGGAGCACATGGTTCATTGTGGAGTATCCTCGAAGGATACCATTGAAACAGGACATTTAGAGAATCCCAATAGAGAGGTTTCAATAATGGTGAAAGAAAGCCAGGAGTGTTTGATTGGAGAACAGAGTAAAGGATGCAAATTATCCTTGTCAACTTCAAAGCATCTTTTGTAGATGCTAGGAAAAACCACAGTTTGAAGTGTCTATATACAAATGCTAGAAGCCTAAAAAATAAGATGGGAGAGTTGGAGTATATAGCTCTAAATGAAGAGGTAGATCTAATAGGCGTCTCAGAGACCTGGTGGAAAGAGGAGTGGATCAGATTGAGGGGGGGGGGGGGTGAGGTTTCGCTATATGTTAAAGAGGGAATTGAATCAAACAAAATAAATATTCTATATGAAACAGATAGCAGTGTGGAACCCTTGTGGATAGAAATTCCATGTGTGAAGGGAAAGAGTATACTGGTAGGGCTGTACTACCGACCACCAGGACAGAACGAATAGACAGATAAATGTTTACAGAAATTAGGAAAGCTGGCAAATTGGTCAACAATATAAAAATGGGTGATTTCATTTACCCCAATTTTGACTGGATAAATCCTACATCAGGAAGCACTAGGGAGGTAAAATTCTTAGATGTAATAAATGACTGCTTCTTGGAGCAACTGGTCCAAGAACCGACAAGAAGGGGAGCTATTTTAGATCTAGTCCTTGGCGGAAATCTACTGTAGCAGCATTCAGTTTTTGAAAGGGTGGCTGTGAAAAAATAAGGAAAGTGGTAAAAAGAAGCTAAATGGATCAACTGCAAAGGTTAGGACATTGTTTAAAAATACCATCGTGGAAGCCCCGACCAGATGTATTCCATGTATTAACAAAGGTGGAAAGAAAAGCAAACAACAGCCAGCGTGGTTAAAAGGTGAAGTGAAAGAGGCTATTAGAGCCAAAACAGCATCTTTCAAAGAATAGAAAAAAGGATCCAAATGAAAATAAGAAGCAACATAAGAACTGTCAAGCTAGATGCAAAGCACTGGTAAAGAAGGCTAAAAGAGAATATGAAGGAAAACTTGCCATGGAGACAAAAACTCATAGTAACACCTTTTTCCAGGTACATCAGAAGCAGAAAGCCTATGAGGGAATCTGTGGGACTGTTAGATCATGAGGGAGCAAAAGGAGCACTCAGGGAGGACAAGGCCTTAATGGAGAGATTGAATGAATTGTTGGCATTGTTGAAATAGTTCTGTGGTGTATGGAAAGTTAAGCGCCATAATAGAATGTTAGTGTGGTATGAAAGAGAGTGTGAGTGGGTGATGTTTTAGTGAAGAAGTGTACTATAACAATAATTTCTCACAATAAAGGTATTGAAAGTTAAACATACATAGTTGTGGATATATTGTGCACTTTTGTATGATACAACTATATTGGAATTCTTGCATCCCCATTGTGTATGTATATTGAGTTAGTAGTAAGATAACACATCTTAACAGTAGCCCATAATAATAATGACATCCCTTAATGTCCATTCTTTAATGCAGGCCCCTATTTACTAATATCATGCATTAAATTATAATAACTCAATGGACTTGTAGTAGTGGAAGGTGAAGTTTGTCCAAGGTTACAGGAGTACATAAGTACATAAGTAGTGCCATACTGGGAAAGACCAAAGGTTCATCTAGCCCAGCATCCTGTCACCGACAGTGGCCAATCCAGGTCAAGGGCACCTGGCATGCTCCCCAAACGTAAAAACATTCCAGACAAGTTATACCTAAAAATGCGGAATTTTTCCAAGTCCATTTAATAGCGGTCTATGGACTTGTCCTTTAGGAATCTATCTAACCCCTTTTTAAACTCCGTCAAGCTAACCGCCCGTACCACGTTCTCCGGCAACGAATTCCAGAGTCTAATTACACGTTGGGTGAAGAAAAATTTTCTCCGATTCGTTTTAAATTTACCACACTGTAGCTTCAACTCATGCCCTCTAGTCCTAGTATTTTTGGATAGCATGAACAGTCGCTTCACATCCACCCGATCCATTCCACTCATTATTTTATACACTTCTATCATATCTCCCCTCAGCCGTCTCTTCTCCAAGCTGAAAAGCCCTAGCCTTCTCAGCCTCTCTTCATAGGAAAGTCGTCCCATCCCCACTATCATTTTCGTCGCCCTTCGCTGTACCTTTTCCAATTCTACTATATCTTTTTTGAGATACGGAGACCAGTACTGAACACAATACTCCAGGTGCGGTCGCACCATGGAGCGATACAACGGCATTATAACATCCGCACACCTGGACTCCATACCCTTCCTAATAACACCCAACATTCTATTCGCTTTCCTAGCCGCAGCAGCACACTGAGCAGAAGGTTTCAGCGTATCATCGACGACGACACCCAGATCCCTTTCTTGATCCGTAACTCCTAACGCGGAACCTTGCAAGACGGAGCTATAATTCGGGTTCCTCTTACCCACATGCATCACTTTGCACTTGTCAACATTGAACTTCATCTGCCACTTGCACGCCCATTCTCCCAGTCTCGCAAGGTCCTCCTGTAATCGTTCACATTCCTCCTGCGACTTGACGACCCTGAATAATTTTGTGTCATCGGCGAATTTAATTACCTCACTAGTTATTCCCATCTCTAGGTCATTTATAAATACATTAAAAAGCAACGGACCCAGCACAGACCCCTGCGGGACCCCACTAACTACCCTCCTCCACTGAGAATACTGGCCACGCAATCCTACTCTCTGCTTCCTATCTTTCAACCAGTTCTTAATCCATAATAATACCCTACCTCCGATTCCATGGCTCTGCAATTTCTTCAGGAGTCTTTCGTGCGGCACTTTGTCAAACGCCTTCTGAAAATCCAGATATACAATATCAACCGGCTCCCCATTGTCCACATGTTTGCTTACCCCCTCAAAACGGTGGCCTTCCATAATTACAGACAATGACATTTAAAGTCTAGGTCTTTGGAAGATGAACTTGTCACGCTAGTCTTTCACATCAGTATTCTCTAGATATGGCCATTATTATTGAGGATGTTGTAAATGGAAGCAACTGACTGCTAAGGTCAAGCTCACAGCCATTTTCTCTTTATATGAGTCTCTATCGTGGTAATCTAATAACATTGTTCTGTAGCCAAAGTGCTTCTGAAATAAATGTAGTGAAACTTTGCTTTTTATGGGTGACTGAGAGCAAAAATGATGCTTAAAACTGTTGATTGGCTCTAGTTTTCAAGATATGCTACTGGGTCAGAATATATGTCCCTTGACCTGCGAATGGAGGAGGATAAGTGAGTTATAAAGGGAAGGGACCTCAGTTTAAATTGGAAATGACTAAACTACATCTTTGACTGCATCTATGAATAAATCTATGACTAGATTTGGACATTACTTGCTTTTTAAGCAAAACCATGAATGATGCATTCTGAATGCGATATTGCATCATACGTGATATGAATTTTATTGTGTTTTTCATGGAAGTTATGGATGATGCAACCATAACTCAGTTTACATCACTTTTCTGAACAAATTGGCTTATATCAGCTCCAGAGATCTTATAGTGGCTCATTTTCAAAACAGAAAAACATCTAAAAAGCAGCAGATGGACTTTGTTTTTTTTGCCAAAATGTCAAAATCACTATTTTCTAAACCTATTTTAAGAAGATTTTTTACGCAGTTCCTATTCAGTGCATCCAAATCACAAGGATGCATCTTGGGGGGCGGGATTTGGACGTTCCCAAAACTTGGGACATTTTTCTGTCATAATGGAACAAACAAAAACATTTGGGGTTAAAAGTTGGACCACTGGATGAGATTAAGGAATAACCCTCCCTCACTTCCCCAGTGATCACTGACCCCCCCCCCCCCCAAGATATACATACCAGCCTCTGTGGCAGCTTCAAATGTTATGGGCAGTCCTATTAGAACAGCAAACAAGACCCTGGAGCGGCCTTGTGGTCAGTGCAGTGGACTGTGGAGAAGTGCTAACTGGTGCACTTGTGGTGGAAAGTGTGAGCCCTCCAAAACCCACCAAAAATCTACTGTACCTGCAGGCATAAGGGTGTACATTTGGGCTGACCAAACAATATAAGGGAGTAATGGTGAACTGTGTACCTGGGACCTTTTATATGAAGTCCACTGCAGTGCAACCTAGGCTGCCCCACTGCTCTGCTGGGATGTCTGTATGGCCAGTCTAGTCTACTAAGAATGCTGCTCCCCCCCCATACATCCCAGTAGCTTGTTTTTGTGTATTTTTCCCTTTGAAGGGATTTAGACGCCATATCAAACAAGCCTCTCTTTATCTCTGGTGCAGATGACTTACAAAAATTGTAGACCAGTGATAGCTGAAAGAGCCATGAAAATACAGCAAACTGGACATATTTTGCTTTAGGTTGGGTCGCATTGTTTATCCAAGTCTATTTCAGTTACATAGGAAAGATGCCTAAAAAAATCAGCTGGATAAAGAGGCACCAGACTGAGCTTCAGTGAATGCTCCCCATATTATAGAGAGATGACCGCGACAGGTGGTATAGTGGAATCAAATCTTTAGAAGATGAGGTACTTTCAGAAAGGGATTGTCAAGTGAATTAATTCTGCATTGAGAAGGTTCATTGTCTAAATATTCTGATGATATTTCAAGGTTGAGGGATGCAGTCTAATCCACATGCCATCTTCATGCCGCTTTTATAAGAATTCGGCCTTGAGTCTGTCACTTGTAATGCTTTTGAAGCATTTCAGTTATTTTATGATTTGCCTAGTTCTCAGGACTATCTTTTCACATTCAAATCAGTCCTTAGAAAAAAAAAAAAGAAAGTATTATACTTTAATAGGAGGGCTGTTGTTCATAGCTAATGTGTCCAGGGAATATATTGCGACACCCCCTCCTTCCCACAACCTTGGATAATGGTATATAAAGATAATGAGTTAATTACCTTGATTTTCTATTGCGGGACAGAAGATAGGCCTACCTAAAGAGTATTTGAAATCTGAATGTGTTGAGTCTGCCCTATGATGATTATGGATGGAGGTTTGATGACATGTCAACTTTCCCACAATCCACTGCGATTTACCATGGAGACACTGTAATTCCCTGGTTCTTAGCAGTACTTACTGTAGTCTTCTTGTAGTTATATGAAGTAGAAGGGTTCTCTGCTTATTTGTAAGTTATTGCTGGGATTTTAACAGTTGTTTTAGGAGTTTGCAATCAAAGGGTGAGAGAGAAAGGCAGATGGTCTCATTCCCCATCTTGGTGCAGGAGAGAGGGTAGCAGAATTATTTTTCTTTTTTTTAATAAACTCCAGAGTGCCTTTGAAATCAGTGTGCTCACCCTTAAAGAGCTTGGCGCTGAGCCCTTACAGTAGGGCTTGTAGTAATTTCGCATTGTCAGTTTAAATAATTTGTTTTTTAACACCTTTGACTTTTTCCTCCAATTGTCTTGTTTGTTGCCAGAAGAGAACCTCAGGCACAGCTAGTCAAAGCTGTACTCTACTAGTAATCACAACATAACCGGCCAATAAAAAAACTCCCAGTCCGTACCAGAGTTGTGCTGCACAGTTGACCTCCTGGAGGGCAAAACCTTTTCTTTCTATGGAATTTAGGCCTGGGATGTGGTTTTTCAATGGCCAGGACAGCTGCCGCAGAGCCTTAAAACTGGCAACAGAAAAGCCATTTTTTTGTGCTTCCGGCTCCTTGCCCCTGCAGTCCAGCAGCCCCCACTCTCTTCTCACTTCCCCACAAGTCTGGCATCTCTCTATCTGCTTCTCCCTCTACCCTGTGGGAGTGGGGGAAGCCAGATCTGGGGGGTGGGAGGGAGATAGCGAGGGAGGACAGGGTTACTGTATTGGGAGAGCAGAGGAGAGTGATTAAAGGGAGAGAGAGATGTTATACACATGGGGGGGGGGGGGGGGGGGGGGTTGTGGAAGAAAAAAAAGAGAGACCAGACCTGAGGGACGAAGGAAGAGAGAGAGAGAGGGGTGCTAGTCCAATAGATGGAGGGAGGAAGGGAGACAGACATGCCAGTCTGAGGAGCAATGGGATGCTTCTTACTGTTACTGACTAGTGTCAATCTTGACATTAAAACCTCCAGGGGGATAGCCATGTTTAGTAGCAGCAAAACTGACAGAAACCGATAACATTTGATATATATTTTTGAGGACAAGAATTTATTGTCAGATGCGTCTAAATTTTGTTCTTGAACGTTCATGATTCAATAAACCATTTATTGGAGTAATTACTAACATGCTAAGGGAATAATGCATGGTATTTGCCTCTTAAAACACAATCCAGCTTATAATTGAAAAAGAAAAACGCCTATTTTGCGACCCAAATCGGGAGATAGACGTTTACCTCCCCAAAACGAATAAATCGGTATAATTGAAAGCCGATTTTGGACGTTTTCAACTGCACTCCGCGCGGATGCGGACAAAGTTGATGGGGGCGTGTCAGAGGTGTGGCAAAGGCAGAACTGGGGCGTGGTTATCGGCCGAACAGAGATGGGCGCATTTCACCGATAATGGAAAAAAAGTATGCGTTTTTAGCTAGAATTTAGGACACTTTTCCTGGACCCTGTTTTTTCACGAATAATGCCCCAAAAAGTGCCCTAAATGACCAGATGACCAGATGACCACCGGAAGGAATCGGGGATGACCTCCCCTGACTCCCCCAGTGGTCACTAACCCCCTCCCACCAGAAAAAATGATGTTTCACAACTTTTTATTTTCACCCTCAAATGTCATACCCACCTCCCTGGCAGCAGTATGCAGGTCACTGGAGCAGTTGTTAGGGGGTGCAGTGGACTTCAGGCAGGTGGACCCAGGCCCATCCCCCCCTACCTGTTACAATTGTGCTGCTTAATGCTTAGTCATCCAACCCCCCCAAACCCACTGTACCCACATGTAGGTGCCCCCCTTCACCCCTTAGGGCTATAGTAATGGTGTAGACTTGTGGGCAGTGGGTTTTGAGGGGGATTTGGGGGGCTCAACACACAAGGGAAGGGTGCTATGCACCTGGGAGCTCTTTTACCTGTTTTTTTTGTTTTTGTAAAAATGCCCCCTAGGGTGCCCGGTTGGTGTCCTGGTATGTGAGGGGGACCAGTGCACTATGAATCCTGGCCTCTCCCACGAACAAATGCCTTGGATTTATTCGTTTTTGAGCTGGGCGCTTTCATTTTCCATTATCACTGAAAAACAAAAACGCCCAGCTCACAAATTGTCGAATAAAACATGGACGTCTATTTTTGTTGAAAATACGGTTCGGTCCGCCCCTTCACGGACCCGTTCTCGGAGATAAACGCCCATGGAGATAGACGTTTTCGTTCAATTATGCCCCTCAATGGGGCCCTTTTACTAAGCCATATTGGCACCTACGTGCGCCCAACGCATGTCAATTTGGAGTTACCGCCTGGCTACCGTGTGGCCTTGCAGTAATTTCATTTTGATGCGCATTCGCTACGCACGCCGGAAAATAATTTTTATTTTCTGGTGCACAGCAGAAACTGGGCGGTAATCGTCGTTCTAAGCGCATAGACAATTACCGCGTGAGACCTTACCACTAAGTCAATGGCTGGCGGTGAGGTCTCAGACCCAAAATGGACGCGCACCAATTTTTATTTTGCCGCATGTCCATTTTTCGCAAAAATTTCAAAAGGATCTTTTTTACAGGTGCGCTGAAAAATGGATCTGGGCACATGCAAAAAATACACCTACACTAGCGCAGCCCATTTTTCGGCGCACCTTAGTAAAAGGACCCCAATGTCAGTATTTCCGTTATGTTACCATAATGCACATTAAAATTACTGTGGGGTATGTAATAATATGCAAACGCAGCAAAACATCTTGGGGTCAATATTCAAAGCGATTTAACTGGCAGTTGTACTTGTCATGTGATAAAGTGCTTTTCTGTGCGTTAACTGTATGGAAACTTGCTGGGAATGCCCCCAACAGTTAGTGTACAGGCACTGCACTTTAGTAAAATACCCCCAAAGATTTTTGTACCTGTCATTTTGGATTAGAAACGGCATAAACAAAACAACCAAGGGATTGTGCATTTTTGATCTACTGTCTTTGTGTGGTACTACCAAAGTGGTTTATATATTATATGCAGTTACTTTCTCTGTCCCTAGTGGGCGCACAATCTTATGCTTTTATCTGTGGAGCAATAGATGGTTAAGTGACTTGCCTAAGGTCACTGGGAATTGAAGCTGGTTCTCCTGGTTCTCGGCCTGCTGTGCTACCCATTAGGCTGCTTCTCCACCATGTCACGTTAAATGATTGTAAACACCTAAAATATATAAAGCATTCTGTTCTATGATGCCATTGGGGAAGTGTGGCTAACTTCTTTTCCTACTTTTTGCAGGTGAAGGTGATGGTGCGGATTTGTCCCTCTCAAGGGAGACACGAGACCTCAGAATCTATGTCTTTCATGAAGGTAGATACAAGAAAAAAGCAGGTCACTCTCTACGATCCCACCGCAAATGGACACACAAACTCAGGTCACTGGAGACCTACTGTTGTTCCAAAGATGTTTGCCTTCGATGCAGTCTTCCCTCAGGATGCCTCACAGGTATGATAGACTGGGGTATAAACTATGCACATTTGTCTCACATAATACCCTCTGGCTTCAGCTATTTTGTGTTTGGATCAGTGGCATAGCCGGACACCCAATTTTGGGTGGGCCTGATCCTAAAGTGGGTGGGCATGACAATCCTGTTCCCCCCCTCCCCCGGTCTGGCATCTCTCCCTTTTCCTGCAGGGATTGTGGAGTCTCTCAACTCCACTCCCAACCCCCACCCATTACCTTGTAAAGGTTCTTCTCTGGCACTGAGTAGTGACTCATACCTGCTGCTTGCTCTGGCCCCAAGCCTTCCCTCTGACTTGTCCTGCCTGTGCAGAAATAAGAAATTATGTCAGAGGGAAGGTTTGGGGCAGGCAGGAGCAGTGGGTATGAGTGCTGCTTGCTGCTGGCAAAGAACTGAAGCATTTACAAGGTACGGGGAGGGGGGTGGAGGGGGTGGTTGGTGGGGGTGGAGTAGAGATGCTGGAACTCCTGTGGGGAGGAGGAGAGGAAGAGATGCTGGGAGTCTTCAGCTGGCGTGGCTTAGCAAGCCCCATCAGCCACATTAGGGATGTGCCACTGCTGGTTGGGCCTGTGCCCAACTGGGCCCACCGATGGCTATTGCACACAGATTTGAATGCTCTTTCCATTAAAGACCTGCACTTACAATTTGTAAAGATTCTTGCTTCTTACTATTATACCACAAAATGAAAGCAAGAGGTAATGTAGAGCAGTGTTTCCCAATTCCAGGCCAGGAGTAACCCTTTTTCAGTCAGGTTTTCAGGATATCCACAATGAATATGCATGAACTTGATTTGTGTACATTCCTTCCATTATATGCAAATCTCTTTCATGCATATTCATTGTGGATATCCTGAAAACCTGACTGGCAAGGGGTACTCCAGGACCACAGTTGGGAAACACTGATGTAGAGAGCCATAATTTAATAATAAGGCACGTTGGTGAACAAGGCACGTAGGTGAATATGTTACACCTGTTTTGTAAAGGCTTTCTATGTGACTGTGTGTGTATGTACTGGAAATGATATGCACATATGCATGTATTTTATAAAATAAACAACTGCCAATCCCACCCCCTGACTATCTGTTCTCTACCCCCAGAAATGCCTTCATGTATAGGGGCAATTCTAGGACAGGGTACCTAGAATTAGGCATCCGGAGGATGTGCAGTAGGGGCCTATCCTATATATGGTGCCAAAGTTTGGGCGCACTGCCGAGATGCGCACACAACTTAATTGGCTAACGAGCTATTAAACCATCAATAAGTGGATGCTAACAACCAATTATTGACGTCGGTCGACACTAATTAGGATTTGCTTGCGCATCTGACTGCACGTTGTTCCATAACGCTGGGTGCCTAAATCACATAGTTCGCAACCCAAAAGGGGGCATAGCCATGGGAGGGGCATGGGCGGGTCAGGGGTTTTCCAAAAGGTTGTGTACAGTTTATAATGTGTCTATGCGCCCAACTTGGATGCCAGGAGTTACACCAGGTTTCAGCAGGCTTAAGTCTGGCACCCAGAGTTGTGTGCGGAAACCAGCACTATGTGCTATTCTATAAACGGCACATACCCTTTATACAATAGAATAGGGCACAGCGCTGAAGTTTCCCGACAGCCATTTTTGAGCGCCGTTTGTAAATCCCCCCCTTAGTGCCAATTCTGTAACGATGTTAATGTGAGCCCAACCTATTATATGGTGCAAACCTGCTTTGGTGTACTGAAACTTAGGTGCAAAATTTTACTTAGGTCAATGGCAGGCATAAGTTGGCGTGCCTAAGTGAACCTTGCAGTGCGCACATCTGATACTATTCAATAAGGTGAACGCATTGCTAGGGGGAACACCCATGATCTGCCCACTGGTACATCCCTTTTGCTATTACATGCCATCCCTTGGATTCTGTTTAGCAAGACAAGTTGCATGCGCAATCCAGTCGTATTCTGGATTTGCATGCGCAACTGAATTAAGTCAGTCAGTGCCAATAATTGCCAATTAAACAATGCAATACAATGCTTCTGGTCCACAAACACCTTGACAGTTCGTTGTGGATTACAAAACTGGAACATGATTTCCAGGAAATACACCCTTACTAAATAAAAATAACCAAATTAAATTCCATAAAATTTCTCAGACAACCATGTTTTCAAGAATTTGCGAAAAACCAGATAGTTTGGTTTAACACAAATATCCTCAGGTAACTTACATAGTAACATAGTAACATAGTAGATGACGGCAGAAAAAGACCTGCACGGTCCATCCAGTCTGCCCAACAAGATAACTCATATTTGCTGCTTTTTGTGTATACCCTACTTTGGTCTGCACCTGTGCTCCTCAGGGCACAGACCGTACAAGTCTGCCCAGCACCATCCCCACTTCCCAACCACCAGCCCCGCCTCCCAACCCCGGCTCCGGCACAGACCGTACAAGTCAGTGGCGTAGCCAAGGGTGGGCTTGGGTGGGCCCAGGCCCACCCAGTAGCAGCATACCTATGATGTGGCTGGCAGGGATCCCCAAGCCCCACCAGCCGAAAACTCCCAACAACTGTCCCTCCTGCATACCTTGTAAGTAGCAGATCTTCGCCTGCAGTGAGCAGTGACATACATACTGCTCGCACCGGCCCCACAGCCTTCCCTCTGATGTATTTCTGCCTAGGTGGAAACAGGAAGTTGCATCAGAGGGAAGGGTGTGGGGCCAACATGAGCAGTGTATATTAGTTGCTGCTCGCTGCTGGTGAAAATATGCTATTTAAAAGGTATGCAGGAGAGGGGGAATGTTTGAGAGACCATGTGGCATGCAGGCGAGAGGAGAGACCAAATCACCTGTGGGACGGGGCGAGGTTCTTCTGCCCACCCATCTTGGGCCCAGGCCCACCCAAAATTGGGTGTCTGGCTACGCCCCTGGTACAAGTCTGTCCAGCACTATCCCCGCCTCCCAACCACCAGTCCCGCTGCCCACCACCGGCCCTGGCACAGACCGTACAAGTCTGTCCAGCACTATCCCCGCCTCCAAACCACCAGCCCCGCCTCCCGATCCTGACTAAGCTCCTGATGATCCATTCCTTCGGCACAGGATTCCTTTATGCTTATCCCACGCATGTTTGAATTCCGTTACCGTTGTCATTTCCACCACCTCCCACGGGAGGGCATTCCAAGCATCCACTACTCTCTCCGTGAAAAAATACTTCCTGACATTTTTCTTGAGTCTGCCCCCCTTCAATCTCATTTCATGTCCTCTCGTTCTACCACCTGAGGACATGAAATGAGATTGAAGGGGGGCAGACTTACTGGTAATATAATGAAATATTAAAGATAGATTTATATCTGAGTTTTTTAATTGAAGGAAACTGATGCAACATTAAATTACACAATTTATAAGAACAAATTGAATTAAGTAAATTTGTCCAATTAACCAAATAAAAAGGGGCTAACCTATTCAGTATCTTAATACTAATACTTGAAACAACAGCCTAAATTTGTCAGATCCCAAAAATTTGCGAACAGATCTTAACTTTCTCATAGTATAGAATGATTTTTGTACTATTAATTTGACATAAGTAGAAAAAGTCAGTAGGCTGTCTACTTGGACTCCCCAAATTCATGTAGAATGCTGAAAGACAAGAGTCCAAACCTATATGAAAATTTTGAGGAAAACTTAAGTTTTCAGATCCAAGCATAAACATTTAGTTTATACAATTATTGACACTAATTGGCTTTAATTAGGATTTACGCGCACAAATGTTTAAGCGTATTCTGCAACATGATGCATGTAAATTATAAGTCGCATAGTTGAAAAGGGAGCATGGCCATGGGTATGGAATGGACAAGTCATGGGCGTTTCTAAAATCTATGCGTATTGTTATAGAATACACCCAGTCCAAGCCTAATTTAGGCATTGGCTTTTATACCAGGTTTTACTTGTTGTAACTGCCCGTGACTACATTTAGTCATGTGGATGGGCGCTCGGCGTATTCTATAAACCACATATAAATTTAGGCTTATTCTAAATAGCACTTTATAGAATACACCTACGCATATTTTTATTCAGCGCCAATTTGTTTTAGGCGTGATATGTAGAATCTAGCCCCATGTGGCTAGCACACCAACTTCATAGACTAGCACTTCGCACATATGCCCGTAAATGCCAATTTCTGATGTTTTTCACACACATAAGTGCGCCCGTCCTATAAATTAGTGCATGCAATTAGTGCCGAAATTTAGGCTCCCTTTATAGAATTGCCCTTAATGTGCCTACTGTGAATAGTTTCCTGTTTTTGGTATTGTTTAAAGGTGAACCAGTGTGGTGGATTATTTTCATTTCATGTCTTGTAAGCCAGGGTTCTGCAGTGCAGCTTCTCTCACTCCTCTTAGCTGACTGGACAGATGTGGACAAGATTCATTTCTGATCCATTTCATTTTCACCCAATCTGGTCACTGTGTCTCCGTTAGTGAAAGTGGACCCAGGCCCTAGCAACAGTGCATAGGTTAATTTCTGAGATGTATACACGGAAATGTACAGAGAAATGGCTTTCACTCTAAACACTTTCCTGTTGCCCTTATTCTACTTGTCCTGCTGCCTCATGGAGCTGAGTCCAGGACCAAACACTGGTTCTGTGAGCCTGAGAGAAAGGAGTGTGGAGCTCTACAGGGCTCCAGGCTCTGATACTCTCCATCTCTCCCTTCCAACCTTCGATACTGCTGGGCATTTTGAGGGCAATTCTGTAAACTACGCGGAGACCCCCGGATTCTATAAAGTTGTGTGCCCAAATTTCCGAGTAACGTGCAAATTTGGGAGTTGCAAGTACTACCAGTTGTGCACCTAACTTAAGGGGTCTTTTACTAAGCCACGGTAGCGTTTTTAGTGCGTGCTCATGACTGTTGACTATACTTGTTTTGCAAGGTTTATTTATTTATTTTGGTACATTTATACCCCACATTTTCCCACTATAGCGAGCACAATGTGGCTTACAAAATTACAAAGGATTACAATGCATAGAGGGTAGTGACACAAAAGTGAGAAGGTCTGGAAAGAACAAGAGGGATAATACAAGGATACTTTACTAGGTGGAAGTAGGTGGCTAGACAGGTGTAGTCAACATGAGGAAGGTGAAGGCTTAGCATTAAGTGGGGGATAAGCTTTCTCAAATAAAAATGTTTTTAAGGATTTCTTGAATAGCTAGTGGTCGTCAATCACTTTTACTTGATAAGGAAGCAAAATAGAATATTTACAACCCAAATCCTGCCTTTGCCTACTGGTATGGCCAACTACGTTTTGTTCAGGTGTTAGACCAAGAAAAACTCCGGCCTGTGTGCCATCAATCTTCTTGGATTTCCAGGTTATCCTTAATAAATATGTACAAGACAGATTTGTATGCACTCTGCTTCAACTGTATGTAAATCTGGCTCAAGGATATCCATTGGAGAAAGCCTGAAACATCATTTGATTCAGGGTCCATGAGGATTTGAGACTGCCTACCCTGACTGTCTCAATAATGTGAATTCTCCTTTTTTTCTTTGGAGTGGAGGAGTAGCCTAATGGTTAGTGCAATGAGTTGAGATCCAGGGGAACCAGGTTCAATTCCCACTGCAGCTCCTGTAGACTCTGGGCAAATCACTTAACCCTCCAGGATCAAAATATGTATCTGTACTTAATATGTGTCAGGTACAAGATATGTATCTGTATATAATATGTAAACCACTTTGATTGTAACCACAGAAAGACTATATCCTATCCCCTTTATTAAAAATGAATGAAATATTGTTGTGTGTGTAACATGTCTGTTCTCACTGTTTCTTTCAGTTTGAGGTATGCGCTGGAACAGTAGCAGAAGTAATCCAGTCTGTTGTGAATGGAGCAGATGGTGGCATATTTTGCTTTGGTCATGTCAAGCTTGGTGAGATCCCAAATTTGTTAGTTAATTACTGTGTCTGCTTCTAGTACAATAAACCTGCAGAATGGGAAGAGATCAGAAACGGTTTTCAATTAGCTCTCTTAACTGATCAAGATTTATGTGCACATTCAAGGGGTAATGTATAATGTGTTTTCCATAGGTAAAAGCATGTTTTAGACGTGGGAAATGACTCTTGTAAAAGTGCATGGCTGAATATAGGTGTACAAACACACACGACAATGCAATAGTGTGTGGGTATTGCAGGGGAAAGTAGTTTGGGCAGAGCAGGGAGGGGGTTTGTGATGTGCATGTAGATTTTATAAAAAAAAACATGATTGCACACATACAGGGTACTCTGATAAGGCACCTGGTCGGAGCCTAGTCTAAAAAAGAATATGGGCACTCGCAGCTTTAGGTTGTGAGCTGATAACATACTACTACTACTTATCATTTCTATAGTGCTACTAGACGTAAGCAGCACTGTACACTTGAACATGAAGAGACAGTCCCTGCTCGACAGAGCTTACAATCTAATTAGGACAGACAAACAGGACAAACAAGAGATAAGGGAATATTAAAGTGAGGATGATAAAATAAGGGTTCTGGACAAGTGAATAAGGGTTAGGAGTTAAAAGCAGCATCAAAAAGGTGGGCTTTTAGCTTAGATTTGAAGACGGCCAGAGATGGAGCTTGACGTACCGGCTCAGGAAGTCTATTCCAGGCATATGGTGCAGCAAGATAAAAGGAACAGAGTCTGGAGTTAGCAGTGGAGGAGAAGGGTGCAGATAAGAGAGATTTACCCAGTGGAGGAGAAGGGTGCAGATAAGAGAGATTTACCCAGTGAATGGAGTTCCCGGGGAGGCATGTAGGGAGAGATTATTATTATTATTACATTTGTACCCCGCGCTTTCCCACATAATGCAGGCTCAATGCAGTTTACATAGTAATTTGAAATACAAAGTTAATAGAATTTTAATAAAACAGTAGAAAACAATGTAAAGTTGGGCTTAGTAGTGTATGATAAGTTGAGCTAGATAATCTATGACTAGGATAAAAGAGGGTAGACAGGATAGGATAGTGTAATTTGGAAGAAAGGGTAAGGAGGGATAAAATTAAGGAGAGATGGAAAGAGAAGGATGGGAGGTTGGTATTTAAGTCAGAACAGAATTGGGGGTGGAAGTTGGCGAGATTAGGTTGGGGCATTTGGGTAGGCTTGCTTAAAGAGATGAGCTTCCAGCATTTTTCTAAAGGGCAAGAAGTCGTTTATTAATTGGATTGGTCTGGGTATAGCGTTCCAAAGCTGGCTGCCCAAAAAGGAGAAACTGGATGCGTAGTAGGTATTGTATTTAATTCCTCTACAATTGGGAAGGTGTAGGTTAAGATAAGTTCGTGAAGAAATAGATCTGTTTGTAGCAGGGAGGTCGATCATTTCATTCATGTAGCCAGGGGATTCGCCGTGGATGATCTTGTGGGTCATTGTGTTGATCTTAAAATTTATTCTTTCTTTGATGGGGAGCCAGTGAAGCTTTGCTCGAAGAGGTGATGCACTTTCGAATTTTGATTTGCCAAAAATAAGTCTGGCAGCCGTGTGAGAGTGGAGAGGTACTGAGGAGCTGCAGAGTGAATGCACTTATAAGTCAATAAGAGGAGTTTGAACTATATGCGGAAATGGATAGGAAGCCAGTGAAGTGACTTGAGGAGAGGGCTAATATGAGCATAACGACACTGGCGGAATATTAGTCATGCAGCAGAATTTTGAACGATTGAAGAGGAGAGAGATGGCGAAGTGGGAGACCTGTGAGAGGCAAGTTGCAATAGTCTAAGCGAGAGGTGATAAGAGTGTGGATGATGGTTTTGGTAATGTGCTCAGAAAGGAAACATCAGTTGAGACCAAGCCATGCTGATGTTGTCTTGAGTGGGGGAGGGAGGCATGGGGGTGTGAGACCAGGGTTTGGCCAAGGAGGAAAGTAATAGGTAGGGAGGTAAGGGTTAAAAGATAGGGACTATAAGTTGATTTTAATTGGAGGAATGGGTTGCTAGGGGCCAGGGTGGGTAGGTTCATTCTGGAAGAATTTTTGGCAGACAAAGTTAGTTTGGGTGAGAGGTAGTGGAAGGGAGCGGGTTGAGGGTGTCTAGGTGTCAACCCTCCCTTCCCTCCCTGGGTTGCTGGGTGTTGGTGGTGGTGGGGCTGGTTGGGGGGATAGATGAGGTTGTTTAGGGTTTCTTTGGGTGGATGGTTGGTCGCAGCTTGGTGATGCGGGAATTTGGGTGTTGATGAAACTATTGGGGAGGCCTTTTTGTACATCATGTGCATCACCACCACCACGATTAATTTTGCCAAGTCCTGTGTTACTGTGGACTTGGAATTGGATGGGGAGTAAGGCTAAGTGCTTGCTGAGGCCAGTTCGGCACCGACTAGTTTCATTTTGGTAAGAATAGAAAAGGCCTCTCTAGGATGTTTGTGCTTCATCGGATCTTAAGTTACGAAGTTTAAATCAATGTTTTTTTTATTGTGCAAAATAGTTGTTAATAAAGCCGCGGCCCATTGTATGCCAAAGAGGTGTTCATTTTAATTTATTGTGTAATTGCTATTGGGTGCGTGGTGTGGTGTGAATGCTGATGTTAAGATGCCTACTTTCCGTTATAGAATACTAGTCTAAGCAGGTATATAAATGATTAACATTTAGACACAAGTACTTACACCAGCCCTTAGAGCTGGTATGTTAGCATCTAAGTGCTGCAGATACCCATGTGACTTACAGTATCCTCTAAGTTACACACAATCTCTTGGTATAACAAAAACTTTTTAAGCCACCAAACTGTGTTCCCTACTGATCATGGAAGGAAAAGCCTCAGAAGCTCAGTAGGTTTCAGATATCTCAAAGAGATTAACGACCACCAGCTTTTTAAGAAATCTTTCAAGACATTTTTATTTGAGAAAGCTTATCTAACCAATAGCATTCAGCTCTCACCTTCTTCATATTGACTACACCTGTTTAACCACTGACTGCATCAACCTCGTCTTGCACCCTTTATTATCTTCATGTTCAACCTGTTTTTCTGTCTATTTGTATCATTACCCTCATTGAGCTGTAAGCTTATGTAACCCTGTAAGCCGCATTGTGCCCACTCTAGTGGGAAAATGAGGGGGAATAAATTTACCAATAAATAAATAAATAAATATTCCACGCTCAGCTTACTCTCAGTTATTGGCGCAAAAACCTTCCAATATCGTAATGTCTTGTCATAATTTGACTTTTCAAAAATAGCAAGTACAAAAAATGTACTCTAAGCAGTGATATATTAAATCATTTAACTCCCCCCCCCCCTAGTTTTAGTGTCCAACTTCAGTGCTCTGCAAAATCATGTGCAAGTCCAGATTAATTTCCCAGTGGTGACCAGCGTTTGGCAGTGCTTTCACCGCTGCATTAGGGAAAATACGGGCACCTGTTTATTAGCAGGGTCCTGGATGTGGAATGCCTTACCTAGCCAGTTGCGTTTATGATCAAATGTTCTTCAATTTAAGAATTTGATAGTCACAGCTTTTTGTTCAGGCATTTGTTAATGTTTAATGGCGGTTCACAGAAAAATGATAAAGGATGATTGTAGCAGCATATCTGTGTTTTTTATCTTGCTTGTAATTTTTATTATGTATGTTTTCATGGTAGCCGCTTAGGTGTTAAGGGCCAGATTCCATATGTAGCCTTAAAAAATCAGTGCGGAAAACATTTCCACCTAATAAGCGGCACCTAGACTTAGCTGCGATATATAGAATACGCTTAGTCGATATCCTAGTGCCTCAAACTATTTACACCAATGAAAATATGGTGTAGATTTAGGCGCAGAGGGCCATATTCTATGACAATGCGCCTACATTTTGTAAAGCCCATGAAACACCCATTTCTCTGCCCATAACCACGTCTCTTTTTGCCTGCGCACATTAAAATTTAGGCGCAGTGCGTTACAGGATACGCTTAGGGAGTTGTGTTCGTAAATTTCAATTATTGCCAATTAGTGCTTGCTATTGCTTGTTAAGTGCTGTTAACAATACTGATTGGCTTGTTAAGCCTATTAAGTTAAGTGTATTGTTATAGAATATGCTTGGATTTCGGTGTGGAACGCTAGGCGCGCTATATAGAATCTGTGGGTAAGTGGGTTATAAGTTTTTAAAATAAATAAAATATATGTGTAAACGTGTGCTTGAATTATCTAGACATTTTATTTATTTATTTAGATTTTGCTCACACCTTTTTCAGTAGTAGCTCAAGGTGAGTTACGTTCAGGTACAGTGGGTATTTCTCTGTCCCAGGAGGGCTCACAATCTAAGTTTGTATCTGAGGCAATGGAGGGTTAAGTGACTTGCCCAAGATCACAAGGAGCAGCAGTGAGATTTGAACTGGCCCCCTCAGGATTGCAAGACCGGTGCTCTAACCACTAGGCCACTCTTAATAATAGTCTGTACCATCCTGCCCAGCACCGATGCCAGACTCACCGGTCCACAACCTCCCGGATCCCCTCTTCAGAGCATGTAAATCAGTTCTATGACTGCTGTAAGTGGCTGCACCTAAAATATAGGTGTATAATTTACCTATTGCACTAGTATTTTATAATGGAAAGTAAGTGACTACTTTTCTTTATAGAAATAGGTGCCTTCTTGGTGCTTTAAGAATAGGCCCCACTTTATAGATTTCTTTTTGTAGAGTACACACATATATTTACAACTTTTTTGTAGTAGGTATTAATCTTATGGATTTGATTTTCCATGCTGTTGAGGCTGGTTCTGGATTGCCGCATTAGACAGACACTTAGGTGCCCGAGGAACCTTTATAAAATAGGGATTAAATAGGTGCCTTTTTGGACTTTTCACAAGACACCATGCTGTAAGATTACTGCTGTAAAGGTGTGATAAGATAGAATTAAAAAGATATTGCGAATCAGAAACAAGTTGATCAGGTTATTTTGACATCCTTTTTCCAACTTCGTCTTTTAAGTAAGTTGAAGGAGATGGTGCCTCCATCGGATTTTCGGATGATTGCGAAGAGCCTGGTACTAACAAAACTTGATTATTGCAATTGGTTGTATCTGGGAATGTCATCACCCAGGTTCCAGGCTCTGAAGGTTGTCCAGAATGCGGAGGTATGTTTGATTATGGGAGTGTCGAAATCTGCCCATATTACACTAGTGCTGAAAAAGCTGCGCTGGTTGTATATAGTGCAAAGAGTGATATTTTAAGGTTTCATTATTGATTCATCAGCGAATTCATGCTACCGTACCTGTGTATTTTTCTCATCTGCAATAGCTTATCATTATGCTGAGACCCGCATTTTCTGTGGCAAGACCTATGGTGTTGGATAAGCTTCCGGGACATAAATACTCAGCAATTTAAAAAAATATCTGGAAGCATACTGTTATGTAAAGGCTTTTCTGGAGGAATAAACTTTTTGCTGATGTTCGAATCTGCTGGTTTAACTGGTGTTTGCTGTGTTAGTATGTGTTTTAATTATGTATGTTTTATTGTTACCCACTTTGGTTAAAGCGGGATATAAATCTGAAAAATAAATAGATATAGGAGGTGAATTTTCCGAATGGAAACAGCATATTTCAGAGATTTGGGGCTATAAACTCGATATTGACACAGAAACAGCTGTAAAGGAATACAGAGCATATTTCTGTGATACTCCGTATCTTGCTTATCAAAGTGAAAGATCTGTATTTGCTATCCGTGTAGGCAAATCGTATACCATGATTGGAAAAGATAACTCCTCACAGAACCTTGGCATTGTCCCCTGTGCAATCTCCTGGCTTTTCAAGTTAATCAATGAGCGGAAAGAGAAGACTGGAACTCGCTTCTCAATTAGAGTGTCTGCTGTGGAGATCTGTGGCAAAGATGAAAACCTCAAGGATTTGTTAGCTGACGTAGCCAGCAGCAGCCTCCAGGATGGACAGTCTCCAGGGGTATATCTGAGAGAAGATCCAATATGTGGAACTCAGGTATAATGAATAAAACAGCACATACTTTTAAGGTTGATTCACAATGCATTGTATTTCATTTTCTCTTGCAACACTCATGATATTCAAGGTGGTAAGTTTTTTTTTGTTTGTTTTTTTTTGCTTCTCAAATGTGAACCCACATGTCTTACATATTTCTCTTCACCCCTTGAAACTTTATCTGCATCACTTAAAGCATTTGCATTGGTCCTAACTGTGCTGACTGCTTTGTGTCTTGATACATTCAGCTTCAAAACCAAAGTGAGCTAAGGGCCCCAACGGCGGAGAAGGCGGCCTATTTCCTTGATGCTGCTATTGCAGCCCGGAGCACGAGCAGACCTGAGTGCGATGAAGAGGAAAGACGGAATTCGCACATGCTCTTCACCCTTCACATATATCAGTATCGCATGGAGAAGAGTGGGAAAGGAGGAAGTACGTTCATGAATTTCTATTTCACCTTTTTCTATGTTTTAGAACAGAGATTTTCAACCTTTTTCATTTATGGCACATTTACACAGTGCTAAAATCAAGGCACACCTCTACACGTGGCATTTTACATTCGGAGCTGGCCGGTTATGTTTAAACTGGCCAAAGATGTTCCAGGGTTTCACGTGGCCAAATTTGGCCACTAAACTCAAACTGAAAATCGGTGGATAGGCAGTTATATCGTCTGATATAGTGAGCTAGCAGTTAAACAGTGATATTCAGCAGGAGACAGCCAGCTATCTCACGTTGAATATTGCCGGATAGCTAAGTACCATTTAACCGTTCAGGTGCTGTTCCTGGACGGTTAAATGTTTTTGAATATCGGGGGGGGGGGGGGGGGGGGGGGGGGGGGGGGGGGTGATATGACCTATCCAGTCTGCCCATCCATGCCATCTACTATCCCTTTCACTGCCTTGGAGATCCTACGTAGTTGTCCCATGCTTTCTTAAATTAAGATACAGTTTTCGTCTCCACCACCTCCACTGGGAGGCTGCCCCACTAATTCACTACTTTTTCCATGAAGAAGTATTCCTTCAGTCCCCTTTCACCTTCATCCTATGCCCCCTCATTCCAGAGCGAGACTCTCCTGTACATTTATGCCATGTAGGTGTTTCATCATCTCTATCATATCTCCCCTCTCCTGCCTTTCTTCCAAAGTATTGAGATCTTTAAGTTTGTCCTGATATGCTTTGTGACGAAGACCATTAACCCTTTTAGCAGCCACCCTCTGGACCAATTCCATCCTGTTTATATTTTTTTTGAAGGTGAGGTCTCCAGAATTGTACACAATATTCTAAATGAGATCTCACCAGAGTCTTATACAGGAGCACCATCACCTCAGTTTGTCCTACTGGCCATTCCTCTGCCTACTATCTATGCAGTTGCTAGACATGACTGCATTCTGTGGATTGGAGGTGTAGCCTAGTGGTTAGTGCAGTGGACTTTGATCCTGGGGAACTGAGTTTGATTCCCACTGCAGCTCCTTGTGACTCTGGGCAAGTCACTTAACCCTCCATTGCCCCTGGTACAAAATAAGTACCTGAATATATGTAAACCTCTTTGAATGTAGTTGCAAAAACCTCAGAAAAGCAGTATATCAAGTTCCATTAACAAGATTCTGGAATGTTGCTACTATTTGAGATTCTAGATGGAACGTTGCTACTATTGAGATTCTGTTGCTAGTATTTGAGATCCTACATGGAATGTTAATGTTGCTATTCGACTAGTGCTATTCCACTTGTCTAGTACTATCGCTATTCCACTAGCAACATTCCATGTAGAAGCCTGCCCTTGCAGATCAGCAAAGCAGCTGCGTAGGCTTCTGTTTCTGTGAGTCTGACGTCCTGCACATATGTGCAGGACGTCAGACTCACAGAAACAGAAGCCTGCGCAGCCGCGTTTCTGATCTGCAAGGGCAGGCTTCTACATGGAATGTTGCTAGTGGAGGAGTAGCCTAGTGGTTAGTGCAGTGGACTTTGATCCTGGGGAAGCGAGTTCAATTCCCACTGCAGCTCCTTGTGACTCTGGACAAGTCACTTAACCCTCCATTGCCCCTGGTACAAAATAAGTACCTAAATATATGTAAACCTCTTTGAATGTAGTTGCAAAAACCTCAGAAAGGCACTATATCAACTCCCATTTCCATATATTGAATGCCACTCCATCTCAATATAACGGCACTGAACAGGTGGATTTTTATAAACGCCATGGCTAGTGTGTAAAGAAATACGATTACTGCTGCTGCTGAATATTGACTGGATGGTAATAGCTATGTAGGGCTGTGCTATCCTATTGAATGTGTGTGGCTAATTTTGTTTTGTTTTGTGTGGCTGCTGTTCCTATTACAGTGTCAGGAGGACGCAGTCGCCTGCATCTCATCGATCTGGGGAGCTGTGAAAAAGTGCTGTGCAAGAGCCGTGATGGGGGAGGTGCCCTCTGCCTATCTCTGACGGCCCTAGGCAATGTTATTCTGGCCTTGGTTAATGGTGCTAAACATGTACCATATAAGTAAGTGAATGCTGTATATTTTGTATTAATTATGACCATTCAGAAAAATAATCTGTAATTCCCAGGTATCCAGTCAAACTCAAAGAAACCAATTCCTCAATAAAGATTTCAAATTCACTTTCATTAGCTTTTTATGTAATTTATGTACGGTCTTGTGCATTCTACTCAAACCTTGCCCAGGTGCATGCTCACTGACAAAGTGCATTCCATCAAATTGTGGTGTGGCTTTTCCACTAGTTGGTGTTCTGTAAGGAACCATCTAGTTTTAGGTGGCAGGAAGGCAGGCATATGGGGATATTCTAGTGGCCAGTTAGTACTGGAGTGGTAAACACCATAATTTGTGAGTGTGCACATGGGTGGAGTTTTGACATAGCACACAGGTATGCAATGTAAATTCAGTTAGCGTATGTACTAACATCTAGGTGTGAGCATTTGTACCAGCTGTAGGGATGGTGGAAGTGATCCACCATTGCACCTTACTGTACATACATTTTTGGCCATTTGCACTAGTATTCTATGAAGAAAAGCGGATGCCTACTTTCCTTTATAGAATAGGCTTAGAATAGGGGCCATCAGCAGGGCCTATAATGGGTGCCCTGTTATAATAATTATAGAATTACCCTCTTACCTCCAAAATTCTAGAAATGGCACTTAAAACTGCGCAGGCAAATTTGGGCGTGTACCCAATTTGCACATGCAGTTTAATTGAATGAGCCAATTAGTGCTGATAATTGGGTGCTAATAATTATCGACACCAATGGCCATTAATTGAAATTTATGCATGCATTTTTAATCACGGGGATCTGCATGCTAATTTTATGTGTACCTCGAAAGGGGGGGACTTGGCCAGGGGGAGGGTCATGGGTATGTAAGGGGAATCAGTTCCTAATTTAGATGCAAGGATTTACACCAGGTTTTACTTGGGGTAAATCCTCATGTCTAAAGTTAGGTACTGATCCCAGCGCTAAGCGTATTCTATAAACGGTGCCTAGTCATTTATAGAATAGTTAGCGTGTTGTTTTTTTTTTTATGACGATTTGTCAGTGCTATTTATAGAATTTGCTCTTTAATGCGCAGTGATTACTGCCATATTAACTGTAAGGCGTATTCCATGCCCGTTCCCCATGCACTTCTGTCTTATGAAGTTAACGCGGAAATTAGCATATATCATCAACTAAGGCACCATCTTAATTTTATGCAGTGCCTGCGTTAAATGTTAGCATGTGCTAACTACCATTTTAATAGCTAATATGGATTTGTACATAGGCCCCTTGATGTTTCAGCAGCAACAGTTAGAAAGGTGATCAGGCTGCACATGGAGGCAAACAGGTAGTGCTTATACCCATGAGAGAGAGCACATTAATGCACTGTTTAGACTCTAGATGAAGTCATGCCCAGCATCCTGGCTGGGGCTTTAGTGAAACCTTTGATGCCAAGCCAACCACAGTGATCCATTTCATGTTTCGGGAAAGACCAGAAGATGAAGGGGCTAGGGCTATTAAGATGCATTTCTGTAACGGAGCAAGAAAAGAGAATAAAGAGTCTGTTGTCCCTTGGTGATCTTTTGTTTGCAGAAGTGAAATCTGCTTTGTTTACTCTCAAAACAGAACGCAACATGCAGCACAAAGAAAGAACCAGTAAAATTCCACTTGTAATATGATTTATGCCAGTTTAACATTATGCTTTTGTTTCACACACTCCTAAGCTTATAGTACTCCAGGCATAGTCCAAAACATCATTTTGGTTCATGGTGTAAGACGTGCAGGGAATTGAAGGAAAGAAACATAAAGATGCCCAAATAGTGATTTACTGCATGATAGTTAAAGTGTTATAATTAATTATCTGACTGTATTATATTTTTGATGATTTTCTTGAATGTAAGCCACATTTAACCTGAGCTTGTCCGGGATAATGTGGGATACAAATGTTGTAATAATAATAATAATAGCTGAATGACAGTGGTGCTGCATTGCGTTGCAGAGGATCAGGGTTTGATACCCTGATTGAGCTTCTTCTACTCAGCCAGCAGGGGTTGGGGGTATTGCAGTGACAGCATTTACAGCTCCTTGAAGGAAGAATCTACACCATTGCTCAGTGGCGACACCTGGGGTTCTGGCTAGGAGTCTGCGTTAGGTCACCAGGGGTTGGCTTTGACTTGACAGCAGTTAATCAGCCAATCAATGGTTTGAAGCTCAGGTTAAGGACTGTCACTGTGATGTCTCGATTGATTTGGGAGGTGAAATACCTGTAGTTGTTGCAAATGAAGATCAGAACATTGTAACCCTGTAGAGACTGTTCCTTTACAGATGGAAACCCCAAAGTAGTGGAAGGACACTGGTAGCTCAAAAAGCTAAATATATTGACAATTAGGAATTTAAAAAAAGTAAGAAGATAAACAGTGAAGATGATGATGTGAAATAAGGGCTAAAATGTTTTTGCTTTTTTTTTTTGCTTAAAAAAAGAGTTTTATCTTTCACTAAATCTGAACACTTGTTTCTTCCAGGGATAGCAAACTGACCATGCTATTGAGAGAATCTCTGGGGAACATCAACTGTCGAACTACCATGATTGCTCATGTTTCTGACTCCCCAGCTAATTATGCAGAAACCCTTACGACCATCCAGCTGGCCTCACGCATTCACCGAATGAGGAAGAAGAAATCCAAGGTGAGAGGACATGTAGAAGCAGAAATGGATTTAATCAAAAACAAATTCACTTACCAGCTTGATTAGTTCCAAGAATTGGGTTTTTAACATGTAATTATTGGCACTAATTAGATTTCATTGGGACTTAAGCATGTAAATTTAGGCGCAGGATCCTCACCTAAAATTTTATGCACTGCCTGAAAAATGGGGCGCAGAAATGGGAGGGTCATGGGTGTTTCAGGATAGATCCGTGGGCCTGATTTTGAGTTACACATGTAATTATAGACTCCGTGTGTAAATTTAAGCACGGGCATTTGTTCCACATTTTCACTGGTGCAAATGAAAGCACCTAAATTTACGCACGACCTCTCCGCTTACGCATTATACGATAAACCGCGCCAAACTTTAGGTGAGGCTTTTAGTATACCGCTTAAGCTGGGTTTTTTCGGCATCAGTTTTTTAGGTACCATTTATAGCTTTCATCTCTACATTTATAGAATAGCAACTAAATCAGTTCCACGTGTAACTACGATTTAATGCCAGATATAGTTAAAACCAGCACTTATCTGTGGCTTGCATAGCAGCTCAAAATTCCACAGCTCAACAAAGTACCTTATTTTGCGTCTTCCTCAGGAGCTGGCTATGCATCAGGTGTGCCTCTCAGGTTCCATATTTCCAATGCAAGCTTAACTGCCTCTCCTTGGAGGCGCCTTCTTGAAAAATCTTGGCAATTTGGGAGAACCCTGTGTAGTTGTCCGATGTCATCACATTGTTTTCAATGTACAGTGAAACCTCGGTTTTCGTCGATAATCCATCCGAAAACAATCGGCGAAATCCAAAACCGATGAAAACCAAGGCAATTAACGAGGACGGCCAAAATCAGGAGAAGGACGTCCATCTTCCGATACAAATTGGGAGATGGACATCCTTCTTTTTCAACGAAATCCGAGGCAACCAACGAAAACCGAGACAAATTTCTCGTTGAAAAAAATCAACGAAATCCGAAACCGATGAAAACTGATGTCAACGAAAACCGAGGTACTACTGTATTTCTTAGTCCCTTAGCAACCGTAATACAATCCATTGGCATCTCATTCCATTTCTACACAGATAATATCTTCCTTCTGTACCTCAAAAAACCCTTTCACTTCTTACTAGGGCCACTCCAGAACTGTCTTCAACTGATTTCTGACTTAAACTTGTCCTTAACAGTGAGAAAACTGTAGCATGCTGGTTTACAGGCCTTCGTACCCCACCCATTCCACTGCAGTGTTTTGGGTCCATCTTTCAACCAGTAGATTCCTTCAGATACCTTGAAGTTATCCTTGACTCACAATGATCATTTACCCTTCAGATCTCAAATGTGTGCAAAACAGGATTTTTTATACTTCACCAGCTCCGCTCGATTCAGCATTATTTTAGCCTTGAAACTTTCCACTCCTTAATTCTTGCATTGTTCACCACAAGATTAGATTACTGTAACATCATCTATTTAGGCTGTACCCAGTCATCTATTAAAAGGCTTCAGTCCTAACGGAACACAGCCATCTGTCTACTTTGTCATTCACACCATGACCATGCCTCCGCATTGCTTCAAAAGTACTACTGGCTGCCGATTTCTCAGTGTATACTTTTTAAAATACTAGTCCTCACATTTCAGTTCCACCGGCCTCTTTACCTCTCCTAATTCACTATTCCATATTCCCCAGCTCGCCTTTTACATTCAATCAATGATCAGCGACTAGTTTTACCCGGTCCAAAATATTCCCAACTCGAGTCCACCAGTCATCGTGCTTTTTACTTTGCTACACCATTTCATTGGAATTCTCTCCCACTACACATTCGTGCTGAAACCTCTCTGAAAACTTTCAAAACTAAATTAAAGACTTGGCTTTTTGCTAATGCCATTTCTGCTGAGTAATTTAACATAGTAACATAGTAGATGACGGCAGAGAAAGACCTGTACGGTCCATCCAGTCTGCCCACAAGATAAACTCATATGTGCTACTTTATGTGTATACCTGACCTTGATTTGTATCTGCCATTTTCAGAGCACAGACCGTAGAAGTCTGCCCAGCACTAACCCCACCTCCCAACCAGTAGCCCCGCCTCCCACCACCGGCTCTGTCACCCAATCTCCGCTAAGCTTCTGAGGATCCATTCCTTCTGAACAGGATTCCTTTATGTTTATCCCACACATTTTTGAATTCCGTTACTTTTTTCATCTCCACCACCTCCCGCGGGAGGGCATTCCAAGCTTCCACCACTCTCTCCGTGAAAAAATACTTCCTGACATTTTTCTTGAGTCTGCTCCCCTTCAATCTCATTTCATGCCCTCTAGTTCTACCGCCTTCCCATCTACGGAAAAAATCGTTTGCGGATTAATACCTTTCAAATATTTGAACATCTGTATCATATCACCCCTGTTTCTCCTTTCCTCCAGGGTATACATGTTCAGGTCAGCAAGTCTCTCATACGTCTTGTAATGCAAATCCCATACCATTTTTGTAGCTTTTCTTTGCACCACTTCAATTCTTTTTACATCCTTAGCAAGATACGGCCTCCAAAACTGAACACAATACTCTAGGTGGGGCCTCACCAACGACTTATACAGGGACATCAACACCTCCTTTTTTCTGCTGGTCACACCTCTCTCTATACAGCCTAGCAAACTTCTAGCTACGGCCACCGCCTTGTCACACTGTTTTGTCGCCTTCAGATCCTCAGATACTATCATCCCAAGAACTCTCTCCCCGTCCGTACATATCAAACTCTCCCCGTCTAACACATATGCCTCCCATGGATTTCTACTCCCTAACTGCATCACTTTGCATTTCTTCGCATTGAATTTTAATTGCCAAACCTTAGACCATTCTTCTAGCTTTTGCAGATCCTTTTTCATGTTTTCCACTCCCTCCTGGGTATCCACTCTGTTACAAATCTTAGTATCATCCTTAAAAAGGCAAACTTTACCTTCTAACCCATTGGCAATGTCATTCACAAATATATTGAACAGAATCGGCCCCAGCACCGATCCCTGAGGCACTCCACTACTCACCTTTCCCTCTTCCGAGGGAATTCCACTAACCACCACCAGCATTTTCCCTATTGCCCTCTGTCCCCTGTCCCCTTTCTCCTCTTTTTAATGAGCAAGCAGTTTCATTAAAGATAATTCTGTAAAGCGTATTCTGTAAAGTGGTGCATGTAAAATCTAATGTGCAGATCACAAAAGGGGACATGGCCATGGGAGGGGCATGGGTGAATCGTTGGCGTTCCAAAAATTTACCAACAATGTTACAGAATATGCCAGAGATCTGCACCTAAATAAGACGTGGGCATTCACACCAGGCTTTAGTTGGTGTACATTGAGGCATATTTTTCAAAGCACTTAGCCTTCCAAAGTTCCATAGAAACCTATGGAACTTTGGAAGGCTAAGTGCTTTGAAAATATGCCTCAATGTGTTCAGTTTTGGAGGCCGTAGTGTAGGAATATAGTGTAGTGAGAACAATGTAGGCAATGCTTCAAAAAAAAAATATGGAACAGCTGTTCTGAAGGCAACAGTGGAAGCAGCCTTTGGAGTAGGTCAGGGGAGGGGTGGATTAACAAACTGGGATAGAGGTCATTAGAAGGGGAAGGTTGAGATAGGATTGTGGAGAATGATGTGTACGTGAGATGGGTGGGTGTTGAGACTGACTGGTTTAGGGTTGGGGAAGAGTGTGCATTGAGGATATGTGAGGGTGAGGAGCTGGGGAGAAAGACTTTGTTGAGGGGAAATAGGCTGAGGGAGACAGAGAGAGAGAGAGAGAATGTATGGGAACAGAGTTAATTTTAGTTACACAAATTGTAATGAGTGTACTCGAGTGGCTGGGCTAGTTGCATCATCCTAACAGGAGTCTTCTCTAGGCCTGCTACATCCTTGGTGGGGGTGCTAGCTGCTATGTCCCATGATGATCCTGACTTTTATTCAGGAGAAGTTTTGTTCAAGCAGCTCCTGCTTGAAATATACTGAGGTTCATTGTCCTGAGCCACTAGTTATAGATTGGTAGGAGAAGGGAGGACCAGATGAAATGAGAGATACTTTAAAGATTGTAATTCAGTGCTTATCAAACGTTCTGTGGCTTTGACACCATTATTGTGGCCACAGGATGATGTTTTGATTTACAGCCTGACCAGATTGTGAACCCAAACGTGGCTTGGGTTTTTCAGATTGCCTATCTGTTGAATATTATGTTTTGATTTCAGCAGATTTAAATTCTAATTTGTTGGCCTTACTTCTGTGGTTAACAATTTTCTTTTGTTTACCAGTATGCATCCAGCTCATCCGGAGGAGAAAGTTCATGTGAAGAAGGTCGTGTACGAAGACCACCTCACTTGAGACCATTTCATACAAGGACCGTAGCCGTTGATCCTGATCTTCCTGGACATAGTATATCTAGTGATCCTGACTATTCATCAAGCAGTGAACAGTCATGTGACACTGTCATTTATGTCGGTCCCAATGGCGCATCTTTATCCGACAGGGAACTGACGGACAATGAAGGCCCACCAGAATTTGTTCCCATAATTCCTTCACTTAACAAAAAAAGAAGCAAAGATAATTTTTTGGGTGTTAGAAGTTCTGACAGGGACCACTTTAAGTGCAACACCTTTGCTGAATTGCAGGAGAGGTTGGAATGCATTGATGGAAGTGAGGCACCAAATGTATTTGCTTGTGAAGAAATTCCTGTCACGTCAAACTGTGCTCCGATCCCTGAAACTGTGCATTCTAAACTTCCAAAGGAGACGGCGTCTCCTAATGGAGGATATAGAAAAACTGCTTCACAAGAAGCAGTATCTTCAAAGACAGAGCATAATATTCATTCTGAAACTATTACTCAGCTAGGAAATGGGGGCACCTATGAAATTAGCCCATCACAGTCCAAAATGGACCATCCCCAAAGGCAAACCAAAGCTGCAGGTAGGAAACTGGAATCAATTTCAGATGGAGAAAAAGAGACAATCACAGATTCACTGAGCTCATCAGAACCCAGTGCTTCCCAAACTCAAGAACAGAGAAAAACAAAACCTGAACTAGTTGTAAAAGAAAAAACATGTTTTTTGAAGAGACCCTTACCAAGTCCTGCCCCTCCACCCCCACAACCAAACGATTATTCTGTGGACTCCAAAGGTTATTCAGATGTAGGCAGCAGCCATGCAGTCCGCACCCCTCCTGTTGGAATGAGCAAACAATTGGGCTGCAAGCCTGAGCACAGTCTTGCGGGGAGCACATTTCCACTTCTCAGTAGCACTCCTCATCATTCTGCTGCTATAGAGGTGCACAGCTTTCGATCAGCAGTAAGAGGCAAATGTTTTGACCGTGACATTTTAACTACCACGGTGACTTTGCAGCAACCTGTGGAGCTTAATGGAGAAGATGAGCTTGTGTTTACAGTTGTGGAGGAACTTTCCATTGGCGGGATTTTGGATAGTGATAGACCTGCCAGTATGATTAGCTTTAACAGTGACTGCTCACTTCAGGCTCTTGCCTCAGGTTCTAGGCCAGTAAGTATTATCAGCAGTATTAATGATGAATTTGATGCTTATACCTCACAGGCAACTGCAACGGGTGTAAATATAGACATAGTTGTGCCCCTTCCAGAAGAGCCATTTGCCAGTAACAGCAGATGTTCATCCATCAGTTCTTGGCTTAGTGAAGTAAGCATTTGTACAATGGAAAGTGATGGCGCACATTCAGACTCTGGGGATCATTTAGTTCTTCAGACTGCATATGAGAAGCCCTTCAACTTGGATTCTTCGGGTGTGCCTGTCTCAGCGCCACAAGGGCTGAAAAGTTCTTTGAATGATAGCGGGTTTGGTTTTTCAGATATAGACTGTGAGAGCCTCAGCTCTGGCAACATGTCTTCACATGCAAACAAATATCCTCCAACTTTTGAACTAACCAAAGCAATGCCGGTCAAAAATGCTTCTTTTGCAACAAATCAATCTGTAAAGGCTAAATCTTGCAGCTCTCAAAGTAATTCGGTGATAGAAACAATTCATTCCAGTCTTCCTAGGAAAACAAAGACTACCTCATCTGCAACCCACAATAATCCTACACTGAACGGTAAAGAACTTCAAAAGCAGAATTATACTTTTGATGATCCCTGGCTGGTGCGCGCAAATAATCAATTGGAAACAAAAGCTGAAGATCTATTGCCTTTAGCAAAATCTTCCAATTCTGGCACAGATAATCAACTGAAACAGTCAGGAAATTATGCCCAGCATTCCAGTAGTGCACCCAGGCCAGCCCAATCACAAACAATGCTTGCATGCTCTCAACGGGTTGTAGATGGTTGTGAAGTATCTTCCAAATCTTCAGCAAAAAAATGGGAACCTTCCATGAAAATTCCACAGCTGAAACGGGGAGCCACCACACTAGGTGTGACTCCAGTAGCACAGAGTAGTCCTCAAGCAGATCCAATATTTAAGGGAAATTCTGATTCTCCATATACCATTGGCAGCCTCAAAACATCTATGGGCAAGAAGGTTTTGCCACAGAAAGTCAGCATGCTACCTAGACCAGGTGGGACAACACCACCGGCACCACCTGTTCGGAAATCTAGTTTAGAGCAAAAAAGTATTGTTTTACCATCAAGCAATGTGGGTAAACTCGAAGGACTGGAAACATCTAGAGTTACCTTGCTAAAGACCGAAGATGAAGCAGATTTAATTTCAAAACCTAGAGCTTGTATTAATGAAGGAACAGGCAACAAAATAAATCCCAAAGGAGACCATTCCTTGCCAAAGACCGCTTCAAGTTTAAAGACTAAGGCATCTAAGACTGAGACTGTGCATCGTTATGGGAGCCATATGTCTCTTGACAGGTGTGACAGCTTGACATCAGTTGGCTCAAAGGCAACTATGGCTCGGGACAATGGAAGCTCTGCAGTCAGCAATGGAAGGGCAGGACGATCAGTGCCAAGGCTTGGCATGCCACCCACAGCTACCACTACTACTTCCCCACCATCATATTCTGCCCCTGGTCCCAATAAATCTAGTCAGGCAAGAAGTGCCACCAACCAGAAGGTCATAGCAAATACAAGTAAGAATCGCAGCCTTTCTGCAAGTGGATCAAAATCTCTTAGCTCCTCTGTGAGATCACTGAATCAGTCAAGTGGAAAGAGCTCTATTGTTTCTCCCAATGGAAAAACCAATCCCCGGTCAGTACAGTGCGTGAACAGCAAACCTGGCAGAGGAACTATTATGGGAACAAAGCAAGCTATTAGAGCAGCTAACAGCCGTGTTAATGAACTAGTATCTGGAAATCCTGGCAAGATGGTGTATTTTAGAGGATCTACAGATTCTGACAGTGGTAATGACAGTGGTGTTAACCTCAGTGATGAGAAGTCACAGATTCCAGTATTACCATCACCCTACAGCAAAATAACAGCTCCACGGCGCCCTCAGCGGTACAGCAGTGGGCACGGTAGTGATAACAGCAGCGTACTGAGTGGAGAACTACCACCAGCTATGGGACGGACGGCTCTTTTTTACCATAGTGGTGGTAGCAGTGGCTATGAAAGTATGATACGTGATAGTGAAGCTACGGGGAGTGCATCGTCGGCACACGACTCTATGAGTGAAAGTGGAATGTCTTCACCTGGACGCATGAGGAGTTTGAAATCCCCCAAGAAAAGATCAATAGGTAACACTTGCATGGTTTGCATTTTTGTTTGTTTATTAAGATTATTATGAAGAGATTCACCCAATGCAATATACAAAAGGTGTAGCTTGACATAAACAGCTTACATTGTTGTAGCAGCATAACAATAGGATGAGCGTTCTTGATTGTGGAACCCTCTTGGTGAGGTGCTCTCCCTGAGGGTATTCAGCTTTGTTCAATCTACAGTTTTGATCCTTAATGAAGTCTTGGTTGTTTAGGCAACCATTTACACTATGGGTGGGGTTACTGTCAAGATTGTGGAGGGAGGTGTGTGATGATGGGTTGGCGTTGTTATTCATGAGCTGGTTAGAAGTGCATGGATATTGGAATGTGTTTTTTTTTGTGAATTTGTAATGGGTTGGGTGAGAAGGGCGATGGGTATTTTGTAAATCATAAGTACATAAGTATTGCCATACTGGGAAAGACCAAAGGTCCATCAAGCCCAGCATCCTGTTTCCAACAGTGGCCAATCCAGGTCACAAATACCTGGCAAGATCCCCAAAAAGTACAAAACATTTTATACTTCTTATCCCAGAAATAGTGGATTTTCTCCAAGTCCATTTAATAATGGCCTATGGACTTTTCCTTTAGGAAGCTGTCCAAACCTTTTTAAAACTCCGCTAAGCTAACCGCCTTTACCACATTCTCTGGCAACGAATTCCAGAGTTTAATTACACGTTGAGTGAAGAAACATTTTCTCCGCTTCGTTTTAAATTTACTACATTGTAGCTTCATCGCATGCCCCATAGTCCTAGTATTTTTGGAAAGCTTAAACAGATGCTTCACATCTACCCGTTCAACTCCACTCATTATTTTATAGACCTGTATCATATCTCCCCTTAGCCGCCTTTTCTCCAAGCTGAAGAGCCCTAGCCACTTTAGCCTTTCCTCATAGGGAAGTTGTCCCATCCCCTTTACCATTTACGTCGCCCTTCTCTGCACCTTTTCTAATTCCACTATATCTTTTTTGAGATGCGGCGTCCAGAATTGAACACAATATTCGAGGTGCGGTCGCACCATGGAGCGATACAAAGGCATTATAACATCCTCATTTTTGTTTTTCATTCCTTTCTACTACTACTACTACTACTACTTATCATTTCTATAGCGCTACAAGGCATACGCAGCGCTGTACACATTCTATTTGTTTTCTTAGCCCCAGCAGCACACTGAGCAGAAGGTTTCAACGTATCATTAACAACGACACCTAGATCCCTTTTTTGGTCCGTGACTCCTAACATGGAACCTTGCATGACATAGCTATAATTTGGGTTCCTCTTTCCCATATGCATCACTTTGGACTTGCTCACATTAAACGTCATCTGCCATTTAGACGCCCAGTCTCCCAGTCTCGTAAGGTCCTCTTGTAATTTATCACAATCCTCCCGCGATTTAACGACTTTGAATAACTTTGTGTCATCAGCAAATTTAATTACCTCACTAGTTACTCCCATCTCTAGATCATTTATAAATATGTTAAAAAGCAGCGGTCCCAGCACAGACCCCTGGGGAACCCCACTAACTACCCTTCTCCATTGAGAATACTGACCATTTAACCCTACTCTCTGTTTTCTATCTTTTAACCAGTTTTAATCCACAATAGAACACTACCTCCTATCCCATGACTCTCCGATTTCCTCTGGAGTCTTTCATGAGGTTCTTTGTCAAACGCCTTCTGCAAATCCAGATACACAATATCAACCGGCTCCCCTTTATCTACATGTTTGTTCACCCCTTCAAAGAAATGTAGTAGATTGGTGAGGCAAGGTTTCCCGTCACTAAATCCATGTTGACTTTGTCATTTCATGTTTTTAAGAGAGGTGATTAATAAATTTGAATAAATAAATAAAATGATCAAATGCCAGCATAATACAACAATTAGAACAGTGAGGTAAACTTGGAGATAGGCAGATTAAGTAATAGCAATAATATAATACAGTGTTAATAATGTACACTTTAAAGAAGCACATTAGAACGTTCATATAACAGAAATATCATACGTCAGCAGAATTCAAATGATACACCATAATAGGCAGCATAGTAGAACATTATATAACATAAATATGAAAGACTTTAATAGGCAGCACAGTAAAATATTCATATAGCATAGATATGATGCTATAGTGTCAACACAATGCAGTAGAACCTTCAAAATAGGCAAAAGAGTGCAAAAGTACAGTTGGGATATATAGATGGACAAGATGTGTAGGTGAAAACATTGGGTCAAAAAAAGTGGGTGGCTAGATTGAGGGTAAATTACCTGTACAGTTGAATAATGTATGTGAGCTGGCTCATGTCTGGACATCAGCACTGAATGTTCAGCACTCAATGGACATGTGCTGGCCTTGGGGAGTAATGCGGGTCTAGGCTGATATTCAGTGGGGATCTGCATAAGAGCAGTCCATATTTCCCCCAGTTCAGTCGTCCTCCCAGCCCCCCAACAAAGTCCAATCTCCCTCCTGGCACCCTCAAGTCCCAGCAGGACCCCTGAGCCTAGCTTAACAGGCCTAGTGGCCTAATAGTTGTTGAGGCAGGAATGAACCCCACTTGCTCCTGCCCCTCGCAACTTCTAATAGTAATCTCATGGTACTATTGCTTGAGCTGACCCTAGTGGTAGTACAGCAAGACTGCTGTCGGAAGTTGCAGTGGCCATTTTCAATCAGGAGCCGAGAAGGATAGGAGCGAGTGGGGTTTGCTCCTGTCCTAACAATCACTAGACCACTAGGCCTGTTAGGGTAGGTCCAGGGAGGGGAACTGCTGAGACTTAAGGGGAGCTGGGATGGGGGAATCAGACTTTCGTTGTGGGGTTGGGAGGAGGAATTATTGGATTATTGTCAAGGGTGCAGGAAGGTTGATCGGACTGTTGTCGAGGGCAGGAAGGGAAAAGGACTATGTTGAGGGGGAAGGGGGAATTGAATTTTTGTTGGGGGGGGGCTGGGAGGGGGGAATCAATTTCAGGTTGCTACCTTGTATTTATATGGGTGCTGGCAAATGCATAGCTAATCGGTCAAAATTAGGGTTGGTATTTATGTGGTCCTATACACCACGTTAGCTATGCGGCACCGGCATTGAATATTGCCAGCACCTGTATAACTCTTGACTCCTCCCTGACTCCCAGAACTCCCCTCTCCTGTCCGAATTTTAGATGGCTGGGTAGAGCTGATAGCAGAACTGCCTGTTGTAAGTGTCACTGAATACTGGGGTCTGGCTTACAGAGTGCAATTTAAGCATTAACCAATGGCGTGCTGTTTTAAATAAATGTTTGTTAACCAGTGACAACGTACATAATTTAATAAAAATCCAGGGAAGAGTGTCTCAGAGTGGCAGGTACCCATGTAACTTACAGTATTCTGTAGCTTATGCATGTAAGTTGGAGCTCCACCCCTGCTCCCTCCCTGTGTAATTTATGCAGATATTTGCAGAATAGTACTTAGTTGCTTCGCTAACTCTTATATGGGTTTGTGCACACATGCATGTGTAAGTTCTAGTATTCTAGACATCAAAGTTCGCTAGAGGCATGTAAATGCGGGTTAATTAGTACAGTTTAGTAAAGTGGTCTTTCAAAAAAGCGGTAATCCATTCCAGGACACTATTTATTAGTCCTGATTACAAAGGGTTAGACTTGTTTCAGGTAAAGACAGGGCAACATGAGAAAGTGTAACTTTGGCCTGAGAATTTACCTCCTAATTCTGTAAAATGCGCCTCAAGACGCGTGTCAAAATTGTGCACGCATCTTAGTTGAATAATGAGCCAATTAGTGCCAATAAATGGCTTTTTAACAAGCAATTATTGGTGTTGATTGAAATCAATATGTATGCACGTAAATTTAGGCACGTGATCTGCGCCTAAATTTTTACACACGTCCTGAAAAAGGGGGCATAGAAACCGGAGGGTCATGGGCATTTCAGGGCGGAGCATGGGTGTGGACTCCAGTTATGTATGCAATTATAGAATAAGGAGTACTCTGTGCATAAATTTAGGCATGGGCATTTGCACCATGTTTTCGTTGGTGCAAATGGATGCGCCTAAATTTATGCACGACCCCTGCGCTATTCTTTAAACTGTGCCTAACTTTAGGCACGGCTTATAGAATACCACTTAAGCGGGTCTTTTTAGGTATCATTTATTGAGTCTAGCCCTTAATTTCTCACAGTTCACTGAAAGGGATAAATTCAATTGTTTCAAGTCTACACTCTCTTTTGCTAAGTCGGAGGGAAGCTAGTTATTTGTATTTTCAAAGTTCTAGATATTATAAATATATTTTTCCACGTTGCTGGTCTCTGACACAGAGTTCTGAAAAGTTTTAAAAATTAGTGCTGTCTGAATTTGAATGTGTAGAGTTAGACTTCCTAGGGAGTGTAGTTTCTGCCAGGGAGCCTGTAGTGAATATGGTTGGTTGATTTGTAGAATAATATATGGCACTTTTGGCTAGTAGTTCTCAGGGGCTTTTCAAATTTGGTGACACTGGGTGCACACTGCTTCAACCCTTTAAGCTTCTCCTACAAATCAATATTAGCAGCTGTTTAAAATTGCAGGCACACAGATGAGGATTTCCTGATTGATGAATATGAATTATTATGCCCAAGGAAGTACTTGAGAATAACTGTAATTGATGCGCTGCTGTATTTCTTTTTTTCAATTGAAATTTGTTCCTCTCCTTAGATTGCGTTATAACTCCTGGCAGATGTAATACTTTTGTGTGTAAGAATAACTTCTTTTTTAATAAGCAGATCAACATAAGGACCTTTGTACAGAAAGGGAAAGATTTGCTTTGCTTCTGGTTTATTTGTCTGTTACACTGCACACAGCACCTTCAAACTTTGTCTTTAGTTTATGATGGTGCTAGTGTAAATTGCTGTAGTGAATTGGAGGTTGTTTTTTTTTATTACATTTGTACCCCGCGCTTTCCCACTCATGACAGGCTCAATGCGGCTTACATGGGGCAATGGAGGGTTAAGTGACTTGCCCAGAGTCACAAGGAGCTGCCTGTGCCTGAAGTGGGAATCGAACTCAGTTCCCCAGGACCAAAGTCCACCACTCCTCCACTAGCAACATTCCATGTAGAAGCCTGCCCTTGCAGCCGCGCAGGCTTCTGTTTCTGTGAGTCTGACGTCCTGCACGTATGTGCAGGACGTCAGACTCACAGAAACAGAAGCCTGCGCGGCTGCAAGGGCAGGCTTCTACATGGAATGTTGCTGCTAGTGGAATAGCAACATTAACATTCCATGTAGAATCTCAAATAGTAGCAACATTCCATGTAGAATCTCCATGTAGAAAGTCCACCACCCTAATCACTAGGCCACTCCTCCACTTTTGCTACTATTTGAGATTCTACATGGAATGTTGCTATTCCACTAGCAACATTCCATGTAGAAGTCAGCCCTTACAGATCACCAATGTGGCCGCGCAGGCTTCTGCTTCTGTGAGTCTGACGTCCTGCACGTATGAGACTCACAGAAACAGAAGCCTGTGCAGCCTTCTACATGGAATGTTGCTAGTGGAATAGCAACATTCCATGTAGAATCTCCAATAGTAGCAACATTCCATGTAGAATCTCCAATAGTATCTATTTGATTTTTGCTACATTTGTACCCCACACTTTTCCCACTCATGGCAGGCTCAATGCGGCTTACATGGGGCAATGGAGAGTTAAGTGACTTGCCCAGAGTCACAAGGAGCTGCCTGTGCCTGAAGTGGGAAGTTTAGTATTATTCTAAGGATTCAATTTTTAGGTGATTATAAATTATAAATTTAAGTGTTTATTTATTTTCTAGCTCATAAGCGGTTGAGGGTACAAAAAGTTGGTGGTTATCAATGTTTTTTCTCCACAGCTACTGCTGTGAGCTACCTTTTCTGGGGGATTAAGTATACCCGTTTGTGTTACTTAAATGTCATCTGTGCAGAAAAGATGCAAAAACTGTATGAAAGATACAAGTGAAGCCAGGGAAGGGGTGGGAGAGTGCTAGGAAACGTGATGCCATTCTGGTGTCCTACTGTACCATCAGGGATGGCCCCCTGGGTAAGTCCTGGGGGTTTTTGGGAATCACTGGGAGGTGGTTGGATGGGTTGGGAATGGAAGGGTCTCTCTGTTCGGAGGGATAAGCATGGGGGGGTGCTAATTTGATGGGGTACATGGATTGGAACGGGGGGGTTAAACAACACCACAGATCCCCTAATGCAGGTCTGGGTTGATGTTCAACTGGCTGAATATTGACCAGCCTGTATATATCTCAATTCATATTAGAAATTAGGACACATACTGTAGTCATTGGTTTAAAGAGATGATCATCTTGCAGAAGCTTTGTGAAAGAAATAAATCAACGTTTGTTTACACATATGCACTTTAATTCCCCGGGGGATAGTGAGTTCCATATCCCCACTGACAGCTGTATCAGCCAGCTTGTCCCAGTGTTATGTACTACCATTCCTGTGGTTCACTGCAGCAGGCATACCACCAAAGGGGCGTTCCTTTATGCTGCAGGTCATATGTTCAGAATTTCAATTTGTTTTACCATTGATATTGATCGTTTGGCATTATGGGTTTTTCTCATTGAGAGTTTGGCATTGCTAGGCATCTTCAGATTATTGGGAGGAGTGGTAGATATGGTTGATCAAATCCAGTCTATAAGTGGTGCTTTGATCATGGCCTTCCAATGCTCACTGCAGTTTTAAGGTTGGGTCAACATTGGCTGTGAGTGAACAAAATAAAAGATAAGATTGAAAGTTGCTGTAATTAAAGCACATTCAGTTTGGCCCAAGGTCCAGGCGATTGTTGACAAGTTCCTAGGTCAAGGTCAAAGTGAATGGATTTTGTCGGCATTACCATACTGGGAGCTGCTAGTGTGGATTGATAAAAGAGGTCCTTAGCTTGTATTACTGAGATGTGACTATCCAAATTTTATCCAGTTTTATTGAATTGGATGTATCCACTTGTTTGGATATTAGTCCATCAGCCTAGACTTGCATAAAAGGATTATGAGTTGGTACATATGGCTATAAAATGTTTTCACAACAGTCAATAGCAATCGTAATTAGGGCTTCTAACCTTATAAATTTAGGTGTTTATTTTTCAGCTAATTAGGGGTTCTTGGATGGTTCAGATTGTCAGTGTTGATCAGTGTATTTGTGCCAGAGGTACTACTGCTTGGTACCTTCTCTGGTGGCATAAAATAATATGTTTGTGAGATATGGAAATCAATGCAGAAAAGGCACAAAAATTGAGTGGAGGATAGAAGACAAACTGGGGTGTGTGGAGGGGGTGGGGTGGAAAGTGGTGTGCTTTTGGTGTTTATCCAGTAAACACGTGCTGTTAATTTATTTTTTGTATTGGGGCGTTTTTTCATGTTCAGTTAAAACCTAAAATCAGAAGCTCTAATAATAATGCAAAATAATGCTGCCTAAGATGTAACATTTCATAGAATGATTCTTGCTGTAAAAGTTTGTTCACAACCAGCTTGTTATTTTTTGGTGATTTTAATTTGCATGTAAATGAAGTGTCATCTTCAGCAGTGTGTGTTCTGCCCTCTCACTGGGTGTGATTGGCATGCAGCTTAAACCAGAGTATAAAACATCACTATGAGAAGAACTCTTGAACCAAAATATTCTTTAATGCAGTCATCAAGCAAGGAAAAATAACTTACAGTTTAGATGTGCTGGACAAGAGTTTTGCCTTGCAAACTGGGAGTCTGTTCTCCACTAGCTCTCTCTCCATGCAAGAGAGAAGCTGGGAATAATTCAATAACACACCTGGGTAGTTATACTGTTTATATTTTTACACTTATGAAAACAACCAAAAATCTCCCAAAAATGCTCTTTGGTAAAAACACACTAATAAACTACAAAACCAAAGACCTTAACTCAATGCCTGCAAATAGCAGTACCTTTTACTTTCTTTCTTTATTCATCGTTTATATATATGCAAATTCTTATTGTGAAAATTATTATTATTGTATACTCTTCAAGAGAGCCCTCAGGAGACACCACTTATAAAGGCAATGTCATTAATTATTTTGCCTAGTGGCATAGCATCTTTTCATCGGGCTATTTTTACACTGGCAAAATCTTGATAGCAGGGGCATAGCCAGACTTCGGAAGGAGGAGGGTCCAGAACGAAGCCTTGCAGATCAGCTGATCTGCAAGGCTTCGTTGTGTGAGTCTGATGTCCTGCACGTTGTACGTGCAGGACGTCAGAAACAGAAGGAAGCCTTTTGCGAGAAGAAGAGGACCTCGGCTGGCGGGGGTTGTGGTCCCCCGTCAGCAAAGGCAGGCGACGGCGGGTTGGCGGCGGGAGGGGGGGGTCAAGAGGGTCATCAGCAGGGGGGTCCAGGGCCAAATCTACAGGGGCCCAGGCCCCCTGGCCCCACATAGCTACGCCACTGCTTGATAGCATCACAGTAGTTTTAGGGGGTCATGCAGCAAAATACAGCATAGGCAGTTTCAGTTCACAGAGGAGATGTGCTGCAGATCAATTCTTACAGACCCAATGGAGAGAAAAAGGGGTGGGGGGGGGAGGGGACTAGCCCAGCAAGCACAGAGAACAGGACAAGGCAATAGAAAGAGTCCCAAAGGACACAGGGAACTGGACATGTGCTCTACAGGGTACTATAGGATTACAGGGATTTGTAGTCTTAGTATATACCCCGCCTGATATTGGTAGATACCACTGTTTAAATTACCATACTATTAACATAATAAGCATGCAAAGTCCATTAATAAAGCTGGATCTTGAAGGTTGACAACTCCTTGCTTGTCTCAAGTTCTCTGTCATGCAGGTGAGTTTTGTCTTGCAATTTTGCAGGAGAAGTGAGAGTTTCTGGAGTGAACAGCGGTCTACGGAGTTCATGTCTTTTGTGGTGTGTATGGAAAACTGGCTCAGTGATGGCTCCTGCAGGATTCTGATGTTGAAATTTTCAGATGGTGCCAAGTTGTCATTGATGATCTGTTGTTCTGCATCTCTGATGACACTTTGACGATAGGTGTCTGATTTTTCATCAGCTGGTCAATAAACTGAAGATACAATGTTGGTGGCAAGAACAGTTGTCTCAGGATGGATCTCTGCATCAGAGTCAGGGTCTATAAGCTCAAAGGAGTTCTCCATAGCTGGAGGTATGTAGCCAGGTTGTAGAAGAAAATCTAGTCCTGATAACCACATGGTTTCCATTTGATGGGACGCCAGCACAGCTCTGATGGCACAGGCTGCTGTATTTTGGCTAGTTCGCACATAATGCCACTGTTCTGGTTGTGTTGACTTGCGGATATGCTCAGCTCTTTTGCTGACATACACGTAAAATCTTCTGGATTGGTTGTAGATGTAGCCCAAGACAACTTTACTGTCAGTGTAAAAATTGTCTGTGTCTATTTTACTTAGTATCATCTCTGTTATCTCTACTTCCAGCACTGCTCTATTCAATGCTAAGCACGGAATGTATGATTGAGTTGTGGTGCTAACATGACTTTACCAAAGATGAATCTCACATGAAATGCTTTCAAGTAGGCCACTGCAGCTATGGCGTTTTCAGAAGCATCTGAGAAGATGCAGATCTCTTTGTGACAGGCAACACTGAGTGCTGCAGGGATGTAAGTGCATGGGATGTGCAGTTTTGCAAGAGGCTTTAGAGAATCCATTTCTTCTATTCTTGTCACATTTCTTGTGGCAGTGAGACATCCCCCTCATCAGTACTTTGGGTAAGGTCCCTCAGCAGGGATCTTTCTTGAATTATGACTGGAGCCACAAACCCCAGTGGATCGTGCAAACTATTGACTGTGGACAAAACACCTCTGCGTGTATATGGTTTCTCTTGGGTGGAGACTTGAAAGGTAAAAACATCTCTTTTTAGATCCCAATGTAATCCAAGGTTTTTCTGAAGCAGAAGGGTGTCTAGATCTTTCGCTAAATCCTTAAAATATTTGTCATGGTCCTTGGCAGGAAATGCTCTCATTACCTCTGGACTGTTGGAGGTGATTTTATGAAGTCTCGGACTGGCCTCTCCAACATTGCTTGTGTTCTCTTTAGAATGTCAGTGGCTTCTCCCATGGTAGGTAAGGACTTCAAACGATCGTCAATGTAAAAGTCTCTTTCAATGAATCATCTGGCATTCATGCCATATTCTCTTTCTCCTTCTTGGGCTGTCCTTCTAAGTTTGTAGGTTGCTGTTGCTGCAGGTGATGGATGTGAGCTCTCATTCTGTGTTCCACAATCTTCTGGTTGATGTTGTTGTCATGGTACCACAAAAGAATCTCAGGTAGTTTCTGTAGTCTAGGTGTACAACAAAGCAGTAGAACATTTGCTAGATATCTATTGTTATTGCAATGGGTTCCTTTCTGAAGCGAAACAAGACTCCTAGAAAGCAGCGCATAGTTGAGTGAGATTCCTTGAAATTGAGCACTGGAATCGAACACAATCCTGATCTGGCCTGGTTTTTGGGCGTGATACACACCAAAGATAGGTAAATACCAATATTCTTTGTTGTCTTTTAATGGTGAAGCTGGCTCTGCATGGCCATTATGATTTTGCATGAATTTTATAAAGTGCTGTTTTGTCTCTGGTTTCCTTCTGAGAGTCTTCTGCAATAAACTAATTCGAGAGGGAGCTTGCACTCTGTTATTAGGGAGTTGTGATCTGGGCATCCGACATGGTAGAGGAGCTACCCAACTGTTTGACTCATCTTTGTAGAATTCCCTATGATTCTCAAAACTCTGCCTTCTACTGAAAGAATTGGTTTGTCGATATCCTTGGTGACTTGGAACACTGAATGCCCCACATGTTCTCCTAAATTTTGTGAAGAGGTGTTCTGACAGATGATTGAGCCAGGGTCTGGTTCTTCCCAGCTGAAAACCTCCTTTACGTTCAAATGGTTATGACAAGGTTTGAACAAAGTGGTTCACCCATTCTCTGAGATGCACGTTTTGTATACATCTACACTTGGTCTCCTCAATCTGTTAAGGCGAGTTGGTAGGCATATACGCTGTCGGGTGGGCCTGCACTTAACTCACAAACTCTAATCAATGTTGGTACATCTAATTGAATCAATTTTTCCTCATATATATGATTTCATAAGTGATTTGCTTGTTCTGTAGTTTCATTATTTTTGGTTTTCAGATTCCTCAGGTGAAGGATTCCACTTCTAAACTTGCTAGTATCAAATGCCAGCCATATAGGGGTCACTATGCAAAGGCAGATGAGGCTCCTGCCAAATCCCGCAGAGCCGGCTGGCTGCTGATATTCAGCTAACAATACTGGTTTTTAGGGTCCTAGTAAAAATTGATAGTGGGAAAACGTTGGATTGAAGATTGCTGATATTCAGCGGCATTTAACCGGTTAGTGCCACTGAATTTCATCGCTAACTGGACTATTGTAACATTGTATATCTGGGCCTACCTAAATTTTGTATACAGGCATTGCAAATGGTCCAGAACTCAGCTGCATGATTGGAGTCTGGTTTTTTGTGGTTTGATCATGCTGCAACAGCTGCGCTCGCTGCCTGTGGCGCAGAGGATTAAATTTAAAGTGCTATTACTGGCTCATCAGGGATTGTATCATGACTCTGCTTGTTACTTACGTACTGTCCTCCAGCATTATGTGCCATCTAGGGTATTGCGCTCAGCGGACGCTTGCTTACTATCAGCGTCAGATTTCAGTCATTTACGCAAATCACCAGAACTGGTACCCTTTCTGTGACCAGACCTTTGGTGTGGAACAAGTTACCCCTAGCGTTGAAGTCTTCAGAACATTGCACCTTTCTAAATTAATGTTGAAGCATCTGTTGGACCACTCTATTGATTGTAATGCTTCATAGTATTTGCACTGCTTTCTTTGCGCTGTACTAGTTCTGTTGTGTTTGTGAGTAGTCTGTACTTTGTATTTTAGATTATGTATGTTGGTTTGTTATCCATCTTGGATAAAGACGGGCTATATTTTGGCATTGGAGGAAATGTCCTAAACTGGTTCAGGGGGTTCCTAACCTAGCGGTCATATCAAGTCACATCGAATTCAACAACGTCTACTGCATGGACACCTGAATGTGGAGTACCACAAGGATCACCCCTCTCACCAACCATTTTCAACCTAATGATGATCCCCTTGGCAAAACTCCTATCAAACCATAACCTCAACCCATATATATACACCCGATGATGTAACAATATACATCCCTTTCAAACAAGACATTAAAGAAATCTTCAATGAAATCAACCAAAGTCTACACATCATGAACACATGGGCAGATGCATTTCGCTTGAAACTAAATGCAGAAAAAACTCAATGCCTGATACTCACTTCCCAGTACAACACGAATGAATTCACCGTGATAAACACACCAAAACTAAACCTTCCAATCTCAGAAACGTTAAAAATCCTTGGAGTCACTATCGACCGCCACCTAACACTCGAAACTCATGCAAACAACATAACCAAAAAGATGTTCTACTGCATGTGGAAACTGAAAAGAATAAGACCATTCTTCCCAAGATCCGTCTTTCGCAGCCTAGTGCAATCCCTCGTACCCAGCTATCTGGACTACTGCAACTCACTATACGCAGGTTGCAAAGAGCATATACTGAGGAAACTTCAAACAGCCCAGAATACAGCAGCCAGACTCATCTTCGGAAAACCAAAATATGAAAGTGCAAAACCCTTACGAGAGAAGCTACACTGGCTCCCACTCAAAGAACATATCACTTTTCAAGTATGCACATTAGTCCACAAAATCATTCACGGTGAAGCCCCAGCCTACATGTCTGATTTAATAGTCTTACTACCCAGAAACACTAAAAGATCATCCCGAACTTTCCTCAACCTCCACTTCCCTAATTGCAAGGGCTTGAAATACAAGGCGCTGCACGCATCAACCTTTTCTTACATGAGCACGCAGTTCTGGAACACACTGCCGCGCAACCTGAAAACGATCTACGAGCAAACCACCTTCCGCAAAATACTGAAGACCCATCTTTTTGAGAAAATTTACGGAAAGAACCAAAACACATAAAGCCCACCCTCACTGTTCAGTAACGCATCAATACAGCCACTTCTGAACTCTCATCCCCCGAAATCTCACCACACTCATACCTTTACTCACAGAAAATGTATACCAAATGTTTTCCTGTTATTATATATTGCCCCTTTTTGTCTCCCTTGTTTCCTTTAAATGTTTCAGTGCTTTTTCCATTATTATATTCCTTAACGATACTTTGACTTTGACTCGAATAACTCATCACAATGTAATCCATAACCGAGTTGTAACAAATTGTATTTCCATGATTCATAATGTATTGTAAGCCACACTGAGCCCGCAAATAGGTGGGAAAATGTGGGATACAAATGCAATAAAATAAATAAATAAGCATTAAGAAACTGGCTCAGAGGCATTCCAGGGTTTGAGCGGAGCAATATTAGCAGCAATATTCAGTCCGCTAGCAAGCTAAGTAAGTGGATAAAGTTAGGACAGCAAGAAGGCTGTAATTTGGCTTGCAGAATGATTTGTAGTTGTATCTTTTTGGTCCTGGGTATACAAACTTGGAATGAGCTAATACTACTGTTTACTATTTCTATATCACTACTAGACATATGCAGTGCTGTACACGTTACATTCAGGTACTTTCTCTGTCCCTAGTGGGCACACAATCAATGGTATTTTTTTGTGCCTGGCAAGCACACCAGAGGGAAATAATCGTGAAGCAGTAATAGTGTAGAAGTCTAAAGATGAAACAACAAGGCGGAGCCAAACTCCAGAGGAAACAGATTTTATTGGAGGACCTGACATGTTTTGGATAATGCCTGAGTCGGGGGTCATAAATGTAACAGCTGTACAAACTCTTGTATCAGTCCCACAGCCACAATGATAAAGTATTTGTATGCAGATAGGTACTTCCTGCAGCTCAGGTAACGGATTCAAACTTTTTTCTTACTCCAAATCTTATGCACTGCTTATACTATCTTAAAAACTGTTAAATTTCTGATATTTGATTATTTACCACCGGTTGTGATAGAAATTAGATATTTCTCTGTGGCATTCCTACTTAACTTTTAAAAAGTATTTTGTACTAGCCCTCCTGCCCCTTCTCCCACCTCTTCTCTCCCATTGCTAAAGTAGTCACTTGATCTAGTAGGCAGGGTTTTATCGCAAAGCAGAGGTGTAGTGAGGTGAGGTGTTTTAATACAGCACTGGAGATTGGTTTCACAGCTAACAGAGTCCACAGATCTTTGGTTCTCTAGGCCCTCCCACCCCACCCCTCAGCCCACCCATCCCAAAGGTTACACTTCCTATATAGACTGCCTATCTCCATCAATTGTCTATAAATGAAATGAAATCCAGTCCCTTTACTTGATAGAAATATAAGATTTCAACTGTGCTTTGACATGCTCAGTCCATGTGAATATTGCCATACTAGATATAAAATGAGTTAATAAAATATTAGTTGAAATACCTCTGGAGGTCAAGCAACTTTCAGAAGATCATACACATTGATGTAATCACACACTCCTTTGAAGCAAGTGACCAATCTGACCTCTACTATTGCATTCCCATCACCCAGGGGCCCCTTTACAAAAGCTGTAAGGGCATGTGTGCGTGCAACACACATCAAACCAGTATCACCGCCTGGTTAGCATGTAGAAAATAATTTCCTATTTTCTAGCGCAGGGGCGTTTCCGGCAGTTGGCACTCACTGGATGGTTAAAGCACGGGTAATAAGTGAGCCCTTACTGCTTTGTCCATGGGTGGCGTTAAGGGCTCAGGCCATAAATAGACTCGCGCCGGTTTTCATTTTGCCACATGTCCATTTCCCAGCCCAACCCCCCCTTTTTTCTAGATGCACTGGAGACATGGTCCAGCTCATATCCAGTACATGCGCCCACACTACCGAAGGCCACTTTTTGGAGCGCCTTTGTAAAAGGGGCCCCCCAGTTTCTATGGGTCCTTTAAAGTTACTTCGTGCACTGTTTGTTTTTGTTGTATTGTAAAAATAATTTTATTCGAGTTGATTGTCAGCGTAACACAATGAGGCAAAAAAATAATGTGTTAACTGTTTATTAAGGTCTTCAGCGCCGCCGATTGATACCTGCTCCGCTGCCTGATACATCAACCCTGGGAAGAAAACCTAGTGTTACCGGCCAGTGGGTTGACCTACCTCCTTTGCCCGGTACGTTGAAAGAGCCATTTGAAATTAAAGTGTATGAGATTGATGATGTGGAACGATTACAGCGACACAGACAAGAAGAAACTGAGGTAAGCACGCTTTTACAGCAACTTCAGACAACTTAAATTACAGTCTACATGCCGAACCGCTGCGTGACTGCTAGTGTGGTTTTTCAGGAAATTGATTGCAATTAATTCAACATAATTATTAATTTTACAATTCATATGTTGGGGGTGCCCTTAACCTAGAAAGTGAAAATAATTACTGCCTACGATTAATTGTGTTTAACATGACTGATCGTGTGAGTAGAGAATATTAATCAGTACGTTATGGGAATCCTTTACAATGCTAGCCTGCCTGGGGAAGCTTTATAGTCTCTCTCTACTTTAGGGTCATTAACTCTTTATTTAAATGACATCCTGGTTAGAGTTCTAGTAAATGAAAGATGGTAGGATTTAATTTACTTGTAATTGGAAAACAATTCTGTTCATTCCTTTTCCATTGTTAGACTTTTGATACCTCTCTTTGTTTCATTTATTCCCTTTACAGCCTTTCCAAGATGTTGAAAAGGTGAGACTGTTACTGTGTGTATTTCTTTGTTTGATATCTTAGTTTCCAGCTTGCCCATACAGTGAAAAATGACTCAGTTGTTCTTGAAGTGCTCCCGTTGAGTACAATGTCTTCTGTGCATGTTAAAAGAACTTACAAAGTGGGAATCTAAGACGCTTGGAGAATGCATTGCTATATTTTGGGTTTTACTTAGCAGTCACGTTGTAGACAACTTGTCAATGGGGTGTTTTTCCTCCTTTTAAAATCAGAATCCGTTGGAGTCAAAGTACTTAACTAGTACATTTGCAGTGGCTGTAGATAATCTATACCTCCTTCCAAAATAAAATGCATTTAAACAATGTTTGCTCCATGTATCCACACATCCTCCCTCACCACAGCCAAGTGCAAAATATATTCTAGGAATCCTGAGAAAATATAGTAGAAAAAACCCCCATGAAATAGCTTCGTTGGAAAAGTGTGTGCCTTCAATGTACTGTACACTTGTAGCAATGCTGAATACTATGAAGGCTATTCTATAAGTTGGCATCTAGAGGTAAAGTCTGATGCAGTAACCGGGCGGTAAGGTATTTGGAGAGTAAAACCGGTGCAGGGCACACTTCTACAGTCTGTGCCCTGATCGTGACTGAATAGATATGGATGGGCTGGAGTGTAAATTTTAAGGGGCTTCAACGTTAGCTTCAGACCTTTTAGTACAGGATCAGTGCTGGGCAGACTTTTACGGTCTGTGCCCTGAGAAAGGCGGGGACAAATCAAACTCGGGTATGCATAAAAAGTATTACATACCATGTAAAATGAGTTTACCTTGTTGGGCAGACTGGATGGACCGTTCAGGTCTTTATCTGCTGTCATTTACTATGTTACTATCCAGCTTATTTTAGAAGGAGATCGCCGGCGATCTTCCGACACAAATCGGGAGATGGCCGGCGATCTCCTGAACCCGGCCAAATTGGTATAATCGAAAGCCGATTTTGGCCGGCGCCAACTGCTTTCCATTGCGGAGCCGGCCAAACTTCAATGGGGCGTGTCGGTAGGGTAGCAAAGGTGGGACGGGGGCGTGGTACGAGATGGCCGGCTTTGCCCGATAATGGAAAAAAGAAAGCCGGCCTTGACGAGCATTTTGCTGACTTCACTTGGTCCCTTTTTTTTCAGCACCAAGCCTCTAAAAGGTGCCCCAACTGACCTGATGACCACCGGAGGGAATCGGGGATGACCTCCCCTTACTCCCCCAGTGGTCACCAACCCCCTCCCACCCTAAAAAAAAGAAAAATATTTTTTTGCCACCCTCTATGTCATACCCAGCTCCCTGACAGCAGTATGCAGGTCCATGGAGCAGTTTTTTGTGGGTGCAGTGCACTTCAGGCAGGTGGACCCAGGCCCATCCCCCCCCCCACCTTTTACACTTGTGGTGGTAAATGGGAGCCGTCCAACCCCCCCCCCCCAAAACCCACTGTACCCACATGTAGGTGCCCCCCTTCACCCATAATGGCTATGGTAGTGGTTGGGTTTTGGGGGGCTCAGCACACAAGGTAAGGGAGCTATGCACCTGGGAGCAATTTTTGAAGTCCACTGCAGTGGCCCCTAGGGTGCCCGGTTAGTGTCCTGGCATGTCAGGGGGACCAGTGCAGTTCAAATGCTGGCCCCTCCCACGACCAAATGCCTTGGATTTGGCTGGGTTTGAGATGGCCGGCATCGGTTTCTATTATTGGCGAAAACCGATGCCGGCCATGTCAAGCCCGGCCATCTCTGACAATTGGCCGGGCCGAACCATATTATCGAAACGAAAGATGGCTGGCCATCTTTTTCGATAATACGGTTTGGGACTGCTCTTTGCGGCGCCGGCCATATAGATGGCCGCCCATATAGATGGCTGGTGCCATTCGATTATGCCCCTCCACGTTACTAAATGCCACTTGGCGTGCGTAGCTGACGCAAGCCGGGATATAAAAAATATTTTTGAGGCACGCCTAGTGGACGTGCGCCAAAAATGAAATTACTGCAAGGGCCAAGCGGTAACTCCATTTTGGCACGCGTTGGGCACACGTAGATGCTTACGCGGCTTAGTAAAAGGGCCCCATAGTGCCTAACTGCAAGTGGGGGAGGTACACATAGGTGGCGGATGGGTGGGCCATGGGCGTGTCTCTCAGTTACGCATGTAGTTTATAGAATACTATAAAATATCCCCGTGTCGGGTCATTTACGAAGGAATTGATGTTCAAGGTATACGAATAAAGAAATTGTGTCCCGTTTTTGAAGGCTCCTGGTGCTTTTCTTTGATATATAGACTTGCTGTATACTTTGGACCCTGTCTGTGCTGGTTTAAAGGTTAGACCCAGAGACATTTTGGTTTGATTTATATTGCTCTGTATCATGTTGTTTTAAATAGCGTTTTGTTACATGTGTTCTGCAAAGCACAGAGCTTTGTTTTGTTTTTCTAGTTTTAAGAATTATGCACCACGAGTACTGGTCATGCCTCAGGGTGTTGTAATAACACGGTTAAGTGTTTGAAATGCTACTTCTCTGTTTTCAAAAGGGTCTGATGTACTTCAATACCAAACTGAAGATCTTAGAACGGCGCCAGCAGCAAATCAGAGAAGTAAAGGCCAAACATGACATGTTGAAGGAGGAGCTGGAAGAGACAAAGTGTAGGCTGATGTTGGATCCAAACAAGTGGAAAGAAGAATGTAAGTAATTTTGCCCAACACTGACATAAATTGTCCCTTTAACGTTCTGTCATAGCATCTAGTTAAATGTACATTTTTTTTTCCAGTAATAGGAGTAGGAAAATTAAGCAGGAAATCAAGTTAAAGACCAATGTCTTCTCTTAGTACAGGGCAGAGACGTAGCCAGACTTCAACGGTAGGGGGGTCCAGAGCCGAGGTGAGGGGGCACATTTTAGCCCCCCCCCCCCGGCGCCGCCGCCCACCATTGCCGCCCCCCCACCCGCAGCCATTGCCGACACCTCCAACAACTTTGACCCCCCCCCCCCCCCCGCCAATGACCCTCTCGACCCCCCACCACCGTCGCCTACCTTTGCTGGCGGGGGACCCCAACCCCCGCCAGCCAAAGTCTTCTTCCTTCGTTTGGTTTCTGACTGAGACTGACGTCCTGCACGTACACGTACAACGTGCAGGACGTCAGACTCACAGAAACAGAACAAAGCCTTGCGATCTGCAGGGCTTTGTTCTGTTTCTGTGAGTCTGACGTCGTCAGACTCAGTCAGAAGAAACCAAACGAAGGAAGAAGACTTTGGCTGGCGGGGGTTGGGGTCCCCTGCCAGCAAAGGTGGCAGGAGGGGGGGGGGTTGAGAGGGTCGTCGGCAGGGGGGTCCAGGCCCCCGTGGCCCCATAGTAGCTACGCCCCTGGTACAGGGAAATCAACAAGATAATTAACTGTCTAATAATTGCCTTTGTTCTATACCGGTAAACGTCACATGGCATGCCAGAACATGCTATGTTTCGTAGCATCGTGATGAGGCATTACCAGGGCTACGTTTAGATCTGGGGAAGAAAAACAGGTCAGTGAATTTTTTTCAACTCCATGTCCAGTATTTCCCATGGAAGAAATATCTGCACTAAAAGCAGGCACAAAAGTTCATTGTATTCACGGCAAAGTCCAAAGTGAAAGTGCACCTGTACTTTCTGTTTGAAAATTGGTACAAAGTCTTCTAGGAGAAATTATAGCTTGAAAATTGCCCCCAGAACGGTTTGCCCAAGATCACACAGGGGCCCTTTAACTAAGCCGCGCAAGCGTCCGTGCACTAAAAGAGCACTACTGCCGGACGTCTGGAGGCTTCCCTTGGTAGTTTTCCGCTTAGCACGTGTTAATCCCGCGTTGATAAAATATTTTTGATTTTCCAGTGCAGGAGGCATGCCCATGGGCGGAGAGTAGCTGTGCCTGCGCTAATTGGGTAGCAAGGGCACATTACCGCACGCTATCTGATTAGTGCAAGAGTAGCGCAGGAGCCCTTATCGCCTCCTAAATCGGTGGCGGTAAGGGCTCCCGCGGTAATGGCCACGCACTAATGGGGAAATTAGCATGTGGCCATGACCAAAAAAATATGGCAAGGCAGCTATTTACCTGCTGCGCTAAAAGTGGCTGCAGAGTGCGGAAAACCGACGCTCTAACAGCTATGGCTGCTTAAAAAGCGTGGCTTGGTGAAAGAACCTCTTAGTGTGGGACCTTCAAAAAAAAAAAAAGAAATGAAAAGAAAAAATCATTAATATATTGCTGCTGTAAATCTGGGCTTAGCCCACGGGAAAGTCTTACATTGATATTCGCTAAGTCCAGATTTTGCCATGACTTAGTACAAGGGCCCCAAAAATTAGGCCAGAAAAATTGCTGTGCAGACTTATCTGTCTGATATCTGCTTAGGAATCTCAATATTATTACTATCCAGACAGCACTAGCACTGCCCACACTGCAAGGATATTCAGCTCCGACTGCAATCTGGACACCTGCATGGATTATCTGTGTTTATTTAGGGCCCCTTTTACAAAGCGGTGGTAAGCCCAACGTGGGCTTACCGCTGGGCTACCACAGCAGCCCGGCGGTACTTCCCACCCCAAGTGCGCTGTCCTAGGGTGTAATTGGGCAGTGCCGCACGCTGCCCGGTTACCGCCAGGTTAGTGCAGGAGCCCTTACTGCCACCTCAATGAGTGGCAGTAAGGGCTTCCCCCCGAAATGGCTGTGCGGCAAGTGCTTTACTTGCCGCACAGCCATTTCCTGTTGAAAAGAAAGACTACCCTTTTATCAGCTGCGATTAAAGGGGGTCTTGGTGCATGTCAAAAACACGCGCCGATGCCAGTTCAGGACCCCTTTTGCCGCAGCTTGGTAAAAGGGGCCCTCAGATGCCATGGCCAGCATTTAAAAACAGCACTATTTCATTTATGGAATTGCAGTTAAGAATTTTACAAACTGTGCTACCGATTAGCAGTGTGCTAAATATAAAGAAACCCATCCTATTCCTGTGGGCTTCTTTGCATCCAGCGCACCACTAATGGTAGCGCAGCTTTGTAAAACGAGCCCTTAATAAATATTAAATTGAAAAAAAAATAAGACAAACAGTACTTCTTCATTTATGGAATTGCATCGAAAAATTAGAAATTTAATAAATATTGAATAAAAAAAAAATAAAAACAATGCTGACTGTGGTAGTTCAATATTGATCTGCTTATTTGTGTCTTTTTTTTTTTTTCAAGTAGCAAAACCATTGGTAGCTTTGGAAGGGACACCATCAGACTTATTTTCGAAAGAAAAGGGCGCCCATCTTTCGACACAAATCGGGAGACGGGCGTCCTTCTCCCAGGGTCACCCAAATCGGCATAATCGAAAGCTAATTTTGGGTGTCCTCAACTGCTTTCCATCACGGGGGACGACCAAAGTTCACGGGGGGGTGTCGGAAGCATAGTGAAGGCGGGACTGGGGTGTGCTTAACACATGGGCGTCCTCGGCCGATAATGGAAAAAAGAAGGGCGTCCCTGACGAACACTTGGCCGACTACTTGGTCCTTTTTTTTTTATGACCAAGCCACAAAAATGTGCCCTAAATGACTAGATGACTACTGGAGGGAATCGGGGATGACCTCCCCCTACTCCCCCAGTGGTCACTAACCCCCTCCCACCCTAAAAAAAAAAAATTTAAATATTTTTTCCAGCCTCTATGCCAGCCTCAAATATCATACCCAGCTCCATGACAGCAGTATTCATGTCCCTGGAGCAGTTTTAGTGGGTACTGCAGTGCACTTCAGGCAGGCAGACCCAGGCCCATCCCCCCCACCTGTTAAACGTGTGGTGGTAAATGTGAGCCCTCCAAAACCCACAAGAAACCTACTGTACCCACATGTAGGTGCCCCCCTTCATCCCTAAGGGCTGTGGTAGTGGTGTACAGTTGTGGGAGTGGGTTTTGGGGGGCTCAGCACACAAGGTAAGGGAGCTGTGCACCTGGGAGCTTTTTCTGAAGTCCACTGCAGTGCCCCCTAGGGTGCCCGGTTGGTGTCCTGACATGTCAGGGGGACCAGTGCACTATGAATGGTGGTTCATCCCACGACCAAAGGGCTTGGATTTGGTCGTTTCTGAGATGGGCGTCCTCAGTTTCCATTATCGCCCAAAATCGGGGACGACCATCTCTAAGGTTGACCTAAATTTCGCAATTTGGGCGTCCCCGACCGTATTATCGAAACGAAAGATGGACGCTCATCTTGCTTCAATAATATGGGTTTCCCCGCCCCTTCGCCGATGTCCTGCGAGGATGTCCTCAGGAAAACTTGGACGCCCCTTTTGATTATACCCCTCCATGCCTAGTTCATCATATGTGGACTTTTTAAGGCAATGTAGTTACTCACTTCTTTTTGTCTTAATAGTTGAAGTGACTCCTGAACTTGATAAGGAGTCAGAAGAATACCTGGAGGCACTGGAGCAAGTAACCGAAGAGCTCGAACAGTGTGTTAATCTCTGTAAGTCACACATCATGATGGTGACCTGTTTTGACATTGGAATGATCTGCGACGTGCATGAAGGAGTAAGAGAAGTGGAAGTGTGAGGATGGTATGGAGTAACTTGCGAGGATGAATAAGGAGGATCACTGGACAGAAACAAGGTCAGACCTTTGCTATGTTGAGACTCGAAAGTCACAAGGAAAGTTGTTCGATGGAAGTTGGTGGCAAGTTGCGATGTTTGTGAATGACAGCGGTTCCTCAAAACCTGAACTGTTGAAAGATAAGGTTGAGATGAACAGTGAGTGTAGCAGACAAAAGGAAAAGAAGAGAAAAGTTCATCGGAACAGAGTTGTTGGTGGAATGTGGAGGTGATAACTTGAAAGTGCCTTTAAAATTGATTTGACTTTTTTTCTGTATCTGGTGCTAGAATTAACAAAAGCCAGCAAAGCTAAGCAGACCACAAATTGTATTCCTATGAAATATTTTATATTGTATAGTGTATTTATAATTATATGTACAAAATTGTAGCGGAAGCAATAAGTAAATTATGTTTTCATACCTGAATTTGCCTTCTTATTTCATGGAAAAGCTGTTTTATGTAGCAGAGCAAAAATTGTATTATAACTGTTTTCTTGGTCATGATTCAAGATATTTTTGTGAACATTTAAATATTAAGAAAGGAGGTGCATTATTAAATTTCAAGATGATTACTTAACATTTTGTTTTTTAAAGATTTAAATAAATATTCTTTCAATTGGCCTGCCATATTGACAGCCTCCTGGGCTATGAAATTAATTTGTCATTTTTTCAGCTATTGTATTAATCTGGAAAGTCCAAGACATCACTGTGTTTTCCGCTTTTGTGGAAAATTTTGAAAAGTACATTTTACTACCAAAACCACAAAGGAAAAAAAAAAAAAAGCAAAAACACAATTTTGTAAATGTTAATTTTGCCACATATTTTTTGATAATTTTGATGACGCATATGGGTATTTTCATTGTAAGCATTTAAGAAAAAAAAAAAAAAAGAAACTCTTTTTACAGTTTTTCTAAGGAAGGCAAAATCTCAGGATCAAATTCAAACTTGCTGCATGAGATTTCTTGCATTTAAGTAGGCCACTTAACGGTGGCCGCTGTAATGCAAATTTTTTTTGACAAACTAATGCTTATGACAAGGTTTTAATAATGTATGTAATATCACATTTCATAATGAATATTTTTTAATCATCTTGTTTTATATGGGGGTTTTCAAAACCTGTGTACAAATGTATAATAGCTTGCTTCAGCTTTTATCTGTGAATAAAAGATACTTATTGTTAATATTTCTTAATTCTTATTATGGAAAAGATGCGGTCACAGCGAACTGTGGTTTTGTGAAATAAACCCTGGCAAATGTAAAAAAACAAACAAACAAACAACAAAAAAAAAAAAAAGGGATGAGTGGACCTACATGATCATGAAAAGCCCCTTGGGAGCAGGAAACCAATCCTTTCAGTATGAAAAAAACCCTCTTACACCACCACCAAAACAAGCAAAAATTCAAAAATAACAGCCAAGATTTTATTTGTTACAAATTTCCTCTTTTCAAATGGTAAACTTTAGCACATGATCCCTTTTGGCAGTTACATGAGACTACTGCTAGGGGCGCCATTTTACTGAAGGCGCCAGACAGCACAAGCGTGACGGCCTCGCTGCTGCCTGAAGACTCTTCAGACCACAAAATGCATTCCAAGGTAGCTCTTTTCGGGCTGTGCCCATTTGGGAGAAGGGTCTTCAGCTAGGCGGCTGTTGTGCTGGAGCATCGGGCTGTGTTTTTGTGGTCTGATGCTCCCAGGTGGCGTGAATTACACTGTGTGTGAGGTGGCTTGCAAGCAGCACTATTCTTGTAAAACAGGATTTAGCAACCTGCGATACTGAGATCCCGCAAGTTGCTCAGTCTGGCAGTGAATCGAGCTGTGGTAAAAAAAAAAAAAAGATCTTTTACTGCACCTTGATGAATTCCCCCCTTAGGTACTAACACTTAACACTAACGCGTGCTTACTGCAGCAATAAATGATGTATTGTAGGGCGCGATGAGGTGTCCTGCGGTAATTTTGCCATGTGCAGGGGGCATGTTTGGGGTGGAAAGTGGGTGTGTTATGCGCTAATTGGTTAGTGTGGCTACTTTGCTGCACGTTAACTGATTAGAGCAGGTTTACCACTTGGGTCCCTACTATAGCGCTGCGTACGTCTAGTAGCGCTATAGAAATGATAAGTAGTAGTAGTACTGCCTACAAAATAGGTGACAGTAGGGGCTCACCCTAATGTGAACATTAGCGCATGGCCATTATTGAAGAAAATCTGAAAATTGGCCATTTTACCCCAGCAGTAAAAATGGCCTTAGCGCATGGGAATGGCCCATGTAAGGGGCACACTAAGGCCGCTTTTTACCGCTGTATGGTAAAAGGCCCAGTGTTGTGTGTGAACATGGGCAACTCAATGTGTAGGCAATTTTTAAATATGGAGGGGAGCTTGCAGGTCCTGCATGCCCATTTTCAAAGGGCACACACAGAGTTTCTCTTTGAAAATTCTGTATTGGCAGGGACAGTGGATACATTTTTGAGCTTTTATAGAATTTTGGGATGTTCTCCCAGATTAGCTAAGGAGATCTTACCAGAGGATTTGTGAAAAATTTGGAAAAAATTGGAAAAGTAATCCAAAGTGAATCCACCTTCTAATGAAATCTGCTTCAAGATCTTTAAAAATCTACAGCTAATTTTTCGGATTAGTTTCAGACTTCATCCAAAGGTTTCCATGAACAAATCTGATACTTTGTCCATTTTAATTGTTTGATAAACCTATTTTGAAGACATTTGTGCATACCTCAGTTGCTTAACTAGCTTGTTTGCCACCCGGGGCAGGTTGCTGCATGCCCCCCCCCCCCTCGGAGTGCCACACCTACCTGAAGAGCATCACCCCACCACCTTTCCTCCTAGCAAGGGGTGCCCCGGAACAGGAAGTAATGTCAGAGGGGCAGGGGACCGACAGAGCCGATAGCTGCGTGCCTGCTCCACGCACCCTCTTGCTGCCCCCATCGTCCCACCCTTGGTACACTACTGGCATACCTAGTCATTACTAATGAAGTTACTGTTCGAGAGGGACTCTATCATAAAAGAGTTCCTTATGGATCCTATTTACTAGGTTGTGTTAGCTCTTAACGTGGCAATTATCGCATGCTAACAGTTAATATGAGCACTCTATTAACAGTAAATATGGTACCTTCGCAGATAATGCTATGTTAACAGCCAATGTCATCTCAACGCATAGCTTTCAGTTGTCTAGGCTCTTCGTTCTAGAATGCACATCTTTGCTTGGAAAGCTTGTACACTTAATTCACGGTCAAGTAAAAGCTTGGCTTTGTACCCAAACTTACACGAGTGTTATATCTGTATGCTTTAATTTATTTTGATCATCTTGGGGATAACACTCATCCTGTGATGATCAGTGGTTTTCAATGGCGAGGCATGCATGGCTCCTAGCATTAAATATCTGAGTATGTCCGCTGACCCAGAAGTCAACCAGGCGCCCACTTAACTTGGTGTATAAATGGGCCCTTTGAAAAAGGAGCGGTAGTGCCACTGCGCGGGTAGCGTGCGCCTAATCGTCCCTACCACTGGGGTAGCGTGGGAGCCCGGCGGTAGTTCCGAAGTTGGCACGCAGTTTTCCTTGGTAGAAAATAATTTTCTATTTTCTACCACAGAGGACGTTCCCGGTGGTAATCAGTGTGGCCATGTTGCCGCACGCTGCCTGATTACCACATGATTAGCGCTTGAGCCCTTACCACCTGCTGAATAGGTGGCGGTAAGGGCTCAGGCAGTAAATAGCTGTATACTAATTTTAATATTAGTGGATGCCAAACAGAAAGTGTATCCAGCATACATAGAAAGTACACAAAAAAGAGCAACACTGGGCCTTCAAAACGGAGGCAACAATAAATTACTCCTGTTGTCTCCGTTTTGATGGCCCAGTGTTGCTCTTTTTTGTTTGTGTACTTTCTGTGTATGCTGGATACCCTCTCTGTTTGGCTTGCACTTATTGGTGAGGGATGGCCTTCAAAAACTGGGACAACATATTGAGTTATTCAGAAGAGCGTCTACACAATTTTCTCTTGGGTCATTACCAATATTAAGTGCATGGCCATTTACTGCCCCATGTTTAAAAAGGCCTTTTTCCCTCTGCGGTTAAAAAGTGGTCTAGCGCCTATCAATTTCACGCATCAAAACTACCATGGGCCACTTTATACTGCGGCTTAGTAAAAGGGCCAAAGTTAGGACAGCCTTTTTCTGTCCTAACGTTATGCCCTGACTTATATACTCAACAGAAAAGTAGACAAAATGTTCACTTAAACTAATTATAAAGGGGAAAAAAAATCTCATATTGTCACTGGGACATGATAATGGTTATCAACACCCGATACAGAGGTGGATCCCACTTGCAGATAAGTGGGCTACTGTTGGAAACAGGATACTGGGTCCCAGTATGGCAACACTTTTATACTTATGAGCTTTCAGATAAGTGTCATTGCATTTTTTCTGCTAAGTGCCAGTAATTGAGTTTGGCTGTCCTGAACCAAATAATGATGTAATTTGGAGACAACATAAGATTATAATTTAAACAACATGAAAATCAAAAATTACACAAAAAAGATATAAATATATAGTTTTTGGTAGGTGAGGGTTTTTGGCAATAATTATATCAGTCACAAGTGGGATCCACCTCTAAATTGGGTGTTGATAAACATTATCATGTCCCGGTGACAATATGAGACCCCCCCCCCCCCCCTATAATTAGTTTAAATGAACGTTGTGTCTACTTTTCTTTTGAGTGTATTACTTCAGCGATAGTAGACCATCGGTGAGCCTTTGATGTTCTAAGTGAGCTTGCTTAGACAGTTGGCAGACTGAATATCGCTGCTAAATTGCTGCACCTTCCAAGCTCCACCCCCGAACCATCCCAAACCTAGCTAGTTAGGGAATAGTGGTGATATTCAGTGACAGTACTCAGTTAAATGCTGCTGAATATCAGCGGCTGGCTGACTAGTGGAGCCTAACTGGACAAGAGCCGCTCCTGCCCATTTTAAAACCCCTTTGACTCTCTACCCCTTGTTTTTAACAGTTATATGTTTTGTCTCGGTATACGTTGTCTGATGTTCTGTCTTTGTTTTATTGTTTATTTTTGGGTTATTGAATGTTGATTGTTTCCTTCGGCCCCTGTTTACAAAGCTGCGCTAACGGCTGCAGATGCGGTAATGCTGACACAGCCCGTCGACAGTGCCGCACAGCTTTGGAAACAGGGAGGTTAGACTCTCCATGCTATGATGTTTTGCTTGACTACTGGTCTATCAAATCCTGATGAATGAATGAATGAAGAAGTAAATAAATAAATAAATAAAATGGGACAGGGCAGGGAATTGGTGGCGATTGCACTTTACAGTTAATGCAGAAATCGTTACCGTGTGTTAAATGTTAACATGGCGGTTATTGAGGCATAGTTAACACCATCTGAATAGGTGCAGTAACTGCGTCATGTTATCCACAATGCAGTAACTACATTTCCTCTACATCACCTAAATGGGAAACTGCTGTGAAAATCCCTCAAAGATTAATGGAAATATTTTGTAGTCACTGTGCATTAATTTTGGCAATTAACATGTGGTAACTGCAAAACTTTACTGCAGTTTACTCAATAGGCCCCTAAATGTGTTAAGCTTATCAACTCATTGTATAAATATGATAAAACAAGTGCAGGTGTGCATAAATTTTCAGTATTTTATGTGATTGCAAACATGCAAAAAAACCCTCAGTTTTAAGTTCACTTTGAAAATTTATATGCTCTGCATCATGAGCAGACAATTTATGAGAATAACCACACTGGAAGGGTTAGGACGGTGTCCTCTGGATTTGCTGAGCTGAACAGGGTCACAGGAGGGTGACACCCTGTTCATCCCTCTGTCATGAACACAAGAATGGTGAGCCCTTGGACTACACAAGGTAGGAACTGAGGCAAGACTAGAACAAGGGCAAACAGGACTAGGCAAGACAAGACAGGGCTAGACTGAGCAAGGCAGGACAAGGCAAGACAAGAACTGGACAGGACTTGGAAAGGCAGACAAGAAAGGAACCAGATCCAGATGAGGAAAAAGCAGGACAAAGGGGCTAGAAACAGAACTCAGGCAGAACAAGGCAAGACACAGAAACTAGGTTAAAACTTGCTCCAGACAAGGCAAAGCCAGGCAGGGCAAGAACTGGATCCGGACACAACAAGGAGCAACACAAGACAGGGCAAGGCTAGACAAGCCAAGGACTGGATCCAGACAGAGCAAGGCAACAAGGTTAGAACTGGAACCCAGGCAGAACAAGGCAAGGCACAAAAACTAGGTTAAAACTGGGTCCAGACAAAGTATGACAAGGGCAGGGTAAGGACTGGATCCAGACAGGACTGGACAAGGCAATTAACAAAGACTAGACTGAAATGTGATACTAAGGGCATAACACAGCCAGAAGAAAACAAGGACTAGACACACAAATAGGACTAAATAGGGCAGGAACAAGAGTCCAAGGAAAGTCAAAATCTGAGAACAAGGCAGGACTTGGAGCTTGGCAGGAACTCAGAGACAAGGCAAGGTTGGAGCTTGGCAGGAAGTGGGATACAAGGCAGGGCTTGGAGCTTGGCAAGATCTCAGAGACAAGGCAGGAACAGAGCTTGGCTGGAGCAGGAACCAGGTACAGGACTAGGATAGAGCAGGAACAAAGCTAAGCAGGTTCAGAAACAAGACTCACAGGAACAAGACCCAAACTGGAGTTGAAACAAGAGTAGAAACCTTGTTGTGAAGGTGACTGAGAGGAGCAGGAACCACCTTTAAGTACCCCTGAGGGCAGAAGTAGATCCTCAGCTGCCTCCCTAGAACAACAGCACCCTGCCCCTTCAAGAACAGTTCTTCAGTGCATGTGCGTGCCCTAGGAGAGCCACCAGATGCTGGACCCCGAATACCACGGGACCCGCCAGGAAAAAGGTGCTTCAGGGGAAAAAGGCACAGCAGAGCCGTGACACTCTTTTGGGGATTTAATGCCAGATACACAATAGGGGGGAAGTAAAGGGCAGGGTTTCTGTGTGCATTTTTTAGAGGTTGGCAACCTAGTCCCCAGCCTCCACCTTTCTCTAACATCTGCCCCTGCCTCCCACTTTTCTAGCATCTGCCATCCCACATCCTGTACTATCCCCTTCCATGGCCATCCTCCTTCCCTGCACTATCCAAGGTGCAACTTTTGTGTCGACATGGGAGCAGACTCAAAAGTATATGTTGGATATGAAGCATGGATGGATTATGTAACCCCCAACACATAAGTTCTTCCCCTGACTCATCAGCTGGCATGTCTTTGTGTGCAAAGTGGAGCACAGGAATCTACTCTAAGCCCGATTCTGTAGAAGGAGCTCAGCCATTTACTGAATCCAGCCCATTGTGAACATCTATGTACTTCTATTCACAAAAAAAAAAGGAGGGGGGAGATGCAATAGACTATCTGCAATTTCTTGCAAGAAATCTTCAGTTTATGGAATATTGCCCTCTTAAATTGCACAATTGATAGAGAAATCTTCTCTTTGTCTTCTTCTGTATAATCCTGCTAATGCGCGATGTTATGCTTTTAAATAAAATGAGCTGATATGTGACATTGCTTTTTTTAGGATACTAACATAATCACCAACAGGTGAGGATTTTCTGAGCAGCTAATGACTGACTGAAAGGATAAAGGTTTCCCTTACACGGCCATTAACAAAACATGGTCTACAAGCTAGACTTTATGATTAGTTTTATAGATCATGTTAAAATGAAAACCAGCAGTCTGACAAACATGGCAATTTATTTATGTGGAATAGTTGGCAGGGGAATTCCTGTTTTATTTATATTTTCAGTTGCTTCACAACCACCAAAGATAGGTTTTACAGCCGATCAGAATGTGGTATTCCTAGGCATTCCATTAAGTTCATGATGTGGGGTGTGAGATTATTTCCACGTTGTGTAATATTATTTAATCCTTCTTAGATACCTAAATGGAAATTTTATTGTGATGTATGTTTCTGCTCTTTTACTATCATGGTAATGTTAAGGAAAAGAGAAAATAAGGGGAAAAACACTGCTGTAGTGTAAATATTATGCTATTTCCCCACAACCAATTGTAGAGATGCTGAAACGTTAATGATACCAAGAATGGGAAAGTAGATATGTTCTACCAGGATTGTTCCTTCTTGAGAGGTGGAGATTAGAAAAATGTCTTTCTATGACTTCTTGTTGTCTTTCTACTGGTTCCTGAAGTGTAAGGAAGGACTGAGGGGTCTTTTTACTAAGCTGTGGGACAAAGGGCCCTGCGGTAGCAGTGGGGGCCATTTTTCCCGCATGCCAGGGCCCTTTTTCCAACAGCTGGTAAAAGGCCCTCCAAAAAATGGCAACACAGTGAGATAACTCTTGCCATGCGACCGGGGGCCCTTACTGACACCCATTGAGGAGATAAGGGCTCCCGCGCTAACTTGGCTGTAACCGGGCAGCACACGGCGATGCCCGATCACTGCCGGGTTATCACCATGCAACCCATTTCTGACTCTGAATAAAATTAAGTAATAAAAATGTTGATAAAAGGTCTTTGCGTTCATTATACTTTAGAATAAGTTGGGTACTCTAAAGAATGATGGCTATTGACTATTAAATATTGATCAACTGTGAAGTCTGTAAAATGTATCCAATCAACATAAGGTGATTTTAAAGATGGTCTCTCCATCAAAATAATCTTTCTCCAAATGCACTAAAAATGAACTTTGTTTAATAAGAAACTGGTATTTGCCACTGCCTGGTTTTTCCGCAGGACTACATTGCAATTAATTGTACACTTTTCATTATGTTTCGGAAGGTTACAGCAATTAACTGAGAAAACTGGGGCATCAGGTATTGATAAGTTAACTGTGTTGAAATGGATTGTAAATTTCATCTTTGTGATCTAATTCAACCCTCCATTCTTTAGATGAAGTTGTCTCATTCTATGTTTTTCATAGCCTACAAGCTGGAGCAAGCAGGGTTAAACCATTTTGTAATTACCAGTCCATGTTTTGAATTAACATTTTTTCAGTTCAGTCAGACATAATAATGGCTCTAGAGTAAGGTGCATAAGCAGTCAACTAAATGGCTTGTAAAGTACTGCGAAATAAATTAAAATCCAGCAGAATTTCACAGCTCTGTTCCTTTGGCTTTCCTTTTCTTCCGGTAAGTTTGGTTCAGTGTCTGCTACAGAACTGGGTTAATTGGAGGCCATATTGCCCCTGGAAGTTACTTTATTTTCAAGCTTTACAATACTGTACAAACAATTGAGTACAGTATAAAAAAGTGTGGTGATATAATCATATCAACTGTGACATACTATTGATGGGATAATAATTAATGCTATACTATTGACTGTAGTGTAGAGTTGTGTTAAATGTATTGGGATCTGGAGAAAATTAGGGCCGTGTTTATATAGGAACGCTAGTGTTTTTAGCGTACGTGTTAATAGGAATATTATGGGCATCTACACGGTTAGCGTGTGCTAAAAACGCTAGCGCTCCTTTGTAAACAGGGCCCTTAGTAGGTTGTGATACTCTATAAGGAATTCAGAAAGGAATGGGATACACACAGTGGATCACTAAAAGGCAAGAAGATATTTATTTATTAATATAATCCGAGCATAGAGCACTTTAGCTATAAAATGACTTTTGCACTTCTAAGAAACCATGGCTTTGGGCACAGTACACAAGTACGTATGCAAATTATAAAATATTATAATTTATGCAAGCTCTGGCTTGAGCAGGTGTAAATGTCGGTGCCTAGATTATTCACACATAAATTTAGATTACTCCAGGGGTTCCCAAAATATTTTGGTTTGTAGCACCCCCCCCCCTCCCGGCCACATGGGTCTCCACACCCCCCTGGCCATATGGGTCTCTGTGCACCCCCCCCCCCCCCCAGCCACATGGGTCTCTGCATCTCCCCCTACCACATAGGTCTCCCTTTCCCTGCAGCCCCCTCCTCTCACATCAGCAAACCTTCCCCAAATCCAGCATCGCTCCTACCTTCCTTCAGGTCCAGCATCCCCCCCACCACATAGGTCTCCCTTTCCCTGCAGCCCCCTCCTCTCACACCAGCACACCTTCCCCAAATCTAGCATCGCTCTTACCTTCCTTCCTGCAGGTCCAGGATCGCTACCGCTTCCTTCTTCCCCCATCGCTGCTGCAGAGCCTGCAGCTTACATTTTCGGGCCGTCTGCGTTTCACACAGGCACTCCGGTGTCTTCCCAGTCTGCCGCGTCCGGCCCTATCTGAATCAACTTCCTGTTGCGAGGGCCGTACACGGCAGAGGGAAGTCCCTGCAGTGCCTGTGTGAATCGCGGCTGCCCGAAAATGTAAGCTGCAGGAACTGCAGTGGCGGCAGGGGAAGGAGAATAAAGTGGCAGATGCCGGACCTGCGGGAGGGGAAAGTAGGGAGTGATGCGCCGTGGCACCCATGAGAGTTCACTGCAGCACACCAGGGCCGTACGACACACAGTTTGGGAACCGCTGGATTACTCTATTTTATAATAGAGTAGAGTGGAGGAGTTGCCTAGTGATTAGAGCACTGGTCTTGCAATCCAGAGGTGGTCAGTTCAAATCCCACTGCTGTTCCTTGTGATCTTGGGCAAGTCACTTAACCCTCCATTGCCTCAGGTACAAACTTAGATTGTGAGCCCTCCTGGGACAGAGAAATATCCAGAGTACCTGAATGTAATTCACCTTGAGCTACTACTGAAAAAGGTGTGAGCAAAATCTAAAGAAATAATAATAAATAAAATAATCTATGAAGGAATTTGCAAATGCTGTCCAAACTCTGCCAATATCCTTACCTCCTTGCAAAATACATGCCCATCATGTCATGGTGTGTTCTTTTACACTGGTTGGTATTTCATAGGAGGCCATTTATGTATATATGGCCACACTGGTGCAGAAAGAACTTTACAAAATTATCCCCCCCTCCCCCCCCCAACCCCAAGACTTTTTATACCCTACCATGTTTGCTTCATTGCAGTTTTAATCTTGATACTATTTTTCTTTCCCACTTTCTTCTTAAGCTGCATTTTATAAGTTCTCCCAGGATGAACAGTCATGCTACGTGAAACTTACATGTTTCCACAGTCTGGAGGAGTGGCCTAGTGGTTAGGGTGGTGGACTTTGGTCCTGGGGAACTGAGGAACTGAGTTCAATTCCCGGCACAGGCAGCTCCTTGTGACTCTGGGCAAGTCACTTAACCCTCCATTGCCTGCCGCATTGAGCCTGCCATGAGTGGGAAAGTGCGGAGTACAAATGTAACAAAAATAAAATAGATACTACTGGAGATTCTACATGGAATGTTGCTATTCCACTAGCAACATTCCATGTAGAAGGCTGCGCAGGCTTCTGTTTCTGTGAGTCTGACGTCCTGCACATACGTGCAGGACGTCAGACTCGCAGAAGCCTGCGCGGCCACATTGGTGATCTGCAAGGGCTGACTTCTAGTGGAATAGCAACATTCCATGTAGAATCTCAAATAGTAGCAACAGTTGAGGAGTGGCCTAGTGGTTAGGGTGGTGGACTTTGGTCCTGAGGAACTGAGTTTGATTCCCACTTTAGGCACAGGCAGCTCCTTGTGACTCTGGGCAAGTCACTTAACCCTCCATTGCCCCATGTAAGCCGCATTGAGCCTGCCATGAGTGGGAAAGCGCGGGGTACAAATGTAACAAAAATAAAATAGATACTATTGGAGATTCTACATGGAATGTTGCTATTCCACTAGCAACATTCCATGTAGAAGGCTGCGCAGGCTTCTGTTTCTGTGAGTCTGACGTCCTGCACATATGTGCAGGACGTCAGACTCACAGAAGCAGAAGCCTGCGCGGCCACATTGGTGATCTGCAAGGGCCGACTTCTAGTGGAATAGCAACATTCCATGTAGAATCTCAAATAGTAGCAACAGTGGAGGAGTGGCCTAGTGGTTAGGGTGGTGGACTTTGGTCCTGGGGAACTGAGTTCAGTTCCCGGCACAGGCAGCTCCTTGTGACTCTGGGCAAGTCACTTAACCCTCCATTGCCTGCCGCATTGAGCCTGCCATGAGTGGGAAAGTGCGGGGTACAAATGTAACAAAAATAAAAAATATAGGCTAAAGGATTGCTGCAGCAGGTAGAGAAAACAGCAATGCCTTTTCTGTCAAAACTGAACCAGTCCATGAAAGGAAGTAATACTACTCCTGGCTTCCAGTTACTGTTCTCCGCTTGATTCTAGTGATGCAGATCACTTCTCAGATTTTAGTACTTACTTGGAAATCAGGGAACCTCTTCTATTCAGGCACAGAGACCTGGAGGCCCTGCTCTGAGCTTGGAACCTCCCAGTCTGAACATTCACTCTTAATTAAGAATTAACGCATTTATGTGACTTTTACTCCCAGTATAACAGTAAACTGCAAATGAGCACTTCGGTAATGGAACCTCTCACTAATTAGGTAGCTATTGAGGCTGATGAAGGGATTTAGCTTTAAACATTTGCAGACTAGGCATAACCTAATGAAATAAGGTATGAAATAAGGAACGTAACTCACCTTGAGCTACTACTGAAAAAGGTGTGAGCAAAATCTAAATAAATAAATATGAGCAGTTCCCTTCCTGGGGTCCTACAGAAGAGTTTAGCATTCTATGTTTACAGTGTATATCCACACAACCGGTTACCCTTAAATAATCTGAAGCGAAATTGCCTAGGTTTAAATATGTATTTGCTATACGATTCCAACTGTATGTTTTCAACATGCAAATATCTCCACTGATGAACTTTGCTAATGCTCCTTAGAAGTTGCCTATGACATATATGTATTGAGATAACTGGAGCTCTTCATAAAGGGTTTTTGCTTGGTCCTCTGCTATCTCAGAACAGTATTCAGTTCCGTGAACTACAGTGGTTCTAGAGGGTCAACCCGTTAACATTTATTCAAGGGGGGGGGGGGGGTCATTTATTAATGGTTGGAATGCAATAACGGCATGCTGTCCGCCATAGCTCAGGCCCATTTTATTCCTGTGGCCCTGTGGTAGACAGCATGTGCTAATGGGATTAGCATAGACTAATCTTTAGTAAATTACCCTTACTATTCTAATGACATTATTTGGCATTACACAATCTAAAAATCATAAACGGGCAATTCTGTAAACTAGGTGCTAACATTTACATACCCATTGGGTGCGTAAATATTTAAAATGCTAGCATGTATGTGCACATAGGGGCGTAGAGGCCAATATGTTACCTCAGCGATATTCTGTAAATATGCAGCTGTCTTGCATAGTTCATATTTACAAGGGGGATATACAAATGGGTGGAGCAAAGTAAAACCAGCACTGGTTTTACTCTCCAATTACCGGCGTTGCTACTCAATCTCAGCTAAGATTCCGTAGATCCATTCCTTCTAAACAGGATTCCTTTGTGTTTATCCCACGCATGTTTGAATTCCATTACCGTTTTCATCACCACCTCCCGTGGGAAGGCATTCCACGTATCTACCACCCTTTCTGTGAAAAAATACTTCCTCACATTACTCCTGAGTCTGCCCCCCTGCAACCTCAATTCATGTCCTCTAGTTCTACCACCTTCTCGTCTCTGGAAAATGTTCATTTGCAGATTAATACCTTTCAAATATTTGAACATCTGAATCATGTCACCCCTGTTTCTCCTTTCCTCTAAGGTATACATGTTCAGGTCGGCAAGTTTCTCCTCGTACGGTTTGCAATGCAAATCTGATACCATTTTTGTAGCTTTTCTTTGCACCACTTCTAGTCTTTTTCCATTTTTAGGGAAAGGGAAATGGGACTTGATATACCGCCTTTCTGAGGTTTTTGCAACTACATTCAAAGCAGTTTATATATATTCAGGTACTTATTTTGTACCAGGGGCAATGGAAGGTTAAGTGACTTGCCCAGAGTCACAAGGAGCTGCAGTGGGAATCAAACTCAGTTCCCCAGGATCAAAGTCCACTGCACTAACCACTAGGCTACTCCTCCAAGATATGGCTTCAAAACTGAACACAATACTCCAAGTGGGGCCTCACCAATGACTTGTAGAGGGGCATCAACACCTCCTTTCTTCTGCTGGTTATACCCCTCTCTATGCAGCCTAGCATTCTTCTGGCCACGGCCATCACTTTGTCACATTGTTTCTTCACCTTTAGATTCTCGGACACCAACACCCCAAGGTCTCTCTCCTGAGTCGAGTTTACTAATCTCTCCCCTCCTATTCGGTACCTCTCTTTTGGGTTTCTGCATCCCACTCTGCACTTCTTGGCATTACATTTTTTTTTAACTGCCAGACCCTTGACCATTCTTCTAACTTTTGGAGATCCCTTTTTCATTGTTTCTACTCCCTCCAACGTATCCAATCTATTGGCTATCTTTGTTCATCCACAAAAAGGCAAACCTTTCCTTCCAACCCTTCCTTCAAAGAATAGTTAAATTCTGGAATTTGTTGCAGAAGGATGTGGTTATGGTAGTTTGCTTATCTGGGTTTAAAATAAGGTTTGGACATAGTTTGTTATTGAGATGGACATGGGGAAGCCACTGCTTGCCCTGGGATTGGTAGCATGGAGTGGTGGTACAAATTGGGTTTCTGCTAGGTACTTGTGACCTGGATTGGCCACTGCTAGAAGCAGGACACTGGGCTAGATGGACCATTGATCTGACCTAGTATGGCTATTATGTTATTATGTTCTTAGGGCATAGGTGGGGCTCCCACTTACACATATATTTACAGAATATTGTAAGTTACTCATGTAATCCCTAGTTAACATGGGATTACTGTAAAGAGTGAGCCCTGCTAGAGAATCACTGGGGGGATTGACTGGGAGGTCACACTCACACTTCTGTCGGCTCTATGGTTGGTGTAAATGTTAGGTTCCATTATAGAATGCTAGCATAACCTGGTGGTAGTGCCCCTATCTTGACACCTAGGCTCCTTCCGTCTGCCCTCAGGTGTCTCAGCGAAGGTGCCCAGTAACAGAATTTCCCCTTAAGCCATTTTTTGTATTGAGCAATAAAGTGTTGTAATATCATTCTATGATAGACTGCACAGAAAGTTGAGAGCATAAATCCTTTGAATGTCAGGCCCTACAGATAATGTATAATTTCTTTCTGTCCTCACTTCTTTCCCTACATCCACCTCTAACACTGATCTTTCACGTACAGCTTTCTTCCATTTATTTTTCTGCTTCTCTATCCACTCAGATTTCACCCCTCTTAATGCCATTCAGACCTCAATCTCCCTCATGTTTACTGTATCTACCTAAGGCTTTCCATCTCCCTCACCCCAACCCTCCCATTCCCTATTTCTCGCTCTCCTTCCACAGCTTCATTTCCCCTTTATTATGACCAGCATCTCCTTTTTCTCTCCATCTTCCCCCACCATTTGACTAGGATCTCTCCTCTTTCTCCATCTCTCCGTGACCCATGTCTGGCATACCCATTATCGTTCCTTCTCTGTGCCCCATGTCCAGCATTTCCCATTCTCTTCTTTTCCCCCTCCCCTGTGTTCTGCAGCTCAGCTTCCCTTCTTCACCTGCCCCCATAGTTCCAGCATCACAGCTTCTCTTCCCTTCGCTATTCCCTTGTAGTCCAGTATTTTCTCTTCTCTTTTCTTCTCCTTGCTCAGTGTCAAGTATCTCCCTTTCTTGCTTGTCTCCAGATGAGGAGAGCAGGTGTAAATGTTAGCATGTAAATGATGACTCCGCCCATGTAACTCACCTTGGGCTTCAACTGAAAATGGTGTGAGCCCAATCCAAATAAACAGTGAGGCTTTGGTTTTAGTCTACAGTGTTGGCTAGACACAGCTATAGTGCTCATGGCAGAATGCTCTGAGTAAAATCATGAGTTTTCCATAGCTTAGTCAACTATTGCTTTTCTTAATTAAAACAACACAATGGCCCAAAGCCATTTGGCAGCTTTATCTAGTTTCTATCCAAAATATTCCAGAGGAAAGAATTTATCATTCAGAAATTGATACAGCCTGTACAAATTTGAAAAAAATGAGGTATATAAGATTCTTCATATCCAATTTTGTCTGTATCTCTAGGGATCATTTAACAGGATTGCAAACTTATGAAAGTAATTTTTTTATTACTGACAAACTGACTTTTTTTTTTTTGCTGACGCACATTATATCATTGTTATTTTGTGCAGTGCTGGACTTACTGTGATTTCTTTTTGCCTCATAAAATTACCCCATGTATGAAATTATGCACAATGATTAGATGGCACATAGGCGCCCTTTTAAAAAGGCGCGTTAGGCTCTACGCACGTGCAGTGTGCACCAAATTGAGTCTACCACCGGGCTACTGTGCCCCCTGGTGGTAATTTCAGATTTGCTGCGTGCCTGTAATGCCTGGATGATTTATTTATTTCCTCCCATGCGTGGCGTTTCCAGCGGTAATCAACAGTTGGCTCGTGCTGACTGGTCACCATGCATGTAGTGCGTGAGCCCTTACTGCTGGATCAATGGGTGGCATTAAGGGCTCAGGCCAGTTTTAGACGTGCGCTGGTTTCAGTTTTACCACATGCTCTTTTCCTATCCCATTAAAAAAAAAGCCCAAAACATATGCCTACACTACCGAAGATCACTTTTTACCGTGGCATAGTAAAAGGACCCCATACTTTGCACAAACTGAGAATAGGCGTGGTTAGTAGCATACCTTGGGTAGAGCATGGGCTGAGTCAAGGTACATACCTAGGGTATAAAATTCCTTGAATTATGGAGTCCTTCTACTAAAGGGCATTAAACACATACCCCTGGATTCTATATATGTTGCCCAGATTTGGGCTTGCTGCCGAGATGTGCATGCAACTTAACTGGATAATGAGATGTTAAGCATCAATGTCTGCTAACAGCCAAATATTGATGTTAATTGGTACCAATTGGGATTTGCATGCATATCTGGCTGCATGCTATACTTGAATATATCTTCCTAATGAGATATTGCACTCTCCAGTCACCCAGCTCTGAGCTACTTCTACCTGTTCAACTATTTTCTCAACTCTGCAATAAAGCTGCCACTCTTCAGATTTCTACCTCCAACCACTGACACAGAATTACGGAGTCTCTGTGCCTTGGAGCAACACTTCTGAACATCTGACTGTGAGTAAATTATCTGTGTTTATTCAATAAAGGAAACTTCAGAAAATAAAGAGACTTCAGGTGTGTGCTGGTGTGCCAAGGTTATACTTCAAGATATTGAGACTTTACAGTTAACAAGTCTTAAGAGGCTTGACAGTTAGTGATCAGCAGGTTCTCCAACACTCACTGTAAACTAGATACCTGTCCCAACTACCTAATGAAATCCGTCCTGACTGCTTCATAGCAGACCTCACATCCCACCTAAACATGGTAAAAACCATAATATATTAATAAGATTACAAGATAAGTTCGGGATTGGTGGAAACATAGCTAGCTGGATCAAGGGTTTCCTAACCACAAGAACATATCAAGTAAACTCAAACTATCATCACCGTGGAAAGCAGACTGTGGAGTACCACAAGGATCACCGCTATCACAGATCCTCTTCAACCTAATGATGACCCCACTAGCCAAGTCCTTATCCAACCAAGGCCTTAACCCTTTCATCTATGCAGAAGATGTCACAATATTCATTCCTTACAAATCTAAACTGACAGAAATCAACAACGAAATCAAGATCACCTTGAACATCATGGACTTTTGGGCAAATGCATTTCAACTAAAACTAAACAAAGAAAAAACACACTGTCTCATCCTCTCATCCCTACACAGCGTGGACAACCCCACAATTACCAACACTCCAGATTACACCCTCCCTATCTCAGACAGCCTGAAAATCCTTGGCGTTACAATGGACCGCAAATTAACAACAAAGAGCCAAGTGACATCCACAACAAAAAAAATGTTCCACTCAATGTGGAAACTCAAATGCATGAAACAATTCTTCCCGAGGGGAACATTTCGCAACCTGATACAATCAATGGTACTAAGCCATGCAATGGAATTTATGTGGGATGCAAAGAATAAACCTTAAAGAAACTTCAGATTGCTCAAAACACGGCAGCTAGGCTTATCTTTGGAAAAACACGATTTGAAAGTGCAAAACCCCTTCGCGAAAAACTACACTGGCTCCCAATCAAAGAACGCATTGCTTTCAAAATCTGCATTCTGGTTTCCAAAATTATCTACAGTGAAGCTCCGGGATACATGACAGACTTGATTGACCTACTAACTAGAAACAGATCTGAATCAACATGAACGTACCTAAATCTGCACTACCCAAGCTGCAAAGGACTCAAATACAAATCAACTTACGCGTCCAGTTTTTCCTACATAAGCACACAACTGTGGAATGCATTACCAAAAGGCTTGAAAACTACGAACGACCACCTAAACTTCCAGAAAATACTAAAAACTAACCTGTTTAAAAAGGCATATCCTACTGATCCAACATAAATGCCTGATCTCTGCAACACAACAAAACTAAAGAACGTAATGGACATAACACAACTCTTCCGCTGTACGATTCCATAGTGTGGCTATGCCACATGAACTTTATCTTACCACAACGTCACTTTGTATTTGTTTACACCGGAGTCTGCAAACACCTCTCCGGTACTATGCAAGCCACATTGAGCCTACAAATAGGTGGGAAAATGTGGGATATAAATGTAACAAATAAATAAATAAATAAATAATGTTGGGTGCCTAAATCCTATAGCATGCAACCCAAAAAGGGGTGTGGTCATGGAAGGGGCATGGGCATTCCAAAAAGTTGTCTGCACTGTTATAGAATAATGGGTCTCCACACCCAACTTGGGCGCCAGGATTCAGGTTTCAGCAGGTGTAAGTCTGGCACCCAGAGTTGGGCACAGAAACTGGCACTAAGTGATATTCTATAAAAGGTGCACACCCTTTATGAAATGGCACTTAGCACCCAAATTTTCCACTTCCCCTTTTTGAGTGCCATTTACAGAATTCCACCCTCAATGCACGACTGCGTTAAGGATTTTGCGGTAGTTTGTCTGTTTCTGCACGTTAAACTGTGCAATTCTGAATTTCTCAATCAGGGGGCATTGGCATGGGTAGAAAGTGGGTGTGGAAGTGTTAGCTGGCTAGTACACAATTGGGCTCATTTTCAAAAGAGAAGGACACCCATCTTTCGACACAAATCGGAAGATGGACGTCCTCACAAGTTCGTCCAAATCGGTATAATCAAAAGCCGATTTTGGACATCCCCAACTGCTTTCCGTCGCAGGGATGGCCAAAGTTTAAGGGGGCGTGTCGGTGGCGTAGCGAAGGTGGGACTTGGGTGTGCCTAACACTAGGACATCCTTGACCCATAATAGAAAAAAAAAGGACATCCCTGACAAGCACTTGGACGACTTTACCTGGTCATATTTAACTCACGACCAAGGCACAAAAAGGTGCCCAAAATGACCAGATGACCACCGGAGGGAATCGGGGATGACCTCCCGTTACTCCTCCATGGTCACTAACCCCCTCCCACCCTCAAAAAAATATCTTTCAGAATATTTTTTGCCAGCCTCAGATGTCATACTCAGGTCCATCACAGCAGTATGCAAGTCCCTGGCGCAGTTTTAGTGGGTGCAGTGCACTTCAGGCAGGCGGACCCAGGCCCATACCCCCCCTACCTGTTGCGTTTGTGGAGGAAACAGCGAGCCCTTCAAAACCCATCAGAAACCCAATGTACCCACATCTAGGTGCCCCCCTTCACCCGTAAGGGCTATGGTAGCAGTGTACAGTTGTGGGTAGTGGGTTTTAGGGGGGGAGGTTGGTGGGGGCTCAGCAATCAAGGTAAGGGAGCTATGTACCTGGGAGCAATTTATGAAGTCCATTGCAGTGCCCCCTAGGGTGCCCGGTTGATGTTCTGGCATGTCAGGGGGACCATTGCACTACAAATGCTGGCTCCTCCCATGACCAAAGGGCTTGCATTTGGTCGTTTCTGAGATGGACATCCTTGGTTTCCATTATCACCAAAAATCAGAAACGACCAAGTCTATGGACGACCATCTCTAAGGACGACCAGAATTTCAAGATTTGGACATCCCTGACCGTATTATCGAAACGAAAGATGGGTGTCCATCTTGTTTTGATAATATGGGTTTCCCCGCCCCTGCATCGGGACGTTTTCCGATGACGTCTTCATCAAAACTTGAACATCCCTTTCGATTATGCCCCTCTATACGCACCACATGCTAACTGTGTAGCGCACTCTTCATGTGGGAGTAGATACCGCACATTAATCCAAATGTTAGCGCATGACCTGGAAAACAATAGAGGGAATGTCCCTTCTTGATCAGCGTTAATTTTGGACTTGCCATGTGTTAAAAGTCCACATTATAGTGTGTTAAGCCCAAAACGTTGAACACGTTAGTAGGAGGGAGGACCCCTGTGTTACCTCCCAACCTCGGCAACCTGTTCTAGAATTATTTTTACTTTCCTGAGAGTCACCTCTTTATGCAAAGGAGATATAATCCCTGACTATAAACTGCAATAAACATCAAAGCATGCCTTTAACTGGGAGAAAAAGACTTCAGAGACCTTATAAAGCATACATTTAATTTTTTTCTTTTTGTTACATTTGTACCCCACGCTTTCCCACTCATGGCAGGCTCAATGCGGCTTACTTGGGGCAATGCAGATCACCAATGTGGCCGCGTAGGCTTCTGCTTCTGTGAGTCTGACGTCCTGCATGTACGTGCAGGACGTCAGACTCACAGAAACAGAAGCCTGTGCAGCCTTCTACATGGAATGTTGCTAGTGGAATAGCAACATTCCATGTAGAATCTCCAATAGTAGCAACATTCAATGTAGAATCTCCAATAGTATCTAGTTTCATTTTGTTACATTTGTACCCCACGCTTTCCCACTCATGGCAGGCTCAATGTGGCTTACATGGGGCAATGGAGGGTTAAGTGACTTGCCCAGAGTCACAAGGAGCTGCCTGTGCCTGAAGTGGGAATCGAACTCAGTTCCTCAGGACCAAAGTCCACCACCCTAATCACTAGGCCACTCCTCCACTTTTGCTACTATTTGAGATTCTACATGGAACATTCCATGTAGAAGTCGGCCCTTACAGATCACCAATGTGGCCGCGCAGGCTTCTACATGGAATGTTGCTAGTGGAATAGCAACATTCCATGTAGAATCTCCAATAGTAGCAACATTCCATGTAGAATCTCCAATAGTATCTATTTTCTTTTTGTTACATTTGTACCCCACGCTTTCCCACTCATGGCAGGCTCAATGCGGCTTACATGGGGCAATGGAGGGTTAAGTGACTTGCCCAGAGTTACAAGGAGCTGCCTGTGCCAGGAATCAAACTCAGTTCCTCACTCCTCCACTCCAGGAACAGGACAAATTCTCATTCATCGGTCTTAAAAAACTCCCACACTTTTCCACAGTGTCACAAAATATGCCTCCACTTTTGAATATGAAGTTTAAGCAGAAATTAAATGCATGTTTCCAATAAGGTCTCTGAAGTTTTTCTCTCCCAGTTAAAGGCATCTTTTGATGTTTATTGAAGTTTATTGTTAATTTTCAACTTATTGACACTGGTATCCCATTCACGCCTGTTAATCAGCCAAAGCAGTAATTAACTGGTATTAATTGTATTGAACTCCCAAGTTCTACAGAATTTCAGATCCTGAGTCTGGGGCACGGAAGACACTCATGGCATTTTTACTGACATGAAATTATTTTTATGGACATATGGGGTATTCTTTTGTTCATTTTATTTTACAGACTGTTTGTAAATTTACTGACAGTCGGCAACCCTGTCAGTTACACAGCAACAGAAAGTACTTCAATTTGTTTTTTGTTTATTTTTTTATTGTACTCAAGATAAAACTAAGGTCATGCTTCCACAAAGGAAACCAGGAGGTTGACTGCAACATACTTGAGAAAGAATTCTGGTTGCCTTTGTTCAGTTAAGCACTGTGGAATTTAAATGAGGCATCATTTCCAATGTGTGTAATGTATACAATACATATTTTGCTACAAAGAGAAACTGGAAGCTTATATTTATTTTTAAATGCTTAAATGGCCTTTTTTTGGTGGTGGTTAGGAAAATAATTTGTTCTTAGAGCACTGGAGAACATAAGAAACATAATAATTCTGGGAAACTCAACTGGTTTTTAAATTACAATAGGTCAACCACACATTCAACATATAATTTGAAACGTCTAAGTTAGTTTCAAATCTCATATATATTCAGTGTAATATCTGTTTAGGTAACACTGCTGATTACCTACAAAATAACTTGAAATGTCTAAGGGGTCCTTTTACCAAGGTGCACTAATGAATTTATCACATGCTAATGATTAGCATGCGCTAAATAATAAGATGCCTATTATGGGCTAGATTCTATATATGGCGCCTGAAAAATCCATGCGGAAAATAGTTACACCTAGGCGTATTCTCTCTGAAGCAGGACATGGGTGGCACCCGAAGAAAGATGTTTTTCTGCAATAATAGAACAAAATGAAAATGTCTAGGGCCAAAATTAGGATGTTTTTGGCTAGACCTGTTTCAATCATGACTAAGGGGTATGTTTACTAAAGTGAGTTAGTGTTTTTAATGCGCCTGTAAATTTAAGGCACGTTAAACGCTAACGCACCTATACATTTCTATGGGTGTGTTAGCATTTATTTGATGTGTGTTAAAAACGCTAATGCGCCCATAGTGTTGCATAGTAAACCTAGCCCTAAGTGACCAGAAGGTACCCTATAATGACCAAATGACCATTGGTGAGATTAAGGCATAACTCCCATTACTCCCTAGTGGTCACTGACCCAGAGTAGACTGGCCATTTGGGCAACAGGGCAGTGCCCAAGGGCCCAGTACCTCCTCTCCACATGACCAACATCTCTCTCCCCTCTGTCCCGAGTCTTCCTCTCTCTCTTACCCCTCCCCCACTCTAGCATTTCCCCTGTCCCTGACCTTCCCACCCCTACGTTTACCTCAAAAGTTGCTTTCTCCGTACAGGGCCCTGGCATAAGCTGTCTGTCATTGAGTGGAACCTTCTCTTTGTCAAGGCCCACCCCTTTCTGATTCAACTTCCTGCTTCCACACATTAGAATTTACACACACTGCTTTATAGAATACTAGTGAAAAAGGCCCGTTTCTGACAGAAATGAAATGGGCGCTAGCAAGGTTTTCCTCTGAGTGTGTATGTTTGAGATAGTGTGTGTGAGATTGAGTGTGTGAGAGAGAGTGAATGTGCGAGTGTGTGTGTGACAGAGAGAGAGAGAGTGAGACTGGGTGCGAGTGTGTCCGTGAGAGAGAGAGTGTATGTGTGAGAATCAGAGTGTGAGATTGAGTGTGTGAGAGAGAGTGAATGTGCGAGTGTGTGTGTGTGACAGAGAGAGAGAGTGAGACTGGGTGCGAGTGTGTCCGTGAGAGAGAGAGAGTGTATGTGTGAGAATCAGAGTGTGTGCCAGGGGCCCCTCCCTCCTCCGTCCCAGTTCCAGGGTCCGCCCTCCATCCCTCCCCCTCTGAGTTCCAGGGTCATCCCCCTCCCTCCGAGTTCCAGGGTCCCTTCCAGTTTCAGGGTCCCCCGCACCCTCCCCCAGCGTTTCAGGGTCCCCACCCTCCCAGTTCCAAGGTCACCTTCCCTCCCTCCCAGTTCCATAGTGTGCCTCCCAGTTCCAGGGTTCCCCTACCAGTTGAAGGGTCCCTCCTCCTCCTCCCTCCCAGTTCCATGGTCCTGTCCCCTCCCTTCCTCCCTCCCTCCGAGGTGCTTGGTGAGGGGGTTGCTATTTGCTGTCAACCTAAGGAGACACTGCTTCTGGCGTCCAGCAGCTACGTCCTGCCATGACCCACAGGCAGCTGGAGCTCCCTCATACTCTTTGAGTGACCCACATTGACAGGGAACGGCTGGATAAACTGTTTTAGTGATATGTAGTTTAGATTTCATGATATTGATATGTACAGATGTGTAGCTTTCAAATAAATGAAAAAGGTGTGCAGTAAGAAACCAAAAACAAAAACCTTTTGTCCTTTACCTGTTAAGGTGCAGTTTATCCAGTAGAAACAGCTGTAGATGTGTTTCAGATGGAAGAAGGGGAAAAAAAAAACAACAATGTGTATCAGCAGCTCGTAGGTGTGCTTGGTTTTGAGTGTATGGGAATGACGGCTGTGGTGGGGAGTGGAAATAGAGATTAACCAATGGGCCTCCTTGCTTACATTGTAGTTGATTGGGTCAGTTCCACTCTTGAGTAGTAATCGTCCTGCTGCATGGCCAGAGTCGGAGAGGAGAGGGGGGTGTGGCGGAACAGTGAGCGAGTGGCTGTGGGAAGGTGGGTGAGGGGGAGTGTGGGCGGGGGGACGGGGTGCAGTGGCGATTTTGTTTGGTTTTGAGTAAAAACGACAATGTGTATTAGCAGCTCGTAGGTGTGCTTGGTTTTGAGTGTATGGGAATGACGGCTGTGTTGGGGAGTGGAAATAGAGATTAACCAATGGGCTTCCTTGCTTACATTGTAGTTGATTGGGTCAGTTCCACTCGTGTGTAGTAATCGTCCTGCTGCATGGCTAGAGTCGTAGAGGATAGGGGGGTGCGGCGGAATGGTGAGTGAGCGGCTGTGGGAGGGTGGGTGAGGGGGTGTGTGGGCGGGGGACAGGGTGCAGTGGCGATTTTGTTTGGTTTTCAGTGTATGGGAATGACGGCTGGCGTTGGGGAGTGGAAACAGAGAGTAACCAATGGGCTTCCTTGATTCGTTGAGTGTGTTTGCTCCGTCCTTGACGTCATCACGTTGTGACGCGAGGGCGGGGCAGACACTCATGGCCAAACCGGATATCTCGGCCGCCTCAAGTTTCCAGCTTGAGGCTTCATTCGAACGTTGGAGGTGCCTTTTATATATAGAGATGCTTAGAAAATTGCACACATAAATTCAAATTAATGCCAGTTAGTGCAGATAATTGCTCATTATTGGCCAATTGTCGGTGCCAATTGGCTTGCTAAACAATTAAGTTACACATGCAATCTGGCTGCCACATTTGCACACTCAACTTTAGTAGCCTTATATAGAATCTGGGGGTAGTGCTGAAAACCCGTGCTAAGCTCCTAACTTATTTTCCCCACCATAAATCCGTCCCTGTTACCACCAACCTTTTATGCTTCTACATTTAAGAGGTTAGTGAAATTTTTAATAAGAATTTGTGCACTCAGCCCTAGTAAATTTTCAAAGAGGCCAATTTTTGAGCATAACTCTCAAAGTTAGGAGCTTAAGAGGGGCATTTTTGATAAGGCATCTAAATCCGAGACGTTTTGCAAAAATGTCCAAGAATCCAGATGTGAACATGGCCATTTTCAAACCAGAAAGATGTCCAACTTTTTGTTTCGAAAATGGCCATTTGCTAGATGTTTTTGTACTCACAAAAACAAGTCATCTTTTGATACCATCCATGTCCCACTCAAAACACACACCCTTCAAATTTGAACAAACTGTGGAGCAAAACATCTGGAATTGGGGTGTCAAAAATTGCAAAATGGATGTTTTGGAGAGAAAAATGTTGGTTTCCCACCTTATGAAATTCTTTTTTTTTTAATTTTTAAAATGAGCCCCTTTATCTTTTGAATATTGAGCCACTGATGTTTAAGCAGGTTTCCAGCCAACCCTTGATTTGTTTTGTCTACATTAAGGAAGCCCAGCTTCAAGCAAAGGACATGAAAGATCAAACGCTTTTCTTGCTAGTAAGAATCCAAAGTTATTACAACGTTTCTCCAGACTGGTTGTTGCTGCCAGAAATTGAGGGTTATAAAAGGGCATTGCAAGGAAGGAAGAGTATATTTTCTTCTGTGTATTTACTTCTACCCTGCTGTTCTAATTAATAGGTCAGAGCCAACTCAAGGCTACTGGCCCCTTTGGCATTTTGAACAGGCTTCCATCTTTTATTTGGGAGGAGAGAATGAGCACATGTTGATAATGATCAAAGCTGTCCCTGAAAAGCTAAACAATTCATTCAAAGTAAAAATTAAGTATTTACATCTGAAGAGTAAGGAGTGGGTTCAGCCAGCAGCCTCTGGAAAGCATTAAACGATACTATTTTTCTTCTGTGACAGCTATATATATATATATATATATATATATATATATATTCAGCATTGTCCACAGTTAATGTTTCTGTAGTCATGAAAATGTTAACTTTGATTCCCTCAGTGTGGATTTAGCTGAAAGGAGAAGCTCTGGAGGATACCTCCTATTTTTAATTTCTCCTTTTGCACAGAAAACATGTGGCATGAAACAAACATTCTCCACTGCTTCACCCACACTGGAATGAATGCGCAACGATCAAACAAGATGTATTTAACAAGTACAAGACCATGACAAGTTCCTTTAAAGCTGTTTGCAATTTTAAAAAATGATAATAATCACAATTTGGAGTTATATAATGCATTTTCTACTTTACCGTTTCGAAGCTTGTCACTTCTGAAGTTCTCCTCTCATTAAATGCATCATTTTGGGAATGCATTTAACGTTTTTCTCTCCCAAATCCAGAATCATTATGAGGAAACACATATTAGAAGATCAACAGTGCTCGAGGGTTAACCTGTTAACTAATTCCAGAATTACTGAGCATGACCTGCCCTTTGGGTCAGCTGTGGCTGAAAAAGTCATTGTCTGCTCTCAGGGGAATTAAAAGGGGCCAACAGATTATGTGTAGTGTGCGTTTAAAGATCAGTCCTGACAGAACTATTCGACAGAGTGTAACAAGAAAAAGACAGGAAAGAGGAAAACAAGGCAAGCCTCTGACAAGAAGATTAATCTACTAGTGATTTCCTGGAGCAGATTTTTACGTGGCCTTGTATGTATGTTGCATTGTGCAGTGTCTCCTTTTGCACAGTGGTGATTTCACTGTTGTACGTATATGCTCAAGTTGTATTGGTATCAGCGGGTGCTGCTGCCGCATTTGATTTTTCATTTTTTTTTAACCTAGTTCTAATTTTTACTATCTCATCATGTAGTGGATGCATCAGACATGCAGTAGTGACTGTTATTGTTTTACCCTACCACCTGTTCTAGTCCTCTATCTTCCATTCCGTTCTCTGGATGGATGCTTAGGCTACTGCCGGTAGCAAGTTTAACTTGCAAGCACCTATAACCATAGAAGAAGGGGACTGCCCAACCCCCCAAACCCCTTCCTTTGACAACTGTTGCTAGATCTTGTCCTTGGCTCTCCCTCACCTTCTGCCCTACTGTTGTCATTGTCATTAATGCTCGTGACAGTAGTAGAGCATTTAAGGTAAAAATCCAGTACAAGGTCTGCCTATCATAGTCATGTGGTGCCCTGCTCCTCTTCCTCCACGAGTTTCCAATGGAAACCTGAGTAAAGTGGTGCGGTAGCTGTGTTAGTCCACTTTTAAAGGTAATAATTAGAAATAAAACAAAACAGAGAAAAGAAACTAAGATATTGTGCATCTGGATTTTCAAAAGGCATTTGACAAGGTACCTCATGAAAGGCTATAGAGGAAATTGGAGGGTCATGGGATAGGAGGAAATGTCCTATTGTGGATTAAAAACTGGTTGAAGGATAGGAAACAGAGAGTGGGGTTAAATGGGCAGTATTCACAATAGAGAAGGGTAGTTAGTGGGGTTCCTCAGGGGTCTGTGCTAGGACTGCTGCTTTTTAATATATTTATAAATGAGTTAGAGATGGGAGTAACTAGCGAGGTAATTAAATTTGTTGATGACACAAAGTTATTCAAAGTCGTTAACTCGTGTCAGGATTGTGGAAAATTACAGAAGGACCTTGCGAGACTGGGAGACTGGGCGGCTAAATGGCAGACGACGTTTAATGTGAGCAAGTGCAAGGTGATGCATGTGGGAAAAAAAGAACCCGAATTATAGCTACATCATGCAAGGTTCCACGTTAGGAGTTATAGACCAAGAAAGGGATTTGGGTGTCGTCGTCGATAATACACTGAAACCTTCTGCTCAGTGTGCTGCTGCGGCTAGGAAAGCGAATAGAATGTTGGGTATTATTAGGAAAGGTATGGAAAACAGGTATGAAGATGTTATAATGCCGTTGTATCGCTCCATGGTGCGACCGCACCTTGAGCATTGTGTTCAATTCTGGTCGCCGCATCTCAAAAAAGATATAGTAGAATTGGAAAAGGTGCAGCGAAGGTCGTCCCATCCCATTTATCATTTTCATCATCCTTCTCTGTACCTTTTCTAATTTCGCTATATCTTTTTTTAGATGCAGTGACCAGAGTTGTATACAATAGTCAAGGTGCAGGCACACTATGGAGTGATACAAAGGCATTATAACGTCTTCATTTTTGTTTTCCATTCCTTTCCTAATATTACCTAAGATTCTATTTGCTTTTTTAGCCTCTGCCACACACTGAGCAGAGGGTTTCAACTTATCATTAACGATAATACATAGATCCCTTTCCTGGTCGGTGACTCCTAATATGGAACCTTGTATCACGTAGCTATAGTTTGGGTTCCTCTTTCCCATATGCATCACTTTGCAGTTGTTTACATTAAACGTCATCTGCTATTTGGATGCCCAGTCTCCCAGTCTTGTAAGGCCCTCTTGTAATTTTTCACAATCTTCTTGCGATTTAACAACTTTGAATAACTTTGTGTCATGAGCAAATTTAATTACCTCACTAGTTACTCCCATCTCTAGATCATTTATAAATATGTTAAAAAGCAGACCCCTGGGGAACGCCACTATCTACCATTCTCCATTTAGAATACTGACCATTTAACCCTACTCTCTGTTTTCTATCTTTTAATCAGATTATAATCCACAATAGAACACTGCCTCCTATCCCATGACTCTCCAATTTCCTCTGGAGTCTTTCATGAGGTACTTTGTCAAATTCCTTTTGAAAATCCAGATACACAATATTGACCAGCTCACCTTTATCCACATGTTTTTCACCTCTTCAAAGAAACATAATAGATTGGTGAGGCAAGATTTCCCTTCACTAAATCCATGTTGGCTTTGTCTCATTAATCCATGCTTTAAAATATGTTCTGTAATTTTATTCTTTATTATAGTCTCTACCATTTTGCACCGACGTCAGGCTCACCGGTCTATAATTTCCTGGATCACCTCTGGAACCTTTTAAAAAAATCGGCATTACATTGGCCACCTCCAATCTTTTTTACTGGACTTACTGAATACATTGTTTGATTAGCTTTCAAAGCTTCTTCAGATCAGATTTCAAAAAAATATATAAGTTACAGCAATAAAATGGTATCATCTGTGTTTTTATTTCTATTTATTACCTATGGAAACCTATGTGAGGGGGTGGAGTACCACAGATCTTGTCAGAGAACTAAGGTAGGCTCCACATTGGATTTTTACCTTTAATGCTCTACTACTGCCACAGAGTAGCAGTGACAAAGTCAACAGTAGGCCCGGATTATAGAGGCAGAACAGTGTAGTGCTCAGTCATGAAGGAGTATAGCTTGCTCTGGCCACCTTGTAGAGCAGACTGGTTCGATCTTGCAGATCTGCCATCATTTACTGTGTTATTATCAATATATGGTTTTCGAAGCAGTTGTCTATTCCTAAATCTTGGCTGCTGCAGAAACCCTTATTTACCCCAGGTCTGGACAGATGTCTTTTCTGAAGCTATCACCCCTCTCTCCTCCTCTAATGGCCTGAATGCACAACCTCTTTGATGCACTCAAGACCAACTGACCCTGACAGATGTTGGAGGCAGTTGTCTATTCCTAAATCTTGGCCTGGCTGCTGCAGAAACCCTTATCCACCCCAGGTCTGGACAGACACCTTTTCTGAAGCTATCACCCCTCTCTTCTCCTCCGATGGCTTGAGTGCACTCAAGCCCAACTGACCCTGACAGATGAGGGAGCCACACACAGATGCCTTATGCTGCTACTAGGACTGAATTTATGATTGCTGTGCGCAAAGTTATGATGTAGGGGTTTGGTTGGGAGTGTTCCTTTGAAAGTGGGAAGGGTGCAGAGACTTTCAACACTCTCCCTCTTCTCATCACACACCCACCCACCTACCACTCCTTCCCAAACACTCATTTCAGGTGCCTTATTTTTGGAAAATCCTTCAGTTAAATTCTAGAGATACAGATATTCACACCTATATAAGCAACATGTTCCCATTTGCTGCATTTATGGTGCCCAATAACATTACTTTTTAAATAATTTCCTCAGTGAGTTTTTCTTAAGCAGGATTTCACCTTTCATTCACACCAGTTTAGTCAAGAAAGTTGCCAGATAGCTAATTATCAAACAATAAGCAGTTGGCGTGCTATAACAAGAGTGGATATTAAATTCTGCCTGCCGGTATTTTAACCGCCTTTATCTGATTACTGTCATTTATTTCCAAATTAATCAGTTCCAACTTGAGCAGTCCTCATAATCCATTCATAAGCTTGTTAGTTATCCCTTTCACTACGATTGAGGATGTGCCAAAACTCTTACACAGGCAGATATGAAAATGAGACTCCTTTTTGTAGGTGGAAACAGAGCTGCCTCCAGGATTTATCCAAAATGTAAATGACTCTCACTTGGGCATCTGTGACTATGATTTCTGTCCCCGCCTCATTACTGGAAGCCACTGAGATGCCCTGGAAAATAGGAGAATGAAATAATGAATTTAACATGTAATGTACTCAGTGCTGCAGCTTGATCAGTAGAGTTATAGGTCTGAACTCTGAGGAGTGAGACCACAATAAACCAGGAACAGTTAAAAGAGAGAGAAAAGCAAGAAAGACAATAAAAGTTCAATGTTCACTTCATACTCAGACATGCACCTAATTTACTAAGTAGAAGGGCTTATTCCAGGTTTAGATTAAGGCCAATTGATGCCATAAGCACAGCCCAACAATGGTGCCCCTCTGCCCTTCCATTGCTTAATTGACAAGACATTGTTGAGAAATATCATTATTGTACGAAACAGGTGTCAGGAACAAATGGGACCCTCAATTTTTGTTCCAAATAACCAGTGGTGTGCTGGAGCAGGCTCTCACAGGCTCGCAAGAGCCGGTTAAGTTTTTAAGAATTTTGGGAGCCGGTTGTTAAAGTAGGTTCCTCCATGGCTACTTTAACAACTGGCTCCCAAAATGTGGGCTTGGGCCCCCTGCTGAATTCTCTTTTACTTTGCTGGTGGGATGCTGAGCCCTGCTAGCCAAGTAAATAGACTACTGCTGCTCCCCGCTCCTTGTTTCCAGCTCTGGGCAGCAGGCTGGGACTTCTCAAGTATGTGAGAGAAGTTCCAGCATGCTGCTCCGAGTAAGACGTTGGGAGTGGTGGCAGTCCATTTATTGACTGCCAGCAAAGGTATGCCTAGTGTGCCTGCACGAAGGGAGGGAGGAGAGAGAGGCAAGTGTTGCTCCCCCCCCTCCCCCCCCGGCCACCACTGGCCCTTCCAACTGCAGAGCTGGCTACATCTGGAGAAAGAGCCTGTTGTTAAAAATTTACCAGCACACCCCTGCAAATAACCCAAAAATGTCCAATTGCAGTAGAAACCTCTGAAATTTGAGATATTTCTGAGTACTTTATTTTGCAACAGGATGGAGCTCCAGCACATAGATCTCACAAAACAGTTGAGTTCTTATTTCTTAGGATTTATTTAACGCCTTTTTGAAGGAATTCGCTCAAGGCGGTGTATAGTAAGAATAGATCAAACATGAGCAATAGGCAATTACAGCAGTAAAAATATTCAAATAATACAAAGTAAGATAGTATACCACTTACAATGTCAACACAATGCGTAATAGAACATTTTAATTGTTAGTGGAGGGTAAAGCAAAGATGGAACATATAGATAGGTAAGAGAGTAAGAAGAGTTAGAAAATAAGGTGACAAATTTAAAGAAAGTTGCACATGAGGTCATAGAGATGGTTAAATCTTAATTAATGAAACCCCAGAATTAATTGAGCCAACAGCTCAGTGGCATCGAAGACTTTGTGAATGTGTCAGGGCTGAAGGCAGACACTTTGAACACAAATTATGAATTAATTAAGAAAAAATCTCATTATAGTAATATATTTTCACAGGTCATACTAAGGGCCCTGTTTCAAAGGCACGCTACTGATTTTAGCGTGCTGTAATAATTAGCGTGTGCTAACTGTGTAGATGCCCATAATATTCCTATGGGTGTCAACATGGTTAGCATTTTTAGTGTGTGCTAAAAATTAGCATGCACTAACCGTGTAGATGTCCATTGGAATTATGGGCATCTACACGGTTAGCGTGTGCTAATGCATAGCACACGCTAAAAACGTTAACGTAACTCTAGTGCGGCTTAGTAAACAGGGCCCTAAATGTTTTGACGAATCCAAAGTATTTTGAAACTATGTAAGGGGTCCCTTTTTTCCTACTTTAATTATTTTAGTCTGTAAACCGCTTAGATCTGTAAGTGAGCTTAGGCAGTATCGCAAGTTTTAATAAACTGTCATGTGTATTTATAATGATTAAAAACACATTGAAGTTCATGTTGGATAATAGGTGTCAACCAAAAAGAAGCGAGGCAAATACGAGGATTCCAAAACAATGAAGTTTTATTGTAAAAGTCACACAGGACGGCCCGACACGGCCGTGTTTCAGCATGTAGGCCTATCTGAGGGGTCAATGGACCAATTATATTTGAGTAGCCTTGGTCCCATAGGTGTCAGAATCTGTTTCTTTCAGAAATCTCCATTCCAAGATGAAGAGCAAATGTGACGGCTTAGTGCCAACAACTCTGCAAAAATAACTCTCTGAGAAACCAGTGAGATAGTATAAAAGGTGTGGCAGATGGCAGTGAAAGTGTTAAGGGCATGTTAGCTAGGGGGAAAAAAAACTCTGTGATGTCCCTCCTCCTTTCCCTTGGTGCCCTAAGCACTTGCGTATTTTACTTAATGGTTAATCCAGGGCTGAATAATTGAGATGACTGATTATGGGGCCCTTTTGCTAAGCCGCATTAAAAAGTGGCCTGTACTATTTTTAGAGCGTGAGTTTCCCATGTGCTGAGGCCACTTTTAGTGCGGCAGTAAAATGGCCGCAATTTCTATTTTTGCATTCATGGCCACGTGCTAATTAATTTCCCAATTAGCATGTGGCCATTAGCATGTGAGCGCTTACCGCCATTTATTTACGAGGCAGTAAGGGCGCCCACGCTAAACCTGCACTAATCGGGCAGTGTGCGGCAATTCACCTGCACTACCAGATTAGCGCACGGCACGCCTACTCTCTGCTTCCAAACACACCCCGTGCAAAAAAATATTTTCTAGCGCAGAGTTGGTGCGCACCAATCCAAGAACTACTGCAGGACACCTGAGCGCATCCCACAGTAGTTCTTTTTTAGGGGTCCTTTAACTAAGCTGCATAAGCGTCTACGCGCTCCCAACGTGTGCCAAAATGGAGTTACCGCCCGACTACCACTTGGCTCTTGCGGTAATTTCATTTTTGGCGCGTGTCCGATGCGCGCGTTTGAAAAATATTTTTTTAATTTTCGGACACGCGCCAAGTGGCTTTTGGCACGTGAAGGTCATTACCGCCCAGTTACCGCGTGAGTCTTTACCGCTAGGTCAATGGCTGGCGGTAAGGTCTCAGAACCAAAATGGACGCGCGGCAATTTTCATTTTGCCACATGTCCATTTTCGCCCAAAATAAAAAAAGGCCTTTTTTTACCGGAGCGCTAAAATAATGGATCGTCGCGCATCCAAAACCCGTGCCTACACTACTGCAAGCCATTTTTCAGTGCACCTTTGTATAAGGACCCCTTAGTGTGCCGTGAGCAAGCGTTAGTGCTTACCTCCGCTTAGTGAAAATGTCCCCGTGTAAAAAAGCACCATGGAAATGACCAATATTCCTACGTGTCTCTGGTTGAAACGTTTTCATCTGCTTTTGACCAGTAACATTAGTCCATACTCCTATGGATTGATAGTCTGTTGTTCCCTATTTTCCACTGCAATATTTTACTTAAAAAAGGCACCAGAAAATGATCATACACTTCAAAGACGGAAGCAAAAGGTTTTTTCTTTGTGCTTGGCACTGTGTGAGATTTCCCTTTAAAGTAATCATTTTTGGAATGGTATCTTGTAAGCAATTTCCTGGAGTCCAGTGCAGCCTTCTTTTCCTGTTTTTCATGCACTGGCCTAATTTACTCCTCCATAGCCAGAGGGTAAGTGTGATTTAGGAAATGTTACATTTGCATTATTGACTTTTATTTTGGTCTGTTGCTGCTGGTCCAGCAAATTGCAACAAATTTAGAACCTCTTTGGTGTTCTTGCAGAGAGGGGACTGGAGTTCTGGCAGGTCCAGTGGTCTTACTCATTACATTTTATTTATTTAGATTTTTGCTCACCCCTTTTTCAGGAGTAGCTCAAGGTGAGTTACATTCAGGTATGGATATTTCTCTGTCCCAGGAGGGCTCACAATCTAAGTTTGTACCTGAGGCAATGGAGGGTTAAGTGACTTGCCCAAGATCACAAGGAGCAGCAGTGGGATTTGAACCGGCTACCTCTGGATTACAAAACCAGTGCGCTAATCGCTAGGCCACTCCTCCACTCAGCAACATTCCATGTAGAATCACCAATAATATTAACATTCCATGTAGAATCTCAAATACTAGCAACGGAATCTCAAATAGTAGCAACGTTCAGTGTTCCACTGCACTAAACGCTAGGCTACTCCTCCACTAGCAACATTCCATGTAGAAGCCTGCCCTTGCAGATCAGCAACGCAGCTGCGGAGGCTTCTGTTTCTGTGAGTCTGACGTCCTGGCGGTAAAATCTTATGCGGTAACTGGGTGGTAATGACCTACGTGCGCCAAATGCCATTTGGCGTACATTCCGATATGTGCGGCAAAAAATAAAAATTATTTTTCAGATGCGTGTATTGGACATGCACCAAAAATGAAATTACCGCAAGAGCCACACGGTAGCTGGGCGGTAACTCCATTTTGGCGCACACTGGGCACACGTAGACGCTTACGCGGCTTAGTAAAAGGGCCCCTAAGTGAAGTAAAGTGAAATAAATACATTTTTTAAAAAGCTGTGCTCTTTTTAGGCATAAGCACTTGTGGGGGAGGGGGGGAGGATGGAAAAAGAAAATCTCATTACATCTGTCACTGAAGCATGCCTGGAGGTGCGCTCTGTTCTCCTTGCTGCCACCTAAAGTCACCTCAAACTAGTAGGCAATTCCACCAGGTCTCAAGCCTAACAGATGGTCTTTACTAATGAAAAGAACCATTTTAATTAGATCATCTGAAGACATTTATTCACATTGGTCGGCCTTCCCAATAAAGTTTCATTGACCAGGATCAGTACTGCTGGCTTCCAGCAGTCACCATCTGCTTGGTGTAAGAAGGAACTGGCTACAGGATCCCTGTTTGCCTTTCCCACTTCACTGAGCTGGAAACAGGTTTAACTGGAGAAGCTGCAGAACTGGCTTAGAGAATCCCTTCATTAAAGCCTAGGGTGGTTTTGAAAACTGTGGTATCCTTGATGGCAGCCCTGGGATTACAATGGCTTATCCTGCTATCTCTTAACAACAACAGTTGCAGAAATCGGCTTTAGAGGCTACGCTTGTTTCCTCTGGCACTGGATCTCTTAACGTTTGAGAAAATCTTCATTACATTTGCAGAAGCCTCTATTTAGCTTGTCGGCGTGCGTCTTAGTTTGGCCATTTAAAACTCTCAGCTTTCTGTGTGCAACAATCGGTGCAAGCTGAGACTACAAAATACCTAAAAGGATTAAGAACAGCTCACCCTCTCCAGAAAGCTGTCAGCAACTGAAGAGTCTGCGTACAGGAGGTAGACTGTGCGCCAGATTTGCCAAATGCGATGAAACAATTGCCCAGAACAATTGACATGGACAGGATCGCACTAGCCAAAAATGAGTGTTCATAATAGCATTTCTCAACTGGCAGGTGCTAATTTTAGTTAGCTTCCCCTCCTCCTCCTCTCTACCAACGTCTTGGCTTACATAAATTCTAAGGAGAAGTCTGTGTTAGTGGGAAGGGAGTCTGCTGTTAGCTTACCATTTGGCTTTGCAGCTTGGCAAAGGTGCAGTATTTTTGTGCTACAGACTATTTTTGCTTTTTATCAAACAAGATTACAATTATTTTTTCCATTTTGAGAAAAAAAAAGCTTTTCTTTTTCCAAAGCCAGCTGCATAACAATCATTACTACTTTTATAACCCTTAACTGTCTTTAGGTCTGTTAGATGACTCTCCTCTATTACGCCTACATTCTCTAGTGACCTATCATAAGTACATGAGTAATGCCACACTGGGAAAAGACCAAGGGTCCATCGAGCCCGGCATCCTGTCCACGACAGCGGCCAATCCAGGCCAAAGGCACCTGGCGAGCTTCCCAAACGTACAAACATTCTATACATGTTATTCCTGGAATTGTGGATTTTTCCCCAAGTCCATTTAGTAGTGGTTTATGGACTTGTCCTTTAGGAAACCGTCTAACCCTTTTTTAAACTCTGCCAAGCTAACCGCCTTCACCACGTTCTCCGACAACGAATTCCAGAGTTTAATTACGCGTTGGGTGAAGAAAATGTTTCTCCGATTTGTTTTAAATTTACTACACTGTCGTTTCATCGCATGCCCCCTAGTCTTAGTATTTTTGCAAAGCGTGAACAGACGCTTCACATCCACCTGCTACATTCCACTCATTATTTTATATACTATCATGTTTCTATCAGACTGCATTCAACCTATGTTCCACCTTTCAGACTGTGTTCCACCTGTGATGTAAACTGCACTGAATCTGGAAAAGGGGATTTTAGCGGCATACAAGACTTGTTTTGATTTGAAACACATACAGGATGAATTCTATAAGTCGGGCCTAAAACTCAGCACTAAAAAACCCATCTTAAGCACTATAAGCTGCACCTAAAATTAGGCACGGTTTATAGAATGACACTTAAGTCCCGGGAGTCAAGCATAAATTTATATGTGTCCGTTTGCACCAAAGGAAACATGGTATAAATGCCACCACCTAACATTATTGCATTACCTGTATTGTAAATGAACATTATTGGTAAAAATCTGGTTTGAGCACATGTCCTTAAATATTATACAGTGCAGGATAATGCAATTCCCCCAAATCAAATATATCTTTTTATCCCCTTTTTCAATACGGCCTAGATGTTGATGACCTTAATGGCCTTTTCACCTTCAAGTTTAGCCTTCAGGGTTTTCCTAATCCTTCTGATGTATTCTTTGGTGATTGTGTTCTTTACTATGACATGATATCTACTTGTAGGATTCCAGATATATGTAAGCTCCTTTGTTGTCCAATCCCTTGATGACCTTATTATGGGGCATTTCTAGGCCTTTGATGTCAACCATTTTTCCTTTTTTTTTCATAGCTATGATAGTACATTTGTCTAATCCAAATTCCATGGCAATATCTTCACTGAAAATTCTGTCAGCATTTAGCAGTGATTTGATTTCCAGTTGCAATTTTCCATAGAGCTTCAAATTATCCAATTGAAATTTGGGAAGATACCTTTCCAGTTTGGTAGCCTAAGGCTGTTTTTCTCTGCATGACTGACAGTGGAATTAAAGCTATCACAAGCAACAAAGGTGAAAATGAGTCTCCATGAAATAATCCTCTTCTGATCTTCACTTGACCCACTTCTTCACTGCCAACTGTCAGTTCTGGTTTCCACTGACTCATTGCGTTCTGCTCAAAGTTTCTTATATTTTCACTCACTCCAGTTATTTCTACGCAATTCAAAACCCAAATATGTAGCAATGAGTTGAAGGCCTTCTTGTAATCAATCCAAGGTACATTCAGGTACATTTTTCAACGTCTGCAATTTTCCAGGATCATTTTATCAATCAAAAGCTGGTCTTTGGATGCATCTGGTGTTTCAACATTTCCCTTTTTGTTCCACTGAAAGCAAATTTTTTCTTCCCAAGAGGTCTTGGACTGTGTGTCCACTATTATTCCTGTCAACAGTGAGCATTGCTGGCAGATGGGCTATTGGCCTGCAATTGATTGAGACTGTCTTTTTTGCTGGGTCTGTTTGCAGGAAGTAGGTCTTTCCAGTTGTCAACCAGCCTTCAATCTGCCTTCTTTGCAGCCTGCTGTTGAACTGTTCAGCTATTCATGGATGTAAAGAGGTCCAATGTTGGAGCCAGGATGCATACACTTAAGCGATCATTTTATACGTACTCTTTGCACCTTAAGGGCTAGATTCTATATATACTACTACTACTTAACATTTCTAAAGCGCTACTAGGGTTACGTAGCACTGTACAGTTTAACATAGAAGGACGGTCCCTGCTCAAGGAGCTTACAATCTAAAGGACAAATGTACAGTCAGTCAAATAGGGGCAGTCAAATTGGGGCAGTCTAGATTTCTTGAATGGGTATAAAGGTTAGGTGCCGAAAGCAACATTGAAGAGGTGGGCTTTGAGCAAAGATTTGAAGATGGGTAGGGAGGGGGCTTGGCGTATGGGCTCAGGAAGTTTATTCCAAGCATAGGATGAGGCGAGGCAGAAAGGGCGGAACCTGGAGTTGGCATTGGTGGAGAAGGGTACTGAGAGGAGGGATTTGTCCTGTGAGCGGAGGTTTCGGGTGGGAACGTAAGGGGAGATAAGCACTGAAAAAAATACGCCTAAATTTCGGTGTGGTTTCTAGAATATGCTGAGCACCCATCTGCATGACTAAATTTAGCCATGGGGAGTTATGCCAAGTAAAACTTCATATAATTTCCTATGCCTAAATTAGGCATGGACTGTATATATTCTATAACAATACGCATAGTTTTTAGAAATGCTCACAATCCACCCATTCCACAATCATGGCCATGCCCCTTTTTCAACTATGCACCAGTGGCGTAGCCAGACAGCTAATTTTGGGTGGGCCTGAGCCTAAAGTGGGTGGGCACAAAATTATCTCTGCCCCGCCAAACCTCCACCTCAAAATATAAATACTTTAGCTAATGAGGATCCTCAAGCTCTGTTAGCTGAAGACTTTCTCCGAAGGCAATTAATACCAATCGGTCCACCACTTTTCTCTCTTCCCCGCCTCCAGTCCCCGGTCTGGCACCTCTCCCTAGCTCCACCCCATTGACAATTAATACCTTTAATTAAATTTAGATATTAGATATGTATCAAATGTCAAAGAATTTTAGATATTAGATCTGTGTCATATGTCAAAGAATAAAGTGGTTGCTCAAAGCATATACTAACCACAATCGCTCAACTGCAAAACACTATGCACAAATTTGTGCAAAAACACACTCAGAACCTTACTGTATCATAAATATTACACTGGGCAGAACCTAATACACCAATATACCACCCATACGGAAAATGCAGACTGTCAACAATATGAAACAAGGGATCATATCACAATTCTCATGTAGAGCCACTAAACACCTTTTTAGGGTGGATAGTGTTCACAATGAGCTCCTTTTATTATCGACCATATTTTATAACGATCCTTCAAGAGGTAGTGTGTCATGATTTAGGCTCTACACCATTTCTGATGTTTTGGTGCCACCTCAGTAAGGCCAACACACAATCTCTCCACTGCAAAACACTATACACAATCTTGTGCAAAAAAACACACTCATAACCTTACCAAACCATAACAGCACTAATTCCAAGGGCAGGACGAGCTACAACCATATGTGTGGAAAGGCAGCACTATAATTACACCGGGCTCTAAAACACCAGTACACAACCTAGTGAAACAAAAAACAAAACAAAACAAAACAAAAAAGGCTGCAAATACTACATGCTAGCAGAATACTGCACCTTAATCACACATGAAAAACACATGACAACAGTGTAGCGCTCTAGAAATGTTAAATAGTAGTAGTAGTAGTAATATGAAGGCAAATTTCTGAACTGGAAAGTTACCTCAAGAAGTCAGACTCAGCATGCAGCAATACTAGAAAAATTGAAACTTACATGCAAAATATCAGAGATGCACATTTCCAAAAGCTGACATATTCCAATTAATAAATTCTGAATTAAAAAAATGTTTTCTACCTTTGTTGTCTGATCATTTAGTTTTTCTATTCGCGTTGGTCCCAGTGTCTTCTGTTTTATGCAGTGTCTTCTTTCTATTTGATATTTTTTCACTCACCATGTCCACCATCCTCCTGTGTCCTTATGTTCTCTCCCCCTGCCCTCCCCTCTCCTCATCCATGTCCAGCAATTTCCTCTCTCCCCTCCATCCATTCATCCATGTCCTGATGTCCAGCAATTTCCTGTCTCCCCTCCCCTCCAGTGATCTGTTCTCTCCCCACCCCACCCTCTTCTTCATATCCAGCGATCTGTGCTCTCCCTCTTCCTCCCCCTGCCGTGATGGCCAGCGATTCTCCCTGCCCTACCTCAGCTCCCCTCTCCCTGCCATTCCATCCCATCCATGGCCAGCGATTCTCCCTCCCATCCCATCCATGACCAGCCATTCTCCCTGCCCTCCCTCAGCCCCCCAACAGCCCTCAGAGTACGTTCCCCCCTCCCCTCCCATCCATGGTCAGCGATTCTCCCTGCCCTCCTTCAGCTCCCCAACAGCCCTCCGAGTCCTCTCCGTTTCCCCTCCATGGCCAATGATTTTCCCTGCCCTCCCTCAGCTCCCCAACAGCCCTCCGAGTCCTCTCCGTTCCCCCTCCCCTCCATGGCCAGTGATTCTCCCTGCCCTCCCTCAGCTCCTCAACAGCCCTCCGAGTCATCTCCATTCCCCATCCCCTCCCCTCCATGGCCAGTGATTCTCCCTGCCCTCCCTCAGCTCCCCAACAGCCCTCCGAGTCCTCTCCGTTCCCCCTCCCCTCCATGGCCAGTGATTCTCCCTGCCCTCCCTCAGCTCCCCAACAGCCCTCCGAGTCCTCTCCGTTCCCCCCTCCCCTCCCATCCATGGCCAGTGATTCTCCATGCCCTCCCTCAGCTCCCCAACAGCCCTCCGAGTCCTCTCCGTTCCCCCCTCCCCTCCCATCCATGGCCAGTGATTCTCCCTGCCCTCCCTCAGCTCCCCAACAGCCCGAGTCCTCTCCATCCACCCCCCCGCATGCACACGAGTGTGTTGAACCTGCCCTTTTTCTTTCAGTAGCAGCGAGCGATGTGAAGGAACTGCAAGTTCGCCAGCTTCAAGTTCTCCCTTTCCTCTTCATACAGTGTCGGACCCGCCTTCGCGGAAACAGGAAATATGTCATCGTAAAGGCGGGACCGACACTGTGTGAAGAGGAAAGGGAGAACTTGAAGCAGTGTCTTGACGTCGCTCGCTGCTACTGAAAAGAAAAAGGACAGGTTCAACGCTCTTTGCATGGGGGGGGGGATGGAACGGAATGGAGGAGGAGGAGCGGAGGAGGGCTGCCAGTCGGGCCGAGGGAGGGAAGGAGGCGCGCCACGCGGGGCCTCTTAGAGAGCGAGGCCCTGTCACCCGCACCGCCCTAAGACCGGCTCGACTCGGGGTGCACCATTCCTGGGTGGGCCCTGGGCTTAAGTGGGTGGGCCTGGGCCCACCCAGGCCCACCCGTGGCTACGCCCCTGCTATGCACCTTAGAATTTATACACATTATTTTATAGCATACGCTTAGATAGTTCTGCACATAAATTCTAATTAATGCCAATTAGTGTCAATAATTGCTTGTTAATTGGCAATTATTGGTACTGATTGACTTGTTGGCTAATTAAGTTGCATGTGCAAATCCAGAATATGACCAGATTTGCGCACGCAGCCTAAGTCGCACTATATAGAATCTGGAGGTAAATGTCTCAATCCTGGCACATTATGCACCCAAAAATTGGCACTGAAAAAATAACACACTACACACTGTTCTATAAATGGCGGTAAAAGGTAGGCACCATTTATATAATATACTTACTCCCGGATTCTATATATGGTGCGCTTAGTGTGCATTAAATTGTGCATGTGACCAATTTATGCATGCTACTCAATTAGTTAACAAGCCAATTAGTGTTGATAATTGGCCAACCAATTATCAACACTAATTGGCAATAATTGGAATTTACACATGCCTCTTTTTAGGAATATTCTATTAAAAGGTGCACATAAATTCCAGCACGTGTAGCCAAAAAGAGGGGGGGGGGGGGCAGTGGGAGGAGTGTGGGCATGCTGGAGCATCAATCAAATCTACGCACATGGTTATAGAATTTAGGGGAGCATGCCTAGGTTTAGACGCACAACTTTCGAAATATTCCCAAGCACTAAATCATTAGAACAGCATACTCATTTGCTTTATGCAGGATCTTCAGAATATGATGCAACAGTACTGCTTAGTAAATTTCTTTTTAGCAGTAAAGTGCAAATCGTCATTGATCCAGAATTTTGTTTTTAAAGGTGATTGAACCCGATTAGTTTTCGAACAACATACCTTTGACAGTGTGTACTCAACTGTGGAGAAACACTGTTATTCCAAAATCAACTGCTTGTAGTACCACAAAAAAGTGAAATCTAGCAGTACCCAAATATAAATCAAATCAAATTAGGGCTTATATACTGCTAAAATTCCCTAAGCAGGGTTCAGTGCGGTTTACAATAGTTAGATTATAAAGATATTACAGTACACACTTCACTGACATGGGCATCAGAAGAGAAGGAAGATAGACATTTGTATGGCGGTGAAATTGTTGGCTGTGTGGGCCGGTGGGGGGAGGGGGGACTGTCACAGTACGGGTTTTGGGAAACCAAAGGTTTTTAGTTTTTTTCTAAAGTTGAGGTATATGTTGTCTGTTCTTATGTCAATGGGGAGTGAGTTCCATATGGAAGTACCCACTGCCGGGAAGAGGGATTTGAAGTGTCTCAGATATCTTGAGCCTTTGTAGGGTTGTGAAGAGAGGAACAGCCGATTTTTTTAGTCTATCAGATCTGGCTAGGCACAGAGAAGATATAGTAGTTAGCAGGCCAGATGTGATGCCGTACAGAATTTGATAGATGAAGCATGCGGCCTTGAAGATAATTCTTTCAGAAACTGGTAGCCAGGGTAGTATATTGATAAACAAATGAGCTAAAGACCTCAGACACCAAGATGCTTACCATAAACTCGGTGTCTTTACTGGGGTAATGAGTATAATCATCGGTCAAGAAACTTGTTTGTCATTTTTAACCTTTATTGTTGATTAAAAAATCAGTCTCTGGCTGTCTTCAAGTCTAGGCTTAAAGCCCACCTCTTTGCTTCTGCTTTCGACTCCTAGCCATGATTCTCTTACTCAACACCCTCACTTATCACCCCTACCACTGCAATTTCCCCACCCCTAGCTGTCTGTTCATCTGTCCAATTTAGATTGTAAGCTCTGTTGAGCAGGGACTGTCTTTTCATGTTAATTTGTACAGCGCTGCGTAAGTCTAGTAGCACTATAGAAATGTTTAATAGTAGTAGTAATAGTAATTAAAAAATCAAGCACTTACGTTGATTTTTTTTTTTACTTTTAGTGGTTGCAACTCAGTTCCAGTTCTTTAATAACCAGAACCACGTTAAGTTTTTGAATAAAGGTTAAAAATGACAAATGAGGTTTTTGATCGATGATTTTACTCGCTACCCCAATAAAGACGCTGAGGTTATGGTAAGTGTCTGGGTGTCTAAGGTCTTTTCCTTGATTTTTTATGAGTGATTTATATTTGGGTACTGCTGGGTTTCACTTTTTGTGGTAATGCCTGTGACATAGATTAATTACACACCTCACCACTCCACCCTTACTCTGAAAGTCAAATTCTATAACAGTTTGCTTAGATCTTTCCTGCCATCCTTGATTTCTTTGTAACACCAATTGTATCTCTTATCCTGAAATGGCGATGCCATAACAGGTCTTTGTAAGCCACATTGAGCCTGCAAATAGGTGGGAAAATGTGGGATACAAGTACTATAAATAAATAAAGAAAGAAAAAGACATTGCTAAAGCATACCAGTTAGCTCCCATCAATATACAGGCATCAGTATTCTGCACAATCTGGAATGGCCATCAGGTAGATTCTGGAAGACAGGAAAGGGGATGGGATTTGATATACTGCCTTTCTGTGGTTACAATCAAATCAGTTTACATATTATATACAGGCACTAATTTTGTACCTGGGGCAACAGAGTGTTAAGTGTTAAGGGATCTGTCCTTGGGCCCCTTCTTTTTTCAATCTACACCTCTTCCTTAGGCTCCCTGATCTCTTCTCATGGTTTCCACTATCATCTTTATGCTGACGACACTCAGCTTTATCTCTCCACACCAGAAATCACTGCGGATACCCAGGCCAAAGTCTCAGCCTGCTTATCCGACATTGCTGCCTGGATGTCCAACCGCCACCTGAAACTGAATATGTCTAAGACTGAACTTATTGTTTTCCCACCCAAACCCACTTCCCCTCTCCCTTCACTCTCTATCTCAGTTGAGAACACCCTCAACGTCCCCGTCTCATCTGCCCGCAACCTCGGTGTCATCTTCGACTCCTCCCTCTCCTTTTCTGCGCATATCCAGCAGATAGCCAAGACCTGTCGCTTCTTCCTCTATAACATTAGCAAAATTCGCCCCTTCCTCTCCGAGCACACCACCCGAACTCTCATCCACTCTCTCATTACCTCTCGCCTTGACTACTGCAACCTACTCCTGACCGGCCTCCCACGTAGCCATCTATCCCTCCTTCAGTCCATCCAGAACTCTGCCGCACGTCTTATCTTCCGCCTTAACCGATATACTCATATCACCCCTCTCCTCAAGTCACTCCACTGGCTCCCAATCAGATACCGCATACAGTTCAAGCTTTTCTTACTCACCTACAAATGCACTCGATCTGCGGCCCCTCCTTACCTCTCTATCCTCATCTCCCCTTACGTCCCTACCCGTAACCTCCGCTCTCAAGACAAATCCCTCCTTTCAGTACCCTTCTCCACCACCTCCAACTCCAGGCTCCGCCCCTTCTGTCTCGCCTCACCCCATGCCTGGAACAAACTCCCTGAGCCCATACGCCGTGCCCCCTCCCTACCCATCTTCAAATCAATGCTCAAAGCCCACCTCTTCAATGTCGCCTTCGGCACCTAATCACTACACCTCTTCTCAGGAAATCTTAACTACCCCCAACTTGACATTTCGTCCTTTAGATTGTAAGCTCTTCCAAGCAGGGACCGTCCTTAATTGTTAATTTGTACAGCACTGCGTAACCCTAGTAGCGCTCTAGAAATGTTAAGTAGTAGTAGTAGTAGTAGTCACAAGGAGCTGTAGTGGGAAACAAACCCAGTTCCCAAACTTCTCAGGCTGCTGCACTAACCACTACGCTACTTCCACTAACAGCCTGTTACAAAAATCAAAATGGGGAAGACCTAAAAAACTGTGAGGCCCGTTTACAGATTGGCCCCAAGAAAACCTCCGGAAATGGCTTGTGCGGCGATAACCTGCTGCCCGATTACCGTCGGGGTATCACAGGATCCCTTATTGCCACATCAGTGGGTGGCAGTAAGAGCTCCCTGCTGCACGACAATGCGGTAAGAGTTCTATCACCGCATGGCCATGTGTGCTGGGGACCTTTTTACCTGCTGTGGTAAAAAGGGCCCTGGCAGGTGGGGAAAAATGGCCCTGCCACTAATGCAGGGCCCTTTTTCCAGCAGCTTGGTAAAAGGGCCCCTGTATGTAGGTTAGCCAATAACAAAATTGGCTTAAGCCTATGTAACATCCATGCCTAGATTTCATAAATGTCTGAGTAACTTATAGTATTTTATAACTTATTATTCCATAAGTTAAATGTGGAATTATGCACCCTGTCCATGATCCACTCAGACTCTACCCATGTGTACACCCACTTGCAAACTATGTGCTATGGCTAAGCTGCTTGATTATATCAGATGTGGATGATTGTCTATTTTAAAGTTTTGTTATCATAATTGGATTTAATGTTTACTTATTTTTATTATGTTTTTTTTATGTTTTCCGTTGATTTTATTTTGTATTTTATGATTATGTTGCATTTTATGTATATTTTTTGTTACCTGTTTAGATTAACATAGTAACATAGTAGATGACGGCAGAAAAAGACCTGCACGGTCCATCCAGTCTGCCCAACAAGATAACTCATATTTGCTGCTTTTTGTGTATACCCTACTTTGATTTGTACCTATGCTCTTCAGGGCACAGACCGTATAAGTCTGCCTCGCACTATCCCCGCCTCCCAACCACCAGCCCCACCTCCCAACCACCGGCTCTGGCACAGGCACAAACCGTATAAGTCTGCCCAGCACTATCCTCACCTCCCCAGCCCTGCCTCCCAACCCCGGCTCTGGCACAGACCGTACAAGTCTGTCCAGCACTATCCCCGCCTCCCAACCACCAGTCCCGCTTCCCACCACCGGCTCTGGCACAGACCGTATAAGTCTGCCAGCCCTATCCCCGCCTCCCAACCACCAGCCCCGCCTCCCGATCTTGACTAAGCTCCTGAGGATCCATTCCTTTGGCACAGGATTCCTTTATGCTTATCCCACACATGTTTGAATTCCGTTACCATTTTCATTTCCACCACCTCCCGCGGGAGGGCATTCCAAGCATCCACTACTCTCTCCGTGAAAAAATACTTCCTGACATTTTTCTTGAGTCTGCCCCCCTTCAATCTCATTTCATGTCCTCTCGTTCTACCACCTTCCCATCTCCGGAAAAGATTCGTTTGCGGAATAATACCTTTCAAATATTTGAACGTCTGTATCATATCACCCCTGTTTCTCCTTTCCTCCAGAGTATACATGTTTAGTTCAGCAAGTCTCTCCTCATACGTCTTGTAACGCAAATCCCATACCATTCTCGTAGCTTTTCTTTGCACCGCTTCAATTCTTTTTACATCCTTAACAAGATACGGCCTCCAAAACTGAACACAATACTCCAGGTGGGGCCTCACCAACGACTTATACAGGGGCATCAACACCCCCTTTCTTCTGCTGGTCACACCTTTCTTTATACAGCCTAACAACCTTCTAGCTACTGCCACCGCCTTGTCACACTGTTTCGTCGCCTTCAAATCCTCAGATACTATCACCCCAAGATCCCTCTCTCCGCCCGTACCTATCAGACTCTCCCCGCCTAACACATACGTCTCCCGTGGATTTCTACTTCCTAAGTGCATCACTTTGCATTTCTTCGCATTGAATTTTAATTGCCAAACCTTAGACCATTCTTCTAGCTTCCGTATGTCCTTTTTCATGTTTTCCACTCCCTCCGGGGTGTCCACTCTGTTACAGATCTTACAGTTTGCAAATAGGCAAACTTTATCTTCTACCCCTTCGGCAATGTCACTCGCAAATATATTGAACAGAATCAGCCCCAGCACCGATCCTTGAGGCACTCCACTACTTACCTTTCGCTCCTCCGAGCGAATTCCATTCACCACCACCCTCTGGCGTCTGTCCATCAACCAGTTCCTAATCCAGTTCACCACTTTGGGTCCTATCTTCAGCCCCTCCCGTTTATTTAAGAGCCTCCTGTGGGGAACCGTGTCAAAAGCTTTGCTGAAATCTAAGTAGATTACGTCCATAGCTCGTCCCTGATTCAATTCTCCTGTCACCCAATCAAAGAACTCAATGAGGTTCGTTTGGCACGATTTCCCTTTGGTAAATCCATGCTGTCTCAGATCTTGCAACTTATTAGCTTCCAGAAAATTCACTATCCTTTCCTTCAGCATCGCTTCCATTACTTTTCCAATAACCGAAGTGAGGCTTACCAGCCTGTAGTTTCCAGCTTCTTCCCTATCACCACTTTTGTGAAGTGGGACCACATCCGCCGATCTCCAATCCCTCGGAACCTCTCCCGTCTCCAAGGATTTATTAAACAAATCTTTAAGAGGACCCGCCAGAACCTCTCTGAGCTCCCTCAATATCCTAGGGTGGATCCCATCTGGCCCCATGGCTTTGTCCACCTTTAGCTTTTCAAGTTGTTCATACACACTCTCTTCCGTGAACGGTGCTCTATCCACTTCAATCTCATTTGTACTTTTTGCAGTCCATCGCGGTCCTTCTCCAGGATTTTCTTCTGTGAAAACAGAACAGAAGTATCTATTTAGCAAATTTGCTTTTTCTTCATCATTATCCACATAGCGGTTCGCAGTATCTTTTAGTCTCACAATTCCCTTTTTAGTCATTTTCCTTTCACTAATATACCTGAAGAAAATTTTGCCACCCCTCCTTACATTTCTAGCCATTTGTATAATACGGAATAAGAAATGGATAAATAAGTAAGCCTCAAAAAGGTGCCCGAACTGACCAGATGATCACCGGAGGGTATCGGGGATGACCTCCCCTTACTCCCCCAGTGGTCACCAATTTCTTTCCCACCCTAAAAAAAAAAACTTAAACATTTGCCAGCCTCTATGCCAGCCTCAAATGTCACACTCCGCTCCATGACAGCAGTATGCATGTCCCTGGAGCAGTTTTAGTGGGTGCAGTGCACTTCAGCCAGGCGGACCCAGGCCCATCCCCCCTCTACCTGTTATACTTGTGGTGGTAAATGTGAGCCCTCCAAAACCCACCTGAAACTCACTGTACCCACCCAGTTATGAAAGGTCACCTTCTATACTTACCCGCCTAACAGTCTCCTTTTTCTCTTCCCATACTTAATCTCTGTGCATTACTAATTGTATCTGATATCCTGGAATGACAATGTCATAACAAAATTCTGTAAGCCACATTGAGCCTGCAAATAGGTGGGAAAATGTGGGATACTAATGCAATAAAATAAAATAAAATAAAATAAATAAATAAAATAAATCTAGGTGCCCCCTTTCACCCCTTAGGGCTATGGTAGTGGTGTATAGTTGTGGGGAGTAGGTTTTGGTGGGGTTTTAGGGGGCTCAGCACCCAAGGTAAGGGAGCTATGCACCTGGGAGCAATTTCTGAAGTCCACTGCAGTGCCCCCTAGGGTGCCCGGTTGGTGTCCTGGCATGTCAGGGGGACCAGTGCACTACGAATTCTGGCTCCTCCCACGACCAAAGAGCTTGGATTTGGTCGTTTTTGAGATGGGCGTCCTCGGTTTCCATTATGGCTGAAAACCGGGGACGACCATCTCTAAGGTCGACCATCTCAACATTTAGGTCGACCATCTCTAAGGTCGACCTAAATGTTGAGATTTGGGCGTCCCCGACCGTATTATCGAAACGAAAGATGGACGCTCATCTTGTTTCAATAATATGGGTTTCCCCGCCCCTTCGCAGAGCCGTCCTGCAAGGACGCCTCATGAAAACTTGGGCGCCCCGTTCGATTATGCCCCTCCACGTACCACACATCTTGTCCCCATCTATATATCTGCACTTGGCCCCTCAGCTATATGGTAAGCTGTATTGTAGAAAAACATTAGTATCATAGCAATGTTATTTGAATGTTCTAATGTGTATTTATTTTATATTCCATCGTTATTATGCTTACATTGTATTATTCTCTCTGTTTTTTGAATTTCAGTTGTGTTAAATATGTATATTTTTGATCCTGTTTCATAGTCGGCCTATTATTAGGTCTCAATTTGCTGCTTTCAAGTTTCCCTCTTTCATTCTGTCTCTGTCTTTACTTGTTCCATTTTACTGTTGTTATGCTGTTAACAAAATTTTAAGTTTGATGTTAAACTGTACCTACTGTACATTGCCTTGGGTGAATCTTTTCCTAAAGGTAGTTAATAAATCCCAATCAATCAATAGATAAACATCGCACTGAGATTTCTGTGCAGAAATTGAAGCATATTCTATGACAATGTGCATACCTTAATTAGTTAAGCTATTCAGCGCTAATTGGATGTTAACAAGTAATTAGCACTAATTGGCATTAATTATAAATTTATGCACACTACTTTCTAAGCGTATTTTGTAATGTGGTATGCGTAAATTCTAAGTCACATAGTTGAAAAGTGGGCATGGATATGGGTGAAGAATGGGCGTGTCATTTGCATTTCTAAAATCTATGCACATTATTTATTTATTTGGTTCACTTGTATCCCACATTTTCCCAGCATGTGCAGGCTCAATGTGGCTAACAAAGTTACAATAAAATTACATAATACAACAGGATATAATAGTAAAAAAGAAAGTAACAAATACAATTATAGAATACACCCACTCCACACCTAATTTAGGTGTTGGGATTTATATTAGGTTTTAGTTGGCGATAATTGACCTTCACTAAGGGCCCCTTTTACTAAGTCACATAGGTGCCTACGCGTGCCCAACGCATGCACAACACGAGGCAAATTGGAGTTACTGCCCAGTTACCGCATGGCCCTTGCAGTAATTTCAATTTTAGCGTGCGTCCACTATGCACGTCTGAAAAATATTTTTTATTTTCTGGCTCGCGTAGTGGAAGTGCGCCAAGTGGCATCTGATGCGCATAGGTCATTTCTGCCCAAATTCTTTACCGCTAGGTCTATGGCTGGCAGTAAGGTCTCAGACCCAAAATGGATGTGCTGCAATTTTGATTTTGCTGCACGTCCATTTACAGCAAAAAAATAAAGGCTTTTTTTTACAGGTGCACTGAAAAATGATTTTGCGCACGCCCAAAACCTGTGCCTACACTACCGCAGGCCATTTTTCAGCGTGCCTTTGTAAAAGGACCCCTAAATTTAGTCATGTAGGCCAGCACTTGGCATATTCTATAAAGTGCATCTAAATTAAAGCATACTCGGCACAATATAAAGAATCTATCTCACTATTCAGAAAAGGAGGTTTCCCAAATTTCACAGCAGACCTACTGTAGAAACCAAGAAATCAAAGCCTCCGCTAGTCACAAATGAAGAAAGACTGAAGATGTGACAGTATAATAAAATTCAATGAAAGTACTACACATCAGTACAGAATAGAGTCCATTACTTAATTAACCCGTTGCACCTAGCAAACATAACACAATTAAGGGAAAAACAGCTCTCGCATTTGGGATCTCCGAACAATCCTCTCTACTTCACAGAAAATTGTCCAGCTGAGAAGGCATAACAAAAATATATCATCCTATTACATTTTATCACACATTTCCTAGTTTACTTCAAAAAAATAACTCAGCACCAAAGCTGGGTCATAGGGGAAACATCTGGAAGGACGTTAATGTTCATTTAATTTTGACGTGATATACAGAGTGTTAGATCCCAAGAGCTAGAAAACATCAGGGCAATTTTCAAAACTGCACAACCAGGTGTAAACTCTGTGGGTACTTTTTACCCATGGATTTTGAATTAAATTTCAAAAGGAATGTATATACTTTAGCTTTGAAAAGCCCCATCCAAGTGAAAAACAGAGAAAATCAAGCCTTTGGGATGTAGGAGGGGCAGTACTTTTAGTAGACTGGTCCCCCAACATCCCAGGAGAGCAGTGGGACACCCTAGGAGGTACTGCGGTGGACTTCATATAAATAGTCCCAGGTACATATTTCACCGTTGTTCCCTTATCTTGCCTGCTGAGCCCTCCAAAACCCACCAAAACCTCCCTACCCTCAACTGTACACCACTACAATATCCCTTATGGGTGAAGGGGGCACCTATATGTGAGTACAGTAGGTTTCTAGTGAGTTTGAGAGGGCTCATAGTTTTCAACACAAGTATGATAGGTAGGGGAAGGTATGGGCCTGGGCCCACCAGTCTACAGTACACTGCAGCAAGCATTAGACTACTCCAGGAACCTGCATGCTGCTCTAATAGACCTGACAATAACATCAGAAAATGCCATAGAGGCTGGTAAATCATATTTTTCTTCACATGTTTTGGGGTGTGGGAGTCAGTGACTACTGGGGGAGTAAGGGGGTCATCTCTGATTCCTGCAAGTGGTCATCTGGTCATTTAGGGTACTTTCATGTGCCTTATTCGTTCTAAAAATAGGTCTAGATCAAAATGTCACCATTCTAGCCCTAGACATTTCCATTTTGTTCCATTATGGCTGTAAAATGTCCAAGTGTTAGAAACACCCCAATCCTACCCCCAATATGCCCCCTTATGATTTGGACAAATTGCAGACGAATTGTATAGATAAATGTATATAAAACAGGTTTCAAAATTAATGATTCAAACATTTTTCTGAGGAAATAAAATGTCCAAATGCTGCTTCATGCTACTTTTTAGACGTTTTTCTCTTTCAAAAATGAGCCTCAAAGTCTATTTACAAAGGTAAATGACTTTTGAAAATTGCCCTCCAAGGGAGTAATTTTATAGCACACACACATACTTTCTCCTATGCAGGTACCAGCAAAATTTCAAAATAAAAGTATGTGCATAGTTTCACTTTGAAAATTACCCCAGGAAACTATGCCCATATATTTACAGCCACCTTTTGGCCTGCAAAACTTGTTTTGGTTTATAAAGTATAAATGTATGTATGTTAATTATGTTCACAAGTGAAAAACCTTTTCTCAGCTCCTCCCTCAGGAATATCACCTCTCAACTGGGTAAATTTACATGTATACAGGCTGGATGTGGGTAGGTTTACCTGCAGATCAGACTGGAATTTTATATGCCTATTTCCATGTACCAAACACTGCTTTATGCATAGAAATGGTCTTAAAAATTTCCCTCCAGAGGATCATTTTATAATAGGGCATCTAAAGTCAAAACTAAATTGCACACTTGAAATATTCTCTAAAGATATTAAAGGCAATTAGCCAATAAAGTGAGCTTATTAATTTGCAAATACCATTTCATCATCATTTGCCTCCTTTTTTTAAACAAACTTTGTATAATCCACATATGTGTTTATGTGCCTTTACAGAACCCCCCCTAAAGTTACACCTGCTTTCGTGCAGGCATAACGTTTCCACCTAAATTTGGGGCCCTTTTACTCAGGGCTACCGAGAGACCAGGCCAGGCCCGGGGCAAGGCCGCCCCCAGGACCCCGCCCCCGAGGTCATCGTCACCGCCGCCCCCCCCGGCCGCCGCACCACAGTCCCCACCCGCCCCCCTCCGTCCGCCACTGGGCCGGGCCCCCCGCATTGAAATCATCACAGCGCCTCACCTGTCACCTCACTTCCGTGACTGAAAGCACAGCCAGCAGCGGCAGATCGGATTTGCCTCCCTTCGGGCCTTCCCTCCCTGTGTCCCACCCTCGCGGAAGTTACATCAGACGAGGGCGGGACACAGGGAGGGAAGGCCCGAAGGGAGGTGAATCCGATCTGCCGCTGCTGGCTGCACTTTCAGTCACGGAGCGAGGTGACAGGTGAGGTGCTATGATGATTTCAATGCGGGGGGGCCTGACCCGGTGGTGGACGGTCGACGGAGCCAAGGGCGGGTAAGATCGGGGACTGCGGCGCCAGGCCCCCCTTGGAGGCCCAGGCCCGGGGAATTTTGTCCCCCTGCACCTCCTCTCGGCGGCCCTGCTTTTACTAAAGGGTTACTGCATGGCAACAGGCTAGGTGCGCGGCAACCTGGAAATATTGCCAGCCCAATGTAGGTGCCGGCGGTAGTTCAAGTTTCAAGTTTATTAGGGGGTTTACTTTCCCACCTATCATGGTGGATATCATGACAATCCATCTGACTGGGGGCTTCAGACGACTGACTTGAGGATCATTCATTTAGTCCAATAAGAAGGTTTATTGATTTTTATTACCATGTTACAGCAATGAAGGAAACTAGACATGATGAAGCATTCACACATCTCCTTGCTGAATACACATTTTATCTTGCAACTTTCATATGCATCACTATTCCCCCTGTTTACCAAGCTATGCTTGCGGCTGCCATGTGCTAATGCCGACACAGCCTGCTCACTTCTGAATGGGCTGTGTTGGCATTGCCGAGTGGCTTAGTAAACAGGGGGGTATGTGAGGCATATGAAGTCGCTCATGAATATGTTTCAGCTCTGTATCAATTCCCGGTACTTTCTTCAACACTCTGGGCTTTATAAAAGCTTCCTCTCAAATCTTTTCTCTTCTCTGATGGACATGTTTTCCAGACACCTTCACTGCAATGTTAACAGCGAGATCCACATTTTTTCATTCTTTAATTGTAGTCTAGATGTCAGTACAAGTGATCTTCAATTTTTCTGTCTGAATGAATTACTTCAGAAATTTCATTTCTGTTGCTTACTTTGTATTTCCAGGCCTATTCTTGGTAGTCAGAACCCAATCTTCCAAAGCACAAAGGCAAAAAGATGGTCTTGATAACAGAGCTTCAAATGATATTAGTACCTTGGCCTCAATTGTTCTTCATACAATAAGGTGACTTTGTACAACTAAATTGAAGGCACCTATGTGGAAATATAATCGTCAGCTACTCCATTATTATAAAATGTACTGCAAACTTATATAGGGTAACAGCTTAGGTTGTTGGACTGCGTCTCTTAGAGTAGAAAGTCCAGTAATTCTCTATAACCCTTAATCGTTGTCTTCCATATCATTTTTTAGTTTTGTGCAAATATGAAGTTATAATTCTTTAAAGGGTCCTTTTACTAAGTTGCACTGAAAAATAGCCTGCGGTAGTGTAGACGCGTGTTTTGGACGTGCGCAGAATTATTTTTTAGCGCACCTACAAAAAAAATGCCCTTTTTTTTTTTTGCCAAAAACAGATGTGCGGCAAAATGAAAATTGCCACGTGTCCATTTTGGGTCTGAGACCTTACCGCAAGTCATTGACCTAGTGGTAAGGTCTCACGCGGGCGATAATTGTCTATGCACATCAAATGCCACTTGACATGCGTAGCTGCCGCGCACCAGAAAATAAAAAATATTTTTCAGACATGCATAGCAGATGCGCACCAAAATTGAAATTACCACAAGGGCCACACAGTAGCCAGATGGTAACTCCAATTTGGCTTGCGTTGGGCACCGGTAGGTGCTTACGTGGCTTATGGATCCTTTTACTAAGGTGCGCTGAAAAATGGCCTGCAGTAGTGTAGATGTATGTTTGGGCGTGCACACAATTATTTTTTAGTGCACCTACAAAAAGTGCCTTTTTTTTTTTTTGCTGAAAACGGACATGCGGCAAAATGAAAATTGCCGCGCATCCATTTTGGGTCTGAGAACTTACCGCAAGCCTTTGACCTAGTGGTAAGGTCTCATGCGGTAATCAGGCGGTAATGGTCTATGCGCGTCAAACGCCACTTGACACGTGTTGCTGCCATGCACGAGAGAGTACAAAATATTTTTCGGACGCGCAGCAAAATTGAAATTACTGTAAGGGCCACGCAGTAACCGGGTGGTAACTCCAATTTGGCATGTGTTGGGCACACGTAGGCGCCTATGCAGCTTAGCAAAAGGCCCCTTAGTAAAATGGCCCCTAAAACTATTAAAATAGGCAGAGCAGAAGCATCTAGAATAGTAGCTAATTCAGGTTCGAGCCATATTTATGAAGTTCCTATTTGGATGAGAAGCGTATATAAAATCTAAAGGTGAAAATCCAAATCCAGGAGCTATGAGGCAGCTAGATGTAATTCAGCTTGGTTGGAACATGGGTCTTTGTCCTCTTCATTTGTGAGTGAATAGCATCACATTATCCTCAAAGCAATAACTGTATCAAAATTATTATGAGACTAGTAAAACCTCAGTTTTTGTTGACTTCGGTTATCGTTGTTTTCGGTTTTTATTGGTTTTTTTCTTCGAAAAATTTGTCTCGGCTTTCGTCGGTTGCCTCAGATTTCGTCAGCGTGCCCATGCTGCTAATTTTGTGTTCTCTTGTGGCGTTCTCTTTTGGCGTTCTCCTGTGGCGTTGTTTCTCGTTGTGTGATCATCACCCCTAGTTCCATCATGGAGCCAAAAAAAGTTTCCACAGTCAGCAGCCCTTTGAAGAAAAAGGCCAGGAACACAATCCAGTTGAAGAAGGAAATCATTGAAAAATACGAGAACGGCGTTAAGATCGCCAAAATCGGCCGCATGTACGGGAAGTCACCATCCACGATAAGTTCCATTGTGGCAAAAAAGGTAGCAATAAAGGAGGCTAATGTAGCAAAAGGCGTGAATGTGCTAACGAAACAGAGATCGCAAACAATTGAAGATGTGGAACAGTTATTATTAATTTGGATCAATCAAAAGCAGTTAGATGGCGATTCTGTTTCTGAGGCCATCATATGTGAAAAAGCCAGACTGTTGTATGCTGATCTCATTAAGAAAATGCCTGGGACGAGTGCTAGTCTACTTAGTGATTTTAAGGCCAGCAGAGCTGGTTCGAAAAATTCAAACGGCGCACTGGCATACACAGTGTCACTAGGCATGGCGAAGGTGCAAGTTCGGACAAGTCTGGGGCAGAAATATTTGTGTCCGAATTCAAAGATTACGTAGAGGCTGAAGGATTCATCCACCAACAAGCCTTCAACTGTGATGAAACTAGCCTGTTTTGGAAGAAAATGCCAAAGAGGACGTTCATTACACAGGAGGAAAAGACACTGCCAGGACATAAGCCTATGAAAGATAGGCTAACTCTTTTGTTGTGTGGTAATGCTAGTGGTGATTGTAAAGTGAAGCCCTTACTGGTGTACCATTCAGAAACTCCTAGAGTTTTTAGCAGAAACAACGTGATCAAAAGTAAATTGTGTGTGATGTGGAGGGCAAACAAGAAAGCATGGGTCACGAGGCCAATTTTCATTGAGTGGATGAATGAAGTGTTTGGCCCGAGTGTGAAAAAATACCTCCAGGATAATAAGTTGCCCCTTAAGTGCCTCCCGTTAATGGACAATGCTCCTGCACATCCTCCAGGTTTGGAAGACGCATTGTTGGAGGAGTTCAGTTTTATCACAGTGACGTTCCTGCCCCCTAATACCACACCACTCATCTAGCCCATGGACCAGAATGTCATTTCCAATTTCAAGAAACTGTACACAAAAGCAATGCTTCAAAGGTGTGACTCTATATATATACATTGATTATTGTTGTTTGGGTTTCTACATCAGTGGAAGTGGTATGTGGGAACACGGTATTCATAGCAAACTGCCTTCTATTACCATCAGAGATTGTTAGAGATGAATCATGCATGCATTTATAAGCAAATGTAGTGGTACATGAAATGAATGTGGGTTTTTTAAAATATTTATGTATACCTAATAGGTTTAAGTGTGATCTGTGCCATATGGTTTTGATGCATTGACATTTGAGATTAACCAATGCAGGTGTGTGCGCATACACTTTAAAGGAGGCGGAACATAGAATGTGCTGTGATGGTTCCATCTGTGACACTACCACATGCTTCCCCTGTGGATGCAATGGGTGTAATGGGTACGGACTGAGCACATTTCAAAAAATTATAAATATATTTACACTGATTATATATGTATAGGAGGTAATTTTGATTGAATTTGACCTAAGAAAAAATATTATTTGGAAGAAATTATGGCCAGGATGTGTGCATGAGAAAGATTTAGAAGGGTTTGAGCCTTCACCTGATGACCCTACACATGTGGTACAGTCAATTGTTTATTTGGAGAATTCCATGGGTTTGGAGGTGAGTGGTGAGGATGTGGAAGAGTTGATGGATGACCACAGTGAAGAACTCACCACTGAAGAGCTGCAAGACCTTCACCTAGAAGTGCAACAGACGGCAGATGAAGAAGTTGCTTCAGATGAGGAGGAAGAGACAGGGGAGAATGTGCCGTCCTCAGAGATTAAGGACATCTCCATGTGGAGTAAAGTACAGGGGTTTGTGGAGAAAAATCACCCAGACAAAGCTGTGGCAGGCCGTGTCTGCAACTTGTTTAATGATAATGTCTTGCCCCATTTTAGGCAAATCTTAAAGAGGCGGCAGAAACAGACCTCTTTGGACAGCTTTCTTGTGCGACATGGGTCCACTGACTCTGAAGCTGGCCCTAGTGCCAAAAGACCAAGAAGACAAGTGACCCCAGATAGTGCCTTGATACCTAAGGTCCCTCAACTGTGATGAAACTGCCATGTTAAATAAATGTTCCTTTATTCTTTACATTACTCTTTTGTATTAATTTAATATAAATTTCTTATTGCCTTGGTTTTCGTTGGTTTCGGATTTTGCCGATTGTTTTTGGATGGATTATTGACGAAAACTGAGGTATCACTGTACTTGTTTGTAGGTGCTTCAGAACCTAGACTTGTATGTGCCGACATATAGATGTGTATTTTGGAAACAAATGCCCTCCCGCGGGAGGTGGTGGAGATGAAAACGGTAATGGAATTCAAACATGTGTGGGATAAACACAAAGGAATCCTGTTTAGAAGGAATGGATCTATGGAGATTGGGTGGTGACGCTGGTATTTGGAGAATAAAACCGGCGCAGGGCGGACTTCCACGGTCTATGCCCTGACTGTGACAATAGATATGGAGGGGCTGGAGTATAAATTTTAAGGGGCTTCGACGTTAGCGTCACAATTTTTAGTACAGGAACAGTGCTGGGCAGACTTTTACGGTCTGTGCCCTGAGAAAGGCAAGGACAAATCAAACTTGGGTATACATATAAAGTATTACATACTATGTAAAATGAGTTTATCTTGTTGGGCAGACTGGATGGGCCGTTCAGGTCTTTATCTGCCGTCATTTACTATGTTACTATGTTTTACTAAGATGCACTGAAAAATGGCCTGCGGTAGTGTAGGTGCGTGTTTTGGCCTTTTTTTTGTCCTGAAAATGGACATGTGGCAAAATGAAAATTGGCGCGTGTCCATTTTGTGTCTGAGACCTTACTGGCAATCATTGACTTAGCAGTAAAGTCTCATGTCTTAACCGGGTGGTAATGGTCAATGCGCAAATGCCGTTTACCGCCTGCGTGCCTGAAAATAAAAAAATATTTTGACGCGCGTATCGGATGTGCGAAAAAAAATGAAATTACTGCCCGGGCCAAGTGGTAGCTGGGCAGTACCTCGGAACTGGCATGTGTTGGACATGCGTAGATGCTTACGTGGCTTAGGAAAAGGACCCCAAACATGTCTATATGCTCCCAATTAAGGAAACAACCCCACAAACGTTCGGCACAATCGATTTTAGGGGACAAAAAATAGTGGAGGATTAAGGGGGGGGGGGGGGGGTGACCTCTTTGAATCCCTCCTGTACAGCACTGCCAAGAATACACAGTTATATGAAACCTGAATTAGAAAACTGTGGCTGATCTGTGGAAGTCATCACTGATTCCCAGATTCGCCATCCTCCAAACTGGCAAATTCATTGAAACTTTCCACCAGTCGGCTTCAGATTTGCCAGAGAATTCCAGAAGATCAATAGATTTTGAACAAACAGAAGCTGGGCCATAATCTTGAGTTTGACTAGTGATTATTTGCACGTCCTTTTACTTTGAGATTTCAAGGTAATGACTATCAGATTCATATTCCCTCCGTCAACATACGTACATACATATATATGTATCTATATTTAGATGTATGTATTCCAGGTGACAAATGAAGTTTTCAGTGGTATGCAAATATCTCTTTCCGCTTTCTTATTTCCATTTTGGCTCCTGGCAGGGGGCTCACAATGCAAGGATAATTTAGCTGGCAAATATATGGTACTATTTGCTTCCTTTTAAAGGTTGAAAAGGTCCTTCTCTAATGATTCTAACGGTTTGTCTGTCAGATGTTCATGAGTTCAGACTGTACCTTTTATTTCAAGAAAAATTGCTACAAATTTAATGAAGGGAACATTTTGAAACCAATTTTCAGGATTCTTTCCCTTCAGGGACTGAAATGGTAATGCAAACGGTGACTATAAAGCGGGGCTAACACATATGATGAAATTCTAGATCCAATCACTCACTGACACTTACTGAGGAAGAAAAGGCTGATTGAAATTAGTCCCCCCCCCCCCCCCCAACCCTTCACATGCCCCTACATTTTCTCTCAATTTGTCACATTCCTGGTAGCACAGAACAGCATTTTCGCGGGGATATGACTGACTTTAACCCCTGTTGCGTTCTTGCCTGAATACAGTGTTTCGCTTACAGGAACAAGCCCTGAACAGAGCGAGTAAAGCTTTTGTTGCAAACCTCACTCTGAGAGCCTCTCTTTCCATTTACAGCTGCAAGCAAAAAAAAAAAAAAAAAAAGAAAAAGACGCTCGCTCAAACAAGACTAAACAAAATCCAAAGAAAATCAACACACAATTGCAGGCATTTCTACATTCCAATGGCAATCATTTATCTTCACCTTTCTGTAGTTTAACAGGTGCTGGGTGGCTTTTATTTTGGTTACCCTGCTGTTGGATACTGAAAGTGCCTAGGCAGTCAAATATTGGTTTGGAATGCGCCTACAGATGGAATGTTAAATAGTTGAATGATCATGAGAAAGGGGGGGGGGGGGGGTGGAGGAGGAGGCAGAATTTCAGGAGATTTCTAGATTGAAATACCTGAGGTGAGTTGTAAGCCAGACAATGGCGGTATAGCTTTATATGGCTAACTTGCCTAGAATAAGGAAAGGGATGACCAGCAGGAAAAGAGAGGTGATAGTGCCCTTGTATAAGTCTCTGGTGAGGCCCCATTTAGAGTACTGTGTGCAATTCTCGAGACCGCACCTACGGAAAGATATAAACAGGATGGAGTCGGTCCAGAGGGTGGCAACAAAACTGGTAAGCGGTCTGGGTCATATAGGGACAGGCCTATGAACCTGTATTGGAGAGAACTGGTAGCATAAAATGTTGGAAGTAGAATTGAACAAGTCATAATTTATTGGAGCCGATGGTGACTTTGGCGAGCCACAAGGTTTGTGTCCTTGTGTGAAACGAGTTGCTGGCTGAGGCTCCTGTATGACTTAGAGCTCCTTTTACTAAGCCGTGGTAAAAAGTGGCTTGCGATAGTGTAGGCGTGGGTTTTGGGGGCGCACACAGAAATATTTTTCAGTGCACGTACCAAAAATACCTTTCAAAATTTTTTGCCGAAATGGACGTGCGGCAAAATCAAAATTGCCACGCGTCCATTTTGGGTGTCTGACCTTACCGCCAGCCATAGACCTAATGGTAAGGAATCTGCATGGTTAGGACCTACGCACGTCAAATGCCACTTGGTGCTCGTCCGCTATGTGCATCAGAAAATAAAAAATATTTTCTAGACACGAGTAGGAGACATGTGCCGAAAATGAAATTACTGCATGAGGCACGTGGTAGTCGGGTGGTAAGTTCATTTTGGCGCATGTTGGGCGCGCATAGAACCTAACGCAGCTTAGTAAAAGGGGCCCTCATTTAGTTGGGTGTACCCATTCTTAATAAACTGGCCACATAGATATCCCAGCAGAGCAATGGGACACCCTAGGGGGCACTTCACATAAAAGGTCCCAGGTACACATCTCATGGTTACATTCTTATATTGTATGGTGAGCCCTCCAAAACCCACCAAAAACCTACTGTACACATCTGTACACCACTACAATAGCCCTTATGCCTGTAGGTGTCACCTACAGTGGGGGAAATAAGTATTTGATCCCTTGCTGATTTTGTAAGTTTGCCCACTGACAAAGACATGAGCAGCCCATAATTGAAGGGTAGGTTATTGGTAACAGTGAGAGATAGCACATCACAAATTAAATCCAGAAAATCACATTGTGGAAATTATATGAATTTATTTGCATTCTGCAGAGGGAAATAAGTATTTGATCCCCCACCAACCAGTAAGAGATCTGGCCCCTACAGACCAGGTAGATGCTCCAAATCAACTCGTTACCTGCATGACAGACAGCTGTCGGCAATGGTCACCTGTATGAAAGACACCTGTCCACAGACTCAGTGAATCAGTCAGACTCTAACCTCTACAAAATGGCCAAGAGCAAGGAGCTGTCTAAGGATGTCAGGAACAAGATCATACACCTGCACAAGGCTGGAATGGGCTACAAAACCATCAGTAAGACGCTGGGCGAGAAGGAGACAACTGTTGGTGCCATAGTAAGAAAATGGAAGAAGTACAAAATGACTGTCAATCGACAAAGATCTGGGGCTCCACGCAAAATCTCACCTCGTGGGGTATCCTTGATCATGAGGAAGGTTAGAAATCAGCCTACAACTACAAGGGGGGAACTTGTCAATGATCTCAAGGCAGCTGGGACCACTGTCACCACGAAAACCATTGGTAACACATTACGACATAACGGATTGCAATCCTGCAGTGCCCGCAAGGTCCCCCTGCTCCGGAAGGCACATGTGACGGCCCGTCTGAAGTTTGCCAGTGAACACCTGGATGATGCCGAGAGTGATTGGGAGAAGGTGCTGTGGTCAGATGAGACAAAAATTGAGCTCTTTGGCATGAACTCAACTCGCCGTGTTTGGAGGAAGAGAAATGCTGCCTATGACCCAAAGAACACCGTCCCCACTGTCAAGCATGGAGGTGGAAATGTTATGTTTTGGGGGTGTTTCTCTGCTAAGGGCACAGGACTACTTCACCGCATCAATGGGAGAATGGATGGGGCCATGTACCGTACAATTCTGAGTGACAACCTCCTTCCCTCCGCCAGGGCCTTAAAAATGGGTCGTGGCTGGGTCTTCCAGCACGACAATGACCCAAAACATACAGCCAAGGCAACAAAGGAGTGGCTCAGGAAGAAGCACATTAGGGTCATGGAGTGGCCTAGCCAGTCACCAGACCTTAATCCCATTGAAAACTTATGGAGGGAGCTGAAGCTGCGAGTTGCCAAGCGACAGCCCAGAACTCTTAATGATTTAGAGATGATCTGCAAAGAGGAGTGGACCAAAATTCCTCCTGACATGTGTGCAAACCTCATCATCAACTACAGAAGACGTCTGACCGCTGTGCTTGCCAACAAGGGTTTTGCCACCAAGTATTAGGTCTTGTTTGCCAGAGGGATTAAATACTTATTTCCCTCTGCAGAATGCAAATAAATTCATATACTTTCCACAATGTGATTTTCCGGATTTAATTTGTGATGTGCTATCTCTCACTGTTACCAATAACCTACCCTTCAATTATGGGCTGCTCATGTCTTTGTCAGTGGGCAAACTTACAAAATCAGCAAGGGATCAAATACTTATTTCCCCCACTGTATATATAGGTACAGTAGGTTTTTGGTGGGTTTTGGAGGGCTCACATTTTCCACCACAAGCGTACCAGTTAGAGTTGGATATGGGCCTGGGTTCCCTTTTCTACAGTGTACTGCACTGACCACTAGGGCTAGTCCAGGGACCTACTTGCTGCTCTGATAGAACTGGCCATAACATCTGAAACTGTCATAGAGGCTGGTATATACTGTTTCTTGGTGTGGGAGGGGTCATTGACCACTGGGGTAGTAAGGGGGGGTCATGCCTTAATACCTCAAGTGGTCATTTGGTCATTTAGTTTCAGCACCATCTGAAACTAAACGTGACCAAGACTGAGATTCTTTTCTTTCCCCCTAAACCAACCTCCCCTCCTCCCCCACTCTCTATTTCTGTGGATAACACTCTCATCCTTCGTGTCTCATCAGCTCGTAACCTTGGGGTCATCTTCGACTCCTCCCTCTCCTTCTCTGCACATATTCAGCAGACTGCTAAAACCTGTCATTTCTTTCTCTATAATATCACCAAAATTTGCCCTTTCCTTTCTGAGCACACTACCAGAACCCTCATCCACACTCTTAGCACCTCTCACTTAGACTATTGCAACTTGCTTTTCACAGGTCTCCCACTTAGCCATCTCTCTCCTCTTCAATCTGTTCAAAATTCTGCTGCACGACTAATATTCCGCCAGTGTCGTTATGCTCATATTAACCCTCTCCTCAAGTCACTTCACCTGCTTCCTATCCATTTCCGCATACAGTTCAAACTCCTCTTATTGACCTATAAGTGCATTCACTCTGCAGCTCCTCAGTACCTCTCCACTCTCATCTCTCCCTACATTCCTCCCCGGGAGCTCCGTTCACTGGGTAAATCTCTCTTATCTGCACCCTTCTCCACTGCTAACTCCAGACTCCGTTTCTTTTATCTTGCTGCACCATATGCCTGGAATAGACTTCCTGAGCCAGTACGTCAAGCTCCATCTCTGGCCATCTAAAAGCCCACCTTTTTGATGCTGCTTTTAACTCCTAACCCTTATTCACTTGTTCAGAACCCTTATTTTATCATCCTCACTTTAATATTCCCTTATCTCTTGTTTGTCCTGTTTGTCTGTCCTAATTAGATTGTAAGCTCTGTTGAGCAGGGACTGTCTCTCCATGTTCAAGTGTACAGTGCTGCATATGTCTAGTAGCGCTATAGAAATGATAAATAGTAATAGTAGTAGTTAGGGCATTTTTTTGTGATAACTAAAATATCTAACTTTTAGCCCTGGATGTTTTTGCTTTGTTCCATTATGGCAGAAAAACATCTAAGTTTTGGAAACTCCCAAATCTCGCACTGCATACGAACTGCATATAAAAGTCTTAAAAACGGGTTTTGAAAATAGCGATTTGATGTTCAAAGAACTGTCCATCTGCTGCTTTTTGGACATTTTTCTGTTTTGAAAATGAGCTCCTTTATCTTCAGCAGGCCTGCCTAAGTAGGACAGCAGAACATGGGGTTCTGAATTTGAATTGATAGCCTATCCATTCCATGCCCATAGCCACGTCCCCTTTTCAACAATGTGACTTAGAATTTACACGCATCATGTTGCAGAATACGCTTACAGACAGTTGTGCGTGTAAATTCTAATTAATTCCAATTAGTGTCAATAATTGCTTAAGTGGCAATTATCAGCACTGAATAGGCTTGTTAACTAATTTAGTTGTGCGCAAATCCGGAATACAACCGGATTTGTTGCACATAACTTAAGTCAAGCTATATAGAATCCGGAGGTATATGGATAAATACGCGTATTCTGTAAAGTACACCTAAATTTTATAGTTTATAGTAGTTGTGGCCATTTATGCCATGTTTTACTTGGGGTAAATCCCAACACCAAAATTAGGCACAGGGCGAGTGTATTCTATAACAATGCGCATAGATGTCAGAAACACCCATGCCCTACCCATGGCCACGCTCCCTTTCCAATTATGCGACTTAGAATTTGGGCACATCACGTTACAGAATACAGTTGCGCGTGTAAATCTTAATTAATGCCAATTAGGGTTGATAATTGCTTGCTAACATCCAATTAACAGCGCTGATTAGCTAGCTATCCAATTAAGTTACGTGAATTTTGCTTTCCACACGGAAATTAAGGTGCAATACATAGAATCCCAGGGAAAATGGGGAAAAACTAATAGCAATACAAAAAAGAAGAGTAGGGATGACTCAATAAAATTAACCAAAGAGGAGGCTTGGTTCTAAAACAAGATAATAGCTCTTCAGCAAGAGAGGAGTAAAAAAAAAAAAAAAAAAAAAAAAAAAATCAAACAATCCTCTGCACAAAGATAAGTTTAAGAATTGTATTATATGCCCAAGAGATAGTTCTTTACTGTGTATCGAACAGATAAAATCAGAGACTCCTTTGTCCAAGAAATATTCTTTTGCTATGTATCCAACAGATAAAATCAAACACGACAAAGGGCCTTATTTCGGTGGTGTCGCCTGCATCAGGAGTCACACGGTCTGATAGTATTTAACAACCTAAGCAGGAAAAGTCAGCAGAAAAGTAAAAACGTATTCAACCGAAGGACTGTTATCTTTTTTGGAACCAAGCCTCCTCTTTGGTTAGTTTTATTGGGTCGTCCTTACTTTCTTCTTTGTATTGATTTCTTTGCGGGCAATTTGTTCTTCCATTTTTATGCTGTTTTCATATGCATTGAAAAACTCATAGGACAGATCTGGCCCCATGATTTAATAATTTCTTTGCAAACTTTAGCCAGGAAAATTTACTTGGCTATTTGTTAAGTTGGAAAGCAGCCACTCCTGTTTGCAAATGGATACATTTTAGACAGGTACTGTCTATCCAAAATTAATGCTTTTGGCAGGCCGGCGTTTAAAAGAGAAAGCTTTTATGCAGTCGGGACCCGTTGCTGCCTTTGTAAGTGCTTTTGAATATCGACCTTGTTTTTTCATCTGATGCAATGGAGACTGTTCAGGCATAAAGAAGTAATATTTTTGGGGTAGTGTCAGTGATGTCATGAAAAAAAGTGCATTTCTTATCTTTAGCAAAAAAAAGTGTCTCTGTTATATTTTTCTCCATTCTACCCTTAGTCTTTTTCCAGATTACTTCAAATGTCATAATCACATTCTAAAGCACAGCCCTTCATTTTAATTAAGCACAGTTCTTATGGTTATTATTATTATTATTATGATAAACAATAGCAATATGGATTTTAAGCAGTTAATTTGCTAAGTGCAGCAGGAATAAATCCAGTATGATACGAAGCAGATAAATTGATGGGGAAACCACTCCGTAAAATGCCTCTGAAGATGAATGAGTGGAAACCATAGGAAAGAAAGAGACCTTAAGCTTAAAGACACAGGACTAGTCAGAAATCTCAGAATGACAACTTATAGGCAGGACAGACAAATTGGAACTGAGGCATCCAGGTTGGAACACCATAAGTGCTGCTAATATTTTAGAACAGGATCTGCCAGTGTTGAGCCTGTTGTAAAATACATGGTTACAGGGGCGTAGCCAGACTTCAGTGGGAGGGGGGTCCAGAGCTTGAGGTGAGGGGGCACATTTTAGCCCCCCCCAGGCTCCGCCAACCCCCTGCCACCGCCACCGCCGCCACCACGACCACCAACTTTGCTGACGACCCTCTTGATCCCCCTCCCACTGCCAACCCTCCTCCGCCGCTGCCATTGCCGACCTTTGCTGGCGGGGACCCCAACCCCCACCAGCTGAGGTCCTCTTCTTCTGGCGCAAGGCGGAAGAAGAGGCAGGGCTGGTGGTTGGGAGGCGAGGCTAGTGCTGGGCAGACTTATACGGTCTGTGCCCTGAAAAAGACAGATACAAATCAAGGTAAGGTATACACAAAAAGTAGCACATGTGAGTTATCTTGTTGGGCAGACTGGATGGACCGTGCAGGTCTTTTTCTGGCGTCATCTACTATGTTACTATGTTTCTGGAGGGTTGTCGGCAGGAGGGGGGGTCGAGAGGGTTGTCGGCAGGGGGGTCCAAGGCCAAATCTACGGGGGTCCAGGCCCCCGTGGCCCCACATAGCTACGCCACTGCATGGATATGTGTGGCAGGAGCATCCATTTTGCAATCATGAACATCTAAAACAGGGGTTTTCAACCCAGTCCTCGGGGCTCACCCAACCAGTTAGGTTTTTTAGGATATCCCCACTGAATTTGGATTCCATGCCTAAATTTACGCGTGTCGGTTCTAATTAAATCTAATTAGTGCCAATAATTGCTTGTTAAAAAGCCAATTATTGGCTCTAATTAGCTCATTATGAGGCCCTTTTACAGAGCCGCTGTACAGCTAATGTAGGGGTAGCACATGCCAAATCGACCCTACCGCCAGGATAGAATGGGAGCCCGGCAGTAATGCCGAAGTTGGCGTGTGCAGTTTCCCATGGTAGAAAATAATTTTCTATTTTCTACCGTGGGGGGCGTTCCCGGTTGTAATCGGCAGCATGGCCACATTGCCGCACACTGTTTACCGTAGGAGTAGCGAGCGAGTCTTTCCTGCCAAGTAAGGGCTCAGGCTGTAAACAAGTGCACGCTAATTTTAATATTAGCGCATGGCCAATTACTGCCCCATTTTAAAAAGGCCTTTTTCCCACTGTGGTAAAAATAATGGCCCAGCACGCACCAGTTTTATGCACCCCAAACTAGCACAGGCCCCTATGTAATTAAATTACATATGCAAATTGGGTGCACAATTTTTTATAGAATGAATGGGTCAGTTAGATGCATAACTTAAGGGCCCTTTTACAAACCTGTGGGAGGGCTAATGCTTGGGTTGCGTGTGCCAAATTGGCACTACCGCCAGGGTAGCGTGTGCACCCAGCAGTAATTCCAAGTTTGGCACACGCCAAATCCCGCGATAGAAAATATTTTTGTATTTTCTACCGCCGGGGACATTTCCTGGCGGTAATCGGCAGCGCGGTCATGTTGGCATGTGCTCCATTGGTTACTGTGCAGGTAGCATGTGATCCCTTACTGCTAGGTCAATGGCTGGTGGTAAGGGCTTAGGCCATAAATAAGTGTGGGCTAGTTTTAATTTTTGCGCATACCCAGTTCCCAGCCCATTAAAAATGGCCTTTTTCTTGGCTTTGGTAAAAAGTGGCCTAGCGCATGTCAAAAAGACATGCACACACTACCGCAGGCCACTTTTTACTGCAGCTTCTCTGCCCATATCCAGCAGACAGCTAAGACCTGTCGCTTCTTCCTCTATAATATTAGCAAAATTCGCCCATTCCTCTCTGAACAGACCACCCGAACCCTCGTCCACTCGCTCGTTACCTCTCGTCTTGACTATTGCAACCTTCTCCTCGCTGGCCTTTCGCTTAGCCACCTATCCCCCCTTCAATCTGTCCAAAATTCCGCCGCATGTCTTATCTACCGCGTGACACGATACTCTCATATCACCCCTCTCCTCAAGTCGCTTCACTGGCTCCCGATCCGCTACCGTATTCAGTTCAAGCTTCTCCTATTGACCTTCAAGTGCACTCAATCTGCAGCCCCCCATTACCTCTCTACCCTCCTCTCCCCGTATGTTCCCACCCGTAACCTCTGCTCTCAGAACAAATCACTCCTATCTGTACCCTTCTCCACCACCGCTAACTCCAGACTCCGCCCCTTCTGCCTCGCATCACCTTATGCCTGGAACGGACTTCCCGAGCCCATACGCCATGCGCCCTCCCTGCCCATTTTCAAGTCCTTACTCAAAGCCCATCTCTTCTCCCTTGCTTTTGGCGCCTAACCACCCTCCCCATTCATGATACCTACACTGACTACATAGTTTGTCACCTTTAGATTGTAAGCTCTCTTGAGCAGGGACTGTCCTTCCCCATGTTTAAACTTGTACAGCGCTGCGTAACCCTGGCAGCGCTATAGAAATGCTAAGTAGTAGTAGTAGCTTTGTAAAAGGGCCCCTTAGAGAATACTGTATGTTACATGCATGCTTGCTGCATATACATGACTGCAGTTATGTCACGTCTATGGCTGCTGTTATTGTGGATGTGTAAATGTAAGAAGTAGCGATACTGGGTTATGCTAGTATTCTATAATGGAACCTGGGCACCCAGATGACATCATACAGTAGGCTCCCATCATGCATCATTGGGGTGCCTACATGGAGATGCCCATTTATAGAATTGCCACGTTTAGATATTGGTCAAGCTCTTCGATGTACATTCATTCAGGGACCCTTTTACAAAGCAGAGGTAAGCCTAACCCGGGCTTACCACTTGCTAAAAAGGAAGTACTGCCGGGCTACAGCAGCAGCCCGGCGGGACTTCCCACCCCCAGAGCGCCATCCTATCCGGCGCTACAAAAAATATTTATTTTTGTAGAGCCGGTGTGTACCCGGCAGTAATCGTGCAGTGCACATTACTGCCAGGTTAGTGCTGGAGTCCTTACTGCCACCTCAGTGGGTGGCAGTAAGGGCTCCTCCCCAAAATGGCCACACGGCAAGCGCTTCACTTGCTGCACGGTCTTTTCTTAGAAAAAAAAAGAAAGACCTACCTTTTACCAGCTGCGGTGAAAAGGGGCCTCAGTGTATGTCAAAAATGCGCTGACACCAGCGCAGGCCCCCTTTTGCCGCAGCTTGATAAAAGGGGTCCTCAGTGCCACAGATAGTGTTTTTAAAAAATAGCTTGCTGCTGTCTGAATATTGACCCTTTAGATTCCCACTCATTTGTACTGATCCCTAAAGAAGACAAATTTACAATCATGCAGGAAAGGCAGACATGTAAACAGCAATGTATTAATCTTTTAGATTAAAAACCTGAGGGACTCAACCAAGACATTGGATTCATGAGCTGCTATAAAAGCCTTTAGCACGTTCTACCCTCACTAGTGATGAAATGCTACCTCAGTACCTTGCTCATAAGTATTCTGTCACCTCCATTGATTAAAACTTTGTGAATTGTCTCTGATTGGTGCTAATCTAATTTTCTCTGGAAATCTCTGACCACAGTCCTGGGAAGTCTCATTTAACAAAATTCTCCAGTACAAAAAAGCTTCCTTCTCCAGTTATACAGTCACATCGAGGTCCTCATTTCATTTGAACATGTATTACAGCAACTCACCATGTTTTACAAACTATGGGGTCCTTTTTACCAAGGTGTCTCTAGCATTTAGCACACGCTAAAAACACAAGCGTGCCTTTGCAAACGACCCCCTATGAAAATAGATGCACAATGAAATAAAATATAATAAAATCCATACAAAATCACACATATTAATACAATTAGAGGGGCATAATCGAACATGGCCGGCGAAATAGATCGCCGGCGGTGCTACAGCTGGCCGGAACCGTATTATCGAAAAAGATGGCCGGCCATCTCTTTTTTCGATAATACGGTTTAGCCCGGTCAAATGCCAGAGTTCGAGATGGCCGGTTTTGTTCTTCAGCGATAATGGAAAACAATGCCGGCCATCTGAAACCCGGCAAAATCCAAGGCATTTGGTCGTGGGAGGAGCCAGCATTTGTAATGCACTGGTCCCCCTGACATGCCAGGCACCCTAGGGGGCACTTCTAAAAATTTTGAAAAAATACAAAAAAAGCTCCCAGGTGCATAGCTCCCTTACCTTGGGTGCTGAGCTCTCCCAAATCCCCCCCAAACCCACTCCCCACAACTCTACACCATTACCATAGCCCTTATGGGTGAAGGGGGGCACCTACATGTGGGTACAGTGGGTGTTGGGGGGGGGGTTGTAGGGCTCAACACTTAGCACCACAAGTGTAACAGGTAGGAGGGGGGATGGACCTGGGTCTGCCTTCCTGCACTGCTCCAGGGACTTGCATACTGCTGTCAGGGGCCTGGGTATGACATTTGAGGCTGGCATAGAGGCTGGCAAAAAAGTGCTTTATTTTTAGTTTTTTCATGTGGGAGGGGGTTGGTGACCACTGGGGGACTACGGGGAGGTCATCCCCCATTCCCTCCATTGGTCATCTGGTCAATTTGGGCACCTTTTTGAGCCTTGGTCGTGAAATTAAAAGGACCAAGTAAACCCGGCGAAATACTGCTTAACGCCACTTTTTTTTCCATTATCCACGAAAGCCGGCCATCTGGTAGCCACGCCCATGTCCTGCCTTTGCTTCGCCGGTGACACGCCCCTTTGAACCTTCACCGGCGAGGCGACGGGAAAGCGGCGATGCTGTCAAAAAAGCAGCTTTCGATTATACCGATTTCGCTGCTTTTCCGAGATTGCCGGCCATCTCCCGATTTATGTCGGAAGATGGCCGGTGATCACTTTCGAAAATAAGCTGGTTAGCCACCTTTCATACAATCAACAAGAGAACACACTGTCTCATTTTCTTATATCACTTAAATGAATTTTGCTATTAGCAACAGAAATATTAAAAATAAAAATAGTAATCAAGATTTCACCTCAACAAAATGATTGAACTACTACATTATTTTTTTGTTAAGGATCATTCATAAATAAACCAAGGGGCCCTTTTACTAAGCCATGTGAGCACCCAATGCGTGCCAATTCTGAGCTACCACCCAGCTACTGCATGGCCCTTGTGGTAATTTCATTTTTGGCATGTGTCTGCTACGCGCGTCCGGAAAAAAATATATATTTTTTTTGGTGCGCGCCAGCTATGTTCGCCAAGTGGCATTTGACGTGCATAGGTCATTACTGCCCGGTTACCGCGTGAGTCTTTACCGCTAGGTCAATGTCTGGTGGTAAGGTCCTAGACCCAAAATGGATGTGCGGCAATTTTCATTTTGCCTCACATCCATTTTTGGCAAAAATAAAAAAAAGGCCTTTTTTACAGGTGCACTGAAAAATGATTCTTGAGGGCTGCAGGTTGCTCACTTCTGTGCTAGACCCAAGGGGAGGGTAGGGAGGGAAAGGGCAGATGCTAGACTGCGAAGTAGAAAGGGGAAGGGGAGATGCTGGCCACTTGAGGGGTAGAGAAGACAAAGGAGGTTATTGGATGCCTGGGGAAAGGGGAGATGCTATAGTGGGGTTAATAGGACCTTGAGCTGCCCCTAGGGGTTAGGGGGTGGGGAAACATGGCTGAAAGTTTGCCTAGGGCATCAGATATCCTTGGGTTGGCCCTGGTGTAAGTTTGCACCTATTGAACGAAACATACATGGGAGCAGGCTTAGGGAAGGGCTTGCATTTACATACATATTTTTTAATTTTCGAAAGTATATGAATATTTTCCCTTGGAAAAAAAATATCCACACAAATGAGCAGGTATAGATGCCTGAAGCTTTCCTGGGTTGATTTTAAAGTGAAATTATGTGCGTACAGCAATTTCAATGTGAAAATTAGAAGAAAGCTGCCAGCAGGTAAATGCTACCCATGGTCTTTACACTAATGTGGCAGCTATGAAATTAACCCCCAAATGGGGAAAACCATTTAGTACATCTGAGCCCATGATTTAATTCTTTAGTTTTAGCCGGGAAAATGTATTGCTCTATTTGTTTAGTAGGAGAAGAAGAAGAAAAACCTAATTCATTATTCAGAGACACTGGTATAATTCCTTTTTCTTCTATGGTTACTATTAAGACATACGTTTTTCATTTCATCTTCCGTGTTCAATGCGTCCTCCCTAATGGTACCTCAGGCTTATCTTAGACATGGTCATGACAGCATGGAGGATTCTAATCTTTTCAGGAATAAATAGAAATGTGCGAATATCCTCCTTTCTTGAAATCAAGTTATCTATTTATAATGGGAATCAATTGACTTGTTTTTTTTTATTCTTTTGCACAAATAGATGGTGGGGGGGGGGGGGGAGCGCTCAATGCATACTGCATGCTTAGTTACATGTGAGTTATTTCATTAACTAAACCAATAAATCTACTAGGTAAATTGTTATTCTGTTTAGACTGACCAAAATCTCAAAAATTCCCACTGGATTGTATACAACTCTACCACCTCGGGTCTAGATGTTGCTATATGGGATAAATTATTCATGAAGTCCAATCTTAGAGTAATTGTTATGCCTCATAAGCAGAGTCTGTATGAGGTGTCTGATGGGTATATGGTTTTCATTCTATTTTTATTCTATACACCACTAATAATAAATATCTTTTTTGATCTTTGTAAATTCAAATTTTTTAATCTCAATTGGTTTCTAACCAAACAGAGCAGAATTCAACCTCAATGAAGCCCCTGAAAACTGCAGCCTCATTAATTGTCCATTTTTGTCTGAAAATGCTGTATTTAACGTGGCAAGATGTTTAGCTATTTTGTATTATGCAAATACAGAGGGGAGAGATTACATTCCATGGATGGAACACGTCTTAACAAATGTAATTTGTTAATAGCTTTCCAACAAGAATAAAATCAACAAAAAAATATTGCCCTCGGAAGGCAAATCAGATTTATCACCCTTGGTTCACACAGGCAGTGCTTGTGAATCAATACTCCCTTGGACTATTTGGGAACAGATCCTGCATTTGGCCCTTACATTTAGGGTTCGCTCCTGTTTTCTTTTTTATTCTCAGTTTCACGTGGCAGGTTGTTTTTAGTCCAAGCCATTTTAGGCATAAATGATTTTTGTAAGTGTATGTGTGTGGAGGACGGGATGCCAACTGGAGCATGACCAAAGCGAGAACAGCTGCCAATCTCAAGGCAGTTACAAATACTAATTTAAGATTAATTGCTACAACTGTTTGTTCGTTTATTTTGAAAAGACATACCGTCACATCTGAGGTATTTGCTTAGATCTGGACCTGCTGGTTTATTTCATATGTGTGTGTGTGTTTTAAAATATGAGGTTATTTTAGTATTTCTCACAATTACCTTCCCATCATAACTGCAGAACACCATTCCTTTGTCAGGCAGTAGCCTTGTGGTTGGCGATAACAAGGGAGCTCTCACAAAACAAAACATTGCTACTCATTCATGCTGGTCATGGATCTCTCTATAACATTTATGACAAACCACCCTTTGTGACCTGGGGCCAGATGCACTAAACTTTAACGACCCTTTAACGAAGAAATTTTTAACCGTAGCATGCATTACAGGCCATTTTCCGACAACGCTAGCAACTAACGAAAACAGAATACAAACGAGTAACAACCATTGTAATGTGGACGATTCGGGATGCACTAACCATACCGACGATTGCACCGAATCATTTACTGCGATATATTTAACGTGTGGTCAGAGCTGTCATTAAGGTCGGAGCTGTCATACAGACACGTCTTAACACATCCTTGTGGGCGTCCTTGCCCCCCCGCCCGAGATCGCCGCTGCTCCCCGCTCCCCCCTGCATTAATAAAATCGTGATTTTAGGCAGCCCCAACCCCCCTCCCTCCCTCTCTTTCTAAACAGCTCCCGCCATCCTCTGCCCCATGCCCCCCCCGCCCGAGGTTGCCGCTGCTCCCCGCTTCCACCTGCAGCATAAAAATCAAAATTTTAGCAGCCCCAACCCCCCTCCCTTCCTCTATTCCTTTCTTTCTACTCTTTCTCCCACAGCTCCGCCTTCCGCCTTCCGCCATCCTCCGCCCCGTGCCCTGCCCCCGCCGCTCTGCCTGAGGTCGTCACCGCCGCTTCACCTGAGGTCGTCACCGCCGCTCCACCCCTCCACCGGGCCCCCCTCCGCCTTACCGGGCCCGTGCAGCGCCTCTCACTTCTGTGTGAAGGCGCTGCATGGGCAAGAAGAACATCTGATCACCACCGAGTCTTCAGGACGTCTCTCCTTTCCTGACCTGGGCCCGCCCCCTCTTTATTTCACAGGTGTCTGTCCACTCACGGACATGGCAAGCTCAAAAGGATTCAATAGAAATCTGAATAGGGTGACTCCCCCCCCCCTACATGCATGTACACCATGCAGCAAATAGAAGCAAACCTTTTCACCAGCAATTATGAGTCTACTCTGATCCAAGAGATACTTTTACAAGGGTGTTCTCCACTCACAAAAAGTCAGGCCTTGGTTTACTCTGTCCCAGCTTGACTGGGGGCACTTTCTCTCTCCTCTGTGCTATTTTCTTCCCAAAGAGCTCACTATTAAGTTGGAGCTAGTCTGGATCCGAATGAACTGAAGGAGAATCATCAAATATCTTCCCATGTGGAGCTGAGACACCGCTGGCCAGCCATGTTTCTATGACATCCATCCCCACCAGCCCATCTTCAGACTTTTCATTGGGGGTATCCTCAAATAGGTGGGTTATTTCCAAATACATTTTCTACATCTATTGAGAAATGTCTTGTCCTTCAAGCATGAGGCTTCCCCCCCTCCATCTGCTTCCTCCTTTCTGTCATGAGCTTGGTTAGAGAGGCAGAGAGTAGCAGAAAAACAACCAGAGGAAGTCTCCAGGGGCCATCACTGGTGCCTGGGCCTTGCAATGAAGACCACTGCCCAAGGAAAATAAACTTTACTCTCTAAATGGAGCCTTAATTGGTTCACTAGTTAATACTAATTCTCCCTCCAGTCAACTTTTTAACTCTTTCCAGCCCATTCTATGTATTGGGTCTGTCCATCCTATCACAACATTACTTTCTATATAAACTGATATTATATTAATGCACTGTGGTTGCATTAAGGGTTCCTTTTACTAAGCTGCAGTAAAAAGTGGCCTGCGGTAGTGTGGATACGTGTTTTTGGTGTGCGCTGGGCCATTTTTTTTTACCATGGCTGGGAAAAAAAGCCTTTTTCAATGGGAGCAGTAAATGGCTGTGTGCTAGAATTAAATGTAGCACATGGCTATTTACTGCCTGAGCCCTTATCGCCACTCATTGACCTAGTGGTAAGGGCTTATGCGCTACTCATACGGTACTCATGTAGCATGCGCCAATGGACCATGCTGCTCATTACCGCTGGGAGCACCCTCTGCGGTAGAAAATAGAAAAAATATTTTGTACCACAGGAAACAGCGTGTGCTAACTTTGACATTACTGCCAGGTGGGCATGCTAGCCAGGTGGTAGTGTCGATTTGGCGCATGCTACTTGCGTGGAAGCCCCACTGCCACTTTGTAAAAGGGCCCCTCAGTTTTCATGCCTTTATGCACCCTGCTTTCACTGGGACCAGGAAATAATTCTCAAACACGTGATCAGAATATGGATGTATACTGTCGTCTAAGAATGAGAAAATAATAACTGATCCTCTTAAAGCTGAACCTCACATTAAAACCTATCCATAAAACTTTATTTTGTTATGTTATATCATGTCTTCTATTCCGCCACAACCTACACCAGTGGCGTACCGAGGGCGGGGCACTGGGGGCGGTCCGCCCCGGGTGCACGCTACAGGAGGGATGCACCAGTTCCCTGCTCCCTCTGCTGTTACTTCCTGTTCCAGGGCAGAGAGAGCAGGGAACCAGCGGAGCCGACAGCCGCGCGGCTGCTTCCAACATGTAAGAAGAATGCACCCGGGGGGATGGATGATTCTGCACCAGGGAGGGGGGGGGGGGGGGGTGCACAGTGGCGATCTGCCCCAGGTGACAGCCGACCAAGGAATGCCACTGACCTACTCTCTGCCTGTCTAACCAAGTTCAGAGCAGATCACATCAACAACCCAACCAAAATGTCTAGGAATTACAATACAAATGCACAATTACATCAACTACGTTAATCCATCGTCTGAAGCTTAACAAGGAAAAAACATTTTTAGTGTTGGACCTAGACAATGGTATTTAGAATGATAATATATTGAAACTGTGTAACCAGAACTTCTTTCATGAATGAAATTAAAATTCTAGGGGTAACTATATCCAAAACTTTAATTGGATCTCCAAACTAATATTCTAGATATGAAAATCATTCCTTCTATTGAAGAAACTGAGGAAACTTCGTAATTTACTCAAAATTCATGTCTTCCGTTTGGTGGTTCAGAGTTTGCTCCTTTCTATTATAGATTATAGTTATAGTATATATGCACAACGTAAGAAAGGTTTTAAAAAATCCATACAATCCACAATGCTGCTGCTCGGCTGATTTTTCAGCCCCAAAACATGATAGAGTTACTCTTCTGCTAATAAGGATGAACCGGTTGCCAGTTGAAACCCACATCTAATTAGAGGTTTGTACATTAGTTTTTAGGTCTTTCCATGGTTTGGCCCCATTATATTTAACTGATAAGATTGTAATTCAACACAGAAAAGGAATCTATGAGATCTTATGCATCTTTATTGTCCAAATCCTGGCAAGCTGAAGAATAAAACCATCTTTTCCACAAGTTTTACATACAAGGCTCCAACAATTTGGAATTCTCTTCCTGTTTTTATTGGAGAGACAAAAAATTATTTGACCTTTAGAAAATCATTAAAAACATTTCTTTTTAAGAAATTTTTGAATGTTTTGAAGTCCGAATAGACATTGATGTAGTATTGGTTAAGTTGTAATTCCTCAGGGTTTGCCCGATTCCCTCTAGATATTGTGATCCGCATAGAACTGCATTGGGTGACAGCAGAATGTAAGAATTTTTTTAATGTAATGTAGAATAACCAGTACCAAAATACATAACATTCAATAATGATTTGCATCAGATAACAAAAGGCCAAATTTAAGAAAAAATAGCCTTCAAGTTTTTCCTGAAATTTAAATAATGTCTACGAGACCTCAGAGATAAAGGTAATGAGTTCTGGATTTCAGCCATTTAATAATGTAGAGATGAAGAGAAATGCTTAACTGATATTAACTTGGTTATTATTGGAAAGCATAGAAAAACTGAGTTTGGGTACTGTATCTATGGACATGTATTTTAAAATGACCCATATCCTCTCCATTATTACTTCCCTATGAGGAAAGGCTAAAGCGGCTAGGGTTCTTCAGCTTGGAGAAAAGGCGGCTGAGGGGAGATATGATAGAGGTCTATAAATTAATGAGTGGAGTTGAATGGGTAGATGTGAAGTGTCTGTTCATGCTTTCCAAAAATACTAGGACTAGGGGGCATGCGATGAAGCTATAATGTAGTAAATTTAAAATGAACCGGAGAAATTTTTTCTTCACTCAACGTGTAATTAAACTCTGGAATTCATTGCCAGAGAATGTGGTAAAGGCCGTTAGCTTATCAGAGTTTTAAAAAGGTTTGGATGGCTTCCTAAAGGAAAAGTCCATAGACTGTTATTAAATGGACTTGGGGAAAATCCACTATTTCTGGGATAAGCAGTATAAAATGTTTTGTACTTTTTGGGATCTTGCCAGGTATTTGTGATCTGGATTGGCCACTGTTGGAAACAGGATGCTGGGCTTGATGGACCTTTGGTCTTTCCCAGTATGGCAATACTTATGTACTTATGTACGTGAATTGCAAGATGAGGTTGAACATTTAACACCAAGCAGTCTATGAAAAACAGAACATGGATATGGTTCGCAAGCTTGCAGGTATGGTTCTCATATGACATGCTATGGATCAGGCATCAGGAATTAATACAGGGGTAAGTTTAAATCATTTATGTGCATAAAAGAGAGGTTTACAATCCAAATAAACAAGGCAAAATAAACTTCATGAACTCTAAAAAACTACGGGGTCCTTTGACCAAGCTGTGGGAAAAAGGACCCTGCACTAGCGGCAGGGGCCGATTTTCCTGCACGCCAGGGCCCTTTTTACCGCAGTGAGTAAAAAGACCCCAGGCACACATGGCCATACAATAAGAGAACTCTTACTGCATGGCCACGTGATGGGTAGCCCTTACAGCCACCCACTGAGGTAGCGATAAGGGCTCCCGCGCTAACCTGGTAGTTACCAGGCAATGCGCGGTGATGCCTGATTACTGCTGCACAAGTCATTTCCTGCTCTGTTATTCTCAACTTTAGTTTCCTCTTAGTTTGCCCTATGTACCTCAGGTTACATGGGCACCAAATTGCGTAAATCACTCCACTTGACTTGCAGTCTGTGTGATGCAACAACTTAAATAAACGCTGTGTACGAGGTTGAATAACAGACTCAACTACTATAGCATATTTACAGTATGAGCAAATTCCACATGTAAAATGACCCTTTTCACTTTGTAATCAACATTCACAAGCTCCTCTAGTCCAGCATTGGATGGAAGCCAGTCACACCCTAGAGGAATTAAAATTTCTAGTCCTGTTACAGGTGAAAAACACGGAGGGAGATATATCAAAAAAACTTCTGTTAAAAGAACAAAAAATGATATATAACTGACAGTCGTTCCCACTGGTCTCAATAAAGAGATAGAATGGTACAATATATAATAAAGTGGTGTCATTGGATTTTACATCATAGTAGGTGGGGCCTGCTGGAATTTAAACGGCACATGTGTGGGCATCTTTTCATTCGGGTTTACTTTGAGTGGGAAGTTTCTCCTAGTCTGGGCTGAAAAAATTCTTAAAATAATTTCAAAAGAATTTTGAACTTAAATTCAAGGTGGGTGATAATATAGTGATACTTTAAGAATAGTTCAAGAATGTTAAAGAAATACTTAGTAATGGTCAATAATGACAGTGTTGCCTATAGATTTATTATGTTGTAGATTCGAATAAAGGTAATAAGCTGTAGAGATCAGGACACTCAAGTTTGGAATAGAGATCGGGACATCTGAGATTGGAATAGTGAACAGATTTGAGGAGAGACTGAGAGCGGACACGTGGAAAAACATTAAGAAGACATATAAATGATTCTGGGAGTCTTATATTTACTTTTGGATATCTACCTGTGAATGTAACAGCAGTTTTCTTGAGAAGAACATTAATTCAACTAGAGTGGGCATTCGTCAGTGGATTAAACAAAGGACTTTCTGGACATTGTATTTTTGGATACCACGTTCACGCATCAGTCTACCTATATATTTTTTTAAGAGGTGGTGGAAGATTTGTGGTTATTGACACAATTTAGTTTTGGTGGTCATTTCATAAGCTGTAAAGTCCAACAGACAAGCAATTTAACCCCTCAATCAGATAAGTCATTTTCACGTTTATCTATATAATTTATTTATTTATTTGTTACATTTGTATCCCACATTTTCCCACCTATTTGCAGGCTCAATGTGGCTTACAATAGTACTGTAGAGGCGTTCGCCAATTCCGGTATAAACAGTTACACAGTGACGTTATGGTAGAATAGGGTTCATGTGGAACAAACAAACATATTAGGGAATCATATAGAATAATTTGTACCTCAAGGTTCTCTGGCTGGGTTCATAACATCCTGATGTCAGCTTGCATCCAGCGTTCCCTTCCCTCTCACTGTCCCGCCCTCGCGTAAATATGAAATGACGTCAGAGGAGGGCAGGACACTGAGAGGGAAGGGAACGCTGGAGGCAAGCTGACATCAGGATGTTATGAACCCAAGTGAAGGCAACAGAATGCTGGAGGCGACACGAGGGGAGAATCGCGGGACACAGATGGGAGGGCAGGGCAGATGTGACTCGCTGGACATGGAGGGGATGAGAGGCGAGGGGAGAATCATGGGACATGGATGGGAGGGCAGGGCAGAGGAGAATCGCTGGACATGGATTGGATGGGAGGGGAGGGGAGAATCGCTGGACATGGAGGGGAAAGAGGAGAAATCGCTTAGACAAGAGCCTTCCTAGGGCCCGTTTTATTTTTGATGAAACGGACTTTGTTACACTAGTTTATATATATTTGTTTTACAAATTATGGTGCAATGATTGAATGAGGGGTCACTACTTGGTCAGCAATTCATTGCTACTTCAGCAGTGATCACCGGACAACATTGAGCTCCTTTGTATACACTTATATACACAAGTTATTTAGTTGGTAATTAAAATTTTTTAGAAATTGTTTATTTTGATTTATTGCACTTAAATTAGATACTCTGTTCAATTTGTATGGAACAGTGTAGCATAGTATGCCATACTTTGTATTGCTGTTTGAATATTTTTACTGTTTGACTTATTCTTCCTATGCACCACCTTGAATGAAAAAGGCGGTAAATAAATCCTAATAAATAAATAACTATTCCTTTAGGTGGCTTCCAATTTTTTTTGTTTTTGCTTTGCATTAACCAGTCAGTCTAATGGAATTCCTTCACTTTATTCTAGAGTTTAATGACATCACAATTAAAGTTTGAGATTAAAAAAAATACAGGTTCTCTTCTAAGTTATCCACATTCATTTAGAATTATGGTTTGCCTCCCTTGCTGAACACTAAGGGGTCCTTTTACTAAGGTGTGCTGGAAAATGGCCTGCAGTAGCGTAGGTGCAGGCTTTGGACACGTGCAGATCCATTTTTCAGTACACCTGTAAAAATGCCTTTTTAAAAAAAAAAATGTTGACCAAACATGGACATGAGGCAAAATGAAAATTGACGCTCGTCCATTTCAGGTCTGAGACCTTACTGCCAGCCATTGACTTAGCGGTAAGGTCTCAAGTGTTGACTGGGCGGTAATGGTCTATGCCTGTTGGATGCCTTTTACTGCACGGTAGTGCATCAAAAATGAAATTCCCGCCCGGGCCACACGGCAGCTGGGCGGTAACAAGGATTTGGCAAGCGTTGGCCGTGTGTAGGCGCTTACGCGGCTTTGTAAAAGGGCCCCTAAGGAATTTACCCTTGAAATATATTTATGCTTTCTTGACATCTACAGTGTATACACCGACTTCATAATACTGCTTGAAGTTTTTACACACTTCATACAGATATTCATTCCCAGATTTGCTGCTTTTTTCATTTTCATATCTCTCTGCTGTGGTTTTTATATTCCCAGCATGGTACAGTCTTATTGTTTGAGCACATTTCTCAAAAACCTTGTTTACTTTGTTAAAATTGTGTCTTTCTCTTTAGTCTCCACAGGTTTGACCCTCTCTGGTTTAACTGATCATATTTCTAGGTTCACTGTCTTTGCTCTTACAATCACCTCTGCAAATATTTATTTAGTAGTTTCTTTGTCTCAGTAATTCCTTCTGCTGCCTGGGACCACAGCAATTTGTTTTATGGCTCTTGTCACTGAAAGCATTCTTGTTTCCAACTACCAGAGTGTCACAATTTCATGGGAAAATGCCATGACAGATGTTGGTGGCTAGGGCGAAGATATTTGGACTGTTGAAGTATGTTACATAGACCAAAATTAAGGAGATCATAACTTTCAAGGGACTGGCTATGTGAACTTAATACCAAACTCATAATACTTTTTAGTAATTACTATTAGTACAATACCTTCATAATATTATTTATAGCACTGCACAGTATCTATTTTAGGATACACACTGCTTGAAATATTACAAACTGAAGGATGCGCATTCATTTGAAATAACATGTGCCAGGAAAAACCCTGATATCTTGTTCTCCCCCCCCCCCTCCATGTTGTAAATGAGTATAAACTATTCACAGATATGGCACACTCTTTTCAGGAGAATGCACACCATCCCCTAATAGTGCAAACATTTCATGAATAGTGTGCCCCTTTTGGAAAAGTGCACACTTTTCTGAAAGAGTGTGCACTATTCACGAATAGGGTACACTATTCATGAAAAGTTTGCACTATTGGAGAATAGTATGCACTCTCCTGAAAGAGTATGCCATACTTGCGAAGAGTGTGCACTATTGTAATATCACAAACAGGAGAAAAGCAGACTAACTGATGTGCAGATATAATTCTTTATTCTCAAATATGCGAAGTGGCCACATTTCACCAATAAGGTTCCGTCGGGGGTTTAACATACACTAATAAAGGGGTAAAAGTTGCTTCTCTTCAATTAGCAAATCTGTATGCAAGACAGCAAGTAGCTGCTCTTAGACCTGAGTGGCAGCACTGACTGCTGACCTGCTAATTCTCTCTCTCTGAGTGAATTGTATCTGCACATCAGTTGGTCTGCTTTTCTCCTGTTTGCTGGTTTTCTTGTGAGCCGATCTGTGCCTCCTTTTGTTTGTCTACTGTAATATAGTGCATCTTTGTCTGAATAATGTGCCTTATTTGTGAAGAATGTGCACTATTGGGCAATGGTGTGCATTTGTCTGAAAGAATGTGCCCTATTTGTGGAGTGTGCACTATTGGGGAATAGTGCTCCTTTGTCTGAAAGAATGTGCTCTGTTTGTGAACAGTGTACACTATTGTGAAATACTATAACTTTGTCTGAAATAGTGTGCCTTATTTGCAAAGAGTGTGCACTATTGGGGAATAGTGCATCTGTGTCTGAAAGAATGTGCCTTATTTTGAAAGAGTGCGCACTATTGGGCAATAGTGCGCTTTTGAAAGAATGTGCTCTATTTGTCTGAAAGAATGTGCCCTACTTGTGAAGAATGTGCATTTTTTTCCAGTGAACTATGGGTAATAGTGAGCATTTGTCTGAAAGAATGTGCCTTATTTGTGAAGTGCGCAGTTTTTTCAGTGAACATTATTTATAATTATGCCCCTGAAGCAAATGATAACATTTTTTGAAATAAATGACAGGGGAAACTCAATGTAAGGAAAACATTTTGGCTGCACATCATTAGAGACCACACACTCTAGTGTGCTGAACAGTAGAAACCAATATGAGTAGTAAGAGAGCAAAGGATTTAGGGTACTTGTAGCAAAGGCAGTGGTTTTATCAGTTGTAACCAGCATCTGATCTAACCCTAAAGAAATACAAAGGGCTAAATAAAACCTTGGAATGTCAGACAAGCTGTCATGCTTTTGTTACAGACTCTGTAGTGTGGGTGAAAGCCCTCAAGCAAAATTTTCATAGGAACCGTGAACAGCATTGACATCATTCTTCCCAAGGTTACAATAAACGCTGAGAGCAGATTTTTATTAAAAAAGGGCAAAAATATCAAACATTCGGTTAGTTTGACTTGAAATGGCACCGATCCTGCAGAGAACCAGAGCTGTTCCAATCGCTGCTATGGCAGAAAGAGTAGATGAGGAATTTGCAATGGGCATACCTACACCATTACTCAAAGCTGCAGGCAACTGAGAAGACAGCTACAGTTTTCTGTGCGAACATCTGTTCCATTTCAGCACCAGTTGGTTCATCAAATATAACATTTTCTTGAATAATTTCCTCCTCATCTTTTTCTGTTATCCTTGTATCATTGCTTTGTGGATTAAGGGATGGTTGAGATTTGCACAGAAGACAACATTGATAATTCTTAGATTGCTACTTTAACTGTGCCATCTTTTTGGAAATACAAAAGGCTTCTGAGTTTGTAGCACAGCTCTGAAGGGTGCATGTGTTCTCTTGTACTGCCTTCTGAAATGCTGAGGTCTGGCACTAAATTTTAGGAGGCTGACCCACTTCCTTCTGCCTTCTCAATTCCCACTGGAAATAAGTCAGTAAGGGCCCCTTTTACCAAGCTGCCGAGGTCCCCTTTTACCACAGCAGGTAAAAGAGAAGTCTCTCTTTCCTGCAGGAAAGGGCCACTGCTCGATTACTGCCAGTTACAGTCTGGTGCTACAAAAATAAATATGGATATGACGGCATGCTAGGGGTGGGAAGTACCATTGGGCTGCTGCGGTAGCACAGCGGTACTTCCTGTTTAGCGAGCGATAAGCCCGTGTTGGGCTTACTGCCGCTTAGTAAAAGGGGCCCTAAATTTTAAGGGCATTGCCCATCTCCCCTCTCGCCCTTTAATTGACATATGTGGTAGAACTAAGGTAGTAAATCTTTTAATGGGACACTCCCCACCTTCTGGGGTCTATGTCACAAGCAGAGTTTATCTAGATGTCCTTTCAAATTCTAATATTGTAGTGTTACTTGAATTATTGCACACACGCCGACATTTCCAAATTAATTTTTGCAGTTTCTTCAGGTAAAATGAAAAAAGTATTTGGCTACTCTTGAGGTCTTTTTACTGAAGTGCAGTAAGTTTTTGCACTTTACTGCGCTTTTAACATCAAAACTTAACACGTAGCAATTGCAAAGGGTGCGCAGTAACGTTGGGGTCACGCCTAGCATGTTCTCTGCAGTTACAAAACTGAAATGTTCTTTATCACGCATTCCCCTGGATTCTATATGTGGCGCTTAGATTCCACGTGGAGATATGCACATAACTTAATTGGTGTAAGAAGGTAAGCAGCATTTTTAACAGCACCTAACAAAGCAATAACGAGCACTAATTGGCAATAATTACAATTTATGAACGGAAATCGCTAAGCATATTCTATAAAGAATTGCACCTAAATTGCAAAGTGTGCAGTTCAAAATAAACAGTCGTAGCTTAAAAGAGGCGTGTTATGGGCGTATTTATGGGTATTGTGTGGGTGCTCCAGAATTTCCACATGTAATTGCAGAGGACTTAAAATACAAATCTACCTATGCATCCAGCTTTTCCTACACGAGCACACAACTGTGGAACGCGCTACCAAAAGCCTTGAAAACGACGTCCGACCACCTAAACTTCTGGAAAATACTAAAAACCACCCTGTTTAAAAAGGCATACCCTCCCAATCCAATTTAAATGCCTGACCTTGGCTACAAAAGAAAACTAAATCAAGTAATGAACATAACTCTATTCTTCCGCTCTACGATTCTTATTGTGGCTCTGCCATATAGACTTCATCTTACCACAACATCACATTGTATTTGTTCACACCGGAATCTGTAAATGCCTTTCCATACTATGTAAGTCACATTGAGCCTGCAAATAGGTGGGAAAATGTGGGATACAAATGTAACAAATAAATAAATAAATAAATATGGGTAAGTGTGCATAAATCTACATGCACGGATTTACACGAGGATTTTCTTGGCATAAATGGATGCATGTAGATTTGGGTGCTACAGTATCAACTAAGTGTATTCCATACACTGCACCTAAATCATATACAATACACTTAATTCTGCATGGATTTTTTCAGTGCCACATACAGAATTTGGATTCAGGAAATGGCACCCAAATATGGGCACCGAAAGAATCAGCATCCAGTGCTATTCTAGAAAAAGGCACTGTGGAATGAGCACCCTTTATAGAATAGCGTTGGTCGTCAAAATTCTATACCCAACTTTGGGCACAAGGACTTATACCAGCTAAAACCAGGTGTAAATCCTGGTGCACAAGTTAGGTGGAAATGGGACTGTACCAAATAACCAAGGCAAACCACAGGTAAAAAGTGTCCAAAAGTTTATTTGCCAGTAGTAAATCTAATCCCCCCAAAAAGCCCAACACGGGCCGTGTTTCGGCTGGAAAGCCTACCTCAGAGGCCAAATCCTTTCAAATCAGTAAACTTCACAGAATCGTGTAAACATGTAGCACAAACTTACTCCTGTAGTGATGATATATCACTTTTAGAGTGAGCGCTCCTGCTAGCCTCTCTGAGTTTATAATTGTATTTTAATAGGCCTAGACATCATGGGATGGTGGCAGGGTTGCAAATAACACAAAGGGGTCCTTTTACAAAGGCATGCTAAAAAATGGCCTGCAGTAGTGTAGGTGCGGGTTTTGGTAACAAAGATCCATTTTTTAGCACACCTGTAAAAAAGTTCTTTTTTTTTAACTCCTAAAAATGGACGTGCAGCAAAATAAAAATTGCCGCGCGCCCATTTTGAGGCCTGAGACCTTACCGCCCGCCATAGGCCTAGCAGTAAAGAATTTGGGCGGTAATGATCTACGTGCATCAGATGCCACTTGGCGGGCGTCCATTACGCGCACCAGAAAGTAAAAAATATTTTTCCGATGTACGTAGCTGACGTGCACAAAAAAACGAAATTACCGCAAGAACCATGTTGTAGTCGGGCGGTAAATTCATTTTGGCGCATGTTGGGTGTGTGTAGGTACCTACGTGGCTTAGCAAAAGGGGCCCAAAATAACACAAAAGGGGACATACTACAACTCGCTATCCAATAATATGCAAAACAAATGTGTACAGTAGTCTATCACAAAATTAATAACATACAGCAATCACTTATCTGAGTCAGCACTGAACAAAAACAAGCTTCCAAATACTAATCGAAAGACAAAAACGCCTATATTGCGACCTAAATCGGGAGATAGGCGTTTATCTCCCAAAAACAAATAACGCGGTATAATCGAAAGCCGAACTTGGACGTTTTCAACTGCACTCCATCGCGGAAGCGTACAAAGTTGACGGGGGCGTGTCGAAGGCGTGGTGAAGGCGGAACTGGGGCGTGGTTATCGGCCGATCAGAGATGGGCGCCTTTCGCCGATAATGGAAAAAAAATATGCGTTTTTAGCGAGAATTTAGGGCACTTTTCCTGGACCCTGTTTTTCCACGAATAAGGCCCCAAAAAGTGCCCTAAATGACCAGATAACCACTGGAGGGAATCGGGGATGACCTCCCCTGACTCCCCCAGTGGTCACAAACCCCCTCCCACCACAAAATATGCTGTTTCACAACTGTTTATTTTCACCCTCAAATGTCATACCCACCTCCCTGGCAGCAGTATGCAGGTCACTGGAGCAGTTATTAGGGGTGCAGTAGACTTCAGGCAGGTGGACCCAGGCCCATCCCTCCCCTACCTGTTACAATTGTGCTGCTTAATGCTTATTAGTCGTCCAACCCCCCCAAACCCACTGTACCCACATGTAGGTGCCCCCCTTCACCCCTTAGGGCTATAGTAATGGTGTAGACTTGTGGGCAGTGGGTTTTGAGGGGGATTTGGGGGGCTCAACACATAAGGGAAGGGTGCTATGCACCTGGGAGCTCTTTTACCTTTTTTTTTGTTTTTGTAAAAGTGCCCCTAGGGTGCCCGGTTGGTGTCCTGGCATGTGAGGGGGACCAGTGCACTACGAATCCTGGCCCCTCCCACGAACAAATGCCTTGGATTTATTCGTTTTTGAGCTGGGCGCTTTCATTTTCCATTATCGCTGAAAAACAAAAACGCCCAGCTCACAAATTGTCGAATAAAACATGGACGTCTATTTTTTTCAAAAATACGGTTTGGTCCGACCCTTCACGGACCCGTTCTCGGAGATAAACGCCCATGGAGATAGACGTTTTTGTTCAATTATGCCCTTCCACGGGTGTTGTGGGCTTCAAGTGAAGTTTGGAAGTCTGTTTTTGATAAGTGATTGCTATATGTTTTTTATCTGGTGATGAACTATTGCACATAGAGAGGCATTTTCAAAAGAAACGTCTAAGTCAGAATTTGGACATTTTACAAAGACATTCAAATTCGGAGGTGGGGAGGTCATTTTTGAAAAAAGATGGACATCCATCTTCTGTTTTGAAAATACCAAGGACCTCCTGTGATTTGGATGTCTTTGTGATTTGGACGTCCTTGTTTTTGGTCCATTTTCGAACAAAAAATGTCCAATTGCAAGCCTTCCAAAACAGAGGAGGCGTGACTTAATGGTTAGTGCAGTGAGCTTTGGTCCTGGCAACATGGGTTCAATTCCCACTGCTCCTTGAGACTTTGGGCAAGTCAAATACAGAAAGGGCATTTTTGGGTATGACATCTAAGTCTGAATTTGGACATTTTTTGTAAAACGTCCAAAATCAGAACAAGAAAGGTCATTTTCTACAAAAAAAGTCTATCTTTCCTTTTGAAAGTGCTGTTTGGAAAAATGTTATGTGATTTGGGGAAGTAAGGGGAGGTGATCCCCAAGTCCCTCCAGTGGTCATCTGGTCATTTGGGGCACCTCTTGTGAGGAGTTGCCTAGTGGTTAGTGCAGCAGACTTTGATCCTGGGGAAGTGGGTTCGATTCCTACTGCAGCTATTTTTTTAAATAAAAACAGGTCTAGCTCAAAATGTATAAGTTTTAGTCTTGGACGTCTTTGTTTTGTTCCATTGCTGAAAGATATTCATGTCTTAAGAACGCCCAAGCCCCACCTTGAACACATCCCTGGCACGCCCCCCTTGAGATCTGGACGTCCTTCTGACAGACTGCAATTGGAGACATCCAAAATTGGGTTTCGATTATACTGATTTGGACGTCCCTGGGAGATGTATGTCCATGTTCCGATTTATGTCGAAAGATGGACATCCATCTCTTTAAAAAATGAGCCTGATAATTTCTGGAATGCAGAAATGCTGAGAGAGAACCCGCTGAGATGAGGAAAACATCACTGGTGTATCTTACCTGCTGGAAATTGCATTCAAACTTGGGAAAGGTAAACTTGGGGTTGAAGTAATTTCATTTGCTTTTTTTTTTTTGTTAAATTACTGTACTTACTTAAAGTCAGTTCAGACAATAGTATAGTCTTAAGTCTCTGTTAGGATTTTATATAAATAGTGTTCTAGAGTCTAGTTTAATATTTTAGGCTGCATTTTAGAGCTTGGCATAACATCAGTTACCAGTCGAGGGAAGCCTCTGTTTAGTGTTTAATTCCCTCCTCTGACCCCCAAGGCTGATCTTTAATTTATAGGCCCTCCAGCCAATTAGGAGGAGGACAATGTAGATAGTAGACTTTTTTTTTATTTGCAATATGTGTTGTTCCTGATTTATTTATTTTAGGAAAGAACATAAGTGTTACCATTCTGGGACAGACCGAAGGTCCATCAAGCCCAGCATCCTGTTTCCAACAGTGGCCAATCCAGGTCACATGTACCTGGCAAGATCCCAAAACAGTACAATACATTTTATGCTGCTTATCCTAGAAAAAAGCAGTGGATTTTCTCCATCTTAATAATGGCTTATTGATTTTTCTTTTAGGAAATTATCCAAACTTTTTCTAAACTGTTAACTGCTTTTTAACACATTCTCTGGCGACGAATTCCAGAGTTCAATTACACCTTGAGTGAAGAAATATTGTATCTGGCTTGTTTTAAATTTACTACTTAGTAGTTTCATTGTATGCCTCCTAGTCCTAAACAAGTGATTCACTTTACCTGTTCCACTCCACTCAGTATTTTATAGACCTCTATCATATCTGCCCCTCAGATGTCTCTTCTCCAAGCTGAAGAACCCTAGCCGCATTAGCTTTTCCTCATAGGGAAGTCATCCCATAACTTTTATCATTTTCGTTGCCCTTCCTTATACCTTTTCTAATTCTGCTATATCTTTTTTGAGATGCGGTGACTAAAATTTCTCACAGTATTTGAGGCGTGGTTGCACCATGGAGCTATACAAGGTCATTATAACACTCTCATTTTTGTTTTCCATTCCTTTCCTAATAATTCCAAACATTTCATTTGCTTTCTTAGCCACCACTGCACACTGAGCAGAGGGTTTCAACCTATCATCCACGATAATACCTAGATCCTTTTTCTTGGTGGCAACAGAGCTACAGTGGGAATTGAACCTGATTTCTCTGGTTCTCAGGCCACTACACTAACCGTTAGGATAGTCCTTCACTTGCTTTGAAAATGGGAAATTCACAGATATTTTTTTCAGCCTGTTCATGCCATGCCCACTTCAAAACTCTGTTTTCCAGCTATCTACATATGTAAATAGCTGCTTTCTGAAATTGTCATTTACAAGTGTGTGCGACCTAGATATGGAAGAGCCCTCATGTGCAGATGCTTTTAAAATGACCAATTTCTTATTGTGGATTGATAACTGGTCAAGGGATAAAAAGCAGAGAGCAGGGTAAATCTTTAATTTTGACAATGGAGTAAGGTGAATGCTGGAATACACCAGGGATTTGTACGGGGACTGGTGCTTTTTAACAGATTTATACATGATCTGGAAACTGGAGCAACAAGCAATGTGATTAAGTTTGCAGATGATAGAAATTATTCAAAGCTGTTAGATCACATACAGACTGTGAGGAATTGCAGGGGGGGGGGGGGGGGGGGGGGGCTTGTGAGACTGTGAAACTGGGCATCCAGATGGTAGTTGAAATTTAGACTATAATTTTAGAAACATGTCCGCATGTAAATAACTGCATTTTTTTTTTCTTACATTTGTACCCCTCGCTTTCCCACTCATGGCAGGCTCAATGCGGCTTACATGGGGCAATGGAGGGTTAAGTGACTTCCCCAGAGTCACAAGGAGCTGCCTGTGCCTGCAGTGGGAATCGAACCCAGTTCCTCAGGTGTATCTCATCCATATGTAAACACCGATTTTGGAAAGTCACTATTTACATGTACACACAAAGATTTTAAGGGGTGTTCCCACTGGGTTTTACGTTAGTCCAAAGGTACACATGGGTTTTTCAAAAGTGCTCATTTTGGCCACAGTTTACACAAGGGACTAAGGCAGACATTATCTTTAATTCCATGTAGTTTATTTCTGTCTCGAAGATGAAAGGTTAAAATTGTGGTCTCATTACCTAACTGCCACACCTACACATGTAGGTTTGTAAAACAGAGCAGCTACACATAGAAGTGGCTCTACTTGTGCATAGACCTTGTGAAATCATCACTTCCTTGTGCAATGTGGAAGCTGACTGGTGTGTCATTCTTTTTTTTTTTTCTTTCATATGTATATTTGTAAAATAGCTCCTTCTGCTGCATGTATCAACAAATACACATGCATTTCTGCAATGATTTTACAAAAGGCTCTGCATCAGCAGATCTTCTTTTAAAATACTATTGGAATTGAGCCCGTCCTGACCTACACATCTCAATTCTGATCTCTGTGTTCTATGTAAAATGAAGCCCCTAATATAGAACGTAGGGAACAATAAATCCAAACTTCACAATGCACATGGAGGGACATTTTCTATAGTGCATCTAAGTCAGACTTTGGATGTTTTGCGCTAAACGTACCAAATCTGAAAAGGAAAAGGTATTCATTTTTGAAAAAAGTATAACATCTTTTTTTTAAATAAATACTCTTTCAAACAAAGTTTTGTGCTTTGCATGCTTATTTTTTTAGGCCAATTTCAAAGGAAAAAAATGCACGTGTAAAGAACGCGCAAAATCAAGCCATTGGGATGTAGGAGGAGCCAGCATTTTTAGCAGACTGGTCCCCCCAGACACCCCAGGAGAGCATAGGGGACACTGCTGTGGACTTAATCTAAATGCTCCCAGGTATACATCTCACCATTGCTACTTTATCTTGTGTGCTTAACCCTCCAAAACCCACCCCAAACCCCTTACTACTACAGTAGCCCTTATGGGTGAAGGGGGCACCTATATGTGGGTACAGTGTATTTCTGGTAAGTTTTGAAGTGCTCAGTTTCCACCACAAGTGTAATGTGTAGGGGGAGGTAAGGGGTCTGGGTCCACCATTCTAGAGTGTACTTCATCCTCCATGACACTAGTCCAGGGACCTGCATTTTGCTCTAATAGACCTGGCAATAACATCTGAGGCTGTCATAGAGGCAGGTGAGTACTATTTTTATTCATGTTTTTGGGGGGTGGGAGGGGGTCAGTGACCACAGGGGGAGTGGATCCCTCCAATGGTTATCTGGTTATTTAGGATGCCTTTTTATGTCTTATTTGTTAGAAAAACAGGTCTAGACCAAAATGTTGAAGTTTTCACCCTAGATGTTTTCAAGTTTTGTTCCATTATGGTTGTAAACCATTCATGTGTTAGGTATGTCCAAAGCCCACCCTAATCTTGCTTTTGAAACACCCTCAACATGCCCCCCTTGTGATTTGGATACTATACGAATTGCATAGATAAACATCTACAAAATACGTTTTGAAAATACCACATTGGACATTTTGAGAAGAAATTCGTCCAAATGCTGCTTTATGACACTGTTTGGACGTTTTTTCTTTTTAAAAAATGAGCCCCATTGTGTCCTATTATGCTTAAACTACATCAATGAATCTGTATTTCATTTATAATTGGGGCAAACAAAAGAAGCAACACTGGGCCTTCAAGACTGAGACAACAGGAGTCCTTTATTAACGAGTGACCAGACACGGGCCTTGTTTCGGCGTTAAACAACGCCTGCCTCAGGGGTTGTCAAAAAGATCGCTGACAGCTTCTTGGAAGTAATTTCACTATTTGGACGCACATACAGCAGAAACAGCCATTTTACATCAAACACATACCTGAGACATTTGCTCTCTGCTTCCAGCAAAAATCCCTCTGACCAAACACGAGGGCCTTGGGGGAGGGGTAATAGGGGACCAGACCTAAGGGAGAGGTTCAGCAGGCAGGCTGAGGAGGAAACTGTGTCTGCTGGGAGTTGTAATGCGCCAGGATGGTTTGATCGAGCTTCTACTCTGGCATTTGCTAATTCTTAAATTAAGGTAATTATGAAACATGAGACCACTAAAATAGACAAATAACCCTGAATTCTATATATGGCACTCACAGCTGGTGTGGAAATTTGGGCACATGCTCAATTTGCGCACACAATTTGAGTAATGCAAGAGAGTAGTAAGTAGTTTTTGATGTTTAGACAACGGGTCCAGTCCCTAGGGAGTACTATTCAACTTCGATATCCATGTAAATGTGTGGTTGTGTTAGCATCCACTAGATTTGTGTGTTTTTTGATCCAGACCATTTGAGGATTTTGGTAGAAGTTAAATAATTGGTAAACATTTAATTATTATGTAGATATGTTTTTTCCTTTTAAAAGTTAATAATCGCTATTTGGATGATATGATGTTTGTTTTGACTTAATCTCCCATCTTTATTATTCTACGACTTTCTTTTTACCTATTTAATCCCTGTTGCTTCAAGGGTGTGGTTCTCCCCATTTGTAGACTAAGTAGCACATATTTAGGTGGTCTGAAGTGTATTTCATTTATTTATTTATGTCAATTTATATACCGTATCTTATTGCTACTGCAAGACAGAACGGTTTACAATTTATAAAAAGAAGCAATACAATATGTACAGGTTGGACAAGCATTAGAACTCCAGTCATTACAGGAAAGCACAGCAAACCCACAAACTAGCTACATAAGTTGAAAAACAATATAACTTATGATTAGTATACAGGAGAACACCGCAAATACAAAATTAAATACATAATATAATCTACACAGACAAATAATACAGTTTTGATTTAATATATATTACAGATGCCCATTTATAACCTTTCTTCCATTATTCTAAATTCTGTTCTACATAATCGATAAAGTAGAATGTTTTCAAAAGTTTCCGAAAATGAAAGTAAGATTTCTCAAGTCTGATCTCTTTTGGAAGGCCATTCCAAAGAGAGGGAGACAAATAGAAAAAAGCCAAATTCCGTGTAGATTCCCATCTAGCCCTAGCGAGAGGAGGAATCACTAACCTGTTGTCTGTCAGGGATCTAAGGGTTCGTGTGGCAGTGTAAGGAATAGTTAGATTTGACAGATAGTCAGGATTTAGTGTATAAAAAGCCTTATGGGTCAAAACTACAGCTTTAAACTTAACTCTTGCTTCAACCGGAAGCCAATGCAGTTGATGCCTTTTCTTTTTTGTATTTCTATTTTTGTGCTTTGTTTCCCAAGTATTTTTGCTTGTATATTATTGATAAATGCATTGAAAAAAAAAAGAAAAAGTAGGTTTTTAAAGTTGCCTTAAATTTTTTATAAGAAGATTTTTGTCCTAAGAGAAAGTGGAAGACAATTCCATAAAGCTGGTACAAAGAAGATGAAAGTTTAATACATTGTTGGTTCTGATTTTGCCAATGAAGTGTTAGGAAGAACAATCAATGATCGTTTAAAGAATGAAGAGCATGTGTGGGCATGTAAGGAATAACCACACTCAATCATCAGTGAGGTAGTCTTACATGGAGAGCCTTGACCATCAGAATAAGAATCATAGGGGCCCTTTTACAAAGGCGCTCTGAAAAATGGCCTGCGGTAGTGTAGACGCGTGTTATGGGCACGCACAGATCCATTTTTCAGCGTGCGTGGAAAAAAATATCTTTTTAAAAATTTTTGCCGAAAATGGACGTGCATCAAAATCAAAATTGGTGCATGTCCATTTTGGGTCTGAGACCTTAGCACCAGCCATTGACCTAGTGGTAAAGATTCACATGGTAATTGGGCGGTAATGACCTACGTGCGTCAAATGCCCCTTGGGGTGTGCCCAATTCATGCGTCCGAAAATAAAAATGATTTTTCAGTCACGTGTATCAGACACATATCAAAAATGAAATTACCACAAAAGCCACGCGGTAGCTGGGCGGTAATTCCATTTTGGCGTGCATTGGGCACGCGTAGACGCTTATGTGGCTTAGTAGAAGGGCCCCATATATCCTAGTAATGTGAGACTACAATCCACTTACTTGTTCATGAGCTTTCATGATGATATAACCCAAGTTATGGGATTCATTGCCACTGGAACGTCTTTATAAGAGTTATTATTTAACTTTTAGAAAGAAATTGTAAACATGGTTTTATGAGAAGGCTTTTAGTCAGATGTGGTCTGTCTAATGTGATTTATTTGATAGTGGGGAATTTTGTTGGGTTGTTTTACTTGTTAAATTATATTTGAATTTATTATTATAACATACTTCAAACATTTTGGTGAGACATGATTTCAAGTAAAGCCATTAAAACATTAGGTACCATTGGACTATCTGCTCCTTATGTGTAAGCCACATAGATTTGAAGGATGCATGTTTTGGGGGTTGCTTGGACAATCCTTGAAAATATATGTGTGTTTTATATTTTGTAATGATAACATACATGTGCTTGAAAGAATTTTCCTGCCAGAAGTTACTCCTGTTCTGTGTCACACCCCCAGCTAACGTCTTGTTTGAACCTGGGGTTTGAAGAGAGATTAAGGGGGATGGGGAATGTGTTTACATCTCTGGTGTTTAAAAAAAAATCAAAATTCAAAAAAAATGTGAATTTGGGAGCTTGGTTCCCTAATTGGCTCCCCAGAGACATGCAGTTTTGCAAAATCCACTGCTTGTAAGTGATAAGGCATCCACAGATAAATAGCAAAATCCCAGCTTATAGGTGTAAGAGACACTACTTGTAAGGACAAAACCCTTGACAGATGCCACTCTTTTTAAAAATATGATCGTTGGTAAAATGACTTCTTCTCATGTATGTGCCACCAAATAAATGTATAAGTTCCACGTTCAAAGAGCCTAAAATGAAATACTATTTTAGCTTTGCATGTAGGGACCTAAATATCAAATCTTTTTACGAGCTGGTGAAAGGCAAATTAGTCATTGTTCAAACAGGTAACACTCTCTTCTGCAAGTGGCCCGACGAAGACTTTATTTTGTAAGATTTTTCCATGAGGAAAGCAGCACAAAGAGTAAACGTAATAAGCTCTCAAAGCAAAGCTTCATCTGAACAAAGACATTTTTTCAAGGATGGAAGCCATGCGTTATTACAGCGGACCGCAGGATCTTTCCTACTGCTTCTGTGCTTTTTCAGTCTCCACTATGTTTAAGCTTGCATTAGGGAGGCGCATTAAAGATTTCAGTTATCCCTTAATAATTATATACCTACCAATAACCAGTAATTGCATTATGAGATTTTCCCATTATCTTGAAGCTGAACTCACAGCAGCCTTCTCCAAAAATAACTGTTTCTATTTTAAAGCAAGAGGAATACAGTTTCAGTAATGTCTTTTATATTGCTCTGATTATTATGCCATTAAGATACTGAAAAAAAAAAAGAATATGAAATGGTGTCAAGATTTCATTGACAAGGTTGAAAGCTTCAACTGTAGGAAGACATTTTGATTTTCTACTGGCATAATATATATATTGTAAACAATGCTGTGTAAATAACCTGGAAATTCAATAACTCTATATGATTCCAATTTCCTTTTTTACTCAAGTTATGTAAATAAGTTTGCCTCTTTCTAATATATAGAGAAGTTGCAGATGGAAATGAGATCAGAAATGCTGATAAATCCCACACCAAATCCCTCTAATCCTTGATATATCAGAAATCTATTCTGTAGCACTGAGCGGTCTTTGGAGATAGGATTACTTCCCCTCCCCCCCAAGCCCATACCATGCTCTAGTAGTAGTAAATTGATCCATAAAGGAAACACATACAACCCTGGGTCTATGCCATATAATCATGAATATTTTAACCCCATTTTCCACATTTATGAACCCAATGAATAGGTGCATATTTTCTTTAACTGTACATAGAATTTGCCTTGAATTTAACCATCCTTCTGCTTATATCAATTGACTTTATACTACCCATCTTGATCCCATCTGCATATCTGCATTTGGCCCCTGGCTATATAGTAAAATGTCTCACTGAATTGTAAGAACATCATTAGCATCCTATATAATAATTCTCACCTCCAATGTTCTACGCTTGGGACCGTGGCTCCCTGGCTGCAGGTGGACTGCGAGGCAGACACGCAAGGATGTCAATGACGTCAAAACAGCTGATTCCAAGGCAAGGAGAGGAGTACTCCTCCTACTGCCTCGGAATCAGCTGTCACCCCCCGCGCTACGGCCCCCTCGAAACCCACCCCCTTCCTGAACCTGTCGATCCCCCCCACCGAAACGCCGAAAACTGCACCCCCCGCCGCTGTTGTGCACTACCTGTGCTGACAGCCGAAGTGTTGTTCTGCCCTTCGGGTGGGTTCCTCAATCATCTTCTCAGAAAGTTTAACTCCTTGCGTCTGACGTCAGACGCATGCGTGCGTCTGATGTCAGACGCATGCAGAGGAACGTCCCGACAAGATGATTGAAGAACCAACGGGAAGGAAAGAACAACACTTCGGCTGTAAGAACAGGTAGCACAACAACGGCAGCAGCAGCGGCGGGGGGCAGTTTTCGCCGGAACGGGGGGGGGGGGGGGAATGACAGATTCGCGGAAGGGAGGGTTCAAGGGGGCTGTAGCATGGAGGGGGGGGGGGGGGGGAAATTGCCTGCCTAAGGCCCGTTTCCTTGCCTACAGAAACGGGCCTTTTTTACTAGTCATATATATGTTATTCAAAAGTTCTAATGTTTTCTTATTAAGTGTTCCATTGCTAGTATGCTGATATCTCTTCCATGCTATTATTGTATTGTTTGCATTGTACTGACATCATATCTCTGTTATATGATTGTTCTACAGTGCTGCTAAATATGTATATTTCTGATACTATTTTATGTTAGTCCTATTACTAGGTTTTAATTTGCTGTTCCCAAGTTACCTCATTTATTGTATTTATGTTTATATTAGGTCATTTTACTATTCTCATGACGTTAACAAAATTGTAAATAAATAACTCAGATTTCAATTAAAACAACCCTTTAATCATTAAAGTGTAAAATTACTAGCCAGAAGTAGCCTAGTGGTTGGTGCAGTGCACCATAGGAAAGGGAACCCAGGCCCATATCCCACTCTAACTGGTACACTTGTGGTGGAAAGTGTGAGCCATCCAAAACCCACCAAAAACCTACTGTACCCACATATAGGTGACACCTGCAGACATAAAGACTATTATAGTGGTGTACAGTAGGTTTTCAGTGGGTTTTAGTGGGGTTACCATACAATAAAAGGGGGTAGCAGTGAGATTTGCACCTGGGAGCTTTTACGTGAAGTCTACTGCAGTGCCCCCTTAAGGCGCCCCACTGCTCTGCTGGGATGTCTGTGGTGTCAGTCTACTAAGAATGCTGGCTCCTCCCCCTTCCCCACTCCAGATGTCCCAATTTTGTGCATTTTTCCCTTGGACACTTTTTTTGTTTTCAAAAATGGTCACAAAAGCTAAATGCACCAAGCACAATGCATCTAAAAACATCTAGGAAATGGCCATTTTTGAAACAAAAAGACAGACATTTTTCAGGTTTGAAAATGGCTGTATTCGCCACTTGTTTTTTGAACTTTTGAGCAAAACATCCAAAGTTGGATAGATGTCATATCAAAAATGCTCCCCACACCTATTCAGATCTATTTCTAGCCTAATGGTTAATGCAGTGGGCTGAGGAACTAGGTTCAATTCCCACTGCAACTCCTTGTGACTCTGGGCAAGTCATAGGAATAATATGGGCCCTGCTGCAGATAACTCAACCTAATCTTTAGTAAAAGACGCCCTAAGTACTGTATATCTTATATAATAAAACTCACCCTCAACGTTCTGAAGACACTGACGTCACTTCCGTCATCAAAATGGGTTTGAAGGGTTCGTGGTGGTGAAGCCACCGAAATCGCCGTCTCAGGGCCCCGCCCTCGCGTCAAACGTGATGACGCCGGGGGCAGAGCAATGGCGTACGGTGCGTTCAGGAGGTGCGGAGCAATGGCGTCAGAACGACGAAGGGGTCAGTAGGTAGGTAGGTAGGGAGGGAGGGAGGGAGAAGGGGGGTGTTGGGGAGGAAAACCTTGCTAGCGCCCATTTCATTTGCTCCAGAAACGGGCCTCTTTTACTAGTAATATATAAACCACTTTGATTGTAAACACAGAAAGGTGGTATATCAAATCCCATCCCCGTATCTATCTATATCTCTTTTTATCTATTTATCTATTTATACACGTTCGTATTACATGATTGTACTTGGACATTTTTTTGTTAAATGGTCACAATAAAAAAACACGCTGAGCACAAAATATCCACAAAACGTCTAGGAAATGGCTCTTTTCAAATCAAAAAGATACTATGTTCACCACTTATTTTTGGATGTTTTCAGCAAATTGGATTTAGATGCCATATCAAAAATGCCCCTTCACAGGAAATAATAAAAAGAAAAACACGCTTCCTTCCCAGCTAACACATTACTATAGCAAGCTTTTTAAGTAGTGACTATAACAGGATTCATCCCAACTTGCCCAGCAGCAAACCTCTTAGTAGCCAATAAAGCAGAAAATTGAGAGGGAACAAAAAAGCCAACCATATTTCTGAGAGTCTAGTGACTGACCATGCATTACAAGGGTATTTAACGAAGGAAAGACTTCCAAAGCTATAGAACTCCTGGTCTCTAGAAACGTCAGAAAAGATCCAAACTTTTCTATTATACAACAACTTTTGCCTTGATTAAAATAAATTCTCAATGGCCAATCTTTGTCTGTAGACAAAGTCAAAGAAATCATTAGAGTTGAAGTCACAGAAACTTCTGGCTCAGAAGATTCCAAAATATCAATTACATTAGCCAAATCCAATTCCTGTGGTATATTTTGGCTCCCAGGGATCTGCCCTTGTTCTTGATTCCTCAATGACAAATGATTCAGTTTTGAAACTGGTGGTATTTTATTTCCAGGAATTTCGAAAATTTCAATGAGATACTACTGTAGTATCTCACAAGGTGTAACATGTTTAGAGTAGGGAAAATTCAGTAAACATAAATGAACTGCCTTCATCATATTTTCCAAAACTTAGACTCCCCCCCCCTGAAATTAGTCATATCTTTAATATTTTTCATTTGCACAGTTTTAATATCTTTTACATTTATTTTTAACCTCATTCATATGTGTTATCAACGATTTCAGGTCACCACTAACTTTTTCAGTTTGTTCTTCAGCAGCAGTAAGATTCTGAGTCCAATAATCCTGAGGTATCATTGCCTTGGCCAAGTCAGAGAAAGCTTGCCAAATAACTTCTAAGGTAACAGATACTGGTTGAGACTGCAATAAAGTCTGCAAAGTCAAACCTGGTGTAACATTGTCAGCCATGGCGAGTAAAGGCAACTGCCGGTCTTGAGAAGCAGATCCAGTAGACATCAAACCTTCAACTGCTGCCCTGAAAGCCAACCAAGAATCAGCAGAAAGTCTGAGAGACACGAATACATAGTGAAAAATAACAGCAATTATATAATTTTTTTTTAAAGAAAATTATCTTCTTTCTCTGCTAGGTAAAATTCTACAGACAGAAAGGGAATCAATTGCACAAAAAAAGTAAGGAATATAAACGAAACCTCTCTATTAGATCATGATACAAAAAAGATCAAACAAATCTGTAAACAAGGCCATAGGAGCCAACTTTTTAAAATTATTCAGGGTGCTAAGCCCAATGGAAATAACCCCTTCCTGGACACATACAAGGAATTTTCTCAATATTGGGGGTGCTGAAGCACCCACAGCACTGGCTCCTATGAACAAGGCAGATTATAAGATTACATAAGAACATAAGAGTAGCCATACTTGGTCAGACCAATGGTCCATCTAGCCTAGTATCCTGTTTCCAAACAGTGGCCATGCCAAGTCACAAGTACCTGGCAGAAACCCAACTAGTAGCAACAATCCATGCTACCAGTCCTGGGGCAAGTAGTTGCTTCCCTATGTCTGTCTCAATAGCAAACTGTGGACTTTTCCTTCAGGAACTTGTCCAAACCTTTTTTTTTAAACCAGATACTCCAAATTTGTTTACTGGATGATACAGCAATGATTGAATTGGGTACTCCAATCTCTTCTTTCGAAAGGCAGCATTAATTGCAAAATGACGCATATTACTCTAATGGATTTGTCCGGACCCTCCAACATTACTTCAATGGCACAATCAAATGCATGTGCTCCTCACTATGGAACATATGTCAATAATGCAGAAGGGACCAAAGGCAAAAAGTGCTTCCTAACCATTTGGTTGCCCTACTTGAATAGCACAGTACTATGATATAAAAACAAGGACAATGAGTTTGAAACACATTGAAAAGTGCACACCTACAGTTTGACACAATGACGAATTCTCTCTTTCCTCTATTTTCAAGGCGGATGGAGGTGGGGAGGGTACAAATTTGTTTAGACAATAATTCAGCAACACTAGATTGGTTTATCTAATAAATGGAAGCACTTGGTCCCTGAGGAAGCTCTGAAATGAGTGAAATGGAGAGCCCCATTGTATTAACATTAAGCTAAGTGCCTGCTGCAATTTTGTTGTGAAACACACAATATTAGTGAAAAGATATACGAGTATCATGAAAAATTGCATATAAAAATTTTGACCACAGTGTGAAAATTCACAGAGGTTTGGAGACCAATGATATCAGTGGAGTCTGTTGAATGCCAGCATTGAAATAAGATATTTGCTGCCGTGCCCGGACTTATGAGGTCTTTCCCTCTGTTAATTTCATATTCTAGTGTTGTCCCACTTAAATATATAGACACTATGGGATATTAGTCAATATACTTACTTGAGAAGTTCAGCTTTCTATTGACTGATGGGGAGGGTACAGCCATGGTAAAGAATGTTTCAGTACATAAGTATTGCCATACTGGGACAGACTGAAGGTCCATGAAGTCCAGCATCATGTTTCCAACAATGGCTAATTCAGGTCACAAATACCTGGGAAGATCCCAAAACAGGAGACAAAAAGAAAACAGAAAGGAATCCCATGAAGAACGTAGACAGCAAATGAGATATTTATAAATGATCTAGAGATGGGAGTAACCAGTGAGGTAATTACATTTGCTAAAGACACACAGTTAGTAGAAACATAAAAACATAGAAACATGACGGCAGATAAAGGTCATATGACCCATCCAGTCTGCCCATCCTCTGTAACCCCTAAATCTTCCTGTTCCTAAGCGATCCCACATGTTTATTCCATGCCTTTTTAAATTCTGGAACAGTCTTCGACTCCACAACCTCCACCGGGAGGCCATTCCATGCCTCCATCACCCTTTCTGTGAAATAGTACTTCCTTAGATTACTCCTAAGCCTATTTCCTCTTAAGTTTGTCATATGCCCCCTCATTCCAGAGCTCTCCTTCATTTGAAAAAGGCTCTCTTCCGGTACATAAGTGCCCTTGAGATATTTAAACATCTCTATCATGTCTACTCTAGGAGTAGCCTAGTGGTTAGTGCAGTGGAATTTGATCCTGGGAAACTGAGTTCAATTCCCACTGCAGCCCCTTGTGACCCTGGGCAAGTCACTTAAGTCTCCATTGCCCCTGGTACAAAATAAGTACCTGAATATATGTAAACTGCTTTTAATGTAGTGGCAAAAACCTCAGAAAGGTAGTATATCAAGGCCCATTTCCCTCCTCTCTTCCAGTATATACATGTTGAGGTTCATAAGCCTGTCCCTATAATTTTTGCATTCAAAGACCACTTACTAATTTCGTAGCTGCCCTCTGGACCGACTCCATCCTGTTTATATCTTTCCGTAGGTGCGGTCTCCAGAACTGCATGCAGTACTCCAAATGGGGCCTCACTAGAGACTTATACAACAACACTATCACCTCCTTTTTCCTGCTGGTCATGCCTCTCTTTATGCACACAAGCATCCTTCTGGCTTTGACAGTCACTTTTTCTACCTGTTTGGAAACTTTAAGGTCATCAGACACAATCACCCCCAAGTCCCGCTCTTCCTTTGCACACTGAAGCACTTCACCCCCTATATTATACTGTTCCCTCGGATTCTTGCGACTCAAGTGCATGACCCTGCATTTCCATTCCTCCAGCTTCGCTAGGTCCTTCCTCATGTCATTCACACCCTCCAGGGTGTCCACCCTGTTGCAGAGTTTAGTATCATCCGCAAGGAGACAAACCTTACCAGACAGCCCTTCCGCAATATCGCTCACAAAGATGTTAAAAAGAGCCGGCTCTAGGACCAATCCCTGCGGTACTCCCCTGATGACATCCTTTTCTTCAGAGCAAGCTCCATTTACCACTACCCTCTGTCTCCTACCATTCAACCAATTTTTAACCCAATCCGTTACTCTAGGTCCCATACCGAGGGCACTTAATTTATTTATCAGTCGCCTGTGTGGAACCGTGCCAAAGGCTTTGCTGAAATCTAAGTATGCCACATCAAGTGCCCCTCCCACATCCAACTGTTTGGTCACCCAGTCGATGGTCTGTAATTCCCAACCTCCTCCTTACTTCCACTCTTGTGCAAAGGAACCACATCCACCCTTCTCCAGTCCACCGGGACCACTCCAGTTTCTAAGGAAGGATTGAAGCGGAGCTGCCAGAACTTCTCTGAGTTCCTTAAGCACCCTCGGGTGTATCCCATCTGGCTCCATCGCTCTGTCTACTTTTAGTTTGGCAAGCTCTTCACGAACACAGACCTCTATAAACGGGTTTTGGTCTACCATACATTAGCCTTTGTTTTCTGCAGCCCTATCCCCGGTCTTTCATTCGTGAACACAGAGCTAAAGTTGTTAAATTGCAAGAGGATTGTGAAAAATTACAAGAGAACCTTACAAGACTGGGAGACTGGGCATCCAAATGGTAGATGATGTTTAATGTGAGCAAGTGCAAAGTGATATATGTGGGAAAGAGGAACCTGAACTATAGCTACACAATACAAGGTTCCACATTAGGAGTCGCCAACCAGGAAAGGGATCTAGGTGTCATCGTTGATCAGTTTACGGCGGCAGATAAGAAAGCAAATAGAATGTTAGGTGTTATTAGGAAAGGAATGGAAAACAAATTTGAGGACATTGTAATACCTTTGTATCGCTCTATGGTGCGACCACACCTCGAATATTGTGTGCAATTCTGGTCACTACATCTCAAAAAAATATAGTGGAATTAGAAAAGGTACAGAGAAAGGTGACGAAAATGATAAAGGAAATGGGGTGACTTCTTTATGAGGAAAAGCTAAAGTGGCTAGGGATCTTCAGCATGGAGAGATTGCTGAAGGGAGATATGATAGAGGTCTATAAAATAATGAGTGGAATGGAACAGGTAAACGTGAATCGCTTGTTTACTCTTTACAAAAATACTAGGGGGCATGCAATGAAGCTACAAAGTAGTACATTTAAAACAAATTGGAGAAAATATTTCTTCACTCAACCTGTAATTAAACTCTGGAATTCATTGCCAGAGAATGTAGTTAAAGCAGTTAGCTTAGAGGGGTTTAAAAAAGGTTTGGATAGCTTCCTAAAAGAAAAGTTCATAAACCATTATTAAAATGGACTTAGGGAAAATCCACTGCTTATTTCTAGGATAAGTGGATAAACATGCTCTTTTTAAAACCCATTCAGGCTCATTTTCGAAAGAGAAGGATGCCCATCTTTCGACACAAATCGGAAGATGGGCGTCCTCACAGGGTCGCCCAAATTGGTATAATCGAAAGCTGATTTTGGACATCCCCAACTACACTCCATCGCAGGGACGGCCAAAGTTCACGGGGGCGTGTTGGAGGTGTAGCGAAGGCGGGACTTGGGCGTGCCTAACACATGGACGTCCTCGACCAATAATGGAAAAAAAGGGCGTCCCTGAGGAGCACTTGGACGATTTTACCTGCTCCTGTTTTTCTTACGACCAAGGCACAAAAAGGTGCCTGAACTGACCAGATGACCACCAGAGAGAATCAGGGATGACCTCCCCTTACTCCTCCAGTGGTCACTAACCCCCTCCCACCCTCAAAAAAATCTTTCAAAATATTTTGTGCCAGCCTTAAATGTCATACTCAGGTCCATTACAGCAGTATGCAGGTCCCTGGAGCAGTTTTAGTGGGTGCAGTGCACTTCAGGCAGGTGGACCCAGGCCCATCTCTCCCTTACCTGTTACACTTGTAAATGTGAGCCCTCCAAAACCCACCACAAACCCACTGTACCCACTTCTAGGTGCCCTCCTTCACCTGTAAGGGCTATGGTAATGGTGTACAGTTGTGGGTAGTGGGTTTTGGGGGGCTCGGCACACAAGGTAAAGGAGCTATGTACCTGGGAGCAATTTATGAAGTCCACTGCAGTGCCCCCTAGGGTGCCCAGTTGGTGTCCTGGCATGTGAGGGGGACCAGTGCACTACGAATGCTGGCTCCTCCCATGACCAAAGGGCTTGCATTTGGTCATTTCTGAGATGGGTGTCCTTGGTTTCCATTATCGTCGAAAATCAGAAACGACCAAGTCTAGGGACAACCATCTCTAAGGAAGACCTAAATTTCAGGATTTGGGCGCCCCCAACCTTATTATCGAAATGAAAGATGGATGTCCATCTTGTTTTGATAATGCAGGTTTCCTCGCCCCTCCATCGGGACATTTTGTGAGGGCGTCCTCAGCAAAACTTGGGCGTCCCTTTTGATTATGCCCCTCCACATGTGTCTGGTGTAAAACCTGGTGTGGAAATTTTCCCCCATATACATATCCTCTTTGTAAAATGGGGAATACATGTGTAGATTTAATCCTTCCCAAACCATGTGCCATTAAAATCTCTTCATGGTGTAGATCTCCATGTGTAAATATCAGGTTTCTGAAACTGCCAGTATTAGATACATTCCTAAAATAATTGGTAATTTTATAAATTCTTTTTCATGTGTAAAAGTGCTTTTTTCTTCTGGTTACTTCTTTAATGAAGACACCCGGGCACCCATGTGTCTTTATAAAATAAGCTAAAAATGGGCACCTGCTTGCTCTTGAAACCTAGGTGACCTGTTATAAAATGACTCTCATGCTGTATCTGTTGGCCTAGGAAAGTGAGCCCCTTTTACCAAATTCTTTCTGGTTTAGAAATAAAAGAAATTAAAGGGTCCGTTTACCAAGCTGCAGTAAAAAGGGCCCTGCCCGGTTAAAAAGGCCAAAAATGGCATGACCATGTGGTAAGATTTCACTTACTGCGTGGCCATGCAGTGGGGAGCACGTACATAGTAACATAGTAGATGATGGCAGATAAAGACCTGTATGGCCCATCCAGTCTACCCATAAGGGCTCCCACGCTAACCTGGCAGTAACCAGGTAGTGCTGGGTGCTGCCTAATTACTGCTGGGTTAGCGCCACGCTAGAAAATAGATAGCTATTATTTGTAGCATAGCAGATGGTGCACACCGGGGACAGACTGGATGGACCATACAGCCCATATCTGCCGTCATGTTTCTATGGAACTACTGTTGGCGCCTGCGTTCGATCGGCGGTAGTTCCAGATTAGTGCAAGCTAAGCGCACATTGAGGCATATTTTCGAAGCACTTTGGGAGGCTAAGTGCTTTGAAAATGAGCCTCATTGGGCTTACCACCGCTCTGTAAAAGGGCCACTAAAAAAGTAGATTTTCCAATGATTGACTTTTTTTGCTCAGATTCAAAATGCCAACAATTTATAGAACATGTGGCTTCAAAGTTCCTTTCCTGTCTTGCCATTATCATTAGGCTAATACACCCTTGATGTCGAAGGAAGAATCAGGTGAACTTGTAAAATCTGCAGTTGGAACACTAAGAACTATAGGAGAGTGAACTGAGATTCTCTATTTTGATGGGATTCTCCATAGACTCTGCAACTCCTCAGTACCTCTTCACTCTTATCTCTCCGTATATTCCTCCCGGAAAACTCCATTCACTGGGTAAATCTCTCTTATCTGCACCCTTCGGTCCACTTTTAACTCCAGAATCCATTCCTTTTATCTTGCTGAACCATATGCTTGGAATAGACTTCCTGAGTCGGTACGCCAAGCTCCATCTCTGGCCGTCTTCAAATCTAGGGTAAAAGCCCACCTTTTTGATGCTGTTTTTAACTCCTAACCCTTACTCACTTGTTCAGTACCCATGTTTTATCATTCCCACCTTAGTAATTCCCTTATCCCTTATTTGTCCTGTTTGTCTGTCCTAATTAGATTGTAAGCTCTGTCGAGCAGGGACTGTCTCTTCATGTTCAAGTGTACAGCGCTGCGTATGTCTAGTAGCGCTATAGAAATGATAAGTAGTAGTAGTAGACTCAGGGCCCAATATTCAAAATGATTTAACCGGGCAGGAGAGACTCCTGCCCGGTTAAATCATGGTTAGCTGGATATCTGCTGATATTCAGTGACACTTAACCAGGCAATGCCAGCTTTGACCACCCAGGCACAATCCGGGCAGTGCCAGGGCAGATCCTGAAGTGATGTTGGCACCATTAATATTCAGTGCCAGTGCCTGCGTAGCTAAATGGGCAAGTAGGACCATTTAAATAGCAGTCCCAACTTTGCCTGGGTAGCTATGTGGGCACGACACCAAATATCGGCTGTACCTGCATATCTTACGGGCATTGCAGATTTATTTATTTATTTTATTTATTGCATTTGTATCCCACATTTTCCCACCTTTTTGCGGGTTCAGTGTGGCTTACAATATAAGTTGAATGTTGGAAATACAATTTGTTACAGATAGTTATGGATTACATTGTGCAGAGTTATGCGAAACAATTGAGGTGCCGTTAAGGAATGTAATAATGGAACATAGACATTGCAACTTTGGAAGGAAACAATGGGAGCTTAGAGGGCGATAAAAAGGCATGAAGGCGTATGGTATATATTTTTCTGTGAGTAAAGGTATGAGTGATGTGATAATACGGGAATGAGAGTTCAGAGGTGAATGTATAATGCATTAGTGAACAGTAAGTGTGGACTTTATGTGTTTTGTTTCTTTCCGTAAATTTTTTCGAAAAGATGGGTCTTCAATAATCTGCGGAAGGAAGCTTGCTCGTTGGTTGTTCTTAGGTTGCGCGGCAGTATATTCCAAAACTGCGTGCTCATGTGAGAAAAGGTTGACGTGCGTAGCGCTTTGTATTTCATGCCTTTGCAATTGGGGAAGAGAGGTTAAGGAAGGTTCGGGATGATCTTTTGGCGTTTCTGGGTGGTAAGTCTATCAACTCAGACATGTAGGCTGGGGCTTCGCCATGAATGATTTTGTGGACTAATGTGCATACTTTAAAAGTGACGCGTTCCTTGAGTGGAAGCCAGTGCAGTTTCTCTCTTAATGGTTTTGCACTTTCATATTTTGGCTTTCCAAAGATGAGTCTGGCTGCCGTATTCTGGGCTGTTTGAAGTTTCCTCAGTGTTTGTTCTTTGCAACCTGCGTATAGTGAGTTGCAATAATCCAAATGGCTGAGCACAAAGGATTGCACTAGGCTGCGAAAGACGGATCTTGGGAAATATGGTCTTATCCTTTTTAGTTTCCACATGCTGTAAAACATCTTTTTTGTTGTGTTGTTGGCATGAGTTTCAAATGTTAGGTGGCGGTCGATAGTGATTCCAAGGATTTTTAGCCTGGATATTCAGTGCTGGTGCCTGAATATGGCTGGGCATTGAATATCCAGGTCTAGTCTAGCCAATGGCAAGTCAGCATTTAAAAAAATGCTCAGTGTCACCGGCTCAATATTGACCTGTCAGTTTTTTGCTGGAGGCTAGCATTACCCTTAATAAGAGCATCAATCACTTTTTGTAAAGTTAAAATCTTCTCTTCAGAAGCTTTGTTAACTAATGTTGACCAAAAAATTTGCATTCTGCAGCTTTAAGAGATATGACTAAGTCCTGCACCCTACAGAACAAGATCAGTTCCAGTTCAACTATATCCTTCAATATCTTTTTCAGCAATGGGATCCTAAAAACACCTTTCTGTTCTTCAACTCATGCTCTATCCATTAAGATTCTGGTGGTGGCTGTATGGTCATCAGCCTGAGAGACCACCATGAACTGACCGTTTCCCTCCAAAAAATGCTTTTTGGCCAACAGGAATTGAAGACTTGCTTCTGCTGTCAATGGATCTTTCATAACTTCTAAAAATGAGTATGGCAGCTGCCAGAGTTATCTACAAAACGAATCAAGAGCTATCGAGGATACTTAATGTCAATATCAGCTCGAAGATCATCCTCTTCCCATGAATATTACTCTCAATAAAACTATTATCACTTTCTTAATTTCTTGATTTTAAATTTTTATCTTTATACTTTTATACTTTAAAAATAGGGAGGAAAAGCCTCAACAGACTTCTTCACAGTTGAACTCCTTCTAAGCACAACAGCTGTCAATTCTTACCTCTTAGGAGTACTTGCTGTCATCATAGGCTGAAAAACTTCCCTAGTCATTTTAATTTCAAAATCAAAACAAAATTCAAAAACTTATGACGATGCACAGACTCTTCCCGCTGTCCATTGCCAACAATGGCCAAAGTTTCGGTGACTTCGTCAGGGTCCGTGGTATATCCACTGTCAAGCTGACAGAGTTACTCATGCTGCCATGTCCAGTCGAACCATTGCCCTTACTGTTACAATTGCTACCACATTCACATACTACAGGTCTAGTTCAGGGCAATGGTGAAGCATGAACATGGGATGGAGACCCAGAATCTACCTGGAAAAGATCCGCTCAGCATTCTTTGGTAAAGAAGGGGTTAAAGTAATGGGTGCATGAAATTGAGGAAGATGACAGTGCCACTCACTGGTCTAGTTGAAGAAGCCTAGTTCTTCCATCAAGCCACAACAAAGCAGTCCATAGTTCTAGTCACTATAGGTAGGTGTTCAGTAGTCTTAGAGGGATAAATGGGAACATTTTCCTTCCACATAATCCTTGTTCAAAAAAAAAACAAAAAAAAAACAAAAACAAAAGGGTTATAAGGACTGCTAGTGAAGGCTCTTATGCTGAGCCTAACAGCCTGCTACTGCTTATCTTGGCTCCAACATAAATGTTCCTGAGTGAATGTTTGAAATGTAAATGGAATGCATTTCAAACCCATTTGTGGGAAAATTTATTGAGAACTGCATTGTATAGATAAACACATTTTCATTTGAGTAATCCAGGCTAATATGTAATGAAGACATAAAAGTATGCACTTAGACTGGTATTTTAATTATTGTTTTATTATTTTTAGATAGCACTAAAAATATACAGTAACACATTGTATGTACACAAAAAGGAACAATTCATTTTTGTCTAAAGGGATTACAGATTTAGTGCATGGCTGAGGCTGATAGAGGCAAAGTGACTTCACCAAAGTTACTTCACGTATCTCAGAAACGAGACTTGAGCTCTCTTGTGCAAGGTCCTGGATTGCACTGGTACTGTGATTTTACAGACAGAACAATCTGATCGTACATGAGAAGACTGTGGGCTAGTTTAAAGGGTGCTAACATGCAGTAAAACACATTAGGAGTGATAGTCCAGAAAAACTGAGCTCCTAAATTTAGTGCAGATATGTGTTTTGGGCGCGCAGAATCATTTTTCAGTGCACCTGTAAAAAAAATGCCTTTTTTTTTTTCATTTTTGCTGAAAATGGACGTGCAGCAAAATGAAAATTGCAGCAGGTCCATTTTGGGTCTGAGACCTTACTGCCAGCTATTGACCTACCGGTAAGGTCTCACGCGATAATGGCCTACGAGCACAAAATACCGATTACCGCCCGCGCACCAGAAAATAAAAATATTTTCCAGTGCACGTATCGGACACGCATAAAAAATGAAATTACCGCAAGGGCCACGCAGTAGCCAGGCGGTAACTCAAAATTGATGTGTGTTGGGCACGTGTAGGAGCCTACACGGCTTAGTAAAAGGGCCCCTTAGGAGGCTAAAGGGTATTATTCAAAGTGATTTAAAGAGCCAGGGGAGGTACCTAGCCATTTAAATTGCTTGCGTTGGGCTATCTGGGGATATTCAGTGGCACTTAACCCAATAGTGCCGCTGAATATCCGCTTTAATCACCTATGTCACAACTGGTGAGTTTGTGGGTGGTCCGGTGGAGGATTTAGGGTGGAGCAGAAACGTAACCACTTATTCACGGAGCCTGAATAGCCGCCTAGCGTTCTGCGCTGAAATCCAAGTGGATTCTATAAGAGTGTGCATAACATAATTAGCTTAACAAGGCAATCAGTCTTGTTAACAGCACCTAACAAGCAATAATGAGCACTAATTGACAATAATTAGAATTTATTTGCAGAACTCATTAAGCGTATTCTGTAATACTCAGTGCCTAAAATTTAATGCATGCAGGCAAAAATGGTTATGGGTGGGGAAATGGGTGTTCCAAATTTTTCACGCACTGTTATAGAATATGGTCCTCTGCGCCTAAATCTACGCGCCAGGATTTACACCATGTTTTCATTGGTGTAAATGGAGGCACATAGATTTAGGCATTAGGATATCAACTAAGCATATTCTACATATGGCGCCTAAATCTATATGCTGCCTTTAGAATACGCTTAGGTGGAAATGTTTTCTGCGCAGATTTTCTAGGTACTGTATATAGAATCTGGCCCTTAGTGGTGATTTTCAGTCCTCTAACCGGTTAAGTAACTGTATAAAGTTAGGACAGTAAAACAGCTGTCCTAACTTTGGGCTCCTTTTATCAAGCTGCAGTAGGGCTACCATGGCAATGGCATGTGGCAAATTGTCCCTTCCGCTGGGTTCACTCAGGTAGCCGGTGGTAGTTCCAGCTTCCACCGCATGCCATTTCCGGTGCTGACTTTAAACAAATTTTTTTTAGTGCCGGGGCTTACCTGGCGGTAATTAGGCAGTGCTGCATATTTGCCTGGTTACCGCCAGGTTAGCACAGGAGCCATTACCGCTACTCTGGGAGTAAATGGCCACGTGCTAATGTACTGACTTAGTGCACGGCCATTTACTCCCACTTAAAAAAAAACACATTTTACCCACTGTGGTAAAAAGGGGCCTCGGCACGTGGCAAACCCACACACTGATGCTACCACAAGCTCCTTTTTACTGTAGCTTGGTAATAGGACCCTGTTTATGCGGTGAGTTAACCGAGCTCTGGTCTGAAAATCGGCCTGTGCTCGATTAACTTCTGGGTTGGCAATCATAGGCCTTTAATGGAAGAAGTAACTAACCTGCTAGTCACACACACACACACAAGGAGTGACACTGACTGCACATACTATGGCAGGACATGTTTATCCACTCCTACTTTAAGATACCGTGTTTCCCCGAAAATAAGACACTGTCTTATAGTAATTTTTGCCCCCAAAAATGCGCTAGGTCTTATTTTCAGGGGCTGTCTTATTTTTCGGGGAAACATCGGGGTTGGATCGGGGTAGGCCCGCCCGCCCTCCGTCGCTCCCGGAACTAACCTTAAATGCCTCCTTTCACCTTCGCAGCAAGCAGCAGCAGGGCAGGCCACTCCTTCCTTCCGTGTCCCGCCCTCGCCTGACATAACGTCCGAGACGGCGGGGCATAGAAGGAAGGAGAGGTCTGCCCTGCTGCTGCTTGCTGCAAAGGTGAAAGGAGGCGTTTAAGGTTAGTTCTGGGAGCGACGGAGGGTGGGTGGAGGGGGGGCGGCCTTGTCCGGCTCTCGGCGGCCCTGCTTTCAAACAAAAGTTTGCTAGGTCTTACTTTCGGGGGAGGCCTTATATCTACCAATTCAGGAAAACCTCTACTAGGTCTTATTTTCGGGGGATGTCTTACTTTCGGGGAAACAGGGTAATATTCAAACACCTTTTTGACCTCATTTGCAACTTTCTTTAAACTAATCCCTTATTTTCTAACTCCTGTTACTCGATCTTACCTATCTATAAATTCCATCTTTGCTTACACCCCACGCTGTCTATTAAAATGTTTTATTACATATTGTGTTGATGTTGTAAGTAGCATACTGTGCCATACTTTGAATTGCTATTTGAATATTTTTACTGCTGTAATTGTCTATTGCTTATATTTGACTTATTCTTGCTGTACACCGCCTTGAGTGAATTCCTTCAAAAAGGCAGTAAATAAATCCTAATAAATAAATAAATTACCCAGATATTCAATGCTAGGAGTCACACATGGTCTGGCATTGAATATTGGGGGTTAGTTTAGGCCATGGCTGGAAGTGCTTTACCAGCCACTTACTGCTGCAGACTGAATATTGAAAATTCATCTTAATTTAGGAGCTTCAAGTTATGTTTATAAATTTAGCTTTGCCATTCATTTGCTTAGATTGATGAGCCTAATAAATGAGCCTAATGCTTCTTCCCCCTTCCTCCCAATTTGCCCTGTGACCACCCTCTTTTTATGCTCTTAAATTTAAGAGTTTACCGAAATTTGGAGTATACAATTATATCTCATGCCAAAGTGTCTGCTTTAATGAAGACATTGCATTTAAACTGCTTTAAAGCAAATACTGGGAAGGAAAGCATGTTAATTTATCAAAACTGGAGATTGAGGGCCCCTTTTAATAAGCCACGTAGGTGCCCATGCACGCCCAACGTGTGCCAAATTGGAGTTATCGCCCGGTTACCACAAGGCTCTTGCGGTAATTTCAGTTTTGGCATGCATCTGCTACGCGTTAAAAATTATTTTTAATTTTCTGGATCATGTCGCGAACGCGCGCCAAGTGGCAGCTGACGCACGTAGGTCATTACCGCCCAAATTCTTTACCGCTAGGTCTATGACTGGTGGTAAGGTTTCAGACCCAAAATGGATGCACAGCAATTTTGATTTTGCTGCATGTCCATTTTTGGCAAAAAAAAAAAAAAAAAGAGAGGCATTTTTTGCAGGCGCACTGAAAAATGGATCTGCATGCACCCAAAACCCGCGCCTACTGTACCGCAAGCCATTTTTCAGCACTCCTTTGTAATAGGACCCCTGAGATAGTCATTCAAGATAAGATATATATATTCTTACACAGTGTTTTTATTTATTTTTGTTTGTTACATTTATATCCCACATTTTCCCACCTATTCGTAGGCTCAATGTGACTTACATGGTACCAGAGAGGTGTTACAGACTCCGGTGTAAACAAATACAAAGCGAAGTTGTGGTAAGATAAAGTTCATGTGGCACAGCCATACTGTGTTAATAGGAAATCAGAAAACAAAATTTTGGAAAACCAAATGAAAAGAAAATGCTAGCACTCTCTCTTATTTTTTTCATTTTCAAGAAGAAACACCGACAGCAGCTAAACCTGGGACTGGCCTACTGGCTAACCACAAACTTTGAAATCACTAAAACAAATCCACTTGATGAAAAATGACAGATCCAATATGCCTACAACTAATGGAAGGAAAAAGCCTCAAAGAGCTCAAAACTCTTTCAATATTTAACGAGCTAAAGGGATCTATAAAGATCTCAACCCTGTCATCATTGGCAAAAAACCTTCCTTAAAAATTTAATTTTTCAAATCGTTTTAAATAATATGCTTCTTCTGTTGCTCAAAATAATCAATATAGTCTTTGCTAACAGGCACATTTATATATTTTATCAAATGCCAAAAAAGAGACACTTGTCTTTGCAGAGTCTGTATCATATCCAACTATGGAGCCAAACCAGTAATGCGATAACAGTCCACTCGTCCCTGGGACAACGATGGCCAGCATTTCTCTCAGCTTCCTCAGGGTCCTAGACGGCAGAAGCTCTTCTACTGGTTTGGCTCTATAGTTGGATATGATGCAGATTCTGCAAAGATAAGTGTCTGTTTTTTGGCATTTGATAAAAGATTTAAATGTGCTTGTTAGCAAAGACTATATTGATTTGTTTTGAGCAACAGACGATGCATTTTATTTAAAACTTTTTTGAAAAATTAAATATTAAAATTTTTAAGGAAGGTTTTTGGCCAGTGATGGCAGGGTTGAGATCTTCATAGATCCTTTTAGCTCGTTAAAACTTGAAAGATTTTTGAGCTCTTTGAGGCTTTTTCCTTCTATTAGTTCTAGGCATATTGGATCTGTCATTTTTCATCAAGTGGTTTTGGTTTAGTGATTTCATTATTACTTTTGGTTAATCCACACCTGCATTTTTTGTTATAGAGGATAACCACAAACTTTTGTACAGGAATTGTATGTCCCATCTGATGGGGAGAAATGAAAAATAGACTTTTACTTCAGCAGATTTAGCCCATACGCAGCAGAGCTTTAGAAGTGTTAACTCCCATTTTTTTTTGTTCTCTCTCTCTCTTTCACACAGATTCTTGAATAAAAGATTCAATTACTCTCTCTTCTTTAACTTCCAAACAAAAATGATGTTTACTTACAGTTTCTTCAGATAACTATTTACATCATACTTGCAGTAGACCTAGAGGGGCATAATCGAACAGAAACGCCTATCTCCATGGGCGTTAATCTCCGAGAACGGGTCCGTGAAGGGGCGGAGTGAACCGTATGTTCCAAAACAAAATAGACGCCCATGGTTTATTCGCCAAGGTGTGAGCTGGGCGTTTTTGCTTTTCACCGATAATGGAAAATGAAATCGCCCAGCTCAAAAACGAATACATCCAAGGCATTTGTTCATGGGAGGGGCCAGGATTCATAGTGCACTGGTCCCCCTCACATGCCAGGACACCAACCGGGCACCCTAGGGGGCACTTTTACAAAAACAAAAAAAAAGGTAAAAGAGCTCCCAGGTGCACAGCACCCTTCCCTTGGGTGTTGAGCCCCCCAAATCCCCCTCAAAACCCACTGCCCACAAGTCTACACCAGTACTATAGCCCTAAGCGGTGAAGGGGGGCACCTACATGTGGGTACAGGGGGTTTGGGGGGGTTGGACGACTAGTAGCATTAAGCAGCACAATTGTAACAGGTAGGGGGGGGATGGGCCTGGGTCCACCTGCCTGACGTCCACTGCACCCCCTAACAACTGCTCCAGGGACCTGCATACTGCTGCTTGGGAGGAGGGTATGACATTTGAGGGTGAAAGTAAAAAGTTGTGAAACATCATTTGTTGTGGTGGGAGGGGGTTAGTGACCACTGGGGGAGTCAGGGGAGGTCATCCCCGACTCCCTCTGGGGGTCATCTGGTCATTTAGGGCACTTTTTGGGGCCTTATTCGTCAAAAAACAGGGTCCAGGAAAAGTGCCCTAAATTCTAGCTACAAACGCATCCATTATCGGCGAAGGGCGCCCATCTCTGTTCGGGTGATAACCACGCCCCAGTTCCGCCTTCACCACGCCTCCGACACTCCCCCGTCAACTTTGTCCGCATCCGCGACGGAGTGCAGTTGAAAGCGTCCAAAGTTCGGCTTTCGATTATGCCGCTTTATTTGTTTTTGTGAGAAGAACGCCCATCTCCCGATTTAGGTCGGAACTTGGGCGTTTTTCTCGTTCGATTATAAGCAGGATGGTAAAACTACTGAATACAAAATTCTGTCAGTTGGTTATCATACAGCTTGAAGAGAGATTGCTAACACCATCTTATGCTGACACAGACTGACTCACTCTCAGAGCAACTAGAGTGACTCGGACACACCCACAAGACATTACACTATATCCAATGACATCATAGCTCATAGAATTGTTGACAGTTAATGCATGCAGCACTTGTCTTTCACATATTCCTACATACCCCTTCACATGCATTATTGTCCAACAATTCAATTCTTATATATTTATTTATATACATACAGTCCTAGCTTTTCTCATAGATTTTCAAAATTTCTTACAGCTAGCGGTTTCGTCAAGATATCAGCAATCATTTGGTCAGTTTGTTTATATTGCAAACTTATTACTCCTTGCCTTGACAATTCTCTGACATTATGGAATTTTGTTGCAATATGTTTTGTTCTAGACTGTACCCTGTCATTTATTGGCAACCTTATACAGCTTTGATTGTCTTCAAAAATCTGTATCGGTCTCTGCTGTTCTATACCAAAATCTGTACACAGTTTTTCTATCCACATTAGTTCACGACATGCTTCAGACACAGCAACATATTCTGCTTCTGTGGATGATAAACTTACAATGGTTTGTTTATGACTTGCCCATGAAATAGATGTTTTTCCATACATAAACACATACCCACTTGTGGATTTGTAATCTGAATGATCTCCAGCCCAATCAGAATCACAGTAACAAATCAATTTCTGATTACTATTTACCGGAATCACCAATTTACAGTCAATTGTACCTTTCAAATATCTTACCACTCTTTTTACAGCAGTCCAGTCAGTCTTAGTAGGCTTGTTCACTCTTCTACTTAAAATTTCTACAGCATTCGCTATATCAACTCTGTAAGTGGTAGTTAGATACAAAAGTTTTCCTATTGCAGATCTGTATAGAATGTTATCTGGTAATGGTTCCCTTTCAGTTTCATCCCTCTGAAAATCTGTGGTCATAGGTGAACCTACTGAGTGTGCTTCCTGCATACCCATACTTTCAATAAGATCATTAATCTTTTGTTTCTGACTTATTAAATAAGAACCATCTCTCTGTTTATCAATATTCATACCTAAATAGTATGACACATTTCCAAGTTCAGTTATTTCAACATTCTGATTTAAACACTTTACAATGTCTTTATACTCTTTTTCACTTTCACTTGCTATAAGCAAATCATCTACAAATGCTAAAATGTACACACAATGACCTTCCTTTTGTCTAGTATACAAGCATTTATCTGCTTCTCCTTGCTTAAAATCTAAATCAGTTAACATTTCATGCATTTTCTCATTCCAGCATTTTGCACTTTGCTTTAAACCATATAAACCTTTGTTCAGTTTACACACAAAATGACTGTTATTTGTATCTATGAAACCTTCTGGTTGTTTCATATACAAGTCTTCAGATATATCTCCATGAAGAAATGCTGTTTTAACATCTATGTGTTTCACTTGCATTTTCTTTGATGCAGCTATGCTTAGGAGAGTTCTGATTGTTGTGTGTTTCACTACTGGTGCAAATACTTCATCATAATCTTCACCATATTTTTGAAGATAACCTTTTGCTACCAGTCTGGCTTTATATCTTTCTACTTGTCCTTGTGCATTTCTTTTCAACTTAAATACCCACTTGCATCCTATGGCCTTTTTGCCATGGGGTAATTCAGTTAAGTTCCATGTTTTGTTTTTATGCAACGCGTCAATTTCATCTTGTGCAGCTTTTTTCCATTTTTCTGCTTCTTTTTCAGACATTTGATCAATTTCATCCCAAGTTAAAGGTTCTTGTGCATCATCAGAAGTTGTTAAATAAGATAGTCTTTGGGGTGGATTACCTCGATTTTCTCTGGATGAGCGTCTGACATTTTGTTGGTCTGACCTCTCCGTGTCATCTGAGATCAGGATTCTATCTCCAATCATTTCCCCTTCATCAGTGGTACTGTCTTCAGTATAAACACTTTCTGTATCTATTTCATTTTCCTGTTCCTCATTAGAATCAGAAAAATTATTATCAGACAATTCTGGTATGTTAGTGTTTATAATCACCGGGATATTGATTATTGGTTTCTTTTCATATTCTGGATGATAAGGTTCATTTGGAATTTTCCAGTCTTTATCAATTTTTTTATTTTCATCAAAATATGTGATGTGTTTTACACCAACAAATCCAGTGTTTAGATTCAGAATTCTATAACCTTTGTGACCTGAATCATAGCCCACTAGAATTCCTTTTTCTGTTGTGGAATCCAGCTTATGTCTCTTCTGTTTCGGCACATGAGCATATGCTGTACTTCCAAATATTCTTATATGTGACAGATTTGGTTTTTTACTATGCCACATTTCATGTGGGGTGCGATCAGTCCCTTTTGTAGGTAGTCTGTTCTGTAGGTATACTGCTGTGAGAATTGCTTCTCCCCATAATCTCTTTGGAAGATTACTATCAGATAGCATACATCTTGTCATTTCTACAAGCGATCTGAACTTTCTTTCAGCTACAGAATTTTGTTCTGGTGTATATGCAACTGTCTTTATGTGCTGAATACCTTCTTGTTCTAGAAATGTTTGTATGGTTTGTGAAGTAAACTCACCACCGTTGTCAGTCTGTAGAATCTTTGGTTTTTTATCAAATTTATTGCTTACCAAGGCTACAAACTTCTTTAACATATCAGCAACTTGATTCTTTTCTTTTAATAGATAGGCCATACAGTATCTAGAGAAATCATCCACAAATATTAATGCATATTTGTTATTCCCTAGTGATGGAATATTAAATGGTCCACATAAGTCACTATGTATCAAGTCCAGTATTTTACTACTTCTTTTTCCTTTATATGATGGAAATGAGGGTCTTACCCCCTTTTGAGTAATACAATCTATGCATTTTTCCATCTTACCATTACTGGCACTTATTTTTATGCCTGTTGCAAGTTGCTTACTTTGCAGCTCCAAGATCACCTTTGGATCTCTGTGTCCCATTCGACGATGCCAGGTCTCAAGATTACATTCTGTATTCTTCTTTGTTTTTATAAGATGTGATGATTCACCTGTAATGTTTAACTTATAGACATTGTTATTCATATAACCTTCAGCATAAATTTCATTACCATCAGAAATTGTACATTTACTATTTTCAAAATGAATTGAAAAACCTTTCTTGTCTAATGCTGATACACTGAGCATATTACAAACTGCTCGTGGAACATATAGGACATCTTTTACAAGAGTTTTTTTGACTCCATCTGATACTATGCATTTTAAATGTCCATTTCCTTTTCCTTTGATCATTGTTGAGCCAGCATTTGCTGTGTGAAGACTACCATCTTCTGGTCTCATATCTGTGAAAAATTCTTTATTATTGGTTATATGTTTTGTGCTGCCAGAATCTAATATCCAACTATTTTTATCTGAAGTGTTCTTCATTATATTAAAAGATTTTTCTGTCATTATACAGCTCTTATTCTTACTGTTGTCATGGTCATAATTTTTTCTTTGACCATGCTTATTCTCCATTGGCTTAAATGAGCTAGAAGGGGTGTGGTTTTTCTTGTTACAGTATTTTGATACATGTCCCTCTTTACCACATGAATAGCAAATCAGCTTGTTTCTGGGCAGGCTTTTTTCATTATAGCTCCGCCTCCTACTATGCATTGCTGAGAAAAATGTTTCATTCTGGTTAATCTCTCTTGGTGAACAGATCTCCTCTGTTATAATACATTCTTGTCTAAGCTTAGAGACAGCCTGTTCAAAAGATTGTCCTTCAATTGCTTCATTCACTGTCCTGAATACTTCAAAACTTTTAGACAGAGATGTAAACATAAAAGCTCTCTTTAAAGCATCGCAGATAGGTATACCCGATAATTCTAGCTTCTTAAATAATGACATTAAATGTGTTATATGATCATTACATTTTTTCTTGTCATTCAACTTCAATTGAATTATTTCTGATAACCATATAGGCTGTTGTTTTGTATATGAAGTACCATACATGGTTTTCAATTTTTGCAATATTTCTTTTGAGGTGTCTGTTCCATCAATCAATATTGCCTGTTTCTCTGTCAGAGCTTCATATAGCATACTTCTGACATAACAGTCTGCAGTATTCCATTCTTCAAAATTGTCAGCATTTCTTACTTGATCCAAACATATATTTAGCTTCTTTGCTTCAATAATACATTTAAATCTCATCTCCCACTGAATATAGTTATATTCATTCAGTTGGGGCACTTTGAGAGAACATAGTAATGGTGCAGCTGCCATCTTGTCTTTTGTGTGGAGAGATAAAAAAAAATTTCTTAATGTTTTCTTTTTTTTTATTTTAGTGGTCTGGGCCCATAACCCAATATGATGGGGAGAAATGAAAAATAGACTTTTACTTCAGCAGATTTAGCCCATACGCAGCAGAGCTTTAGAAGTGTTAACTCCCATTTTTTTTTGTTCTCTCTCTCTCTCTCTCTTTCACACAGATTCTTGAATAAAAGATTCAATTACTCTCTCTTCTTTAACTTCCAAACAAAAATGATGTTTACTTACAGTTTCTTCAGATAACTATTTACATCATACTTGCAGTAGACATGGTAAAACTACTGAATACAAAATTCTGTCAGTTGGTTATCATACAGCTTGAAGAGAGATTGCTAACACCATCTTATGCTGACACAGACTGACTCACTCTCAGAGCAACTAGAGTGACTTGGACACACCCACAAGACATTACACTATATCCAATGACATCATAGCTCATAGAATTGTTGACAGTTAATGCATGCAGCACTTGTCTTTCACATATTCCTACACCATCCCTGAGTTCTCCCACACTGCACCTTGCCCCATCCTGGGTCTAGAGAAGGTGGGAACAATCCTGGTCACTCCTGCCCCACCAAGGCTGTATTTTAAAATGGGGCTGGTTGACCCACTTTGATATCTTTATGATTTTCCATCAGAACCTTAGCTAGAATTAAAAAACAAAACAAAACATAATGTCTATATATTGCTCCATGGTGCTTTTAACCAGTTACTTTGGCATGAGATCTGGTTGGTTTGTATGATGTACAAAAATTACAAAGGGGTCAATACTCAGCTGAAGTGATCAGCGTTTCGTTCACCGCCGATGGAGTTATTCCCGGATATTCAAAGCTGGGCCTTGTCTGGGTTTCAGCTTTGAACATCTGGTTATTTTCAAGCTGGCTAACACATAGGGCCTCTTATACAAAGCCACGCTAATGATTTCCGTGCAGCAAATGAGAGGAAGCCCATAGGAATTGAATGGGTTTCCACTCATTTGCTGTGCAGGAATCGCTAAAGCGGCTTTGTATAAGAAGCCCATAGCCGCTTAAGTGGTCATGGGTTAGCAATAAAGATAGGGCAAACTTTTATGCGGTCCCATTTATGCATTAAACCTGGGCGCTTAGGGGGAATTCTATATATGGTGCCTAAAAAAATCCACACGGAAAACATTTCTGCCTAAGCGTATTCTATAAGCGGCACCTAGATTTAGGCACAGGATATAGATTGGCGCTTGGTTGATATCCCAGCGCCTAAAACTATTCGCCTCCATTTCCACCAGTGAAAACATGGAGTAAATCCCAGTGCGTAGATTTAGGCGCAGAGGGTCATATTCTATAACTATGTGCATAAATTTTGGAATGCCCACTAAACGCTCATTTCCCCAACCATAATCACACTCCCGCAGTGTGTTATAGAATACACTTAGTGAACTGTGTGCGTAATTTCTAATTATTGCCAATTAGTGCTCATTATTGCTTAAGTGCTGTTAACAATGCTGATTGGTTTGTTAAGCCAATTAAGTTATGCTTGTTGTTACAGAATACACTTGGATTTCGGCGTAGAATGCTTGGCGTGATATATAGAATCCAGGGGTAATGCAAGCTAAATTTTTTTTTTTTTGGGGGGGGGGGGGGGAATTTCTGAGAAAGAGAGTGGTTGTTCCTGTGCTAACCAGTTATCCCTCTACATTACCGCATGGTAACTGGTTAGTTCACAGATAGCGCAGGAGCCCATACTGCCTACAAAATGGGTGGTGGTAAGTGCTCCTAGGGTAATTAAATCAAAATGGCTGTGGATTAATGGGGACAATGTCCGCTAATGCAAAAAATAGAAAATCAGGGTTTCTTACAGCCACGGTAGAAATGGCCAAAGATGTAGCTAGATGGGGTACCAGGGAAGTGACCGCTCCCCCAAACGGACTTCCAGTGGCACCGGCGCCTATTTTTCAGACAGTCCATTGCACCTAAGCAGTCTGCTCTCCGCTCCCCTTGGCGTCAACCTGGCTATGCTTCTGGAAATGGCCTTAATAGGTGGAAAAGATCTGCATAAGGGCATGTTAAGGCCTACTTTTAGTAAAAGAACTCCTTACATAGATACTTAGGACAGCACCAGCGCTGGTCATATTACCTGAATATTCAGCACCAGCTCTTATTGGGAAAGTGGTGCTGAATATTCTGAAGCGACCTTTATTAATTTTTTTTTTTGCATCGGGGTGTTTTATTGCTGTTTATCAGTCAAAATCTAAAATCAAAAGCCCTAATTATAAATGCTACATACTAAACCACCAGTGACACTGTACATGCTTTCCTCAATCTTAGTTTCTTTCTAAATGAGTCATCACAGAGGTGGAAAGAACATGCTGGAATATTTTTGATAGGTTCTTTGATATGGTTTAATGAAGTAGACAAAGTCACTGGGCAAGGATGATGGTGGGTGTGTGTGTGTGTGTGTGGGGGGGGGGGAGGGGGGTCTAAACTATAGACTACACAGCTTGCCTTTACAAAGGATCCTTAGGCTGAAACACTCCCACCCCTGTCCGCAGCCCCTCCCTTACCAAAATGTTGCATTTTTCTTAATTGTGCCTCAGGAGTGATTTGAACTAATAAAACAGGTTACTGGGGAGATTCATTTTTAATACAAATCCACACATAAAGTTCATTTAATTCTGAGGAGAAAAAGGGTGGGCACTGGATTAAAATCCTTTAATGTTTGCCTGACCATTGTTAATGGGAACTGACCTTTGTAGCAATATATACGCACTCAGTTTATTAAAGCAGGGGCAGCTCTACCAGGCCACTGGTCAATCAGGGTTGCTTGGGGCTGAGGAATTCCATTTAAAACCTCTCTCCAGGTAATCAGGGTTGATTCAATAGACATCTGCTAATAAAGAAAGTGCTGTGAAGCTACTATTCAATTCCTACTTCTGTTGGCTCCTAAGAGAAAAACATTTAATCAGAAAACCATTAGAGTTGATCTAATGAATCAGAAATGCTTTTTCATGGCATTAATTATAGAGTTCCTGAAATGTTTTCTGGCATATATACTTGGACAAATGCTCATCTTTCCTCGGAGAAACCTGTTGCACAACCAAAAAGAAGTACCTGCCAAGAAGAATGCAAGGTTTGAGTTGCAGAGGTGATTCAGAGGTCGGGTGAGGCAGAGGAACACTGAGATCAACTCGCAGATCGAAGGGGGGCAAAATAAACAGTTTCCCTTCTTTTAGATGGTTTGGGTCCTGCATCCAGACAAATTAAAGCGGTATCATCTTGTTTTCTTTTCTATGTTTTGTTTCTATTTATTACCTTTAAAAGTGGACTAACACAGCTACCACATCACTTTACTCAAGACAAATTATTAAAATTGCCCCTGACAAATGTTGGGCCAGTGATAGCTTTATAACAGAATGGAACTCATTGCTGGAGGATGTGGTTAGTGTATCTGGGTTTAAAAAAAAGATTTGGTCAAGTTCCTGGAGGAAAAGTCCATAGTGTGCTAATGCGACAGACAGAGGGAAGCCACTGCTCACCCCATGATTAGTAACATGAAATGTTGCTACTATTTGGCTTTTTGCCAGGTACATGTGACCTGGAGTGGCAACTATTGGAAATAGGATATTGGGCTAGATGGACCATGGGTTTGACCCAGTACCACTATTCTTATGTTCTTATGCCTTTCTCTATGTCGGTCTGACTGCTCACGCGTCTTTTAGATTGTAAGCTCTTTGAGCAGGGATTGTCCTTCTATGTTAAATTGTACAGCGCTGCGTAACCCTAGTAGCGCTTTAGAAATGTTAAGTAGTAGTAGTAGTACTGTCTAAATAAACTTTTGCGTGTACAGGACTATTTGTAGCTGTTTTTTCTTGCTCAGTGGTGTTACTGAAACCCACAGCGGATTAGCTTATATAAGAAGCCAATTGCATGAATAGATCTTGGAGTCACATTCAAGTGCAGATCTGAGTTTTCAACTAAGGATGGCCCTTTCGTAGATTTTTGACTGTATCTGAGGACCTGTACAAGATGGGGATGGTGGAGGGTTTTTGAAAGTGCTGCTAATGACTATTGCTAAAACAGAATGACTATTCCCTGCTGAACATTCCTCCAATCATTCATATTGGGAATATGTGGGGAATAATTAGAAATATCAAATCTTTTTGAGCCCTATGTATCACAACAAAATGCCAAATGCGATCAGCATTACTGTATCTTGGGGAGAGGAGTTATCAAAGTGGGTTACTGTTAACATGTGTTTACTGTTCATCTGGATTATTAGTAACTAGCCCCCCCCCCTTTACAAAGTTGCGCTAGTGGCTGCCGGTGCGGTAATGTTGACAGTCCATTACAAAGCTGCGGTAGCTGCTAGTGTGGCTTTGGAAGAGGGGTTAGGTCTCATTGCATACAATAGGACCTGTGCTAAAATCACACGTTAGTGATAAAATAACACATCTCAATCACTGGTCCCTCTAAGCCGAGTGGGGGTCCTTCACCTATAGTCCTGCCAGTGGAGGACACTGTTTCACTATCACATTTTTAATAGTGAGGGAAAGGCAAGCTCTTTAGGTCTCCAGGGAACCTGCCTGTCCCTAGTATTTGAAAACACAATATTGAAGCACCGAGGCAAGATGGCACCCTAGAGGCAGGATGCTTTAGTCACTCTTCCATCCTTCTTCAGCATGCCTAAGAAATGCCATGGGAAAGTTACTCCAGTGGCTTTGGTGACTCTTACCTTGACTCCACGACTGATCCAGACTAGATTGGAGGATTTTGCGGCAGTATTATCATCTGGGGATCCACTGTGAGCAGGTGGAGTAGAGAAGTCTGCTTCCCTGCTCCTGGATGGTGGTGTCTCACTGCCCCTGAGCTGCGAGAACTACCGCTGGATCCAGCCGGGCAGAGAGAGAGAGGGCCATCAATGGAGCCAAGCTGAGTTCTGAGGCAGCGATTCCAGCGGTTGCTCTTCCAGAGACTGAAACTCCTGCGAGCGCCACTGCCCAATGACACAGTGGCCAGAGTGAAGCAGAAAGTTCTACCCAAGGCAGCATGACATCTCAAACAGCTACTACAATTCAGAAGGGGCTGGTTCCCCTGTCGGGAATATTGGCTACACAGACCAGTTTGGTTTCCTTTCCACTGGTAAGGGTACAGTTTTTTTCTCTTGAAGAAATATGGAACACTATTGTGGCTTTGGGACAATCTGTACTTGGATTTTGGTAAAAGAATTTTAAAAATAATGAAGCATCATCCTCCCGTGGCAGAAATACAGTTGAGGGACTCCCACTCAGTCTAGCGGGAACAGTGGCCTTAACAGTAGCCCATGTTGATAACTATTTTCATGTGGTGATTTATAGAATGCTAATCTTCTCAATGTGTTTCTTGGTTTCAGAAGTGAAATAACTATACGGGATATTGCTCCTTTTCATTTGAGTACAATAGGATGGATAGAAGTAACAGAATCAACTCAGCATGGGATGAAGGAAACTTTAGATCTTTAAGGCACATAGTTATCAACTTGGGTTACTGTTATGATGTGTTATTTTACCACTAACTCATGATATTCTACTCCAGGTCCCATTTTATAGAATGAGACCTAGTTATTAATAACTGGGGTTAGGCGGAAAAATAACACTGTTAATGGAAGCCCACGTAGATAACCACAACCCTTAGCGGGATTAACAAAAAAAGGTTCTCAGCATATTTAGTTTACAACTGCTGCTTAGACAGAAGCGTTGTCATATTAGCCCACATCTAGGAATGTTAACCTTTTGGCTGAAACTAAGTCCTCTTCTTTTTCTCCGAGACTTCAGGTAGGCAGGTCTTATAGTGAATGGTAGAGTCAGGAGCTGCAACTCCTCAGAGCCAGTGCCCTGCCCTAAATATTTGACATAGATTAAACCAATTTCCAGTTGAAGTGCTCCTTTCTGACAATTTGCCTTATCTCACGAGGCCTGAACCCTCACATGCGATATCAACAATTTAATGTGTGGTTTATCTACACTCAGGAGCAAAATAATGCTAACTGTGAGATAATATCTGGCATGGCAAGGTTAAGCATAACATATTCAGAATGTAGAGACAATATAGACTAGATCCAAAGTCAAACTGATAGAAAGGGTTTGAATATTTGGAGTTAAAAATAACTGAAGAATCAGAGGATGCAGATTTGATAAGGGTAGCTAGTTGAACTCCTTAAGAAGTAGGAGCTGGAATCTTGGACCAACTGCTAAAATAGGTTGGTAAGCTGAACTGACAGAAAATGGAAGACATCAATACAAGAAGAAACAAAGAATTGGGTCCTGATGAGAGAGAGAGAGAGAGAGAGAGAGAGAGAGAGAGACATGGAAACTCTGAAAATGAGGGAGTCAGAATTAAGGTGGGAAGGGAATAGATTGAGGAGTAAATTGGCTGTGTGGAACAGGTGGTGATTAATTCCTCTTGTCTTCGCAACAATGTATTTTTAATTCAAAAATAGAAACGTTTATATATATATATATATATATATATATATATATATTACTATTTAAAACAACCGTTTACATTAGTTAAATTCAGTACAAAACTTTATTAGGCTAGAAAATTTTTTTAACAAATCAATTTAGATGAAATCACATGCACACTCAATCTTGCTTTCATTCACACTATATTTTAATCATCGCACTTTAGCTGGTCCTTCTTTGTTGCAATCATAATGTGTACAATAGCTCAACATTTGTCCCGTATTAGAGATAGATATTGCAGTTATTGTCCAACATCTCTGATCTTCCACCAGAGTTTATGTGAACTGCATTTTTCAATACTGGGACGAAACAGCACATCTTATTCAATCATAAACTTGTTGAAGGTCCCGCATGTGTGGGCGTTTTTTCGCCTTCCTGGCTGCTGGTGGAACTGTGTTCCCGACTGCCGATAGAAGTTGGATGAATGAATGACCCTTGAAGACGCCATAGTCGGCGAAACACAATTGTGTCGGGTTTTCGGTTTTACGTTTCATTTCTACACATTGAGAAAGATTGACCTTAAGAAAAGTTTAATGGACATTAATACTGGACCTTCAACAAGTTTATGATTGAATAAGATGTGCTGTTTCGTCCCAGTATTGAAAAATGCAGTTCACATAAACTCTGGTGGAAGATCAGAGATGTTGGACAATAACTGCAATATCTATCTCTAATACGGGACAAGTGTTGAGCTATTGTACACATTATGATTGCAACAAAGAAGGACCAGCTAAAGTGCGATGATTTAACACTTATATAGCACAAGTTGTTTTAACGATTTATTAGGGGATTATATTAAAATATAGTGTGAATGAAAGCAAGATTGAGTGTGCATGTGATTTAATCTAAATTGATTTGTTAAAAACTTTTTTTGAGCCTAATAAAGTTTTGTACTGAATTTAACTAATGTAAACGGTTGTTTTAAATAGTAATATACATGCAATACAACCAATTGTAGATTTAAACCTATATTTTATGATTGTGTGTGTGTATATATATATATATATATATATATATATATATATATATATATATATATATAAGAAAAAGGCTCAAAACCAACCTCTAGATAATTTTTTTCATTTATAAATTATGAACTAAGAGGTCATATCTCATCACTACCCTCTTTTATAAGTTATTTATTTGTATATTTGTGCAGCTTTTATATATTTGACACTGCAGCAGAGAAAATAGTTTCATTTCAAGCCCCTCTCTCTCCATTCCTTTTTCTGGGAACTTCTGAGAACAGGGATAGTTAATTACAAACACTTAACAAAGACAAAAGAGCTTCCTCTGCCCCTCCCACCTAACAAAAGATGGACTAAGGTGGGCACCTGAATACCCCATTGAAAACAAAGAACTCAGGAAAAGCATAAACAGGACATTTGCTTGTCAAAGGTATACCTGCCCCTCCCATCAGCTTTCAGACATGTGCAGAAAGGAAGGACTTGTAATGTATATCTGCCCCAGAGACTGAGCAGGACATCAAAAGACTATTTGCCAGCAAAATCCAGACAGCAAGTCTCGTGATGTCATAAGACATGAGGCCAGGACTCAGGGGTCGTGTGCAGACATGAGACCAAGATACCACAATGCTTTGCAAATGCCCAAGGGTCGTGTGGAAACCAGGAAATCAGGACAAAGAGCCACATGGCATATCCTCCTGCAGCTTGCAAGGTATAAAAGGACAAGCTGTTTCCCAAGAGTCAGATTCTCTTCAATTGCAAGCAACTCAGATTCTCTTCAGCTGCAAGCAACTCAGATGATCCACTTACTGCAGAAGCCCTGTTCCTGTCCTGCAAACATGTGCTTACCTAATGCTGTTCATACTGTGTAACAAGGACTTGTAAGTAACATAACTTTTGATCTAGACCTGCTACTTTGTTCTATTTTATGCACAAATTCTCTGTTCTAAGATCCTTTTAAAATCTACCTCTCGTGTGCAATTGTATATTAAATCAACATTTTTGAAGCTAAATACGGTCTCTTTGTGTTCTGAGTATATGGTATCTTTATATATATACTTAATTTAATTTATTGCAATTATCACCTTTGGTGATTGGTAGAGAAATTAATATCCTAAAACTTATAAATACAGCACCTGCTCTTAAATTATAAAGAGAGGCGAGTTGCTCTAGAGCTATTTTCCCCAAAATAAATCATTTCTTGTAACACTTAGATTCAGTCTGAAGTTCCAAAACAATCAAAATGATATTGAGTATGAATAGGGTTACCATCTGTCCGGATTTCCCCGGACATGTCCTCTTTTTGAGGGCGCTGTCGGGAGTCCGGGTGGATTTCTTCATTTGCTGGCTTTGTCCGGGTTTTCTCCGAGTCCTCCACTCCTCCTCCTGAATCTCAGTCTCCTCCCCTCGTCCGACGTGCTGCGTCCGTGCGTGTGCCCGCCCCAGTCAGCTGATTAGTTGATCCATCTTCCGCCCTGCACGAATCAAGCACGCAGGCAGGCGCGCAGTGCAGCGCTTCAGTTCTACTGCCTGCCGCCTGCAGCCGTCGCCATATCGACGATGAGGACCACGAGGTCAATTTGTTTTTATCCGACTCTTCTGGGTCCGGGACCTGGTCGGACGGAGACACTTTCTTCGGATGTAGGTAACTTGGTAGTTGGTAGGTAGGCAGGTAGGCTGCCATGTTGTGGCCCATGTGGTTGCAGTGGGGACGTGGGGGAAGGGAACGTAGAAGCGTGTAAGGGGCGAGAGAGCTGGCAAAGGTGGATGGAGAATGAATGTATGCTAATATTGATATCGGATTGAAGTAGAAAAATTAAAGTTGGTGGGTTTCTGCCTGAGAGAGGGGGGTGTAGGCCATACCTATGGAGAGAACATGGACCTTGCTGGGACCTCAGCAAGGGGAAGGAAGAGGTTTGGGAAGAGAATTTAAGAAGGTAGAAATGAATGCTGCAGCTAAGTCTTTAGAACAGCTGACCAAAAGGGGATGGAGGTCAGAGGAGAAGGAGAAAATTTTGGAGATTTGTTAAGAAGGAGGGGTAGAGAAAACTGACTGAACTTAAGAAGGGGGAAGAGATACAAACTAAGAATTGAGATGAATTGAAGAGGGAAACTGCTGCTAGTGGGGGGGCGAGGGAGAAGAAGCCTGTTATAATATAATGGGAGTATTCTACACAAGAAAATTACAAACAGGTGCACAATTATTATTCTTTTTTTTTTGCATAGAATTCTCCTCCCCAGGACCCTTGAATTAATAGTAGTAACTGCTGCCATTAAACTGTAAGGTTTTGCAAAATGGGCCCCAGCCGCCCATGTACTAATACGCTCGCTGACACTTGATTACTCGTAAATACGATACAGCTGTCAAAGTGTTGCACGGATTATTTAATTTGTTAGTACTAGTGTGTAGCGTGTGGTGGACTTGGTCCTGGGGAACTGGGTTCAATTCCCACTGCAGGCACAAGCAGCTCCTCTGGGCAAGTCACTTAACCCTCCATTGTCCCAGGTACAAATAAGTACCTGTATATAATATGTAAGCCGCACTGAACCTGCTATGAGTGGGAAAGCGCGGGGTACAAATGTAACAAAAAAAAACATAGAAAAAAATCAGTGTAGATGATAGATCAGATATGCATGAAGTGTTGTTCATGTGTTTGCTGGGAATTGACTGTTTTTTTGTTGGGGGGGGGGGGGGGGAAAGACGGTAGAATGACAAAAAAAAGAAAAGAGCCCCTTCTTTTCCTGCCCGGCACACCTACAGACTGTCTTGCTCCCTGTGCCACTTCAAAATTGCTGCTAACAGTTCAAGCGGCAGCTTCGCGAGACTTCCATTGAAGTCTTGCATAGGGGGCGGGGTAGGGGCGGGGAAGAGGTGTGTCAGGGGGCGGGTATGTGTCCTCTTTTTCTTAGGGCAAATATGGTAACCTAAGTATGAACCAAACTAAACTTTGTACTGTCCTCTTCAAAAAAGGTTGTAAATGAGATCTTACTGATATTTTCACATTTGATTGATCAAATTGTGAAAAATATCAGTAACTTCAGACTGAATCTAAGTACATACTTACACACTATGACTAGAATACTGGCATTTAAACACATTCTTGCTGTCTAAAAGTAGGTGGTTTCTTATAGAATTACTATATATATATATATATATATATATATATATATATATTCTGCATGCAAGCTGGAGCAGAGGAGTAGCATAATGGTTAGAACAGCATACAAGGAGCCTTAAGACTAGGTTCAAATTCCAAATCACCTCTTTGTGGTTTTGGGCAAGTCACTCAATCACTCTACCCTCCATACCCCAGGAGAAGGCAATAGCAAACCCCTTCTGTATCATGCAAGAAAAACCACAAGGGGGGGAGGAGGAGGTGGGTTTCTTTCATTGTGTGGTCACCAGGAGTCAGGTCAACTCAAAGGCACATGTGGAGGGGCATTGTTCATATGTCTTTTTGTGAAAACATCTAAAATTCTCATCCTGAACATAGCAATTTTCAAACTGAAAAAAAGGTCTATTTTTGGTTATGAAAATCTTTAGGCTCTGTATATATTTCTTTAGGTACCATTAAAAAAAAAAAAGTCCTAGTGAAAAACACATAAAAAGAAGCCATAGGGATGGCTGTGTGGCACCATTCCTAGTAAACTGGCCATACAGATATCCCAAAATTGAAAATGAAAAAAGACGACCTTACAGAAATCATTTTAAAAAAGTTTATTGATTTATAAAAATTAAAAAGGGAAGGTGATTGAGACTAGACACAGCTGTGTTTCGGCCTGTCAGGCCTGCATCTTGTTTTCATTCACGAATGATTATATTGAAAAACTTGAGCCGAAGCTTCGGCTCAAGTTTTCAATATAATCATTCGTGAATGAAAACAAGATTTTCTGTATGGTGAAAAGACTCCTGATGCAGACCTGACAGGCCGAAACACAGCTGGTGTCGAGTCTCAATCACCTTCCCTTTTAATTTTTATAAATCAATAAACTTTTTAAAAATTGATTTCTGTAAGGTCGTCTTTTTTCATTTTCAATTTTAGTCATCTTTGCTTGTTTTTGTTTTTTATCTGTTTTCCTTCAAAGACTGTTTCTTCTGTTTTTTGTTTTGTACACACAGACATCCCAGCAGAGTAGACGGGCAGCCAAGTGGTCAGTGCAGTGGACTTCATATAAAGGAACTCAGGTATGAATTCCATCTTAACACCCATATTTTATATTATGACCCCTCTGGGAATACCTACAAACCTACTGTACCCAACTGTATAAAAGCCGTCAGATCTGCAGGTGTCTCCTATCTATAGGTACAGTTAGTATTTTGGCAGGATCACAATTTCTACCACAAGTGTAGTATTTAGAGTGGATATGGACCTCGGTCCCTTTCTCTACAGTTTACTGCACTGACCGCTATCCTACTCCTCGGGCCAGTTTGCTGCTCTACATTTACTGCCACTTATATACTGCTCTTATCCAGAGAGGAGTACAAAATAAACATACGTAATAAAAATAAAACCTATCAACTACTAACATACACAAAGAAATAACAAAAACAATACAGACAGATTCGTCCCTGCTATACCTAAGTCAAATTGTAGCTTGCATCAAAAATAAAATGCTGTTTCAACAGTTTTTTTTTAAAATAATCCTGAGTTCTTTTGGCTCCTAAGGGCACCTGGGAATTTACTCCATTCTGTTGGACCTGCTACAGAAAAAAATCCTCATCCTGGCATATTCCAATTGAAAAAGTCGAAAATCAGGCACCTCCAATATACAGGAGTTGTCAGAAAGAAATGCCCACCTCAGATGGTACCAATGAATACTGGGACGAGTCATGATATACACACTGATGAACCATCACAATAAGCTTGAACTTAATCCTATCTTACATGGATAACCATTACAATTGCTGAAAAGGAGTAATGCATTTACATTGACAAACCATATAGTAAACGACCTGTAGAATTCATCACAACTTTCAATGCTTGAATACAGTCAGTCCAACATAACAAGTACTGCAATAATCTAAACCTAAGAGAATTAAACTCTGCAAGACCTGTCGAAAATCACATTGAGGAATGAGCAGATGTAATTTACTAAGCAAATGCAACTTAAAGGATGACTTCTTCATTGCAGATCGAATGAAAAAAAAAAAGACAAAAATACTTCCGAATTCTTTACCACAGTGGAGATCTTAATTGTGGTATCAGATACTACAACCTCAGAAGGGAAAGGAACAGTAGAATCATTGGTCACCAACAAAATCTTGGTTTTAGACATATTGAGAGTTAATCGACTCTCAAACATCTAATGGTTCAACTCTTCCAAAATCATTTGCAACAGTGCAACCATGACAGGGATCGGCTCTGTCAGTGGCACAAAAAATTGGATGCCATCCACATAAATGCAGTATGCCAACCCACGTGCTTGTAACACCCAGCAAATTGGCACTAGATATATATTAAATAGTGCCCCTGAAGGAGCTGACCTCTGAGGTACTCCAGTAGTCATTGTCTTCATTGCAGAAAGTTTTGCACCCCACCCAAACCTGCATTTTCCTACCTGTGATGCCCTAGCCATTCTCCTTTCATGCTACAAATTTCATTATATGTATAATAGATTTATACATATAGCAGAATACATACAAGTCCCCAGGTATTTTTAGAACAGCAGTTATATGTTTAACAAGGCACAAAATGTATAACTGCTATTTGAACACTGAGCCTATGAAAATCCAAGAATTTGGAGGTTTCCGTCATTTTCTGGGGCACAAAGTCCCATTTTCCCTGAAAGATTGCCTTTCCAAATCAACATACATTATGTTCCATTAAAAATCTACCTATGCATAAATCAAGTGTAGATGTCTGTACGTGTTTTTAACCATGGCAAATTTTAAAGGGAAACCATGTATGTACTTTATCTTTGAAACTACATGGGTAAAAAGTACCCGAAAGCAGCCAATCTAAAAATTGACCTTTTGGGTATAGTCAAAAAGTGGCATTCAATTAAAATAATAATTTACTAATGAATTTCTAGTTTTGGGAGAAAGGTTGAGGTTTTATTCGGTACTGAATTCAATAGAAATCAAACAAAATAAAACATGGAAAAGAAAATAAGATGATATCTTTTTTATTGGACATAACTTAATACATTTCTTGATTAGCTTTCGAAGGTTGCCCTTCTTCGTCAGATCGGAAATAAGCAAATGTGCTAGCTGACAGTGTATATAAGTGAAAACATTCAAGCATTACTATGACAGTAAAATAGATACCATTGGAGATTCTACATGGAATGTTGGTAGTATTGGAGATTCTACATGGAATGTTGCTAGTGGAATAGCAACATTCCATGTAGAAGGCTGCGCAGGCTTCTGTTTCTGCGAGTCTGACATCCTGCACGTACGTGCAGGACGTCAGACTCACAGAAGCAGAAGCCTGCGCGGCCACATTGGTGATCTGCAAGGGCCGACTTCTACATGGAATATTGCTAGTGGAATAGCAACATTCCATGTAGAATCTATAGAAATCAAACAAAATAAAACATGGAAAAGAAAATAAGATGATACCTTTTTTATTGGACATAACTTAATACATTTCTTGATTAGCTTTCGAAGGTTGCCCTTCTTCGTCAGATCGGAAATAAGCAAATGTGCTAGCTGACAGTGTATATAAGTGAAAACATTCAAGCATTACTATGACAGTAAAATAGATACCATTGGAGATTCTACATGGAATGTTGCTACTATTGGAGATTCTACTTGGAATGTTGCTATTCCACTAGCAACATTCCATGTAGAAGGCTGCGCAGGCTTCTGTTTCTGTGAGTCTGACGTCCTGCACATACGTGCAGGACGTCAGACTCACAGAAGCAGAAGCCTGCGCGGCCACATTGGTGATCCGCAAGGGCCGACTTCTACCTGGAATGTTGCTAGTGGAATAGCAACATTCCATGTAGAATCTATAGAAATCAAACAAAATAAAACATGGAAAAGAAAATAAGATGATACCTTTTTTATTGGACATACCTTAATACATTTCTTGATTAGCTTTCGAAGGTTGCCCTTCTTCCTCAGATCGGAAATAAGCAAATGTACTGAATTCAGAATGAGAGGAAGAACTACCTAGAGATGTCTTAGTAAAAATTCAAAACACATCAATTTACACACCATCTTTCAACATTTCTTTCTCTTTCACACAGCTTCAAGCTATTGAAATAACTTTAATTTGAAAGTATCCAGCTCTCTAAGCCCCTGTTGCAGAAGTGCTCTGATTGTGCTTCTGAATTCACCTCCACAGAAAGACACCTCCGGCCCTTTAATTTAATCAGCACTTGAAGATCTCATCACAGACAGCACTGCAGACTACAACAGGATTAATAAGCATCTTATTGAGTGGATTTTCATAATGATGGTCTTTTCAACATGGGCCTATTTTACGGAAGAATATTCCATTTTTTTTTCTCCAGGTTTGCAAAATGATAAGGTCCCAGTAAAATTGTTAAGACATGTCAGTACTAAAGGCAACAACACGGTGCTAGGTGAAGTTAGCAATATCCAGGGTCAACATTCTAAATCACGTCATCAGGGCTGGTGTTAGACATTCAGAGGCCCAGGGCAGAAACTGGGGAGGGGGCCAAAAAACTGACCTTCAACCTATGCCTTCTTTAGCTTGAAGCAGGTTTGTGTTCCCCCTATGGTATGGGGGCCCAGGGTAGTTGCCCTGTCTGCCACCCCCTAACGCTGGCCCTGTGCCTCATAAGTGGTTTTATTTGAATTTCAGCTCAGACAATGCATAGTATTCAGATGTTTAAGTGGCCCTTTTATTATATCACGTTAAGCGTTAACACGTGCTAAATGCTAGAAAAGGCTTACCGCCAAATACTTTAAAGTGTTTTGCAGGAATTTGCCTGTCAGTGCACACTAATCATGCACTATTTTTTTTATTGTTATATTTTCAGGAGGGAGCAAGGCAGTGTTATCCATCTCAACACTCAATGTTCGGCAAAAATCCACCTCACCAACCCACCCAGTTATAAAAGTCCACCTTCTATACTTATCTGCTTAATACTTTCCTTCTTTCTTCCCTTACTTAATCTTTGCACATTACTAATTGTATCTGATACCTTGGAATGACAGTGTCATAACAAAACTATGTAAGCCACATTGAGCCTGCAAATAGGTGGGAAAATGTAGGATACAAATGCAATAAATAAATAAATTTAGACTGGTCCAATATCAAATTTCAAAACAAAATTATGAACCTAGTCAATATCTTCCCATATTTTTTTCACAATGGATTTACATATTGTCTCGAACAGTCCTTCAACAAAATTCATGAAAATAAATATACAACATTCATACGTTGTATGTTGTATGAATGTTGTATATTTATTTTTATGAATTTTGTTGAAGGACTGTTCGAGACAATATGTAAATCCATTCTGAAAAAATATGGGAAGATATTGACTAGGTTCATAAATTTTTTTGAAGTGTTATCCATCTAGCATGTTTGCATTAGCGTGCTGCAACTGGATAATGCAGACTTAACACACTTTAATATTTTTGAAGATCTCGTGCACTAATGGAAAAATTAGCATGGGCTGTGTAGGATACGTAACCGGTGTGGGGGAAGAGGAAGGGCCTAATATGTGGAGAGCTGCCATAGCTTGGCTCAAAATGCACATTTTAAAAATATGGATACATTATTCAATATTTTCAGACCTTACCCCCCCCCCCCCATTCCCCAAATTAGGATGTTTAAAGAGGTAGCTAGCATTGAACTGCACATCACTACCACCCCTAGCTCAAACACACCTAAACTAGTAATGTCCTGACATCTTGCCGAACATTTCCTCCCTAAGATTCTCCATCCCACGTCTGTGCTCTACACCCCCAAAGACTACACTTATCCACTATCAAGAACATTCATGTCCCAGTTGGGCAGGACTCAGGAGTGATCTCCAGTTGTTTCTGTCTGAGAGGGGACTCATATACCTGGTAGTGGATAAGAAGTAAGGAAGCAGAAGAAAAGTGGGGCCTGTGGAGGAAGAGAATTGATTACATTTTTGTACCACAAAGGCTTTAGAAATTAGTGTGTGTCAGTGTGTGTGTGTGTGTGTGGGGGGGGGGGGGGGGGGGGGGGGGGGGGGGGGGGGGGGGGGGGGGGGGGGGGGGGGGAGGGGGGGCTACCAAGAGGCTTCTTTTTAAGGGCTGGGAGATCTCTGGGGGAAAATATCGATTTGATACCTAAACTATATGAACTTTATATTTTTCATTATTTCTTTTAACCTGCCATACCTGTACTGCATTAAAAATCATACAGATATGATGAGTTGGCTTTGCGAGTTGAGCCCAAGAACGTGTAAGGTAAGAGCAGTATGCCACTATACCATAAAAGACTCTACTTCACACATACTTTTACATGTATCTCTTTATAATCACATGTTCCATATTTCTACACCTATTTAAACATTCTCAGACCACAAATCTAGATTTCAGTAATCCGTTAGTCATTGGTATCACCTCTGTCATTCTTCATCGCTGTTAAATAAACAATGAAGAAGCTTTACCAAACTATCTTTCATAGAGTGGAGAGTGGCCTAGTGGTTAGAAAATTTGTCTTGCAATCCAGAGGTGGCCGGTTCAAATCCCACTGCTGCTCCTTGTGATCTTGGGCAAGTCACTTAACCCTCCATTGCCTCAGGTACAAACTTAGATTGTGAGCTCTCCTGGGACAGAGAAATATCCAGAGTACCTGAATGTAACTCACCTTGAGCTACTACTGAAAAAGGTGTGAGCAAAAATCTAAATAAAATACACTAGGTCTGTCATATGGAGGTGTATTTAGGGGTCCTTTTACAAAGACGCACTAGCATTTTTAGCGCACACTAAAAATAAGCATGCAGTAAACGATGGAGTCGCCCTTATATTTCTATGGGCATTGCTAGCATTTAGCGTGTGCTAATAATTAGCGCACCCTAAAACCGCTAGCACGCCTTTGTAAAAGGACCTCTTAGACTTAGGGGTCATTTTACTAAGGTGCGCTAAAATGGCCTGCTGTAGTGAAGGCACATGTTTTGGCTGCATGCAGAATCATTTTTCAGCGCACCTGTAAAAAAATGCCTTTTTTGGGGAGGGGGGGGGGGGGCAAAAATGGAGTGCGGTAAAATGAAAATTGACGCATGTCCATTTGGGTCTGAGACCTTACCGCCAGCCATGTCGATTACCGCCCACGCGCCAGAAAATAAAAATATTTTAGGACACACGTAGTGGACGCGTGTAAAAAATGAAATTACCACCTGGGCCATGTGGTAGCCAGGCGGTAACTCAGAACTGATGCACGTTGGGCGCGCATAGGCACTTACGCGGCTTAGTAAAAGGGCCCCTTATGAAATTACATAGAAACTGATGGAGCTTTGTAAGAGTAAATGTTTTGAAAATGAGCCCCAGAGTCTATTTGGCTATAATGCCCTTGTCTTTAAAATAATAGTTTAAAGAATGATTTGAAAAAAGCATAATCAGCAAATGTTATGTTAATATTTAACTTACAAGTTGGACCTTAGATTCAAAAGTGTCAGTTCTGCTCTGCCTTGGATCTTCATAACTGGTATACACTGATATGCTTCATGTTGAATCTGGAAATCTCTCTAATCCACAATGACTTCAGACCTTTCTAAAGATTGGGTATTTTTTGTCTATCAACTTTTTCCATTAAGTCAAAGGATGATGCCAATAACATTATCCTTTGACTTAATGGCAACAGGACATCTGTGCTAAAACAGCAAACGTAGCCTAGGGGCTATAAAGCCCTCTTCAGGGTCAGCTATTCTTTTTCAATAATGGAATATTTGTCTCCATTTTTTAATTGTGGGAAAATCACTCCTAATTATCCCTACAAATTGCTGGGTTTTCTGTTTCTGTGTAGTGAGATTGTGACCCATGTGGTTGAATTTTCCAGCAAGTCCATATTCACACAAATCCCTTTGCTTCCCACTTATTTGTGACTTTGTCAAAATGTCCACTCTCTCTACGAAATAAGTCATATAGAGTTTGTCTTCCATTTGCAGTTTAGCATAAATAAAAAAAACCCTGCATTCCTCGGCCTGAACAGTATAGGTGGTGTTTCCATGCCAACCATAACCGGGTCTCTTATCCATGGCTTCAAAGTATCCCCCCAGCACATTTGGTCTATCTCCTGTAGTCCTGTGATTGAAATGGTCTGTGAATTTTTGGTCTTTGATCCTTACGTGGGGGGGGGGGGGGGTCCCAATAAAAGTAGACACTGTTTGTTTAAATTCAGCTAGGACACAGGTCGGGTCTTCCTTTTGGACTCATTTCATTCACTCTGCTGCTCCCCAGTATCTCTCCACACTCGTCCTTCCCTACACCCCTTCCCGTGCACTCCGCTCCATGGATAAATCCTTCTTATCTGTTCCCTTCTCCACTACTGCCAACTCCAGACTTCGCGCCTTCTGTCTCGCTGCACCCTACGCCTGGAATAAACTTCCTGAGCCCCTACGTCTTGCCCCATCCTTGGCCACCTTTAAATCTAGACTGAAAGCCCACCTCTTTAACATTGCTTTTGACTCGTAACCACTTGTAACCACTCGCCTCCACCTACCCTCCTCTCTTCCTTCCCGTTCACATTAATTGATTTGATTTGCTTACTTTATTTATTTTTTGTCTATTAGATTGTAAGCTCTTTGAGCAGGGACTGTCTTTCTTCTATGTTTGTGCAGCGCTGCGTATGCCTTGTAGCGCTATAGAAATGCTAAATAGTAGTAGTAGTAGTAGTAGGCCACCAGGAAGGATCGTCACATATTCATCAAGCTAAATAAATTCTATAGTCTTATAATCTCTAAGACAGATGCAAAACTAAGTAAGCTTAATCCAGGCTTCACATACCCATCTGAATTGGCTTTTATCTGAATTTATTTCATAGTAATAAATAGCTTGCTTTGACCTTGGTAATCTTTAGCCTTCTCTGTACTATGTCTAGTATAAGCTTTTTGTTCTTTAGGGATCAATTAAGGATCATTTAATCTATAACTGCCGCCATATTTTTGACACTCACTCAAATGTGGATATGTTTCAGATTCATCATCCGAATACTGCAAGTTACAAGCAGGGGCTCGCTCTCTGATCATAGCCAACCCTGCAATTGGGGGGGGGGGGGGGGGGGGGGGGGAGCCAGGGGTGGACTGACTGGGACAACACATGCTTCTCTCCCCCCTCTCTCATGCAGACAGGCTAGGCATACCTTTGCTTGCAGGGATGCTGGAATGCCACCACTCCCCCTGCTTGTTTCTGACTTTGAGCAGTATGCTGGGATTTCTAAGGCATATATATATTTTTTTTATTACATTTGTACCCCACACTTTCCCACTCCTAGCAGGTTCAATGCGGCTTACATATTATATACAGGTACTTATTTGTACCTGGGGCAATGGAGGGTTAAGTGACTTGCCCAGAGTCACAAGGAGCTGCCTGTGCCTGCAGTGGGAATCGAACCCAGTTCCCCAGGATCAGAGTCCACCACCCTAACCACTAGGCCACTCCTCCACTGTTGCTATTTGAGATTCTACATGGAATGTTGCTATTCCACTAGAATCGGTCGCCCTTGCAGATCACCAATGTGGCCGCGCAGGCTTCTGCTTCTGTGAGTCTGACGTCCTGCACGTGCAGGACGTCAGACTCACAGAAACAGAAGCCTGCGCAGCCTTCTACATGGAATGTTGCTAGTGGAATAGCAACATTCCATGTAGAAATCTCCAATAATTCTATTTTATTTTTGTTACATTTGTACTCCGCGCTTTCCCACTCATGGCAGGCTCAATGCGGCTTACATGGGGCAATGGAGGGTTAAGTGACTTGCCCAGAGTCACAAGGAGCTGCCTGTGCCTGCAGTGGGAATCGAACCCAGTTCCCCAGGACCAAAGTCCACCACTCTAACCACTAGGCCACTCCTCATGAGAAGTTCCACCCTGCTGTTCAGAGCTGTAAACAAGGAGCAGGGAGCAGCAGCAGTAGCAGTCTATTTACTTGGCTGGCAGGGCTCAGCATCCCTGCCAGCAAAGAAAATTCAGGAGTAGGCTCAAGCCCACATTTTGGGAGCCAGTTGTTAAAGTAGCCATGTGGAGCCTACTTTAACAACCAGCTCCCAAAATTCTTAAAAACTTAACAAATGGCTCTCACCAGCCAGTGAGAGCCTGCTCCAGCACCCCACTGGTTATAAGCATCCCTGCTGGATTTAGGTGCCTGCAGTTAGGCCAACTCAGAGGTTCTCAACCCAGTCCTCAGGACACACCTAGCCAGTCAAATTTTCAGGATACCCACAATAATATGCATGAGGTAAATTTGCATGCACTACCTCCGTTGTATGCAAATGTATCTCATGCATATTCATTGAGCATATCCTGAAACCTCGACTGGCTAGGTGTGTCCAAGGACTGGGTTCAGAACCCCTGGTCCAATTCTATGGCTGGTGTACCGTGGGCATGTAAATATTGGGCACCGAGACCAGGTTATGTTAGTATTTTATAGTGTAACCTGGGTGCCCAAGTGCTGTTATAAAATAGTCCTCAGGGTGCCTAAATGGACATGCAAATTTATCATGCATATTTATTGTGGGAAACTTAAAAACCTGACCGGATAGCTGTGTCTGCAGGACTGGGTTGAGAACCCGTGTTTTAACAGGTATTAGGCAATTCTATAATTGGTCACCTATAATTAGGTGCCTATTCTCTACAGGAATGTAGGTGCACAATACACAAACGCGAACATTCAATATCATGAATATGACATAGTCAAAGAACATATTCCTCAGATCTTCAGTACAGTAACTTTCAATATATCAATATATCTTTCCCATAAACCTCAGTGATGTGCAATCACCAACGATTACTCAATCTGGCGATACTTGCACACATCAACCTCTTCATTGGTTTATTCAAATGATTTTATAATTTTTCTTTCAAATTATTAAAACCCATAAATTAAATTGAACTTATCTTCTTTTTCTTCTCTTTTATTTATCAGACCCGGGGGTTAGGCTGCCCGACATGCACGTTTCGCTCCGAAATGAGCTGTCTCAAGGACATCCCCTACAATATAAAAGATATTTCATTTATATCCACACCCCATACATCAGCAGTCAGCCTATGTCTAGGGCGCATATTTATTTAAACCAAAAACCCTCCAAAACTTACCCCATGATCTTATTAGCGCCAGCTCAGCAAAAGTAATTCAAAAGCCAAGATGGCGCCAGCGTTTTTTCAAATTAATTAAATACCAACTGACCTCTGACGTATCTCCCATTAGAACCATGGGGCACCCCCAATATTTTACGGACCGGAATTTCCCTTCCAGCCGAGCTAGAATTTTAAAACTACTACTACTACTACCACCCTCTGAGTTCCAAGGCCCTCCCTCCCTCTGAGTTCCAAGGCCCCCCCCTCCGAGTTCCAAGGCCCCCTCCCTCCATCCGTCTGAATTTTAAAAGCTCTCTTCTTACCTCGCGTCAGTGAAAAGCGTGCACTGCAGGCTCGTCAGCGCTTCAGTCTTCTTTTCTGTCTCTTGGCTCTGGTCCCGCCCTCATTTCCTGTTTCCGCAAGGGCAGAGCCAAGAGACAGAAGAGAAGGCTGAAGCGCCGACGAGCCTGCAGTGCATGCTTTTTACTGACGCGAGGTAAGAAGAGGGCTTTTAAAATTCGGATGGATGGAGGGAGGGGGGCGAGGGAGCCTTGGAACTCAAAGGGAGGAGGTCCTAGAATTCAAAGGGAGGGAGGGAGGGACGGTGGGCGGTGTGAGGGACTGGAACTCTGAGGGAGGGAGAGGGGGGCAGAGGTAGAGGGGGGAGGGGGCGGAGAATGCACCTGTAAAAGTTGGCTCCTATGTATGCAATACACATTCTAGAATATGCGCTGGAGCACACAACAGCCCAGCATTTAACTTTAAGCATCCTACAGAGCAGTGTTTCACTAGTCCTGGAGTACCCCCTTGCCAGTCAGGTTTTCAGGATATCCGCAATGAACATGCATGACCTTGATTTGCATACACTGCTTCCATTATATGGAAATCTCTTTCATGCATATTTATTGTGGATATCCTGAAAACCTGACTGGCAAGGGGGTACTTCAGGACTGGACGTGGGGAAACACTGCTATAGAGAATTACCCCTATGTATTTTATAGGGTATGCATAGATATCACCCATGGCTTGTCCCTCAGAACATGCCTACATTGACCCCGGATTTTACATATGTTGCTCGTAATTGTGCATGCAAATTTGGGCATGTGCCCAACTTGCGCACACAATTTGAATAATAATCCAATTAGTGCCAATAATTGGGTCCTAACAATTACTGGCACTAATTGCAAAAATGTGGATTTACGTACGCATCTTCCTAAATGCTATTCAATCAAGATGTGCATGTAAATCTTTTAGCGCACAACTGAAAAGGGGATGTGGCCATAGGAGGAGTATGGGTGGGTCAGGGGTGTTCACTAAAGATGCACACACTGTTATAGCATTTGGGGCATCCATGCCTCATTTCAGGGCTGCCAAGAGACCGAAATGGGCCTGGGGCAGGGCTGATGCCCCCCCCAGGATTGTTACTAATGCCACTCCCCAGGATCACCGCACTGCCGCCCCTCCTGCCACAACTCCAAATACCTTGGCTGGTGGGGATCCCGAGGCCCTGCCAGCAGGAGGAGCAGACACAGCAGGGCTTTGGGCCAGAGCCTCTGGTTTGGCTGGCAGAAGTCCCCCCAGGCCTCACCAGCAGAGGTCTTCCTCTAGGGCTGCTCTTCACTCTGCCGCTTTGCCTGCCCTGCCCCTGCGACTGCTTTTTCTCTCACATTGCGCATGCTCGGTTTCAAAACCGAGCATGCGCAGCCTGAGGGGAAAAGCATCTGCTTGGCAGGCAATGCGACAGAGTGAAGAGCAGTGCTGGAGGAAGACCTCCGCTGGTGAGGCCTGGGGGGACTTCTGCCAGCCAAACCAGAGGCCCTGGCCTGAAGCCGTGCTGTGTCTGCTCCTCCCGAGTCTCCGAGGGGGGCCCGGTGCAGGACCTTTCTCTCTGCTGCTCCTGTCGGGATGCAATCACCCAGGTCCTGTCAGGAGCAGAGAGAGAGAGAGAGAGGGACCCTGGCGCTGGGTCCCCCTTGGAGGCTGGGCCTGGGGAAGTTTGTCCCCCCCCCCGCCTCCCTCTCAGCAGCCCTGCCTCATTTACAAACAAGGATTTACAGCAGGCTTCAGTTGGTGTAAATTCTTGCGCCCAAAGATGGGTGTGAATTCCGGAACTACGTGCTATTCTATACACGGTGCTCAACTCAGAGCACCGTTTATAGATTAGCGCTCAGCGCTCATTTTTCCAGTGCCCAAATTTGAGTGCCATTTAAAGAATCTGGTCCTGAGTGTGACAACTGCATATATGTGCGAAAATGATATAATTACCCCCATTAAATGAATTAAACCAAAAACTTCACTTGCATTCAAACTAAAGCTATTTCTTTGATGGTAATTAAAGTTGAAGAAAAACCAATAAAGAAAACGCGAATGCTCAAACAACCTTTTTAACCTATAAAAAAGCTGACAAAAGTAATTCTAAAATTGGGTTAATTGTCTTTTACTGCTGACATTTTACAACTTTTCACTTGGATTTTTAACATTAAAAAAGGGACAAAGTCTACGCTTCACGGCATTTAAGCAGGGCAATAAAAGCAGAAAGTATCTACATTTACTGTAAAGTTCATAACTACTTTATCTAGAGGACATTTAGAGAATAACTTAATGGTCTTGATTATTCCACTTCCTATCACACAGGAAAACTAATCCAGTACTGTTAGACTTTGGTAGCAGAAAACTGATGCTCTGTGCCATGTGGCATCTGTGAATTGACCTATTTATTTTTATGCACTGCTGGTTGGGATTTGCTTTATATAAACCACTGTAGCAGCACGAAGGAAGAATCAGCATTTCTACAATGGCATATGCTATTGCTTATGGTTCAAGATAAAGGTTTCAGTCTAAAGGCAGTGAGGCCAAGGGCGATTCTGTCAAGGTGAATGTAGCCTGTAAAGGACTTCCCACATATCAAGGCCCTTTACCCCAGACTCTATATGGCACCCAAAATGTCATGCACAAATTTGGGTGCACGCCCAATTTCTCTGCACAATTTGAGTAACGAGCCATTACTAGCAATAATTGGGCGCTAACATTTGACTCCAATTAGGATTCGCACAAGCATCTTGTGAAGCCTTATTCTATAGAGTTGAGCATGCAAATATTTCTTCCAGTGGGCAACTGAGAAGTGGGAGGGGCATCAGTGAGTCAGGGACACTAGAGATGCGCACAGTATTAAAGAATTTGGGGGGATCTGTGACTAACTTACATGTGAAGATTTACACCAGGGCCACCGAGAGACACAGCCAGGCCCAGGGCAGAACCAGATCACCGCATGCTGCCCCCCCCCACTCGTGCCACCGCACCCCACTTTTGCTGTCCTTACCTTTTTGTCTCTGCCTCCAAGGGGGGGGGCCTGGCTTCGGCAAGCCTCTTTCTGTCTGCCCGCTCCCACGGTCTGTCCTCTCCTACTCTTGTCCATGTCTGGATTTGGGACTCAGATGATTGCATTAATGTGATATCGCGCTAATGCAATCATCCAGGTCTTGGGAAGCATTTTTACTATTGTTAACAGCATAACAATAGTAAAAATGAGCAAATATAAACATAAATACAATAAATGAGATAAACTTGAAAACAGCAAATTGAAACCTAATAATGGGACTAACATGAAACAATATCAAACATATACATATTTAACAGCAATGAAATTCAAATAACAGAGATATAATATGATGTCAGCATACCTAATAAGCACACATTAGAACATCCAAGTAACAGATATGATGCTAATGCTTGCCTATAATACAGACAGTTGAAAATTAATGTGGCCGATTTGCTTATATAAGTACTTCACATTTCAATAATAGCAAGCATTTCCGATTTTACTTGTATCATAATTGTATGATAATATGGAGGAAAAGACCTCAGAAGCTCAGCCTGTGGAGTCTGTAATTCACCACTATGGGGGCGAACCTCCTCATAGGTCTAAAAAAAACCCCTCCATTTTATTTAATTTTTTCTTTTCTTACTTTCCAGTATTTCTTATGTTGAACTTTACTACTATTCTTTAATAGCATTGTCCTTAGATGTTAAATGGCACTCATCTGAATGCATAGCTGCTTTTTTGGTTTGCTCAACAGAGTGCCTCCATTTCACAGTTTGCTTCGTCTGGAGTGAACCACTGACTATTTTGTCAAAAAGTCCTAAGTGCAAAAAGGATTTGTGAGTAGGATAACGCAGGCACTTCTAGCAGGTAAATTATAAACCATATTTAGAGTGCAGTTAGCAAAGAAGTTCTGGTATGTCCTGATTTTACTCAGAAATCTTTTTTGCACTTAGGACTTTTTTGACAAAACAGTCAGTGGTTCAGCTCCCGATGAAGCAAATGTGTGAAACTGAGGCTCTGTTGAGAAACCGAAAAAAGCAGCTACGCATTCAGATAAGTGTGTCTAAGGACAATACTATTGAAGAAAAGTAGTAAAGTCAAAGTTAAGCAACATAATAAATATCTGGAAAGTAAAAAAAGAAAAAAATTAAATAAATGGAGGGTTTTAGACCTATGAGGAGGTTCGCCCAGCCATAGTGGTGAATTACAGACTCCACAGGCTGAGCTTCTGAGGTCTTTTCCTCCCATATATAATAAATTATTCATACAAGTAAAATTGGAAATGCTTGCTATTATTGAAATGTGAAGTACTATAATACAGACAACCCTGTAGCTGAGGGGCCAAGTGCAGATATAAAGATGGGGACAAGATGGGTGGTACAGAGTCAGGGATAAATAGATGTGTGGCTAAATTCCAGGCAATGTTATTAATACATAGTAAAACTTACTGTGTTAACTGCATGGCGCTTCCAAAATGTTTGGGAATGCTCTCAACATTTAACATAGAGATTTTGTAGATACTGCATGTTAGTTTTGGTGACTGAAAAATCTAAGTGTACTTTATTTATTTATTGCATTTGTATCCCACATTTTCCCACCTATTTGCAGGCTCAATGTGGCTTACATAGTATTGTTATGGCATTGTCATTACAGGATATCAGATACAATTAGTAATTAAAAAGGGACCTAAATAAAAGCAAAGGACCAAATTACAACCAATACAGCCATTGCCAATGTTAAGAAACAGGCAAACTGATACATTGAACAATTCGCTCCAAATGACGATCACAAACAATGCAATGATGTTCTGATTAAAATGTGAGAATTCAGCGTTGCCATTTCAGGCTCTTGCAAAAAGGTGTACCAGCAATGCATATTAATTAACAAAGGAGATGGAAATGTGTGGGCTGTTAAATACGTCTGTCTGCAGCTGACCTTATTCCTGAATGAAATTGCTTTAAAATTACTCTCCTCAATTTCCTGACCCAATGAAAGGTAAGGGTCAGTCAGGTACCTTCCTTATTCTCTGGTGTACTTCTAGCTCTCTATGTAAGGCTAATTAGATGACCTTCGTTCAGGTCTGTGAGTTGTAGAAGTTACTTTCCAGAGGTCACTTTGTGATGTCTTTCCTTGCTAGAGTTGTAGTAGCTGTATCATTCAGCTAGACCTGCAGGTCTCCAGAGTGAAGCTGGCTGCTTAATGTCCATTGTAAGCCCAAGGAGACCTGCCTCTTCTGCTGCTGATATTCAGACATGGGAGGTATCCCATGGGCAGCGCTGAGCCTTATGCGGGCAGTTTCCGCTGACCGGCGTTGAATACTTGAAACGGTTCAAAGAAAAGCGAGAAAAATGGTATGGGGTTTGCATAGAAAGACATATGAGGAAAGACTTGCTGACCTGAAATGTATATCCTGGAGGAAAGGAGAAACCGGGATGATGATATACACGTTCAAATATTTGAAAGATATAAATTCACAGGCATTTTCCAGAGATAGGAAGGAGGTAGAGAATATTTATTTATTATTTTGTTTGTTGCATTTGTATCCCACATTTTCCCACCTATTTGCAGGCTCAATGTGGCTTACATAGTACCGTGAAGGCGTTTGCCAACTCCGGTAGAGAAGCAAATACAAGTGATGTTATAGTCGAATAAGGTTCATATGTTACAGACACATTGGGAATTGTAGAGAAGAAGAGTTATATAGTGTTCATTACGAGCTTTAGTACATTGTGTTGCAGGGTTCAGACACTTAAAAGTTGGGTCGGTAGGGTATGCTTTTTTGAACAGGTTGGTCTTTAGTAATTTACGGAAGTTGAGATGGTCGTACGTTGTTTTCACAGCTTTTGGAAGTGCATTCCACAGTTGTGTGCTTATGTAGGAGAAGCTGGATGCGTAAGTTGATTTGTATTTGTGTCCTTTACAGCTTGGGTAGGGAGATTTAAGTATGTACGTATTGATATGACTGTGTTTCTGGTTGGTAGTTCTATGAGGTCAATCATGTATCCCGGGGCTTTGCCTTAAATAATGTTAGGGGTGTAGATCTTGAAAGCAATACGTTCTTTGATTGGGAGCCAGTGCAATTTTCTCAGAGGGGTTTGGTGCTTTTGAATCGCGTTTTTCCAAATATGTCTGGCTGCTGTGTTTTGAGCGGTCTGAAGTTTCTTTATGAGCTGCTCTTTACATCTGCATAGATTCCGTTGCAGTAGTCAGCATGGCTTAGTACCATTGATTGTATCAGGTTGCGGAATTTCCCTCGGAAGAATGGTTTCACGCGTTTGAGTTTCCACATTGAGTGGAACATTCTTGGTTGTAGAGTTCACTTGGCTCTTGAGTGTAAGGTTATGGTCGATGTTACCCCAAGGATTTCAGGCTGAGATAGGGAGGGTGTGATCTGGGGTATTTAAATTTGTGGTTTGTTCATGGTGTTGGGATGAGAGGATGAGGCAATGTGTATGAATTGAAAGGGGGCCGACTCAGGAATAATGTAAAGATACTACAGACCAGTGCTTAAAAATTAATGAGTTTACTAGAGCTAAATGATTGGTTTAAGGAAACATTGCTATACTCTCTTCTTGCTGACTGAGTTTTATATTGCAACAAAGATTCTCTCTGGGCAAATTTCGCTTAAAGAAACGTTTTTCTCAAAACAGACTTAGGATATCCCCTATCGACAAATCTCTGTCACAGTTCACGAAAGTGCAACAAAAATTCATCTTTTGATGAACATTTCCTCTGCACCCTCAAAAATTGACTGACGGGCAGTACCACAAGGCAATCCCCACCTTCTGACCTGTTCTTCGGGAGCTGCGATTCCATGCATTCCAGAAGTGAGGTCCCGACGGACCCGTTTCGCTACCGCTTTCTCAAAGCGGTGTAGCGAAACGGGTCCATTAGGACCTCACTTCTGGAACATATATGCAGAGCAGCGAAGCACAGCTTTATAAAGATAAGTGGTTTCTTAATTATCTTCTGTATGACCACGCAATATGATTAAAGAGAATGAAGAGAGGTTTTTTTCCCATAATTCCTTTTTCCCGTGTGCTCACTATAAAGAAATTTTGTGGTTAGAATTAACCAAGTGTGGCCACAGCAGTATGAGGTTTTTCCTCTCACACACGGACGATAAAAAAAAAACGTGTAGGTTATAAAGGTACTCGCATGATTCACTGAGTGTGTAGTTGTAGGACTAAGGAGTGTGAATCAGGATCTAATTTAGACACTCAAAGGCCAGTACAATTAGCACAGTCTTCAAAACTTCAGTATGGGGTCAGGGGCTATAAAATAGAGCTCCTTCCAGAACCTTAAAATCATAAGCGTCAATATTGAAAGCAATTTAACTGGCTAGAAATGTGTCATGGCCAGTTAAATTGCCTGTTTGGGGCCAATACTCATTTTCAGCGGCACTTAACCAGTTAGTGCCACTGAAATGAAATCCGGCTATTTTGGGGGTGTTCCGGGCAGGGGCGTAGCCAGACTTCAGCGGGAAGGGGGTCCAGAGCCCGAGCTGAGGGGGCACATTTTAGCCCCCCGGTGCCGCCAACCCCCACCACCACCACCACACCAAAACTTGACCCCCCCTGGCCGACCCTCTCGACCCCCCCCTGCCGCACCAATCCGCAGTCACAAATTGGTGTACGTTGGGTACACGTAGGTGCCTACACAGCTTAGTTAAAAGGCCCCAAGATTTGGTAAATCATTCCAGTGTGTAGCTGCCAAATATGCAAATGTGCTAGAAATTTTTTTTTTTTTTATAAACCACCTTTCTAGGATTTGGAAATTGTAATATTTAAAAAAAAACATCTAGATCCCAGAATAATATTCCTAGTGGACAATCTTATTAAACCAGACATATGAGCAGGTGTTTTACTATGCACCATCAGAAATACCAAACAACAAAGTATAAATATAACTTACGCTTACATTGGCAACTGTCACATCCGTCGCTCCCTTCGGCTGCTCCTCCGCGGGAAGCGGGAGCCGGCGGCCGACACAGCGAAGACCGGCTTTCTTGAGGCCACGGCGAGGAGCCGGGGCTCGCCGTGGTGATGGCCGCCCAGTCCGGGGCCGAGGCCGGAGGCCGGCGTTCGCGGCTGCCGGTCTCTCGATTGCCGGCTATGGGGCTGTGTTTGCGCCAATAGGGGAAATGGCGCCGAGGCGCGATGGCTGGCGTCTCCTTCACTCTCGGGCGCGGGAACCCGAAGCTCCGCCGCAGAGGAGTTAGATTGGGAGGCCAGTACGGTAGTCCTGCCTGGGAGGTCGGACAGAGCCAATCAGAAGGGCTCTGTCGATAACCAGGTTTGATTGGCCGGCTATGACTACGGGGGCTGGGCGGTTGAATGCTGAACAGTATTTAAGGAGCGGGCCTGAGATAGGACATTGCTTCAGGTTCTGTTTCCCGAGGCCAGTCTCCGTTTGTTCCTGTGCTCCATTGGTTCCTAGTGCTTCTGGTTTTGACTTTTGGACTGTTCCTGGTTTTCTCTGCTAGCCGCCTGCCTTGACCTCTTGCCTGATTCTGACTACGCTGTTAGCTGCCTGCCCTGAACTGTTGCTGTTGTTGGACGTCTCCGCTTTCCATCTGCCCTCTTCTCTCCTGGTTCCAGTCCGGGTCAGTTCGTCAACCCCGCGGTTCCTGAAGTCCCATTGACCGCCTGCAGCTGGGGGCTCAACCCTTGGTGAACGGCAGTCGCGCGGGTGAAGACTTGGGGTTGCACGGCTGTCCTTTGAGGTCCTTCGGGGCCTTACGGGACCTATGGGCTCACCTTCCTTGCGGACAAGACAGCAACCAATGCAGTTGCACCAGCAATAGGGTAACTCTATCAAATTAGAATACTTAAAGGTCAATCAAGCGGTAGTATTTAACAAAGTTTGAAGTTTCTTAGTTACTACATCCTTACATCTAGTGGCGTAGCCAGATGGGCCTGGGTGGGCCGGGGCCCACCACTTAGGGCTCAGGCCCATCCAACAGTAGCACATGGTAATGAAAATGCTGCTCTCCACAATACTGGCACCTTCGTATGCTCAGTTTTCAGTGCATGCCTGCTGCAGACTACCAAGGTGGAGACTGGAGAGAAGCATTTTCCCACCAGCTGAGATATTTTTGATGTGGGGGTGGGGGAGAGACATTTGGTGCCCACCCACTTCTTGCCTAGGCCCACCCAAACTCTGCTGTCTGGCTACGCCCTGCTTACATCCAATGTAAATAATATTACAATGGTCAATATGTTACAATACTATATCTTGAGTAATCGATCTAAACACTTCAGGATTAAAACTAGACCTTTCATGACATAATTTCCACAATATTCTTCATAAAGACGGCTAATAAATCCCAATCGAAATAAAATAAGCGCATAAATAGAACCACAAAAATCAGTCCTATCTTTATGTGGTAACCCATATCCGGATATATGCTGAAAATTACGGGTTCGACACTGGCGGCTGTCAGCAAAATGATGACCGGTACCAGCTGACTATCAGGCCTAGACTCTAAATCCAGCCACTAGGTGCCAAACTTGTGTGATGACAATGGCTTTTTACCAAAGGCAGTGCCTACTGCCTCTGTAACACGCCAAACACTTGCACATAGCACTGCCACTGAGCCATTGTAAGCATAAGAATATATTGGGTCAGACCCAAGAGCCATCTAGCCCAGTATCCTGCTTCCTACAGTGGCCAATCCGGGTCAGAATTCCAAAGACTAGCAAGATTCCATGATACTGATCCCAGGGATAAGTAGTGGCTTTCCCCATGTCTATGTTAATAGCAGATCATGGACTTTTCCTCCAGGAACTTGTCCAAACCTTTTTTAAACCCTGATATGCTAACCACTGTAACCACATCCTCTGACAACAAATTCCACAGATTTTGTTTTAGCCACTGCCTTTTTTCTCCACCTTATGATTTCTAGATATATCAGCTATTTTGAAGCATTCAACCAATGATTGGCATTGCTGTATCCTCCAAATTGGACCATGTTTACTCTGTAGGGTTGCGTTTAGTGCTGAGGTTGCTTCTGTGGTGTGTGTCTGCAACATTATTACATGGCCATTAATAGAAAAAATAGAAAATTAGGGTTTTTACAGCCACGGTAAAAATGGCCTTAGCATGTGGGGAAGTCCCATGTAAGGGCAGGCTAAGACCTATTTTTATCACAGCTTAGTAAAAGGATCCAAAGTGAATCATACTGTAATTTTCCTGTAGTAAAACAGAACACATGCAATTTTAAAATAGGTTAGTAAATAGGCTCTGAAATTTGGAATTGTAGCCATGAAAATAAAATAAAGGATTTTTTTCTCGCTTGGACTGCATAGCGTTACTTTGCTTCTGTGATGAATGAACGCACTGGGTTGTTTTTTTCAGAGATTGACAAGTCAATAACATTCAGGCTTCAGACTTATGCCAGAGAGCTGAAGAGGAACGTTTTATAACCGAGAAAGTCAAATGTTTTGGCTTCTTGGACTTGGAATCCTGTAACAATCACAGTCCAAAGTGCAAATTGTTTTGTATCAGTTCAAGAGAGGAAATGGAAAAAACATTGATTTTTTTTTTCCCTCTGCTGAATCTAGACGTAATGGATTATTTAAAAAGTTAAGAGCTGAAAGTAATAACAATAATAGTGCTATGCACAGTCTGATGGGGTATTATCGGGATGTCCGAAGCCAATGTTTAGGCTGAAGAATGTCTGCACCATGTATTCACTGCTTTATTAGGACTTAACTGAACCATGCCATTAATCGACTTGAGTGCCAGAGCTTAAAAAGAAACTGGTAATGCTGTTTACCTAGACATCCACAGCCCTTGAACACATCTCTACTTTTGGCAAAAAAATATTATTTTCTTTGCCTCCTCTTTTTTTTTATTTCACCCTGCCAGGCTTACTCTCAGATGTGTAAACGGTGCACAGGAGAATAGAAAACCATTGGGATAATGGAAGGTTGGTCTAACACTACTGTGATTGAGTGCATTTTTTGCTGCTTCTGGTGTTTACTGAAGGTGCCCTAGTCCTTGTAATGAGAGCGTTGCTATTGTCCTCCTGTCATTTCAGCGTCCCAGTAGCACCACTTTAATGCTGCTGATTCTGAATCTAGACATTTACAACTGCATTTCACAGATCAAGGGCATCAGGAATATCCACTTAGGCACTCCAAGAAAGAGCTTTTGTATTCAATGTATACTATTGGCATGAGTACTACCACTTGGTGTACAAGAACAATACTTCCTCTCTCCTGTTGGCTTATATCGTTGGAAAGACAGTATACTCAGAGGGAGGGACGTAGACCAATGGTTTTCCTCAGGACACAACCAGATAATCTAGTTTCTAGAATATCCACAATGAATACGCATGAGATAATTAACATGAAATGAAGGCCATGCATTTAAATATATCTCATGCATATTCATTGTGAGTGTCCTAAAAACCCAACTGGCTGGGTATATTCTGAGGACTAGCTGGAGAACTGCTGAGTTGGACAGCTGACTTCCGCAGAAGGGAAAGGGGCTGAGTTGGACAGCTGACTTCCGCAGAAGGGAAAGGGAAATGGGACTTGATATACCGCCTTTCTGAGGTTTTTGCAACTACATTCAAACGGTTTACATATATTCAGGTACTTATTTGTACCGGGGCAATGGAGGGTTAAGTGACTTGCCCAGAGACACAAGGAGCTGCAGTGGGAAGGGTAAGGGCAATGAGAATTCCACTGGAAAGGACTTCAGTCCCATGATTTCACCAGAGGTAGGGGCTGAGTCAGGCAGGGAACAACTAACTGTCAAGTCTCTACTCTTGTGGCAACAGTCTTTGCCTGTAGTGCACCAATTCTTTCATTCCACAGGCACTCCATACAGTCCACTACCCAGGCAAATCTCTGAATAAAATATACCGCATTCTCTGATTTCTTCAAAGTAAAAAAGCCAATGCACAATGTAGAACTAAAACAAACTGGCTGATATTCAGTGCGAGTTAACCGGCTGCGAATGACTGTTGACTGGTTAACTCGCGTCTCAGTCGATAACCGGTCATTTTCAGCAGCATTTAACCCATTATCGTCATTGAAAATGTCTGGTTAGTGCCGATAATAAATTTGGCAATGTTGGAGAAGTTCCGGGTGTGTGACCAGTTAAGTCCCGATGTTCGGAACTTAACCGGCCTGCTTAGTAGCCAAATAAGGCCGCATAAAAAGCGGGCCTATCTTTGCCTGCTAAGCTATGGCCGATTAAGTCTGAATATTGACTTAACTGGTCATGCACTATCTGGCATTGAAAATCCCGGATATTCAATGCCGGTCGCTGGAAACAGCCCAACATTGAATATTTGGGTTGAACGCTGGCAGTGGGCAGTCACACAACGCTGCTATCAGATGAATATCAGGTGGAAAAGCTCTTAAAACACAGTAGTGTAGTGCAAATATTCTCCTTTTTCTCACTAACTCTACTAGCTAGCTATTTCCTTCCTTTTGGTTCCTCTGTTATTCTTCCCTCTTGCTTCGGGGAGGGGGAGGAGGGAGCATGCAGAACGAATCATTTTCCATGCATTCTCCTCCTTGTCCAGCAGATCTGGGACAGAAACACATGCCCTCTAAATCTATAACTGGTTGCCTCGATGAACCCCTGCTAGACCATCAGGGATTCAGGTATGCCCCAGGGGTGGGGGACTGTAGGGCTGTGGGGCAAGAAGAGGGGGTTCTTGAATCATGGGATCTGGTCTGGGTGTCAAGCTATGGTTGAGCTGTGAATTACCCGGTTAGCAGCTATATTCAGTCCACTAGGGACGAAATTCAATAAATGTTGCCTAAAAATCAGTGCTGAATAAAATAGCATTTAGCACTATTCTATAAACGTCGCTTAAAGTTAGGCACTTTTTATAGAATAGCGCTTGGAGCCGGGAATCATGACTACATTTAAGCATGTTCACGGTCCCCACTTGTGGAAAAGGAAGCACCATATTAAGCTAAGTAAAAGCTGAATTCATATATCTATATATTTGGCAGTGAGTGCAAACTTACAAACATTTTGGCCATACACTAAGGGCAGTCTAGAGATAACAGGAGGTTTTTTGAGCCGATGATGAAGCAGTCCTGCTCCCGCTGCTTAATAACGCTGGGAGCTTCTTGACGCTTTTTCCTCCTATCGCTCCTAAATTTATTATTTTATTTATTTGTTACATTTGTATCCCACATTTTCCCACCTATTTGCAGGCTCAATGTGGCTTACATAGTGCCGTAAGGCGTACGCCAATTCCGGTAAAGAACACAAATGCAAAGTGATGTTATGATAGAATAAGGTTCATGTAGACCCATTTGGGAATGTAGAGAGGAAGAGTTTTGTTGTATCCTTTACGAGCTTTAGTTTCCTTGTGTAGCAGGGTTCAGGCATTTAAGTTGGATCCATAGGGTATGCTTTTTGAATAGGTTGGTTTTTAGTGATTTCCGGAAGTTTAGGTGGTCATATGTTGTTTTCACGGCTTTTGGTAGTGCGTTCCACAGTTGTGTGTGCTTATGTAGGAAAAGCTGGTTGCATAAGTTGATTTGTATTGGAGTCCTTTGCAGCTTGGGTAGTGGAGATTTAAGTGTGTTCTCGCTGATCCAATTGTGTTCTGGTTGGTAGGCTATTAGATCTGTCATGTATCCCGGGGCTTCGCCATAGATAATTTATGAACCATGGTGCAGAGTTTGAAGGCAATACGTTCTTTGATTGTGAGCCAGCGCAGTTTTTCTCAGAGGGGTTTGGTGCTGTCGAAATGCGTTTTTCCCAAATATAAGCCTAGCTGCCGTAAGTCAGACCCTTGAACGAGTATCCCTTTTGCATATATTTGGATAGATTGACTATTTTGCAGGGATCTTCCCCTTCTGTTTTGATTTAGTACATTTAAGCATGACCATTTACACTAATGAAACCTTGGTGAAAATCCCCGTGTCTACATTAGGCACATATTCCCTTTATTCTATAACAAACCTAAATTAAAGGAATGCCCTTGATCCAACTATGATCTTCCCATAGCTGTGCCCCCTTTTTGGACCTGTGAGTAATTTAATGCCAATTAGCCCTGATATTGATTTATGACCCAATTATTGGTGCTATTAGCTCATTATTCAATTACATTGCCTGTGCAACTCATAGCACCATGTATAGAATTCAGGGATAAATGGGTAACTATCCAGATAGTGATAGACTGCAAAAAGCCATCCTAACTTTATCCAGGTACAGGTCTCGATATCAGCGGTACCTGGATAAGTGCCGGCAGCTGCTTTCTAACTGTATGTCCAGTGCTGGTATCCTGGTATGGCCCGGTGCTGAATTTCCCAGTATATAATACCCACAGTAGTTGGCATTTAAAAAAAAAAGTGCTGGCCACTGTGGTCTGAACGTTACCCCCTTTGGATTTTGAAGGGTCATCAAGAAATCTGAATCAGGCTCAAACCATTGACAGAAAAGTGCTGACATTTCATTCCAACAGTTCACTGAAACAGGCACAAACCTTTTTGTTCCCCAACGATTTGTACCTCTCCAAGGTGACCTACATCAAAGGTACTTTTGGGCGACAGGTTTTCTGTAGACTAATGCTACAGTATTTCACTCTGAGTTGACACTTATTCTCTCTCATAATTATGTGTGCATGTTAAGTGTCTATCTCTGACAAGAAATGACACTTGCTGCTTTACAGAGTACTTTAAAAAAACCCTTTGGTACAGCTAAAGAAATAATTCTGCCACTTAATAAGATGTTCATTCAGCCAATCTGCTATGCTCCATTGCTTGGAAACGTTATGGATAATTTCATAAATGTTAATGTCGTTCCCTAAGTGAAAGAGCTGGCACTTACATATTCTCCGAAGGATTTTTAAATACTATATCACTGTTGATAGAGCTGATTCCTTATCTCTGCTTACTACCAATGAAAGTCTTTAAAAAAAACCTGCCGGAACTTACTTTGACTGCTCAAATTTCCAGCTATCATAAAGGCAATATCATTATTTTACCCTTGTTTTTCCACTTGATAATCCAGAGTACCGCTGAATTTATTCCATCCTTCGCCACCTCTTTCTGCTGCTTACATCATCTACTACTTAACTACTACTTAACATTTCTAGAGTGCTACTAGGGTTACGCAGCACTGTACAATTTAACAAAGAGAGACAGTCCCTGCTCAAAGAGCTTACAATCTAATAGACAAGTGAACGGCGGTCGATAGGGCAGTCAATTGGGGCAGTCTGGACTGAACGGTAAGGTTAGGTGCCGAACGCAGCATTGAAGAGGTGGGCTTAAGCAAAGACTTGAAGACGGGCAGGGAGGGGGCTTGGCGTAAGGGCTCAGGAAGGTTGTTCCAAGCATAGGGCGAGGCGAGGCAGAATGAGCGGAGCTTGGAGTTGGCGGTGGTGGAGAAGGGTACTGAGAGGAGGGATTTATCCTGTGAACGGTAATTTGGTCATATTTAATAATTATACTACTCCCCCTCTTGCATTTTAGGTAAAGGTAGCTCCTTGAAATTTACAAATGAACTTTTATGTTATAATTGGTACAGTTATTATTATTTCACTTGTACTCTGGTCCTCCTAATGTGTTCCTATTTTATAAACTCACCTGTTCAAATATTATATTGTATACCACTTAGAAAAGCAACTTTATAGGCAGTACATCAAATAAAGACGATAATATGAACTACGGACTTCTTCATTTGGAGATTGTGGCAGGCTGCGGAGACATAACCTGGAACAGTTTTACACAATAGTGATGTATGCACACAGAGCCCTGCATTAGTGGCGGTAGCTGTTTATGCTGTGTGCCAGGGCCATTTTAGCGCAGCAGGTGAAAAAGGCTGGAAAAAAGATGGTTGTGTGGTAAGTTCGCACTTGCTGTGTGGCCATTTCGGAGGGAGCACTTACTGCCACCCATTGAGGTGGCAGTAAGGGCTCCAGTGCTAACTGGTGGTAACTGGGCAGTACACAATATTTTTTAAATATTTCTGTTATTGCTGGAAATGGTACACGCTAGAAGGGGAACTACTGCT